>NC_138045.1:2962432-4355990 GCF_964106645.2 Podarcis pityusensis
TGCTGTGGCCACAGACGTGATCTGACGGTGAGTTTGGGGTAGCCCAATGCAAAAATCCTGAGGATCCATGCTTTGTAACCACGTTTTTGCGCCATTGCAGCCCCATGAAACAGTGGGTGCGTGTGTGTTTTTTGGTGCAGGCTGTAGCCATGGATATGCTATGTGATCTGATGGTGAACTTGGGGTGACCCAGTGCAAAAATCCTGAGGATCCATGTGGATCCGTGCTTTGTAACCACGTTTTAAGTGGGGAGGGAAGGAAAAGCATTCAAGGGACAAGGAGCACGTGTGGGGTGTGTGGAGAAGGATGCTGCTAATGATGCAGGAGAGGGGTTTAAGGGGAGAAGGAACACGCGTGGGGTGTGTGGAGAAGGATGTGGCTAATAATGCAGGCGAGGGGTCTATGGGGAGAAGGAACACGCATGGGGTATGTGGAGAAGGATGCTGCTAATGATGCAGGAGAGGTGTTTAAGGGGAGAAGGGGTGTGTGGAAAAGGAGCTTTTCGGTGAGCTGAGCGGGGAGGGGGGAGGGAAAGAGCACTGTTGCTTTAAAGGAGCCAACTGGACAGCAGCCACTTACAGCAGTGTAAGCAGCTCCTTTCCTCTCCCGATTGCTCCTTGTCTCCCTCTTTGCTGCTTTACGCAGCTAATGGCGAATCCCCTGCAACCCAAGTCCTGCTCAGCGGATCAGCTGAGACGCTGGGAGAATCGTAATTTCCCCCTCTCCCTCATCCCGTGCCCTCCTGTCCCCAGCAGCCTTTTAAAAAACTTTTTTACTGGTTTTCACTGCGCTCGTGGCTCAGAGCCCTTCTGTGCCCTGCCATCCCTCTGCAGCCTCATTGCTCCATTTAGAGAGCGCACGGACCTTTGCTAGCAGAGGCTGCAGCAGCTGTTGCTGGCTACGCGGCACTTCTCCCGGCTCGCTATGGCTCCCGTCTGTCCCTCCTCCCGTGTAAGCGGCTGCTGCCTGCTTTGCTGCCATGGCTCTCCTTCCCTCCCTCCTCCCTCTACACAAGCGGTGAAGAGTTTGGAAACTACATCCTCGTTAGGCTTAACCACAGCTTGTGCCTCACCCAAATCTGATGAACTATGCTTATTGTTAACCATGGTTGATTGGTTTGATAAGCCATCTTTAAACCATGGCTCATCCAGCTAGCTTGTTTAAACTCTTAATCTCAGGGTCGTGGGTTTGAGCCTCACACGGGGCAAAAATAATAATCCTGCATTGCTGGGGGTTAGGCAAAATGACACTTGTGGTCCCTTCCAACTCTATAATAACTCTATAACTTTATAACGTTAACCACAGCTGAGAGTCTGGGGTGGTGTGCTAAACCAGCCTTCGCCAATCTGATTTCCTCCAGATGTTGCTGAATTCTTATGTCCCATCAACCACATGATAGTCAGGGATGATGGGACATCATCATCATCATCATAATCATAATTTATTACTTATACCCTGCCCGCCCGCCCAGCCAGGTCTCCCCAGCCACTGTGGACGGCTTGCAACAGGAGCTTCAAAATACATTAAAACATCAGTCATTAAAAAACTTCCCTAAACAGGGCTGCCTTCAGATGTCTTCTAAACATCAGGTAGTTGTTTATTCCTTTGACATCTGATGGGAGGGCGTTCCACAGGACGGGAGCCACTACCGAGAAGGCCCTCTGCCTGGTTCCCTGTAACTTGGCATCTCGCAGTGAGGGAACCGCCAGAAGGCCCTCGGCGCTGGACCTCAGTGTCCGGGCAGAACGATGGGGGTGGAGAAGCTCCTTCAGGTCTACTGGACCGAGGCCGTTTAGGCGGCTTTCAAGGTCAGCACCAACACTTTGAATTGTGCTCGGAAATGGACTGGGAGCCAGTGTAGGTCTTTCAAGTTCTGTGGTCTGGGCGGCCGCTCCCAGTCACCAGTCTAGCTGCCGCATTCTGGATAAGTTGTAGTGCAGGACCTCTGAAAGGGCCTCTGGTTCTCCATCCCTGTGATATACACTGCAGTAACAGCTTGTACATGAGGCTGATTGTGGATGTAACTGTGATATCAAAGGGAACAAGACAGAGGCTTCTAATTGGCTTTACCCATTTTCAGTGGTTGATGTTCTTATGACTGCGACGGTCAGTCCTTCTGCATTTAAGTCAGATCATGCTGATGCTCCAGTGTCACCGTCTGTTTCAGAAGCTGCCACTTGGGGTCCTCAGGGAAGTGCTTCTTAATAAACAGAGCGGGGTGAGTAAGGAAGTAAAACTCATTGTACCTGCAAAAGGAGAAGGCGCAATAGTCTAGTATTTCATAATAATGCCTAAATCAGCACCAGGGCCAGACAGGCAAACAGAGTGGTGATCCAGAGCAGCTGGAGGGCATCTGGTTGAGGAAGCTGCTGTGTTGCAACAATCCAGCCTCCAGAATCCCCAGATTTTGCACATGTAGCCCAGAATAAGCACAACACTCCAGAACTGTTCAAAGAGGATAAATAGATGGTATCTATCCCTGCCATCAGGACACTCCATGCCCATGGCTTAATAATAATAATAATAATAATAATAATAATAATAATAATTAATGAAATATTACTTATACCCCCACCCATCTGGCCGGGCCTCCACAGCCACTCTGCACGGAATAACACTTCAAAGATTAAAAAACTTCCCTAAACAGGGCTGCCTTCAGATGTCTTCTAAAAGTCAGATAGTTATTGTATTTCCTTGACATCTGATGGGAGGGCGTTCCACAGGGCGGGCGCCACTACTGAGAAGGCCTGGTTCCCTGTAACCTCACTTCTCACAGTGAGGGAACTGCCAGAAGGCCCTCAGAGCTGGACCTCAGGCTGAAGGATGGGGGTGGAGACACTCCTTCAGGTATACTGGGCCGAGGCCATTTAGGGCTTTAGAGGTCAGCACCAACACTTTGAATTGTGCTTGGAAATCTACTGGGAGCCAATGTAGGTGTTATATGGTCTCAGCGGCCGCTCCCAGTCACCAACCTAGCTGCAGCATTCTTATTGCACTTGCTTACATTAATCAGCCCTGCGGCCATCAAATTGCAAACTCTGACAAGTGGTCCAAGCAAAACAAAACCACCTGAAAGCAAATGAAGTTAACTGTGAGAGCCAGTGTGGTGTAGTGGTTAAGAGCGGTGGACTCGTAATCTGGGGAACCGGGTTCGCTTCCCTGCTCCTCCACCTGCAGCTGCTGGGTGACCTTGGGCTAGTCACACTTCTCTGAAGTCTCTCAGCCCCACTCACCTCACAGAGTGTTTGTTGTGGGGGAGGAAGGGAAAGGAGATTGTTGGCCGCTTTGAGACTCCTTAGGGTAGTGAGAAAGCAGGATATCAAATCCAAGCTCTTCTTCTTCTGCTATCCCCTCAGTGTGTCCCACGCTCTGCCTGGTCTGCCTAACAACGTACCTGAAAGGGAACTTGCTAAAAGCAGTATTCACAGAGCCACTTCCCCAGGTGCAGTCTAAGAGATGCCACCTTCCATCAATGCGGACAGCATTCCAGGCATGGTCGCTCTTCCCCTTTACGCTGCAGCTGCCTATCAAATACTGGCACTGTATCCCTGCAATACTGAGAGGGGAAGGAAGGTATTCAGGAACAGTGTTGCTACCAAGAGGACAAGTGGTTGCTTTCACCGCTTTGATAGGCTGGAGTGGCCGCCCTTCATTTTGCTGGATCAGAGAAAACAGCAATCAGGTTCTCCACAGATTCTCATTTGCTCCAATTTGGCAGGAAAACACAAGTTTTCCTGGGATGAAAGAACAACAACAACATTTGGACACGGACCTGGAAAGCCAGGACCTGTGCCTATAAATCACAGAGCAAAGGTAAGTATGGATGAGGAACTAAGTCACACAGGGAAGAGACCCATTAAATTCAAGTAATTTTTAAGTCTATGGATTCCAGTGGATCTACTCAATTCAATGCAGCCCTATATATGCAAGTTTGCTTCAGGATCATTCCTCCACTTACATGGTGGGTCATGTTCCGGAATCCCATGCACATAACCAAACATTGTGTAAGTAGGGTAAAGGTAAAGGTAAAGGTAAAGGTAAAGGTAAAGGTAAAGGTAAAGGTAAAGGACCCCTGAAAGTAAAGTCCAGTCACAGAGAACTCTGGGGTTGCGGCACTCATCTCACTTTACAGGCCAAGGGAGCCGGCGTTTGTCCGCAGACAGTTTTTTCCGGGTCATGTGGCCAGCCTGACAAAGCCGCCTCTGGCGCAACAGAACACCGAAACCAGAGCAGCGCACGGAAACACCGTTTACCTTCCCGGCGGAGCGGTATCTATTTATCTACTTGCACTTTTTGGCATGTTTTCCAACTGCTAGGTTGGCAGGAGCTGGGACCGAGCAACGGGAGCTCACGCCGTCGTGGGGATTCGAACCGCCGACCTTCTGATCGGCAAGCCCAAGAGGCTCAGTGGTTTAGACCACAGCGCCACCCGTGTCCCTGTGTAAGTAGGGAGCACCCACTAAAAAAAAGCTCATTTTTTCCTGCTCTCCAGCTCTCTCTCCCCACAACACTCCTTTCAACCAGAGTTGAAGCTCTGGAGCTGGCTGGAGGACCTGTGGAAAAGCAGCAGCAGCTGCCATGCTGTGACGTGTGTCAGCTACTAGGTGGGGAGGCTGAGCAGCCTAAACAAAGCCCCACTGTGCCTCCGTTCTCTTTGGGGCTTCCTCCGCTCCCACTGAAGTCCTCTTTGGGTTCTGGCGAGGGTCTCCTCATGAGCCATGAGGACTCTCCAGATCTCTCCCGCCATTTTCTGCTTAGAATCTATTGATTTACATATTTCCGAGGGCTGTCACGTGCGAGTTGATCACGCCTAAGCATGGAGATAGCTGCCTAGGGCAAGGGGTGGGGAACCTGTGGCTCTCCAGATCTCCTATCGCTACAGCCAAGTAACAACCACTTGCCATGATGGCTGGAGCCAACAGAAGTTACCTGCACATTTCTTGAAAGAGTCGAGCATATCCACCGCAAATAGCCTTTCCTGACTGAAGGACATCAGCTGGTTTAAATGACACCTTGTCCAGGTTATAGCAGCCTTCCACATCATATTCTGTAGAAATAAAGACAATGAGCACCCATTCTGATTTGCTTGTGGGGTGGCAACACTTTGCCACACTTTCCATCGTGTTTCTCAATATCTTTCCTGGTTGCCAAAATCTGACTGGGGGGTGGCGTGGCTTGTCTTGCAAGAGCTCCAAATGAACTTTTGATTGCACAACATGAATTTGCCCATATGTGATTGAATCGCACCTCAAAAGAGAAAGTCTGGAAGCACTCGTAAATCTGCTTTGTGTAGACCCAGGGTCTTGCTGCCAAATAAAAATGCACACTGGTGCAAGGGTTAGGAGTCGGGAGACACCTCCTCTCCTCCCGTGCTGCGACCTTTACTTTATTTTGACAAAGTAATAAGAATAAATAAATAAGAATAAAAATGTGCACCCCACCAGCGAGACCATTCCATTGTAACTATCCAACCTCCCAAACTTTCAACACCTCTAGCGATGGTTTGACCCCTTTCCGTTGTAACAGTACAAATTCTACAAACACCCTCCATATCTCCTCAAAATCATTCCTCCTGCATATTCCCCGTCTTACCTTAATGGCACATGTTCATTTATCATTAATAGCTATGTATCCCACACCTCTTCATACCATTTTTCCATTTTATAGTCTGCTTGCCCCTTCCACTTACTAGCTATCATAATTTGTGCAGCTTTCAATAAATTTGTGAGCGAGTCCTTCATAGCCTGCAAACCTTCCACCCCATCGTAAATTGATAATAATGCTACCGCGGCACTTTCAGTGAGCTTTAACCCAGTGATTTCTGTTATCAATGAGCACCTCCTGATCCCTTCTGAGATTCATGGCTGAACAGAGATCCCAGTCAAGCTCTGTGTGAGCCAAACACCAAATCACTGATCCACACAGGTTACAATCCAGAATCCTTTGTGCAAATGCAGCTGACATGACTGGCTATGAAATGGTGAAAATGCCCGAGACAGCTGCAAAGAAGCCATGCTCGGAGTAGACCCACTAAATTTAATGTCCATGAGTTACTTACATCCATTGATTTCAGCCGGTCTACTCTGAATATAACTTGCTTTGATATGACCTTACGTATCCATCTTCCTTGGCTGGCAATCACTGGACTGGGTGTCTGCTACAGAACTCTGCTACAGAGCTGGATTCATGGGCGCAGGGCAGTGACAAAGGCTGATCTTTTAATACCGGAAGTTGTCAGAGGCAAGGGGACTCAAGTATGCAGAAAGGTGGTACCCCCACCTACCTATATGGTGGCAGATCCACATCCAAATGGCTCGCACTTTCTCCAGGTCACTGGGGGCTTTTTGCAGCAAGACACTCACCAGGTTTTTCACGCTATTCCTGACATTCACCTGTTTCACAGAAGGTAAATAGACTTGGAAGCAGTTAATATGGACGAGGGGGTACCAGTTCCTTTCTTCTACCTAAGCCCACTTGTTTAAAGAAATTTTAGGGTGCAATCCTGCGTGCACTTACAAGAGTGTCTCTTGCTGAATTCACTGGGATTGCACAGTTAGTCGATTAAGTGTATGTGTTTTACTTGATTGATCAAAGAATTTATTATACTTGCCAAAAATGTACCCTTGGGGGGGAAGTTGTTCTGAAGGGAGACGCATGATTAACCTTTCCTTTTTCCAGGGTTCACAGGCATGTTATTTCTACAATCTTCAGCTGAAACCCAAATCCTCTTTGCTACTGTCTCCCCACAAGTGCAGAGTTCCCCCATTGCTACTGGCAGAGGAACGGGGGGGAGCGCACTGCCCCCGGCACCATCGGGGAGGGGGTACCATTGCGGCCGCCCCCGACATGCGCCGTGCACCCCCCCACGTGCCGGGCACCACGCCCCCAGGATGCATGTCACGCCCCCGCAGGCGATGTGCCACGCCCCCGGGACACACGCCAGCCACGCCCCTGCCTGCTCTCCGCCCCTGGTGCCAGAGCATGCAGCTTCGCCACTGCCCATCGCACCTTTGGGTGGGTGGAAGTACAACTGGGGGGGGCATTCTGGGGGCAGGGAGGGACCAAGGCAACCCTGGATCCTGGGCCGGCCCTACTGTTGTCACTTGACAGCACTGGGGGAAACCCAGGGCTGATTACTGCACCAGTATATTAATTTTATGCCAGTTTAATTCTGGCGAGGCCCCCCAGAGATTCCTGGGAGTTGTGGTTTGGCAAGGGCACTGAGAATTTTCTGTTAATGACTGCTAGCCTTGTTCACAGAAGTATAGTACTCGGAGTTCCCCGAGGAGAGGAAATAACTACCAAATCAATTTCGGTCTGTAGTATAAATACGATCGAAAGTGAATTGTGAAAGAGAGAGGAGTCGTTCAAACCCTTTCATATTGCCTATGATTGCTAGCTCTCCTCCGAATTGACTTTGGAGCTATCTCCTGAATTTTTAAAGCAAAGCAATGCTGCAAAATAACTAAATATGGGTGTATATACATGCATTTAATTCACGCACGCACACAGAGAGAAAGAGAATCCTGTGGTTTGTTAAGGGTTCTAGGATTTGTAGCTCTGTGAGGGGAAAACTACAGCTCCCATAGTTCTTTTGGGGAGTTGGTGTTCTTTAAATGCATGGTGTGTGCAGCGCATGTGAATAGGTGCTCCACCGTGTTAGTTTTCTGGAAAACAGGAGCAGGGTCTTGTGACTCATGATGTTCCCAGTTCGGACCTTCCATCTCAACAGAAGTAATTGCCTCCTATCAGGAGAGGACACTTGAAAGCACTCTCAAATTCCAAATGCACATTAAAAACCTCAGCATCCTAGCAAATTCCTTGCTGCATATATCACAATAAGAGACAGCATACCTTCTGTGCATAGGCATCCAGTTCCTTAAACTTTGCCAAGTCTATTTGTATTGATTTCTGATTGGATTTATCCCATGGATAATCTAGGAACAAAAATGGAAACGTCCTTCTTGAAACAGTGGGGAAAGGGAGGGGGAGCAGAGGATGACCTATGATGTGATTTAAAGGGTTGGAATACAGGGAACCAATAGGGAATAGAGATAGGGAGCCTTTTCTGCTTCTCCCCAAGGGAAATACAGCAGCAGGGAGTAGACCAACGTTGCTCTGCTTAAAAGGACACAGACAGAAGGAAGGAGAGGGAGAATGCTGAACCAGGTAGGATTTTGATCTGATCTTGCAAGACCACAAGGCGTATGGCATGGTTTGCACTTCCCACTGGAAGAGCTGGTACCTCCTTAGAGAAGCCCTCTTCGCCCCAAACATCTGGCTTTGATAGGAATCCCTTAAGCCCGGCTGCAAATTTCACTGCATCCGTCTGCAATGTGCATTCAACAGAACGCCAACTGCAAGCTCATTTCAGGAACTATAATGGTAGCATAACAAGAACACAAACAGGGCTGCTTGAGGTGAGGGAGGAAATGTACCCACCCACCCACATGCCACATATTGAAGCTCCAGCCTTAGAGGAAAAAATATAGTGCAGCTTTTCCCCCCAGCCAGAACTCACTGGAACTGAGTTCTGGCACCTCTCAGGTTGGTGCCATTGCCACTGTAAAAGAACAAGGGAAGCGTTCGTGGTGAGTTCTGGCACCTCTTTTTCTAGAAAAATAACACTGAGCGCAGTTAATTTTTACCATTCAAGCCTTGTTCCCAGGATATCCCAAGAGGCGGGTGCAGAGATGTAGCTTGGGGGGGGAGGGGGGCACTGGGCGCCACACCACAGGGGGCAGCACTTCCCGCGGGGCCAGAAGCGCGCCCGAGCCACGCATCTCTCCTGGGAGTGACGTGGTGGCTTGGGCCCCTGAGCGGCTAGCTACGCCACTGGGTGGTTGAGTGACGGGCTCATAAAATGATTTCCTAAGATACGCAGCACTACTAAGTAGTCTTAATATATACAGCAGGTGTAGGGGATCTTTGGCCCTCCAGATGCTGGGGAACTACAGCTCCCATAATCCCTGGCCATGCTTGCTGGGACTAACAGGTGTTGTCACCCAACAACATCTGGAGGGCCAAAGGTTCCCTGCAGCTGACACAGAGGATCCAGATCAATAGCCATACATAAGCTTCTATTTACCATACAGATCTTCTTCCTGAGGCAGCATTGATGCTTGTACTCCTCCCATCCTGAAAGCCTACTTGAAAGGCGCTCCTTGGTGCTTCGAGCCAGGAATGAAATGCCCAACTGGAGGGATGAGGGAAGAGCATGGCTTGATCTGGGTTTATCAAACCCTTCCTTGGAGACCTTGGCATTAGGAGGCGAGTAGCAGGAAGAGCATCCATGAAGTCAAAACAAAGGGGGAAAGCATAACATGTTGGAGCAAACCAGCGCTGGAGTGTGTCAAAGTTCCCTGCGTGGGGAAGCGCAGATACAGAAGGTGTCCCCATTGCTCATTTCCTCTCCCCTCCTGTGGTTTCCAGCAACTGGTATTCAGAAGCATTTCTGCCTCCAACTGTGAAGGCAGAGCATAGCCATCAATGCTAGTAGCCATTGATAGCCCTCTCCTCCAAGGACGTGTCTAATGCTCTTTCAAAGCCATCGATGTTTCGAGGCCTTCACGGTCTCTTGTGGGAACAAGTTCCATAGTTTAACTATGTGCTCCATGAAAAAGAATATATATTTAGTAATTAGATGCTTCTTTGAGGTTAGCTATCCGACGCATCAGCCTTGTTAGAATTTCTATTTCGCTGCCAGGCCCCCACCCTATTTCTTGAAGCATCTAGCTAGAAGCTTGTGCCAGCTTCCTCAGGTTGGCTCTCTCCAGCTAGGCTGAATAGGTGGGAAACTTTTGGACTTTGCGTGCCAGATCCTTATTGGGATCTGTATCTTGGGTCAAAATCCCTTTCACTACCAACAAAGAGACATCAGGCCTAAAAGGGAGGAGGGAAAGAGCCTAATATCACTACAGTCTTGGAGAGTCTCCCCCTTTTAGGACTGCAGTGAGATCAGGCTTAAAGGAAGGAGGGGAAGCCTTCGGGAGCCCCCACCTCTCTCTTGAAGAGCTCAGCAAGCTTGGGCTTCACAGGGAAGGGAAGAAACCTCTCCCTCCTTTTTTAGTGCTCAGAAGGATCTGAAGGGATGGGCAATTCTACTTAGTACTGAGTATTGGCTCGCCAAAGAGCTCTCTGCCAGGAGTGCCATGGCTCAGCCCAACTGAATGGGATGTTCTGCGTTGATATGAAGGGGGAGCCATCCTGCTTAGCAATGGGTCCCTGGTTTCTGCATTTCTTCAGAGGATCCTGACAACTAGTCCCATGCTTTGAGGGCTGTGCAAAGAAAGCAGCTTTGGAAAGCCATGTCCTATCAGTCAAGCCTCACCCCTTACCTGCATGTGAGAATGGCCTCATGGACCAAATGGGGAAGACTTGGGGAGGGGGCAAGATGTGCTCAGAGGCCAGACGTTCCCCACCCCAAAATTTCACCTCAGGAACCGATGGACTCTTACTTTGCCTCACAATCGTTTTGAAATGTGCCGGGTTTTCGACGTTCGGGAGCCGAAACGTTCCAAAACGCAGGCGTTCGGGAGCTGAGCTTTGACTGTAATATATTGGCGTCCGCATGAAATCCGCCCCATCCCATTGTTGTCCCGTGTCTTTAAATGCAGGGTTTTCCCATCCTTTGGAAGTCCAAAAGGGGCATGATCTTTGTACTTAGCACACGACTGAGTGCTAGCAGTAGGAGGAAGTGCAGGGGCTGAGCCCCAGAACAAAATTCCCCCCATCACTGATTCTTGTTTCTTTTCTTATCAAGGCAAAATCCTACGTGTCTTTGCTTTTCGAAAGATCTCCAAGGGTACAAGGGGATCCCTCAGCTCAATTCTAGCAAGCGGGACAGTTCTTGAGTTTTGTGGTTACACATCAATAGTCAGCCAGTCTCCTGAAAGTGCCATGGGGCCTGTTATGTATTCAGTGGTCTTGAGTCTGGACTAAGGATTCTGAGCTCCTGTGTTCTGATTCGATACATGATATCCAATCACAGAACATTTCTGGATTTGGGCTTCTGCCATTGGCCCTTAAACTCTGAGTCATGATTCGCAGCTTGGAAGTTTAGACAGCCAATCACGTGGGGAGTGGGAGCAGTCCAGGTCTTCAGAAATGTCTATAAGCAGTTGCTTCGACCCCGTTGTCCAGTTCAGTTACCAATCAACTCCTGTTTTTGCTTATCTTTAATCTTTTCCGAGAGACTATCTATCACACAGGATCTTAGAAAGCTGTCCCAAAACAAAGTTTGTCCTCAATACTGTCCTCTTCACATATATGGGGACATTCACCACCTGCACAGGCTCAATGTTTCCACATATTAAAGTAGCAAAAGTCCACATTAGCGGCAATTGTGAATTGCCACAAGCAATCTTGATTGCTTCTTAGCCCTCTCTAAGCAACATACAAACACGTACTCTAATGTAATTATTCTGTTCTAGTTGGCAAGCGGCTGCTAAGGTCACTTTGGTTTGACATCAAGGTTACTAATAAAGAAATAGAGGTGTTATACTGTATATATATATATATATGGCAATTATATAAATAATGTGTGTGTGTGTATCTCATAAGTGCAATTGTCTCTAAAAACATTAACTTGCCAAATATGCAGATTTCCCCCAGTGCTTCTGCTTTGCTAGGGTATTGGCTTATGTGACGCAGTCCTTCCCTTTTGAAAAACATGAGACCGATTGCCAATGCAACTGTGTTCTGGATAGATGCTTCTAATCGATTTTACATGTTCCAGCGAGTGATGTTTCTGTGGATGTTCCAGTCAGTCAGTCCTACAGAATAAAACTCAGGCATATTTTAGCCATCACACCCGTCCTTCTTCAGCCTTAATGTCTGTTTCAGAAGCTGCCATCTGGGGTCATCTGGGAAGTGATCCTCAATAAACAGAGCAGGATGGGTAAAGAAGTAAAACTCATTGTATCTGCAAAAGAAGACCGTGGAATCATGCAGTCTTTCATAACATTTCTGAAATCAGAACCAGGGTGAAGCAGGCCAAGCTGTTGAAGAATGCGTATGGAATATTTACATGCCCAATTCAGATTTCAAGTAGAACTATAATTTAGCATGTAGAGAATGAGCCCTAGAGGGCCTCAGGCTCACACTCTTCCCACCCCCCTCCATCTCTGCCCACCTGCACAGAGTTTGGAACCGACCTCCTGGTTTAGATTAAGCAAAGTTTGTTGTCTCACCCAAATCCGACAAACAGCGCTTTATGTTAACTATGGTTTGACAAGCCGTCTTTGAACTATAGTTTACCTAGCTAGCTTGTTTAAACAAACCATGGCTAACATTAGCCACAGTTAAAGGTCTGCATTGAGGGCACAAGGAGAAGGGGACGACAGAGGACGAGATGGTTGGACAGTGTTCTCGAAGCTACCAGCATGAGTTTGACCAAACTGCGGGAGGCAGTGGAAGACAGGAGTGCCTGGCGTGCTCTTGTCCAGGGGGTCACGAAGAGTCGGACATGACTAAACGACTCAACAACAACAACAACTGAGGGTATTGGCGGCGAGCTTTGGCTCGATTGGCGGTTAGGCATTGGTAGGGGTATTGTTATGCAAATGAGGGGGGGAGGAAGTGCCATCACCTTCCCCCAAAGCAAAGGGTAGTCCAGTAAAGGATTCCGGGGGGCGTTGCCCTGTCCGAAGCCTATGGAGGTGTGGGCCTAAGGCACGCCCCCGAGCGGTGACGCCGGGGGAGATCCTAGTTGATGTACATCAGCAGGACTCCCCCTAGAATCATAGAACCATAGAATTGGAAGAGACCACAAGGGCCATCGAGTCCAACCCCCTGCCAAGCAGGAAACACCATCAGAGCACTCCTGACATATGGTTGTCAAGCCTCTGCTTAAAGACCTCCAAAGGAGGAGACTCCACCACACTCCTTGGCAGCAAATTCCACTGTCAAACAGCTCTTACTGTCAGGAAGTTCTTCCTAATGTTTAGGTGGAATCTTCTTTCTTGTAGTTTGGATCCATTGCTCCGTGTCCGCTTCTCTGGAGCAGCAGAAAACAACCTTTCTCCCTCCTCTATGTGACATCCTTTTATATATTTGAACATGGCTATCATATCACCCCTTAACCTCCTCTTCTCCAGGCTAAACATGCCCAGCTCCCTTAGCCGTTCCTCATAAGGCATCATTTCCAGGCCTTTGACCATTTTGGTTGCCCTCCTCTGGACACGTTCCAGTTTGTCAGTGTCCTTCTTGAACTGCGGCGCCCAGAACTGGACACAGTACTCCAGATGAGGTCTGACCAGAGCAGAATACAGTGGCACTATTACTTCCCTTGATCTAGATGCTATACTCCTATTGATGAGGCCCAGAATTGCATTGGCTTTTTTAGCTGCCTCGTCACAGTGTTGGCTCATGTCAAGTTTGTGGTCAACCAAGACTCCTAGATCCTTTTCACATGTACTGCTCTCAAGCCAGGTGTCCCCCATCTTGTATTTGTGCCTCTCATTTTTTTTGCCCAAGTGCAATACTTTACATTTCTCCCTGTTAAAATTCATCTTGTTTGTTTTGGCCCAGTTCTCTAATCTGTCAAGGTCGTTTTGAAGTGTGATCCTGTTGTGATCCTGTCCTCTGGGGTGTTAGCCACCCCTCCCAGTTTGGTGTCATCTGCAAATTTGATCAGGATGCCCTTGAGTCCATCATCCAAGTCGTTGATAAAGATGTTGAATAAGACCGGGCCCAAGACAGAACCCTGTGGCACCCCACTAGTCACTCTTCTCCAGGATGAAGAGGAACCATTGATGAGCACCCTTTGGGTTCGGTCAGTCAGCCAGTTACAAATCCACTGAGTGGTAGCATAGTCAAGACCGCATTTTACCAGCTTCTTTACAAGAATATCATGGGGCACCTTGTCAAATGCCTTGCTGAAATCAAGGTAGGCTACATCCACTGCGTTCCCTTCATCTACCAGGCTTGTAATTCTGTCAAAAAACGAGATCAGGTTAGTCTGACATGACTTCTTTTTCAGAAATCCATGCTGACTATTGGTGATCACAGCATTCCTTTCTAGGTGCTCACAGACTGTTTGCTTAATGATCTGCTCCAGAATCGTCCCTGGTATTGATGTCAGACTGACTGGGCGGTAATTATTTGGGTCCTCTCTTTCCCCCTTTTTGAAAATAGGGACAACATCTGCCCTCCTCCAGTCTGCCGGGACTTCGCCTGTTCTCCAGGAATTCTCAAAGATGACTGCCAGTGGTTCTGAGATCACATCTGCCAGTTCTTTTAATACTCTTGGATGCAGTTCATCTGGCCCTGGAGACTTGAATACATCTAAACTAGCCAAGCATTCTTGTACTATCTCCTTAGTTATTCTGGGCTGTGTTTCCTCTGCTGAATCATTTGCTCCAAATTTTTCAGGTCGGGCATTGTTTTCTTTATCGGAGAAGACTGAGGCAAAGAAGGCATGGAGGAGTTCAGCCCTTTCTGTGTCCCCTGTTTGCATTTCACCATCTTCTCCTCTGAGTGACCCCACTGTTTCTTTGTTCTTCCTTTTGCTACGGACATACCCATAAAAGCCTTTTTTGTTGCTTTTAACCTCTCTAGCAAGCCTGAGTTCATTCTGTGCTTTAGCTTTTCTGACTTTGTGTCTACACGTGCTGGCTATTTGTTTGAATTCCTCTTTGGTGGTTTCCCCCCTTTTCCATTTTTTGTACACATCCTTTTTTAATCTTAACTCAGTTAAAAGTTCTTTAGATAGCCACCCTGGCTTCTTTAGGCACCTTCCATGTTTCCGTCTCATTGGTATTGCCTGAAGTTGTGCTTTTACTATCTCCCTCTTAACAAACTGCCAGCCATCATGAACTCCCTTTCCTTTTAGTATTACTGTCCATGGGATCTCACCCAGCACTTCCCTAAGTTTTATGAAGTCGGCTTTCTTAAAGTCAAGAAATTGAGTCCTAGTATGCTTGGCTGCTCCTTTCCGCTGTATAGTAAACTTCAGAAGAGCATGATCACTCGCGCCTAATGATCCTTCCACTTCTACCCCACTAACCAGGTCATCAACATTGGTTAGGACCAGATCTGAAATGGCTGTTCCTCTTGTTGCTTCTCCCACTTTCTGGACAACGAAGTTGTCTGCAAGGCCAGTGAGGAATCTGTTTGACCTTATGCTCTTGGCTGAGTTTGACATCCAACAAATATCCGGGTAATTGAAGTCCCCCATTACTACTATCTCCCTTCCTTTTGCATGCTTGGCCATCTGTTCCAGGAAGGCATCATCTATGTCCTCCGTTTGGCTTGGGGATCTATAGTAAACTCCCACAATGAGGTCACTGTTATTCTTCTCTCCCTTAATTTTGAGCCAAATGCTCTCACTTTGGCTTTGAGGTTCTAAATCTTGGATCTCTTCACAGGTATACACATCCCTGACATATAACGCCACTCCTCCTCCTTTCTTGTCTGGTCTGTTTCTCTGAAATAGATTGTATCCCTCCATTATTACATTCCAATCGTGGGACTTATCCCACCAGGTTTCAGTGATGCCTATTATGTCATATTTAGTTTGCTGTCCCAAGAGCTCGAGCTCATCTTGTTTATTTCCCATGCTTTGCGCATTAGTCTACAGACATTGAAGTCCATTAATCATTCCCCCGTGTCTCTTATTTAAGGATTTTTTCCTCCCACCACTAGGTCTGCGTGCTGTTTGCTCCATTTGGTCTATGACATTTGGATGATCATCTTCATCAATTGATAGACTCCTACCTTCAGGAGCACTGTCTCCCTCCCCCACATTAGTCAGTTTAAAGCCCTCCTGATGAGGTTTCTGAGTTTTTTGGCAAAAACATTCCTCCCAACCGTTGTGAGGTGCAGCCCATCGCTTGCCAGAAGTCCATCTTCAAGAAACTGCAGTCCGTGATCTAAGAATCCAAACCGTTCCTGTTTACACCATTTGCGAAGCCAGCTGTTCACTTCCACTATTTTTCCCTCTCTCCCTGGGCCACGTCGTTCAACTGGGAGGACAGATGAGATGACAATTTGTGCATTTAATTGCTTCAATTTCCTGCCCAGAGCCTCGTAGTCTCTTTTGATCTTCTGGAGGCTATTGCTTGCAGTGTCATTGGTTCCCACATGAACCAAGAGGAAGGGGTATTTGTCAGTGGGTTTTATGATTCCTTGCAGTCGTTCAGTTACATCTTGGATCTTAGCCCCGGGGAGACAGCACACTTCCCGAGACATCTTGTCAGGCCCAGAGACCAACTAAGTTAGTTATTGGTATGAGCTTTCGTGTGCATGCACACTTCTTCAGATACCATGCACATGGAAGCTCATACCAATAACAAACTTAGTTGGTCTCTAAGGTGCTACTGGAAGGCATTTTTTTATTTTGTTTCAACTACGGCAGACCAGCATGGCTACCTACCTGTAACTTGTAATATGAAAGAAAGAAATGAGGCAGGCTGTGGCCACAGTTGGGTCTGTTAGCACTACTGAGCCATGGCTTTCCTGAAAAGTAAAGTAGTGGTCCCAGGTGACACTCAAAATAATTCTATTTTCGCCATCAAAATCCCACAATGCACATCCCTAATGAGGCAGACCGGACAGGACAAGAACAAGTGTGAAATGCAATGAGCTGGGAAGGCTGTTGTTTGGCTTCTGAAAACAGCAAAGTGAAGGAGGACCTTGTTAAAAAGAAAGAAGGAAGGAAGGAAGGAAGGAAGGAAGGAAGGAAGGAAGGAAGGAAGGAAGGAAGGAAGGAAAGAAAGAAAGAAAGAAAGAAAGAAAGAAAGAAAGAAAGAAAGAAAGAAAGAAAGAAAGAAAGAAGTGAAAGCAGCCACAGTCCCTTGATCACAAGGGTGTTGCGTGGCAAGTCCCCCTCCCCCCTTGAGAAATAAAGACACAGGACACGGTATATAAGGTTAATGGGCGAAACTTGGCCACAACTTTATTGATTGCAGGAATTGAGCGGTATTGGCTTAGGCATTGGTCCTATCAGCTAACTGGCTTCAACCCAATTGCATGAAGACCGGTGAGGGTTAACCACCAGTAGGGGGAGTCCTGCTGATGTACATCAACTAGGATCTCCCCCGGGGTCACCGCTCGGGGGCGTGCCTTAGGCCCACACCTCCATAGGCTTCAGACAGGGCAACGCCCCCCGGAATCCTTTACTGGACTACCCTTTGCTTTGGGGGAAGGTGATGGCACTTCCTCCCCCCCTCATTTGCATAACAATACCCCTACCAATGCCTAACCGCCAATCGAGCCAAAGCTCGCCGCCAATACCCTCAGTTGTTGTTGTTGTTGAGTCGTTTAGTCATGTCCGACTCTTCGTGACCCCCTGGACAAGAGCACGCCAGGCACTCCTGTCTTCCACTGCCTCCCGCAGTTTGGTCAAACTCATGCTGGTAGCTTCGAGAACACTGTCCAACCATCTCGTCCTCTGTCGTCCCCTTCTCCTTGTGCCCTCAATGCAGACCTTTAACTGTGGCTAATGTTAGCCATGGTTTGTTTAAACAAGCTAGCTAGGTAAACTATAGTTCAAAGACGGCTTGTCAAACCATAGTTAACATAAAGCGCTGTTTGTCGGATTTGGGTGAGACAACAAACTTTGCTTAATCTAAACCAGGAGGTCGGTTCCAAACTCTGTGCAGGTGGGCAGAGATGGAGGGGGGTGGGAAGAGTGTGAGCCTGAGGCCCTCTAGGGCTCATTCTCTACATGCTAAATTATAGTTCTACTTGAAATCTGAATTGGGCATGTAAATATTCCATACGCATTCTTCAACAGCTTGGCCTGCTTCACCCTGGTTCTGATTTCAGAAATGTTATGAAAGACTGCATGATTCCACGGTCTTCTTTTGCAGATACAATGAGTTTTACTTCTTTACCCATCCTGCTCTGTTTATTGAGGATCACTTCCCAGATGACCCCAGATGGCAGCTTCTGAAACAGACATTAAGGCTGAAGAAGGACGGGTGTGATGGCTAAAATATGCCTGAGTTTTATTCTGTAGGACTGACTGACTGGAACATCCACAGAAACATCACTCGCTGGAACATGTAAAATCGATTAGAAGCATCTATCCAGAACACAGTTGCATTGGCAATCGGTCTCATGTTTTTCAAAAGGGAAGGACTGCGTCACATAAGCCAATACCCTAGCAAAGCAGAAGCACTGGGGGAAATCTGCATATTTGGCAAGTTAATGTTTTTAGAGACAATTGCACTTATGAGATACACACACACACATTATTTATATAATTGCCATATATATATATATATACAGTATAACACCTCTATTTCTTTATTAGTAACCTTGATGTCAAACCAAAGTGACCTTAGCAGCCGCTTGCCAACTAGAACAGAATAATTACATTAGAGTACGTGTTTGTATGTTGCTTAGAGAGGGCTAAGAAGCAATCAAGATTGCTTGTGGCAATTCACAATTGCCGCTAATGTGGACTTTTGCTACTTTAATATGTGGAAACATTGAGCCTGTGCAGGTGGTGAATGTCCCCATATATGTGAAGAGGACAGTATTGAGGACAAACTTTGTTTTGGGACAACTTTCTAAGATCCTGTGTGATAGATAGTCTCTCGGAAAAGATTAAAGATAAGCAAAAACAGGAGTTGATTGGTAACTGAACTGGACAACAGGGTCGAAGCAACTGCTTATAGACATTTCTGAAGACCTGGACCGCTCCCACTCCCCACGTGATTGGCTGTCTAAACTTCCAAGCTGCGAATCATGACTCAGAGTTTAAGGGCCAATGGCAGAAGCCCAAATCCAGAAATGTTCTGTGATTGGATATCATGTATCGAATCAGAACACAGGAGCTCAGAATCCTTAGTCCAGACTCAAGACCACTGAATACATAACAGGCCCCATGGCACTTTCAGGAGACTGGCTGACTATTGATGTGTAACCACAAAACTCAAGAACTGTCCCGCTTGCTAGAATTGAGCTGAGGGATCCCCTTGTACCCTTGGAGATCTTTTGAAAAGCAAAGACACGTAGGATTTTGCCTTGATAAGAAAAGAAACAAGAATCAGTGATGGGGGGAATTTTGTTCTGGGGCTCAGCCCCTGCACTTCCTCCTACTGCTAGCACTCAGTCGTGTGCTAAGTACAAAGATCATGCCCCTTTTGGACTTCCAAAGGATGGGAAAACCCTGCATTTAAAGACACGGGACAACAATGG
Source organism: Podarcis pityusensis (assembly GCF_964106645.2). Classification (NCBI taxonomy): domain Eukaryota; kingdom Metazoa; phylum Chordata; class Lepidosauria; order Squamata; family Lacertidae; genus Podarcis; species Podarcis pityusensis. The sequence continues at coordinate 2,981,582 of NC_138045.1, forward strand.
GATGGGGCGGATTTCATGCGGACGCCAATATATTACAGTCAAAGCTCAGCTCCCGAACGCCTGCGTTTTGGAACGTTTCGGCTCCCGAACGTCGAAAACCCGGCACATTTCAAAACGATTGTGAGGCAAAGTAAGAGTCCATCGGTTCCTGAGGTGAAATTTTGGGGTGGGGAACGTCTGACCTCTGAGCACATCTTGCCCCCTCCCCAAGTCTTCCCCATTTGGTCCATGAGGCCATTCTCACATGCAGGTAAGGGGTGAGGCTTGACTGATAGGACATGGCTTTCCAAAGCTGCTTTCTTTGCACAGCCCTCAAAGCATGGGACTAGTTGTCAGGATCCTCTGAAGAAATGCAGAAACCAGGGACCCATTGCTAAGCAGGATGGCTCCCCCTTCATATCAACGCAGAACATCCCATTCAGTTGGGCTGAGCCATGGCACTCCTGGCAGAGAGCTCTTTGGCGAGCCAATACTCAGTACTAAGTAGAATTGCCCATCCCTTCAGATCCTTCTGAGCACTAAAAAAGGAGGGAGAGGTTTCTTCCCTTCCCTGTGAAGCCCAAGCTTGCTGAGCTCTTCAAGAGAGAGGTGGGGGCTCCCGAAGGCTTCCCCTCCTTCCTTTAAGCCTGATCTCACTGCAGTCCTAAAAGGGGGAGACTCTCCAAGACTGTAGTGATATTAGGCTCTTTCCCTCCTCCCTTTTAGGCCTGATGTCTCTTTGTTGGTAGTGAAAGGGATTTTGACCCAAGATACAGATCCCAATAAGGATCTGGCACGCAAAGTCCAAAAGTTTCCCACCTATTCAGCCTAGCTGGAGAGAGCCAACCTGAGGAAGCTGGCACAAGCTTCTAGCTAGATGCTTCAAGAAATAGGGTGGGGGCCTGGCAGCGAAATAGAAATTCTAACAAGGCTGATGCGTCGGATAGCTAACCTCAAAGAAGCATCTAATTACTAAATATATATTCTTTTTCATGGAGCACATAGTTAAACTATGGAACTTGTTCCCACAAGAGACCGTGAAGGCCTCGAAACATCGATGGCTTTGAAAGAGCATTAGACACGTCCTTGGAGGAGAGGGCTATCAATGGCTACTAGCATTGATGGCTATGCTCTGCCTTCACAGTTGGAGGCAGAAATGCTTCTGAATACCAGTTGCTGGAAACCACAGGAGGGGAGAGGAAATGAGCAATGGGGACACCTTCTGTATCTGCGCTTCCCCACGCAGGGAACTTTGACACACTCCAGCGCTGGTTTGCTCCAACATGTTATGCTTTCCCCCTTTGTTTTGACTTCATGGATGCTCTTCCTGCTACTCGCCTCCTAATGCCAAGGTCTCCAAGGAAGGGTTTGATAAACCCAGATCAAGCCATGCTCTTCCCTCATCCCTCCAGTTGGGCATTTCATTCCTGGCTCGAAGCACCAAGGAGCGCCTTTCAAGTAGGCTTTCAGGATGGGAGGAGTACAAGCATCAATGCTGCCTCAGGAAGAAGATCTGTATGGTAAATAGAAGCTTATGTATGGCTATTGATCTGGATCCTCTGTGTCAGCTGCAGGGAACCTTTGGCCCTCCAGATGTTGTTGGGTGACAACACCTGTTAGTCCCAGCAAGCATGGCCAGGGATTATGGGAGCTGTAGTTCCCCAGCATCTGGAGGGCCAAAGATCCCCTACACCTGCTGTATATATTAAGACTACTTAGTAGTGCTGCGTATCTTAGGAAATCATTTTATGAGCCCGTCACTCAACCACCCAGTGGCGTAGCTAGCCGCTCAGGGGCCCAAGCCACCACGTCACTCCCAGGAGAGATGCGTGGCTCGGGCGCGCTTCTGGCCCCGCGGGAAGTGCTGCCCCCTGTGGTGTGGCGCCCAGTGCCCCCCTCCCCCCCCAAGCTACATCTCTGCACCCGCCTCTTGGGATATCCTGGGAACAAGGCTTGAATGGTAAAAATTAACTGCGCTCAGTGTTATTTTTCTAGAAAAAGAGGTGCCAGAACTCACCACGAACGCTTCCCTTGTTCTTTTACAGTGGCAATGGCACCAACCTGAGAGGTGCCAGAACTCAGTTCCAGTGAGTTCTGGCTGGGGGGAAAAGCTGCACTATATTTTTTCCTCTAAGGCTGGAGCTTCAATATGTGGCATGTGGGTGGGTGGGTACATTTCCTCCCTCACCTCAAGCAGCCCTGTTTGTGTTCTTGTTATGCTACCATTATAGTTCCTGAAATGAGCTTGCAGTTGGCGTTCTGTTGAATGCACATTGCAGACGGATGCAGTGAAATTTGCAGCCGGGCTTAAGGGATTCCTATCAAAGCCAGATGTTTGGGGCGAAGAGGGCTTCTCTAAGGAGGTACCAGCTCTTCCAGTGGGAAGTGCAAACCATGCCATACGCCTTGTGGTCTTGCAAGATCAGATCAAAATCCTACCTGGTTCAGCATTCTCCCTCTCCTTCCTTCTGTCTGTGTCCTTTTAAGCAGAGCAACGTTGGTCTACTCCCTGCTGCTGTATTTCCCTTGGGGAGAAGCAGAAAAGGCTCCCTATCTCTATTCCCTATTGGTTCCCTGTATTCCAACCCTTTAAATCACATCATAGGTCATCCTCTGCTCCCCCTCCCTTTCCCCACTGTTTCAAGAAGGACGTTTCCATTTTTGTTCCTAGATTATCCATGGGATAAATCCAATCAGAAATCAATACAAATAGACTTGGCAAAGTTTAAGGAACTGGATGCCTATGCACAGAAGGTATGCTGTCTCTTATTGTGATATATGCAGCAAGGAATTTGCTAGGATGCTGAGGTTTTTAATGTGCATTTGGAATTTGAGAGTGCTTTCAAGTGTCCTCTCCTGATAGGAGGCAATTACTTCTGTTGAGATGGAAGGTCCGAACTGGGAACATCATGAGTCACAAGACCCTGCTCCTGTTTTCCAGAAAACTAACACGGTGGAGCACCTATTCACATGCGCTGCACACACCATGCATTTAAAGAACACCAACTCCCCAAAAGAACTATGGGAGCTGTAGTTTTCCCCTCACAGAGCTACAAATCCTAGAACCCTTAACAAACCACAGGATTCTCTTTCTCTCTGTGTGCGTGCGTGAATTAAATGCATGTATATACACCCATATTTAGTTATTTTGCAGCATTGCTTTGCTTTAAAAATTCAGGAGATAGCTCCAAAGTCAATTCGGAGGAGAGCTAGCAATCATAGGCAATATGAAAGGGTTTGAACGACTCCTCTCTCTTTCACAATTCACTTTCGATCGTATTTATACTACAGACCGAAATTGATTTGGTAGTTATTTCCTCTCCTCGGGGAACTCCGAGTACTATACTTCTGTGAACAAGGCTAGCAGTCATTAACAGAAAATTCTCAGTGCCCTTGCCAAACCACAACTCCCAGGAATCTCTGGGGGGCCTCGCCAGAATTAAACTGGCATAAAATTAATATACTGGTGCAGTAATCAGCCCTGGGTTTCCCCCAGTGCTGTCAAGTGACAACAGTAGGGCCGGCCCAGGATCCAGGGTTGCCTTGGTCCCTCCCTGCCCCCAGAATGCCCCCCCCCCAGTTGTACTTCCACCCACCCAAAGGTGCGATGGGCAGTGGCGAAGCTGCATGCTCTGGCACCAGGGGCGGAGAGCAGGCAGGGGCGTGGCTGGCGTGTGTCCCGGGGGCGTGGCACATCGCCTGCGGGGGCGTGACATGCATCCTGGGGGCGTGGTGCCCGGCACGTGGGGGGGTGCACGGCGCATGTCGGGGGCGGCCGCAATGGTACCCCCTCCCCGATGGGGCCGGGGGCAGTGCGCTCCCCCCCGTTCCTCTGCCAGTAGCAATGGGGGAACTCTGCACTTGTGGGGAGACAGTAGCAAGGAGGATTTGGGTTTCAGCTGAAGATTGTAGAAATAACATGCCTGTGAACCCTGGAAAAAGGAAAGGTTAATCATGCGTCTCCCTTCAGAACAACTTCCCCCCCAAGGGTACATTTTTGGCAAGTATAATAAATTCTTTGATTGATCAATCAAGTAAAACACATACACTTAATCGACTAACTGTGCAATCCCAGTGAATTCAGCAAGAGACACTCTTGTAAGTGCACGCAGGATTGCACCCTAAAATTTCTTTAAACAAGTGGGCTTAGGTAGAAGAAAGGAACTGGTACCCCCTCGTCCATATTAACTGCTTCCAAGTCTATTTACCTTCTGTGAAACAGGTGAATGTCAGGAATAGTGTGAAAAACCTGGTGAGTGTCTTGCTGCAAAAAGCCCCCAGTGACCTGGAGAAAGTGCGAGCCATTTGGATGTGGATCTGCCACCATATAGGTAGGTGGGGGTACCACCTTTCTGCATACTTGAGTCCCCTTGCCTCTGACAACTTCCGGTATTAAAAGATCAGCCTTTGTCACTGCCCTGCGCCCATGAATCCAGCTCTGTAGCAGAGTTCTGTAGCAGACACCCAGTCCAGTGATTGCCAGCCAAGGAAGATGGATACGTAAGGTCATATCAAAGCAAGTTATATTCAGAGTAGACCGGCTGAAATCAATGGATGTAAGTAACTCATGGACATTAAATTTAGTGGGTCTACTCCGAGCATGGCTTCTTTGCAGCTGTCTCGGGCATTTTCACCATTTCATAGCCAGTCATGTCAGCTGCATTTGCACAAAGGATTCTGGATTGTAACCTGTGTGGATCAGTGATTTGGTGTTTGGCTCACACAGAGCTTGACTGGGATCTCTGTTCAGCCATGAATCTCAGAAGGGATCAGGAGGTGCTCATTGATAACAGAAATCACTGGGTTAAAGCTCACTGAAAGTGCCGCGGTAGCATTATTATCAATTTACGATGGGGTGGAAGGTTTGCAGGCTATGAAGGACTCGCTCACAAATTTATTGAAAGCTGCACAAATTATGATAGCTAGCAAGTGGAAGGGGCAAGCAGACTATAAAATGGAAAAATGGTATGAAGAGGTGTGGGATACATAGCTATTAATGATAAATGAACATGTGCCATTAAGGTAAGACGGGGAATATGCAGGAGGAATGATTTTGAGGAGATATGGAGGGTGTTTGTAGAATTTGTACTGTTACAACGGAAAGGGGTCAAACCATCGCTAGAGGTGTTGAAAGTTTGGGAGGTTGGATAGTTACAATGGAATGGTCTCGCTGGTGGGGTGCACATTTTTATTCTTATTTATTTATTCTTATTACTTTGTCAAAATAAAGTAAAGGTCGCAGCACGGGAGGAGAGGAGGTGTCTCCCGACTCCTAACCCTTGCACCAGTGTGCATTTTTATTTGGCAGCAAGACCCTGGGTCTACACAAAGCAGATTTACGAGTGCTTCCAGACTTTCTCTTTTGAGGTGCGATTCAATCACATATGGGCAAATTCATGTTGTGCAATCAAAAGTTCATTTGGAGCTCTTGCAAGACAAGCCACGCCACCCCCCAGTCAGATTTTGGCAACCAGGAAAGATATTGAGAAACACGATGGAAAGTGTGGCAAAGTGTTGCCACCCCACAAGCAAATCAGAATGGGTGCTCATTGTCTTTATTTCTACAGAATATGATGTGGAAGGCTGCTATAACCTGGACAAGGTGTCATTTAAACCAGCTGATGTCCTTCAGTCAGGAAAGGCTATTTGCGGTGGATATGCTCGACTCTTTCAAGAAATGTGCAGGTAACTTCTGTTGGCTCCAGCCATCATGGCAAGTGGTTGTTACTTGGCTGTAGCGATAGGAGATCTGGAGAGCCACAGGTTCCCCACCCCTTGCCCTAGGCAGCTATCTCCATGCTTAGGCGTGATCAACTCGCACGTGACAGCCCTCGGAAATATGTAAATCAATAGATTCTAAGCAGAAAATGGCGGGAGAGATCTGGAGAGTCCTCATGGCTCATGAGGAGACCCTCGCCAGAACCCAAAGAGGACTTCAGTGGGAGCGGAGGAAGCCCCAAAGAGAACGGAGGCACAGTGGGGCTTTGTTTAGGCTGCTCAGCCTCCCCACCTAGTAGCTGACACACGTCACAGCATGGCAGCTGCTGCTGCTTTTCCACAGGTCCTCCAGCCAGCTCCAGAGCTTCAACTCTGGTTGAAAGGAGTGTTGTGGGGAGAGAGAGCTGGAGAGCAGGAAAAAATGAGCTTTTTTTTAGTGTGTGCTCCCTACTTACACAGGGACACGGGTGGCGCTGTGGTCTAAACCACTGAGCCTCTTGGGCTTGCCGATCAGAAGGTCGGCGGTTCGAATCCCCACGACGGCGTGAGCTCCCGTTGCTCGGTCCCAGCTCCTGCCAACCTAGCAGTTGGAAAACATGCCAAAAAGTGCAAGTAGATAAATAGGTACCGCTCCGGCGGGAAGGTAAACGGCGTTTCCGTGCGCTGCTCTGGTTTCGGTGTTCTGTTGCGCCAGAGGCGGCTTTGTCAGGCTGGCCACATGACCCGGAAAAAACTGTCTGCGGACAAACGCCGGCTCCCTTGGCCTGTAAAGTGAGATGAGTGCCGCAACCCCAGAGTTCTCTGTGACTGGACTTAACTTTCAGGGGTCCTTTACCTTTACCTTTACCTTTACCTTTACCTTTACCTTTACCTTTACCTTTACCTTTACCTTTACCCTACTTACACAATGTTTGGTTATGTGCATGGGGTTCCGGAACATGACCCACCATCTAAGTGGAGGAATGATCCTGAAGCAAACTTGCATATATAGGGCTGCATTGAATTGCGTAGATCCACTGGAATCCATAGACTTAAAAATTACTTGAATTTAATGGGTCTCTTCCCTGTGTGACTTAGTTCCTCATCCATACTTACCTTTGCTCTGTGCTTTATAGGCACAGGTCCTGGCTTTCCAGGTCCGTGTCCAAATGTTGTTGTTGTTCTTTCATCCCAGGAAAACTTGTGTTTTCCTGCCAAATTGGAGCAAATGAGAATCTGTGGAGAACCTGATTGCTGTTTTCTCTGATCCAGCAAAATGAAGGGCGGCCACTCCAGCCTATCAAAGCGGTGAAAGCAACCACTTGTCCTCTTGGTAGCAACACTGTTCCTGAATACCTTCCTTCCCCTCTCAGTATTGCAGGGATACAGTGCCAGTATTTGATAGGCAGCTGCAGCGTAAAGGGGAAGAGCGACCATGCCTGGAATGCTGTCCGCATTGATGGAAGGTGGCATCTCTTAGACTGCACCTGGGGAAGTGGCTCTGTGAATACTGCTTTTAGCAAGTTCCCTTTCAGGTACGTTGTTAGGCAGACCAGGCAGAGCGTGGGACACACTGAGGGGATAGCAGAAGAAGAAGAGCTTGGATTTGATATCCTGCTTTCTCACTACCCTAAGGAGTCTCAAAGCGGCCAACAATCTCCTTTCCCTTCCTCCCCCACAACAAACACTCTGTGAGGTGAGTGGGGCTGAGAGACTTCAGAGAAGTGTGACTAGCTGCAGGTGGAGGAGCAGGGAAGCGAACCCGGTTCCCCAGATTACGAGTCCACCGCTCTTAACCACTACACCACACTGGCTCTCACAGTTAACTTCATTTGCTTTCAGGTGGTTTTGTTTTGCTTGGACCACTTGTCAGAGTTTGCAATTTGATGGCCGCAGGGCTGATTAATGTAAGCAAGTGCAATAAGAATGCTGCAGCTAGGTTGGTGACTGGGAGCGGCCGCTGAGACCATATAACACCTACATTGGCTCCCAGTACATTTCCAAGCACAATTCAAAGTGTTGGTGCTGACCTCTAAAGCCCTAAATGGCCTCGGCCCAGTATACCTGAAGGAGTGTCTCCACCCCCATCCTTCAGCCTGAGGTCCAGCTCTGAGGGCCTTCTGGCAGTTCCCTCACTGTGAGAAGTGAGGTTACAGGGAACCAGGCCTTCTCAGTAGTGGCGCCCGCCCTGTGGAACGCCCTCCCATCAGATGTCAAGGAAATACAATAACTATCTGACTTTTAGAAGACATCTGAAGGCAGCCCTGTTTAGGGAAGTTTTTAATCTTTGAAGTGTTATTCCGTGCAGAGTGGCTGTGGAGGCCCGGCCAGATGGGTGGGGGTATAAGTAATATTTCATTATTATTATTATTATTATTATTATTATTATTATTATTATTAAGCCATGGGCATGGAGTGTCCTGATGGCAGGGATAGATACCATCTATTTATCCTCTTTGAACAGTTCTGGAGTTTTGTGCTTATTCTGGGCTACATGTGTAAAATCTGGGGATTCTGGAGGCTGGATTGTTGCAACACAGCAGCTTCCTCAACCAGATGCCCTCCAGCTGCTCTGGATCACCACTCTGTTTGCCTGTCTGGCCCTGGTGCTGATTTAGGCATTATTATGAAATACTAGACTATTGCGCCTTCTCCTTTTGCAGGTACAATGAGTTTTACTTCCTTACTCACCCCGCTCTGTTTATTAAGAAGCACTTCCCTGAGGACCCCAAGTGGCAGCTTCTGAAACAGACGGTGACACTGGAGCATCAGCATGATCTGACTTAAATGCAGAAGGACTGACCGTCGCAGTCATAAGAACATCAACCACTGAAAATGGGTAAAGCCAATTAGAAGCCTCTGTCTTGTTCCCTTTGATATCACAGTTACATCCACAATCAGCCTCATGTACAAGCTGTTACTGCAGTGTATATAACAGGGATGGAGAACCAGAGGCCCTTTCAGAGGTCCTGCACTACAACTTATTCAGAATGCGGCAGCTAGACTGGTGACTGGGAGCGGCCGCCCAGACCACAGAACTTGAAAGACCTACACTGGCTCCCAGTCCATTTCCGAGCACAATTCAAAGTGTTGGTGCTGACCTTGAAAGCCGCCTAAACGGCCTCGGTCCAGTAGACCTGAAGGAGCGTCTCCACCCCCATCGTTCTGCCCGGACACTGAGGTCCAGCGCCGAGGGCCTTCTGGCGGTTCCCTCACTGCGAGATGCCAAGTTACAGGGAACCAGGCAGAGGGCCTTCTCGGTAGTGGCTCCCGTCCTGTGGAACGCCCTCCCATCAGATGTCAAAGGAATAAACAACTACCTGATGTTTAGAAGACATCTGAAGGCAGCCCTGTTTAGGGAAGTTTTTTAATGACTGATGTTTTAATGTATTTTTAAGCTCCTGTTGCAAGCCGTCCACAGTGGCTGGGGAGACCTGGCTGGGCGGGCGGGCGGGGTATAAGTAATAAATGATGATGATGATGATGATGATGTCCCATCATCCCTGACTATCATGTGGTTGATGGGACATAAGAATTCAGCAACATCTGGAGGAAATCAGATTGGCGAAGGCTTGTTTAGCACACCACCCCAGACTCTCAGCTGTGGTTAACGTTATAAAGTTATAGAGTTATTATAGAGTTGGAAGGGACCACAAGTGTCATTTTGCCTAACCCCCAGCAATGCAGGATTATTATTTTTGCCCCGTGTGAGGCTCAAACCCACGACCCTGAGATTAAGAGTTTAAACAAGCTAGCTGGATGAGCCATGGTTTAAAGATGGCTTATCAAACCAATCAACCATGGTTAACAATAAGCATAGTTCATCAGATTTGGGTGAGGCACAAGCTGTGGTTAAGCCTAACGAGGATGTAGTTTCCAAACTCTTCACCGCTTGTGTAGAGGGAGGAGGGGGGGAATGTGTGAGCCCAAGGCTTGCTTTGGCTCATTCCCAGCATACTAAACCATGGTTTCACTTGACATCTGAACTGGGTCTGTAAGTATTCCATGCTCTACCTTAGATACCTTTGTTTGCCCCTATTGCTGATTTAGATAGTGTTGCTAAATACTGCACTATTGACCTCTCTTTTTCAGGTACCATGTGATTTACTTCCTCAACCATCCTGTTCTGATTATTAGCACTTCCCAGATGATCCCAAATGGCAGCTTCTGAAGCAGACTTCTGCACCTGCAGCAGCTTGAATGGAATCCGCCTACCGTGTAATTTGATATCCTTCAAGGACAGTCACTTGTCTCGGGCATCACTGCTAAACTGACCACGGTTTTGATGCACAGGGTTTTTAGCTTGACACAAAGTTTTTAAAAATGGAAAACATATATAATATATATAACATGATACTTGTTTCAATGAGCTAAAATCGATTGCAGTAGCTATTTACAAATTTACAGTATAACAAAGAAATCGGGGAGGTGTTCCAGGATTTCTTTTTAAAGGCCGTATCAAAAAATGAGTAAAGTGGGAAACCCTAGATGGATTTTGAAAAGCAGATAATGAAAGGGTACAATTAATCTTTAGGCATAAACTTGTTCATATAAAAATGTGTTGAATCCCGCCCCCCATCCTTTACAGTACAGCAACACAAATCATTAGCATTTTATCCACCATATTCTTGAGACACCCTAATGTGGTCCTATCCATTCACTTAAAGTAGTAGCAGTTTTTTTTATATATAGCAAACAGTAAATAAAAAGAGTACAATCCATAAATTGGTGCAAACTTTTGGGGCTTGCCTTTGATTTCCCAGTGTGTTTGTAAATGCAATAAAGTTTCACTGTTCTCCGCCAAATGTGTCCTTGTGTTTTGTTCCTCTTGCTTGATTCAGTTGTTTAATATGTGGCAATCTAATAAATTTACAGTCGTACCTTGGATCCCGAACGCCTTGCAAGTCGAACGTTTTGGCTCCCAAAAGCTGCAAGCCCGGAAGTGAGTGTTCCGGTTTGCGAACGTTATTTGGAACCCGAACGTCCAACGCGGCCTACGAGGCTTCCGACTGGAAGCCACGGCTTGGTTCCCAAACATTTTGGAAGACGAACGGACTTCCAGAACGGATTCCGTTCGACTTCCGAGGTACGACTGTACCTACAGCATGATCACATCTTACGCGCAGAGGCATATCTAGGGGTTCTCTATGTAGAGGTGAAGGGGGTAAGGTCCTGAAAACTGCTGCTACTTAGGGGTCTAAAACAGATACATTTTTACTAAGCTTTAAGACACTTACAACTGTTATTTTATAGTGCAGAGCAACAGGGACAGAAGGAACCATGAGAGAAGCGATGACTGGCTTCACGGTTTTTCCCACATAATGGTTTTTTATACGGCACGCACACACATTGTGATTAATATTATGGCACTGTTACCACGCTGTGGACTTCAAACTTATTTCCTCACCCCCAAATGTATTGATACATTGCCCAGCCTTAAAGTATGTGTGTGTGCTCTATGCAAAAATCACCATGCGGGAAAAACTGTGAAGCCAGCTAGTGCCTCTACATAGCTCCATCCTGATTGCAGACATGGTGATATATTGGTACATTGCAAAATTTAGCTGGTGCTCTATCCCGATTTTGAAAACCAGGTAACATCTAGCCCTCCTCTCGACCCTTGTTATTCTTCGAAAAGAATTTGTCTAAGTTTGCTTAAGTAAGTGGCTTAAAAGTGTGGGTTTGGATTAAGAAAAGAGGAGAAATTATTCCCTACAACAGGTAACTTATCAGTTTTCGTGAAAGGTGTCAACTTTGAGAGAAAGCAGTATTATTTGTGATGGCTAAAAGGTAACGGGACCCCTGACCGTTAGGTCCAGTCGCGGACGACTCTGCGGTTGCGCGCTCATCTCGCTCTATAGGCCGAGGGAGCCGGCATGTGTCCGCAGACAGTTTTTCTGGGTCATGTGGCCAGCATGTGGCCAGCATGACTGGCGAACCAGAGCAGCGCACGGAAATGCTGTTTACCTTCCCGCCGGAGCGGTACCTATCTATCTACTTGTACTTTGACGTGCTTTCGAACTGCTAGGTTGGCAGGAGCAGGGACCGAGCAACGGGAGCTCACCCCGTCGCGGGGATTCGAACCGCCGACCTTCTGATCGGCAAGCCCAAGAGGCTCAGTGGTTTAGACCACAGCACCACCCGCGTCCCTACACAACACAAAACACTGTTGCTGTCTGTAGGTTTTATTTTTATATTTTTTACCTTATATTTTGGAAATGTACATCCAGGTTTTATTTCCTTTAAATTGGGGGGGGGGGGACCAAGAGAGTGGGGCCCTAAACTATAGCTTGTTTAGCTTACATGTAAATACGGCACTAGGGGCTGCCTGCCCTGCTCACTCTGCTAAGCCTAGACTAACCGATCCAATAGGAATCCAACCCCTCCGACCATCCAACATTGTGTCCTACATTTCTAAGCAGTGAAAAGTTCTGGAGCAGCAATACAGGGAGAAAGGGTACCAGGGGTAGGGGGGCTTGTAAACTGGCCACATATGGTTGATCTGTCTGGACTGAGATCAAGTCATACTCAAGCCACAAAGCTCTGTTTTGACGCTTCGTTCTTTGCTTGAATTCCCCAGAATTCCCCCTCGCTCTCTAAACCGAAAGCACAAGCATTTCCTCCACCCTCTACTTAATGAGGTCAAGGCGAACAAGTGAAATGTTGAGGGCTAGTCACTTGTGGGCTTATTTGCAAAGCTACGGTAGGCCCTGCATTATTTTCAGCATGGTGGCTAAGTTTTGATTTGTAACCAGAAATTCCTAGAGGTCTTTCCTAAAGCAAAGACACATAGAATTGTGCTGTTCCTCTGTAAGAAAAAGAAATAATAATCTTTTGTTATAGTTTTATCTGTCTCCCAAATATGATGGGGGAAATTTATTCTGGGGCTCAGCACTAATACATGTTTCTTGTACTACGTGCAAAGGGGTTTCTCGATCATGCCCATTTTGGACTTTCTGAGGACTGAAAAACCCTGAATTTAAAGGGCAAAAGGTCCAGGAGAACAATGGGGTGGGAAGTATCTCATCTGAAGGCCCATATATTCATGGGGAGACAGGGTGATGCAAATCTAGTCTAGACTGCAGATTCTGCTCTGGTGCAGGCAAGTCCTAAGTCCATAGTGTGGACACAGCCAGCCTCCAAAGCTGCTTCAGGCTGCAATTCTAAACCCACTTGCCTGAGAGTAAGCCCCACCAAATTCAATCAGACTTACAGTTGTACCTTGGTAGTCAAACGGCTTGGCTCCCAAACAAATCGGCTCCCAAACGCCGCAAATCCAGAAGTGAGTGTTCCAGTTTTTCGGAAGCCAAACGTCCGACGCGGCTTCCGCTTGAGTGCAGGAAGCTCCCGCAGCCAATCGGAAGCTGCGCCTTGGTTTTCAAATGGTTTTGGGAGGCGAATGGACTTCCGGAACGGATTAAGTTCGAGAAGCAAGGTACCACTGTATTGAAAACATAATATCACAATTAAAATATATGAAAATGATATGAAGTGGAATTATGAATGATATATAACTTACACTTTTAGAAGATACCTGAAGGCAGCCCTGTTTAGGGAAGTTTTTAATGTTTGATGTTTTATTGTATTTTTAATATTTTGTTGGAAGCCTCCCAGAGTGGCTGGGGAAACCCAGCCAGATGGACGGGGTATAAGTAATAAATGATGATGATGATGATGATGATGAAAATAGTATAGGAATTAATACCAAAAAATACTACACCCCATTCCCTGCAAAAAGAAGGACGCCCTAAAAACAAACTGAGCACACCTCTTATATCAATCGGCAATGGGAACAGGAGATGGACCTTTCCATTAATTATATGTGGGCAGATCCACATAAAACATAGACTATGAACTGCCGAAATCTACCTGGCAGGGGAGGAAATGTGCATTTGGGACTCCAGGGAACTTTGACACACTGCTGTGCTGTTTTGTCCAAACTTGTTCTGCTTTCACTTTTGTTTTGGCGCCGTAAGTGCTGTTCCTGTTACTCTTATCATAATGCCAAGGTCTCCATCAACAGCAGAAATTGTGTGCACGAAAGTTGAAGCAACTTCTAGGGAACAGAAACACAACGTGGCATTGTGTCATCGGTCTTGATCCATCAAGGGTGCTCTATTGTGTGCACGAAACATACCAGAGCTGCTGGGTGCGATGGCTATCAGGGCTTCAAGTAAAAGTAGTGATTATTTATTTCACCACTGAGGGAGGGTGGCACTCTGCACATGCTCAGGCACTCACTCGTTTATTATGGCTTGAACATGAGAGGTAAGTGGAAGAGCCGTGCACAAAGGCAGCATACCTCTAACGTAAGAACATAAAAAGAGCCTGCTGGATCAGGCCAATGGCCCAACTATTCAAGCATCCTGTTCTCACAGAAGCTGAGCAGATGTGTGTGGAAAACCCATAAAAATAAAATATCAGGGACGGGCAATCTGTGGCCATACAGATGGTCTCAGCCAGCATGGGTAATGGTCAGGGATGGTGGGCATTGCAATATATGTTTTAATGTACATATTGTCTCATCCCAAGGATAACCATTTTGTAGCCTTTCAAGAGGAAAGGAGAACAAGGATCAACTCTGTCCCAGAAACAATCTGATGGGAAATCGGTACTGATGGACTTGATGCAGTTTAAGGAACTGGATGCCCATGTGTTGAAGGCATGCTGTCTCTTATTGTGATATATACAGTGTGGAATTATAGTCCTGTAAGGAATCTGCTAGAATGCTGAGGGGTTTTTTCATGTGGATTTGGAATTTGATAGTACAGTGGTACACTGGTTCTCGAATGTAATCCGTTCCGGAAGTCCATTCGACTTCCGAAACGTTCTAAAACCAAGGTGCGGCTTCCAATTGGCGCCGGCGCCCCGGAAACAATAGCCGACAGCCACATCGGACATTCGGCTTCCGAAAAAAGTTTGCAAACCAAAGCATTTAACTTCTGGGTTTGCGGCGTTCGGGTTCCGATTTGTTCGTCAACTGAGCCATTTGAGAACCAAGGTTCCACTGTGCCTTCAAGTGTCCTCTCCGGATAGGAGGCAACTTCTTCTGTTCACATTGAAGGTCCCAATGGGGAACAATGTGGGTCACACAAGACCATGCTCCTGTCTTGCACATGTTCTAACACAATAGGGCACCTGTTTACAGGTGTACACCTGTGTACCCAAGAAAAAGGAAAGCTTAAGCATCTTTCAGAATACTTTTTACCCAGGGGCAAGTTTTTGCCAAATTTAAGAAATTAGTGGTCAATCAGCTAAAACACATACATTTAATTGACCAGCTGTGCAACCCTGAGCAGTTTTACTCACTGAGTAGCCCCACTGAGTTCAGCAAGATTGACCCTCTTGTAAGTGCCTGTAAAAATGCACCCCACATTTTCTTTAAACAATGTCAGGCTTAGAGAGAAAAAGGGAACTGGGTACTCCTTATTCGTGTCAACTGCTCCTGAATCTATTTCCCTTTGTTGCCTGGTGCCTAAAGGTGTATGATGAAGGTGCCAGCCAAGCATTCCACAAACAGGGAGCCACTGCAGATAAGGCCCGTTCTTGTGTTGCCACCCTTTGGCCCTCTCGTGGGGGAGGCACACAAAGAAGGGCCTCTGATGTTTATTTCAGGGTCCGGGTAGGTTCTCATGGAGAGAGATCCTTCATGTCTTTGCTTTAGGAAAGAGGTACAAGGAGACCCCCTCAGCTCAGTTCTAGCAACTGGAACAATAATTCTTGATTATTGTGGTTATAGGTTTAAAAAAAGGCCACTGTCCTGAAAATGCAGTGGGGCCTATTGTAGCTTTGCAAATCAGCCCACAACTGAGGTGGGGGGAACTTTGATCTTTCAAATTTCAGTGGCGCTCTGTGCAAGGTCAAAATCCAGCAGCTCCCTGCCTCACCACCTGCTCTGCTCAATTCACTACATCATAGTTGCGACACCCTGCAGTGCCCCCCTTGGCTTGATGCCCAGTTTGGCAGAACTGGCTGCACTGCCCTAGATCTGCCTCTGCCACAAGTTACTAGTCCTCAACATTTCACTTGCTCACACTGACTTCCTTTAGGTACCCATGTCCATGTTATCTATCTATCTATCTATCTATCTATCTATCTATCTATCTAATTTATTACGGTTGGAGACCAGCTCATAAAACGCACTTGGGGTTACAGTCACAGAAGAAAAACAGAGAATTAAAAAATGTACAACAATAAACTATCGCAGGGAGTTGACCCAGAGTCACCCATGGAACCGAGTTTGGGGATTTTCATAACGAACTAGTTTGAGTTGGGAGATGGTCTGTGCCTACAGATCTGTACACAGAATCTGGCGACCATCCAGGTCGTCTTCTGATCTTTGCCTAACAGGAAAAGGTCAAGTTTTTGCTTTTCCGGGAGGTTGGCGAGCCTCACCAGCAGAGGATCAATGGTCTTACTACGTTCCTCTTCATAAAAGAGACATCTAAAGAACAAGTGCTCTGGGCTTCCTATCTCTCCCAATGGACAGGCGCAAAGACTCTGAGCATATGGGACTTTTTAAAGGCTTCTTCCAGGACCGGCGAGGGCAGAGCCGAGCTTCTGGTGAGTGTAAAGGCTCTTCTTGCATTTTTAGATACGAGAAAGAAGAGATATGCTGCCGGTGCAGCTATATATCTCTCGATTTCTCAAATTTTATAGTCGGGGCACCTTGCGCAGTCCTGCTGTCTCTCGGTGTCTAAGATTCTTTGCCTGACCGTGGCTTTTGCCTGGCCCAACCCCAGGCTCAGAAGGGCTTGAGGGGCAAAACCCAGTTTCTGAAGGGTGTTCAGGTCTGCAGTCTGCCAGCCTGACTGGAATTGATCGCAGAGGATCAATGGGGCTATCCCTCGGGGGAGCAGATTCAATGCCAGCCATTTGTAGATTGATGTTAGGCAGATATAAGCCTCCACTCTCATCATCCCCGTTTCTAGTCTAACCCATGCGTTTGAAACACATCTGGGGACTTGGAGGAGAGCTCTAAGAAGTTTGGATTGAACTCTCTCAAGCGGGGAGAAAGCAGAGGAAGGCGGGCCCAGAAAGGATCCATAAAGGAGCTGTGCCAAAGTTTTGGCCTTGTATAATTTTAGAGCCGTGGGGATGACGAAGCCCCCTTGTGCTCTGAAAAATTTAAGGATACAGTTTGCGGTTTTTTCCGCTGAGCTCCCGATGGAGTTTATGTGAAGTTTGTTGGTTCCTGAGGCCTGTACCACCATTCCTATGAGGCATCTAATCATAGCCTGCATTTTTATCAAGGCTTATAGTTTGATTAGGGTCTGTATTTTAAAATGAGCTTAAAGATTTTCAAATGTTTTATGCCAGGCAGAAGACCAGCTGCCTAAGTACTTTGTCAAGATGTTTATCCTCCTGGACAAGGGGGCCCCCTGATTTATAGCAGAAAACAATTCTCAAAGTCGTAAAAGGGAATTACAGGCTGAGGGCAAGGTTACACCACCCTACATAATTAAGAGTTGGTAAATAGTAAAACAAAACCCTGTGCCTCCCATTAAACTTGAGCCATATCTTTCTAAGGTTAAAGGCCAAGAGCAACTGGCTGGAGAAGGAGAAGTGTAAACAGAAAAAGAGGCTTTTTCCTATTTTATTTTGAGGCTGTAAACTGATTCCTTCCTGTTACTTTGAGAAGGTTTATTCTTGTAAAAAGCTATCTATGATAATGTATGAAATATACTGGCTTAAATGTAATTATGCAAAGGATCTAGAAAGAAAGAAATGTTAAATTCTTATTTCATAGAGTCATATTGCTGTAGGAGACCAGAGGGGCAAACGAGCCCAGCCCCCTGCCAGACAGGAGACGCCATCGAGCACTCCTGATATATGGTTGTCAGGCCTTTGTTTAAAGACCTTCAAAAAGGAGATCTTTCATTGATGATGTATGAGAATGTGAACCCAAGATCTCTGACATCTGTTTAAGATAAAAAAATTTAAAACTATTAACCATCTGTTTTGGAGGGCAATAGGGCAAGGAGGGCAAGAGGTGAGCTGGTAATTAAGGTTCCTTGTTGAGACAAATGTAAGATATATGACTACTTATTTGTCATTTATAGATAGAAGAATATATAGCTTTTTGTATCCCATAAAAGGCAATAGGAAATGGGTGTATCTTTTAGGATTGGTTGTAGCAATCAGCCAATAGGAAATTCAACCAGGCTGATTGGACAGAGGCAGCCAAAGGAGGAGCAAGGGAGCTGGGCTGAGGGAATATAAGTGCTGGCCATAATGGCAGGAGACCAGGCCAGAGCTTGGTAACCATATACCACTGTGCCTCTCATTTATTTGTCTGACAAATAAATTATTATTTTAATTTCTCTATTGCTGCGTTGAATATTTCATTCCAGCTAAGCGTTAACCACAAGCAGGGTGCTACATTTTATGGTGCCTGCGACTCGGATAAGTGGTCTGCTGGAACGCAGCCCCTTCGCCTTACTGGGCAGGGTACAAGAGAGAGGACCACTCACTGCTTACCCAGCGCGCACTGGAAAGTTTTTTTTTTTCCAGGGGAACGCAGAAGTCTCGTCTGTCTGATACCCTGCCCACCGACGGCGACGGACCGGGGGGAACCAGAGAAATAAACAGGCAACCAACTAAGGGTAAGTGCACTAAGGGGTTTTTGGCCCTCCAATTAATTGGGAGGAAGAGAAGTCTTGCTCAAACTTCTGCGTCTCAGTAAAGGGGAACTGAGTACGCTAGGTGGTTGGGTACATCAGATGGTGATCTGGTGTAGGGAAAGGAAAGGTTGGGAGGTAGAGTATGGTGAAGTATCCAGCGCATTGTATGTGTGAGAAAGTACAATTTGTAGCTGACCTGAGTGTGGAGTGGGTAGTACTTCGGTTCCCGGTAAGGCGACTTCACCCGGGCAAGGAATCTCACAAAGCGTGTGTGTGAGTGACTGAGTGGATACTTCACAGGGCCATACAATGGGAGTTGGGGGTTCAAAGGGGGAAAATACACCTCTTGAATGTATGTTAAATAATTTTAAGAAAGCCTTCTCAGGGGCATATGGAGTCAAAATGACGCCAGAACGCTTGAGAACGTTATGTGAATTAGAGTGGCCGAAACAAAATACTGAATGGCCATCTCAGGGAACCTTTGATATAAATTTAGTAAGCAAACTTTGGTCTAACATCGCCAAAGAAACTGGAGGGTGCCCAGAACAATTTTCATATATAGATTCTTGGCTGAGCACATTAAATAAAAATCCTCCATGGATAAGGGAATGCAAAGTCAAACGATGCAAATTGTTGGCTGTAAAAGCCGAAGCTAGGAAAGGAATCTTGCCAAATAAACTCAAACCCATTTTTGAGGGACCAGAGGAAGAGGTGCTTCCACCTCCACCCTATGCTCCACATCGAAGGGAGCCTAATCCAAACACTCCACCAGTTGTAACCCCAAGGCAAGAAAGTGGAATGAATAATGGGGCTGGAGTCACAGAACTTGATTCCTTGATAGATTATGATAAATATCTTCAGGAGGCATTGGAGGCCTATAATAAAGCCCAAGCAGAAGTGGTTATTCCACCTGTGAGTCCCAGTAGAACTCCATCTACAGTCTCTTTTAATGGAACAACTGATTGCCTACCCCAAACCCCTGTACATCCAAGTCCTAGAGAATTATTACAGAAGTTACAGGGAGACCTTAATCGGTCAGCAAGCAATACAGCCAGGCGTATAAGGCTGCTAAAAGAACGCCTTGGGACAAATACCATCCCCTATGATTTGAGGCCCCTAGAGCAAAGCGAAGAGAAAGATCACGTAGTAGCCCCTCTCAGAAGAGTATTTGATGCACTTGAGGAGCCTGTGCTGGTTAACGGGCAACTCAGACCACGGCCACCTCGAACTTCGACCCTCCAGTACATTCCATTCACAACTACGGATCTGATGAATTGGAAAACACACACCCCATCTTTTGCAGAAAAACCTCAGGCTATGATGGACTTGGTGACTTCAATAATAAATACTCATAGTCCTACTTGGACAGATTGCCGCCAGCTCCTGAATACTCTGTTCACCACTGAGGAAAGGAGAGACATAATTGAAAAGGCACAGATATATTTGCGTGAGCAGGCCAGAGTGGGAAATATTTTAAATGTTGACCGTCATCTCCGGGACAACTTTCCCTTGGAAGATCCTAATTGGGATCCAAACAATGCAATTCATCTGGCCAGGCTTACCACCTACCGCCAGACGCTTGTGCAAGGTATCCGCAGGGCATGCCAGAAGCCCACTAATATGTCTAAAGTCTCAGAAGTAGAACAGAAACCAAATGAGAGTCCAGGAGACTTTTTAGAGAGGCTGCAGGAAGCCTATCGTATATGGACTCCTTTTGACCCTGAAGCCCCTGAAAACAGCAGAATGATTACTGCTACATTTGTGGCCCAGTGCGCTTCTGACATTCGTAAGAAAATTCAGAAATCAGAAGGATGGGAAGGGATGCTGATGAGCCAAATTATGGCCATTGCACGCCGAGTTTATCGGAATAGGGATGAGGCTGAGAAGCAAGAGAAGAAGAAGTGGCAGAAGGAAAAGATGGTGATGTTAGCCACAGCAGTAAAGCAAGACTACCGCCCCTTAAATGGAGGGAGAGGGCGGGGAAGGAATCCACCACTGGGAAAGAATCAATGTGCGAATTGCAAGAAGGAGGGTCATTGGAAGCGGGAGTGTCCTGAACCCCTGAGGTTGGAAGAAGTACGCCCAGGCCCAGGCCCAGGCCCAGGCCCAGGCTCCGGCCCAAGAAACCAGGGACGGGGACGGGGAATGATCCGAGATGGAAGATATCAGAGACCTGGACAAGGACGGAGTAGGGACAATTTCATTGGACTGGCAGAGGAGAATTTTACCCAAGACTAGGAACGACCGGACTCCATAAAGTTAGGCTTCCAGGAGCCCACGGTCACGATTCAATTAGGGAGCCATTTAATAGACTTTATGATTGATACTGGGGCTGAATACTCAGTACTCCCAGAACTATTGCAGAAAAAGGCATCCAAAAGTGTAGTCATTAAAAGTGCCACTGGTCAGTCAGCTAAGAGGTCTTTCCTCCAACCTTTGGAATGCCAGATTGGGGGACATCGTTTAACCCATCAGTTTTTGTATATACCTGAGTGTCCAGTACCTCTCTTGGGTAGAGATATGCTGTCCAAATTGCAGGCCCAAATCACCTTCACTCCTCGAGGTCCAGAAATGAAACTGCCATCAAATGCAGCAGGAATAATTTCCCTCTCAGTACCTAAGGAACAATCATGGCGCCTAATGTCAGCCCTGCAAGTCCAACCCACATTGGATACAGAGTTAAACAAGCTCCTCCGAACCCTACAGGTGCCACCAGGAGTATGGGCCGAAAATAGCCCACCAGGAATGGCTAAGAATATAGCTCCAATTGTAGTAACCCTAAACCTATGGCTACCCCTGTATCTGTAAAGCAATATCCTTTACCCCGGCGAGCAGCAGAGGGCATCCAGAAACATTTGGACCGCCTATTAAAATATGGTCTGCTTAAGCCCTGCCAATCAGAATGGAACACACCTCTATTGCCTGTTCGGAAACCTGGGACAGATGAATACAGGCCAGTACAGGACTTGAGGCTCGTAAACCAGGCTATCGAGACCTTGCACCCAAATGTACCAAACCCATATACCCTGCTGAGTTTGATCCCACCAGAAGCAACATTTTTTACTGTATTGGACTTGAAAGATGCATTCTTCTGTTGCCGGCTGGCACCACAGAGCCAACCTATATTTGCCTTCCAGTGGGAAGACCCTTTAACAGGAACAAAAGGCCAGCTAACCTGGACGAGATTGCCCCAGGGATTCAAAAATTCCCCAACTTTATTTGGCACTGCCTTGGCGAAGGATCTAACAAGTTACCCCTCAATACCTGGAGAAAAGGTGGTTCTGCAATATGTAGATGACCTTATATTAGCAGCAAAGGATTTTGATACCTGTAAAGAAGGGACAGAGGAACTGCTCCACTTGCTCTGGGAAGCTGGCTACCGAGTTTCCCAGAAAAAGGCACAGTTATGTTTAGAAAAGGTCAAATATTTGGGCTTTGACATCTCACACCAACAACGAGCATTGAGGCCAGAGAGGAAAGAAGCTATTTGCCTTATCAAGGAACCTACCACAAGGAAACAACTCAGAGGATTCCTGGGAACAGCAGGGTTTTGTAGACTATGGATACCTGATTTCAGCAGTCTGGCCAAGCCCTTACATGAAAGCACTCGAGGTGCAGAAAAGGACCCATTCGTATGGGGACCTGAGCAGCAAGAAGCCTTTTTAGTTATCAAACAACGACTTATGGAGGCCCCAGCCCTTGGACTGCCTAATTCGGAAAAACCCTTTCAGCTGTATGTACATGAACAGAATGGGATTGCAGCGGCAGTCCTGACCCAGAGATTAGGAAGTTGGAATCGTCCAGTAGCTTATTTGTCAAAACAATTGGACTCAGTAGCAAAAGGATGGCCTCCATGCCTAAGGGCAGTAGCGGCCACTGCAAGCCTTGTCAAAGAAGCTGATAAATTTACCTTCGGCCAGACGATGTATGTGAATGTACCTCATGCTGTTCTGACACTCATGGAATATAAGGGTAGTTATTGGCTAACGAACCCAAGGATGGCTAGATACCAAGGCCTATTGTGTGAAAATCCCAGGATTCATCTACGAGTAGTGAATATGCTCAATCCAGCAACTTTGCTGCCCCTACCAGAGGTAGATGATGAAGAATCACATGATTGTCTCCAAATAATGGATGAAGTTTATTCCAGTAGACCCGATCTGAAAGATGAACCATTGAAAAATCCAGATGTTGTATATTATACTGATGGTAGCAGTTACCTGCATGAAGGTGCCAGACGAGCAGGATATGCTGTGGTCACCAATGAGGAAGTTGTGGAAGCTGAAGCTTTGCCTGCTGGCACCTCAGCACAAAAAGCTGAACTTATAGGTTTAACTAGAGCTCTGCAATTGGCAGCCGGATGTAAGGCAAACATCTATACTGATTCTAAATATGCCTTCTTAACCCTGCATGCACATGGTGCTCTATGGAAAGAAAGAGGTCTAATCGGAGCCCACGGGAAGGCCTTGAAATATGGACCTGAAGTAGAAATCCTGTTGGAAGCAGTATGGGCTCCAGAACAGATTGCTGTAATGCACTGCAAAGGTCATGGACGAGGAAGGGATCCAATAACCAGAGGAAATCATGCTGCTGACAAAGCAGCCCGAGAGGCAGCCCAAAAGCCTGTGGGAGGATTTATAGCAGCCCTCATACCAGAGGTAGTTCCAGGAGAAGTTAAACCTCACTATACCCCAGAAGAGAGGAAGTGGGCTGAACAGGAAGGAGCGGTTGTGAAGGACGGTTGGATGATCCTGCCGGACAATAGGATTTATGTACCTCATCACCTAGCAGGCACAATTGTAAGAAATTATCATGAATCTACTCACCTTGGCGGTACTGCAACCAGAGAGAGTCTCAGTCGGAAGTTGTATATTATTAACCTATCACAATTAGCAACTTGCATTTCACAGAAATGTGTTCTTTGTGCTAAAAACAATCCCAGGCAGGGACCGGTACAACCTCCTGGAATCCAACATGTGGGATATGTCCCCATGGAAAGCCTAATTGTGGACTTCACAGAGCTGGTCCCTTCTAAGGGATTCAAGTATCTCCTTGTGTTTGTAGATACTCTTACCGGATGGGTTGAAGCTTTTCCCACCCGAACTGAAAAGGCACGAGAGGTAACTAAGAGACTCCTCACTGAATTGATCCCGAGGTTTGGGTTACCTAGATGCATTGGAAGTGATAATGGGCCAGCGTTCATTGATCAAGTAGTACAAGAAGTATGTCGAGTCCTACAAGTGAAATGGAGACTGCATGCAGCATATAGGCCTCAAAGTTCAGGGAAAACTGAAAGAATGAATCGGACTCTGAAAACCCAATTGGCAAAATTAACCCAGGAAACGGGATTGGGATGGGTGGATGTGTTACCCATAACACTGTTTCGTGTTCGGTGTGCACCCACAAAAAGACTTAAGTTGTCACCTTTTGAGCTCCTGTATGGGAGGCCGCCCTCCTTTGTTCAGGATATTCCAGCTGACCTCAAACAAATAGGAGACCATGTGACACAGGAACAAGTGCAATCTCTCTCCCGTGTTTTTGTTTCTCTTAACAGGTGGGCCCTCGAGCGCACGCCGTGCAGCATTGCCGAGCCGATTCATCAGTTCCAGGCTGGCGATAGCGTATGGGTGAAAGAGTGGAAACGAGATCCACTTGCACCTAAGTGGCGTGGACCTTACACCGTCTTGCTCTCTACTCCAACAGCGGTGAAGGTAGCTGAGGTGACCCCCTGGATTCATCACTCCTGTTTGAAGAAGTCCGAAGGCAGTTGGACGTGCAAAGGTGACCCCTCTAATCCTTTAAAACTGACTCTCTCCAAAAACCCCTGTATCTAGCCCTACGGGGAACGGGCTAGGTCACGGGCAACATTAGACGACCGGCCTGCTGCAGCCACAACCTGGAAGCTGGCTGACCTGCGCACGCCTGAAGCTTGAGGAGCGTCTAAACCAGCGATTGTGAACGGGAAGATTCTCTAATACAATTAATTGACTGCCCCCCCCCCCCTTGTGGAACAATTATCAAGGATATTACTCATTGGGGATCCTTGGGATATATGTTTTGGTCTTGGTGGTTCCCCATTTCTGTCACTGGGGGAATTATATTGGGGCTAATATTTTTATGCTATCACAATAAGGTAATCTTTTGTGGAAGGAATGCATATACTACACATCAACATGATTTTATTATTAATCCTGATCCCTTGGGAAGGGGAAGGGTCCTTGAATCTGACCAAATTTACTAAATATGGATTCCGCCATGACCACAATATGTGGGTAGGCTTAGCTGAGATGGTAGCCAATGTTGCAAATAGGACCAATTGCCTTGTTTGCTCTCTTGGGCCAGATGATTCAGAGGGAGGTATGCCCTTATTACCGATACCATTAAATGCCATTGGTATGGTAAGCGAAATGCCACACCAAACAGAAGTACAGAATTTCCCCGGATGGAACTCAACTAAACCAATACGAGTTATACCTGTGCAAGGGGAATTCTGTGTACATAAATCATCAGATGCAGCTGATCCTACCATGATAGGCTCTTCTCATTGTCACTATACTTGGGATTATATTAAGAATAGTCAAACCTGGGTAAACGGTACTACCTATCGAACTCGGAATACCTTGCCCTGTGCACCTCCTTTTATTCATGCATGGAAAGTGGTATGGAACATAACTGTGACAGAAAAAGGCAATCTAACATACTGCACTGTGAACTCTGTACCCCTTTTGATATTTCGCCTTCTGCACTCCACGTACCAAAAACCTCAGACCCGATGGTTGTGGTGGATATGTGGAGAATGGGCATACAAGAAGCTCCCTTCCAAATGGAGTGGGACTTGTTTCCTGGGATGGGTATTACCACCAATGTGGATTATGCCCACTAATTCGGCCAAGCGTACACGAAGAAACGCTGATATTTCTCGTATAGCAGGAGGAAGTACCCAAAGTTGGAGCGATACTGATGATTGGCCACCAGAGCGCATTATAGCCTATTATGAGCCTGCCTCCTGGAATCCTGGTGAGCTCATACAAGGGGCACGGGATCCTATTTATAATCTAAACAGAATAATTCGATTGCAAGCAGTAGTGGAACTTGTAACCAATGCAACGGCCCAGAGTTTGAGACTTATTGCACAACAGCTGGATGAAAGTAGAGCCGCCATTTTGCAGCTGAAAATGGGAATGGATTATGTACTTGCCAGGCAGGGAGGCCTATGTGGAGTCTTGAACTTGACAGGGAGTGCCTGTTGCTTTGGCATTTCTGGTGGTGGTGAGGCAATCCGTGTGTTGGCCACAAAGATGGAGAGTATAGCACACGTCCCAGTACAAACATGGGAAGGATGGGATATGGGATGGCTCACCAACTGGTTACCTAATGTTGCGGGACTCAAAGGGATACTATTGTCTTGCTTGTTTTTCTTGACGGTAGTAATAATGGTTTTATGTATGGTGCCATGTATCATTTCATGTTTTAGAAGTACAATTAGCAAGATGATTTCGAATGAAACTCTACCTCATATCATGGCCCTATATAGAGCTTTACCTCAGGAATATGATGAAGGTCAAGCTATCAAGGACACTTGGGATGAAGGTCCTTGAGCTTGAAAGGGGGGAATGAGGCATCTAATCATAGCCTGCATTTTTATCAAGGCTTATAGTTTGATTAGGGTCTGTATTTTAAAATGAGCTTAAAGATTTTCAAATGTTTTATGCCAGGCAGAAGACCAGCTGCCTAAGTACTTTGTCAAGATGTTTATCCTCCTGGACAAGGGGGCCCCCTGATTTATAGCAGAAAACAATTCTCAAAGTCGTAAAAGGGAATTACAGGCTGAGGGCAAGGTTACACCACCCTACATAATTAAGAGTTGGTAAATAGTAAAACAAAACCCTGTGCCTCCCATTAAACTTGAGCCATATCTTTCTAAGGTTAAAGGCCAAGAGCAACTGGCTGGAGAAGGAGAAGTGTAAACAGAAAAAGAGGCTTTTTCCTATTTTATTTTGAGGCTGTAAACTGATTCCTTCCTGTTACTTTGAGAAGGTTTATTCTTGTAAAAAGCTATCTATGATAATGTATGAAATATACTGGCTTAAATGTAATTATGCAAAGGATCTAGAAAGAAAGAAATGTTAAATTCTTATTTCATAGAGTCATATTGCTGTAGGAGACCAGAGGGGCAAATGAGCCCAGCCCCCTGCCAGACAGGAGACGCCATCGAGCACTCCTGATATATGGTTGTCAGGCCTTTGTTTAAAGACCTTCAAAAAGGAGATCTTTCATTGATGATGTATGAGAATGTGAACCCAAGATCTCTGACATCTGTTTAAGATAAAAAAATTTAAAACTATTAACCATCTGTTTTGGAGGGCAATAGGGCAAGGAGGGCAAGAGGTGAGCTGGTAATTAAGGTTCCTTGTTGAGACAAATGTAAGATATATGACTACTTATTTGTCATTTATAGATAGAAGAATATATAGCTTTTTGTATCCCATAAAAGGCAATAGGAAATGGGTGTATCTTTTAGGATTGGTTGTAGCAATCAGCCAATAGGAAATTCAACCAGGCTGATTGGACAGAGGCAGCCAAAGGAGGAGCAAGGGAGCTGGGCTGAGGGAATATAAGTGCTGGCCATAATGGCAGGAGACCAGGCCAGAGCTTGGTAACCATATACCACTGTGCCTCTCATTTATTTGTCTGACAAATAAATTATTATTTTAATTTCTCTATTGCTGCGTTGAATATTTCATTCCAGCTAAGCGTTAACCACAAGCAGGGTGCTACACCTAGATACTTATAATTTGTGACTTGTTCTAATTTATGGCCTTAGAGTTCCCAGCTTCTAAGCTTTGGTTTTCCCCCAAAAGCGAGTATCTTGGGCTTTTGATAGTTGATTTTGAGACATTCAGTTTCACAGTATGCTGCGAGCTTCCTTAGTGCTCTTTTGAGTCCAATGGGGGTTCTAGATAGAATTACCGCCTCATCGGCATATAGCAGGACCGAAATATGCTGATTTGCGAGCTTCGGAGGGTGGAGTTCTGAGTCATTGAGTGCAGATACTAAATTATTTAAATAGAAATTGAATAGTAGAGGGGCCAATAGGCATCCTTGCCTGACTCCTTTGAAGGTTTTAATGGGGTCCGTTAGGTGCCCTAGGCGGCTACACCTGACTCTAAGAGCCGTGTTTGCGTGGAGTGCCTGAATTAAGAGCAGAAGCTTTCTATCTATATTGGTACCCTGTAGTCTGTCCCAGAGTCTGGTTCTGGAGACTATCTGTCTATCTATCTATCTATCTATCTATCTATCTATCTATCTATCTGTCTATCTGTCTATCTGTCTATCTATCTATCTAGCTAGCTAGCTAGCTAGCTATTCAGTGCTTTTTTTCTTTTAAAATGTTTAGGGGTACTCTCATTTTCTTACTCATATTTAAACACGGCCCCTCAATGAGGCCAAACTTAGATTCACAAAATGCTTAGGGGTATGCATCCCCCCGCGTCCCCCCAGAAAAAAAATCTGTCTCTCTCTCTCTCTCATCTATCTATATCTATCTATCTATCTATCTATCTCTGTATTTCTTTCAGTAGAAGCGGAAAGTACTGTAATAGGAAAAAAGATAACCTATGTGATATATTAATTCAGCTTTTAAATCCATTGTATTGTATTTTCAGACATAGTCAGGTTTATTAAGGTGAACGAATAGGGCCTGCCAAAAGGGCCCGAGAGCATAAACTCACCACTGCCCTTACCTGCTTTTCTTGCCATTCCCATCCATCCCTCACCGTTCATTTGTATAAAACTGGAGAGAAACACTCTGGAGAATACACTGAACTGCTATTCTGTGACCTGAAAAGTTCCTTCCAGGGGCTGTGCCTGGAATGAGCTTCTGCTTCCTAACTATCCCAGGATTCCGGTCTGCCAGGCTTACCAGTTCCTGGTAAATAGACACTCCATGGACCAGTCAGTTGGACCATCCGCCCCCTAGGCCAGATGGAGATGGCAGGAAAGGGAGCGGCCCACCCAGCACTCACTAGAGCAGCAGCAGCTGTGTCCCGGAAGCCTCCCTCAGGCCTCTTAAGCTGTGGCGGTGAGTGCAGGCTCCGTCCCCTAGGCCAGATGGAGTTGGCAGGAAAGGGAGCGGCCCACCCAGCACTGACTAGAGCAGCAGCAGCAGTGTCCCGGAAGCCTCCCTCAGGCCTCTTAAGCTGTGGCGGTGAGTGCAGGGTCCGCCCCCTAGGCCAGATGGAGTTTGCAGGAAAGGGAGCGGCCCACCCAGCACTCACTAGAGCAGCAGCAGCTGTGTCCCGGAAGCCTCCCTCAGGCCTCTTAAGCTGTGGCGGTGAGTGCAGGCTCCGCCCCCTAGGCCAGATGGAGTTGGCAGGAGAGGGAGCGGCCCACCCAGCACTGACTAGAGCAGCAGCAGCAGTGTCCCGGAAGCCTCCCTCAGGCCTCTTAAGCTGTGGCGGTGAGTGCAGGGTCCGCCCCCTAGGCCAGATGGAGTTTGCAGGAAAGGGAGCGGCCCACCCAGCACTCACTAGAGCAGCAGCAGCAGCAGCTGTGTCCCGGAAGCCTCCCTCAGGCCTCTTAAGCTGTGGCGGTGAGTGCAGGCTCCGTCCCCTAGGCCAGATGGAGTTGGAAGGAAAGGGAGAGGCCCACCCAGCACTCACTAGAGCAGCAGCAGCAGCAGCAGTGTCCCGGAAGCCTCCCTCAGGCCTCTTAAGCTGTGGCGGTGAGTGCAGGCTCCGCCCCCTGGCCAGATGGAGTTGGCAGGAAAGGGAGCAGCCCACCCAGCACTCACTAGAGCAGCAGCAGCAGTGTCCCGGACGCCTCCCTCAGGCCTCTTAAGCTGTGGCGGTGAGTGCAGGCTCCGCCCCCTAGGCCAGATGGAGTTGGCAGGAAAGGGAGCAGCCCACCCAGCACTCACTAGAGCAGCAGCAGCAGTGTCCCGGAAGCCTCCCTCAGGCCTCTTAAGCTGTGGCGGTGAGTGCAGGCTCCGCCCCCTAGGCCAGATGGAGTTGGCAGGAAAGGGAGCGGCCCACCCAGCACTCACTACAGGAGCAGCAGCAGCAGTGTCCCGGAAGCCTCCCTCAGGCCTCTTAAGCTGTGGCGGTGAGTGCAGGGTCCGCCCCCTAGGCCAGATGGAGTTGGCAGGAAAGGGAGCGGCCCACCCAGCACTCACTAGAGCAGCAGCAGTGTCCCGAAAGCCTCCCTCACGCCTCTTAAGCTGTGGCAGTGAGTGCAGGCTTCGCCCCCTAGGCCAGATGGAGTTGGCAGGAAAGGGAGCGGCACATCCAGCACTCACTAGAGCAGCAGCAGCAGCAGTGTCCCGGAAGCCTCCCGCAGGCCTCTTAAGCTGTGGCGTTGAGTGCAGGCTCCGCCCCCTAGGCCAGATGGAGTTGGCAGGAAAGGGAGCGGCCCACCCAGCACTCACTAGAGCAGCAGCAGCAACAGCAGCATTGTCCCGGGAGCCTCCCTCAGGCCTCTTAAGCTGTGGCGGTGAGTGCAGGCTCCGCCCCCTAGGCCAGATGGAGTTGGCAGGAAAGGGTGCGACCCACCCAGTACACACTAGAGCAGCAGCAGCAGTGTCCCGGAAGCCTCCCTCAGGCCTCTTAAGCTGTGGCGGTGAGTGCAGGCTTCGCCCAAAAAGGCCAGATGGAGTTGGCCGGAAAGGGAGCGGCCCACCCAGCACTCACTAGAGCAGCAGCAGCAGCAGCAGTGTCCCGCAAGACTCCCTCAGGCCTCTTAAGCTGTGGCGGTGAGTGCAGGCTCCGCCCCCTAGGCCAGATGGAGTCGGCAGGAAAGGGAGCGGCCCACCCAGCACTCACTAGAGCAGCAGCAGTGTCCCGGAAGCCTCCCTCAGGCCTCTTAAGCTGTGGCGGTAAGTGCAGGCTCCGCCCCCTAGGCCAGATGGAGTCGGCAGGAAAGGGAGCGGCCCACCCAGCAGTCAATAGAGCAGCAGCAGCAGTGTCCCGGAAGCCTCCCTCAGGCCTCTTAAGCTGTGGCGGTGAGTGCAGGCTCCGCCCCCTAGGCCAGATGGAGTCGGCAGGAAAGGGAGCGGCCCACCCAGCACTCACTACAGCAGCAGCAGTGTCCCGGAAGCCTCCCTCAGGCCTCTTAAGCTGTGGCGGTGAGTGCAGGCTCCGCCCCCTAGGCCAGATGGAGTTGGCAGGAAAGGGAGCGGCCCACCCAGCACTCACTAGAGCAGCAGCAGCAGCAGCAGTGTCCCGCAAGACTCCCTCAGGCCTCTTAAGCTGTGGCGGTGAGTGCAGGCTCCGCCCCCTAGGCCAGATGGAGTCGGCAGGAAAGGGAGCGGCCCACCCAGCACTCAATAGAGCAGCAGCAGCAGTGTCCCGGAAGCCTCCCTCAGGCCTCTTAAGCTGTGGCGGTGAGTGCAGGCTCCGCCCCCTAGGCCAGATGGAGTTGGCAGGAAAGGGAGCGGCCCACCCAGCACTCACTAGAGCAGCAGCAGTGTCCCGGAAGCCTCCCTCAGGCCTCTTAAGCTGTGGCGGTAAGTGCAGGCTCTGCCCCCTAGGCCAGATGGAGTTGGCAAGAAAGGGAGCGGCCCACCCAGCACTCACTAGAGCAGCAGCAGCAGCAGCAGCAGCAGCAGCAGCAGCAGTGTCCCGGGAGCCTCCCTCAGGCATCTTAAGCTGTGGCGGTGAGTGCAGACTCCGCCCCCTAGGCCAGATGGAGTTGGCAGGAAAGGGTGCGGCCCACCCAGCACACACTAGAGCAGCAGCAGCAGTGTCCCGGAAGCCTCCCTCAGGCCTCTTAAGCTGTGGCGGTGAGTGCAGGCTTCGCCCCCTAGGCCAGATGGAGTTGGCAGGAAAGGGAGCGGCCCACCTAGCACTCACTAGAGCAGCAGCAGCAGCAGCAGTGTCCCCGAAGCCTCCCTCAGGCCTCTTAAGCTGTGGCGGTGAGTGCAGGCTCCGCCCCCTAGGCCAGATGGAGTTGGCAGGAAAGGGAGCGGCCCACCCAGCACTCCATAGAGCAGTAGCAGCAGCAGTGTCCCGGAAGCCTCCCTCAGGCCTCTTAAGCTGTGGCGGTGAGTGCAGGCTCCGCCCCCTAGGCCAGATGGAGTTGGCAGGAAAGGGAGCGGCCCACCCAGCACTCACTAGAGCAGCAGCAGCAGTGTCCCGGAAGCCTCCCTCAGGCCTCTTAAGCTGTGACGGTGAGTGCAGGCTCCGCCCCCTAGGCCAGATGGAGTTGGCAGGAAAGGGAGCGGCCCACCCAGCACTCACTACAGGAGCAGCAGCAGCAGTGTCCCGGAAGCCTCCCTCAGGCCTCTTAAGCTGTGGCGGTGAGTGCAGGGTCCGCCCCCTAGGCCAGATGGAGTTGGCAGGAAAGGGAGCGGCCCACCCAGCACTCACTAGAGCAGCAGCAGCAGCAGCAGTGTCCCGGAAGCCTTCCTCAGGCCTCTTAAGCTGTGGCGGTGAGTGCAGGCTCTGCCCCCTAGGCCAGATGGAGATGGCAGGAAAGGGAGCGGCCCACCCAGCACTCACTAGAGCAGCAGCAGCAGTGTCCCGGAAGCCTCCCTCAGGCCTCTTAAGCTGTGGCGGTGAGTGCAGGCTCCGCCCCCTAGGACAGATGGAGTTGGCACGAAAGGGAGCGGCCCACCCAGCACTCCATAGAGCAGTAGCAGCAGCAGTGTCCCGGAAGCCTCCCTCAGGCCTCTTAAGCTGTGGCGGAGAGTGCAGGCTCCGCCCCCTAGGCCACATGGAGTTGGCAGGAAAGGGCGCGGCCCACCCAGCACTCACTAGAGCAGCAGCAGTGTCCCGGAAGCCTCCCTCAAGCCTCTTAAGCTGTGGCGGTGAGTGCAGGCTCCGCCCCCTAGGACAGATGGAGTTGGCACGAAAGGGAGCGGCCCACCCAGCACTCCATAGAGTAGTAGCAGCAGCAGTGTGCCGGAAGCCTCCCTCAGGCCTCTTAAGCTGTGGCGGTGAGAGCAGGCTCCGACCCCTAGGCCAGATGGAGTTGGCAGGAAAGGGAGCGGCCCACCCAGCACTCACTAGACAGCAGCAGCAGCAGCAGCAGCAGCAGCAGTGTCCCGGAAGCCTCCCTCAGGCCTCTTAAGCTGTGGCGGTGAGTGCAGGCTCCGCCCCCTAGGCCAGATGGAGTTGGCAGGAAAGGGAGCGGCCCACCCAGCACTCACTAGAACAGCAGCAGCAGTTTCCCGGAAGCCTCCCTCAGGCCTCTTAAGCTGTGGCGGTGAGTGCAGGCTCCGCCCCCTAGGCCAGATGGAGTTGGCAGGAAAGGGAACGGCCCACCCAGCACTCAATGGAACACCAGCAGCAGCAGTGTCCCGGAAGCCTCCCTCAGGCCTCTTAAGCTGTGGCGGTGAGTGCAGGGCTCCGCCCGCTAGGCCAGATGGAGTTGGCAGGAAAGGGAGCGGCCCACCCAGCACTCACTAGAACAGCAGCAGCAGTTTCCCGGAAGCCGCCCTCAGGCCTCTTAAACTGTGGCGGTGAGTGCAGGCTCTGCCCCCTAGGCCAGATGGAGTTGGCAGGAAAGGGAGCGGCCACCCAGGCACTCACTAGAGCAGCAGCAGCAGCAGCAGTGTCCCGGAAGCCTCCCTCAGGCCTCTTAAGCTGTGGCGGTGAGTGTAGGCTCCGCCCCCTAGGCCAGATGGAGTTGGCAGGAAAGGGAGCGGCCCACCCAGCACTCACTAGAGCAGCAGCAGTGTCCCGAAAGCCTCCCTCACGCCTCTTAAGCTGTGGCAGTGAGTGCAGGCTTCGCC
Source organism: Podarcis pityusensis (assembly GCF_964106645.2). Classification (NCBI taxonomy): domain Eukaryota; kingdom Metazoa; phylum Chordata; class Lepidosauria; order Squamata; family Lacertidae; genus Podarcis; species Podarcis pityusensis. The sequence continues at coordinate 3,014,612 of NC_138045.1, forward strand.
CCCTAGGCCAGATGGAGTTGGCAGGAAAGGGAGCGGCACATCCAGCACTCACTAGAGCAGCAGCAGCAGCAGTGTCCCGGAAGCCTCCCGCAGGCCTCTTAAGCTGTGGCGTTGAGTGCAGGCTCCGCCCCCTAGGCCAGATGGAGTTGGCAGGAAAGGGAGCGGCCCACCCAGCACTCACTAGAGCAGCAGCAGCAACAGCAGCATTGTCCCGGGAGCCTCCCTCAGGCCTCTTAAGCTGTGGCGGTGAGTGCAGGCTCCGCCCCCTAGGCCAGATGGAGTTGGCAGGAAAGGGTGCGACCCACCCAGTACACACTAGAGCAGCAGCAGCAGTGTCCCGGAAGCCTCCCTCAGGCCTCTTAAGCTGTGGCGGTGAGTGCAGGCTTCGCCCAAAAAGGCCAGATGGAGTTGGCCGGAAAGGGAGCGGCCCACCCAGCACTCACTAGAGCAGCAGCAGCAGCAGCAGTGTCCCGCAAGACTCCCTCAGGCCTCTTAAGCTGTGGCGGTGAGTGCAGGCTCCGCCCCCTAGGCCAGATGGAGTCGGCAGGAAAGGGAGCGGCCCACCCAGCACTCACTAGAGCAGCAGCAGTGTCCCGGAAGCCTCCCTCAGGCCTCTTAAGCTGTGGCGGTAAGTGCAGGCTCCGCCCCCTAGGCCAGATGGAGTCGGCAGGAAAGGGAGCGGCCCACCCAGCACTCAATAGAGCAGCAGCAGCAGTGTCCCGGAAGCCTCCCTCAGGCCTCTTAAGCTGTGGCGGTGAGTGCAGGCTCCGCCCCCTAGGCCAGATGGAGTCGGCAGGAAAGGGAGCGGCCCACCCAGCACTCACTACAGCAGCAGCAGTGTCCCGGAAGCCTCCCTCAGGCCTCTTAAGCTGTGGCGGTGAGTGCAGGCTCCGCCCCCTAGGCCAGATGGAGTTGGCAGGAAAGGGAGCGGCCCACCCAGCACTCACTAGAGCAGCAGCAGCAGCAGCAGTGTCCCGCAAGACTCCCTCAGGCCTCTTAAGCTGTGGCGGTGAGTGCAGGCTCCGCCCCCTAGGCCAGATGGAGTCGGCAGGAAAGGGAGCGGCCCACCCAGCACTCAATAGAGCAGCAGCAGCAGTGTCCCGGAAGCCTCCCTCAGGCCTCTTAAGCTGTGGCGGTGAGTGCAGGCTCCGCCCCCTAGGCCAGATGGAGTTGGCAGGAAAGGGAGCGGCCCACCCAGCACTCACTAGAGCAGCAGCAGTGTCCCGGAAGCCTCCCTCAGGCCTCTTAAGCTGTGGCGGTAAGTGCAGGCTCTGCCCCCTAGGCCAGATGGAGTTGGCAAGAAAGGGAGCGGCCCACCCAGCACTCACTAGAGCAGCAGCAGCAGCAGCAGCAGCAGCAGCAGCAGCAGCAGCAGTGTCCCGGGAGCCTCCCTCAGGCATCTTAAGCTGTGGCGGTGAGTGCAGGCTCCGCCCCCTAGGCCAGATGGAGTTGGCAGGAAAGGGTGCGGCCCACCCAGCACACACTAGAGCAGCAGCAGCAGTGTCCCGGAAGCCTCCCTCAGGCCTCTTAAGCTGTGGCGGTGAGTGCAGGCTTCGCCCCCTAGGCCAGATGGAGTTGGCAGGAAAGGGAGCGGCCCACCTAGCACTCACTAGAGCAGCAGCAGCAGCAGCAGTGTCCCCGAAGCCTCCCTCAGGCCTCTTAAGCTGTGGCGGTGAGTGCAGGCTCCGCCCCCTAGGCCAGATGGAGTTGGCAGGAAAGGGAGCGGCCCACCCAGCACTCCATAGAGCAGTAGCAGCAGCAGTGTCCCGGAAGCCTCCCTCAGGCCTCTTAAGCTGTGGCGGTGAGTGCAGGCTCCGCCCCCTAGGCCAGATGGAGTTGGCAGGAAAGGGAGCGGCCCACCCAGCACTCACTAGAGCAGCAGCAGCAGTGTCCCGGAAGCCTCCCTCAGGCCTCTTAAGCTGTGACGGTGAGTGCAGGCTCCGCCCCCTAGGCCAGATGGAGTTGGCAGGAAAGGGAGCGGCCCACCTAACACTCACTAGAGCAGCAGCAGCAGCAGCAGTGTCCCGGAAGCCTCCCTCAGGCCTCTTAAGCTGTGGCGGTGAGTGCAGGCTCATCCCCCTAGGCCAGATGGAGTTGGCAGGAAAGGGAGCGGCCCACCCAGCACTCACTAGAGCAGCAGCAGCAGTGTCCCGGAAGCCTCCCTCAGGCCTCTTAAGCTGTGACGGTGAGTGCAGGCTCCGCCCCCTAGGCCAGATGGAGTTGGCAGGAAAGGGAGCGGCCCACCTAACACTCACTAGAGCAGCAGCAGCAGCAGCAGTGTCCCGGAAGCCTCCCTCAGGCCTCTTAAGCTGCGGCGGTGAATGCAGGGTCCGCCCCCTGGGCCAGATGGAGTTGGCAGGAAAGGGAGCGGCCCACCCAGCACTCACTAGAGCAGCAGCAGCAGCAGCAGCAGTGTCCCGGAAGCCTCCCTCAGGCCTCTTAAGCTGTGGCGGTGAGTGCAGGCTTCGCCCCCTAGGCCAGATGGAGTTGGCAGGAAAGGGAGCGGCCCACCCAGCACTCACTAGAACAGCAGCAGCAGCAGCAGTGTCCCGGAAGCCTCCATCAGGCCTCTTAAGCTGCGGCGGTGAATGCAGGGTCCGCCCCATAGGCCAGATGGAGTTGGCAGGAAAGGGAGCGGCCCACCGAGCACTCACTAGAGCAGCAGCAGCAGCAGCAGTGTCCCGGAAGCCTCCCTCAGGCCTCTTAAGCTGTGGCGGTGAGTGCAGGCTTCGCCCCCTAGGCCAGATGGAGTTGGCAGGAAAGGGAGCGGCCCACCTAGCACTCACTAGAGCAGCAGCAGCAGTGTCCCGGAAGCCTCCCTCAGGCCTCTTAAGCTGTGGCGGTGAGTGCAGGCTCCGCCCCCTAGGCCAGATGGAGTTGGCAGGAAAGGGAGCGGCCCACCCAGCACTCACTAGAGCAGCAGCAGCAGCAGTGTCCCGGAAGCCTCCCTCAGGCCTCTTAAGCTGTGGCGGTGAGTGCAGGCTTCGCCCCCTAGGCCAGATGGAGTTGGCAGGAAAGGGAGCGGCCCACCTAGCACTCACTAGAGCAGCAGCAGCAGCAGCAGTGTCCCGGAAGCCTCCCTCAGGCCTCTTAAGCTGTGGCGGTGAGTGCAGGCTCCGCCCCCTAGGCCAGATGGAGTTGGCAGGAAAGGGAGCGGCCCACCCAGCACTCCATAGAGCAGTAGCAGCAGCAGTGTCCCGGAAGCCTCCCTCAGGCCTCTTAAGCTGTGGCGGTGAGTGCAGGCTCCGCCCCCTAGGCCAGATGGAGTTGGCAGGAAAGGGAGCGGCCCACCCAGCACTCACTAGAGCAGCAGCAGCAGTGTCCCGGAAGCCTCCCTCAGGCCTCTGAAGCTGTGGCGGTGAGTGCAGGCTCCGCCCCCTAGGCCAGATGGAGTTGGCAGGAAAGGGAGCGGCCCACCCAACACTCACTAGAGCAGCAGCAGCAGTGTCCCGGAAGCCTCCCTCAGGCCTCTTAAGCTGTGGCGGTGAGTGCAGGCTCCGCCCCATAGGCGAGATGGAGTTGGCAGGAAAGGGAGCGGCCCACCCAGCACTCACTAGAGCAGCAGCAGCAGTGTCCCGGAAGCCTCCCTCAGGCCTCTTAAGCTGTGGCGGTGCGTGCAGGCTCCGCCCCATAGGCGAGATGGAGTTGGCAGGAAAGGGAGCGGCCCACCCAGCACTCACTAGAGCAGCAGCAGCAGCAGCAGTGTCCCGGAAGCCTCCCTCAGGCCTCTTAAGCTGTGGCGGTGAGTGCAGGCTCCGCCCCCTAGGCCAGATGGAGTTGGCAGGAAAGGGAGCGGCCCACCCGGCACTTACTAGAGCAGCAGCAGTGTTCCGGAACCTCCCTCAGACCTCTTAAGCTGTGGCGGTGAGTGCAGGCTCCGCCCCCTAGGCCAGGTGGAGTTGGCAGGAAAGGGAGCGGCCCACCCAGCACTCACAAGAGCAGCAGCAGCAGTGTCCCGGAAGCCTCCCTCAAGCCTCTTAAGCTGTGGCGGTGAGTGCAGGCTCCGCCCCCTAGGCCAGATGGAGTTGGCAGGAAAGGGAGCGGCCCACTCAGCACTCACTAAAGCAGCAGCAGTGTACCGGAAGCCTAACTCAGGTCTCTTAAGCTGTGGCGGTGAGTGCAAGCTCCGCCCCCTAGGCCAGATGGAGTTAGCAGGAAAGGGAGCGGCCCACCCAGCACTCACTAGAGCAGCAGCGGCAGCAGCAGCAGCAGTGTCCCGGAGGCCTCCCTCAGGCCTCTTAAGCTGTGGGTGTGAGTGCAGGCTCCGCCCCCTAGGCCAGATGGAGTTGGCAGGAAAGGGAGCGGCCCACCCAGCACTCACTAGAGCAGCAGCAGCAGCAGCAGTGTCCCGGAAGCCTCCCTCAGGCCTCTTAAGCTGTGGCGGTGAGTGCAGGCTCCGCCCCCTAGGCCAGATGGAGTTGGAAGGACAGGGAGCGGCCCACCCAGCACTCACTAGAGCAGCAGCAGTGTCCCGGAAGCCTCCCTCAGGCCTCTTAAGCTGTGGCGGTGAGTGCAGGCTCCGCCCCCCAGGCCAGATGGAGTTGGCAGGAAAAGGAGCAGCCCACCCAGCACTCACTAGAGCAGCAGCAGGAGCAGCAGTGTCCCGGAAGCCTCCCTCAGGCCTCTTAAGCTGTGGCGGTGAGTGCAGTCTCCGCCCCCTAGGCAAGATGGAGTTGGCAGGAAAGGGAGCGGCCCACCCAGCACTCACTAGAGCAATAGCAGCAGCAGCAGTGTTCCGGAAGCCTCCCTCAGGCCTCTTAAGCTGTGGCGGTGAGTGCAGGCTTCGCCCCATAGGCCAGATGGAGTTGGCAGGAAAGGGAGCGGCCCACCTAGCACTCACTAGAGCAGCAGCAGCAGCAGCAGTGTCCCGGAAGCCTCCCTCAGGCCTCTTAAGCTGTGGCGGTGAGTGCAGGCTCCGCCCCCTAGGCCAGATGGAGTTGGCAGGAAAGGGAGCGGCCCACCCAGCACTTACTAGAGCAGCAGCAGCAGTGTCCCGGAAGCCTCCCTCAGGCCTCTTAACCTGTGGCGGTGAGTGCAGGCTCCGCCCCCTAGGCCAGATGGAGTTGGCAGGAAAGGGAGCAGCCCACTCAGCACTTCATAGAGCAGCAGCAGCAGTGTACCGGACGCCTCCCTCAGGCCTCTTAAGCTGTGGCGGTGCGTGCAGGCTCCGCCCCCTAGGCCAGATGGAGTTGGCATAAAAGGGAGCGGCCCACCCAGCACTCACTAGAGCAGCAGCAGCAGCAGCAGTGTTCCGGAAGCCTCCCTCAGGCCTCTTAAGCTGTGGCGGTGAGTGCAGGCTCCGCCCCCTAGGCCAGATGGAGTTGGGAGGAAAGGGAGCGGCCCACCGAGCACTCACTAGAGCAACAGCAGTGTGCCGGAAGCCTCCCTCAGGCCTCTTAAGCTGTGGCGGTGAGTGCAGGCTCCGCCCCCTAGGCCAGATGGAGTTGGCAGGAAAGGGAGCGGCCCACCCAGCACTCACTAGAGCAGCAGCAGCAGCAGCAGCAGTGTTCCGGATGCCTCTCTCAGGCCTCTTAAGCTGTGGCGGTGAGTGCAGGCTCCGCCCCCTAGGCCAGATGGAGTTGGCAGGAAAGGGAGCGGCCCACCCAGCACTCACTAGAGCAGCAGCCGCAGTGTCCCGGAAGCCTCCCTCAAGCCTCTTAAGCTGTGGCGGTGAGTGCAGGCTCCGCCCCCTAGCCCAGGTGGAGTTGGCAGGAAAGGGAGCGGCCCACCCAGCACTCACAAGAGCAGCAGCAGCAGTGTCCCGGAAGCCTCCCTCAAGCCTCTTAAGCTGTGGCGGTGAGTGCAGGCTCCGCCCCCTAGGCCAGATGGAGTTGGCAGGAAAGGGAGCGGCCCACTCAGCACTCACTAAAGCAGCAGCAGCAGTGTCCCGGAAGCCTCCCTCAGGCCTCTTAAGCTGTGGCGGTGAGTGCAGGCTCCGCCCCCTAGGCCAGATGGAGTTGGCAGGAAAGGGAGCGGCCCACCCAGCACTCACTAGAGCAGCAGCAGAAGTGTCCCGGAAGCCTCCCTCGGGCCTCTTAAGCTGTGGCGGTGAGTGCAGGCTCCGCCCCCTAGGCCAGATGGAGTTGGCTGGAAAGGGAGCGGCCCACTCAGCACTCACTAAAGCAGCAGCAGCAGTGTCCCGGAAGCCTCCCTCAGGCCTCTTAAGCTGTGGCGGTGAGTGCAGGCTCCGCCCCCTAGGCCAGATGGAGTTGGCAGGAAAGGGAGCGGCCCACTCAGCACTCACTAAAGCAGCAGCAGCAGTGTCCAGGAAGCCTCCCTCAGGCCTCTTAAGCTGTGGCGGTGAGTGCAGGCTCCGCCCCCTAGGCCAGATGGAGTTGGCAGGAAAGGGAGCGGCCCACTCAGCACTCACTAAAGCAGCAGCAGCAGTGTCCCGGAAGCCTCCCTCAGGCCTCTTAAGCTGTGGCGGTGAGTGCAGGCTCCGCCCCCTAGGCCAGATGGAGTTGGCAGGAAAGGGAGCGGCCCACTCAGCACTCACTAAAGCAGCAGCAGCAGTGTCCCGGAAGCCTCCCTCAGGCCTCTTAAGCTGTGGCGGTGAGTGCAAGCTCCGCCCCCTAGGCCAGATGGAGTTAGCAGGAAAGGGAGCGGCCCACCCAGCACTCACTAGAGCAGCAGCGGCAGCAGCAGTGTTCCGGAAGCCTCCCTCAGGCCTCTTAAGCTGTGGCGGTGAGTGCAGGCTTCGCCCCCTAGGCCAGATGGAGTTGGCAGGAAAGGGAGCGGCCCACCTAGCACTCACTAGAGCAGCAGCAGCAGCAGCAGTGTTCCGGAAGCCTCCCTCAGGCCTCTTAAGCTGTGGCGGTGAGTGCAGGCTCCGCCCCCTAGGCCAGATGGAGTTGGCAGGAAAGGGAGCGGCCCACCCAGCACTCACTAGAGCAGCAGCAGCAGTGTCCCGGAAGCCTCCCTCAAGCCTCTTAAGCTGTGGCGGTGAGTGCAGGCTCCGCCCCCTAGCCCAGGTGGAGTTGGCAGGAAAGGGAGCGGCCCACCCAGCACTCACAAGAGCAGCAGCAGCAGTGTTCCGGAAGCCTCCCTCAAGCCTCTTAAGCTGTGGCGGTGAGTGCAGGCTCCGCCCCCTAGGCCAGATGGAGTTGGCAGGAAAGGGAGCGGCCCACTCAGCACTCACTAAAGCAGCAGCAGCAGTGTCCCGGAAGCCTCCCCCAGGCCTCTTAAGCTGTGGCGGTGAGTGCAGGCTCCGCCCCCTAGGCCAGATGGAGTTGGCAGGAAAGGGAGCGGCCCACCCAGCACTCACTAGAGCAGCAGCAGCAGTGTCCCGGAAGCCTCCCTCAAGCCTCTTAAGCTGTGGCGGTGAGTGCAGGCTCCGCCCCCTAGCCCAGGTGGAGTTGGCAGGAAAGGGAGCGGCCCACCCAGCACTCACTAGAGCAGCAGCAGCAGTGTCCCGGAAGCCTCCCTCAAGCCTCTTAAGCTGTGGCGGTGAGTGCAGGCTCCGCCCCCTAGCCCAGGTGGAGTTGGCAGGAAAGGGAGCGGCCCACCCAGCACTCACAAGAGCAGCAGCAGCAGTGTCCCGGAAGCCTCCCTCAAGCCTCTTAAGCTGTGGCGGTGAGTGCAGGCTCCGACCCCTAGGCCAGATGGAGTTGGCAGGAAAGGGAGCGGCCCACCCAGCACTCACAAGAGCAGCAGCAGCAGTGTCCCGGAAGCCTCCCCCAGGCCTCTTAAGCTGTGGCGGTGAGTGCAGGCTCCGCCCCCTAGGCCAGATGGAGTTGGCAGGAAAGGGAGCGGCCCACCCAGCACTCACTAGAGCAGCAGCAGAAGTGTTCCGGAAGCCTCCCTCGGGCCTCTTAAGCTGTGGCGGTGAGTGCAGGCTCCGCCCCCTAGGCCAGATGGAGTTGGCAGGAAAGGGAGCGGCCCACCTAGCACTCACTAGAGCAGCAGCAGCAGCAGCAGTGTTCCGGAAGCCTCCCTCAGGCCTCTTAAGCTGTGGCGGTGAGTGCAGGCTCCGCCCCCTAGCCCAGGTGGAGTTGGCAGGAAAGGGAGCGGCCCACCCAGCACTCACAAGAGCAGCAGCAGCAGTGTCCCGGAAGCCTCCCTCAAGCCTCTTAAGCTGTGGCGGTGAGTGCAGGCTCCGCCCCCTAGGCCAGATGGAGTTGGCAGGAAAGGGAGCGGCCCACTCAGCACTCACTAAAGCAGCAGCAGCAGTGTCCCGGAAGCCTCCCTCAGGCCTCTTAAGCTGTGGCGGTGAGTGCAGGCTCCGCCCCCTAGGCCAGATGGAGTTGGCAGGAAAGGGAGCGGCCCACCCAGCACTCACTAGAGCAGCAGCAGCAGTGTCCCGGAAGCCTCCCTCAAGCCTCTTAAGCTGTGGCGGTGAGTGCAGGCTCCGCCCCCTAGCCCAGGTGGAGTTGGCAGGAAAGGGAGCGGCCCACCCAGCACTCACAAGAGCAGCAGCAGCAGTGTCCCGGAAGCCTCCCTCAAGCCTCTTAAGCTGTGGCGGTGAGTGCAGGCTCCGCCCCCTAGGCCAGATGGAGTTGGCAGGAAAGGGAGCGGCCCACTCAGCACTCACTAAAGCAGCAGCAGCAGTGTCCCGGAAGCCTCCCTCAGGCCTCTTAAGCTGTGGCGGTGAGTGCAGGCTCCGCCCCCTAGGCCAGATGGAGTTGGCAGGAAACGGACCGGCCCACCCAGCACTCACTAGAGCAGCAGCAGTGTCCCGGAAGCCTCCCTCAGGCCTCTTAAGCTGTGGCGGTGAGTGCAGGCTCCGCCCCCTAGGCCAGATGGAGTTGGCAGGAAAGGGAGCGGCCCACTCAGCACTCACTAAAGCAGCAGCAGCAGTGTCCCGGAAGCCTCCCTCAGGCCTCTTAAGCTGTGGCGGTGAGTGCAGGCTCCGCCCCCTAGGCCAGATGGAGTTGGCAGGAAAGGGAGCGGCCCACCCAGCACTCACTAGAGCAGCAGCAGCAGTGTCCCGGAAGCCTCCCTCAAGCCTCTTAAGCTGTGGCGGTGAGTGCAGGCTCCGCCCCCTAGCCCAGGTGGAGTTGGCAGGAAAGGGAGCGGCCCACCCAGCACTCACAAGAGCAGCAGCAGCAGTGTCCCGGAAGCCTCCCTCAAGCCTCTTAAGCTGTGGCGGTGAGTGCAGGCTCCGCCCCCTAGGCCAGATGGAGTTGGCAGGAAAGGGAGCGGCCCACTCAGCACTCACTAAAGCAGCAGCAGCAGTGTCCCGGAAGCCTCCCTCAGGCCTCTTAAGCTGTGGCGGTGAGTGCAGGCTCCGCCCCCTAGGCCAGATGGAGTTGGCAGGAAAGGGAGCGGCCCACCCAGCACTCACTAGAGCAGCAGCAGCAGTGTCCCGGAAGCCTCCCTCAAGCCTCTTAAGCTGTGGCGGTGAGTGCAGGCTCCGCCCCCTAGCCCAGGTGGAGTTGGCAGGAAAGGGAGCGGCCCACCCAGCACTCACAAGAGCAGCAGCAGCAGTGTCCCGGAAGCCTCCCTCAAGCCTCTTAAGCTGTGGCGGTGAGTGCAGGCTCCGCCCCCTAGGCCAGATGGAGTTGGCAGGAAAGGGAGCGGCCCACTCAGCACTCACTAAAGCAGCAGCAGCAGTGTCCCGGAAGCCTCCCTCAGGCCTCTTAAGCTGTGGCGGTGAGTGCAGGCTCCGCCCCCTAGGCCAGATGGAGTTGGCAGGAAACGGAGCGGCCCACCCAGCACTCACTAGAGCAGCAGCAGTGTCCCGGAAGCCTCCCTCAGGCCTCTTAAGCTGTGGCGGTGAGTGCAGGCTCCGCCCCCTAGGCCAGATGGAGTTGGCAGGAAAGGGAGCGGCCCACTCAGCACTCACTAAAGCAGCAGCAGCAGTGTCCCGGAAGCCTCCCTCAGGCCTCTTAAGCTGTGGCGGTGAGTGCAGGCTCCGCCCCCTAGGCCAGATGGAGTTGGCAGGAAAGGGAGCGGCCCACTCAGCACTCACTAAAGCAGCAGCAGCAGTGTCCCGGAAGCCTCCCTCAGGCCTCTTAAGCTGTGGCGGTGAGTGCAAGCTCCGCCCCCTAGGCCAGATGGAGTTAGCAGGAAAGGGAGCGGCCCACCCAGCACTCACTAGAGCAGCAGCGGCAGCAGGAGCAGCAGTGTCCCGGAAGCCTCCCTCAGGCCTCTTAAGCTGTGGCGGTGAGTGCAGGCTCCGCCCCCTAGGCCAGATGGAGTTGGGAGGAAAGGGAGCGGCCCACCGAGCACTCACTAGAGCAGCAGCAGCAGTGTCCCGGAAGCCTCCCTCAAGCCTCTTAAGCTGTGGCGGTGAGTGCAGGCTCCGCCCCCTAGCCCAGGTGGAGTTGGCAGGAAAGGGAGCGGCCCACCCAGCACTCACAAGAGCAGCAGCAGCAGTGTCCCGGAAGCCTCCCTCAAGCCTCTTAAGCTGTGGCGGTGAGTGCAGGCTCCGCCCCCTAGGCAAGATGGAGTTAGCAGGAAAGGGAGCGGCCCACTCAGCACTCACTAAAGCAGCAGCAGCAGTGTCCCGGAAGCCTCCCCCAGGCCTCTTAAGCTGTGGCGGTGAGTGCAGGCTCCGCCCCCTAGGCCAGATGGAGTTGGCAGGATAGGGAGCGGCCCACCCAGCACTCACTAGAGCAGCAGCAGCAGTGTCCCGGAAGCCTCCCTCGGGCCTCTTAAGCTGTGGCGGTGAGTGCAGGCTCCGCCCCCTAGGCCAGATGGAGTTGGCTGGAAAGGGAGCGGCCCACTCAGCACTCACTAAAGCAGCAGCAGCAGTGTCCCGGAAGCCTCCCTCAGGCCTCGTAAGCTGTGGCGGTGAGTGCAGGCTCCGCCCCCTAGGCCAGATGGAGTTGGCAGGAAAGGGAGCGGCCCACCCAGCACTCACTAGAGCAATAGCAGCAGCAGCAGTGTCCCGGAAGCCTCCCTCAGGCCTCTTAAGCTGTGGCGGTGAGTGCAGGCTCTGCCCCCTAGGCCAGATGGAGTTGGCAGGAAAGGGAGCGGCCCACCCAGCACTCACTAGAGCAGCAGCAGTGTCCCGGAAGCCTCCCTCAGGCCTCTTAAGCTGTGGCGCTGAGTGCAGGCTCCGCCCCCTAGGCCAGATGGAGTTGGCAGGACAGGGAGCGGCCCACCCAGCACTCACTAGAGCAGCAGCAGTGTCCCGGAAGCCTCCCTCAGGCCTCTTAAGCTGTGGCGCTGAGTGCAGGCTCCGCCCCCTAGGCCAGATGGAGTTGGCAGGACAGGGAGCGGCCCACCCAGCACTCACTAGAGCAGCAGCAGTGTCCCGGAAGCCTCCCTCAGGCCTCTTAAGCTGTGGCGGTGAGTGCAGGCTCCGCCCCCCAGGCCAGATGGAGTTGGCAGGAAAGGGAGCAGCCCACCCAGCACTCACTAGAGCAGCAGCAGGAGCAGCAGTGTCCCGGAAGCCTCCCTCAGGCCTCTTACGCTGTGGCGGTGAGTGCAGGCTCCGCCCCCTAGGCCAGATGGAGTTGGCAGGAAAGGGAGCGGCCCACCCAGCACTCACTAGAGCAATAGCAGCAGCAGCAGTGTTCCGGAAGCCTCCCTCAGGCCTCTTAAGCTGTGGCGGTGAGTGCAGGCTCCGCCCCCTAGGCCAGATGGAGTTGGCAGGAAAGGGAGCGGCCCACCCAGCACTCACTAGAGCAGCAGCAGCAGAAGCAGTGTCCCAGAAGCCTCCCTCAGGCCTTGTAAGCTGTGGCGGTGAGTGCAGGCTCCGCCCCCTAGGCCAGATGGAGTTGGCAGGAAAGGGAGCAGCCCACTCAGCACTCACTAAAGCAGCAGCAGCGTGTCCCGGAAGCCTCCCTCAGGCCTCTTAAGCTGTGGCGGTGAGTGCAGGCTCCGCCCCCTAGGCCAGATGGAGTTGGCAGTAAAGGGAGCGGCCCACCCAGCACTCACTAGAGCCAGCAGCAGTGTCCCGGAAGCCTAACTCAGGCCTCTTAAGCTGTGGCGGTGAGTGCAGGCTCCGCCCCCTAGGCCAGATGGAGTTGGCAGGAAAGGGAGCAGCCCACTCAGCACTCACTAAAGCAGCAGCAGCAGTGTCCCGGAAGCCTCCCTCAGGCCTCTTAAGCTGTGGCGGTGAGTGCAGGCTCCGCCCCCTAGGCCAGATGGAGTTAGCAGGAAAGGGAGCGGCCCACCCAGCACTCAGTAGAGCAGCAGCAGCAGCAGCAGCAGCAGCAGTGTCCCGGAAGCCTCCCTCAGGCATCTTAAGCTGTGGGTGTGAGTGCAGGCTCCGCCCCCTAGGCCAGATGGAGTTGGCAGGAAAGGGAGCGGCCCACCCAGTACTCACTAGAGCAGCAGCAGTGTCCCGGAAGCCTCCCTCAGGCATCTTAAGCTGTGGGTGTGAGTGCAGGCTCCACCCCCTAGGCCAGATGGAGTTGGCAGGACAGGGAGCGGCCCACCCAGCACTCACTAGAGCAGCAGCAGTGTTCCGGAAGCCTCCCTGAGGCATCTTAAGCTGTGGCGGTGATTGCAGGCTCCGCCCCCCAGGCCAGATGGAGTTGGCAGGAAAGGGAGCAGCCCACCCAGCACTCACTAGAGCAGCAGCAGGAGCAGCAGTGTCCCGGAAGCCTCCCTCAGGCCTCTTAAGCTGTGGCGGTGAGTGCAGGCTCCGCCCCCTAGGCCAGATGGAGTTGGCAGGAAAGGGAGCGGCCCACTCAGCACTCACTAAAGCAGCAGCAGCAGTGTTCCGGAAGCCTCCCTCAGGCCTCTTAAGCTGTGGCGGTGAGTGCAAGCTCCGCCCCCTAGGACAGATAGAGTTAGCAGGAAAGGGAGCGGCCCACCCAGCACTCACTAGAGCAGCAGCGGCAGCAGCAGCAGCAGTGTCCCGGAAGCCTCCCTCAGGCCTCTTAAGCTGTGGCGGTGAGTGCAGGCTCCGCCCCCTAGGCCAGATGGAGTTGGGAGGAAAGGGAGCGGCCCACCGAGCACTCACTAGAGCAACAGCAGTGTCCCGGAAGCCTCCCTCAGGCCTCTTAAGCTGTGGCGGTGAGTGCAGGCTCCGCCCCCTAGGCCAGATGGAGTTGGCAGGAAAGGGAGCGGCCCACCCAGCACTCACTAGAGCAGCAGCAGCAGTGTCCCGGAAGCCTCCCTCAAGCCTCTTAAGCTGTGGCGGTGAGTGCAGGCTCCGCCCCCTAGCCCAGGTGGAGTTGGCAGGAAAGGGAGCAGCCCACCCAGCACTCACAAGAGCAGCAGCAGCAGTGTCCCGGAAGCCTCCCTCAAGCCTCTTAAGCTGTGGCGGTGAGTGCAGGCTCCGCCCCCTAGGCCAGATGGAGTTGGCAGGAAAGGGAGCGGCCCACCCAGCACTCACTAGAGCAGCAGCAGCAGAAGCAGTGTCCCAGAAGCCTCCCTCAGGCCTTGTAAGCTGTGGCGGTGAGTGCAGGCTCCGCCCCCTAGGCCAGATGGAGTTGGCAGGAAAGGGAGCGGCCCACCCAGCACTCACTAGAGCAATAGCAGCAGCAGCAGTGTTCCGGAAGCCTCCCTCAGGCCTCTTAAGCTGTGGCGGTGAGTGCAGGCTCCGCCCCCTAGGCCAGATGGAGTTGGCAGGAAAGGGAGCGGCCCACCCAGCACTCACTAGAGCAGCAGCAGCAGAAGCAGTGTCCCAGAAGCCTCCCTCAGGCCTTGTAAGCTGTGGCGGTGAGTGCAGGCTCCGCCCCCTAGGCCAGATGGAGTTGGCAGGAAAGGGAGCGGCCCACCCAGCACTCACTAGAGCAGCAGCAGTGTCCCGGAAGCCTAACTCAGGTCTCTTAAGCTGTGGCGGTGACTGCAATCTCCGCCCCCTAGGCCAGATGGAGTTAGCAGGAAAGGGAGCGGCCCACCCAGCACTCACTAGAGCAGCAGCAGCAGCAGCAGCAGCAGTGTCCCGGAAGCCTCCCTCAGGCCTCTTAAGCTGTGGGTGTGAGTGCAGGCTCCGCCCCCTAGGCCAGATGGAGTTGGCAGGAAAGGGAGCGGCCCACCCAGTACTCACTAGAGCAGCAGCAGCAGCAGCAGTGTCCCGGAAGCCTCCCTCAGGCCTCTTAAGGTTTGGCGGTGAGTGCAGGCTCCGCCCCCTAGGCCAGATGGAGTTGGCAGGACAGGGAGCGGCCCACCCAGCACTCACTAGAGCAGCAGCAGTGTTCCAGAAGCCTCCCTGAGGCATCTTAAGCTGTGGCGGTGATTGCAGGCTCCGCCCCCTAGGCCAGATGGAGTTGGCAGGAAAGGGAGCAGCCCACCCAGCACTCACTAGAGCAGCAGCAGGAGCAGCAGTGTTCCGGAAGCCTCCCTCAGGCCTCTTAAGCTGTGGCGGTGAGTGCAGTCTCTGCCCCCTAGGCCAGATGGTGTTGGCAGGAAAGGGAGCGGCCCACCCAGCACTCACTAGAGCAATAGCAGCAGCAGCAGTGTTCCGGAAGCCTCCCTCAGGCCTCTTAAGCTGTGGCGGTGAGTGCAGGCTCCGCTCCCTAGGCCAGATGGAGTTGGCAGGAAAGGGAGCGGCCCTCCCAGCACTCACTAGAGCAGCAGCAGCACCAGCAGTGTCCCGGAAGCCTCCGTCAGGCCTCTAAAGCTGTGGCGGTGAGTTCAGGCTCCGCCCCCTAGGCCAGATGGAGTTGGCTGGAAAGGGAGCAGCCCACCCAGGACTCACTAGAGCAGCAGCAGCACCAGCAGTGTTCCGGATGCCTCTCTCAGGCCTCTTAAGCTGTGGCGGTGCATGAAGGCTCCGCCCCCTAGGCCAGATGGAGTTGGCAGGAAAGGGAGCGGCCCACCCAGCACTCACTAGAGCAGCAGCAGCAGCGTCCCGGAAGCCTCCCTCGGGCCTCTTAAGCTGTGGCGGTGAGTGCAGGCTCCGCCCCCTTGGCCAGATGGAGTTGGCAGGAAAGGAAGTGGCCCACCCAGCACTCAGTAGAGCAGAAGCAGCAGTGTCCCGGAAGCCTCCCTCAGGCCTCTTAAGCTGTGGCGGTGAGAGCAGGCTCCGCCCCCTAGGCCAGATGGAGTTGGATTTAAAGGGAGCGGCCCATCCAGCACTCACTAGAGCAATAGCAGCAGCAGTGTCCCGGAAACCTCCCTCAGGCCTCTTAAGCTGTGGCGGTGAGTGCAGGCTCCGCCCCCTAGGCCAGATGGAGCTGGCGGGAAAGGGAGCGGCCCACCCGGCACTCACTAGAGCAGCAGCAGTGTCCCGGAAGCCTCCCTCAGGCCTCTTAAGCTGTGGCGGTGAGTGCAGGCTCCGCCCCCTAGGCCAGATGGAGTTGGCAGGAAAGGGAGCGGCCCACCCAGCACTCACTAGAGCAGCAGCAGCAGCAGCAGTGTCCTGGAAGCCTCCCTCAGGCCCCTTAAGCTGTGGCAGTGAGTGCAGGCTCCGCCCCCTAGGCCAGATGGAGTTGGCAGGAAAGGGAGCGGCCCACCCAGGACTCACTAGAGCAGCAGCAGCACCAGCAGTGTCCCGGAAGCCTCCCTCAGGCCTCTTAAGCTGTGGCGGTGAGTGCAGGCTCCGCCCCCTAGGCCAAATGGAGTTGGTAGGAAAGGGAGCGGCCCACCCAGCACTCACTAGAGCAGCAGCAGCAGCAGTGTCCTGGAAGCCTCCCTCGGGCCTCTTAAGCTGTGGTGGTGCGTGCAGGCTCCGCCCCCTAGGCCAGATGGAGTTGGCAGGAAAGGGAGCCTCCCACCCAGCACTCACTAGAACAGCAGTAGCAGTGTCCCGGAAGCCTCCCTCAGGCCTCTTAAGCTGTGGCGGTGAGTGCAGGCTCCGCCCCCTAGGCCCGATGGAGTCGGCAGGAAAGGGAGCGGCCGACCCAGCACGCACTAGAGCAGCAACAGTGTCCCGGAAGCCTCCCTCAGGCCTCTTAAGCTGTGGCGGTGAGTGCAGGCTCCGCCCCCTAGGCCAGATGGAGTTGGCAGGAAAGGGAGCGGCCCACCCAGCACTCACTAGAGCAGCAGCAGCAGTGTCCCGGAAGCCTCCCCCAGGCCTCTTAAGCTGTGGCGGTGAGTGCAGGCTCCGCCCCCTAGGCCAGATGGAGTTGGCAGGAAAGGGAGCGGCCCACCCAGCACTCACTAGAGCAATAGCAGCAGCAGCAGAGTCCCGGAAGTCTCCCTCAGGCCTCTTAAGCTGTGGCGGTGAGTGCAGGCTCCGCCCCTTTAGGCCAGATGGAGTTGGCAGGAAAGGGAGCGGCCCACCCAGCACTCACTAGAGCAATAGCAGCAGCAGCAGAGTCCCGGAAGCCTCCCCCAGGCCTCTTAAGCTGTGGCGGTGAGTGCAGGCTCCGCCCCTTTAGGCCAGATGGAGTTGGCAGGAAAGGGAGCGGCCCACCCAGCACTCACTAGAGAAGCAGCAGCAGTGTCCCGGAAGCCTCCCTCAGGCCTCTTAAGCTGTGGCGGTGAGTGCAGGCTCCGCCCCCTAGGCCAGATGGAGTTGGCAGGAAAGGGAGCGGCCCACCCAGCACTCACTAGAGAAGCAGCAGCAGTGTCCCGGAAGCCTCCCTCAGGCCTCTTAAGATGTGGCGGTGAGTGCAGGCTCCGCCCCTTAGGCCAGATGGAGTTGGCAGGAAAGAGAGTGGCCCACCCAGCACTCATTAGAGCAGCAGCAGCAGCAGCAGCAGTGTCCCGGAAGCCTCCCTCAGGCCTCTTAAGCTGTTTCGGTGAGTGCAGGCTCCGCCCCCTAGGCCAGATGGAGATGGTAGGAAAGGGAGCGGCCCACCCAGCACTCACTAAAACAGCAGCAGCAGTGTCCCGGAAGCCTCCCTCAGGCCTCTTAAGCTGTGGTGGTGAGTGCAGGCTCCGCCCCTTAGGCCAGATGGAGTTGGCAGGAAAGAGAGTGGCCCACCCAGCACTCATTAGAGCAGCAGCAGCAGCAGCAGCAGTGTCCCGGAAGCCTCCCTCAGGCCTCTTAAGCTGTTTCGGTGAGTGCAGGCTCCGCCCCCTAGGCCAGATGGAGATGGTAGGAAAGGGAGCGGCCCACCCAGCACTCACTAAAACAGCAGCAGCAGTGTCCCGGAAGCCTCCCTCAGGCCTCTTAAGCTGTGGTGGTGAGTGCAGGCTCCGCCCCCTAGGCCAGATGGAGTTGGCAGGAAAGGGAGCGCCCCACCCAGCACTCACTAGAGCAGCAGCAGCAGTGTCCCGGAAGCCTCTCTCAGGCCTCTTAAGCTGTGGCGGTGAGTGCAGGCTCCGCCCCCTAGGCCAGATGGAGTTGGCAGGAAAGGGAGCGGCCCACCCAGCACTCACTAGAGCAGCAGCAGCAGCAGTGTCCCGGAAGCCTCCCTCAGGCCTCTTAAGCTGTGGCGCTGAGTGCAGGCTCCGCCCCCTAGGCCCCTAGCTAGCTATTCAGTGCTTTTTTTCTTTTAAAATGTTTAGGGGTACTCTCCTTTTCTTACTCATATTTAAACACGGCCCCTCAATGAGGCCAAACTTAGATTCACAAAATGTTTCTATCTATCTATCTATCTATCTATCTATCTATCTATCTATCTCTGTATTTCTTTCAGTAGAAGCGGAAAGTACTGTAATAGGAAAAAAGATAACCTATGTGATATATTAATTCAGCTTTTAAATCCATTGTATTGTATTTTCAGACATAGTCAGGTTTATTAAGGTGAACGAATAGGGCCTGCCAAAAGGGCCCGAGAGCATAAGCTCACCACTGCCCTTACCTGCTTTTCTTGCCATTCCCATCCATCCCTCACCGTTCATTTGTATAAAACTGGAGAGAAACACTCTGGAGAATTCACTGAACTGCTATTCTGTGACCTGAAAAGTTCCCTCCAGGGGCTGTGCCTGGAATGAGCTTCTGCTTCCTAACTATCCTAGGATTCCGGTCTGCCAGGCTTACCAGTTCCTGGTAAATAGACACTCCATGGACCAGTCAGTTGCTTCATTTCACAAACCCTGCTTTTGTAAGAGGCCCAAACAAATCAAGATGCTCTGGTTACCTTTCGGCATAGATGCTCAGCAGGGACATCCAGGTAATGATTCTTCTCCCTTGGAGAAGACTTCTCAGTGCACCTAGGAGAAACAGGTAAGTTGTTTCATTTCCTTGTTGGAGAAAGGCTTCTCTCTCACAATGCAAATGCAAGCAATCATATTCTTTATAGAGGTTGCTTAGGGAAAGAAATTTATACAGCCAAGGTGTGTCACCATCACAACGGCATAGCAGTGTGAATTTGGGGAGTAACGGGGAACTCTGCATTTGTGTAATCAAGGAATAAAGTCCCAAAGGGGAGGAGTGAGGGATTCACGTGGCTTGAACTCAGTCAGGAGGAAAGATCACCCAGATGTGGCCTGCGTATTGTCCTACCCAGTGCTTTGTTTCCTGAGGGGACGCGAGGGGCATACGCATACCCCTAAACATCTTGTGAATCTACCTTTGGCCTCATTGAGGGGCAGTATTTCAATATGCCTAGGAAAATGAGAGTACCCCTAAACATTTTTTTTTTTAAAAAAAGGACTGGCTTTTTAAAAAAGCACTTTCTTTCTGTATTGTTGCCCCATAGTTTTTCACTGCTCAGAACAGGGGTTCCCAGAGTGGGCACAGGCTGTGGGATTAACCAGAGGGTGCTAGGAGGCACGAGGGGCATTGGGGGTATAACTATCAGAATTTGAAAAACTGGTATCACTCGATCAAGCTCATCGATTTTACTGATTTAATTGAACTAAATAGTTTTAACTGGATTTGGAATAAATGTGCAATTGATCGTTGCTGTTTTGAATTTTATTGCGTTATTATCTTCCTTAGTTGGTCATGCAAACCACTATTCTGAATACCGTTGTACTTCTGCTCCCGAATGCCTTGGGAGTCAAACGTTCTTTTGGAAGCCGAACGTCCAGTGGGGCTTCCACGGCTTCTGATTGGCTGCAGGAGCTTCCTGAGACCAATCAGAAGCCGCACTTTGGTTTCCAAACGTTTCAGAAGTCAAATGGACTTCTGGAAAGGACTCCGTTCGACTTCCAAGGTACGACTGTACAGTGGAACCTCGGTTGTTGAACATAATCCGTTCCGGAAGACCGTTCGACTTCCGAAACATTTGACAACCCTTTACCTTTACCTTTTTCTCTCTAAGCCTGACACTTGTTTAAAGAAAATGTGGGGTGCATTTTTACAGGCACTTACAAGAGGGTCAATCTTGCTGAACTCAGTGGGGCTACTCAGTGAGTAAAGCTGCTCAGGGTTGCACAGCTGGTCAATTAAATGTATGTGTTTCGGAAGTCGAATGGACTTCCGGAACGGATTACATTCGAGAACCAATGTACCACTGTACTATCAAATTCCAAATCCACATGAAAAAACCCCTCAGCATTCTAGCAGATTCCTTACAGGACTATAATTCCACACTGTATATATCACAATAAGAGACAGCATGCCTTCAACACATGGGCATCCAGTTCCTTAAACTGCATCAAGTCCATCAGTACCGATTTCCCATCAGATTGTTTCTGGGACAGAGTTGATCCTTGTTCTCCTTTCCTCTTGAAAGGCTACAAAATGGTTATCCTTGGGATGAGACAATATGTACATTAAAACATATATTGCAATGCCCACCATCCCTGACCATTAGCCATGCTGGCTGAGACCATCTGTATGGCCACAGATTGCCCGTCCCTGATATTTTATTTTTATGGGTTTTCCACACACATCTGCTCAGCTTCTGTGAGAACAGGATGCTTGAATAGTTGGGCCATTGGCCTGATCCAGCAGGCTCTTTTTATGAGGAGGTTAAGGGGTGATATGATAGCCATGTTCAAATATATAAAAGGATGTCACATAGAGGAGGGAGAAAGGTTGTTTTCTGCTGCTCCAGAGAAGCGGACACGGAGCAATGGATCCAAACTACAAGAAAGAAGATTCCACCTAAACATTAGGAAGAACTTCCTGACAGTAAGAGCTGTTCGACAGTGGAATTTGCTGCCAAGGAGTGTGGTGGAGTCTCCTTCTTTGGAGGTCTTTAAGCAGAGGCTTGACAACCATATGTCAGGAGTGCTCTGATGGTGTTTCCTGCTTGGCAGGGGGTTGGACTCGATGGCCCTTGTGGTCTCTTCCAGTTCTATGATTCTATGATTCTATGTTCTTACGTTAGAGGTATGCTGCCTTTGTGCACGGCTCTTCCACTTACCTCTCATGTTCAAGCCATAATAAACGAGTGAGTGCCTGAGCATGTGCAGAGTGCCACCCTCCCTCAGTGGTGAAATAAATAATCACTACTTTTACTTGAAGCCCTGATAGCCATCGCACCCAGCAGCTCTGGTATGTTTCGTGCACACAATAGAGCACCCTTGATGGATCAAGACCGATGACACAATGCCACGTTGTGTTTCTGTTCCCTAGAAGTTGCTTCAACTTTCGTGCACGCAATTTCTGCTGTTGATGGAGACCTTGGCATTATGATAAGAGTAACAGGAACAGCACTTACGGCGCCAAAACAAAAGTGAAAGCAGAACAAGTTTGGACAAAACAGCACAGCAGTGTGTCAAAGTTCCCTGGAGTCCCAATTGCACATTTCCTCCCCTGCCAGGTAGATTTCAGCAATTCATAGTCTATGTTTTATGTGGATCTGCCCACATATAATTAATGGAAAGGTCCATCTCCTGTTCCCATTGCCGATTGATATAAGAGGTGTGCTCAGTTTGTTTTTAGGGTGTCCTTCTTTTTGCAGGGAATGGGGTGTAGTATTTTTTGGTATTAATTCCTGTCAGGGAAGTGACATCGGAGCTAGAGGTGGAGGGGAGGCTCTCTAATGATGCTGGAAAAGGGCCCAGCAGGGAGAGAGGCAGCTCAGCAGATGGGGAAGCAATTCAGTGCAACACCAGGAATAAGGAGGGGCAGATGGGGGAATCGGAGAGAGGGCTCCCAGACTCTTCACTGGACACCAGCGGGGAGAGCACTGGTTCTCCGCTACCCACGCCCTCCCTGCGCAGAAGACTTCCGCGCAGAGAAAGTAGGAGGAGACTGGGTGTCAAACAACTTTTATGTTGGAAAAGGTTTAAGAAACGCCCACTGACGGATTCTGCTAGCGACTGAGGCAGCCACGAATTGAAGGGCTGTCCAGACAGAAAGGTTTAACAAGGCAACATAGCCAGGAGAGGCGGCAACTTACGCACGAGCAACCCCATACCATTATAATTCCTATACTATTTTCTTCATCATCATCATCATCATCATCGTCATTTATTACTTATACCCCGTCCATCTGGCTGGGTTTCTATACTATTTTCATCATCATCATCATCATCATCATTTATTACTTATACCCCGTCCATCTGGCTGGGTTTCCCCAGCCACTCTGGGAGGCTTCCAACAAAATAGTAAAAATACAATAAAACATCAAACATTAAAAACTTCCCTAAACAGGGCTGCCTTCAGGTATCTTCTAAAAGTGTAAGTTATATATCATTCATAATTCCACTTCATATCATTTTCATATAATTTAATTGTGATATTATGTTTTCAATACAGTGGTACCTTGCTTCTCGAACTTAATCCGTTCCGGAAGTCCATTCGCCTCCCAAAACCATTTGAAAACCAAGGCGCAGCTTCCGATTGGCTGCGGGAGCTTCCTGCACTCAAGCGGAAGCCGCGTCGGACGTTTGGCTTCCGAAAAACTGGAACACTCACTTCTGGATTTGCGGCGTTTGGGAGCCGATTTGTTTGGGAGCCAAGCCGTTTGACTACCAAGGTACAACTGTAAGTCTGATTGAATTTGGTGGGGCTTACTCTCAGGCAAGTGGGTTTAGAATTGCAGCCTGAAGCAGCTTTGGAGGCTGGCTGTGTCCACACTATGGACTTAGGACTTGCCTGCACCAGAGCAGAATCTGCAGTCTAGACTAGATTTGCATCACCCTGTCTCCCCATGAATATATGGGCCTTCAGATGAGATACTTCCCACCCCATTGTTCTCCTGGACCTTTTGCCCTTTAAATTCAGGGTTTTTCAGTCCTCAGAAAGTCCAAAATGGGCATGATCGAGAAACCCCTTTGCACGTAGTACAAGAAACATGTATTAGTGCTGAGCCCCGGAATAAATTTCCCCCATCATATTTGGGAGACAGATAAAACTATAACAAAAGATTATTATTTCTTTTTCTTACAGAGGAACAGCACAATTCTATGTGTCTTTGCTTTAGGAAAGACCTCTAGGAATTTCTGGTTACAAATCAAAACTTAGCCACCATGCTGAAAATAATGCAGGGCCTACCGTAGCTTTGCAAATAAGCCCACAAGTGACTAGCCCTCAACATTTCACTTGTTCGCCTTGACCTCATTAAGTAGAGGGTGGAGGAAATGCTTGTGCTTTCGGTTTAGAGAGCGAGGGGGAATTCTGGGGAATTCAAGCAAAGAACGAAGCGTCAAAACAGAGCTTTGTGGCTTGAGTATGACTTGATCTCAGTCCAGACAGATCAACCATATGTGGCCAGTTTACAAGCCCCCCTACCCCTGGTACCCTTTCTCCCTGTATTGCTGCTCCAGAACTTTTCACTGCTTAGAAATGTAGGACACAATGTTGGATGGTCGGAGGGGTTGGATTCCTATTGGATCGGTTAGTCTAGGCTTAGCAGAGTGAGCAGGGCAGGCAGCCCCTAGTGCCGTATTTACATGTAAGCTAAACAAGCTATAGTTTAGGGCCCCACTCTCTTGGTCCCCCCCCCCCAATTTAAAGGAAATAAAACCTGGATGTACATTTCCAAAATATAAGGTAAAAAATATAAAAATAAAACCTACAGACAGCAACAGTGTTTTGTGTTGTGTAGGGACGCGGGTGGTGCTGTGGTCTAAACCACTGAGCCTCTTGGGCTTGCCGATCAGAAGGTCGGCGGTTCGAATCCCCGCGACGGGGTGAGCTCCCGCTGCTCGGTCCCTGCTCCTGCCAACCTACCAGTTCGAAAGCACGTCAAAGTACAAGTAGATAGATAGGTACCGCTCCAGCGGGAAGGTAAACGGCATTTCCGT
This sequence comes from Podarcis pityusensis, assembly GCF_964106645.2. NCBI lineage: Eukaryota > Metazoa > Chordata > Lepidosauria > Squamata > Lacertidae > Podarcis > Podarcis pityusensis. The sequence goes on from NC_138045.1 coordinate 3,037,436, forward strand.
GCGCTGCTCTGGTTCGCCAGTCATGCTGGCCACATGCTGGCCACATGACCCAGAAAAACTGTCTGCGGACACATGCCGGCTCCCTCGGCCTATAGAGCGAGATGAGCGCGCAACCGCAGAGTCGTCCGCGACTGGACCTAACGGTCAGGGGTCCCGTTACCTTTTAGCCATCACAAATAATACTGCTTTCTCTCAAAGTTGACACCTTTCACGAAAACTGATAAGTTACCTGTTGTAGGGAATCATTTCTCCTCTTTTCTTAATCCAAACCCACACTTTTAAGCCACTTACTTAAGCAAACTTAGACAAATTCTTTTCGAAGAATAACAAGGGTCGAGAGGAGGGCTAGATGTTACCTGGTTTTCAAAATCGGGATAGAGCACCAGCTAAATTTTGCAATGTACCAATATATCACCATGTCTGCAATCAGGATGGAGCTATGTAGAGGCACTAGCTGGCTTCACAGTTTTTTCCCGCATGGTGATTTTTGCATAGAGCACACACACATACTTTAAGGCTGGGCAATGTATCAATACATTTGGGGGTGAGGAAATAAGTTTGAAGTCCACAGCGTGGTAACAGTGCCATAATATTAATCACAATGTGTGCGCGTGCCGTGTAAAAAACCATTATGTGGGAAAAACCGTGAAGCCAGTCATCGCTTCTCTCATGGTTCCTTCTGTCCCTGTTGCTCTGCACTATAAAATAACAGTTGTAAGTGTCTTAAAGCTAAGTAAAAATGTATCTGTTTTAGACCCCTAAGTAGCAGCAGTTTTCAGGACCTTACCCCCTTCACCTCTACATAGAGAACCCCTAGATATGCCTCTGCGCGTAAGATGTGATCATGCTGTAGGTACAGTCGTACCTCGGAAGTCGAACGGAATCCGTTCTGGAAGTCCGTTCGTCTTCCACAATGTTTGGGAACCAAGGCGTGGCTTCCAATCGGAAGCCTCGTAGGCCGCGTTGGACGTTCGGGTTCCAAATAACGTTCGCAAACCGGAACACTCACTTCCGGGCTTGCAGCTTTTGGGAGCCAAAACGTTCGACTTGCAAGGCGTTCGGGATCCAAGGTACGACTGTAAATTTATTAGATTGCCACATATTAAACAACTGAATCAAGCAAGAGGAACAAAACACAAGGACACATTTGGCGGAGAACAGTGAAACTTTATTGCATTTACAAACATACTGGGAAATCAAAGGCAAGCCCCAAAAGTTTGCACCAATTTATGGATTGTACTCTTTTTATTTACTGTTTGCTATATATATAAAAAATCTGCTACTACTTTAAGTGAATGGATAGGACCACATTAGGGTGTCTCAAGAATATGGTGGATAAAATGCTAATGATTTGTGTTGCTGTACTGTAAAAGATGGGGGGGCGGGATTCAACACATTTTTATATGAACAAGTTTATGCCTAAACATTAATTGTACCCTTTCATTATCTGCTTTTCAAAATCCATCTAGGGTTTCCCACTTTACTCATTTTTTGATACGGCCTTTAAAAAGAAATCCTGGAACACCTCCCCGATTTCTTTGTTATACTGTAAATTTGTAAATAGCTACTGCAATCGATTTTAGCTCATTGAAACAAGTATCATGTTATGTATATTATATATGTTTTCCATTTTTAAAAACTTTGTGTCAAGCTAAAAACCCTGTGTATCAAAACCGTGGTCAGTTTAGCAGTGATGCCCGATACAAGTGCCTGTCCTTGAAGGATATCAAATTACACGGTAGGCGGATTCCATTCAAGCTGCTGCAGGTGCAGAAGTCTGCTTCAGAAGCTGCCATTTGGGATCATCTGGGAAGTGCTAATAATCAGAACAGGATGGTTGAGGAAGTAAATCACATGGTACCTGAAAAAGAGAGGTCAATAGTGCAGTATTTAGCAACACTATCTAAATCAGCAATAGGGGCAAACAAAGGTATCTAAGGTAGAGCATGGAATACTTACAGACCCAGTTCAGATGTCAAGTGAAACCATGGTTTAGTATGCTGGGAATGAGCCAAAGCAAGCCTTGGGCTCACACATTCCCCCCCTCCTCCCTCTACACAAGCGGTGAAGAGTTTGGAAACTACATCCTCGTTAGGCTTAACCACAGCTTGTGCCTCACCCAAATCTGATGAACTATGCTTATTGTTAACCATGGTTGATTGGTTTGATAAGCCATCTTTAAACCATGGCTCATCCAGCTAGCTTGTTTAAACTCTTAATCTCAGGGTCGTGGGTTTGAGCCTCACACGGGGCAAAAATAATAATCCTGCATTGCTGGGGGTTAGGCAAAATGACACTTGTGGTCCCTTCCAACTCTATAATAACTCTATAACTTTATAACGTTAACCACAGCTGAGAGTCTGGGGTGGTGTGCTAAACCAGCCTTCGCCAATCTGATTTCCTCCAGATGTTGTTGAATTCTTATGTCCCATCAACCACATGATAGTCAGGGATGATGGGACATCATCATCATCATCATCATCATCATTTATTACTTATACCCCGCCCGCCCGCCCAGCCAGGTCTCCCCAGCCACTGTGGACGGCTTCCAACAGGAGCTTAAAAATACATTAAAACATCAGTCATTAAAAAACTTCCCTAAACAGGGCTGCCTTCAGATGTCTTCTAAACATCAGGTAGTTCTTTATTCCTTTGACATCTGATGGGAGGGCGTTCCACAGGACGGGAGCCACTACCGAGAAGGCCCTCTGCCTGGTTCCCTGTAACTTGGCATCTCGCAGTGAGGGAACCGCCAGAAGGCCCTCGGCGCTGGACCTCAGTGTCCGGGCAGAACGATGGGGGTGGAGACGCTCCTTCAGGTCTACTGGACCGAGGCCGTTTAGGCGGCTTTCAAGGTCAGCACCAACACTTTGAATTGTGCTCGGAAATGGACTGGGAGCCAGTGTAGGTCTTTCAAGTTCTGTGGTCTGGGCGGCCGCTCCCAGTCACCAGTCTAGCTGCCGCATTCTGGATAAGTTGTAGTGCAGGACCTCTGAAAGGGCCTCTGGTTCTCCATCCCTGTGATATACACTGCAGTAACAGCTTGTACATGAGGCTGATTGTGGATGTAACTGTGATATCAAAGGGAACAAGACAGAGGCTTCTAATTGGCTTTACCCATTTTCAGTGGTTGATGTTCTTATGACTGCGACGGTCAGTCCTTCTGCATTTAAGTCAGATCATGCTGATGCTCCAGTGTCACCGTCTGTTTCAGAAGCTGCCACTTGGGGTCCTCAGGGAAGTGCTTCTTAATAAACAGAGCGGGGTGAGTAAGGAAGTAAAACTCATTGTACCTGCAAAAGGAGAAGGCGCAATAGTCTAGTATTTCATAATAATGCCTAAATCAGCACCAGGGCCAGACAGGCAAACAGAGTGGTGATCCAGAGCAGCTGGAGGGCATCTGGTTGAGGAAGCTGCTGTGTTGCAACAATCCAGCCTCCAGAATCCCCAGATTTTACACATGTAGCCCAGAATAAGCACAACACTCCAGAACTGTTCAAAGAGGATAAATAGATGGTATCTATCCCTGCCATCAGGACACTCCATGCCCATGGCTTAATAATAATAATAATAATAATAATAATAATAATAATAATAATGAAATATTACTTATACCCCCACCCATCTGGCCGGGCCTCCACAGCCACTCTGCACGGAATAACACTTCAAAGATTAAAAACTTCCCTAAACAGGGCTGCCTTCAGATGTCTTCTAAAAGTCAGATAGTTATTGTATTTCCTTGACATCTGATGGGAGGGCGTTCCACAGGGCGGGCGCCACTACTGAGAAGGCCTGGTTCCCTGTAACCTCACTTCTCACAGTGAGGGAACTGCCAGAAGGCCCTCAGAGCTGGACCTCAGGCTGAAGGATGGGGGTGGAGACACTCCTTCAGGTATACTGGGCCGAGGCCATTTAGGGCTTTAGAGGTCAGCACCAACACTTTGAATTGTGCTTGGAAATCTACTGGGAGCCAATGTAGGTCTTTCAGGGCCGGTGTTATATGGTCTCGGCGGCCGCTCCCAGTCACCAACCTAGCTGCAGCATTCTTATTGCACTTGCTTACATTAATCAGCCCTGCGGCCATCAAATTGCAAACTCTGACAAGTGGTCCAAGCAAAACAAAACCACCTGAAAGCAAATGAAGTTAACTGTGAGAGCCAGTGTGGTGTAGTGGTTAAGAGCGGTGGACTCGTAATCTGGGGAACCGGGTTCGCTTCCCTGCTCCTCCACCTGCAGCTAGTCACACTTCTCTGAAGTCTCTCAGCCCCACTCACCTCACAGAGTGTTTGTTGTGGGGGAGGAAGGGAAAGGAGATTGTTGGCCGCTTTGAGACTCCTTAGGGTAGTGAGAAAGCGGGATATCAAATCCAAGCTCTTCTTCTTCTGCTATCCCCTCAGTGTGTCCCACGCTCTGCCTGGTCTGCCTAACAACGTACCTGAAAGTGAACTTGCTAAAAGCAGTATTCACAGAGCCACTTCCCCAGGTGCAGTCTAAGAGATGCCACCTTCCATCAATGCGGACAGCATTCCAGGCATGGTCGCTCTTCCCCTTTACGCTGCAGCTGCCTATCAAATACTGGCACTGTATCCCTGCAATACTGAGAGGGGAAGGAAGGTATTCAGGAACAGTGTTGCTACCAAGAGGACAAGTGGTTGCTTTCACCGCTTTGATAGGCTGGAGTGGCCGCCCTTCATTTTGCTGGATCAGAGAAAACAGCAATCAGGTTCTCCACAGATTCTCATTTGCTCCAATTTGGCAGGAAAACACAAGTTTTCCTGGGATGAAAGAACAACAACAACATTTGGACACGGACCTGGAAAGCCAGGACCTGTGCCTATAAAGCACAGAGCAAAGGTAAGTATGGATGAGGAACTAAGTCACACAGGGAAGAGACCCATTAAATTCAAGTAATTTTTAAGTCTATGGATTCCAGTGGATCTACTCAATTCAATGCAGCCCTATATATGCAAGTTTGCTTCAGGATCATTCCTCCACTTACATGGTGGGTCATGTTCCGGAACCCCATGCACATAAGCAAACATTGTGTAAGTAGGGTAAAGGTGAAGGTAAAGGTAAAGGTAAAGGTAAAGGTAAAGGTAAAGGACCCCTGAAAGTTAAGTCCAGTCACAGAGAACTCTGGGGTTGCGGCACTCATCTCACTTTACAGGCCGAGGGAGCCGGCATTTGTCCGCAGACAGTTTTTTCCGGGTCATGTGGCCAGCCTGACAAAGCCGCATCTGGCGCAACAGGACACCGAAACCAGAGCAGCGCACGGAAACGCCGTTTACCTTCCCGCTGGAGCGGTACCTATTTATCTACTTGCACTTTTTGGCATGTTTTCCAACTGCTAGGTTGGCAGGAGCTGGGACCGAGCAACGGGAGCTCACGCCGTCGTGGGGATTTGAACCGCCGACCTTCTGATCGGCAAGCCCAAGAGGCTCAGTGGTTTAGACCACAGCGCCACCCGTGTCCCTGTGTAAGTAGGGAGCACACACTAAAAAAAAGCTCATTTTTTCCTGCTCTCCAGCTCTCTCTCCCCACAACACTCCTTTCAACCAGAGTTGAAGCTCTGGAGCTGGCTGGAGGACCTGTGGAAAAGCAGCAGCAGCTGCCATGCTGTGACGTGTGTCAGCTACTAGGTGGGGAGGCTGAGCAGCCTAAACAAAGCCCCACTGTGCCTCCGTTCTCTTTGGGGCTTCCTCCGCTCCCACTGAAGTCCTCTTTGGGTTCTGGCGAGGGTCTCCTCATGAGCCATGAGGACTCTCCAGATCTCTCCCGCCATTTTCTGCTTAGAATCTATTGATTTACATATTTCCGAGGGCTGTCACGTGCGAGTTGATCACGCCTAAGCATGGAGATAGCTGCCTAGGGCAAGGGGTGGGGAACCTGTGGCTCTCCAGATCTCCTATCGCTACAGCCAAGTAACAACCACTTGCCATGATGGCTGGAGCCAACAGAAGTTACCTGCACATTTCTTGAAAGAGTCGAGCATATCCACCGCAAATAGCCTTTCCTGACTGAAGGACATCAGCTGGTTTAAATGACACCTTGTCCAGGTTATAGCAGCCTTCCACATCATATTCTGTAGAAATAAAGACAATGAGCACCCATTCTGATTTGCTTGTGGGGTGGCAACACTTTGCCACACTTTCCATCGTGTTTCTCAATATCTTTCCTGGTTGCCAAAATCTGACTGGGGGGTGGCGTGGCTTGTCTTGCAAGAGCTCCAAATGAACTTTTGATTGCACAACATGAATTTGCCCATATGTGATTGAATCGCACCTCAAAAGAGAAAGTCTGGAAGCACTCGTAAATCTGCTTTGTGTAGACCCAGGGTCTTGCTGCCAAATAAAAATGCACACTGGTGCAAGGGTTAGGAGTCGGGAGACACCTCCTCTCCTCCCGTGCTGCGACCTTTACTTTATTTTGACAAAGTAATAAGAATAAATAAATAAGAATAAAAATGTGCACCCCACCAGCGAGACCATTCCATTGTAACTATCCAACCTCCCAAACTTTCAACACCTCTAGCGATGGTTTGACCCCTTTCCGTTGTAACAGTACAAATTCTACAAACACCCTCCATATCTCCTCAAAATCATTCCTCCTGCATATTCCCCGTCTTACCTTAATGGCACATGTTCATTTATCATTAATAGCTATGTATCCCACACCTCTTCATACCATTTTTCCATTTTATAGTCTGCTTGCCCCTTCCACTTGCTAGCTATCATAATTTGTGCAGCTTTCAATAAATTTGTGAGCGAGTCCTTCATAGCCTGCAAACCTTCCACCCCATCGTAAATTGATAATAATGCTACCGCGGCACTTTCAGTGAGCTTTAACCCAGTGATTTCTGTTATCAATGAGCACCTCCTGATCCCTTCTGAGATTCATGGCTGAACAGAGATCCCAGTCAAGCTCTGTGTGAGCCAAACACCAAATCACTGATCCACACAGGTTACAATCCAGAATCCTTTGTGCAAATGGAGCTGACATGACTGGCTATGAAATGGTGAAAATGCCCGAGACAGCTGCAAAGAAGCCATGCTCGGAGTAGACCCACTAAATTTAATGTCCATGAGTTACTTACATCCATTGATTTCAGCCGGTCTACTCTGAATATAACTTGCTTTGATATGACCTTACGTATCCATCTTCCTTGGCTGGCAATCACTGGACTGGGTGTCTGCTACAGAACTCTGCTACAGAGCTGGATTCATGGGCGCAGGGCAGTGACAAAGGCTGATCTTTTAATACCGGAAGTTGTCAGAGGCAAGGGGACTCAAGTATGCAGAAAGGTGGTACCCCCACCTACCTATATGGTGGCAGATCCACATCCAAATGGCTCGCACTTTCTCCAGGTCACTGGGGGCTTTTTGCAGCAAGACACTCACCAGGTTTTTCACGCTATTCCTGACATTCACCTGTTTCACAGAAGGTAAATAGACTTGGAAGCAGTTAATATGGACGAGGGGGTACCAGTTCCTTTCTTCTACCTAAGCCCACTTGTTTAAAGAAATTTTAGGGTGCAATCCTGCGTGCACTTACAAGAGTGTCTCTTGCTGAATTCACTGGGATTGCACAGTTAGTCGATTAAGTGTATGTGTTTTACTTGATTGATCAATCAAAGAATTTATTATACTTGCCAAAAATGTACCCTTGGGGGGGAAGTTGTTCTGAAGGGAGACGCATGATTAACCTTTCCTTTTTCCAGGGTTCACAGGCATGTTATTTCTACAATCTTCAGCTGAAACCCAAATCCTCCTTGCTACTGTCTCCCCACAAGTGCAGAGTTCCCCCATTGCTACTGGCAGAGGAACGGGGGGGAGCGCACTGCCCCCGGCCCCATCGGGGAGGGGGTACCATTGCGGCCGCCCCCGACATGCGCCGTGCACCCCCCCACGTGCCGGGCACCACGCCCCCAGGATGCATGTCACGCCCCCGCAGGCGATGTGCCACGCCCCCGGGACACACGCCAGCCACGCCCCTGCCTGCTCTCCGCCCCTGGTGCCAGAGCATGCAGCTTCGCCACTGCCCATCGCACCTTTGGGTGGGTGGAAGTACAACTGGGGGGGGGGCATTCTGGGGGCAGGGAGGGACCAAGGCAACCCTGGATCCTGGGCCGGCCCTACTGTTGTCACTTGACAGCACTGGGGGAAACCCAGGGCTGATTACTGCACCAGTATATTAATTTTATGCCAGTTTAATTCTGGCGAGGCCCCCCAGAGATTCCTGGGAGTTGTGGTTTGGCAAGGGCACTGAGAATTTTCTGTTAATGACTGCTAGCCTTGTTCACAGAAGTATAGTACTCGGAGTTCCCCGAGGAGAGGAAATAACTACCAAATCAATTTCGGTCTGTAGTATAAATACGATCGAAAGTGAATTGTGAAAGAGAGAGGAGTCGTTCAAACCCTTTCATATTGCCTATGATTGCTAGCTCTCCTCCGAATTGACTTTGGAGCTATCTCCTGAATTTTTAAAGCAAAGCAATGCTGCAAAATAACTAAATATGGGTGTATATACATGCATTTAATTCACGCACGCACACAGAGAGAAAGAGAATCCTGTGGTTTGTTAAGGGTTCTAGGATTTGTAGCTCTGTGAGGGGAAAACTACAGCTCCCATAGTTCTTTTGGGGAGTTGGTGTTCTTTAAATGCATGGTGTGTGCAGCGCATGTGAATAGGTGCTCCACCGTGTTAGTTTTCTGGAAAACAGGAGCAGGGTCTTGTGACTCATGATGTTCCCAGTTCGGACCTTCCATCTCAACAGAAGTAATTGCCTCCTATCAGGAGAGGACACTTGAAAGCACTCTCAAATTCCAAATGCACATTAAAAACCTCAGCATCCTAGCAAATTCCTTGCTGCATATATCACAATAAGAGACAGCATACCTTCTGTGCATAGGCATCCAGTTCCTTAAACTTTGCCAAGTCTATTTGTATTGATTTCTGATTGGATTTATCCCATGGATAATCTAGGAACAAAAATGGAAACGTCCTTCTTGAAACAGTGGGGAAAGGGAGGGGGAGCAGAGGATGACCTATGATGTGATTTAAAGGGTTGGAATACAGGGAACCAATAGGGAATAGAGATAGGGAGCCTTTTCTGCTTCTCCCCAAGGGAAATACAGCAGCAGGGAGTAGACCAACGTTGCTCTGCTTAAAAGGACACAGACAGAAGGAAGGAGAGGGAGAATGCTGAACCAGGTAGGATTTTGATCTGATCTTGCAAGACCACAAGGCGTATGGCATGGTTTGCACTTCCCACTGGAAGAGCTGGTACCTCCTTAGAGAAGCCCTCTTCGCCCCAAACATCTGGCTTTGATAGGAATCCCTTAAGCCCGGCTGCAAATTTCACTGCATCCGTCTGCAATGTGCATTCAACAGAACGCCAACTGCAAGCTCATTTCAGGAACTATAATGGTAGCATAACAAGAACACAAACAGGGCTGCTTGAGGTGAGGGAGGAAATGTACCCACCCACCCACATGCCACATATTGAAGCTCCAGCCTTAGAGGAAAAAATATAGTGCAGCTTTTCCCCCCAGCCAGAACTCACTGGAACTGAGTTCTGGCACCTCTCAGGTTGGTGCCATTGCCACTGTAAAAGAACAAGGGAAGCGTTCGTGGTGAGTTCTGGCACCTCTTTTTCTAGAAAAATAACACTGAGCGCAGTTAATTTTTACCATTCAAGCCTTGTTCCCAGGATATCCCAAGAGGCGGGTGCAGAGATGTAGCTTGGGGGGGGAGGGGGGCACTGGGCGCCACACCACAGGGGGCAGCACTTCCCGCGGGGCCAGAAGCGCGCCCGAGCCACGCATCTCTCCTGGGAGTGACGTGGTGGCTTGGGCCCCTGAGCGGCTAGCTACGCCACTGGGTGGTTGAGTGACGGGCTCATAAAATGATTTCCTAAGATACGCAGCACTACTAAGTAGTCTTAATATATACAGCAGGTGTAGGGGATCTTTGGCCCTCCAGATGCTGGGGAACTACAGCTCCCATAATCCCTGGCCATGCTTGCTGGGACTAACAGGTGTTGTCACCCAACAACATCTGGAGGGCCAAAGGTTCCCTGCAGCTGACACAGAGGATCCAGATCAATAGCCATACATAAGCTTCTATTTACCATACAGATCTTCTTCCTGAGGCAGCATTGATGCTTGTACTCCTCCCATCCTGAAAGCCTACTTGAAAGGCGCTCCTTGGTGCTTCGAGCCAGGAATGAAATGCCCAACTGGAGGGATGAGGGAAGAGCATGGCTTGATCTGGGTTTATCAAACCCTTCCTTGGAGACCTTGGCATTAGGAGGCGAGTAGCAGGAAGAGCATCCATGAAGTCAAAACAAAGGGGGAAAGCATAACATGTTGGAGCAAACCAGCGCTGGAGTGTGTCAAAGTTCCCTGCGTGGGGAAGCGCAGATACAGAAGGTGTCCCCATTGCTCATTTCCTCTCCCCTCCTGTGGTTTCCAGCAACTGGTATTCAGAAGCATTTCTGCCTCCAACTGTGAAGGCAGAGCATAGCCATCAATGCTAGTAGCCATTGATAGCCCTCTCCTCCAAGGACGTGTCTAATGCTCTTTCAAAGCCATCGATGTTTCGAGGCCTTCACGGTCTCTTGTGGGAACAAGTTCCATAGTTTAACTATGTGCTCCATGAAAAAGAATGTATATTTAGTAATTAGATGCTTCTTTGAGGTTAGCTATCCGACGCATCAGCCTTGTTAGAATTTCTATTTCGCTGCCAGGCCCCCACCCTATTTCTTGAAGCATCTAGCTAGAAGCTTGTGCCAGCTTCCTCAGGTTGGCTCTCTCCAGCTAGGCTGAATAGGTGGGAAACTTTTGGACTTTGCGTGCCAGATCCTTATTGGGATCTGTATCTTGGGTCAAAATCCCTTTCACTACCAACAAAGAGACATCAGGCCTAAAAGGGAGGAGGGAAAGAGCCTAATATCACTACAGTCTTGGAGAGTCTCCCCCTTTTAGGACTGCAGTGAGATCAGGCTTAAAGGAAGGAGGGGAAGCCTTCGGGAGCCCCCACCTCTCTCTTGAAGAGCTCAGCAAGCTTGGGCTTCACAGGGAAGGGAAGAAACCTCTCCCTCCTTTTTTAGTGCTCAGAAGGATCTGAAGGGATGGGCAATTCTACTTAGTACTGAGTATTGGCTCGCCAAAGAGCTCTCTGCCAGGAGTGCCATGGCTCAGCCCAACTGAATGGGATGTTCTGCGTTGATATGAAGGGGGAGCCATCCTGCTTAGCAATGGGTCCCTGGTTTCTGCATTTCTTCAGAGGATCCTGACAACTAGTCCCATGCTTTGAGGGCTGTGCAAAGAAAGCAGCTTTGGAAAGCCATGTCCTATCAGTCAAGCCTCACCCCTTACCTGCATGTGAGAATGGCCTCATGGACCAAATGGGGAAGACTTGGGGAGGGGGCAAGATGTGCTCAGAGGTCAGACGTTCCCCACCCCAAAATTTCACCTCAGGAACCGATGGACTCTTACTTTGCCTCACAATCGTTTTGAAATGTGCCGGGTTTTCGACGTTCGGGAGCCGAAACGTTCCAAAACGCAGGCGTTCGGGAGCTGAGCTTTGACTGTAATATATTGGCGTCCGCATGAAATCCGCCCCATCCCATTGTTGTCCCGTGTCTTTAAATGCAGGGTTTTCCCATCCTTTGGAAGTCCAAAAGGGGCATGATCTTTGTACTTAGCACACGACTGAGTGCTAGCAGTAGGAGGAAGTGCAGGGGCTGAGCCCCAGAACAAAATTCCCCCCATCACTGATTCTTGTTTCTTTTCTTATCAAGGCAAAATCCTACGTGTCTTTGCTTTTCGAAAGATCTCCAAGGGTACAAGGGGATCCCTCAGCTCAATTCTAGCAAGCGGGACAGTTCTTGAGTTTTGTGGTTACACATCAATAGTCAGCCAGTCTCCTGAAAGTGCCATGGGGCCTGTTATGTATTCAGTGGTCTTGAGTCTGGACTAAGGATTCTGAGCTCCTGTGTTCTGATTCGATACATGATATCCAATCACAGAACATTTCTGGATTTGGGCTTCTGCCATTGGCCCTTAAACTCTGAGTCATGATTCGCAGCTTGGAAGTTTAGACAGCCAATCACGTGGGGAGTGGGAGCGGTCCAGGTCTTCAGAAATGTCTATAAGCAGTTGCTTCGACCCTGTTGTCCAGTTCAGTTACCAATCAACTCCTGTTTTTGCTTATCTTTAATCTTTTCCGAGAGACTATCTATCACACAGGATCTTAGAAAGTTGTCCCAAAACAAAGTTTGTCCTCAATACTGTCCTCTTCACATATATGGGGACATTCACCACCTGCACAGGCTCAATGTTTCCACATATTAAAGTAGCAAAAGTCCACATTAGCGGTGAATGTGAATTGCCACAAGCAATCTTGATTGCTTCTTAGCCCTCTCTAAGCAACATACAAACACGTACTCTAATGTAATTATTCTGTTCTAGTTGGCAAGCGGCTGCTAAGGTCACTTTGGTTTGACATCAAGGTTACTAATAAAGAAATAGAGGTGTTATACTGTGTGTGTGTATATATATATATATATATATGGCAATTATATAAATAATGTGTGTGTGTGTATCTCATAAGCGCAATTGTCTCTAAAAACATTAACTTGCCAAATATGCAGATTTCCCCCAGTGCTTCTGCTTTGCTAGGGTATTGGCTTATGTGACGCAGTCCTTCCCTTTTGAAAAACATGAGACCGATTGCCAATGCAACTGTGTTCTGGATAGATGCTTCTAATCGATTTTACATGTTCCAGCGAGTGATGTTTCTGTGGATGTTCCAGTCAGTCAGTCCTACAGAATAAAACTCAGGCATATTTTAGCCATCACACCCGTCCTTCTTCAGCCTTAATGTCTGTTTCAGAAGCTGCCATCTGGGGTCATCTGGGAAGTGATCCTCAATAAACAGAGCAGGATGGGTAAAGAAGTAAAACTCATTGTATCTGCAAAAGAAGACCGTGGAATCATGCAGTCTTTCATAACATTTCTGAAATCAGAACCAGGGTGAAGCAGGCCAAGCTGTTGAAGAATGCGTATGGAATATTTACATGCCCAATTCAGATTTCAAGTAGAACTATAATTTAGCATGTAGAGAATGAGCCCTAGAGGGCCTCAGGCTCACACTCTTCCCACCCCCCTCCATCTCTGCCCACCTGCACAGAGTTTGGAACCGACCTCCTGGTTTAGATTAAGCAAAGTTTGTTGTCTCACCCAAATCCGACAAACAGCGCTTTATGTTAACTATGGTTTGACAAGCCGTCTTTGAACTATAGTTTACCTAGCTAGCTTGTTTAAACAAACCATGGCTAACATTAGCCACAGTTAAAGGTCTGCATTGAGGGCACAAGGAGAAGGGGACGACAGAGGACGAGATGGTTGGACAGTGTTCTCGAAGCTACCAGCATGCGTTTGACCAAACTGCGGGAGGCAGTGGAAGACAGGAGTGCCTGGCGTGCTCTTGTCCAGGGGGTCACGAAGAGTCGGACATGACTAAACGACTCAACAACAACAACAACTGAGGGTATTGGCGGCGAGCTTTGGCTCGATTGGCGGTTAGGCATTGGTAGGGGTATTGTTATGCAAATGAGGGGGGGAGGAAGTGCCATCACCTTCCCCCAAAGCAAAGGGTAGTCCAGTAAAGGATTCCGGGGGGCGTTGCCCTGTCCGAAGCCTATGGAGGTGTGGGCCTAAGGCACGCCCCCGAGCGGTGACCCCGGGGGAGATCCTAGTTGATGTACATCAGCAGGACTCCCCCTACTGGTGGTTAACCCTCACCGGTCTTCATGCAATTGGGTTGAAGCCAGTTAGCTGATAGGACCAATGCCTAAGCCAATACCGCTCAATTCCTGCAATCAATAAAGTTGTGGCCAAGTTTCGCCCATTAACCTTATATACCGTGTCCTGTGTCTTTATTTCTCAAGGGGGGAGGGGGACTTGCCACGCAACACCCTTGTGATCAAGGGACTGTGGCTGCTTTCACTTCTTTCTTTCTTTCTTTCTTTCTTTCTTTCTTTCTTTCTTTCTTTCTTTCTTTCTTTCTTTCTTTCTTTCTTTCCTTCCTTCCTTCCTTCCTTCCTTCCTTCCTTCCTTCCTTCCTTCCTTCCTTCCTTCCTTCCTTCTTTCTTTTTAACAAGGTCCTCCTTCACTTTGCTGTTTTCAGAAGCCAAACAACAGCCTTCCCAGCTCATTGCATTTCACACTTGTTCTTGTCCTGTCCGGTCTGCCTCATTAGGGATGTGCATTGTGGGATTTTGATGGCGAAAATAGAATTATTTTGAGTGTCACCTGGGACCACTACTTTACTTTTCAGGAAAGCCATGGCTCAGTAGTGCTAACAGACCCAACTGTGGCCACAGCCTGCCTCATTTCTTTCTTTCATATTACAAGTTACAGGTAGGTAGCCATGCTGGTCTGCCGTAGTTGAAACAAAATAAAAAAATGCCTTCCAGTAGCACCTTAGAGACCAACTAAGTTTGTTATTGGTATGAGCTTCCATGTGCATGGTATCTGAAGAAGTGTGCATGCACACGAAAGCTCATACCAATAACTAACTTAGTTGGTCTCTGGGCCTGACAAGATGTCTCGGGAAGTGTGCTGTCTCCCCGGGGCTAAGATCCAAGATGTAACTGAACGACTGCAAGGAATCATAAAACCCACTGACAAATACCCCTTCCTCTTGGTTCATGTGGGAACCAATGACACTGCAAGCAATAGCCTCCAGAAGATCAAAAGAGACTACGAGGCTCTGGGCAGGAAATTGAAGCAATTAAATGCACAAATTGTCATCTCATCTGTCCTCCCAGTTGAACAACGTGGCCCAGGGAGAGAGGGAAAAATAGTGGAAGTGAACAGCTGGCTTCGCAAATGGTGTAAACAGGAACGGTTTGGATTCTTAGATCACGGACTGCAGTTTCTTGAAGATGGACTTCTGGCAAGCGATGGGCTGCACCTCACAACGGTTGGGAGGAATGTTTTGGCCAAAAATCTCAGAAACCTCATCAGGAGGGCTTTAAACTGACTAATGTGGGGGAGGGAGACAGTGCTCCTGAAGGTAGGAGTCTATCAATTGATGAAGATGATCATCCAAATGTCATAGACCAAATGGAGCAAACAGCACGCAGACCTAGTGGTGGGAGGAAAAAATCCTTAAATAAGAGACACGGGGGAATGATTAATGGACTTCAATGTCTGTAGACTAATGCGCAAAGCATGGGAAATAAACAAGATGAGCTCGAGCTCTTGGGACAGCAAACTAAATATGACATAATAGGCATCACTGAAACCTGGTGGGATAAGTCCCACGATTGGAATGTAATAATGGAGGGATACAATCTATTTCAGAGAAACAGACCAGACAAGAAAGGAGGAGGAGTGGCGTTATATGTCAGGGATGTGTATACCTGTGAAGAGATCCAAGATTTAGAACCTCAAAGCCAAAGTGAGAGCATTTGGCTCAAAATTAAGGGAGAGAAGAATAACAGTGACCTCATTGTGGGAGTTTACTATAGATCCCCAAGCCAAACGGAGGACATAGATGATGCCTTCCTGGAACAGATGGCCAAGCATGCAAAAGGAAGGGAGATAGTAGTAATGGGGGACTTCAATTACCCGGATATTTGTTGGATGTCAAACTCAGCCAAGAGCATAAGGTCAAACAGATTCCTCACTGGCCTTGCAGACAACTTCGTTGTCCAGAAAGTGGGAGAAGCAACAAGAGGAACAGCCATTTCAGATCTGGTCCTAACCAATGTTGATGACCTGGTTAGTGGGGTAGAAGTGGAAGGATCATTAGGCGCGAGTGATCATGCTCTTCTGAAGTTTACTATACAGCGGAAAGGAGCAGCCAAGCATACTAGGACTCAATTTCTTGACTTTAAGAAAGCCGACTTCATAAAACTTAGGGAAGTGCTGGGTGAGATCCCATGGACAGTAATACTAAAAGGAAAGGGAGTTCATGATGGCTGGCAGTTTGTTAAGAGGGAGATAGTAAAAGCACAACTTCAGGCAATACCAATGAGACGGAAACATGGAAGGTGCCTAAAGAAGCCAGGGTGGCTATCTAAAGAACTTTTAACTGAGTTAAGATTAAAAAAGGATGTGTACAAAAAATGGAAAAGGGGGGAAACCACCAAAGAGGAATTCAAACAAATAGCCAGCACGTGCAGACACAAAGTCAGAAAAGCTAAAGCACAGAATGAACTCAGGCTTGCTAGAGAGGTTAAAAGCAACAAAAAAGGCTTTTATGGGTATGTCCGTAGCAAAAGGAAGAACAAAGAAACAGTGGGGTCACTCAGAGGAGAAGATGGTGAAATGCAAACAGGGGACACAGAAAGGGCTGAACTCCTCAATGCCTTCTTTGCCTCAGTCTTCTCCGATAAAGAAAACAATGCCCGACCTGAAAAATTTGGAGCAAATGATTCAGCAGAGGAAACACAGCCCAGAATAACTAAGGAGATAGTACAAGAATGCTTGGCTAGTTTAGATGTATTCAAGTCTCCAGGGCCAGATGAACTGCATCCAAGAGTATTAAAAGAACTGGCAGATGTGATCTCAGAACCACTGGCAGTCATCTTTGAGAATTCCTGGAGAACAGGCGAAGTCCCGGCAGACTGGAGGAGGGCAGATGTTGTCCCTATTTTCAAAAAGGGGGAAAGAGAGGACCCAAATAATTACCGCCCAGTCAGTCTGACATCAATACCAGGGACGATTCTGGAGCAGATCATTAAGCAAACAGTCTGTGAGCACCTAGAAAGGAATGCTGTGATCACCAATAGTCAGCATGGATTTCTGAAAAAGAAGTCATGTCAGACTAACCTGATCTCGTTTTTTGACAGAATTACAAGCCTGGTAGATGAAGGGAACGCAGTGGATGTAGCCTACCTTGATTTCAGCAAGGCATTTGACAAGGTGCCCCATGATATTCTTGTAAAGAAGCTGGTAAAATGCGGTCTTGACTATGCTACCACTCAGTGGATTTGTAACTGGCTGACTGACCGAACCCAAAGGGTGCTCATCAATGGTTCCTCTTCATCCTGGAGAAGAGTGACTAGTGGGGTGCCACAGGGTTCTGTCTTGGGCCCGGTCTTATTCAACATCTTTATCAACGACTTGGATGATGGACTCAAGGGCATCCTGATCAAATTTGCAGATGACACCAAACTGGGAGGGGTGGCTAACACCCCAGAGGACAGGATCACAACAGGATCACACTTCAAAACGACCTTGACAGATTAGAGAACTGGGCCAAAACAAACAAGATGAATTTTAACAGGGAGAAATGTAAAGTATTGCACTTGGGCAAAAAAAATGAGAGGCACAAATACAAGATGGGGGACACCTGGCTTGAGAGCAGTACATGTGAAAAGGATCTAGGAGTCTTGGTTGACCACAAACTTGACATGAGCCAACAGTGTGACGCGGCAGCTAAAAAAGCCAATGCAATTCTGGGCCTCATCAATAGGAGTATAGCATCTAGATCAAGGGAAGTAATAGTGCCACTGTATTCTGCTCTGGTCAGACCTCATCTGGAGTACTGTGTCCAGTTCTGGGCGCCGCAGTTCAAGAAGGACACTGACAAACTGGAACGTGTCCAGAGGAGGGCAACCAAAATGGTCAAAGGCCTGGAAATGATGCCTTATGAGGAACGGCTAAGGGAGCTGGGCATGTTTAGCGTGGAGAAGAGGAGGTTAAGGGGTGATATGATAGCCATGTTCAAATATATAAAAGGATGTCACATAGAGGAGGGAGAAAGGTTGTTTTCTGCTGCTCCAGAGAAGCGGACACGGAGCAATGGATCCAAACTACAAGAAAGAAGATTCCACCTAAACATTAGGAAGAACTTCCTGACAGTAAGAGCTGTTTGACAGTGGAATTTGCTGCCAAGGAGTGTGGTGGAGTCTCCTTCTTTGGAGGTCTTTAAGCAGAGGCTTGACAACCATATGTCAGGAGTGCTCTGATGGTGTTTCCTGCTTGGCAGGGGGTTGGACTCGATGGCCCTTGTGGTCTCTTCCAATTCTATGGTTCTATGATTCTAGGGGGAGTCCTGCTGATGTACATCAACTAGGATCTCCCCCGGCGTCACCGCTCGGGGGCGTGCCTTAGGCCCACACCTCCATAGGCTTCGGACAGGGCAACGCCCCCCGGAATCCTTTACTGGACTACCCTTTGCTTTGGGGGAAGGTGATGGCACTTCCTCCCCCCCTCATTTGCATAACAATACCCCTACCAATGCCTAACCGCCAATCGAGCCAAAGCTCGCCGCCAATACCCTCAGTTGTTGTTGTTGTTGAGTCGTTTAGTCATGTCCGACTCTTCGTGACCCCCTGGACAAGAGCACGCCAGGCACTCCTGTCTTCCACTGCCTCCCGCAGTTTGGTCAAACTCATGCTGGTAGCTTCGAGAACACTGTCCAACCATCTCGTCCTCTGTCGTCCCCTTCTCCTTGTGCCCTCAATGCAGACCTTTAACTGTGGCTAATGTTAGCCATGGTTTGTTTAAACAAGCTAGCTAGGTAAACTATAGTTCAAAGACGGCTTGTCAAACCATAGTTAACATAAAGCGCTGTTTGTCGGATTTGGGTGAGACAACAAACTTTGCTTAATCTAAACCAGGAGGTCGGTTCCAAACTCTGTGCAGGTGGGCAGAGATGGAGGGGGGTGGGAAGAGTGTGAGCCTGAGGCCCTCTAGGGCTCATTCTCTACATGCTAAATTATAGTTCTACTTGAAATCTGAATTGGGCATGTAAATATTCCATACGCATTCTTCAACAGCTTGGCCTGCTTCACCCTGGTTCTGATTTCAGAAATGTTATGAAAGACTGCATGATTCCACGGTCTTCTTTTGCAGATACAATGAGTTTTACTTCTTTACCCATCCTGCTCTGTTTATTGAGGATCACTTCCCAGATGACCCCAGATGGCAGCTTCTGAAACAGACATTAAGGCTGAAGAAGGACGGGTGTGATGGCTAAAATATGCCTGAGTTTTATTCTGTAGGACTGACTGACTGGAACATCCACAGAAACATCACTCGCTGGAACATGTAAAATCGATTAGAAGCATCTATCCAGAACACAGTTGCATTGGCAATCGGTCTCATGTTTTTCAAAAGGGAAGGACTGCGTCACATAAGCCAATACCCTAGCAAAGCAGAAGCACTGGGGGAAATCTGCATATTTGGCAAGTTAATGTTTTTAGAGACAATTGCACTTATGAGATACACACACACACATTATTTATATAATTGCCATATATATATATATATACAGTATAACACCTCTATTTCTTTATTAGTAACCTTGATGTCAAACCAAAGTGACCTTAGCAGCCGCTTGCCAACTAGAACAGAATAATTACATTAGAGTACGTGTTTGTATGTTGCTTAGAGAGGGCTAAGAAGCAATCAAGATTGCTTGTGGCAATTCACAATTGCCGCTAATGTGGACTTTTGCTACTTTAATATGTGGAAACATTGAGCCTGTGCAGGTGGTGAATGTCCCCATATATGTGAAGAGGACAGTATTGAGGACAAACTTTGTTTTGGGACAACTTTCTAAGATCCTGTGTGATAGATAGTCTCTCGGAAAAGATTAAAGATAAGCAAAAACAGGAGTTGATTGGTAACTGAACTGGACAACAGGGTCGAAGCAACTGCTTATAGACATTTCTGAAGACCTGGACCGCTCCCACTCCCCACGTGATTGGCTGTCTAAACTTCCAAGCTGCGAATCATGACTCAGAGTTTAAGGGCCAATGGCAGAAGCCCAAATCCAGAAATGTTCTGTGATTGGATATCATGTATCGAATCAGAACACAGGAGCTCAGAATCCTTAGTCCAGACTCAAGACCACTGAATACATAACAGGCCCCATGGCACTTTCAGGAGACTGGCTGACTATTGATGTGTAACCACAAAACTCAAGAACTGTCCCGCTTGCTAGAATTGAGCTGAGGGATCCCCTTGTACCCTTGGAGATCTTTTGAAAAGCAAAGACACGTAGGATTTTGCCTTGATAAGAAAAGAAACAAGAATCAGTGATGGGGGGAATTTTGTTCTGGGGCTCAGCCCCTGCACTTCCTCCTACTGCTAGCACTCAGTCGTGTGCTAAGTACAAAGATCATGCCCCTTTTGGACTTCCAAAGGATGGGAAAACCCTGCATTTAAAGACACGGGACAACAATGGGATGGGGCGGATTTCATGCGGACGCCAATATATTACAGTCAAAGCTCAGCTCCCGAACGCCTGCGTTTTGGAACGTTTCGGCTCCCGAACGTCGAAAACCCGGCACATTTCAAAACGATTGTGAGGCAAAGTAAGAGTCCATCGGTTCCTGAGGTGAAATTTTGGGGTGGGGAACGTCTGACCTCTGAGCACATCTTGCCCCCTCCCCAAGTCTTCCCCATTTGGTCCATGAGGCCATTCTCACATGCAGGTAAGGGGTGAGGCTTGACTGATAGGACATGGCTTTCCAAAGCTGCTTTCTTTGCACAGCCCTCAAAGCATGGGACTAGTTGTCAGGATCCTCTGAAGAAATGCAGAAACCAGGGACCCATTGCTAAGCAGGATGGCTCCCCCTTCATATCAACGCAGAACATCCCATTCAGTTGGGCTGAGCCATGGCACTCCTGGCAGAGAGCTCTTTGGCGAGCCAATACTCAGTACTAAGTAGAATTGCCCATCCCTTCAGATCCTTCTGAGCACTAAAAAAGGAGGGAGAGGTTTCTTCCCTTCCCTGTGAAGCCCAAGCTTGCTGAGCTCTTCAAGAGAGAGGTGGGGGCTCCCGAAGGCTTCCCCTCCTTCCTTTAAGCCTGATCTCACTGCAGTCCTAAAAGGGGGAGACTCTCCAAGACTGTAGTGATATTAGGCTCTTTCCCTCCTCCCTTTTAGGCCTGATGTCTCTTTGTTGGTAGTGAAAGGGATTTTGACCCAAGATACAGATCCCAATAAGGATCTGGCACGCAAAGTCCAAAAGTTTCCCACCTATTCAGCCTAGCTGGAGAGAGCCAACCTGAGGAAGCTGGCACAAGCTTCTAGCTAGATGCTTCAAGAAATAGGGTGGGGGCCTGGCAGCGAAATAGAAATTCTAACAAGGCTGATGCGTCGGATAGCTAACCTCAAAGAAGCATCTAATTACTAAATATATATTCTTTTTCATGGAGCACATAGTTAAACTATGGAACTTGTTCCCACAAGAGACCGTGAAGGCCTCGAAACATCGATGGCTTTGAAAGAGCATTAGACACGTCCTTGGAGGAGAGGGCTATCAATGGCTACTAGCATTGATGGCTATGCTCTGCCTTCACAGTTGGAGGCAGAAATGCTTCTGAATACCAGTTGCTGGAAACCACAGGAGGGGAGAGGAAATGAGCAATGGGGACACCTTCTGTATCTGCGCTTCCCCACGCAGGGAACTTTGACACACTCCAGCGCTGGTTTGCTCCAACATGTTATGCTTTCCCCCTTTGTTTTGACTTCATGGATGCTCTTCCTGCTACTCGTCTCCTAATGCCAAGGTCTCCAAGGAAGGGTTTGATAAACCCAGATCAAGCCATGCTCTTCCCTCATCCCTCCAGTTGGGCATTTCATTCCTGGCTCGAAGCACCAAGGAGCGCCTTTCAAGTAGGCTTTCAGGATGGGAGGAGTACAAGCATCAATGCTGCCTCAGGAAGAAGATCTGTATGGTAAATAGAAGCTTATGTATGGCTATTGATCTGGATCCTCTGTGTCAGCTGCAGGGAACCTTTGGCCCTCCAGATGTTGTTGGGTGACAACACCTGTTAGTCCCAGCAAGCATGGCCAGGGATTATGGGAGCTGTAGTTCCCCAGCATCTGGAGGGCCAAAGATCCCCTACACCTGCTGTATATATTAAGACTACTTAGTAGTGCTGCGTATCTTAGGAAATCATTTTATGAGCCCGTCACTCAACCACCCAGTGGCGTAGCTAGCCGCTCAGGGGCCCAAGCCACCACGTCACTCCCAGGAGAGATGCGTGGCTCGGGCGCGCTTCTGGCCCCGCGGGAAGTGCTGCCCCCTGTGGTGTGGCGCCCAGTGCCCCCCTCCCCCCCCAAGCTACATCTCTGCACCCGCCTCTTGGGATATCCTGGGAACAAGGCTTGAATGGTAAAAATTAACTGCGCTCAGTGTTATTTTTCTAGAAAAAGAGGTGCCAGAACTCACCACGAACGCTTCCCTTGTTCTTTTACAGTGGCAATGGCACCAACCTGAGAGGTGCCAGAACTCAGTTCCAGTGAGTTCTGGCTGGGGGGAAAAGCTGCACTATATTTTTTCCTCTAAGGCTGGAGCTTCAATATGTGGCATGTGGGTGGGTGGGTACATTTCCTCCCTCACCTCAAGCAGCCCTGTTTGTGTTCTTGTTATGCTACCATTATAGTTCCTGAAATGAGCTTGCAGTTGGCGTTCTGTTGAATGCACATTGCAGACGGATGCAGTGAAATTTGCAGCCGGGCTTAAGGGATTCCTATCAAAGCCAGATGTTTGGGGCGAAGAGGGCTTCTCTAAGGAGGTACCAGCTCTTCCAGTGGGAAGTGCAAACCATGCCATACGCCTTGTGGTCTTGCAAGATCAGATCAAAATCCTACCTGGTTCAGCATTCTCCCTCTCCTTCCTTCTGTCTGTGTCCTTTTAAGCAGAGCAACGTTGGTCTACTCCCTGCTGCTGTATTTCCCTTGGGGAGAAGCAGAAAAGGCTCCCTATCTCTATTCCCTATTGGTTCCCTGTATTCCAACCCTTTAAATCACATCATAGGTCATCCTCTGCTCCCCCTCCCTTTCCCCACTGTTTCAAGAAGGACGTTTCCATTTTTGTTCCTAGATTATCCATGGGATAAATCCAATCAGAAATCAATACAAATAGACTTGGCAAAGTTTAAGGAACTGGATGCCTATGCACAGAAGGTATGCTGTCTCTTATTGTGATATATGCAGCAAGGAATTTGCTAGGATGCTGAGGTTTTTAATGTGCATTTGGAATTTGAGAGTGCTTTCAAGTGTCCTCTCCTGATAGGAGGCAATTACTTCTGTTGAGATGGAAGGTCCGAACTGGGAACATCATGAGTCACAAGACCCTGCTCCCGTTTTCCAGAAAACTAACACGGTGGAGCACCTATTCACATGCGCTGCACACACCATGCATTTAAAGAACACCAACTCCCCAAAAGAACTATGGGAGCTGTAGTTTTCCCCTCACAGAGCTACAAATCCTAGAACCCTTAACAAACCACAGGATTCTCTTTCTCTCTGTGTGCGTGCGTGAATTAAATGCATGTATATACACCCATATTTAGTTATTTTGCAGCATTGCTTTGCTTTAAAAATTCAGGAGATAGCTCCAAAGTCAATTCGGAGGAGAGCTAGCAATCATAGGCAATATGAAAGGGTTTGAACGACTCCTCTCTCTTTCACAATTCACTTTCGATCGTATTTATACTACAGACCGAAATTGATTTGGTAGTTATTTCCTCTCCTCGGGGAACTCCGAGTACTATACTTCTGTGAACAAGGCTAGCAGTCATTAACAGAAAATTCTCAGTGCCCTTGCCAAACCACAACTCCCAGGAATCTCTGGGGGGCCTCGCCAGAATTAAACTGGCATAAAATTAATATACTGGTGCAGTAATCAGCCCTGGGTTTCCCCCAGTGCTGTCAAGTGACAACAGTAGGGCCGGCCCAGGATCCAGGGTTGCCTTGGTCCCTCCCTGCCCCCAGAATGCCCCCCCCCAGTTGTACTTCCACCCACCCAAAGGTGCGATGGGCAGTGGCGAAGCTGCATGCTCTGGCACCAGGGGCGGAGAGCAGGCAGGGGCGTGGCTGGCGTGTGTCCCGGGGGCGTGGCACATCGCCTGCGGGGGCGTGACATGCATCCTGGGGGCGTGGTGCCCGGCACGTGGGGGGGTGCACGGCGCATGTCGGGGGCGGCCGCAATGGTACCCCCTCCCCGATGGTGCCGGGGGCAGTGCGCTCCCCCCCGTTCCTCTGCCAGTAGCAATGGGGGAACTCTGCACTTGTGGGGAGACAGTAGCAAAGAGGATTTGGGTTTCAGCTGAAGATTGTAGAAATAACATGCCTGTGAACCCTGGAAAAAGGAAAGGTTAATCATGCGTCTCCCTTCAGAACAACTTCCCCCCCAAGGGTACATTTTTGGCAAGTATAATAAATTCTTTGATCAATCAAGTAAAACACATACACTTAATCGACTAACTGTGCAATCCCAGTGAATTCAGCAAGAGACACTCTTGTAAGTGCACGCAGGATTGCACCCTAAAATTTCTTTAAACAAGTGGGCTTAGGTAGAAGAAAGGAACTGGTACCCCCTCGTCCATATTAACTGCTTCCAAGTCTATTTACCTTCTGTGAAACAGGTGAATGTCAGGAATAGCGTGAAAAACCTGGTGAGTGTCTTGCTGCAAAAAGCCCCCAGTGACCTGGAGAAAGTGCGAGCCATTTGGATGTGGATCTGCCACCATATAGGTAGGTGGGGGTACCACCTTTCTGCATACTTGAGTCCCCTTGCCTCTGACAACTTCCGGTATTAAAAGATCAGCCTTTGTCACTGCCCTGCGCCCATGAATCCAGCTCTGTAGCAGAGTTCTGTAGCAGACACCCAGTCCAGTGATTGCCAGCCAAGGAAGATGGATACGTAAGGTCCTATCAAAGCAAGTTATATTCAGAGTAGACCGGCTGAAATCAATGGATGTAAGTAACTCATGGACATTAAATTTAGTGGGTCTACTCCGAGCATGGCTTCTTTGCAGCTGTCTCGGGCATTTTCACCATTTCATAGCCAGTCATGTCAGCTCCATTTGCACAAAGGATTCTGGATTGTAACCTGTGTGGATCAGTGATTTGGTGTTTGGCTCACACAGAGCTTGACTGGGATCTCTGTTCAGCCATGAATCCCAGAAGGGATCAGGAGGTGCTCATTGATAACAGAAATCACTGGGTTAAAGCTCACTGAAAGTGCCGCGGTAGCATTATTATCAATTTACGATGGGGTGGAAGGTTTGCAGGCTATGAAGGACTCGCTCACAAATTTATTGAAAGCTGCACAAATTATGATAGCTAGCAAGTGGAAGGGGCAAGCAGACTATAAAATGGAAAAATGGTATGAAGAGGTGTGGGATACATAGCTATTAATGATAAATGAACATGTGCCATTAAGGTAAGACGGGGAATATGCAGGAGGAATGATTTTGAGGAGATATGGAGGGTGTTTGTAGAATTTGTACTGTTACAACGGAAAGGGGTCAAACCATCGCTAGAGGTGTTGAAAGTTTGGGAGGTTGGATAGTTACAATGGAATGGTCTTGCTGGTGGGGTGCACATTTTTATTCTTATTTATTTATTCTTATTACTTTGTCAAAATAAAGTAAAGGTCGCAGCACGGGAGGAGAGGAGGTGTCTCCCGACTCCTAACCCTTGCACCAGTGTGCATTTTTATTTGGCAGCAAGACCCTGGGTCTACACAAAGCAGATTTACGAGTGCTTCCAGACTTTCTCTTTTGAGGTGCGATTCAATCACATATGGGCAAATTCATGTTGTGCAATCAAAAGTTCATTTGGAGCTCTTGCAAGACAAGCCACGCCACCCCCCAGTCAGATTTTGGCAACCAGGAAAGATATTGAGAAACACGATGGAAAGTGTGGCAAAGTGTTGCCACCCCACAAGCAAATCAGAATGGGTGCTCATTGTCTTTATTTCTACAGAATATGATGTGGAAGGCTGCTATAACCTGGACAAGGTGTCATTTAAACCAGCTGATGTCCTTCAGTCAGGAAAGGCTATTTGCGGTGGATATGCTCGACTCTTTCAAGAAATGTGCAGGTAACTTCTGTTGGCTCCAGCCATCATGGCAAGTGATTGTTACTTGGCTGTAGCGATAGGAGATCTGGAGAGCCACAGGTTCCCCACCCCTTGCCCTAGGCAGCTATCTCCATGCTTAGGCGTGATCAACTCGCACGTGACAGCCCTCGGAAATATGTAAATCAATAGATTCTAAGCAGAAAATGGCGGGAGAGATCTGAAGAGTCCTCATGGCTCATGAGGAGACCCTCGCCAGAACCCAAAGAGGACTTCAGTGGGAGCGGAGGAAGCCCCAAAGAGAACGGAGGCACAGTGGGGCTTTGTTTAGGCTGCTCAGCCTCCCCACCTAGTAGCTGACACACGTCACAGCATGGCAGCTGCTGCTGCTTTTCCACAGGTCCTCCAGCCAGCTCCAGAGCTTCAACTCTGGTTGAAAGGAGTGTTGTGGGGAGAGAGAGCTGGAGAGCAGGAAAAAATGAGCTTTTTTTTAGTGGGTGCTCCCTACTTACACAGGGACACGGGTGGCGCTGTGGTCTAAACCACTGAGCCTCTTGGGCTTGCCGATCAGAAGGTCGGCGGTACGAATCCCCACGACGGCGTGAGCTCCCGTTGCTCGGTCCCAGCTCCTGCCAACCTAGCAGTTGGAAAACATGCCAAAAAGTGCAAGTAGATAAATAGATACCGCTCCGCCGGGAAGGTAAACGGTGTTTCCGTGCGCTGCTCTGGTTTCGGTGTTCTGTTGCGCCAGAGGCGGCTTTGTCAGGCTGGCCACATGACCCGGAAAAAACTGTCTGCGGACAAACGCCGGCTCCCTTGGCCTGTAAAGTGAGATGAGTGCCGCAACCCCAGAGTTCTCTGTGACTGGACTTTACTTTCAGGGGTCCTTTACCTTTACCTTTACCTTTACCTTTACCTTCACCTTTACCTTTACCCTACTTACACAATGTTTGGTTATGTGCATGGGATTCCGGAACATGACCCACCATGTAAGTGGAGGAATGATCCTGAAGCAAACTTGCATATATAGGGCTGCATTGAATTGAGTAGATCCACTGGAATCCATAGACTTAAAAATTACTTGAATTTAATGGGTCTCTTCCCTGTGTGACTTAGTTCCTCATCCATACTTACCTTTGCTCTGTGCTTTATAGGCACAGGTCCTGGCTTTCCAGGTCCGTGTCCAAATGTTGTTGTTGTTCTTTCATCCCAGGAAAACTTGTGTTTTCCTGCCAAATTGGAGCAAATGAGAATCTGTGGAGAACCTGATTGCTGTTTTCTCTGATCCAGCAAAATGAAGGGCGGCCACTCCAGCCTATCAAAGCGGTGAAAGCAACCACTTGTCCTCTTGGTAGCAACACTGTTCCTGAATACCTTCCTTCCCCTCTCAGTATTGCAGGGATACAGTGCCAGTATTTGATAGGCAGCTGCAGCGTAAAGGGGAAGAGCGACCATGCCTGGAATGCTGTCCGCATTGATGGAAGGTGGCATCTCTTAGACTGCACCTGGGGAAGTGGCTCTGTGAATACTGCTTTTAGCAAGTTCACTTTCAGGTACGTTGTTAGGCAGACCAGGCAAAGCGTGGGACACACTGAGGGGATAGCAGAAGAAGAAGAGCTTGGATTTGATATCCCGCTTTCTCACTACCCTAAGGAGTCTCAAAGCGGCCAACAATCTCCTTTCCCTTCCTCCCCCACAACAAACACTCTGTGAGGTGAGTGGGGCTGAGAGACTTCAGAGAAGTGTGACTAGCTGCAGGTGGAGGAGCAGGGAAGCGAACCCGGTTCCCCAGATTACGAGTCCACCGCTCTTAACCACTACACCACACTGGCTCTCACAGTTAACTTCATTTGCTTTCAGGTGGTTTTGTTTTGCTTGGACCACTTGTCAGAGTTTGCAATTTGATGGCCGCAGGGCTGATTAATGTAAGCAAGTGCAATAAGAATGCTGCAGCTAGGTTGGTGACTGGGAGCGGCCGCCGAGACCATATAACACCGGCCCTGAAAGACCTACATTGGCTCCCAGTAGATTTCCAAGCACAATTCAAAGTGTTGGTGCTGACCTCTAAAGCCCTAAATGGCCTCGGCCCAGTATACCTGAAGGAGTGTCTCCACCCCCATCCTTCAGCCTGAGGTCCAGCTCTGAGGGCCTTCTGGCAGTTCCCTCACTGTGAGAAGTGAGGTTACAGGGAACCAGGCCTTCTCAGTAGTGGCGCCCGCCCTGTGGAACGCCCTCCCATCAGATGTCAAGGAAATACAATAACTATCTGACTTTTAGAAGACATCTGAAGGCAGCCCTGTTTAGGGAAGTTTTTAATCTTTGAAGTGTTATTCCGTGCAGAGTGGCTGTGGAGGCCCGGCCAGATGGGTGGGGGTATAAGTAATATTTCATTATTATTATTATTATTATTATTATTATTATTATTATTATTATTATTAAGCCATGGGCATGGAGTGTCCTGATGGCAGGGATAGATACCATCTATTTATCCTCTTTGAACAGTTCTGGAGTTTTGTGCTTATTCTGGGCTACATGTGCAAAATCTGGGGATTCTGGAGGCTGGATTGTTGCAACACAGCAGCTTCCTCAACCAGATGCCCTCCAGCTGCTCTGGATCACCACTCTGTTTGCCTGTCTGGCCCTGGTGCTGATTTAGGCATTATTATGAAATACTAGACTATTGCGCCTTCTCCTTTTGCAGGTACAATGAGTTTTACTTCCTTACTCACCCCGCTCTGTTTATTAAGAAGCACTTCCCTGAGGACCCCAAGTGGCAGCTTCTGAAACAGACGGTGACACTGGAGCATCAGCATGATCTGACTTAAATGCAGAAGGACTGACCGTCGCAGTCATAAGAACATCAACCACTGAAAATGGGTAAAGCCAATTAGAAGCCTCTGTCTTGTTCCCTTTGATATCACAGTTACATCCACAATCAGCCTCATGTACAAGCTGTTACTGCAGTGTATATAACAGGGATGGAGAACCAGAGGCCCTTTCAGAGGTCCTGCACTACAACTTATCCAGAATGCGGCAGCTAGACTGGTGACTGGGAGCGGCCGCCCAGACCACAGAACTTGAAAGACCTACACTGGCTCCCAGTCCATTTCCGAGCACAATTCAAAGTGTTGGTGCTGACCTTGAAAGCCGCCTAAACGGCCTCGGTCCAGTAGACCTGAAGGAGCGTCTCCACCCCCATCGTTCTGCCCGGACACTGAGGTCCAGCGCCGAGGGCCTTCTGGCGGTTCCCTCACTGCGAGATGCCAAGTTACAGGGAACCAGGCAGAGGGCCTTCTCGGTAGTGGCTCCCGTCCTGTGGAACGCCCTCCCATCAGATGTCAAAGGAATAAACAACTACCTGATGTTTAGAAGACATCTGAAGGCAGCCCTGTTTAGGGAAGTTTTTTAATGACTGATGTTTTAATGTATTTTTAAGCTCCTGTTGCAAGCCGTCCACAGTGGCTGGGGAGACCTGGCTGGGCGGGCGGGCAGGGTATAAGTAATAAATTATGATGATGATGATGATGATGATGTCCCATCATCCCTGACTATCATGTGGTTGATGGGACATAAGAATTCAGCAACATCTGGAGGAAATCAGATTGGCGAAGGCTGGTTTAGCACACCACCCCAGACTCTCAGCTGTGGTTAACGTTATAAAGTTATAGAGTTATTATAGAGTTGGAAGGGACCACAAGTGTCATTTTGCCTAACCCCCAGCAATGCAGGATTATTATTTTTGCCCCGTGTGAGGCTCAAACCCACGACCCTGAGATTAAGAGTTTAAACAAGCTAGCTGGATGAGCCATGGTTTAAAGATGGCTTATCAAACCAATCAACCATGGTTAACAATAAGCATAGTTCATCAGATTTGGGTGAGGCACAAGCTGTGGTTAAGCCTAACGAGGATGTAGTTTCCAAACTCTTCACCGCTTGTGTAGAGGGAGGAGGGGGGGAATGTGTGAGCCCAAGGCTTGCTTTGGCTCATTCCCAGCATACTAAACCATGGTTTCACTTGACATCTGAACTGGGTCTGTAAGTATTCCATGCTCTACCTTAGATACCTTTGTTTGCCCCTATTGCTGATTTAGATAGTGTTGCTAAATACTGCACTATTGACCTCTCTTTTTCAGGTACCATGTGATTTACTTCCTCAACCATCCTGTTCTGATTATTAGCACTTCCCAGATGATCCCAAATGGCAGCTTCTGAAGCAGACTTCTGCACCTGCAGCAGCTTGAATGGAATCCGCCTACCGTGTAATTTGATATCCTTCAAGGACAGTCACTTGTCTCGGGCATCACTGCTAAACTGACCACGGTTTTGATGCACAGGGTTTTTAGCTTGACACAAAGTTTTTAAAAATGGAAAACATATATAATATATATAACATGATACTTGTTTCAATGAGCTAAAATCGATTGCAGTAGCTATTTACAAATTTACAGTATAACAAAGAAATCGGGGAGGTGTTCCAGGATTTCTTTTTAAAGGCCGTATCAAAAAATGAGTAAAGTGGGAAACCCTAGATGGATTTTGAAAAGCAGATAATGAAAGGGTACAATTAATCTTTAGGCATAAACTTGTTCATATAAAAATGTGTTGAATCCCGCCCCCCATCCTTTACAGTACAGCAACACAAATCATTAGCATTTTATCCACCATATTCTTGAGACACCCTAATGTGGTCCTATCCATTCACTTAAAGTAGTAGCAGATTTTTTTTATATATAGCAAACAGTAAATAAAAAGAGTACAATCCATAAATTGGTGCAAACTTTTGGGGCTTGCCTTTGATTTCCCAGTGTGTTTGTAAATGCAATAAAGTTTCACTGTTCTCCGCCAAATGTGTCCTTGTGTTTTGTTCCTCTTGCTTGATTCAGTTGTTTAATATGTGGCAATCTAATAAATTTACAGTCGTACCTTGGATCCCGAACGCCTTGCAAGTCGAACGTTTTGGCTCCCAAAAGCTGCAAGCCCGGAAGTGAGTGTTCCGGTTTGCGAACGTTATTTGGAACCCGAACGTCCAACGCGGCCTACGAGGCTTCCGATTGGAAGCCACGCCTTGGTTCCCAAACATTGTGGAAGACGAACGGACTTCCAGAACGGATTCCGTTCGACTTCCGAGGTACGACTGTACCTACAGCATGATCACATCTTACGCGCAGAGGCATATCTAGGGGTTCTCTATGTAGAGGTGAAGGGGGTAAGGTCCTGAAAACTGCTGCTACTTAGGGGTCTAAAACAGATACATTTTTACTTAGCTTTAAGACACTTACAACTGTTATTTTGTAGTGCAGAGCAACAGGGACAGAAGGAACCATGAGAGAAGCGATGACTGGCTTCACGGTTTTTCCCACATAATGGTTTTTTACACGGCACGCGCACACATTGTGATTAATATTATGGCACTGTTACCACGCTGTGGACTTCAAACTTATTTCCTCACCCCCAAATGTATTGATACATTGCCCAGCCTTAAAGTATGTGTGTGTGCTCTATGCAAAAATCACCATGCGGGAAAAACTGTGAAGCCAGCTAGTGCCTCTACATAGCTCCATCCTGATTGCAGACATGGTGATATATTGGTACATTGCAAAATTTAGCTGGTGCTCTATCCCGATTTTGAAAACCAGGTAACACCTAGCCCTCCTCTCGACCCTTGTTATTCTTCGAAAAGAATTTGTCTAAGTTTGCTTAAGTAAGTGGCTTAAAAGTGTGGGTTTGGATTAAGAAAAGAGGAGAAATGATTCCCTACAACAGGTAACTTATCAGTTTTCGTGAAAGGTGTCAACTTTGAGAGAAAGCAGTATTATTTGTGATGGCTAAAAGGTAACGGGACCCCTGACCGTTAGGTCCAGTCGCGGACGACTCTGCGGTTGCGCGCTCATCTCGCTCTATAGGCCGAGGGAGCCGGCATGTGTCCGCAGACAGTTTTTCTGGGTCATGTGGCCAGCATGTGGCCAGCATGACTGGCGAACCAGAGCAGCGCACGGAAATGCCGTTTACCTTCCCGCCGGAGCGGTACCTATCTATCTACTTGTACTTTGACGTGCTTTCGAACTGCTAGGTTGGCAGGAGCAGGGACCGAGCAACGGGAGCTCACCCCGTCGCGGGGATTCGAACCGCCGACCTTCTGATCGGCAAGCCCAAGAGGCTCAGTGGTTTAGACCACAGCACCACCCGCGTCCCTACACAACACAAAACACTGTTGCTGTCTGTAGGTTTTATTTTTATATTTTTTACCTTATATTTTGGAAATGTACATCCAGGTTTTATTTCCTTTAAATTGGGGGGGGGGGACCAAGAGAGTGGGGCCCTAAACTATAGCTTGTTTAGCTTACATGTAAATACGGCACTAGGGGCTGCCTGCCCTGCTCACTCTGCTAAGCCTAGACTAACCGATCCAATAGGAATCCAACCCCTCCGACCATCCAACATTGTGTCCTACATTTCTAAGCAGTGAAAAGTTCTGGAGCAGCAATACAGGGAGAAAGGGTACCAGGGGTAGGGGGGCTTGTAAACTGGCCACATATGGTTGATCTGTCTGGACTGAGATCAAGTCATACTCAAGCCACAAAGCTCTGTTTTGACGCTTCGTTCTTTGCTTGAATTCCCCAGAATTCCCCCTCGCTCTCTAAACCGAAAGCACAAGCATTTCCTCCACCCTCTACTTAATGAGGTCAAGGCGAACAAGTGAAATGTTGAGGGCTAGTCACTTGTGGGCTTATTTGCAAAGCTACGGTAGGCCCTGCATTATTTTCAGCATGGTGGCTAAGTTTTGATTTGTAACCAGAAATTCCTAGAGGTCTTTCCTAAAGCAAAGACACATAGAATTGTGCTGTTCCTCTGTAAGAAAAAGAAATAATAATCTTTTGTTATAGTTTTATCTGTCTCCCAAATATGATGGGGGAAATTTATTCCGGGGCTCAGCACTAATACATGTTTCTTGTACTACGTGCAAAGGGGTTTCTCGATCATGCCCATTTTGGACTTTCTGAGGACTGAAAAACCCTGAATTTAAAGGGCAAAAGGTCCAGGAGAACAATGGGGTGGGAAGTATCTCATCTGAAGGCCCATATATTCATGGGGAGACAGGGTGATGCAAATCTAGTCTAGACTGCAGATTCTGCTCTGGTGCAGGCAAGTCCTAAGTCCATAGTGTGGACACAGCCAGCCTCCAAAGCTGCTTCAGGCTGCAATTCTAAACCCACTTGCCTGAGAGTAAGCCCCACCAAATTCAATCAGACTTACAGTTGTACCTTGGTAGTCAAACGGCTTGGCTCCCAAACAAATCGGCTCCCAAACGCCGCAAATCCAGAAGTGAGTGTTCCAGTTTTTCGGAAGCCAAACGTCCGACGCGGCTTCCGCTTGAGTGCAGGAAGCTCCCGCAGCCAATCGGAAGCTGCGCCTTGGTTTTCAAATGGTTTTGGGAGGCGAATGGACTTCCGGAACGGATTAAGTTCGAGAAGCAAGGTACCACTGTATTGAAAACATAATATCACAATTAAATTATATGAAAATGATATGAAGTGGAATTATGAATGATATATAACTTATACTTTTAGAAGATACCTGAAGGCAGCCCTGTTTAGGGAAGTTTTTAATGTTTGATGTTTTATTGTATTTTTAATATTTTGTTGGAAGCCTCCCAGAGTGGCTGGGGAAACCCAGCCAGATGGACGGGGTATAAGTAATAAATGATGATGATGATGATGAAAATAGTATAGGAATTAATACCAAAAAATACTACACCCCATTCCCTGCAAAAAGAAGGACGCCCTAAAAACAAACTGAGCACACCTCTTATATCAATCGGCAATGGGAACAGGAGATGGACCTTTCCATTAATTATATGTGGGCAGATCCACATAAAACATAGACTATGAATTGCCGAAATCTACCTGGCAGGGGAGGAAATGTGCATTTGGGACTCCAGGGAACTTTGACACACTGCTGTGCTGTTTTGTCCAAACTTGTTCTGCTTTCACTTTTGTTTTGGCGCCGTAAGTGCTGTTCCTGTTACTCTTATCATAATGCCAAGGTCTCCATCAACAGCAGAAATTGTGTGCACGAAAGTTGAAGCAACTTCTAGGGAACAGAAACACAACGTGGCATTGTGTCATCGGTCTTGATCCATCAAGGGTGCTCTATTGTGTGCACGAAACATACCAGAGCTGCTGGGTGCGAAGGCCCAACCCCAGGCTCAGAAGGGCTTGCTAGCAAGCTAGCAAGCTATCTAGCTATTCAGTGCTTTTTTTCTTTTAAAATGTTTAGGGGTACTCTCATTTTCTTACTCATATTTAAACACGGCCCCTCAATGAGGCCAAACTTAGATTCACAAAATGCTTAGGGGTATGCATCCCCCCGCGTCCCCCCAGAAAAAAAATCTGTCTCTCTCTCTCTCTCATCTATCTATATCTATCTATCTATCTCTGTATTTTTTTCAGTAGAAGCGGAAAGTACTGTAATAGGAAAAAAGATAACCTATGTGATATATTAATTCAGCTTTTAAATCCATTGTATTGTATTTTCAGACATAGTCAGGTTTATTAAGGTGAACGAATAGGGCCTGCCAAAAGGGCCCGAGAGCATAAACTCACCACTGCCCTTACCTGCTTTTCTTGCCATTCCCATCCATCCCTCACCGTTCATTTGTATAAAACTGGAGAGAAACACTCTGGAGAATTCACTGAACTGCTATTCTGTGACCTGAAAAGTTCCTTCCAGGGGCTGTGCCTGGAATGAGCTTCTGCTTCCTAACTATCCTAGGATTCCGGTCTGCCAGGCTTACCACTTCCTGGTAAATAGACACTCCATGGACCAGTCAGTTGGACCAGTCCGCCCCCTAGGCCAGATGGAGATGGCAGGAAAGGGAGCGGCCCACCCAGCACGCACTAGAGCAGCAGCAGCAGTGTCCCGGAAGCCTCCCTCAGGCCTCTGAAGCTGTGGCGGTGAGTGCAGGCTCCGCCCCTTAGGCCAGATGGAGTTGGCAGGAAAGGGAGCGGACCACCCAGCACTCACTAGAGCAGCAGCAGCAGCAACAGCAGCAGTGTCCCAGAAGCCTCCGTCAGGCCTCTTCAGCTGTGGCGGTGAGTGCAGGCTCCGCCCCCTAGGCCAGATGGAGTTGGCAGGAAAGGGAGCGGCCCACCCAGCACTCACTAGAACAGCAGCAGTGTCCCGGAAGCCTCCCTCAGGCCTCTTAAGCTGTGGTGGTGAGTGCAGGCTCCGCCCCCTAGACCAGATGGAGTTGGCAGGAAAGGGAGCGGCCCACCCAGCACTAACTAGAGCAGCAGCAGCAGTGTCCCAAAGCATCCCTCAGAACTCTTAAGCTGTGGCGGTGAGTGCAGGCTCTGCCATCTAGGCCAGATGGAGTTGGCAGGAAAGGGAGCGGCCCACCCAGCACTCACTAGAGCAGCAGCAGCAGCAGTGTCCCGGACGCCTCCCTCAGAACTCTTAAGCTGTGGCGGTGAGTGCAGGCTCCGCACCCTAGGCCAGATGGAGTTGGCAGGAAAGGGAGCGGCCCACCCAGCACTCACTAGAGCAGCAGCAGCAGCAGTGTCCCGGACGCCTCCCTCAGAACTCTTAAGCTGTGGTGGTGAGTGCAGGCTCCGCCCCCTAGACCAGATGGAGTTGGCAGGAAAGGGAGCGGCCCACCCAGCACTAACTAGAGCAGCAGCAGCAGTGTCCCAAAGCATCCCTCAGAACTCTTAAGCTGTGGCGGTGAGTGCAGGCTCTGCCATCTAGGCCAGATGGAGTTGGCAGGAAAGGGAGCGGCCCACCCAGCACTCACTAGAGCAGCAGCAGCAGTGTCCCGGAAGCCTCCCTCAGGCCTCTTAAGCTGTGGCGGTGAGTGCAGGCTCCGCCCCCTAGGCCAGATGGAGTTGGCAGGAAAGGGAGCGGCCCACCCAGCACTCACTAGAACAGCAGCAGCAGTGTCCCGGAATCCTCCCTCAGGCCTCTTAAGCTGTGGCGGTGAGTGCAGGCTCCGCCCCCTAGGCCAGATGGAGTTGGCAGGAAAGGGAGCGGCCCACCCAGCACTCACTGGAGCAGCAGCAGCAGCAGTGTCCCAGACGCCTCCCTCAGGCCACTTAAGCTGTCGCAGTGAGTGCAGGCTCCGCCCCCTAGGCCAGATGGAGTTGGCAGGAAAGGGAGCGGCCCACCCAGCACTCACTAGAGCAGCAGCAGCAGTGTCCCGGAAGCCTCCCTCAGGCCTCTTAAGCTGTGGCGGTGAGTGCAGGCTACGCCCCCTAGGCCAGATGGAGGTGGCAGGAAAGGGAGCGGCCCACCCAGCACTCACTAGAGCAGCAGCAGCAGCAGTGTCCCGGAAGCCTCCCTCAGGCCTCTTAAGCTGTGGCGGTGAGTGCAGGCTACGGCCCCTAGGCCAGATGGAGTTGGCAGGAAAGGGAGCCGCGCACCCAGGACTCACTAGAGCAGCAGCAGCAGCAGTGTCCCGGAAGCCTCCCTCAGGCCTCTGAAGCTGTGGCGGTGAGTGCAGGCTCCGCCCCATAGGCCAGATGGAGCTGGCAGGAAAGGGAGCGGCCCACCCAGCACTCCATAGAGCAGAAGCAGCAGCAGCAGCAGCAGTGTCCAGGACACCTCTCTCAGGCCTCTTAAGCTGTGGCGGTGAGTGCAGGCTCCGCCCCCTAGGCCAGATGGAGTTGGCAGGAAAGGGAGCGGCCCACCCAGCACTCACTAGTGCTGCTGCAGCAGCAGAGTCCCGGAAGCCTCCCTCAGGCCTCTTAAGCTGTTGCGGTGAGTTCAGGCTCCGCCCCATAGGCCCGATGGAGTTGGCAGGAAAGGGAGCGGCCCACCCAGCACTCACTAGAGCAGCAGCAGCAGCAGTGTTCCGGAAGCCTCCCTCAGGGCTCTTAAGCTGTGGCGGTGAGTGCAGGCTCCACCCCCTAGGCCAGATGGAGTTGGCAGGAAAGGGAGCGGCCCACCCAGCACTCACTAGATCAGCAGCAGCAGTGTCCCGGAAGCCTCCCTCAGGCCTCTTAAGCTGTGGCGGTGAGTGCAGGCTTCGCCCCCTAAGCCAGATGGAGTTGGCAGGAAAGGGAGCGGCCCACCCAGCACTCACTAGAGCAGCAGCAGCAGTGTCCCGGAAGCCTCCCTCAGGCCTCTTAAGCTGTGTCGGTGAGTGCAGGCTCCACCCCCTAGGCCAGATGGAGTTGGCAGGAAAGGGAGCGGCCCACCCAGCACTCACTAGAGCAGCAGCAGCAGTGTTCCGGAAGCCTCCCTCAGGCCTCTTAAGCTGTGGCGGTGAGTGCAGGCGCCTCCCCCTAGGCCAGATGGAGTTGGCAGGAAAGGGAGCGGCCCACCCAGCACTCACTAGAGCAGCAGCAGCAGTGTCCCGGTAGCCTCCCTCAGGCCTCTTAAGCTGTGGCGGTGAGTGCAGGCGCCTCCCCCTAGGCCAGATGGAGTTGGCAGGAAAGGGAGCGGCCCACCCAGCACTCACTAGAGCAGCAGCAGCAGTGTTCCGGAAGCCTCCCTCAGGCCTCTTAAGCTGTGGCGGTGAGTGCAGGCGCCTCCCCCTAGGCCAGATGGAGTTGGCAGGAAAGGGAGCGGCCCACCCAGCACTCACTAGAGCAGCAGTAGCAGCAGCAGTGTACCGGAAGCCTCCCTCAGGCCTCTTCAGCTGTGGTGGTGAGTGCAGGCTCCGCCCCCTAGGCCAGATGGAGTTGGCAGGAAAGGGAGCGGCCCACCCACCACTTACTGGAACAGCAGCAGCAGCAGTGTTCCGGAAGCCTCCCTCAGGCCTCTTAAGCTGTGGCGGTGAGTGCAGGCTCCGCCCCTTAGGCCAGATGGAGTTGGCAGGAAAGGGAGCGGCCCACCCAGCACTCACTAGAGCAGCAGCAGCAGCAACAGCAGCAGTGTCCCAGAAGCCTCCGTCAGGCCTCTTCAGCTGTGGCGGTGAGTGCAGGCTCCGCCCCTTAGGCCAGATGGAGTTGGCAGGAAAGGGAGCGGCCCATCCAGCACTCACTAGAGCAGCAGCAGCAGCAGTGTCCCGGAAGCCTCCCTCAGGCCTCTTAAGCTGTGGCGGTGAATTCATGCTCCGCCCCCTAGGCCAGATGGAGTTGGTAGGAAAGGGAGCGGCCCATCCAGCACTCACTAGAGCAGCAGCAGCAGCAGCAGTGTCCCGGAAGCCTCCCTCAGGCCTCTTAAGCTGTGGCGGTGAATTCATGCTCCGCCCCTTAGGCCAGATGGAGTTGGCAGGAAAGGGAGCGGCCCACCCACCACTCACTGGAACAGCAGCAGCAGCAGTGTCCCGGAAGCCTCCCTCAGGCCTCTTAAGCTGTGGCGGTGAGTGCAGGATCCACCCCCTAAGCCAGATGGAGTTGGCAGGAAAGGGAGCGGCCCACCCAGCACTCACTAGAGCAGCAGCAGCAGCAACAGCAGCAGTGTCCCAGAAGCCTCCCTCAGGCCTCTTAAGCTGTGGCGGTGAGTGCAGGCTCCGCCCCCTAGGCCAGATGGAGTTGGCAGGAAAGGGAGCGGCCCACCCAGCACTCACTAGAGCAGCAGCAGCAGCAGCAGTGTCCTGGAAGCCTCCCTCAGGCCCCTTAAGCTGTGGCGGTGAGTGAAGGCTCCGCCCCCTAGGCCAGATGGAATTGGCAGAAAAGGGAGCAGCCCACCCAGGACTCACTAGACCAGCAGCAGCAGCAGAAGTATCCCGGAAGCCTCCCTCAGACCTCTTAAGCTGTGGCGGTGAGTGCAAGCTCCGCCCCCTAGGCCAGATGGAGGTGGCAGGAAAGGGAGCGGCCCACCCAGCACTCATTAGAGCAGCAGCAGCAGTGTCCCGGAAGCCTCCCTCAGGCCTCTGAAGCTGTGGCGGTGAGTGCAGGCTCCGCCCCCTAGGCCAGATGGAGTTGGCAGGAAAGGGAGCGGCCCACCCAGCACTCACTAGAGCAGCAGCAGCAACAGCAGCAGTGTTCCGGAAGCCTCCCTCAGGCCTTTTAAGCTGTGGCGGTGAGTGCAGGCTCCGCCCCCTAGGCCAGATGGAGTTGGATGGAAAGGGAGCGGCCCACCCAGCACTCACTAGAGCAATAGCAGCAGCAGTGTCCCGGAAGCCTCCCTCAGGCCTCTTAAGCTGTGGCGGTGTGTGCAGGATCCGCCCCCTAGGCCAGATGGAGTTGGCAGGAAAGGGAGCGGCCCACCCAGCACTCACTAGAGCAATAGCAGCAGCAGCAGAGTCCTGGAAGCCTCCCTCAGGCCTCTTAAGCTGTTGCGGTGAGTGCAGGCTCCGCCCCTTGGCCAGATGGAGTTGGCAGGAAAGGGAATGGCCCACCCAGCACTCACTAAAGCAGCAGCAGCAGTGTCCCGGAAGCCTCCCTCAGGCCTCTTAAGCTGTGGCGGTGAGTGCAGGCTCCGCCCCCTAGGCCAGATGGAGTTGGCAGGAAAGGGAGCGGCCCACCCAGCACTCACAAGAGCAGCAGCAGCAGTGTCCCGGAAGCCTCCCTCAGGCCTCTGAAGCTGTGGCGGTGAGTGCAAGCTCCGCCCCCTAGGCCAGATGGAGGTGGCAGGAAAGGGAGCGGCCCACCCAGCACTCATTAGAGCAGCAGCAGCAGTGTCCCGGAAGCCTCCCTCAGGCCTCTGAAGCTGTGGCGGTGAGTGCAGGCTCCGCCCCCTAGGCCAGATGGAGTTGGCAGGAAAGGGAGCGGCCCACCCAGCACTCACTAGAGCAGCAGCAGCAACAGCAGCAGTGTCCCGGAAGCCTCCCTCAGGCCTCTGAAGCTGTGGCGGTGAGTGCAGGCTCCGCCCCCTAGGCCAGATGGAGTTGGATGGAAAGGGAGCGGCCCACCCAGCACTCACTAGAGCAATAGCAGCAGCAGTGTCCCGGAAGCCTCCCTCAGGCCTCTTAAGCTGTGGCGGTGTGTGCAGGATCCGCCCCCTAGGCCAGATGGAGTTGGCAGGAAAGGGAGCGGCCCACCCAGCACTCACTAGAGCAATAGCAGCAGCAGCAGAGTCCTGGAAGCCTCCCTCAGGCCTCTTAAGCTGTTGCGGTGAGTGCAGGCTCCGCCCCTTGGCCAGATGGAGTTGGCAGGAAAGGGAATGGCCCACCCAGCACTCATTAGTGCAGCAGCAGCAGTGTCCCGGAAGCCTCCCTCAGGCCTCTTAAGCTGTGGCGGTGAGTGCAGGCTCCGCCCCCTAGGCCAGATGGAGTTGGCAGGAAAGGGAGCGGCCCACCCAGCACTCACAAGAGCAGCAGCAGCCGCAGCAGAAGTGTCCCGGAAGCCTCCCTCAGGCCTCTTAAGCTGTGGCGGTGAGTGCAGGCTCCGCCCCCTAGGCCAGATGGAGCTGGCAGGAAAGGGAGCGGCCCACCCGGCACTCACTAGAGCAGCAGCAGTGTCCCGGAAGCCTCCCTCAGGCCTCTTAAGCTGTGGCGGTGAGTGCAGG
Organism: Podarcis pityusensis; assembly: GCF_964106645.2. NCBI lineage: Eukaryota > Metazoa > Chordata > Lepidosauria > Squamata > Lacertidae > Podarcis > Podarcis pityusensis. The sequence goes on from NC_138045.1 coordinate 3,077,679, forward strand.
CTCCGCCCCCTAGGCCAGATGGAGTTGGCAGGAAAGGAATGGCCCTCCCAGCACTCACTAGAGCAGCAGCAGCAGTGTCCTGGAAGCCTCCCTCAGGCCCCTTAAGCTGTGGCAGTGAGTGCAGGCTCCGCCCCCTAGGCCACATGGAGTTGGCAGGAAAGGGAGCGGCCCACCCAGCACTCACTAGAGCAGCAGCAGCACCAGCAGTGTCCCGGAAGCCTCCCTCAGGCCTCTAAAGCTGTGGCGGTGAGTTCAGGCTCCGCCCCCTAGGCCACATGGAGTTGGCTGGAAAGGGAGCGGCCCACCCAGGACTCACTAGAGCAGCAGCAGCACCAGCAGTGTTCCGGATGCCTCTCTCAGGCCTCTTAAGCTGTGGCGGTGAGTGTAGGCTCCGCCCCTTAGGCCAGATGGAGTTGGCAGGAAAGGGAGTGGCCCAACAAGCAGTCACTAGAGCAGCAGCAGCAGTGTTCCGGAAGCCTCCCTCGGGCCTCTTAAGCTGTGGTGGTGCATGAAGGCTCCGCCCCCTAGGCCAGATGGAGTTGGCAGGAAAGGGAGCGGCCCACCCAGCACTCACTAGAGCAGCAGCAGCAGCGTCCCGGAAGCCTCCCTCAGGCCTCTTAAGCTGTTGCGGTGAGTGCAGGCTCCGCCCCCTTGGCCAGATGGAGTTGGCAGGAAAGGGAGTGGCCCACCCAGCACTCAGTAGAGCAGCAGCAGCAGTGTCCCGGAAGCCTCCCTCAGGCCTCTTAAGCTGTGGCGGTGAGTGCAGGCTCCGTCCCCTAGGCCAGATGGAGCTGGCAGGAAAGTGAGCGGCCCACCCGGCACTCACTAGAGCAGCAGCAGTGTCCCGGAAGCCTTCCTCAGGCCTCTTAAGCTGTGGCGGTGAGTGCAGGCTCCGCCCCCTAGGCCAGATGGAGTTGGCAGGAAAGGAATGTCCCACCCAGCACTCACTAGAGCAGCAGCAGCAGCAGCAGTGTCCTGGAAGCCTCCCTCAGGCCCCTTAAGCTGTGGCAGTGAGTGCAGGCTCCGCCCCCTAGGCCACATGGAGTTGGCAGGAAAGGGAGCGGCCCACCCAGCACTCACTAGAACAGCAGCAGCAGTGTCCCGGAAGCCTCCCTCAGGCCTCTTAAGCTGTGGCGGTGAGTGCAGGCTCCGCCCCCTAGGCCAAATGGAGTTGGCAGGAAAGGGAGCCTCCCACCCAGCACTCACTAGAACAGCAGCAGAAGTGTCCCGGAAGCCTCCCTCACGCCTCTTAAGCTGTGGCGGTGAGTGCAGGCTCCGCCCCCTAGGCCAGATGGAGTTGGCAGGAAAGGGAGCGGCCCACCCAGCACTCACTAGAGCAGCAGCAGCAGTGTCCCGGAAGCCTCCCCCAGGCCTCTTAAGCTGTGGCGGTGAGTGCAGGCTCCGCCCCCTAGGCCAGATGGAGTTGGCAGGAAAGGGAGCGGCCCACCCAGCACTCACTAGAGCAGCAGCAGCAGCAGCAGCAGTGTTCCGGAAGCCTCCCTCAGGCCTTTTAAGCTGTGGCGGTGAGTGCAGGCTCCGCCCCCTAGGCCAGATGGAGTTGGAAGGAAAGGGAGCGGCACACCCAGCACTCATTAGAGCAGCAGCAGCAGTGTCCCGGAAGCCTCCCTCAGGCCTCTCAAGCTGTGGCGGTGAGTGCAGGCTCCGCCCCCTAGGCCAGATGGAGTTGGCAGGAAAGGGAGCGGCCCACCCAGCACTCACTAGAGCAGCAGCAGCAGCAGCAGCAGTGTCCCGGAAGCCTCCCTCAGGCCTTTTAAGCTGTGGCGGTGAGTGCAGGCTCCGCCCCCTAGGCCAGATGGAGTTGGATGGAAAGGGAGCGGCCCACCCAGCACTCACTAGAGCAATAGCAGCAGCAGCAGAGTCCTGGAAGCCTCCCTCAGGCCTCTTAAGCTGTGGCGGTGAGTGCAGGCTCCGCCCCCTTGGCCAGATGGAGTTGGCAGGAAAGGGAATGGCCCACCCAGCACTCATTAGTGCAGCAGCAGCAGTGTCCCGGAAGCCTCCCTCAGGCCTCTTAAGCTGTGGCGGTGAGTGCAGGCTCCGCCCCCTTGGCCAGATGGAGTTGGCAGGAAAGGGAGCGGCCCACCCAGCACTCACTAGAACAGCAGCAGCAGTGTCCCGGAAGCCTCCCTCAGGCCTCTTAAGCTGTGGCGGTGAGTGCAGGCTCCGCCCCCTAGGCCAAATGGAGTTGGCAGGAAAGGGAGCCTCCCACCCAGCACTCACTAGAACAGCAGCAGAAGTGTCCCGGAAGCCTCCCTCAGGCCTCTTAAGCTGTGGCGGTGAGTGCAGGCTCCGCCCCCTAGGCCAGATGGAGTTGGCAGGAAAGGGAGCGGCACACCCAGCACTCATTAGAGCAGCAGCAGCAGTGTCCCGGAAGCCTCCCTCAGGCCTTTTAAGCTGTGGCGGTGAGTGCAGGCTCCGCCCCCTAGGCCAGATGGAGTTGGATGGAAAGGGAGCGGCCCACCCAGCACTCACTAGAGCAATAGCAGCAGCAGCAGAGTCCTGGAAGCCTCCCTCAGGCCTCTTAAGCTGTGGCGGTGAGTGCAGGATCCGCCCCCTAGGCCAGATGGAGTTGGCAGGAAAGGGAGCGGCCCACCCAGCACTCACTAGAGCAATAGCAGCAGCAGCAGAGTCCTGGAAGCCTCCCTCAGGCCTCTTAAGCTGTGGCGGTGAGTGCAGGCTCCGCCCCCTTGGCCAGATGGAGTTGGCAGGAAAGGGAATGGCCCACCCAGCACTCATTAGTGCAGCAGCAGCAGTGTCCCGGAAGCCTCCCTCAGGCCTCTTAAGCTGTGGCGGTGAGTGCAGGCTCCGCCCCCTTGGCCAGATGGAGTTGGCAGGAAAGGGAGCGGCCCACCCAGCACTCACAAGAGCAGCAGCAGCCGCAGCAGAAGTGTCCCGGAAGCCTCCCTCAGGCCTCTTAAGCTGTGGCGGTGAGTGCAGGCTCCGCCCCCTAGGCCAGATGGAGCTGGCAGGAAAGGGAGCGGCCCACCCGGCACTCACTAGAGCAGCAGCAGTGTCCCGGAAGCCTCCCTCAGGCCTCTTAAGCTGTGGCGGTGAGTGTAGGCTCCGTTCCCTAGGCCCGATGGAGTTGGCAGGAAAGGGAGCGGCCCACCCAGCACTCACTAGAGTAGCAGCAGCAGCAGCAGTGTCCTGGAAGCCTCCCTCAGGCCTCTTAAGCTGTGGCGGTGAGTGCAGTCTCCGCCCCCTAGGCCAGATGGAGTTGGCAGGAAAGGGAGCGGCCCACCCAGGACTCACTAGAGGAGCAGCAGGACCAGCAGCGTCCCGGAAGCCTCCCTCGGGCCTCTTAAGCTGTGGTGGTGCATGAAGGCTCCGCCCCCTAGGCCAGATGGAGTTGGCAGGAAAGGGAGCGGCCCACCCAGCACTCACTAGAGCAGCAGCAGCAGCAGTGTCCCGGAAGCCTCCCTCGGGCCTCTTAAGCTGTCGCGGTGAGTGCAGGCTCCGCCCCCTAGGCCAGATGGAGTTGGCAGGAAAGGGAGCGGCCCACCCAGCACTTACTACAGCAGCAGCAGCAGCAGTGTCCCGGAAGCCTCCCTCGGGCCTCTTAAGCTGTTGCGGTGAGTGCAGGCTCCGCCCCCTTGGCCAGATGGAGTTGGCAGGAAAGGGAGCGGCCCACCCAGCACTCAGTAGAGCAGCAGCAGCAGTGTCCCGGAAGCCTCCCTCAGGCCTCTTAAGCTGTGGCGGTGAGAGCAGGCTCCGCCCCCTAGGCCAGATGGAGTTGGATTTAAAGGGAGCGGCCCATCCAGCACTCACTAGAGCAATAGCAGCAGCAGTGTCCCGGAAGCCTCCCTCAGGCCTCTTAAGCTGTGGCGGTGAGTGCAGGCTCCGCCCCCTAGGCCAGATGGAGCTGGCAGGAAAGTGAGCGGCCCACCCGGCACTCACTAGAGCAGCAGCAGCAGCAGTGTCCCGGAAGCCTCCCTCAGGCCTCTTAAGCTGTGGCGGTGAGTGCAGGCTCCGCCCCCTAGGCCACATGGAGTTGGCAGGAAAGGGAGCGGCCCACCCAGCACTCACTAGAGCAGCAGCAGCAGCAGCAGCAGCAGTGTCCTGGAAGCCTCCCTCAGGCCCCTTAAGCTGTGGCAGTGAGTGCAGGCTCCGCCCCCTAGGCCACATGGAGTTGGCAGGAAAGGGAGCGGCTCACCCAGGACTTACTAGAGCAGCAGCAGCACCAGCAGTGTCCCGGAAGCCTCCCTGAGGCCTCTTGAGCTGTGGCGGTGAGTGCAGGCTCCGCCCCCTAGGCCAAATGGAGTTGGCAGGAAAGGGAGCCTCCCACCCAGCACTCACTAGAACAGCAGCAGCAGTGTCCCGGAAGCCTCCCTCAGGCCTCTTAAGCTGTGGCGGTGAGTGCAGGCTCCGCCCCCTAGGCCCGATGGAGTCGGCAGGAAAGGGAGCGGCCGACCCAGCAATCACTAGAGCAGCAACAGTGTTCCGGAAGCCTCCCTCAGGCCTCTTAAGCTGTGGCGGTGCGTGCAGGCTCCGCCCCCTAGGCCAGATGGAGTTGTCAGGAAAGGGAGCGGCCCACCCAGCACTCACTAGAGCAGCAGCAGTGTTCCGGAAGCCTCCCTCAGACCTCTTTAGCTGTGGCGGTGAGAGCAGGCTCCGCCCCCTAGGCCAGATGGAGTTGGATGGAAAGGGAGCGGCCCACCCAGCACTCACTAGAGCAATAGCAGCAGCAGTGTCCCGGAAGCCTCCCTCAGGCCTCTTAAGCTGTGGCGGTGTGTGCAAGATCCGCCCCCTAGGCCAGATGGAGTTGGCAGGAAAGGGAGCGGCCCACCCAGCACTCACTAGAGCAGCAGCAGTGTCCCGGAAGCCTCTCTCAGGCCTCTTAAGCTGTCGCGGTGAGTGCAGGCTCCGCCCCCTAGGCCAGATGGAGTTGGCAGGAAAGGGAGCGGCCCACCCAGAACTTACTACAGCAGCAGCAGCAGCAGTGTCCCGGAAGCCTCCCTCGGGCCTCTTAAGCTGTTGCGGTGAGTGCAGGCTCCGCCCCCTTGGCCAGATGGAGTTGGCAGGAAAGGGAGCGGCCCACCCAGCACTCAGTAGAGCAGCAGCAGCAGTGTCCCGGAAGCCTCCCTCAGGCCTCTTAAGCTGTGGCGGTGAGAGCAGGCTCCGCCCCCTAGGCCAGATGGAGTTGGATTTAAAGGGAGCGGCCCATCCAGCACTCACTAGAGCAATAGCAGCAGCAGTGTCCCGGAAGCCTCCCTCAGGCCTCTTAAGCTGTGGCGGTGAGTGCAGGCTCCGCCCCCTAGGCCAGATGGAGCTGGCAGGAAAGTGAGCGGCCCACCCGGCACTCACTAGAGCAGCAGCAGCAGCAGTGTCCCGGAAGCCTCCCTCAGGCCTCTTAAGCTGTGGCGGTGAGTGCAGGCTCCGCCCCCTAGGCCACATGGAGTTGGCAGGAAAGGGAGCGGCCCACCCAGCACTCACTAGAGCAGCAGCAGCAGCAGCAGTGTCCTGGAAGCCTCCCTCAGGCCCCTTAAGCTGTGGCAGTGAGTGCAGGCTCCGCCCCCTAGGCCACATGGAGTTGGCAGGAAAGGGAGCGGCTCACCCAGGACTTACTAGAGCAGCAGCAGCACCAGCAGTGTCCCGGAAGCCTCCCTGAGGCCTCTTGAGCTGTGGCGGTGAGTGCAGGCTCCGCCCCCTAGGCCAAATGGAGTTGGCAGGAAAGGGAGCCTCCCACCCAGCACTCACTAGAACAGCAGCAGCAGTGTCCCGGAAGCCTCCCTCAGGCCTCTTAAGCTGTGGCGGTGAGTGCAGGCTCCGCCCCCTAGGCCCGATGGAGTCGGCAGGAAAGGGAGCGGCCGACCCAGCACTCACTAGAGCAGCAACAGTGTCCCGGAAGCCTCCCTCAGGCCTCTTAAGCTGTGGCGGTGCGTGCAGGCTCCGCCCCCTAGGCCAGATGGAGTTGTCAGGAAAGGGAGCGGCCCACCCAGCACTCACTAGAGCAGCAGCAGTGTCCCGGAAGCCTCCCTCAGACCTCTTTAGCTGTGGCGGTGAGAGCAGGCTCCGCCCCCTAGGCCAGATGGAGTTGGATGGAAAGGGAGCGGCCCACCCAGCACTCACTAGAGCAATAGCAGCAGCAGTGTCCCGGAAGCCTCCCTCAGGCCTCTTAAGCTGTGGCGGTGTGTGCAAGATCCGCCCCCTAGGCCAGATGGAGTTGGCAGGAAAGGGAGCGGACCACCCAGCACTCACTAGAGCAGCAGCAGTGTCCCGGAAGCCTCTCTCAGGCCTCTTAAGCTGTCGCGGTGAGTGCAGGCTCCGCCCCCTAGGCCAGATGGAGTTGGCAGGAAAGGGAGCGGCCCACCCAGCACTTACAACAGCAGCAGCAGCAGCAGTGTCCCGGAAGCCTCCCTCGGGCCTCTTAAGCTGTTGCGGTGAGTGCAGGCTCCGCCCCCTTGGCCAGATGGAGTTGGCAGGAAAGGGAGCGGCCCACCCAGCACTCAGTAGAGCAGCAGCAGCAGTGTCCCGGAAGCCTCCCTCAGGCCTCTTAAGCTGTGGCGGTGAGAGCAGGCTCCGCCCCCTAGGCCAGATGGAGTTGGATTTAAAGGGAGCGGCCCATCCAGCACTCACTAGAGCAATAGCAGCAGCAGTGTCCCGGAAGCCTCCCTCAGGCCTCTTAAGCTGTGGCGGTGAGTGCAGGCTCCGCCCCCTAGGCCAGATGGAGCTGGCAGGAAAGTGAGCGGCCCACCCGGCACTCACTAGAGCAGCAGCAGCAGCAGTGTCCCGGAAGCCTCCCTCAGGCCTCTTAAGCTGTGGCGGTGAGTGCAGGCTCCGCCCCCTAGGCCAGATGGAGTTGGCAGGAAAGGAATGGCCCACCCAGCACTCACTAGAGCAGCAGCAGCAGCAGCAGTGTCCTGGAAGCCTCCCTCAGGCCCCTTAAGCTGTGGCGGTGAGTGCAGGCTCCGCCCCCTAGGCCAAATGGAGTTGGCAGGAAAGGGAGCCTCCCACCCAGCACTCACTAGAACAGCAGCAGCAGTGTCCCGGAAGCCTCCCTCAGGCCTCTTAAGCTGTGGCGGTGAGTGCAGGCTCCGCCCCTTAGGCCCGATGGAGTCGGCAGGAAAGGGAGCGGCCGACCCAGCACTCACTAGAGCAGCAACAGTGTCCCGGAAGCCTCCCTCAGGCCTCTTAAGCTGTGGCGGTGCGTGCAGGCTCCGCCCCCTAGGCCAGATGGAGTTGTCAGGAAAGGGAGCGGCCCACCCAGCACTCACTAGAGCAGCAGCAGCAGTGTCCCGGAAGCCTCCCTCAGACCTCTTAAGCTGTGGCGGTGTGTGCAGGCTCCGCCCCTTAGGCCCGATGGAGTCGGCAGGAAAGGGAGCGGCCGACCCAGCACTCACTAGAGCAGCAACAGTGTCCCGGAAGCCTCCCTCAGGCCTCTTAAGCTGTGGCGGTGAGTGCAGGCTCCGCCCCTTAGGCCCGATGGAGTTGGCAGGAAAGGGAGCCTCCCACCCAGCACTCACTAGAACAGCAGCAGCAGTGTCCCGGAAGCCTCCCTCAGGCCTCTTAAGCTGTGGCGGTGTGTGCAGGCTCCGCCCCTTAGGCCCGATGGAGTCGGCAGGAAAGGGAGCCTCCCACCCAGCACTCACTAGAACAGCAGCAGCAGTGTCCTGGAAGCCTCCCTCAGGCCCCTTAAGCTGTGGCGGTGAGTGCAGGCTCCGCCCCCTAGGCCAAATGGAGTTGGCAGGAAAGGGAGCCTCCCACCCAGCACTCACTAGAACAGCAGCAGCAGTGTCCCGGAAGCCTCCCTCAGGCCTCTTAAGCTGTGGCGGTGAGTGCAGGCTCCGCCCCTTAGGCCCGATGGAGTCGGCAGGAAAGGGAGCGGCCGACCCAGCACTCACTACAGCAGCAACAGTGTCCCGGAAGCCTCCCTCAGACCTCTTTAGCTGTGGCGGTGAGAGCAGGCTCCGCCCCCTAGGCCAGATGGAGTTGGATGGAAAGGGAGCGGCCCACCCAGCACTCACTAGAGCAATAGCAGCAGCAGTGTCCCGGAAGCCTCCCTCAGGCCTCTTAAGCTGTGGCGGTGTGTGCAAGATCCGCCCCCTAGGCCAGATGGAGTTGGCAGGAAAGGGAGCGGCCCACCCAGCACTCACTAGAGCAGCAGCAGTGTCCCGGAAGCCTCCCTCAGACCTCTTAAGCTGTGGCGGTGAGAGCAGGCTCCGCCCCCTAGGCCAGATGGAGTTGGATGGAAAGGGAGCGGCCCACCCAGCACTCACTAGAGCAATAGCAGCAGCAGTGTCCCGGAAGCCTCCCTCAGGCCTCTTAAGCTGTGGCGGTGTGTGCAAGATCCGCCCCCTAGGCCAGATGGCGTTGGCAGGAAAGGGAGCGGCCCACCCAGCACTCACTAGAGCAGCAGCAGCAGCAGTGTCCCGGAAGCCTCCCTCAGGCCTCTTAAGCTGTGGCGGTGAGTGCAGGCTCCGCCCCCTAGGCCAGATGGAGTTGGCAGGAAAGGAATGGCCCACCCAGCACTCACTGGAACACCAGCAGCACCAGCAGTGTCCCGGAAGCCTCCCTGAGGCCTCTTAAGCTGTGGCGGTGAGTGCAGGCTCCGCCCCCTAGGCCAAATGGAGTTGGCAGGAAAGGGAGCCTCCCACCCAGCACTCACTAGAACAGCAGCAGCAGTGTCCCGGAAGCCTCCCTCAGGCCTCTTAAGCTGTGGCGGTGTGTGCAGGCTCCGCCCCCTAGGCCCGATGGAGTCGGCAGGAAAGGGAGCGGCCGACCCAGCACTCACTAGAGCAGCAACAGTGTCCCGGAAGCCTCCCTCAGGCCTCTTAAGCTGTGGCGGTGCGTGCAGGCTCCGCCCCCTAGGCCAGATGGAGTTGTCAGGAAAGGGAGCGGCCCACCCAGCACTCACTAGAGCAGCAGCAGTGTTCCGGAAGCCTCCCTCAGACCTCTTTAGCTGTGGCGGTGAGAGCAGGCTCCGCCCCCTAGGCCAGATGGAGTTGGATGGAAAGGGAGCGGCCCACCCAGCACTCACTAGAGCAATAGCAGCAGCAGTGTCCCGGAAGCCTCCCTCAGGCCTCTTAAGCTGTGGCGGTGTGTGCAAGATCCGCCCCCTAGGCCAGATGGAGTTGGCAGGAAAGGGAGCGGCCCACCCAGCACTCACTAGAGCAGCAGCAGTGTCCCGGAAGCCTCCCTCAGACCTCTTAAGCTGTGGCGGTGAGAGCAGGCTCCGCCCCCTAGGCCAGATGGAGTTGGATGGAAAGGGAGCGGCCCACCCAGCACTCACTAGAGCAATAGCAGCAGCAGTGTCCCGGAAGCCTCCCTCAGGCCTCTTAAGCTGTGGCGGTGAGTGCAGGCTCCGCCCCCTAGGCCAGATGGCGTTGGCAGGAAAGGGAGCGGCCCACCCAGCACTCACTAGAGCAATAGCAGCAGCAGCAGAGTCCCGGAAGTCTCCCTCAGGCCTCTTAAGCTGTGGCGGTGAGTGCAGGCTCCGCCCCCTTGGCCAGATGGAGTTGGCAGGAAAGGGAGCGGCCCACCCAGCACTCATTCGAGCAGCAGCAGCAGTGTCCCGGAAGCCTCCCTCAGGCCTCTTAAGCTGTGGCGGTGAGTGCCGGCTCCGCCCCCTAGGCCAGATGGAGTTGGCAGGAAAGGGAGTGGCTCACCCAGCACTCATTAGAGCAGCAGCAGCAGTGTCCCAGAAGCCTCCCTCAGGGCTCTTAAGCTGTGGCGGTGAGAGCAGGCTTCGCCCCCTAGACCAGATGGAATAGGCAGGAATGGGAGCGGCCCACCCAGCACTCATTAGAGCAGCAGCAGCAGCAGCAGTGTTCCGGAAGCCTCTCTCAGGCCTCTTAAGCTGTGGCGGTGAGTGCAGGCTCCGCCCCCTAGGCCAGATGGAGTTGGCAGGAAAGGAATGGCCCACCCAGCACTCACTAGAGCAGCAGCAGCAGCAGCAGTGTCCTGGAAGCCTCCCTCAGGCCGCTTAAGCTGTGGTGGTGAGTGCAGGCTCCGCCCCCTAGGCCAGATGGAGTTGGCAGGAAAGGAAGCGGCCCACCCAGGACTCACTAGAGCAGCAGCAGCACCAGCAGTGTCTCGGAAGCCTCCCTCAGGCCTCTTAAGCTGTGGCGGTGAGAGCAGGCTCCGCCCCCTAGGCCAGATGGAGTTGGCAGGAAAGGAATGGCCCACCCAGCACTCACTAGAGCAGCAGCAGCAGCAGCATCAGTGTCCTGGAAGCCTCCCTCAGGCCGCTTAAGCTGTGGTGGTGAGTGCAGGCTCCGCCCCCTAGGCCACATGGAGTTGGCAGGAAAGGGAGCGGCCCACCCAGGACTCACTAGAGCAGCAGCAGCACCAGCAGTGTCTCGGAAGCCTCCCTCAGGCCTCTTAAGCTGTGGCGGTGAGAGCAGGCTCCGCCCCCTAGGCCAGATGGAGTTGGATGGAAAGGGAGCGGCCCACCCAGCACTCACTAGAGCAATAGCAGCAGCAGTGTCCCGGAAGCCTCCCTCAGGCCTCTTAAGCTGTGGCGGTGTGTGCAAGATCCGCCCCCTAGGCCAGATGGAGTTGGCAGGAAAGGGAGCGGCCCACCCAGCACTCACTAGAGCAGCAGCAGTGTCCCGGAAGCCTCCCTCAGACCTCTTAAGCTGTGGCGGTGAGAGCAGGCTCCGCCCCCTAGGCCAGATGGAGTTGGATGGAAAGGGAGCGGCCCACCCAGCACTCACTAGAGCAATAGCAGCAGCAGTGTCCCGGAAGCCTCCCTCAGGCCTCTTAAGCTGTGGCGGTGTGTGCAAGATCCGCCCCCTAGGCCAGATGGCGTTGGCAGGAAAGGGAGCGGCCCACCCAGCACTCACTAGAGCAATAGCAGCAGCAGCAGAGTCCCGGAAGTCTCCCTCAGGCCTCTTAAGCTGTGGCGGTGAGTGCAGGCTCCGCCCCCTTGGCCAGATGGAGTTGGCAGGAAAGGGAGCGGCCCACCCAGCACTCATTCGAGCAGCAGCAGCAGTGTCCCGGAAGCCTCCCTCAGGCCTCTTAAGCTGTGGCGGTGAGTGCCGGCTCCGCCCCCTAGGCCAGATGGAGTTGGCAGGAAAGGGAGCGGCCCACCCAGCACTCATTAGAGCAGCAGCAGCAGTGTCCCGGAAGCCTCCCTCAGGCCTCTTAAGCTGTGGCGGTGAGAGCAGGCTTCGCCCCCTAGACCAGATGGAATAGGCAGGAATGGGAGCGGCCCACCCAGCACTCATTAGAGCAGCAGCAGCAGCAGCAGTGTTCCGGAAGCCTCTCTCAGGCCTCTTAAGCTGTGGCGGTGAGTGCAGGCTCCGCCCCCTAGGCCAGATGGAGTTGGCAGGAAAGGAATGGCCCACCCAGCACTCACTAGAGCAGCAGCAGCAGCAGCAGTGTCCTGGAAGCCTCCCTCAGGCCGCTTAAGCTGTGGCGGTGAGTGCAGGCTCCGCCCCCTAGGCCAGGTGGAGTTGGCTGGAAAGGGAGCGGCCCACCCAGCAGTCACTAGAGCAGCAGCAGCAGCAGCAGTGTCCTGGAAGCCTCCCTCAGGCCCCTTAAGCTGTGGCAGTGAGTGCAGGCTCCGCCCCCTAGGCCACATGGAGTTGGCAGGAAAGGGAGCGGCTCACCCAGGACTCACTAGAGCAGCAGCAGCACCAGCAGTGTCCTGGAAGCCTCCCTCAGGCCGCTTAAGCTGTGGCGGTGAGTGCAGGCTCCGCCCCCTAGGCCAGATGGAGTTGGCAGGAAAGGAATGGCCCACCCAGCACTCACTAGAGCAGCAGCAGCAGCAGCAGTGTCCTGGAAGCCTCCCTCAGGCCCCTTAAGCTGTGGCAGTGAGTGCAGGCTCCGCCCCGTAGGCCACATGGAGTTGGCAGGAAAGGGAGCGGCTCACCCAGGACTCACTAGAGCAGCAGCAGCACCAGCAGTGTCCCGGAAGCCTCCCTGAGGCCTCTTAAGCTGTGGCGGTGAGTGCAGGCTCCGCCCCCTAGGCCAAATGGAGTTGGCAGGAAAGGGAGCCTCCCACCCAGCACTCACTAGAACAGCAGCAGCAGTGTCCCGGAAGCCTCCCTCAGGCCTCTTAAGCTGTGGCGGTGAGTGCAGGCTCCGCCCCCTAGGCCCGATGGAGTCGGCAGGAAAGGGAGCGGCCGACCCAGCACTCACTAGAGCAGCAACAGTGTCCCGGAAGCCTCCCTCAGGCCTCTTAAGCTGTGGCGGTGAGAGCAGGCTCCGCCCCCTAGGCCAGATGGAGTTGGATGGAAAGGGAGCGGCCCACCCAGCACTCACTAGAGCAATAGCAGCAGCAGTGTCCCGGAAGCCTCCCTCAGGCCTCTTAAGCTGTGGCGGTGTGTGCAAGATCCGCCCCCTAGGCCAGATGGAGTTGGCAGGAAAGGGAGCGGCCCACCCAGCCCTCACTAGAGCAGCAGCAGTGTCCCGGAAGCCTCCCTCAGACCTCTTAAGCTGTGGCGGTGAGAGCAGGCTCCGCCCCCTAGGCCAGATGGAGTTGGATGGAAAGGGAGCGGCCCACCCAGGACTCACTAGAGCAATAGCAGCAGCAGTGTCCCGGAAGCCTCCCTCAGGCCTCTTAAGCTGTGGCGGTGTGTGCAAGATCCGCCCCCTAGGCCAGATGGCGTTGGCAGGAAAGGGAGCGGCCCACCCAGCACTCACTAGAGCAATAGCAGCAGCAGCAGAGTCCCGGAAGTCTCCCTCAGGCCTCTTAAGCTGTGGCGGTGAGTGCAGGCTCCGCCCCCTTGGCCAGATGGAGTTGGCAGGAAAGGGAGCGGCCCACCCAGCACTCATTCGAGCAGCAGCAGCAGTGTCCCGGAAGCCTCCCTCAGGCCTCTTAAGCTGTGGCGGTGAGTGCCGGCTCCGCCCCCTAGGCCAGATGGAGTTGGCAGGAAAGGGAGTGGCCCACCCAGCACTCATTAGAGCAGCAGCAGCAGTGTCCCGGAAGCCTCCCTCAGGCCTCTTAAGCTGTGGCGGTGAGAGCAGGCTCCGCCCCCTAGGCCAGATGGAGTTGGCAGGAAAGGGAGCGGCCCACCCAGCACTCATTAGAGCAGCAGCAGCAGTGTCCTGGAAGCCTCCCTCAGGCCGCTTAAGCTGTGGTGGTGAGTGCAGGCTCCGCCCCCTAGGCCACATGGAGTTGGCAGGAAAGGGAGCGGCCCACCCAGCACTCACTAGAGCAGCAGCAGCACCAGCAGTGTCTCGGAAGCCTCCCTCAGGCCTCTTAAGCTGTGGCGGTGAGTGCAGGCTCCGCCCCCTAGGCCAGGTGGAGTTGGCTGGAAAGGGAGCGGCCCACCCAGCAGTCACTAGAGCAGCAGCAGCAGCAGCAGCAGCAGTGTTCCGGATGCCTCTCTCAGGCCTCTTAAGCTGTGGCGGTGAGTGCAGGCTCCGCCCCCTAGGCCAGGTGGAGTTGGCAGGAAAGGGAGCGTCCCACCCAGCACTCACTAGAGAAGCAGCAGGAGTCCCGGAAGCCTCCCTCAGGCCTCTTAAGCTGTGGCGGTGAGTGCAGGCTCCGCCCCCTAGGACAGATGGAGTCGGCAGGAAAGGGAGCGGCCGACCCAGCACTCACTAGAGCAGCAACAGTGTCCCGGAAGCCTCCCTCAGGCCTCTTAAGATGTGGCGGTGAGTGCAGGCTCCTCCCCCTAGGCCAGATGGAGTTGGCAGGAAAGGGAGCCAATGACACTGCAAGCAATAGCCTCCAGAAGATCAAAAGAGACTACGAGGCTCTGGGCAGGAAATTGAAGCAATTAAATGAACAAATTGTCATCTCATCTGTCCTCCCAGTTGAACGACGTGGCCCAGGGAGAGTGGGAAAAATAGTGGAAGTGAACAGCTGGCTTCACAAATGGTGTAAACAGGAACGGTTTGGAGTCTTAGATCACGGACTGCAGTTTCTTGAAGATGAACTTCTGGCAAGCGATGGGCTGCACCTCACAACGGTTGGGAGGAATGTTTTTGCCAAAAAACTCAGAAACCTCATCAGGAGGGCTTTAAACTGACTAATGTGGGGGAGGGAGACAGTGCTCCTGAAGGTAGGAGTCTATCAATTGATGAAGATGATCATCCAAATGTCATAGACCAAATGGAGCAAACAGCACGCAGACCTAGTGGTGGGAGGAAAAAATCCTTAAATAAGAGACACGGGGGAATGATTAATGGACTTCAATGTCTGTAGACTAATGCGCAAAGCATGGGAAATAAACAAGATGAGCTCGAGCTCTTGGGACAGCAAACTAAATATGACATAATAGGCATCACTGAAACCTGGTGGGATAAGTCCCACGATTGGAATGTAATAATGGAGGGATACAATCTATTTCAGAGAAACAGACCAGACAAGAAAGGAGGAGGAGTGGCGTTATATGTCAGGGATGTGTATACCTGTGAAGAGATCCAAGATTTAGAACCTCAAAGCCAAAGTGAGAGCATTTGGCTCAAAATTAAGGGAGAGAAGAATAACAGTGACCTCATTGTGGGAGTTTACTATAGATCCCCAAGCCAAACGGAGGACATAGATGATGCCTTCCTGGAACAGATGGCCAAGCATGCAAAAGGAAGGGAGATAGTAGTAATGGGGGACTTCAATTACCCGGATATTTGTTGGATGTCAAACTCAGCCAAGAGCATAAGGTCAAACAGATTCCTCACTGGCCTTGCAGACAACTTCGTTGTCCAGAAAGTGGGAGAAGCAACAAGAGGAACAGCCATTTTAGATCTGGTCCTAACCAATGTTGATGACCTGGTTAGTGGGGTAGAAGTGGAAGGATCATTAGGCGCGAGTGATCATGCTCTTCTGAAGTTTACTATACAGCGGAAAGGAGCAGCCAAGCATACTAGGACTCAATTTCTTGACTTTAAGAAAGCCGACTTCATAAAACTTAGGGAAGTGCTGGGTGAGATCCCATGGACAGTAATACTAAAAGGAAAGGGAGTTCATGATGGCTGGCAGTTTGTTAAGAGGGAGATAGTAAAAGCACAACTTCAGGCAATACCAATGAGACGGAAACATGGAAGGTGCCTAAAGAAGCCAGGGTGGCTATCTAAAGAACTTTTAACTGAGTTAAGATTAAAAAAGGATGTGTACAAAAAATGGAAAAGGGGGGAAACCACCAAAGAGGAATTCAAACAAATAGCCAGCACGTGCAGACACAAAGTCAGAAAAGCTAAAGCACAGAATGAACTCAGGCTTGCTAGAGAGGTTAAAAGCAACAAAAAAGGCTTTTATGGGTATGTCCGTAGCAAAAGGAAGAACAAAGAAACAGTGGGGTCACTCAGAGGAGAAGATGGTGAAATGCAAACAGGGGACACAGAAAGGGCTGAACTCCTCAATGCCTTCTTTGCCTCAGTCTTCTCCGATAAAGAAAACAATGCCCGACCTGAAAAATTTGGAGCAAATGATTCAGCAGAGGAAACACAGCCCAGAATAACTAAGGAGATAGTACAAGAATACTTGGCTAGTCTACATGCATTCAAGTCTCCAGGGCCAGATGAACTGCATCCAAGAGTATTAAAAGAACTGGCAGATGTGATCTCAGAACCACTGGCAGTCATCTTTGAGAATTCCTGGAGAACAGGCGAAGTCCCGGCAGACTGGAGGAGGGCAGATGTTGTCCCTATTTTCAAAAAGGGGGAAAGAGAGGACCCAAATAATTACCGCCCAGTCAGTCTGACATCAATACCAGGGAAGATTCTGGAGCAGATCATTAAGCAAACAGTCTGTGAGCACCTAGAAAGGAATGCTGTGATCACCAATAGTCAGCATGGATTTCTGAAAAAGAAGTCATGTCAGACTAACCTGATCTCGTTTTTTGACAGAATTACAAGCCTGGTAGATGAAGGGAATGCAGTGGATGTAGCCTACCTTGATTTCAGCAAGGCATTTGACAAGGTGCCCCATGATATTCTTGTAAAGAAGCTGGTAAAATGCGGTCTTGACTATGCTACCACTCAGTGGATTTGTAACTGGCTGACTGACCGAACCCAAAGGGTGCTCATCAATGGTTCCTCTTCATCCTGGAGAAGAGTGACTAGTGGGGTGCCACAGGGTTCTGTCTTGGGCCCGGTCTTATTCAACATCTTTATCAACGACTTGGATGATGGACTCAAGGGCATCCTGATCAAATTTGCAGATGACACCAAACTGGGAGGGGTGGCTAACACCCCAGAGGACAGGATCACACTTCAAAACGACCTTGACAGATTAGAGAACTGGGCCAAAACAAACCAGATGAATTTTAACAGGGAGAAATGTAAAGTATTGCACTTGGGCAAAAAAAATGAGAGGCACAAATACAAGATGGGGGACACCTGGCTTGAGAGCAGTACATGTGAAAAGGATCTAGGAGTCTTGGTTGACCACAAACTTGACATGAGCCAACAGTGTGACGCGGCAGCTAAAAAAGCCAATGCAATTCTGGGCCTCATCAATAGGAATATAGCATCTAGATCAAGGGAAGTAATAGTGCCACTGTATTCTGCTCTGGTCAGACCTCACCTGGAGTACTGTGTCCAGTTCTGGGCACCACAGTTCAAGAAGGACACTGACAAACTGGAACGTGTCCAGAGGAGGGCAACCAAAATGGTCAAAGGCCTGGAAACGATGCCTTATGAGGAACGGCTAAGGGAGCTGGGCATGTTTAGCCTGGAGAAGAGGAGGTTAAGGGGTGATATGATAGCCATGTTCAACTATATAAAAGGATGTCACATAGAGGAGGGAGAAAGGTTGTTTTCTGCTGCTCCAGAGAAGCCCAATTGCATGAAGACCGGTGAGGGTTAACCACCAGTAGGGGGAGTCCTGCTGATGTACATCAACTAGGATCTCCCCCGGGGTCACCGCTCGGGGGCGTGCCTTAGGCCCACACCTCCATAGGCTTCGGACAGGGCAACGCCCCCCGGAATCCTTTACTGGACTACCCTTTGCTTTGGGGGAAGGTGATGGCACTTCCTCCCCCCCTCATTTGCATAACAATACCCCTACCAATGCCTAACCGCCAATCGAGCCAAAGCTCGCCGCCAATACCCTCAGTTGTTGTTGTTGTTGAGTCGTTTAGTCATGTCCGACTCTTCGTGACCCCCTGGACAAGAGCACGCCAGGCACTCCTGTCTTCCACTGCCTCCCGCAGTTTGGTCAAACTCATGCTGGTAGCTTCGAGAACACTGTCCAACCATCTCGTCCTCTGTCGTCCCCTTCTCCTTGTGCCCTCAATGCAGACCTTTAACTGTGGCTAATGTTAGCCATGGTTTGTTTAAACAAGCTAGCTAGGTAAACTATAGTTCAAAGACGGCTTGTCAAACCATAGTTAACATAAAGCGCTGTTTGTCGGATTTGGGTGAGACAACAAACTTTGCTTAATCTAAACCAGGAGGTCGGTTCCAAACTCTGTGCAGGTGGGCAGAGATGGAGGGGGGTGGGAAGAGTGTGAGCCTGAGGCCCTCTAGGGCTCATTCTCTACATGCTAAATTATAGTTCTACTTGAAATCTGAATTGGGCATGTAAATATTCCATACGCATTCTTCAACAGCTTGGCCTGCTTCACCCTGGTTCTGATTTCAGAAATGTTATGAAAGACTGCATGATTCCACGGTCTTCTTTTGCAGATACAATGAGTTTTACTTCTTTACCCATCCTGCTCTGTTTATTGAGGATCACTTCCCAGATGACCCCAGATGGCAGCTTCTGAAACAGACATTAAGGCTGAAGAAGGACGGGTGTGATGGCTAAAATATGCCTGAGTTTTATTCTGTAGGACTGACTGACTGGAACATCCACAGAAACATCACTCGCTGGAACATGTAAAATCGATTAGAAGCATCTATCCAGAACACAGTTGCATTGGCAATCGGTCTCATGTTTTTCAAAAGGGAAGGACTGCGTCACATAAGCCAATACCCTAGCAAAGCAGAAGCACTGGGGGAAATCTGCATATTTGGCAAGTTAATGTTTTTAGAGACAATTGCGCTTATGAGATACACACACACACATTATTTATATAATTGCCATATATATATATATATATATACACACACACAGTATAACACCTCTATTTCTTTATTAGTAACCTTGATGTCAAACCAAAGTGACCTTAGCAGCCGCTTGCCAACTAGAACAGAATAATTACATTAGAGTACGTGTTTGTATGTTGCTTAGAGAGGGCTAAGAAGCAATCAAGATTGCTTGTGGCAATTCACAATTGCCGCTAATGTGGACTTTTGCTACTTTAATATGTGGAAACATTGAGCCTGTGCAGGTGGTGAATGTCCCCATATATGTGAAGAGGACAGTATTGAGGACAAACTTTGTTTTGGGACAACTTTCTAAGATCCTGTGTGATAGATAGTCTCTCGGAAAAGATTAAAGATAAGCAAAAACAGGAGTTGATTGGTAACTGAACTGGACAACAGGGTCGAAGCAACTGCTTATAGACATTTCTGAAGACCTGGACCGCTCCCACTCCCCACGTGATTGGCTGTCTAAACTTCCAAGCTGCGAATCATGACTCAGAGTTTAAGGGCCAATGGCAGAAGCCCAAATCCAGAAATGTTCTGTGATTGGATATCATGTATTGAATCAGAACACAGGAGCTCAGAATCCTTAGTCCAGACTCAAGACCACTGAATACATAACAGGCCCCATGGCACTTTCAGGAGACTGGCTGACTATTGATGTGTAACCACAAAACTCAAGAACTGTCCCGCTTGCTAGAATTGAGCTGAGGGATCCCCTTGTACCCTTGGAGATCTTTTGAAAAGCAAAGACACGTAGGATTTTGCCTTGATAAGAAAAGAAACAAGAATCAGTGATGGGGGGAATTTTGTTCTGGGGCTCAGCCCCTGCACTTCCTCCTACTGCTAGCACTCAGTCGTGTGCTAAGTACAAAGATCATGCCCCTTTTGGACTTCCAAAGGATGGGAAAACCCTGCATTTAAAGACACGGGACAACAATGGGATGGGGCGGATTTCATGCGGACGCCAATATATTACAGTCAAAGCTCAGCTCCCGAACGCCTGCGTTTTGGAACGTTTCGGCTCCCGAACGTCGAAAACCCGGCACATTTCAAAACGATTGTGAGGCAAAGTAAGAGTCCATCGGTTCCTGAGGTGAAATTTTGGGGTGGGGAACGTCTGACCTCTGAGCACATCTTGCCCCCTCCCCAAGTCTTCCCCATTTGGTCCATGAGGCCATTCTCACATGCAGGTAAGGGGTGAGGCTTGACTGATAGGACATGGCTTTCCAAAGCTGCTTTCTTTGCACAGCCCTCAAAGCATGGGACTAGTTGTCAGGATCCTCTGAAGAAATGCAGAAACCAGGGACCCATTGCTAAGCAGGATGGCTCCCCCTTCATATTAACGCAGAACATCCCATTCAGTTGGGCTGAGCCATGGCACTCCTGGCAGAGAGCTCTTTGGCGAGCCAATACTCAGTACTAAGTAGAATTGCCCATCCCTTCAGATCCTTCTGAGCACTAAAAAAGGAGGGAGAGGTTTCTTCCCTTCCCTGTGAAGCCCAAGCTTGCTGAGCTCTTCAAGAGAGAGGTGGGGGCTCCCGAAGGCTTCCCCTCCTTCCTTTAAGCCTGATCTCACTGCAGTCCTAAAAGGGGGAGACTCTCCAAGACTGTAGTGATATTAGGCTCTTTCCCTCCTCCCTTTTAGGCCTGATGTCTCTTTGTTGGTAGTGAAAAGGGATTTTGACCCAAGATACAGATCCCAATAAGGATCTGGCACGCAAAGTCCAAAAGTTTCCCACCTATTCAGCCTAGCTGGAGAGAGCCAACCTGAGGAAGCTGGCACAAGCTTCTAGCTAGATGCTTCAAGAAATAGGGTGGGGGCCTGGCAGCGAAATAGAAATTCTAACAAGGCTGATGCGTCGGATAGCTAACCTCAAAGAAGCATCTAATTACTAAATATATATTCTTTTTCATGGAGCACATAGTTAAACTATGGAACTTGTTCCCACAAGAGACCGTGAAGGCCTCGAAACATCGATGGCTTTGAAAGAGCATTAGACACGTCCTTGGAGGAGAGGGCTATCAATGGCTACTAGCATTGATGGCTATGCTCTGCCTTCACAGTTGGAGGCAGAAATGCTTCTGAATACCAGTTGCTGGAAACCACAGGAGGGGAGAGGAAATGAGCAATGGGGACACCTTCTGTATCTGCGCTTCCCCACGCAGGGAACTTTGACACACTCCAGCGCTGGTTTGCTCCAACATGTTATGCTTTCCCCCTTTGTTTTGACTTCATGGATGCTCTTCCTGCTACTCGCCTCCTAATGCCAAGGTCTCCAAGGAAGGGTTTGATAAACCCAGATCAAGCCATGCTCTTCCCTCATCCCTCCAGTTGGGCATTTCATTCCTGGCTCGAAGCACCAAGGAGCGCCTTTCAAGTAGGCTTTCAGGATGGGAGGAGTACAAGCATCAATGCTGCCTCAGGAAGAAGATCTGTATGGTAAATAGAAGCTTATGTATGGCTATTGATCTGGATCCTCTGTGTCAGCTGCAGGGAACCTTTGGCCCTCCAGATGTTGTTGGGTGACAACACCTGTTAGTCCCAGCAAGCATGGCCAGGGATTATGGGAGCTGTAGTTCCCCAGCATCTGGAGGGCCAAAGATCCCCTACACCTGCTGTATATATTAAGACTACTTAGTAGTGCTGCGTATCTTAGGAAATCATTTTATGAGCCCGTCACTCAACCACCCAGTGGCGTAGCTAGCCGCTCAGGGGCCCAAGCCACCACGTCACTCCCAGGAGAGATGCGTGGCTCGGGCGCGCTTCTGGCCCCGCGGGAAGTGCTGCCCCCTGTGGTGTGGCGCCCAGTGCCCCCCTCCCCCCCCAAGCTACATCTCTGCACCCGCCTCTTGGGATATCCTGGGAACAAGGCTTGAATGGTAAAAATTAACTGCGCTCAGTGTTATTTTTCTAGAAAAAGAGGTGCCAGAACTCACCACGAACGCTTCCCTTGTTCTTTTACAGTGGCAATGGCACCAACCTGAGAGGTGCCAGAACTCAGTTCCAGTGAGTTCTGGCTGGGGGGAAAAGCTGCACTATATTTTTTCCTCTAAGGCTGGAGCTTCAATATGTGGCATGTGGGTGGGTGGGTACATTTCCTCCCTCACCTCAAGCAGCCCTGTTTGTGTTCTTGTTATGCTACCATTATAGTTCCTGAAATGAGCTTGCAGTTGGCGTTCTGTTGAATGCACATTGCAGACGGATGCAGTGAAATTTGCAGCCGGGCTTAAGGGATTCCTATCAAAGCCAGATGTTTGGGGCGAAGAGGGCTTCTCTAAGGAGGTACCAGCTCTTCCAGTGGGAAGTGCAAACCATGCCATACGCCTTGTGGTCTTGCAAGATCAGATCAAAATCCTACCTGGTTCAGCATTCTCCCTCTCCTTCCTTCTGTCTGTGTCCTTTTAAGCAGAGCAACGTTGGTCTACTCCCTGCTGCTGTATTTCCCTTGGGGAGAAGCAGAAAAGGCTCCCTATCTCTATTCCCTATTGGTTCCCTGTATTCCAACCCTTTAAATCACATCATAGGTCATCCTCTGCTCCCCCTCCCTTTCCCCACTGTTTCAAGAAGGACGTTTCCATTTTTGTTCCTAGATTATCCATGGGATAAATCCAATCAGAAATCAATACAAATAGACTTGGCAAAGTTTAAGGAACTGGATGCCTATGCACAGAAGGTATGCTGTCTCTTATTGTGATATATGCAGCAAGGAATTTGCTAGGATGCTGAGGTTTTTAATGTGCATTTGGAATTTGAGAGTGCTTTCAAGTGTCCTCTCCTGATAGGAGGCAATTACTTCTGTTGAGATGGAAGGTCCGAACTGGGAACATCATGAGTCACAAGACCCTGCTCCTGTTTTCCAGAAAACTAACACGGTGGAGCACCTATTCACATGCGCTGCACACACCATGCATTTAAAGAACACCAACTCCCCAAAAGAACTATGGGAGCTGTAGTTTTCCCCTCACAGAGCTACAAATCCTAGAACCCTTAACAAACCACAGGATTCTCTTTCTCTCTGTGTGCGTGCGTGAATTAAATGCATGTATATACACCCATATTTAGTTATTTTGCAGCATTGCTTTGCTTTAAAAATTCAGGAGATAGCTCCAAAGTCAATTCGGAGGAGAGCTAGCAATCATAGGCAATATGAAAGGGTTTGAACGACTCCTCTCTCTTTCACAATTCACTTTCGATCGTATTTATACTACAGACCGAAATTGATTTGGTAGTTATTTCCTCTCCTCGGGGAACTCCGAGTACTATACTTCTGTGAACAAGGCTAGCAGTCATTAACAGAAAATTCTCAGTGCCCTTGCCAAACCACAACTCCCAGGAATCTCTGGGGGGCCTCGCCAGAATTAAACTGGCATAAAATTAATATACTGGTGCAGTAATCAGCCCTGGGTTTCCCCCAGTGCTGTCAAGTGACAACAGTAGGGCCGGCCCAGGATCCAGGGTTGCCTTGGTCCCTCCCTGCCCCCAGAATGCCCCCCCCCCAGTTGTACTTCCACCCACCCAAAGGTGCGATGGGCAGTGGCGAAGCTGCATGCTCTGGCACCAGGGGCGGAGAGCAGGCAGGGGCGTGGCTGGCGTGTGTCCCGGGGGCGTGGCACATCGCCTGCGGGGGCGTGACATGCATCCTGGGGGCGTGGTGCCCGGCACGTGGGGGGGTGCACGGCGCATGTCGGGGGCGGCCGCAATGGTACCCCCTCCCCGATGGTGCCGGGGGCAGTGCGCTCCCCCCCGTTCCTCTGCCAGTAGCAATGGGGGAACTCTGCACTTGTGGGGAGACAGTAGCAAAGAGGATTTGGGTTTCAGCTGAAGATTGTAGAAATAACATGCCTGTGAACCCTGGAAAAAGGAAAGGTTAATCATGCGTCTCCCTTCAGAACAACTTCCCCCCCAAGGGTACATTTTTGGCAAGTATAATAAATTCTTTGATTGATCAATCAAGTAAAACACATACACTTAATCGACTAACTGTGCAATCCCAGTGAATTCAGCAAGAGACACTCTTGTAAGTGCACGCAGGATTGCACCCTAAAATTTCTTTAAACAAGTGGGCTTAGGTAGAAGAAAGGAACTGGTACCCCCTCGTCCATATTAACTGCTTCCAAGTCTATTTACCTTCTGTGAAACAGGTGAATGTCAGGAATAGTGTGAAAAACCTGGTGAGTGTCTTGCTGCAAAAAGCCCCCAGTGACCTGGAGAAAGTGCGAGCCATTTGGATGTGGATCTGCCACCATATAGGTAGGTGGGGGTACCACCTTTCTGCATACTTGAGTCCCCTTGCCTCTGACAACTTCCGGTATTAAAAGATCAGCCTTTGTCACTGCCCTGCGCCCATGAATCCAGCTCTGTAGCAGAGTTCTGTAGCAGACACCCAGTCCAGTGATTGCCAGCCAAGGAAGATGGATACGTAAGGTCATATCAAAGCAAGTTATATTCAGAGTAGACCGGCTGAAATCAATGGATGTAAGTAACTCATGGACATTAAATTTAGTGGGTCTACTCCGAGCATGGCTTCTTTGCAGCTGTCTCGGGCATTTTCACCATTTCATAGCCAGTCATGTCAGCTCCATTTGCACAAAGGATTCTGGATTGTAACCTGTGTGGATCAGTGATTTGGTGTTTGGCTCACACAGAGCTTGACTGGGATCTCTGTTCAGCCATGAATCTCAGAAGGGATCAGGAGGTGCTCATTGATAACAGAAATCACTGGGTTAAAGCTCACTGAAAGTGCCGCGGTAGCATTATTATCAATTTACGATGGGGTGGAAGGTTTGCAGGCTATGAAGGACTCGCTCACAAATTTATTGAAAGCTGCACAAATTATGATAGCTAGCAAGTGGAAGGGGCAAGCAGAATATAAAATGGAAAAATGGTATGAAGAGGTGTGGGATACATAGCTATTAATGATAAATGAACATGTGCCATTAAGGTAAGACGGGTGTCAGGGCTGCCTCAAGTCTCAGCTCACAAAAGACCAACGCCTTTCTTTTCTTATATACAAAAATGTTTATTGCAGTTCATTGTTTGCTTCAGATCCGAGGCACGCAGCCCTACGTCTGCTAGGCTTAGACCGCTGAAGTCCCTTCTGAATCTGTCCCTCCCCTGCACCAGTTTAAGAGGCTTGCGCTGCTCCACCTCTTTCTCTCTTTCCTTTTCCGCAGGGTCTTTCTGCCCGCTGGGGTTTCGCCCCTCCTGGATTCCTCCGACGCGGAATCAGACTGCTCTTGCCCCCTCCTGCGGGCTTTGGGACCTGGCCCCTCCTCCGGGCTCCCTGTACTTCCACGCGCCTCTACATTTGAACTTGGCGCGCGCCCCCAACCTCTAACCTTCCTTTTAACAGCTACACTACTCCCTTCACTACTCCCCTCCCCTTCCGGGAGGGTGGCTTGCTCCGACCTCCCTCCTTTCTCTACTGCCGGAGCCGCCTCCCCTGATACACTGGAACCTCCACCCCCTTCGCTGCACTCTGGCGGGGAGGCTGGTCCTGACGCCCAGCTGCCACTTTGGGATCCCCCGCTGGCCCCCTGCTCCTGACACGTCCCCCCTGGGGCTCCCCTGGCCTTGACCACCGGCGCCCCCTTCTGGGAATCCTCTGATTCGCTGGAAAGACTCATGGAATCTCTAGAGTCATTGTCATCCTCTTCCTCGCTGTCCTGGGATTCATCCCCATCGCTCTCCATCTCCTGCCTACCCTGTGCCTCTGTCCCCGAACCCCTGACATCCATCCCCCCCTCGAAGCCCCCCCTTCCCCCCTCCCGCTGCTCTGGCGCAGGTTCCGGGAGCTCCGTTGTAGCGGGGGTAGATGCTGGATACAGTTCATCGACGTCGATCTCCTCTGCTTCCAGTTCAGTGTATGCGTGCTCGAAACCGGGGTCCTCCCCCAACACATCCAAACCCTTCCCTCCCCCTGTTACTTCAGGCGATGCTGCTTGCCAAGGCCCCCTTCGCCACCCCACTTCTGGTTGATCGTCCCACCAATAAGAGCGGTCCGTGTCCACCCCCGAGCACGATCCCCTTGGAGGGCTCGATTCTGGCGTGGTCTCCTCTGCGGAGGAGAACCCCCGGAAGGTGCTGCCTGAAAGTGTGGGCGTAAAAAGCCAGTCGTCAAAATACTCCTCTGGCATGGGCCTGTGTGGGAAGAGTGCATGGAACTCGTCTTTAAGAAGAGGTTCCTCCAGAGCATAATCTGGCACCCAACTGTTGGCGCTGGCCGGGGTACCTTCCCTGGCGAGGAGGTATTCCACTCCCTCCTCCCCCCATCTCGAGTCCAGAATTTCCGTGACCTCGTTGAGTGTCGGGGTCCTCGGTGACTTCCCCCCCCCCCCCGGTGACTCTCTACGTGGGTCTGGTGCCGTCCCTGGCTCCTGAAATCTGTGTGGGGCCTTGTAGGGTGTAAGCACCGACCTATGAAAGACCGGGTGCATTCGGGAACCTTCTGGGAGGGTCAACCGAAAAGCTACGGGATTGATCCTGCCCTCAACTTGGTATGGCCCTAGCTGTTTGTGTCCTAGCTTCTTCTTAGCTAACGACTTGGCCGGCACCGCCTGGGCTGCTAACCATACCCAGTCCCCCACCTGGATGTCTTCTCCTGCCCTCCTGTGCCTGTCTGCCTGCACTTTGTAGGCGTGTTTAGCTAGTTCCAAGTGCCGTCGTAGCTCCTCGTGGACCTCCTGCAATTCTGCTGCTAAATGCTCAGCTCCCTGCGACTCCCCCTGCGTCGTTGTCTCCAACGCCGGGAAGGTTCTGGGATGTCGCCCATTGTTGGCGAAGAACGGTGTCACCCCCGTTGACGCGTGCTTCGTGTTGTTGTAGGCAAACTCGGCCATCGGCAAGTAGTCCACCCAAGTTGCAGGCTTTTGATTGGCGTAACATCGCAGGTACTGCTGCATGATGGCGTTGACCCTCTCCGCTTGGCCGTTGGTTTGCGGGTGTCTCGCCGACGCTAAGTTGATCTTGACATTCAGGATGCACAGGAGCTTCTGCCAGAAACTGGAAATGAATTGGCGACCCCGGTCGGACAGGATGGACCGCGGTAAGCCGTGCACCCGGAACACGTGGTCTATGAACAGCTTGGCGGTCTGTTCCGCTGTTGCCACCTTCGCGCAAGGAATGAAGTGCGCCATCTTGGTGAACAGGTCTACAACCACAAGCACCGCCGTCTTGCCCCGCGAACTGGGCAGATCAGTAACAAAGTCCAGCGCCACCCGTTCCCACGGCTGTAGTGGCGTCTCCAGCGGTTCCAGCAATCCCGCTGGCTTCTTGTGCACTGGCTTGGACCTCTGACAAGTGTCACACCTGGCGACGTAATCCGCGACCTCTCCCCGCATCTGGGGCCACCAAAAGTCTCTGGCTACTAAGTCCGCCGTCTTTTCTTTGCCGAAGTGACCCGCGCTGGGTGCGTCGTGTAACTGCTGTAAAACCTTCGCGCGGAGATCGTCTCCCGGCACGTAGAGAGCACCTTTGCGGGTCAGCAGGCCGTCGCGTATCTGGAATTCGCCGTCCTTTGCTGTCCCTCTTCGCACCTCCTCCATCTTGGATTGTGCGAACGGATCCGTCTGTAGCGTGCGTCGTACCGCGTCCAGGTCCACGGCGGCGGAAGCGCACGCCCACGCTTGCGGTGCGAAAATGTGCCTGGCTGCCACTGGTGCCGCTTCCTCGAGATACTGCGGTTTCCTGGAGAGCGCGTCCGCTATGACGTTGTTGTCTCCCGGGATATACTCTATCCGGAAATCGAAATCCGCAAAGAACTCCGCCCATCTCATGTGCCTCTGGCTCTGGAGCTTCGCCGTGCGCCAATACTCTAGGTTCTTGTGGTCCGTGCGGACCTGCACGGTGTGCTTGGCTCCGATGAGGAAGTGCCGCCACGCCTTGAAAGCCGCGTGGATGGCCAACAACTCCCTGTCCCAGATGGTGTAGTTCTGTTCCGACTTGCTGAGCTTCCGGGAATAGAAAGCGCAGGGCCTCCAGTTCCCTTGCGGATCTTCCTGCAAGAGGACGGCCCCCACTGCTCTGTCAGATGCGTCAGTCTCAACCCGCATGGGCCTGCCGGGATTCACGTGTAGCAGCTGGTCTTCGGACGCGAAGAGACTCTTAAGTCTCCTGAAGGACTGCTCCGCCTGGTCCGTCCAGGTGAACTTTTTCTTCTTGGAACTGAGGGTGTCCGTGATAGCTGCCGTCTCTTTCGCGAAACCCCTGATGAACTTGCGGTAAAAGTTGGCGAAGCCGACGAACCTCTGGACCTCCTTCCGATTGCGCGGGCTATTCCAGTCCAACACCGCGCGGACTTTGGCGCTGTCCATGGCTAGTCCCTTGTCGGACAGCCGGTAGCCCAGGAAATCCACCTCCGTCACGTCGAACTGGCACTTCTCCAGTTTGGCGTAGAGTCTGTGCTCCCGTAGCCTCTGCAGGACCTCCTTTACGTCTCTCTCGTGAGTCTCCTGTGATTCTGAGAAGATCAGAATGTCGTCGAGGAAGCATACGCACTTCTTGTAGAGGAGTCCTGCTAGCACGTGGTGCATGAATGCTTGGAAACAGTGGGAGCCATTTTGGAGACCAAACGGCATAACTCTGTATTCATAGGTGCCCAGCGGCGTGAACATGGCCGTCTTCCACTCGTCACCTTCCCTCATGCGTATTAGATTGTATGCTCCGCGTAGATCCAACTTGGTGAAGATCCTCCCCTTCCTCACCGTCGCGAGCAGGTCGTCAATCTTGGGCATGGGGAAGGCCTTGGGCTTTGTCATCGAGTTGATGGCCCTATAGTCCACAATGAGCCTTTTTTGGGGCGTGTCCTTCTTCTTCACGAAAAACACAGGACTGCCCCCCACGGCCTTGGATTCTCGGATGAATCCCCGCTTCAAATTGTGATCTATGAACTCCCGGAGTTCCTGCATCTCATCTTCAGACATGGAATACAGCTTCGCAGTCGGCAGCGTCGCCCCTGGTAAGAGGTCAATTGCACAGTCGTAGGGCCGGTGGGGTGGTAATTGGTCAGCTTCCTTTTCACAGAAGACCTCCAAAAACCCCTTGTACTTGTGGGGCACTGCCTGCACCATGCCTAGATGCAACTGCTGCCCTTCCTCCTGGCCCTCCTCCTCCTGGCCGGTCTGGATGCAATGTTGTGCGCAGTAGGACGAGCCAAAGGTGAGCTGCCGCTGGTACCACGCTAATGATGGGCTGTGTCTATCCAGCCAACTCATGCCTAACACTATAGGCGTGTCTGACAGTTGGGTGACATTGAAACTGATGACCTCGCGATGATTCCCAATTTTCAGCAGCATGGGTGGCGTCTGTTGTACCACTTGCCCACCCAGCAACTTTCTGCCATCTACCGTGACGACGTTCAGAGGCAGCGTGGCTGGTAGTAGCGCTATGCGATGCTGCTTGATGAACTGCATCCCCACGAAGTCTGCGTTGCTCCCTGAGTCAATCGTAATGGGGACTTCCAGGGTGAGTCCATTAGGTAGCTGGAGAGTAGCAGTGAGCTGCACCACTGGCTTGGGTGGTAAGGGGTCTGTAGGCTGCAAAAGCGCTGGGGACTGCTTCACTGACTTGCCTGGCGGAGCCCCAGCATCTCTGCTTCCAGCCAGGCATTCTCGTTTCCCTGAAACTGTTCTCCTTGGAACTCTTCCCCTGTTACTGTTGCTAAGGCTGCAGTGTGCTTCTGGAGCCTCTGGGGACACTCTTTAGCCATGTGCTGTGCACTGTCACAGATGTAACACTTCCTGGTCCCTCTAGGAGGCTTCGCCTTGACTGCTCCGGACGCTGAGGCTCCGGCAGCTGACTGAGCCTTTGCACGACCCAGCTCCATTGGTTCCTCCCCTCCCTTCAGCATAGGCGAGGGATTTGTACGTCCCAGGTCCCTGGGAAGAAGAAAAGGAGGCGCTCTAGCTGGTGGGCGGACGTGACGCCCCTCCTCACTGTGCCAAGGGCGTTCTTCGTGGCGCACCCCTATCGTGAGTGCCCTCTGCACGACGTCTGCTAGGGTTTGAGGTCTGTCTCCCCTAGCCAGCTCATCTTTTACTGAGCCATGAAGCCCCTCCCAAAACAAGTCTCTCACTGCCAGGGAGTCCTTTTCCCAGCCCAGCACATTCAGCAATGCAAAAAAGCGAGAATGGTACTGACGCACTGTAGCCTTGCCCTGCCGCAATCCATGCATCTCCTGGCGCGCCACATCAACGTCAACGGTAGATTGGAAGCAAGCGTCCATGGCTTTGATAAATTCGTCAGAGTCCCTGCAGGCAAGACCATCTTCGCGCCACAAATTGCGTAACCAGGTTCTAGCTTCCCCATGCAAATGGGACACAATAAAGCCTACTTTCTCCTCCTCATCTTTGAAGTCTTTTCGAAGCAAATGCAGCGCGTATAGGACGTCTGCTCTGAAACTGGGATAATGCTTCAGGTTCCCATCGAAGTGGGCTACTAAATTGCCCCCCCTCCGTCCGAGACCGATTCCCTCTGATCTGGACCCCGGGAACCCCTGTTTGCACGCCTGATCCCACCTGGCTTGCAGATCCTGGCATCGCGCTTCTGCTTCGGCAACTGTCTTCTGAGAGACCCGTACTGCAACGGAGAGTTCAGCGACTGCGTTTTGCAGGGTCGTTATCTGCTCCTCAGTAGTCATGTCTGCCAAACTTCGTGAGTTTTGCAAAAAAAAAAATTTTTGCAGTTTTTTGAGAAGGGACTTACTGTCAGGGCTGCCTCAAGTCTCAGCTCACAAAAGACCAACGCCTTTCTTTTCTTATATACAAAAATGTTTATTGCAGTTCATTGTTTGCTTCAGATCCGAGGCGCGCAGCCCTACGTCTGCTAGGCTTAGACCGCTGAAGTACCTTCTGAATCTGTCCCTCCCCTGCACCAGTTTAAGAGGCTTGCGCTGCTCCACCTCTTTCTCTCTTTCCTTTTCCGCAGGGTCTTTCTGCCCGCTGGGGTTTCGCCCCTCCTGGATTCCTCCGACGCGGAATCAGACTGCTCTTGCCCCCTCCTGCGGGCTTTGGGACCTGGCCCCTCCTCCGGGCTCCCTGTACTTCCGCGCGCCTCTACATTTGAACTTGGCGCGCGCCCCCAACCTCTAACTTTCCTTTTGACAGCTACGCTACTCCCTTCACTACTCCCCTCCCCTTCCGGGAGGGTGGCTTGCTCCGACCTCCCTCCTTTCTCTACTGCCGGAGCCGCCTCCCCTGATACACTGGAACCTCCACCCCCTTCGCTGCACTCTGGCGGGGAGGCTGGTCCTGACGCCCAGCTGCCACTTTGGGATCCCCCGCTGGCCCCCTGCTCCTGACAAGTCCCCCCTGGGGCTGCCCTGGCCTTGACCACCGACGCCCCCTTCTGGGAATCCTCTGATTCGCTGGAAAGACTCATGGAATCTCTAGAGTCATTGTCATCCTCTTCCTCGCTGTCCTGGGATTCATCCCCATCGCTCTCCATCTCCTGCCTACCCTGTGCCTCTGTCCCCGAACCCCTGACAACGGGGAATATGCAGGAGGAATGATTTTGAGGAGATATGGAGGGTGTTTGTAGAATTTGTACTGTTATAATGGAAAGGGGTCAAACCATCGCTAGAGGTGTTGAAATTTTGGGAGGTTGGATAGTTACAATGGAATAGTCTCGCTGGTGGGGTGCACATTTTTATTCTTATTTATTTATTCTTATTACTTTGTCAAAATAAAGTAAAGGTCGCAGCACGGGAGGAGAGGAGGTGTCTCCCGACTCCTAACCCTTGCACCAGTGTGCATTTTTATTTGGCAACAAGACCCTGGGTCTACACAAAGCAGATTTACGAGTGCTTCCAGACTTTCTCTTTTGAGGTGCGATTCAATCACATATGGGCAAATTCATGTTGTGCAATCAAAAGTTCATTTGGAGCTCTTGCAAGACAAGCCACGCCACCCCCCAGTCAGATTTTGGCAACCAGGAAAGAAATTGAGAAACACGATGGAAAGTGTGGCAAAGTGTTGCCACCCCACAAGCAAATCAGAATGGGTGCTCACTGTCTTTATTTCTACAGAATATGATGTGGAAGGCTGCTATAACCTGGACAAGGTGTCATTTAAACCAGCTGATGTCCTTCAGTCAGGAAAGGCTATTTGCGGTGGATATGCTCGACTCTTTCAAGAAATGTGCAGGTAACTTCTGTTGGCTCCAGCCATCATGGCAAGTGGTTGTTACTTGGCTGTAGCGATAGGAGATCTGGAGAGCCACAGGTTCCCCACCCCTTGCCCTAGGCAGCTATCTCCATGCTTAGGCGTGATCAACTCGCACGTGACAGCCCTCGGAAATATGTAAATCAATAGATTCTAAGCAGAAAATGGCGGGAGAGATCTGGAGAGTCCTCATGGCTCATGAGGAGACCCTCGCCAGAACCCAAAGAGGACTTCAGTGGGAGCGGAGGAAGCCCCAAAGAGAACGGAGGCACAGTGGGGCTTTGTTTAGGCTGCTCAGCCTCCCCACCTAGTAGCTGACACACGTCACAGCATGGCAGCTGCTGCTGCTTTTCCACAGGTCCTCCAGCCAGCTCCAGAGCTTCAACTCTGGTTGAAAGGAGTGTTGTGGGGAGAGAGAGCTGGAGAGCAGGAAAAAATGAGCTTTTTTTTAGTGGGTGCTCCCTACTTACACAGGGACACGGGTGGCGCTGTGGTCTAAACCACTGAGCCTCTTGGGCTTGCCGATCAGAAGGTCGGCGGTTCGAATCCCCACGACGGCGTGAGCTCCCGTTGCTCGGTCCCAGCTCCTGCCAACCTAGCAGTTGGAAAACATGCCAAAAAGTGCAAGTAGATAAATAGATACCGCTCCGCCGGGAAGGTAAACGGTGTTTCCGTGCGCTGCTCTGGTTTCGGTGTTCTGTTGCGCCAGAGGCGGCTTTGTCAGGCTGGCCACATGACCCGGAAAAAACTGTCTGCGGACAAACGCCGGCTCCCTCGGCCTGTAAAGTGAGATGAGTGCCGCAACCCCAGAGTTCTCTGTGACTGGACTTAACTTTCAGGGGTCCTTTACCTTTACCTTTACCTTTACCTTTACCTTTACCTTTACCTTCACCTTTACCCTACTTACACAATGTTTGCTTATGTGCATGGGGTTCCGGAACATGACCCACCATGTAAGTGGAGGAATGATCCTGAAGCAAACTTGCATATATAGGGCTGCATTGAATTGAGTAGATCCACTGGAATCCATAGACTTAAAAATTACTTGAATTTAATGGGTCTCTTCCCTGTGTGACTTAGTTCCTCATCCATACTTACCTTTGCTCTGTGCTTTATAGGCACAGGTCCTGGCTTTCCAGGTCCGTGTCCAAATGTTGTTGTTGTTCTTTCATCCCAGGAAAACTTGTGTTTTCCTGCCAAATTGGAGCAAATGAGAATCTGTGGAGAACCTGATTGCTGTTTTCTCTGATCCAGCAAAATGAAGGGCGGCCACTCCAGCCTATCAAAGCGGTGAAAGCAACCACTTGTCCTCTTGGTAGCAACACTGTTCCTGAATACCTTCCTTCCCCTCTCAGTATTGCAGGGATACAGTGCCAGTATTTGATAGGCAGCTGCAGCGTAAAGGGGAAGAGCGACCATGCCTGGAATGCTGTCCGCATTGATGGAAGGTGGCATCTCTTAGACTGCACCTGGGGAAGTGGCTCTGTGAATACTGCTTTTAGCAAGTTCACTTTCAGGTACGTTGTTAGGCAGACCAGGCAGAGCGTGGGACACACTGAGGGGATAGCAGAAGAAGAAGAGCTTGGATTTGATATCCCGCTTTCTCACTACCCTAAGGAGTCTCAAAGCGGCCAACAATCTCCTTTCCCTTCCTCCCCCACAACAAACACTCTGTGAGGTGAGTGGGGCTGAGAGACTTCAGAGAAGTGTGACTAGCCCAAGGTCACCCAGCAGCTGCAGGTGGAGGAGCAGGGAAGCGAACCCGGTTCCCCAGATTACGAGTCCACCGCTCTTAACCACTACACCACACTGGCTCTCACAGTTAACTTCATTTGCTTTCAGGTGGTTTTGTTTTGCTTGGACCACTTGTCAGAGTTTGCAATTTGATGGCCGCAGGGCTGATTAATGTAAGCAAGTGCAATAAGAATGCTGCAGCTAGGTTGGTGACTGGGAGCGGCCGCCGAGACCATATAACACCGGCCCTGAAAGACCTACATTGGCTCCCAGTAGATTTCCAAGCACAATTCAAAGTGTTGGTGCTGACCTCTAAAGCCCTAAATGGCCTCGGCCCAGTATACCTGAAGGAGTGTCTCCACCCCCATCCTTCAGCCTGAGGTCCAGCTCTGAGGGCCTTCTGGCAGTTCCCTCACTGTGAGAAGTGAGGTTACAGGGAACCAGGCCTTCTCAGTAGTGGTGCCCGCCCTGTGGAACGCCCTCCCATCAGATGTCAAGGAAATACAATAACTATCTGACTTTTAGAAGACATCTGAAGGCAGCCCTGTTTAGGGAAGTTTTTAATCTTTGAAGTGTTATTCCGTGCAGAGTGGCTGTGGAGGCCCGGCCAGATGGGTGGGGGTATAAGTAATATTTCATTATTATTATTATTATTATTATTATTATTATTATTATTATTATTAAGCCATGGGCATGGAGTGTCCTGATGGCAGGGATAGATACCATCTATTTATCCTCTTTGAACAGTTCTGGAGTTTTGTGCTTATTCTGGGCTACATGTGTAAAATCTGGGGATTCTGGAGGCTGGATTGTTGCAACACAGCAGCTTCCTCAACCAGATGCCCTCCAGCTGCTCTGGATCACCACTCTGTTTGCCTGTCTGGCCCTGGTGCTGATTTAGGCATTATTATGAAATACTAGACTATTGCGCCTTCTCCTTTTGCAGGTACGATGAGTTTTACTTCCTTACTCACCCCGCTCTGTTTATTAAGAAGCACTTCCCTGAGGACCCCAAGTGGCAGCTTCTGAAACAGACGGTGACACTGGAGCATCAGCATGATCTGACTTAAATGCAGAAGGACTGACCGTCGCAGTCATAAGTGTTACCATAAAGCACCAATGCTGCAGCAAGCAAAGGCTCTAGCAGCTCAGCCAGCTGCTTGTGGCTGGAAAGCCAGACAGGATGTTTGTGACTGTTGCCATGGGAACAAAGGGGCAGTCCATTCTGTACTGAGCACCGGATGTTAGCTCAGTGTGTGTGTGTCATATGACCCGTACTGGATGTACTTGGGAGGAGTTACTTCTTGCTGTTGTTGAAGCAGACATGATGTAAGAGGCAGAAATAAATGATGTAAATAGTTTTCTGTCTGCTTCTTTCCCCTCCCTGGGGACACCAAAGGGGAGAGAGGAAGAACGGTGTGTTCCTCTCATACATCTGAGAAGAATCGCCGGACCTCGCCTGCTTATCAGCAGAGGGAGACGCGGGGAGGTCGACAGGAATATCTGCCGGTGCCTATGCTTGTGGCACATTCCTCTGACCTAGGCAGAATTCCAACAGTGGTAGCAGAGGATGGTTGCGATTCATCGGACATCTGAATGAGAGGCTGATGGATTGTCCTCCTCTGCTCCAAGGAGGAAGAGAAAGCGTCTGAATGAGGCCAGAGGCTCCACAGACAGCTGATGGAAAGAAGAGGTGTTTTCCAGAGCAACAAAGTTCAAGGTATGCTGCATTTCGGGCTAAAAGTGTGAACGCAGGAAGATTAATTCCCTGGTTCACGGAGCTGCGTTTCAAAGAAAACAAGAGCTCCGGAGGAAGAGGCCTGCAGCTTGAAGGCTGAAGCCTGCATTCCACAAATTTTTGTGGTAGATAAATGTCCTATTGAAATGCATTGTTGCTAGGTAACGGAAATTTACTGGCAGAGGGGCTGGACTGTGAGCCTGGGAAAGCGAAACAAAATCAGAGAATGTTTTGGCTACAAAGTTCACGTGCCCTTGGAAGGGACTTTTCAATAGCAGCCTGAGTTTAGCTGCCAGGTGCAAAAAGCACAAACAACTTGCAGTTTTGCTGCGTGAGAAAGAAAAAAAAAACAGCTGTTGGATTTTGCAGCTTGTTTGGAGGTGAGAGAGGCTTGGCTTCAAGATGGATGCCAAGAAAGGAGGTTTGCCTTGCCCACCTTCCTTAACCAATGACAATTATTCATCTTGGTCTGTAAAGATGAAGGCCCTGCTGCAGAATCAGAGGCTTTTTGATGTAATTGAAAACCCCATCCCTGCAGCACCAACCAGAGGTTGGGAATCACAGAATGTAAGGGCCAGGACTGCTATAATTCTGTGTGTCTCAGATGATCAGTTGGTGCATGTTCAGCATTTAGAAAATGCGAAAGAGGTATGGGACACGCTGCGTACAACGCATCAGAGAGATGCTGGTTCTTCAGCGTTGCTGTATTTTGAGAAATTGACCAATCTGAGACTTGCGCCTGATGGAGATGTTCAAGCGCACCTGACAGAAATGAAGTTTCTGCGTCAACAGATGGTGGAACGCAATTTCCGTCTTCAGGAGGAAGTGTTTTGCTTCATGATGATAAACAGCCTTAGCTGCACCTACAAGGTTGTTGCCAGTCAGCTTGGTTCCCTACCGGCCGCGCAGCTGACCGCGGAGAGAGTTTGTGCTGTGGTCCTGAATGAACACGACAGACTTGCTGCACTGGAAGAAAAAGACAGGGGGAGGGAAGAACAGAGTTCTAATTCCCCCACTGCTGATGCTACTGGAGAGCATGGAGTAGCATTGAGTGCTGTCCGATGCTACAATTGTGGACAGACTGGGCATCTACAGCGAAACTGTAAGGAGCCGCGCCAGTCAAGAGGAGCAAAGAGCAGCTCTACGAAGCCTCAGGCGTCAGGCAAAAGCCGTACCAAGTGCCAGGTGAAACCTGCAAAGGCTATGATGGCGAAAGGAACCACGCCAGATGTTGGGAACGCATTCATAATCGACACGGGCTGTACAAAACATTTGTGCCCGCACAGAGGACTGTTTTCGACGTTGAAGAAGCAAAGCTTCACTGTGAAACAGGCCAACGGTCAGGAGTTGGAAGCGACTGGAATTGGGACTGTGTATCTTGAGAGTCTGAACTTGACTATAAGTGATGTTTACCTGGTTCCAGAACTGAGATTTAATCTGCTGAGCGTGTCGCAGATTGCAAAGAAAGGACTGAAACTGTCCTATGATGCTAAAAGCTGCAAGATCTACAAAGATGGAGAACTGTTTCTTACTGCCAAAGAGAAAGATGGACTGTATTTGTTGACTTTTGATCAAAGTGATTACATGAAATGTAATTCTTCTGTTTCTAACGAAATCTCTCTTGCAGGTGTGACCAGTGTGAGCACCAGGAAGGTGACGAAGAAGGTCGACAGAGCATTTCAGCGGGTATATGCTGATGTGATTGGTCCTCTAGAACCATCTAGAGGCGGTGCAAAATATTACCTTGTGTGTGTGGATTGTTTCACTAATTATTCTTGGGTTTATATGATGGAGAAACCGCAAGAAACTTTAGAAAAGTTTCAGGAGTTTTGTGACAAGGTTAAAAGTATGCATGATGCTAACATTGATTGTCTTTTCACAGATGAGAAGCAAATTTTTCTGTTACAGAAGTTTCAGAAGTTCCTGGATGGAAAAGGGATAGACCACAAAGTGGCAGTCTCGCAAGAAGCGTGGAACAGGGGGGTCTGTGTAAAAGTGAACAAAGAATTGCAAAAGGGGATGAATGCGCAATTGCTGAGTTCACATTTGCCACATGAATATTGGGCCGAATCGCTAGCGTCCTATCTTCATGTGTGGCTGAGAAAAGTCTCAACAGAGTTGGGATGTTCTCCTTTTGAGAAGCTGTTCAATAGAAAACCTTCTGTTGCCTATTTTAAGGTTTTCGGGTCTCATGTGAGAACAGAAGCTCCAGGTGGAGTAAAGAATGCCAGAGGCATTTTTGTGGGTTATGAAAAAGGTCTCTACAGAGTAATTTTGTCTGAATCTGGTCAGGTGATTCTCACAAAGTTCCTAGAGAGTGCTCCAAAGCAAGAGCGGGTAGTACAGACATTTCCCACAGGAAACGATTCTGATGATGATGATGACGAGTTTGATCTTATTGAGTTCAGTAGTACTGATGATGACAGCGATAGCTCAGACAGCTCAGTTGTCACAGTCATTGAGAGGAAATCTCACATAATGACTAGACCCTCAGAAGAGGAGGATGAACCATTGATTAAGCTTAGTACTGGTTCTCCAGAGAGTCCAAAGGTTGAACCAGTGAGCACAGAGGATCAGAACCTCATACGTAGGTCTGAGAGAGCAACGAAGGGTGTACCACCCAAGAGGTATTCAAAGGAGTTTGCTAACCTTGCATATGTTGCTATTGTAAACGACCAAGGACAGATTGAAGCTGTGTCTGAGTCAGAGACAAAGGCACAACAGAGAGTTGTTAACCGAGGTAATGCGAAGTCACACAACCAGAGAGGTACATTGGTTAAACCAGTGGCGGGTAGTTCCAAGGGTGGAACTGAAACAACAGGGGAATGTTATAAATATAACAACTGTTTGTTTTCTTCTCTGGATGACGCTTTGCTCGCAGCACACATTGATACTTTAGGGGGAGTATGTTACCATAAAGCACCAATGCTGCAGCAAGCAAAGGCTCTAGCAGCTCAGCCAGCTGCTTGTGGCTGGAAAGCCAGACAGGATGTTTGTGACTGTTGCCATGGGAACAAAGGGGCAGTCCATTCTGTACTGAGCACCGGATGTTAGCTCAGTGTGTGTGTGTCATATGACCCGTACTGGATGTACTTGGGAGGAGTTACTTCTTGCTGTTGTTGAAGCAGACATGATTCTCTGTACTGATGTAAGAGGCAGAAATAAATGATGTAAATAGTTTTCTGTCTGCTTCTTTCCCCTCCCTGGGGACACCAAAGGGGAGAGAGGAAGAACGGTGTGTTCCTCTCATACATCTGAGAAGAATCGCCGGACCTCGCCTGCTTATCAGCAGAGGGAGACGCGGGGAGGTCGACAGGAATATCTGCCGGTGCCTATGCTTGTGGCACATTCCTCTGACCTAGGCAGAATTCCAACAATAAGAACATCAACCACTGAAAATGGGTAAAGCCAATTAGAAGCATCTGTCTTGTTCCCTTTGATATCACAGTTACATCCACAATCAGCCTCATGTACAAGCTGTTACTGCAGTGTATATAACAGGGATGGAGAACCAGAGGCCCTTTCAGAGGTCCTGCACTACAACTTATCCAGAATGCGGCAGCTAGACTGGTGACTGGGAGCGGCCGCCCAGACCACAGAACTTGAAAGACCTACACTGGCTCCCAGTCCATTTCCGAGCACAATTCAAAGTGTTGGTGCTGACCTTGAAAGCCGCGTAAACAGCCTCGGTCCAGTAGACCTGAAGGAGCTTCTCCACCCCCATCGTTCTGCCCGGACACTGAGGTCCAGCGCCGAGGGCCTTCTGGCGGTTCCCTCACTGCGAGATGCCAAGTTACAGGGAACCAGGCAGAGGGCCTTCTCGGTAGTGGCTCCCGTCCTGTGGAACGCCCTCCCATCAGATTTCAAAGGAATAAACAACTACCTGATGTTTAGAAGACATCTGAAGGCAGCCCTGTTTAGGGAAGTTTTTTAATGACTGATGTTTTAATGTATTTTTAAGCTCCTGTTGCAAGCCGTCCACAGTGGCTGGGGAGACCTGGCTGGGCGGGCGGGCGGGGTATAAGTAATAAATGATGATGATGATGATGATGATGTCCCATCATCCCTGACTATCATGTGGTTGATGGGACATAAGAATTCAGCAACATCTGGAGGAAATCAGATTGGCGAAGGCTGGTTTAGCACACCACCCCAGACTCTCAGCTGTGGTTAACGTTATAAAGTTATAGAGTTATTATAGAGTTGGAAGGGACCACAAGTGTCATTTTGCCTAACCCCCAGCAATGCAGGATTATTATTTTTGCCCCGTGTGAGGCTCAAACCCACGACCCTGAGATTAAGAGTTTAAACAAGCTAGCTGGATGAGCCATGGTTTAAAGATGGCTTATCAAACCAATCAACCATGGTTAACAATAAGCATAGTTCATCAGATTTGGGTGAGGCACAAGCTGTGGTTAAGCCTAACGAGGATGTAGTTTCCAAACTCTTCACCGCTTGTGTAGAGGGAGGAGGGGGGGAATGTGTGAGCCCAAGGCTTGCTTTGGCTCATTCCCAGCATACTAAACCATGGTTTCACTTGACATCTGAACTGGGTCTGTAAGTATTCCATGCTCTACCTTAGATACCTTTGTTTGCCCCTATTGCTGATTTAGATAGTGTTGCTAAATACTGCACTATTGACCTCTCTTTTTCAGGTACCATGTGATTTACTTCCTCAACCATCCTGTTCTGATTATTAGCACTTCCCAGATGATCCCAAATGGCAGCTTCTGAAGCAGACTTCTGCACCTGCAGCAGCTTGAATGGAATCCGCCTACCGTGTAATTTGATATCCTTCAAGGACAGTCACTTGTCTCGGGCATCACTGCTAAACTGACCACGGTTTTGATGCACAGGGTTTTTAGCTTGACACAAAGTTTTTAAAAATGGAAAACATATATAATATATATAACATGATACTTGTTTCAATGAGCTAAAATCGATTGCAGTAGCTATTTACAAATTTACAGTATAACAAAGAAATCGGGGAGGTGTTCCAGGATTTCTTTTTAAAGGCCGTATCAAAAAATGAGTAAAGTGGGAAACCCTAGATGGATTTTGAAAAGCAGATAATGAAAGGGTACAATTAATCTTTAGGCATAAACTTGTTCATATAAAAATGTGTTGAATCCCGCCCCCCATCCTTTACAGTACAGCAACACAAATCATTAGCATTTTATCCACCATATTCTTGAGACACCCTAATGTGGTCCTATCCATTCACTTAAAGTAGTAGCAGATTTTTTTTATATATAGCAAACAGTAAATAAAAAGAGTACAATCCATAAATTGGTGCAAACTTTTGGGGCTTGCCTTTGATTTCCCAGTGTGTTTGTAAATGCAATAAAGTTTCACTGTTCTCCGCCAAATGTGTCCTTGTGTTTTGTTCCTCTTGCTTGATTCAGTTGTTTAATATGTGGCAATCTAATAAATTTACAGTCGTACCTTGGATCCCGAACGCCTTGCAAGTCGAACGTTTTGGCTCCCAAAAGCTGCAAGCCCGGAAGTGAGTGTTCCGGTTTGCGAACGTTATTTGGAACCCGAACGTCCAACGCGGCCTACGAGGCTTCCGACTGGAAGCCACGGCTTGGTTCCCAAACATTTTGGAAGACGAACGGACTTCCAGAACGGATTCCGTTCGACTTCCGAGGTACGACTGTACCTACAGCATGATCACATCTTACGCGCAGAGGCATATCTAGGGGTTCTCTATGTAGAGGTGAAGGGGGTAAGGTCCTGAAAACTGCTGCTACTTAGGCGTCTAAAACAGATACATTTTTACTAAGCTTTAAGACACTTACAACTGTTATTTTATAGTGCAGAGCAACAGGGACAGAAGGAACCATGAGAGAAGCGATGACTGGCTTCACGGTTTTTCCCACATAATGGTTTTTTATACGGCACGCACACACATTGTGATTAATATTATGGCACTGTTACCACGCTGTGGACTTCAAACTTATTTCCTCACCCCCAAATGTATTGATACATTGCCCAGCCTTAAAGTATGTGTGTGTGCTCTATGCAAAAATCACCATGCGGGAAAAACTGTGAAGCCAGCTAGTGCCTCTACATAGCTCCATCCTGATTGCAGACATGGTGATATATTGGTACATTGCAAAATTTAGCTGGTGCTCTATCCCGATTTTGAAAACCAGGTAACATCTAGCCCTCCTCTCGACCCTTGTTATTCTTCGAAAAGAATTTGTCTAAGTTTGCTTAAGTAAGTGGCTTAAAAGTGTGGGTTTGGATTAAGAAAAGAGGAGAAATGATTCCCTACAACAGGTAACTTATCAGTTTTCGTGAAAGGTGTCAACTTTGAGAGAAAGCAGTATTATTTGTGATGGCTAAAAGGTAATGGGACCCCTGACCGTTAGGTCCAGTCGCGGACGACTCTGCGGTTGCGCGCTCATCTCGCTCTATAGGCCGAGGGAGCCGGCATGTGTCCGCAGACAGTTTTTCTGGGTCATGTGGCCAGCATGTGGCCAGCATGACTGGCGAACCAGAGCAGCGCACGGAAATGCCGTTTACCTTCCCGCCGGAGCGGTACCTATCTATCTACTTGTACTTTGACGTGCTTTCGAACTGCTAGGTTGGCAGGAGCAGGGACCGAGCAACGGGAGCTCACCCCGTCGCGGGGATTCGAACCGCCGACCTTCTGATCGGCAAGCCCAAGAGGCTCAGTGGTTTAGACCACAGCACCACCCGCGTCCCTACACAACACAAAACACTGTTGCTGTCTGTAGGTTTTATTTTTATATTTTTTACCTTATATTTTGGAAATGTACATCCAGGTTTTATTTCCTTTAAATTGGGGGGGGGGGACCAAGAGAGTGGGGCCCTAAACTATAGCTTGTTTAGCTTACATGTAAATACGGCACTAGGGGCTGCCTGCCCTGCTCACTCTGCTAAGCCTAGACTAACCGATCCAATAGGAATCCAACCCCTCCGACCATCCAACATTGTGTCCTACATTTCTAAGCAGTGAAAAGTTCTGGAGCAGCAATACAGGGAGAAAGGGTACCAGGGGTAGGGGGGCTTGTAAACTGGCCACATATGGTTGATCTGTCTGGACTGAGATCAAGTCATACTCAAGCCACAAAGCTCTGTTTTGACGCTTCGTTCTTTGCTTGAATTCCCCAGAATTCCCCCTCGCTCTCTAAACCGAAAGCACAAGCATTTCCTCCACCCTCTACTTAATGAGGTCAAGGCGAACAAGTGAAATGTTGAGGGCTAGTCACTTGTGGGCTTATTTGCAAAGCTACGGTAGGCCCTGCATTATTTTCAGCATGGTGGCTAAGTTTTGATTTGTAACCAGAAATTCCTAGAGGTCTTTCCTAAAGCAAAGACACATAGAATTGTGCTGTTCCTCTGTAAGAAAAAGAAATAATAATCTTTTGTTATAGTTTTATCTGTCTCCCAAATATGATGGGGGAAATTTATTCCGGGGCTCAGCACTAATACATGTTTCTTGTACTACGTGCAAAGGGGTTTCTCGATCATGCCCATTTTGGACTTTCTGAGGACTGAAAAACCCTGAATTTAAAGGGCAAAAGGTCCAGGAGAACAATGGGGTGGGAAGTATCTCATCTGAAGGCCCATATATTCATGGGGAGACAGGGTGATGCAAATCTAGTCTAGACTGCAG
Source organism: Podarcis pityusensis (assembly GCF_964106645.2). Taxonomy (NCBI): domain Eukaryota; kingdom Metazoa; phylum Chordata; class Lepidosauria; order Squamata; family Lacertidae; genus Podarcis; species Podarcis pityusensis. The sequence goes on from NC_138045.1 coordinate 3,119,903, forward strand.
ATTCTGCTCTGGTGCAGGCAAGTCCTAAGTCCATAGTGTGGACACAGCCAGCCTCCAAAGCTGCTTCAGGCTGCAATTCTAAACCCACTTGCCTGAGAGTAAGCCCCACCAAATTCAATCAGACTTACAGTTGTACCTTGGTAGTCAAACGGCTTGGCTCCCAAACAAATCGGTTCCCAAACGCCGCAAATCCAGAAGTGAGTGTTCCAGTTTTTCGGAAGCCAAACGTCCGACGCGGCTTCCGCTTGAGTGCAGGAAGCTCCCGCAGCCAATCGGAAGCTGCGCCTTGGTTTTCAAATGGTTTTGGGAGGCGAATGGACTTCCGGAACGGATTAAGTTCGAGAAGCAAGGTACCACTGTATTGAAAACATAATATCACAATTAAAATATATGAAAATGATATGAAGTGGAATTATGAATGATATATAACTTACACTTTTAGAAGATACCTGAAGGCAGCCCTGTTTAGGGAAGTTTTTAATGTTTGATGTTTTATTGTATTTTTAATATTTTGTTGGAAGCCTCCCAGAGTGGCTGGGGAAACCCAGCCAGATGGACGGGGTATAAGTAATAAATGATGATGATGATGATGATGATGAAAATAGTATAGGAATTAATACCAAAAAATACTACACCCCATTCCCTGCAAAAAGAAGGACGCCCTAAAAACAAACTGAGCACACCTCTTATATCAATCGGCAATGGGAACAGGAGATGGACCTTTCCATTAATTATATGTGGGCAGATCCACATAAAACATAGACTATGAACTGCCGAAATCTACCTGGCAGGGGAGGAAATGTGCATTTGGGACTCCAGGGAACTTTGACACACTGCTGTGCTGTTTTGTCCAAACTTGTTCTGCTTTCACTTTTGTTTTGGCGCCGTAAGTGCTGTTCCTGTTACTCTTATCATAATGCCAAGGTCTCCATCAACAGCAGAAATTGTGTGCACGAAAGTTGAAGCAACTTCTAGGGAACAGAAACACAACGTGGCATTGTGTCATCGGTCTTGATCCATCAAGGGTGCTCTATTGTGTGCACGAAACATACCAGAGCTGCTGGGTGCGATGGCTATCAGGGCTTCAAGTAAAAGTAGTGATTATTTATTTCACCACTGAGGGAGGGTGGCACTCTGCACATGCTCAGGCACTCACTCGTTTATTATGGCTTGAACATGAGAGGTAAGTGGAAGAGCCGTGCACAAAGGCAGCATACCTCTAACGTAAGAACATAAAAAGAGCCTGCTGGATCAGGCCAATGGCCCAACTATTCAAGCATCCTGTTCTCACAGAAGCTGAGCAGATGTGTGTGGAAAACCCATAAAAATAAAATATCAGGGACGGGCAATCTGTGGCCATACAGATGGTCTCAGCCAGCATGGCTAATGGTCAGGGATGGTGGGCATTGCAATATATGTTTTAATGTACATATTGTCTCATCCCAAGGATAACCATTTTGTAGCCTTTCAAGAGGAAAGGAGAACAAGGATCAACTCTGTCCCAGAAACAATCTGATGGGAAATCGGTACTGATGGACTTGATGCAGTTTAAGGAACTGGATGCCCATGTGTTGAAGGCATGCTGTCTCTTATTGTGATATATACAGTGTGGAATTATAGTCCTGTAAGGAATCTGCTAGAATGCTGAGGGGTTTTTTCATGTGGATTTGGAATTTGATAGTACAGTGGTACACTGGTTCTCGAATGTAATCCGTTCCGGAAGTCCATTCGACTTCCGAAACGTTCTAAAACCAAGGTGCGGCTTCCAATTGGCGCCGGCGCCCCGGAAACAATAGCCGACAGCCACATCGGACATTCGGCTTCCGAAAAAAGTTTGCAAACCAAAGCATTTAACTTCTGGGTTTGCGGCGTTCGGGTTCCGATTTGTTCGTCAACTGAGCCATTTGAGAACCAAGGTTCCACTGTGCCTTCAAGTGTCCTCTCCGGATAGGAGGCAACTTCTTCTGTTCACATTGAAGGTCCCAATGGGGAACAATGTGGGTCACACAAGACCATGCTCCTGTCTTGCACATGTTCTAACACAATAGGGCACCTGTTTACAGGTGTACACCTGTGTACCCAAGAAAAAGGAAAGCTTAAGCATCTTTCAGAATACTTTTTACCCAGGGGCAAGTTTTTGCCAAATTTAAGAAATTAGTGGTCAATCAGCTAAAACACATACATTTAATTGACCAGCTGTGCAACCCTGAGCAGTTTTACTCACTGAGTAGCCCCACTGAGTTCAGCAAGATTGACCCTCTTGTAAGTGCCTGTAAAAATGCACCCCACATTTTCTTTAAACAATGTCAGGCTTAGAGAGAAAAAGGGAACTGGGTACTCCTTATTCGTGTCAACTGCTCCTGAATCTATTTCCCTTTGTTGCCTGGTGCCTAAAGGTGTATGATGAAGGTGCCAGCCAAGCATTCCACAAACAGGGAGCCACTGCAGATAAGGCCCGTTCTTGTGTTGCCACCCTTTGGCCCTCTCGTGGGGGAGGCACACAAAGAAGGGCCTCTGATGTTTATTTCAGGGTCCGGGTAGGTTCTCATGGAGAGAGATCCTTCATGTCTTTGCTTTAGGAAAGAGGTACAAGGAGACCCCCTCAGCTCAGTTCTAGCAACTGGAACAATAATTCTTGATTATTGTGGTTATAGGTTTAAAAAAAGGCCACTGTCCTGAAAATGCAGTGGGGCCTATTGTAGCTTTGCAAATCAGCCCACAACTGAGGTGGGGGGAACTTTGATCTTTCAAATTTCAGTGGCGCTCTGTGCAAGGTCAAAATCCAGCAGCTCCCTGCCTCACCACCTGCTCTGCTCAATTCACTACATCATAGTTGCGACACCCTGCAGTGCCCCCCTTGGCTTGATGCCCAGTTTGGCAGAACTGGCTGCACTGCCCTAGATCTGCCTCTGCCACAAGTTACTAGTCCTCAACATTTCACTTGCTCACACTGACTTCCTTTAGGTACCCATGTCCATGTTATCTATCTATCTATCTATCTATCTATCTATCTATCTAATTTATTACGGTTGGAGACCAGCTCATAAAACGCACTTGGGGTTACAGTCACAGAAGAAAAACAGAGAATTAAAAAATGTACAACAATAAACTATCGCAGGGAGTTGACCCAGAGTCACCCATGGAACCGAGTTTGGGGATTTTCATAACGAACTAGTTTGAGTTGGGAGATGGTCTGTGCCTACAGATCTGTACACAGAATCTGGCGACCATCCAGGTCGTCTTCTGATCTTTGCCTAACAGGAAAAGGTCAAGTTTTTGCTTTTCCGGGAGGTTGGCGAGCCTCACCAGCAGAGGATCAATGGTCTTACTACGTTCCTCTTCATAAAAGAGACATCTAAAGAACAAGTGCTCTGGGCTTCCTATCTCTCCCAATGGACAGGCGCAAAGACTCTGAGCATATGGGACTTTTTAAAGGCTTCTTCCAGGACCGGCGAGGGCAGAGCCGAGCTTCTGGTGAGTGTAAAGGCTCTTCTTGCATTTTTAGATACGAGAAAGAAGAGATATGCTGCCGGTGCAGCTATATATCTCTCGATTTCTCAAATTTTATAGTCGGGGCACCTTGCGCAGTCCTGCTGTCTCTCGGTGTCTAAGATTCTTTGCCTGACCGTGGCTTTTGCCTGGCCCAACCCCAGGCTCAGAAGGGCTTGAGGGGCAAAACCCAGTTTCTGAAGGGTGTTCAGGTCTGCAGTCTGCCAGCCTGACTGGAATTGATCGCAGAGGATCAATGGGGCTATCCCTCGGGGGAGCAGATTCAATGCCAGCCATTTGTAGATTGATGTTAGGCAGATATAAGCCTCCACTCTCATCATCCCCGTTTCTAGTCTAACCCATGCGTTTGAAACACATCTGGGGACTTGGAGGAGAGCTCTAAGAAGTTTGGATTGAACTCTCTCAAGCGGGGAGAAAGCAGAGGAAGGCGGGCCCAGAAAGGATCCATAAAGGAGCTGTGCCAAAGTTTTGGCCTTGTATAATTTTAGAGCCGTGGGGATGACGAAGCCCCCTTGTGCTCTGAAAAATTTAAGGATACAGTTTGCGGTTTTTTCCGCTGAGCTCCCGATGGAGTTTATGTGAAGTTTGTTGGTTCCTGAGGCCTGTACCACCATTCCTATGAGGCATCTAATCATAGCCTGCATTTTTATCAAGGCTTATAGTTTGATTAGGGTCTGTATTTTAAAATGAGCTTAAAGATTTTCAAATGTTTTATGCCAGGCAGAAGACCAGCTGCCTAAGTACTTTGTCAAGATGTTTATCCTCCTGGACAAGGGGGCCCCCTGATTTATAGCAGAAAACAATTCTCAAAGTCGTAAAAGGGAATTACAGGCTGAGGGCAAGGTTACACCACCCTACATAATTAAGAGTTGGTAAATAGTAAAACAAAACCCTGTGCCTCCCATTAAACTTGAGCCATATCTTTCTAAGGTTAAAGGCCAAGAGCAACTGGCTGGAGAAGGAGAAGTGTAAACAGAAAAAGAGGCTTTTTCCTATTTTATTTTGAGGCTGTAAACTGATTCCTTCCTGTTACTTTGAGAAGGTTTATTCTTGTAAAAAGCTATCTATGATAATGTATGAAATATACTGGCTTAAATGTAATTATGCAAAGGATCTAGAAAGAAAGAAATGTTAAATTCTTATTTCATAGAGTCATATTGCTGTAGGAGACCAGAGGGGCAAACGAGCCCAGCCCCCTGCCAGACAGGAGACGCCATCGAGCACTCCTGATATATGGTTGTCAGGCCTTTGTTTAAAGACCTTCAAAAAGGAGATCTTTCATTGATGATGTATGAGAATGTGAACCCAAGATCTCTGACATCTGTTTAAGATAAAAAAATTTAAAACTATTAACCATCTGTTTTGGAGGGCAATAGGGCAAGGAGGGCAAGAGGTGAGCTGGTAATTAAGGTTCCTTGTTGAGACAAATGTAAGATATATGACTACTTATTTGTCATTTATAGATAGAAGAATATATAGCTTTTTGTATCCCATAAAAGGCAATAGGAAATGGGTGTATCTTTTAGGATTGGTTGTAGCAATCAGCCAATAGGAAATTCAACCAGGCTGATTGGACAGAGGCAGCCAAAGGAGGAGCAAGGGAGCTGGGCTGAGGGAATATAAGTGCTGGCCATAATGGCAGGAGACCAGGCCAGAGCTTGGTAACCATATACCACTGTGCCTCTCATTTATTTGTCTGACAAATAAATTATTATTTTAATTTCTCTATTGCTGCGTTGAATATTTCATTCCAGCTAAGCGTTAACCACAAGCAGGGTGCTACATTTTATGGTGCCTGCGACTCGGATAAGTGGTCTGCTGGAACGCAGCCCCTTCGCCTTACTGGGCAGGGTACAAGAGAGAGGACCACTCACTGCTTACCCAGCGCGCACTGGAAAGTTTTTTTTTTTCCAGGGGAACGCAGAAGTCTCGTCTGTCTGATACCCTGCCCACCGACGGCGACGGACCGGGGGGAACCAGAGAAATAAACAGGCAACCAACTAAGGGTAAGTGCACTAAGGGGTTTTTGGCCCTCCAATTAATTGGGAGGAAGAGAAGTCTTGCTCAAACTTCTGCGTCTCAGTAAAGGGGAACTGAGTACGCTAGGTGGTTGGGTACATCAGATGGTGATCTGGTGTAGGGAAAGGAAAGGTTGGGAGGTAGAGTATGGTGAAGTATCCAGCGCATTGTATGTGTGAGAAAGTACAATTTGTAGCTGACCTGAGTGTGGAGTGGGTAGTACTTCGGTTCCCGGTAAGGCGACTTCACCCGGGCAAGGAATCTCACAAAGCGTGTGTGTGAGTGACTGAGTGGATACTTCACAGGGCCATACAATGGGAGTTGGGGGTTCAAAGGGGGAAAATACACCTCTTGAATGTATGTTAAATAATTTTAAGAAAGCCTTCTCAGGGGCATATGGAGTCAAAATGACGCCAGAACGCTTGAGAACGTTATGTGAATTAGAGTGGCCGAAACAAAATACTGAATGGCCATCTCAGGGAACCTTTGATATAAATTTAGTAAGCAAACTTTGGTCTAACATCGCCAAAGAAACTGGAGGGTGCCCAGAACAATTTTCATATATAGATTCTTGGCTGAGCACATTAAATAAAAATCCTCCATGGATAAGGGAATGCAAAGTCAAACGATGCAAATTGTTGGCTGTAAAAGCCGAAGCTAGGAAAGGAATCTTGCCAAATAAACTCAAACCCATTTTTGAGGGACCAGAGGAAGAGGTGCTTCCACCTCCACCCTATGCTCCACATCGAAGGGAGCCTAATCCAAACACTCCACCAGTTGTAACCCCAAGGCAAGAAAGTGGAATGAATAATGGGGCTGGAGTCACAGAACTTGATTCCTTGATAGATTATGATAAATATCTTCAGGAGGCATTGGAGGCCTATAATAAAGCCCAAGCAGAAGTGGTTATTCCACCTGTGAGTCCCAGTAGAACTCCATCTACAGTCTCTTTTAATGGAACAACTGATTGCCTACCCCAAACCCCTGTACATCCAAGTCCTAGAGAATTATTACAGAAGTTACAGGGAGACCTTAATCGGTCAGCAAGCAATACAGCCAGGCGTATAAGGCTGCTAAAAGAACGCCTTGGGACAAATACCATCCCCTATGATTTGAGGCCCCTAGAGCAAAGCGAAGAGAAAGATCACGTAGTAGCCCCTCTCAGAAGAGTATTTGATGCACTTGAGGAGCCTGTGCTGGTTAACGGGCAACTCAGACCACGGCCACCTCGAACTTCGACCCTCCAGTACATTCCATTCACAACTACGGATCTGATGAATTGGAAAACACACACCCCATCTTTTGCAGAAAAACCTCAGGCTATGATGGACTTGGTGACTTCAATAATAAATACTCATAGTCCTACTTGGACAGATTGCCGCCAGCTCCTGAATACTCTGTTCACCACTGAGGAAAGGAGAGACATAATTGAAAAGGCACAGATATATTTGCGTGAGCAGGCCAGAGTGGGAAATATTTTAAATGTTGACCGTCATCTCCGGGACAACTTTCCCTTGGAAGATCCTAATTGGGATCCAAACAATGCAATTCATCTGGCCAGGCTTACCACCTACCGCCAGACGCTTGTGCAAGGTATCCGCAGGGCATGCCAGAAGCCCACTAATATGTCTAAAGTCTCAGAAGTAGAACAGAAACCAAATGAGAGTCCAGGAGACTTTTTAGAGAGGCTGCAGGAAGCCTATCGTATATGGACTCCTTTTGACCCTGAAGCCCCTGAAAACAGCAGAATGATTACTGCTACATTTGTGGCCCAGTGCGCTTCTGACATTCGTAAGAAAATTCAGAAATCAGAAGGATGGGAAGGGATGCTGATGAGCCAAATTATGGCCATTGCACGCCGAGTTTATCGGAATAGGGATGAGGCTGAGAAGCAAGAGAAGAAGAAGTGGCAGAAGGAAAAGATGGTGATGTTAGCCACAGCAGTAAAGCAAGACTACCGCCCCTTAAATGGAGGGAGAGGGCGGGGAAGGAATCCACCACTGGGAAAGAATCAATGTGCGAATTGCAAGAAGGAGGGTCATTGGAAGCGGGAGTGTCCTGAACCCCTGAGGTTGGAAGAAGTACGCCCAGGCCCAGGCCCAGGCCCAGGCCCAGGCTCCGGCCCAAGAAACCAGGGACGGGGACGGGGAATGATCCGAGATGGAAGATATCAGAGACCTGGACAAGGACGGAGTAGGGACAATTTCATTGGACTGGCAGAGGAGAATTTTACCCAAGACTAGGAACGACCGGACTCCATAAAGTTAGGCTTCCAGGAGCCCACGGTCACGATTCAATTAGGGAGCCATTTAATAGACTTTATGATTGATACTGGGGCTGAATACTCAGTACTCCCAGAACTATTGCAGAAAAAGGCATCCAAAAGTGTAGTCATTAAAAGTGCCACTGGTCAGTCAGCTAAGAGGTCTTTCCTCCAACCTTTGGAATGCCAGATTGGGGGACATCGTTTAACCCATCAGTTTTTGTATATACCTGAGTGTCCAGTACCTCTCTTGGGTAGAGATATGCTGTCCAAATTGCAGGCCCAAATCACCTTCACTCCTCGAGGTCCAGAAATGAAACTGCCATCAAATGCAGCAGGAATAATTTCCCTCTCAGTACCTAAGGAACAATCATGGCGCCTAATGTCAGCCCTGCAAGTCCAACCCACATTGGATACAGAGTTAAACAAGCTCCTCCGAACCCTACAGGTGCCACCAGGAGTATGGGCCGAAAATAGCCCACCAGGAATGGCTAAGAATATAGCTCCAATTGTAGTAACCCTAAACCTATGGCTACCCCTGTATCTGTAAAGCAATATCCTTTACCCCGGCGAGCAGCAGAGGGCATCCAGAAACATTTGGACCGCCTATTAAAATATGGTCTGCTTAAGCCCTGCCAATCAGAATGGAACACACCTCTATTGCCTGTTCGGAAACCTGGGACAGATGAATACAGGCCAGTACAGGACTTGAGGCTCGTAAACCAGGCTATCGAGACCTTGCACCCAAATGTACCAAACCCATATACCCTGCTGAGTTTGATCCCACCAGAAGCAACATTTTTTACTGTATTGGACTTGAAAGATGCATTCTTCTGTTGCCGGCTGGCACCACAGAGCCAACCTATATTTGCCTTCCAGTGGGAAGACCCTTTAACAGGAACAAAAGGCCAGCTAACCTGGACGAGATTGCCCCAGGGATTCAAAAATTCCCCAACTTTATTTGGCACTGCCTTGGCGAAGGATCTAACAAGTTACCCCTCAATACCTGGAGAAAAGGTGGTTCTGCAATATGTAGATGACCTTATATTAGCAGCAAAGGATTTTGATACCTGTAAAGAAGGGACAGAGGAACTGCTCCACTTGCTCTGGGAAGCTGGCTACCGAGTTTCCCAGAAAAAGGCACAGTTATGTTTAGAAAAGGTCAAATATTTGGGCTTTGACATCTCACACCAACAACGAGCATTGAGGCCAGAGAGGAAAGAAGCTATTTGCCTTATCAAGGAACCTACCACAAGGAAACAACTCAGAGGATTCCTGGGAACAGCAGGGTTTTGTAGACTATGGATACCTGATTTCAGCAGTCTGGCCAAGCCCTTACATGAAAGCACTCGAGGTGCAGAAAAGGACCCATTCGTATGGGGACCTGAGCAGCAAGAAGCCTTTTTAGTTATCAAACAACGACTTATGGAGGCCCCAGCCCTTGGACTGCCTAATTCGGAAAAACCCTTTCAGCTGTATGTACATGAACAGAATGGGATTGCAGCGGCAGTCCTGACCCAGAGATTAGGAAGTTGGAATCGTCCAGTAGCTTATTTGTCAAAACAATTGGACTCAGTAGCAAAAGGATGGCCTCCATGCCTAAGGGCAGTAGCGGCCACTGCAAGCCTTGTCAAAGAAGCTGATAAATTTACCTTCGGCCAGACGATGTATGTGAATGTACCTCATGCTGTTCTGACACTCATGGAATATAAGGGTAGTTATTGGCTAACGAACCCAAGGATGGCTAGATACCAAGGCCTATTGTGTGAAAATCCCAGGATTCATCTACGAGTAGTGAATATGCTCAATCCAGCAACTTTGCTGCCCCTACCAGAGGTAGATGATGAAGAATCACATGATTGTCTCCAAATAATGGATGAAGTTTATTCCAGTAGACCCGATCTGAAAGATGAACCATTGAAAAATCCAGATGTTGTATATTATACTGATGGTAGCAGTTACCTGCATGAAGGTGCCAGACGAGCAGGATATGCTGTGGTCACCAATGAGGAAGTTGTGGAAGCTGAAGCTTTGCCTGCTGGCACCTCAGCACAAAAAGCTGAACTTATAGGTTTAACTAGAGCTCTGCAATTGGCAGCCGGATGTAAGGCAAACATCTATACTGATTCTAAATATGCCTTCTTAACCCTGCATGCACATGGTGCTCTATGGAAAGAAAGAGGTCTAATCGGAGCCCACGGGAAGGCCTTGAAATATGGACCTGAAGTAGAAATCCTGTTGGAAGCAGTATGGGCTCCAGAACAGATTGCTGTAATGCACTGCAAAGGTCATGGACGAGGAAGGGATCCAATAACCAGAGGAAATCATGCTGCTGACAAAGCAGCCCGAGAGGCAGCCCAAAAGCCTGTGGGAGGATTTATAGCAGCCCTCATACCAGAGGTAGTTCCAGGAGAAGTTAAACCTCACTATACCCCAGAAGAGAGGAAGTGGGCTGAACAGGAAGGAGCGGTTGTGAAGGACGGTTGGATGATCCTGCCGGACAATAGGATTTATGTACCTCATCACCTAGCAGGCACAATTGTAAGAAATTATCATGAATCTACTCACCTTGGCGGTACTGCAACCAGAGAGAGTCTCAGTCGGAAGTTGTATATTATTAACCTATCACAATTAGCAACTTGCATTTCACAGAAATGTGTTCTTTGTGCTAAAAACAATCCCAGGCAGGGACCGGTACAACCTCCTGGAATCCAACATGTGGGATATGTCCCCATGGAAAGCCTAATTGTGGACTTCACAGAGCTGGTCCCTTCTAAGGGATTCAAGTATCTCCTTGTGTTTGTAGATACTCTTACCGGATGGGTTGAAGCTTTTCCCACCCGAACTGAAAAGGCACGAGAGGTAACTAAGAGACTCCTCACTGAATTGATCCCGAGGTTTGGGTTACCTAGATGCATTGGAAGTGATAATGGGCCAGCGTTCATTGATCAAGTAGTACAAGAAGTATGTCGAGTCCTACAAGTGAAATGGAGACTGCATGCAGCATATAGGCCTCAAAGTTCAGGGAAAACTGAAAGAATGAATCGGACTCTGAAAACCCAATTGGCAAAATTAACCCAGGAAACGGGATTGGGATGGGTGGATGTGTTACCCATAACACTGTTTCGTGTTCGGTGTGCACCCACAAAAAGACTTAAGTTGTCACCTTTTGAGCTCCTGTATGGGAGGCCGCCCTCCTTTGTTCAGGATATTCCAGCTGACCTCAAACAAATAGGAGACCATGTGACACAGGAACAAGTGCAATCTCTCTCCCGTGTTTTTGTTTCTCTTAACAGGTGGGCCCTCGAGCGCACGCCGTGCAGCATTGCCGAGCCGATTCATCAGTTCCAGGCTGGCGATAGCGTATGGGTGAAAGAGTGGAAACGAGATCCACTTGCACCTAAGTGGCGTGGACCTTACACCGTCTTGCTCTCTACTCCAACAGCGGTGAAGGTAGCTGAGGTGACCCCCTGGATTCATCACTCCTGTTTGAAGAAGTCCGAAGGCAGTTGGACGTGCAAAGGTGACCCCTCTAATCCTTTAAAACTGACTCTCTCCAAAAACCCCTGTATCTAGCCCTACGGGGAACGGGCTAGGTCACGGGCAACATTAGACGACCGGCCTGCTGCAGCCACAACCTGGAAGCTGGCTGACCTGCGCACGCCTGAAGCTTGAGGAGCGTCTAAACCAGCGATTGTGAACGGGAAGATTCTCTAATACAATTAATTGACTGCCCCCCCCCCCCTTGTGGAACAATTATCAAGGATATTACTCATTGGGGATCCTTGGGATATATGTTTTGGTCTTGGTGGTTCCCCATTTCTGTCACTGGGGGAATTATATTGGGGCTAATATTTTTATGCTATCACAATAAGGTAATCTTTTGTGGAAGGAATGCATATACTACACATCAACATGATTTTATTATTAATCCTGATCCCTTGGGAAGGGGAAGGGTCCTTGAATCTGACCAAATTTACTAAATATGGATTCCGCCATGACCACAATATGTGGGTAGGCTTAGCTGAGATGGTAGCCAATGTTGCAAATAGGACCAATTGCCTTGTTTGCTCTCTTGGGCCAGATGATTCAGAGGGAGGTATGCCCTTATTACCGATACCATTAAATGCCATTGGTATGGTAAGCGAAATGCCACACCAAACAGAAGTACAGAATTTCCCCGGATGGAACTCAACTAAACCAATACGAGTTATACCTGTGCAAGGGGAATTCTGTGTACATAAATCATCAGATGCAGCTGATCCTACCATGATAGGCTCTTCTCATTGTCACTATACTTGGGATTATATTAAGAATAGTCAAACCTGGGTAAACGGTACTACCTATCGAACTCGGAATACCTTGCCCTGTGCACCTCCTTTTATTCATGCATGGAAAGTGGTATGGAACATAACTGTGACAGAAAAAGGCAATCTAACATACTGCACTGTGAACTCTGTACCCCTTTTGATATTTCGCCTTCTGCACTCCACGTACCAAAAACCTCAGACCCGATGGTTGTGGTGGATATGTGGAGAATGGGCATACAAGAAGCTCCCTTCCAAATGGAGTGGGACTTGTTTCCTGGGATGGGTATTACCACCAATGTGGATTATGCCCACTAATTCGGCCAAGCGTACACGAAGAAACGCTGATATTTCTCGTATAGCAGGAGGAAGTACCCAAAGTTGGAGCGATACTGATGATTGGCCACCAGAGCGCATTATAGCCTATTATGAGCCTGCCTCCTGGAATCCTGGTGAGCTCATACAAGGGGCACGGGATCCTATTTATAATCTAAACAGAATAATTCGATTGCAAGCAGTAGTGGAACTTGTAACCAATGCAACGGCCCAGAGTTTGAGACTTATTGCACAACAGCTGGATGAAAGTAGAGCCGCCATTTTGCAGCTGAAAATGGGAATGGATTATGTACTTGCCAGGCAGGGAGGCCTATGTGGAGTCTTGAACTTGACAGGGAGTGCCTGTTGCTTTGGCATTTCTGGTGGTGGTGAGGCAATCCGTGTGTTGGCCACAAAGATGGAGAGTATAGCACACGTCCCAGTACAAACATGGGAAGGATGGGATATGGGATGGCTCACCAACTGGTTACCTAATGTTGCGGGACTCAAAGGGATACTATTGTCTTGCTTGTTTTTCTTGACGGTAGTAATAATGGTTTTATGTATGGTGCCATGTATCATTTCATGTTTTAGAAGTACAATTAGCAAGATGATTTCGAATGAAACTTTACCTCATATCATGGCCCTATATAGAGCTTTACCTCAGGAATATGATGAAGGTCAAGCTATCAAGGACACTTGGGATGAAGGTCCTTGAGCTTGAAAGGGGGGAATGAGGCATCTAATCATAGCCTGCATTTTTATCAAGGCTTATAGTTTGATTAGGGTCTGTATTTTAAAATGAGCTTAAAGATTTTCAAATGTTTTATGCCAGGCAGAAGACCAGCTGCCTAAGTACTTTGTCAAGATGTTTATCCTCCTGGACAAGGGGGCCCCCTGATTTATAGCAGAAAACAATTCTCAAAGTCGTAAAAGGGAATTACAGGCTGAGGGCAAGGTTACACCACCCTACATAATTAAGAGTTGGTAAATAGTAAAACAAAACCCTGTGCCTCCCATTAAACTTGAGCCATATCTTTCTAAGGTTAAAGGCCAAGAGCAACTGGCTGGAGAAGGAGAAGTGTAAACAGAAAAAGAGGCTTTTTCCTATTTTATTTTGAGGCTGTAAACTGATTCCTTCCTGTTACTTTGAGAAGGTTTATTCTTGTAAAAAGCTATCTATGATAATGTATGAAATATACTGGCTTAAATGTAATTATGCAAAGGATCTAGAAAGAAAGAAATGTTAAATTCTTATTTCATAGAGTCATATTGCTGTAGGAGACCAGAGGGGCAAACGAGCCCAGCCCCCTGCCAGACAGGAGACGCCATCGAGCACTCCTGATATATGGTTGTCAGGCCTTTGTTTAAAGACCTTCAAAAAGGAGATCTTTCATTGATGATGTATGAGAATGTGAACCCAAGATCTCTGACATCTGTTTAAGATAAAAAAATTTAAAACTATTAACCATCTGTTTTGGAGGGCAATAGGGCAAGGAGGGCAAGAGGTGAGCTGGTAATTAAGGTTCCTTGTTGAGACAAATGTAAGATATATGACTACTTATTTGTCATTTATAGATAGAAGAATATATAGCTTTTTGTATCCCATAAAAGGCAATAGGAAATGGGTGTATCTTTTAGGATTGGTTGTAGCAATCAGCCAATAGGAAATTCAACCAGGCTGATTGGACAGAGGCAGCCAAAGGAGGAGCAAGGGAGCTGGGCTGAGGGAATATAAGTGCTGGCCATAATGGCAGGAGACCAGGCCAGAGCTTGGTAACCATATACCACTGTGCCTCTCATTTATTTGTCTGACAAATAAATTATTATTTTAATTTCTCTATTGCTGCGTTGAATATTTCATTCCAGCTAAGCGTTAACCACAAGCAGGGTGCTACACCTAGATACTTATAATTTGTGACTTGTTCTAATTTATGGCCTTAGAGTTCCCAGCTTCTAAGCTTTGGTTTTCCCCCAAAAGCGAGTATCTTGGGCTTTTGATAGTTGATTTTGAGACATTCAGTTTCACAGTATGCTGCGAGCTTCCTTAGTGCTCTTTTGAGTCCAATGGGGGTTCTAGATAGAATTACCGCCTCATCGGCATATAGCAGGACCGAAATATGCTGATTTGCGAGCTTCGGAGGGTGGAGTTCTGAGTCATTGAGTGCAGATACTAAATTATTTAAATAGAAATTGAATAGTAGAGGGGCCAATAGGCATCCTTGCCTGACTCCTTTGAAGGTTTTAATGGGGTCCGTTAGGTGCCCTAGGCGGCTACACCTGACTCTAAGAGCCGTGTTTGCGTGGAGTGCCTGAATTAAGAGCAGAAGCTTTCTATCTATATTGGTACCCTGTAGTCTGTCCCAGAGTCTGGTTCTGGAGACTATCTGTCTATCTATCTATCTATCTATCTATCTATCTATCTATCTATCTGTCTATCTGTCTATCTGTCTATCTATCTAGCTAGCTAGCTAGCTAGCTAGCTATTCAGTGCTTTTTTTCTTTTAAAATGTTTAGGGGTACTCTCATTTTCTTACTCATATTTAAACACGGCCCCTCAATGAGGCCAAACTTAGATTCACAAAATGCTTAGGGGTATGCATCCCCCCGCGTCCCCCCAGAAAAAAAATCTGTCTCTCTCTCTCTCTCTCATCTATCTATATCTATCTATCTATCTATCTATCTATCTATCTCTGTATTTCTTTCAGTAGAAGCGGAAAGTACTGTAATAGGAAAAAAGATAACCTATGTGATATATTAATTCAGCTTTTAAATCCATTGTATTGTATTTTCAGACATAGTCAGGTTTATTAAGGTGAACGAATAGGGCCTGCCAAAAGGGCCCGAGAGCATAAGCTCACCACTGCCCTTACCTGCTTTTCTTGCCATTCCCATCCATCCCTCACCGTTCATTTGTATAAAACTGGAGAGAAACACTCTGGAGAATTCACTGAACTGCTATTCTGTGACCTGAAAAGTTCCTTCCAGGGGCTGTGCATGGAATGAGCTTCTGCTTCCTAACTATCCCAGGATTCCGGTCTGCCAGGCTTACCAGTTCCTGGTAAATAGACACTCCATGGACCAGTCAGTTGGACCATCCGCCCCCTAGGCCAGATGGAGATGGCAGGAAAGGGAGCGGCCCACCCAGCACTCACTAGAGCAGCAGCAGCTGTGTCCCGGAAGCCTCCCTCAGGCCTCTTAAGCTGTGGCGGTGAGTGCAGGCTCCGTCCCCTAGGCCAGATGGAGTTGGCAGGAAAGGGAGCGGCCCACCCAGCACTGACTAGAGCAGCAGCAGCAGTGTCCCGGAAGCCTCCCTCAGGCCTCTTAAGCTGTGGCGGTGAGTGCAGGGTCCGCCCCCTAGGCCAGATGGAGTTTGCAGGAAAGGGAGCGGCCCACCCAGCACTCACTAGAGCAGCAGCAGCAGCAGCTGTGTCCCGGAAGCCTCCCTCAGGCCTCTTAAGCTGTGGCGGTGAGTGCAGGCTCCGTCCCCTAGGCCAGATGGAGTTTGCAGGAAAGGGAGCGGCCCACCAAGCACTCACTAGAGGAGCAGCAGCAGCAGCAGTGTCCCGGAAGCCTCCCTCAGGCCTCTTAAGCTGTGGCGGTGAGTGCAGGCTCCGCCCCCTAGGACAGATGGAGTTGGAAGGAAAGGGAGAGGCCCACCCAGCACTCACTAGAGCAGCAGCAGCAGTGTCCCGGAAGCCTCCCTCAGGCCTCTTAAGCTGTGGCGGTGAGTGCAGGCTCCGCCCCCTGGCCAGATGGAGTTGGCAGGAAAGGGAGCAGCCCACCCAGCACTCACTAGAGCAGCAGCAGCAGTGTTCCGGACGCCTCCCTCAGGCCTCTTAAGCTGTGGCGGTGAGTGCAGGCTCCGCCCCCTAGGCCAGATGGAGTTGGCAGGAAAGGGAGCGGCCCACCCAGCACTCACTACAGGAGCAGCAGCAGCAGTGTCCCGGAAGCCTCCCTCAGGCCTCTTAAGCTGTGGCGGTGAGTGCAGGGTCCGCCCCCTAGGCCAGATGGAGTTGGCAGGAAAGGGAGCGGCCCACCCAGCACTCACTAGAGCAGCAGCAGCAGCAGCAGTGTCCCGGAAGCCTTCCTCAGGCCTCTTAAGCTGTGGCGGTGAGTGCAGGCTCTGCCCCCTAGGCCAGATGGAGATGGCAGGAAAGGGAGCGGCCCACCCAGCACTCACTAGAGCAGCAGCAGCAGTGTCCCGGAAGCCTCCCTCAGG
Source organism: Podarcis pityusensis (assembly GCF_964106645.2). Lineage (NCBI taxonomy): Eukaryota > Metazoa > Chordata > Lepidosauria > Squamata > Lacertidae > Podarcis > Podarcis pityusensis. The sequence goes on from NC_138045.1 coordinate 3,136,539, forward strand.
CCTCTTAAGCTGTGGCGGTGAGTGCAGGCTCCGCCCCCTAGGACAGATGGAGTTGGCACGAAAGGGAGCGGCCCACCCAGCACTCCATAGAGCAGTAGCAGCAGCAGTGTCCCGGAAGCCTCCCTCAGGCCTCTTAAGCTGTGGCGGAGAGTGCAGGCTCCGCCCCCTAGGCCACATGGAGTTGGCAGGAAAGGGCGCGGCCCACCCAGCACTCACTAGAGCAGCAGCAGTGTCCCGGAAGCCTCCCTCAAGCCTCTTAAGCTGTGGCGGTGAGTGCAGGCTCCGCCCCCTAGGCCAGATGGAGTTGGCACGAAAGGGAGAGGTCCACCCAGCACTCCATAGAGTAGTAGCAGCAGCAGTGTGCCGGAAGCCTCCCTCAGGCCTCTTAAGCTGTGGCGGTGAGAGCAGGCTCCGACCCCTAGGCCAGATGGAGTTGGCAGGAAAGGGAGCGGCCCACCCAGCACTCACTAGACAGCAGCAGCAGCAGCAGCAGCAGCAGTGTCCCGGAAGCCTCCCTCAGGCCTCTTAAGCTGTGGCGGTGAGTGCAGGCTCCGCCCCCTAGGCCAGATGGAGTTGGCAGGAAAGGGAGCGGCCCACCCAGCACTCACTAGAACAGCAGCAACAGTTTCCCGGAAGCCTCCCTCAGGCCTCTTAAGCTGTGGCGGTGAGTGCAGGGCTCCGCCCCCTAGGCCAGATGGAGTTGGCAGGAAAGGGAACGGCCCACCCAGCACTCAATGGAACACCAGCAGCAGCAGTGTCCCGGAAGCCTCCCTCAGGCCTCTTAAGCTGTGGCGGTGAGTGCAGGGCTCTGCCCCCTAGGCCAGATGGAGTTGGCAGGAAAGGGAGCGGCCACCCAGGCACTCACTAGAGCAGCAGCAGCAGCAGCAGTGTCCCGGAAGCCTCCCTCAGGCCTCTTAAGCTGTGGCGGTGAGTGTAGGCTCCGCCCCCTAGGCCAGATGGAGTTGGCAGGAAAGGGAGCGGCCCACCCAGCACTCACTAGAGCAGCAGCAGTGTCCCGAAAGCCTCCCTCACGCCTCTTAAGCTGTGGCAGTGAGTGCAGGCTTCGCCCCCTAGGCCAGATGGAGTTGGCAGGAAAGGGAGCGGCACATCCAGCACTCACTAGAGCAGCAGCAGCAGCAGTGTCCCGGAAGCCTCCCGCAGGCCTCTTAAGCTGTGGCGTTGAGTGCAGGCTCCGCCCCCTAGGCCAGATGGAGTTGGCAGGAAAGGGAGCGGCCCACCCAGCACTCACTAGAGCAGCAGCAGCAACAGCAGCATTGTCCCAGGAGCCTCCCTCAGGCCTCTTAAGCTGTGGCGGTGAGTGCAGGCTCCGCCCCCTAGGCCAGATGGAGTTGGCAGGAAAGGGTGCGACCCACCCAGTACACACTAGAGCAGCAGCAGCAGTGTCCCGGAAGCCTCCCTTAGGCCTCTTAAGCTGTGGCGGTGAGTGCAGGCTTCGCCCAAAAAGGCCAGATGGAGTTGGCCGGAAAGGGAGCGGCCCACCCAGCACTCACTAGAGCAGCAGCAGCAGCAGCAGTGTCCCGCAAGACTCCCTCAGGCCTCTTAAGCTGTGGCGGTGAGTGCAGGCTCCGCCCCCTAGGCCAGATGGAGTCGGCAGGAAAGGGAGCGGCCCACCCAGCACTCAATAGAGCAGCAGCAGCAGTGTCCCGGAAGCCTCCCTCAGGCCTCTTAAGCTGTGGCGGTGGGTGCAGGCTCCGCCCCCTAGGCCAGATGGAGTTGGCAGGAAAGGGAGCGGCCCACCCAGCACTCACTAGAGCAGCAGCAGTGTCCCGGAAGCCTCCCTCAGGCCTCTTAAGCTGTGGCGGTGAGTGCAGGATCCGCCCCCTAGGCCAGATGGAGTCGGCAGGAAAGGGAGCGGCCCACCCAGCACTCAATAGAGCAGCAGCAGCAGTGTCCCGGAAGCCTCCCTCAGGCCTCTTAAGCTGTGGCGGTGAGTGCAGGCTCCGCCCCCTAGGCCAGATGGAGTCGGCAGGAAAGGGAGCGGCCCACCCAGCACTCAATAGAGCAGCAGCAGCAGTGTCCCGGAAGCCTCCATCAGGCCTCTTAAGCTGTGGCGGTGAGTGCAGGCTCCGCCCCCTAGGCCAGATGGAGTTGGCAGGAAAGGGAGCGGCCCACCCAGCACTCACTAGAGCAGCAGCAGCAGCAGCAGTGTCCCGGAAGCCTCCCTCAGGCCTCTTAAGCTGTGGCGGTGAGTGCAGGCTCCGCCCCCTAGGCCAGATGGAGTCGGCAGGAAAGGGAGCGGCCCACCCAGCACTCAATAGAGCAGCAGCAGCAGTGTCCCGGAAGCCTCCCTCAGGCCTCTTAAGCTGTGGCGGTGAGTGCAGGCTCCGCCCCCTAGGCCAGATGGAGTTGGCAGGAAAGGGAGCGGCCCACCCAGCACTCACTAGAGCAGCAGCAGTGTCCCGGAAGCCTCCCTCAGGCCTCTTAAGCTGTGGCGGTAAGTGCAGGCTCCGCCCCCTAGGCCAGATGGAGTTGGCAAGAAAGGGAGCGGCCCACCCAGCACTCACTAGAGCAGCAGCAGCAGCAGCAGCAGCAGCAGTGTCCCGGGAGCCTCCCTCAGGCATCTTAAGCTGTGGCGGTGAGTGCAGGCTCCGCCCCCTAGGCCAGATGGAGTTGGCAGGAAAGGGTGCGGCCCACCCAGCACACACTAGAGCAGCAGCAGCAGTGTCCCGGAAGCCTCCCTCAGGCCTCTTAAGCTGTGGCGGTGAGTGCAGGCTTCGCCCCCTAGGCCAGATGGAGTTGGCAGGAAAGGGAGCGGCCCACCTAGCACTCACTAGAGCAGCAGCAGCAGCAGCAGTGTCCCCGAAGCCTCCCTCAGGCCTCTTAAGCTGTGGCGGTGAGTGCAGGCTCCGCCCCCTAGGCCAGATGGAGTTGGCAGGAAAGGGAGCGGCCCACCCAGCACTCCATAGAGCAGTAGCAGCAGCAGTGTCCCGGAAGCCTCCCTCAGGCCTCTTAAGCTGTGGCGGTGAGTGCAGGCTCCGCCCCCTAGGCCAGATGGAGTTGGCAGGAAAGGGAGCGGCCCACCCAGCACTCACTAGAGCAGCAGCAGCAGTGTCCCGGAAGCCTCCCTCAGGCCTCTTAAGCTGTGACGGTGAGTGCAGGCTCCGCCCCCTAGGCCAGATGGAGTTGGCAGGAAAGGGAGCGGCCCACCTAACACTCACTAGAGCAGCAGCAGCAGCAGCAGTGTCCCGGAAGCCTCCCTCAGGCCTCTTAAGCTGTGGCGGTGAGTGCAGGCTCCGCCCCATAGGCCAGATGGAGTTGGCAGGAAAGGGAGCGGCCCACCCAGCACTCACTAGAGCAGCATCAGCAGCAGCAGTGTCCCGGAAGCCTCCATCAGGCCTCTTAAGCTGCGGCGGTGAATGCAGGGTCCGCCCCCTGGGCCAGATGGAGTTGGCAGGAAAGGGAGCGGCCCACCCAGCACTCACTAGAGCAGCAACAGCAGCAGCAGCAGTGTCCCGGAAGCCTCCCTCAGGCCTCTTAAGCTGTGGCGGTGAGTGCAGGCTTCGCCCCCTAGGCCAGATGGAGTTGGCAGGAAAGGGAGCGGCCCACCCAGCACTCACTAGAACAGCAGCAGCAGCAGCAGTGTCCCGGAAGCCTCCCGCAGGCCTTTTAAACTGTGGTGGTGAGTGTAGGCTCCGCCCCCTAGGCCAGATGGAGTTGGCAGGAAAGGGAGCGGCCCACCCAGCACTTACTAGAGCAGCAGCAGCAGTGTCCCGGAAGCCTCCCTCAGGCCTCTTAACCTGTGGCGGTGAGTGCAGGCTCCGCCCCCTAGGCCAGATGGAGTTGGCAGGAAAGGGAGCAGCCCACTCAGCACTTCATAGAGCAGCAGCAGCAGTGTACCGGACGCCTCCCTCAGGCCTCTTAAGCTGTGGCGTTGAGTGTAGACTCCGCCCCCTAGGCCAGATGAAGTTGGCAGGAAAGGGAGCGGCCCACCCAACACTCACTAGAGCAGCAGCAGCAGCAGCAGTGTCCCGGAAGCCTCCCTCAGGCCTCTTAAGCTGTGGCGGTGCGTGCAGGCTCCGCCCCCTAGGCCAGATGGAGTTGGCATAAAAGGGAGCGGCCCACCCAGCACTCACTAGAGCAGCAGCGGCAGCAGCAGTGTTCCGGAAGCCTCCCTCAGGCCTCTTAAGCTGTGGCGGTGAGTGCAGGCTCCGCCCCCTAGGCCAGATGGAGTTGGGAGGAAAGGGAGCGGCCCACCGAGCACTCACTAGAGCAACAGCAGTGTGCCGGAAGCCTCCCTCAGGCCTCTTAAGCTGTGGCGGTGAGTGCAGGCTCCGCCCCCTAGGCCAGATGGAGTTGGCAGGAAAGGGAGCGGCCCACCCAGCACTCACTAGAGCAGCAGCAGCAGCAGCAGCAGTGTTCCGGATGCCTCTCTCAGGCCTCTTAAGCTGTGGCGGTGAGTGCAGGCTCCGCCCCCTAGGCCAGATGGAGTTGGCAGGAAAGGGAGCGGCCCACCCAGCACTCACAAGAGCAGCAGCAGCAGTGTCCCGGAAGCCTCCCTCGGGCCTCTTAAGCTGTGGCGGTGAGTGCAGGCTCCGCCCCCTAGGCCAGATGGAGTTGGCTGGAAAGGGAGCGGCCCACTCAGCACTCACTAAAGCAGCAGCAGCAGTGTCCCGGAAGCCTCCCTCAGGCCTCTTAAGCTGTGGCGGTGAGTGCAGGCTCCGCCCCCTAGGCCAGATGGAGTTGGCAGGAAAGGGAGCGGCCCACTCAGCACTCACTAAAGCAGCAGCGGCAGCAGCAGTGTCCCGGAAGCCTCCCTCAGGCCTCTTAAGCTGTGGCGGTGAGTGCAAGCTCCGCCCCCTAGGCCAGATGGAGTTAGCAGGAAAGGGAGCAGCCCACCCAGCACTCACTAGAGCAGCAGCGGCAGCAGCAGTGTTCCGGAAGCCTCCCTCAGGCCTCTTAAGCTGTGGCGGTGAGTGCAGGCTTCGCCCCCTAGGCCAGATGGAGTTGGCAGGAAAGGGAGCGGCCCACCTAGCACTCACTAGAGCAGCAGCAGCAGCAGCAGTGTTCCGGAAGCCTCCCTCAGGCCTCTTAAGCTGTGGCGGTGAGTGCAGGCTCCGCCCCCTAGGCCAGATGGAGTTGGCAGGAAAGGGAGCGGCCCACCCAGCACTCACTAGAGCAGCAGCAGCAGTGTCCCGGAAGCCTCCCTCAAGCCTCTTAAGCTGTGGCGGTGAGTGCAGGCTCCGCCCCCTAGGCCAGATGGAGTTGGCAGGAAAGGGAGCGGCCCACTCAGCACTCACTAAAGCAGCAGCAGCAGTGTCCCGGAAGCCTCCCCCAGGCCTCTTAAGCTGTGGCGGTGAGTGCAGGCTCCGCCCCCTAGGCCAGATGGAGTTGGCAGGAAAGGGAGCGGCCCACCCAGCACTCACTAGAGCAGCAGCAGCAGTGTCCCGGAAGCCTCCCTCAAGCCTCTTAAGCTGTGGCGGTGAGTGCAGGCTCCGCCCCCTAGCCCAGGTGGAGTTGGCAGGAAAGGGAGCGGCCCACCCAGCACTCACTAGAGCAGCAGCAGCAGTGTCCCGGAAGCCTCCCTCAAGCCTCTTAAGCTGTGGCGGTGAGTGCAGGCTCCGCCCCCTAGCCCAGGTGGAGTTGGCAGGAAAGGGAGCGGCCCACCCAGCACTCACAAGAGCAGCAGCAGCAGTGTCCCGGAATCCTCCCTCAAGCCTCTTAAGCTGTGGCGGTGAGTGCAGGCTCCGACCCCTAGGCCAGATGGAGTTGGCAGGAAAGGGAGCGGCCCACCCAGCACTCACTAGAGCAGCAGCAGAAGTGTTCCGGAAGCCTCCCTCGGGCCTCTTAAGCTGTGGCGGTGAGTGCAGGCTCCGCCCCCTAGGCCAGATGGAGTTGGCAGGAAAGGGAGCGGCCCACCTAGCACTCACTAGAGCAGCAGCAGCAGCAGCAGTGTTCTGGAAGCCTCCCTCAGGCCTCTTAAGCTGTGGCGGTGAGTGCAGGCTCCGCCCCCTAGGCCAGATGGAGTTGGCAGGAAAGGGAGCGGCCCACCCAGCACTCACTAGAGCAGCAGCAGCAGTGTGCCGGAAGCCTCCCTCAGGCCTCTTAAGCTGTGGCGGTGAGTGCAGGCTTCGCCCCCTAGGCCAGATGGAGTTGGCAGGAAAGGGAGCGGCCCACCTAGCACTCACTAGAGCAGCAGCAGCAGCAGCAGTGTTCCGGAAGCCTCCCTCAGGCCTCTTAAGCTGTGGCGGTGAGTGCAGGCTCCGCCCCCTAGCCCAGGTGGAGTTGGCAGGAAAGGGAGCGGCCCACCCAGCACTCACAAGAGCAGCAGCAGCAGTGTCCCGGAAGCCTCCCTCAGGCCTCTTAAGCTGTGGCGGTGAGTGCAGGCTCCGCCCCCTAGGCCAGATGGAGTTGGCAGGAAAGGGAGCGGCCCACTCAGCACTCACTAAAGCAGCAGCAGCAGTGTCCCGGAAGCCTCCCTCAGGCCTCTTAAGCTGTGGCGGTGAGTGCAGGCTCCGCCCCCTAGGCCAGATGGAGTTGGCAGGAAAGGGAGCGGCCCACCCAGCACTCACTAGAGCAGCAGCAGCAGTGTCCCGGAAGCCTCCCTCAAGCCTCTTAAGCTGTTGCGGTGAGTGCAGGCTCCGCCCCCTAGCCCAGGTGGAGTTGGCAGGAAAGGGAGCGGCCCACCCAGCACTCACAAGAGCAGCAGCAGCAGTGTCCCGGAAGCCTCCCTCAAGCCTCTTAAGCTGTGGCGGTGAGTGCAGGCTCCGCCCCCTAGGCCAGATGGAGTTGGCAGGAAAGGGAGCGGCCCACTCAGCACTCACTAAAGCAGCAGCAGCAGTGTCCCGGAAGCCTCCCTCAGGCCTCTTAAGCTGTGGCGGTGAGTGCAGGCTCCGCCCCCTAGGCCAGATGGAGTTGGCAGGAAACGGACCGGCCCACCCAGCACTCACTAGAGCAGCAGCAGTGTCCCGGAAGCCTCCCTCAGGCCTCTTAAGCTGTGGCGGTGAGTGCAGGCTCCGCCCCCTAGGCCAGATGGAGTTGGCAGGAAAGGGAGCGGCCCACTCAGCACTCACTAAAGCAGCAGCAGCAGTGTCCCGGAAGCCTCCCTCAGGCCTCTTAAGCTGTGGCGGTGAGTGCAGGCTCCGCCCCCTAGGCCAGATGGAGTTGGCAGGAAAGGGAGCGGCCCACTCAGCACTCACTAAAGCAGCAGCAGCAGTGTCCCGGAAGCCTCCCTCAAGCCTCTTAAGCTGTGGCGGTGAGTGCAGGCTCCGCCCCCTAGGCCAGATGGAGTTGGCAGGAAAGGGAGCGGCCCACTCAGCACTCACTAAAGCAGCAGCAGCAGTGTCCCGGAAGCCTCCCTCAGGCCTCTTAAGCTGTGGCGGTGAGTGCAGGCTCCGCCCCCCAGGCCAGATGGAGTTGGCAGGAAAGGGAGCAGCCCACCCAGCACTCACTAGAGCAGCAGCAGGAGCAGCAGTGTCCCGGAAGCCTCCCTCAGGCCTCTTACGCTGTGGCGGTGAGTGCAGGCTCCGCCCCCTAGGCCAGATGGAGTTGGCAGGAAAGGGAGCGGCCCACCCAGCACTCACTAGAGCAATAGCAGCAGCAGCAGTGTTCCGGAAGCCTCCCTCAGGCCTCTTAAGCTGTGGCGGTGAGTGCAGGCTCCGCCCCCTAGGCCAGATGGAGTTGGCAGGAAAGGGAGCGGCCCACCCAGCACTCACTAGAGCAGCAGCAGCAGAAGCAGTGTCCCAGAAGCCTCCCTCAGGCCTTGTAAGCTGTGGCGGTGAGTGCAGGCTCCGCCCCCTAGGCCAGATGGAGTTGGCAGGAAAGGGAGCAGCCCACTCAGCACTCACTAAAGCAGCAGCAGCAGTGTCCCGGAAGCCTCCCTCAGGCCTCTTAAGCTGTGGCGGTGAGTGCAGGCTCCGCCCCCTAGGCCAGATGGAGTTGGCAGGAAAGGGAGCGGCCCACCCAGCACTCACTAGAGCAGCAGCAGTGTCCCGGAAGCCTAACTCAGGTCTCTTAAGCTGTGGCGGTGAGTGCAGGCTCCGCCCCCTAGGCCAGATGGAGTTAGCAGGAAAGGGAGCGGCCCACCCAGCACTCAGTAGAGCAGCAGCAGCAGCAGCAGCAGCAGCAGTGTCCCGGAAGCCTCCCTCAGGCATCTTAAGCTGTGGCGGTGAGTGCAGGCTCCGCCCCCTAGGCCAGATGGAGTTGGCAGGAAAGGGAGCGGCCCACCCAGTACTCACTAGAGCAGCAGCAGTGTTCCGGAAGCCTCCCTCAGGCCTCTTAAGGTTTGGCGGTGAGTGCAGGCTCCACCCCCTAGGCCAGATGGAGTTGGCAGGACAGGGAGCGGCCCACCCAGCACTCACTAGAGCAGCAGCAGTGTTCCGGAAGCCTCCCTGAGGCATCTTAAGCTGTGGCGGTGATTGCAGGCTCCGCCCCCCAGGCCAGATGGAGTTGGCAGGAAAGGGAGCAGCCCACCCAGCACTCACTAGAGCAGCAGCAGGAGCAGCAGTGTCCCGGAAGCCTCCCTCAGGCCTCTTAAGCTGTGGCGGTGAGTGCAGGCTCCGCCCCCTAGGCCAGATGGAGTTGGCAGGAAAGGGAGCGGCCCACTCAGCACTCACTAAAGCAGCAGCAGCAGTGTCCCGGAAGCCTCCCTAAGGCCTCTTAAGCTGTGGCGGTGAGTGCAAGCTCCGCCCCCTAGGCCAGATGGAGTTAGCAGGAAAGGGAGCGGCCCACCCAGCACTCACTAGAGCAGCAGCGGCAGCAGCAGCAGCAGTGTCCCGGAAGCCTCCCTCAGGCCTCTTAAGCTGTGGCGGTGAGTGCAGGCTCCGCCCCCTAGGCCAGATGGAGTTGGGAGGAAAGGGAGCGGCCCACCGAGCACTCACTAGAGCAACAGCAGTGTCCCGGAAGCCTCCCTCAGGCCTCTTAAGCTGTGGCGGTGAGTGCAGGCTCCGCCCCCTAGGCCAGATGGAGTTGGCAGGAAAGGGAGCGGCCCACCCAGCACTCACTAGAGCAGCAGCAGCAGTGTCCCGGAAGCCTCCCTCAAGCCTCTTAAGCTGTGGCGGTGAGTGCAGGCTCCGCCCCCTAGCCCAGGTGGAGTTGGCAGGAAAGGGAGCAGCCCACCCAGCACTCAAGAGCAGCAGCAGCAGTGTCCCGGAAGCCTCCCTCAAGCCTCTTAAGCTGTGGCGGTGAGTGCAGGCTCCGCCCCCTAGGCCAGATGGAGTTGGCAGGAAAGGGAGCGGCCCACTCAGCACTCACTAAAGCAGCAGCAGCAGTGTCCCGGAAGCCTCCCCCAGGCCTCTTAAGCTGTGGCGGTGAGTGCAGGCTCCGCCCCCTAGGCCAGATGGAGTTGGCAGGAAAGGGAGCGGCCCACCCAGCACTCACTAGAGCAATAGCAGCAGCAGCAGTGTTCCGGAAGCCTCCCTCAGGCCTCTTAAGCTGTGGCGGTGAGTGCAGGCTCTGCCCCCTAGGCCAGATGGAGTTGGCAGGAAAGGGAGCGGCCCACCCAGCACTCACTAGAGCAGCAGCAGTGTCCCGGAAGCCTAACTCAGGTCTCTTAAGCTGTGGCGGTGACTGCAATCTCCGCCCCCTAGGCCAGATGGAGTTAGCAGGAAAGGGAGCGGCCCACCCAGCACTCACTAGAGCAGCAGCAGCAGCAGCAGTGTCCCGGAAGCCTCCCTCAGGCCTCTTAAGGTTTGGCGGTGAGTGCAGGCTCCGCCCCCTAGGCCAGATGGAGTTGGCAGGACAGGGAGCGGCCCACCCAGTACTCACTAGAGCAGCAGCAGCAGCAGCAGTGTCCCGGAAGCCTCCCTCAGGCCTCTTAAGGTTTGGCGGTGAGTGCAGGCTCCGCCCCCTAGGCCAGATGGAGTTGGCAGGACAGGGAGCGGCCCACCCAGCACTCACTAGAGCAGCAGCAGTGTTCCAGAAGCCTCCCTGAGGCATCTTAAGCTGTGGCGGTGATTGCAGGCTCCGCCCCCTAGGCCAGATGGAGTTGGCAGGAAAGGGAGCAGCCCACCCAGCACTCACTAGAGCAGCAGCAGGAGCAGCAGTGTCCCGGAAGCCTCCCTCAGGCCTCTTAAGCTGTGGCGGTCAGTGCAGTCTCTGCCCCCTAGGCCAGATGGTGTTGGCAGGAAAGGGAGCGGCCCACCCAGCACTCACTAGAGCAATAGCAGCAGCAGCAGTGTTCCGGAAGCCTCCCTCAGGCCTCTTAAGCTGTGGCGGTGAGTGCAGGCTCCGCTCCCTAGGCCAGATGGAGTTGGCAGGAAAGGGAGCGGCCCACCCAGTACTCACTAGAGCAGCAGCAGCAGCAGCAGTGTCCCGGAAGCCTCCCTCAGGCCTCTTAAGGTTTGGCGGTGAGTGCAGGCTCCGCCCCCTAGGCCAGATGGAGTTGGCAGGACAGGGAGCGGCCCACCCAGCACTCACTAGAGCAGCAGCAGTGTTCCAGAAGCCTCCCTGAGGCATCTTAAGCTGTGGCGGTGATTGCAGGCTCCGCCCCCTAGGCCAGATGGAGTTGGCAGGAAAGGGAGCAGCCCACCCAGCACTCACTAGAGCAGCAGCAGGAGCAGCAGTGTCCCGGAAGCCTCCCTCAGGCCTCTTAAGCTGTGGCGGTCAGTGCAGTCTCTGCCCCCTAGGCCAGATGGTGTTGGCAGGAAAGGGAGCGGCCCACCCAGCACTCACTAGAGCAATAGCAGCAGCAGCAGTGTTCCGGAAGCCTCCCTCAGGCCTCTTAAGCTGTGGCGGTGAGTGCAGGCTCCGCTCCCTAGGCCAGATGGAGTTGGCAGGAAAGGGAGCGGCCCTCCCAGCACTCACTAGAGCAGCAGCAGCACCAGCAGTGTTCCGGAAGCCTCCCTCAGGCCTCTAAAGCTGTGGCGGTGAGTTCAGGCTCCGCCCCCTAGGCCAGATGGAGTTGGCTGGAAAGGGAGCAGCCCACCCAGGACTCACTAGAGCAGCAGCAGCACCAGCAGTGTTCCGGATGCCTCTCTCAGGCCTCTTAAGCTGTGGCGGTGAGTGCAGGCTCCGCCCCCTAGGCCAGATGGAGTTGGCAGGAAAGGGAGCGGCCCACCCAGCACTCACTAGAGCAGCAGCAGCAGCGTCCCGGAAGCCTCCCTCGGGCCTCTTAAGCTGTGGTGGTGCATGAAGGCTCCGCCCCCTAGGCCAGATGGAGTTGGCAGGAAAGGGAGCGGCCCACCCAGCACTCACTAGAGCAGCAGCAGCAGCGTCCCGGAAGCCTCCCTCGGGCCTCTTAAGCTGTGGCGGTGAGTGCAGGCTCCGCCCCCTTGGCCAGATGGAGTTGGCAGGAAAGGAAGTGGCCCACCCAGCACTCAGTAGAGCAGCAGCAGCAGTGTCCCGGAAGCCTCCCTCAGGCCTCTTAAGCTGTGGCGGTGAGAGCAGGCTCCGCCCCCTAGGCCAGATGGAGTTGGATTTAAAGGGAGCGGCCCATCCAGCACTCACTAGAGCAATAGCAGCAGCAGTGTCCCGGAAACCTCCCTCAGGCCTCTTAAGCTGTGGCGGTGAGTGCAGGCTCCGCCCCCTAGGCCAGATGGAGCTGGCGGGAAAGGGAGCGGCCCACCCGGCACTCACTAGAGCAGCAGCAGTGTCCCGGAAGCCTCCCTCAGGCCTCTTAAGCTGTGGCGGTGAGTGCAGGCTCCGCCCCCTAGGCCAGATGGAGTTGGCAGGAAAGGGAGCGGCCCACCCAGCACTCACTAGAGCAGCAGCAGCAGCAGCAGTGTCCTGGAAGCCTCCCTCAGGCCCCTTAAGCTGTGGCAGTGAGTGCAGGCTCCGCCCCCTAGGCCACATGGAGTTGGCAGGAAAGGGAGCGGCCCACCCAGGACTCACTAGAGCAGCAGCAGCACCAGCAGTGTCCCGGAAGCCTCCCTCAGGCCTCTTAAGCTGTGGCGGTGAGTGCAGGCTCCGCCCCCTAGGCCAAATGGAGTTGGCAGGAAAGGGAGCGGCCCACCCAGCACTCACTAGAGCAGCAGCAGCAGCAGTGTCCTGGAAGCCTCCCTCGGGCCTCTTAAGCTGTGGTGGTGCGTGCAGGCTCCGCCCCCTAGGCCAGATGGAGTTGGCAGGAAAGGGAGCCTCCCACCCAGCACTCACTAGAACAGCAGTAGCAGTGTCCCGGAAGCCTCCCTCAGGCCTCTTAAGCTGTGGCGGTGAGTGCAGGCTCCGCCCCCTAGGCCCGATGGAGTCGGCAGGAAAGGGAGCGGCCGACCCAGCACTCACTAGAGCAGCAACAGTGTCCCGGAAGCCTCCCTCAGACCTCTTAAGCTGTGGCGGTGAGAGCAGGCTCCGCCCCCTAGGCCAGATGGAGTTGGATGGAAAGGGAGCGGCCCACCCAGCACTCACTAGAGCAATAGCAGCAGCAGTGTCCCGGAAGCCTCCCTCAGGCCTCTTAAGCTGTGGCGGTGTGTGCAAGATCCGCCCCCTAGGCCAGATGGAGTTGGCAGGAAAGGGAGCGGCCCACCCAGCACTCACTAGAGCAATAGCAGCAGCAGCAGAGTCCCGGAAGTCTCCCTCAGGCCTCTTAAGCTGTGGCGGTGAGTGCAGGCTCCGCCCCTTTAGGCCAGATGGAGCTGGCAGGAAAGGGAGCGGCCCACCCGGCACTCACTAGAGCAGCAGCAGTGTCCCGGAAGCCTCCCTCAGGCCTCTTAAGCTGTGGCGGTGGGTGCAGGCTCCGCCCCCTTGGCCAGATGGAGTTGGCAGGAAAGGGAGCGGCCCACCCAGCACTCACTAGAGCAGCAGCAGCAGCAGCAGTGTCCTGGAAGCCTCCCTCAGGCCGCTTAAGCTGTGGTGGTGAGTGCAGGCTCCGCCCCCTAGGCCACATGGAGTTGGCAGGAAAGGGAGCGGCCCACCCAGGACTCACTAGAGCAGCAGCAGCACCAGCAGTGTCTCGGAAGCCTCCCTCAGGCCTCTTAAGCTGTGGCGGTGAGTGCAGGCTCCGCCCCCTAGGCCAGATGGAGTTGGCAGGAAAGGGAGCGGCCCACCCAGCACTCACTAGAGCAGCAGCAGCAGCAGCAGTGTCCTGGAAGCCTCCCTCAGGCCGCTTAAGCTGTGGTGGTGAGTGCAGGCTCCGCCCCCTAGGCCACATGGAGTTGGCAGGAAAGGGAGCGGCCCACCCAGCACTCACTAGAGAAGCAGCAGCAGTGTCCCGGAAGCCTCCCTCAGGCCTCTTAAGATGTGGCGGTGAGTGCAGGCTCCGCCCCTTAGGCCAGATGGAGTTGGCAGGAAAGAGAGTGGCCCACCCAGCACTCATTAGAGCAGCAGCAGCAGCAGCAGCAGTGTTCCGGAAGCCTCCCTCAGGCCTCTTAAGCTGTTTCGGTGAGTGCAGGCTCCGCCCCCTAGGCCAGATGGAGATGGTAGGAAAGGGAGCGGCCCACCCAGCACTCACTAAAACAGCAGCAGCAGTGTCCCGGAAGCCTCCCTCAGGCCTCTTAAGCTGTGGTGGTGAGTGCAGGCTCCGCCCCCTAGGCCAGATGGAGTTGGCAGGAAAGGGAGCGCCCCACCCAGCACTCACTAGAGCAGCAGCAGCAGTGTCCCGGAAACCTCCCTCAGGCCTCTTAAGCTGTGGCGGTGAGTGCAGGCTCCGCCCCCTAGGCCAGATGGAGATGGTAGGAAAGGGAGCGGCCCACCCAGAACTCACTAAAACAGCAGCAGCAGTGTCCCGGAAGCCTCCCTCAGGCCTCTTAAGCTGTGGTGGTGAGTGCAGGCTCCGCCCCCTAGGCCAGATGGAGTTGGCAGGAAAGGGAGCGGCCCACCCAGCACTCACTAGAGCAGCAGCAGCAGCAGTGTCCCGGAAGCCTCCCTCAGGCCTCGTAAGCTGTGGCGGTGAGTGCAGGCTCCGCCCCCTAGGCCAGATGGAGTTGGCAGGAAAGGGAGCGGCCCACCCAGCACTCACTACAGCAGCAGCAGCAGTGTCCCGGAAGCCTCCCTCAGGCCTCTTAAGCTGTGGCGGTGAGTGCAGGCTCCGCCCCCTAGGCCAGATGGAGTTGGCAGGAAAGGGAGCGGCCCACCCAGCACTCACTACAGCAGCTGCAGCAGTGTCCCGGAAGCCTCCCTCAGGCCTCTTAAGCTGTGGCGGTGAGTGCAGGCTCCGCCCCCTAAGCCAGATGGAGTTGGCAGGAAAGGGAGCGGCCCACCCAGCACTCACTGGAACAGCAGCAGCAGCAGCAGTGTCCCGGAAGCCTCCCTCAGGCCTCTTAAGCTGTGGCGGTGAGTGCAGGCTCCGCCCCCTAGGCCAGATGGAGTTGGCAGGAAAGGGAGCGGCCCACCCAGCACTCACTACAGCAGCAGCAGCAGTGTCCCGGAAGCCTCCCTTCGGCCTCTTAAGCTGTGGCGGTGAGTGCAGGCTCCGCCCCCTAGGCCAGATGGAGTTGGCAGGAAAGGGAGCGGCCCACCCAGCACTCACTACAGCAGCTGCAGCAGTGTCCCGGAAGCCTCCCTCAGGCCTCTTAAGCTGTGGCGGTGAGTGCAGGCTCCGCCCCCTAGGCCAGATGGAGTTGGCAGGAAAGGGAGCGGCCCACCCAGCACTCACTACAGCAGCAGCAGCTGCAGCAGTGTCCCGGAAGCCTCCCTCAGGCCTCTTAAGCTGTGGCGGTGAGTGCAGGCTCCGCCCCCTAGGCCAGATGGAGTTGGCAGGAAAGGGAGCGGCCCACCCAGCACTCCATAGAGCAGCAGCAGCAGCAGCCGTGTCCCGGAAGCCTCCCTCAGGCCTCTTAAGCTGTGGCGCTGAGTGCAGGCTCCGCCCCCTAGGCCCCTAGCTAGCTATTCAGTGCTTTTTTTCTTTTAAAATGTTTAGGGGTACTCTCCTTTTCTTACTCATATTTAAACACGGCCCCTCAATGAGGCCAAACTTAGATTCACAAAATGTTTCTATCTATCTATCTATCTATCTATCTATCTATCATCTATCTATCTATCTATCTCTGTATTTCTTTCAGTAGAAGCGGAAAGTACTGTAATAGGAAAAAAGATAACCTATGTGATATATTAATTCAGCTTTTAAATCCATTGTATTGTATTTTCAGACATAGTCAGGTTTATTAAGGTGAACGAATAGGGCCCGCCAAAAGGGCCCGAGAGCATAAGCTCACCACTGCCCTTACCTGCTTTTCTTGCCATTCCCATCCATCCCTCACCGTTCATTTGTATAAAACTGGAGAGAAACACTCTGGAGAATTCACTGAACTGCTATTCTGTGACCTGAAAAGTTCCCTCCAGGGGCTGTGCCTGGAATGAGCTTCTGCTTCCTAACTATCCTAGGATTCCGGTCTGCCAGGCTTACCACTTCCTGGTAAATAGACACTCCATGGACCAGTCAGTTGCTTCATTTCACAAACCCTGCTTTTGTAAGAGGCCCAAACAAATCAAGATGCTCTGGTTACCTTTCGGCATAGATGCTCAGCAGGGTCATCCAGGTAATGATTCTTCTCCCTTGGAGAAGACTTCTCAGTGCACGTAGGAGAAACAGGTAAGTTGTTTCATTTCCTTGTTGGAGAAAGGCTTCTCTCTCACAATGCAAATGCAAGCAATCATATTCTTTATAGAGGTTGCTTAGGGAAAGAAATTTATACAGCCAAGGTGTGTCACCATCACAACGGCATAGCAGTGTGAATTTGGGGAGTAACGGGGAACTCTGCATTTGTGTAATCAAGGAATAAAGTCCCAAAGGGGAGGAGTGAGGGATTCACGTGGCTTGAACTCAGTCAGGAGGAAAGATCACCCAGATGTGGCCTGCGTATTGTCCTACCCAGTGCTTTGTTTCCTGAGGGGACGCGAGGGGCATACGCATACCCCTAAACATCTTGTGAATCTACCTTTGGCCTCATTGAGGGGCAGTATTTCAATATGCCTAGGAAAATGAGAGTACCCCTAAACATTTTTTTTTTTTAAAAAAGGACTGGCTTTTTAAAAAAGCACTTTCTTTCTGTATTGTTGCCCCATAGTTTTTCACTGCTCAGAACAGGGGTTCCCAGAGTGGGCACAGGCTGTGGGATTAACCAGAGGGTGCTAGGAGGCACGAGGGGCATTGGGGGTATAACTATCAGAATTTGAAAAACTGGTATCACTCGATCAAGCTCATCGATTTTACTGATTTAATTGAACTAAATAGTTTTAACTGGATTTGGAATAAATGTGCAATTGATCGTTGCTGTTTTGAATTTTATTGCGTTATTATCTTCCTTAGTTGGTCATGCAAACCACTATTCTGAATACCGTTGTACTTCTGCTCCCGAATGCCTTGGGAGTCAAACGTTCTTTTGGAAGCCGAACGTCCAGTGGGGCTTCCACGGCTTCTGATTGGCTGCAGGAGCTTCCTGAGACCAATCAGAAGCCGCACTTTGGTTTCCAAACGTTTCAGAAGTCAAATGGACTTCTGGAAAGGACTCCGTTCGACTTCCAAGGTACGACTGTACAGTGGAACCTCGGTTGTTGAACATAATCCGTTCCGGAAGACCGTTCGACTTCCGAAACATTTGACAACCCTTTACCTTTACCTTTTTCTCTCTAAGCCTGACACTTGTTTAAAGAAAATGTGGGGTGCATTTTTACAGGCACTTACAAGAGGGTCAATCTTGCTGAACTCAGTGGGGCTACTCAGTGAGTAAAGCTGCTCAGGGTTGCACAGCTGGTCAATTAAATGTATGTGTTTCGGAAGTCGAATGGACTTCCGGAACGGATTACATTCGAGAACCAATGTACCACTGTACTATCAAATTCCAAATCCACATGAAAAAACCCCTCAGCATTCTAGCAGATTCCTTACAGGACTATAATTCCACACTGTATATATCACAATAAGAGACAGCATGCCTTCAACACATGGGCATCCAGTTCCTTAAACTGCATCAAGTCCATCAGTACCGATTTCCCATCAGATTGTTTCTGGGACAGAGTTGATCCTTGTTCTCCTTTCCTCTTGAAAGGCTACAAAATGGTTATCCTTGGGATGAGACAATATGTACATTAAAACATATATTGCAATGCCCACCATCCCTGACCATTAGCCATGCTGGCTGAGACCATCTGTATGGCCACAGATTGCCCGTCCCTGATATTTTATTTTTATGGGTTTTCCACACACATCTGCTCAGCTTCTGTGAGAACAGGATGCTTGAATAGTTGGGCCATTGGCCTGATCCAGCAGGCTCTTTTTATGAGGAGGTTAAGGGGTGATATGATAGCCATGTTCAAATATATAAAAGGATGTCACATAGAGGAGGGAGAAAGGTTGTTTTCTGCTGCTCCAGAGAAGCGGACACGGAGCAATGGATCCAAACTACAAGAAAGAAGATTCCACCTAAACATTAGGAAGAACTTCCTGACAGTAAGAGCTGTTCGACAGTGGAATTTGCTGCCAAGGAGTGTGGTGGAGTCTCCTTCTTTGGAGGTCTTTAAGCAGAGGCTTGACAACCATATGTCAGGAGTGCTCTGATGGTGTTTCCTGCTTGGCAGGGGGTTGGACTCGATGGCCCTTGTGGTCTCTTCCAGTTCTATGATTCTATGATTCTATGTTCTTACGTTAGAGGTATGCTGCCTTTGTGCACGGCTCTTCCACTTACCTCTCATGTTCAAGCCATAATAAACGAGTGAGTGCCTGAGCATGTGCAGAGTGCCACCCTCCCTCAGTGGTGAAATAAATAATCACTACTTTTACTTGAAGCCCTGATAGCCATCGCACCCAGCAGCTCTGGTATGTTTCGTGCACACAATAGAGCACCCTTGATGGATCAAGACCGATGACACAATGCCACGTTGTGTTTCTGTTCCCTAGAAGTTGCTTCAACTTTCGTGCACGCAATTTCTGCTGTTGATGGAGACCTTGGCATTATGATAAGAGTAACAGGAACAGCACTTACGGCGCCAAAACAAAAGTGAAAGCAGAACAAGTTTGGACAAAACAGCACAGCAGTGTGTCAAAGTTCCCTGGAGTCCCAATTGCACATTTCCTCCCCTGCCAGGTAGATTTCAGCAATTCATAGTCTATGTTTTATGTGGATCTGCCCACATATAATTAATGGAAAGGTCCATCTCCTGTTCCCATTGCCGATTGATATAAGAGGTGTGCTCAGTTTGTTTTTAGGGTGTCCTTCTTTTTGCAGGGAATGGGGTGTAGTATTTTTTGGTATTAATTCCTGTCAGGGAAGTGACATCGGAGCTAGAGGTGGAGGGGAGGCTCTCTAATGATGCTGGAAAAGGGCCCAGCAGGGAGAGAGGCAGCTCAGCAGATGGGGAAGCAATTCAGTGCAACACCAGGAATAAGGAGGGGCAGATGGGGGAATCGGAGAGAGGGCTCCCAGACTCTTCACTGGACACCAGCGGGGAGAGCACTGGTTCTCCGCTACCCACGCCCTCCCTGCGCAGAAGACTTCCGCGCAGAGAAAGTAGGAGGAGACTGGGTGTCAAACAACTTTTATGTTGGAAAAGGTTTAAGAAACGCCCACTGACGGATTCTGCTAGCGACTGAGG
Organism: Podarcis pityusensis; assembly: GCF_964106645.2. Classification (NCBI taxonomy): domain Eukaryota; kingdom Metazoa; phylum Chordata; class Lepidosauria; order Squamata; family Lacertidae; genus Podarcis; species Podarcis pityusensis. The sequence goes on from NC_138045.1 coordinate 3,154,956, forward strand.
CAGCCACGAATTGAAGGGCTGTCCAGACAGAAAGGTTTAACAAGGCAACATAGCCAGGAGAGGCGGCAACTTACGCACGAGCAACCCCATACCATTATAATTCCTATACTATTTTCTTCATCATCATCATCATCATCATCGTCATTTATTACTTATACCCCGTCCATCTGGCTGGGTTTCTATACTATTTTCATCATCATCATCATCATCATTTATTACTTATACCCCGTCCATCTGGCTGGGTTTCCCCAGCCACTCTGGGAGGCTTCCAACAAAATAGTAAAAATACAATAAAACATCAAACATTAAAAACTTCCCTAAACAGGGCTGCCTTCAGGTATCTTCTAAAAGTGTAAGTTATATATCATTCATAATTCCACTTCATATCATTTTCATATAATTTAATTGTGATATTATGTTTTCAATACAGTGGTACCTTGCTTCTCGAACTTAATCCGTTCCGGAAGTCCATTCGCCTCCCAAAACCATTTGAAAACCAAGGCGCAGCTTCCGATTGGCTGCGGGAGCTTCCTGCACTCAAGCGGAAGCCGCGTCGGACGTTTGGCTTCCGAAAAACTGGAACACTCACTTCTGGATTTGCGGCGTTTGGGAGCCGATTTGTTTGGGAGCCAAGCCGTTTGACTACCAAGGTACAACTGTAAGTCTGATTGAATTTGGTGGGGCTTACTCTCAGGCAAGTGGGTTTAGAATTGCAGCCTGAAGCAGCTTTGGAGGCTGGCTGTGTCCACACTATGGACTTAGGACTTGCCTGCACCAGAGCAGAATCTGCAGTCTAGACTAGATTTGCATCACCCTGTCTCCCCATGAATATATGGGCCTTCAGATGAGATACTTCCCACCCCATTGTTCTCCTGGACCTTTTGCCCTTTAAATTCAGGGTTTTTCAGTCCTCAGAAAGTCCAAAATGGGCATGATCGAGAAACCCCTTTGCACGTAGTACAAGAAACATGTATTAGTGCTGAGCCCCGGAATAAATTTCCCCCATCATATTTGGGAGACAGATAAAACTATAACAAAAGATTATTATTTCTTTTTCTTACAGAGGAACAGCACAATTCTATGTGTCTTTGCTTTAGGAAAGACCTCTAGGAATTTCTGGTTACAAATCAAAACTTAGCCACCATGCTGAAAATAATGCAGGGCCTACCGTAGCTTTGCAAATAAGCCCACAAGTGACTAGCCCTCAACATTTCACTTGTTCGCCTTGACCTCATTAAGTAGAGGGTGGAGGAAATGCTTGTGCTTTCGGTTTAGAGAGCGAGGGGGAATTCTGGGGAATTCAAGCAAAGAACGAAGCGTCAAAACAGAGCTTTGTGGCTTGAGTATGACTTGATCTCAGTCCAGACAGATCAACCATATGTGGCCAGTTTACAAGCCCCCCTACCCCTGGTACCCTTTCTCCCTGTATTGCTGCTCCAGAACTTTTCACTGCTTAGAAATGTAGGACACAATGTTGGATGGTCGGAGGGGTTGGATTCCTATTGGATCGGTTAGTCTAGGCTTAGCAGAGTGAGCAGGGCAGGCAGCCCCTAGTGCCGTATTTACATGTAAGCTAAACAAGCTATAGTTTAGGGCCCCACTCTCTTGGTCCCCCCCCCCCAATTTAAAGGAAATAAAACCTGGATGTACATTTCCAAAATATAAGGTAAAAAATATAAAAATAAAACCTACAGACAGCAACAGTGTTTTGTGTTGTGTAGGGACGCGGGTGGTGCTGTGGTCTAAACCACTGAGCCTCTTGGGCTTGCCGATCAGAAGGTCGGCGGTTCGAATCCCCGCGACGGGGTGAGCTCCCGCTGCTCGGTCCCTGCTCCTGCCAACCTACCAGTTCGAAAGCACGTCAAAGTACAAGTAGATAGATAGGTACCGCTCCGGCGGGAAGGTAAACGGCATTTCCGTGCGCTGCTCTGGTTCGCCAGTCATGCTGGCCACATGCTGGCCACATGACCCAGAAAAACTGTCTGCGGACACATGCCGGCTCCCTCGGCCTATAGAGCGAGATGAGCGCGCAACCGCAGAGTCGTCCGCGACTGGACCTAACGGTCAGGGGTCCCGTTACCTTTTAGCCATCACAAATAATACTGCTTTCTCTCAAAGTTGACACCTTTCACGAAAACTGATAAGTTACCTGTTGTAGGGAATCATTTCTCCTCTTTTCTTAATCCAAACCCACACTTTTAAGCCACTTACTTAAGCAAACTTAGACAAATTCTTTTCGAAGAATAACAAGGGTCGAGAGGAGGGCTAGATGTTACCTGGTTTTCAAAATCGGGATAGAGCACCAGCTAAATTTTGCAATGTACCAATATATCACCATGTCTGCAATCAGGATGGAGCTATGTAGAGGCACTAGCTGGCTTCACAGTTTTTTCCCGCATGGTGATTTTTGCATAGAGCACACACACATACTTTAAGGCTGGGCAATGTATCAATACATTTGGGGGTGAGGAAATAAGTTTGAAGTCCACAGCGTGGTAACAGTGCCATAATATTAATCACAATGTGTGCGCGTGCTGTTTAAAAAGCATTATGTGGGAAAAACCGTGAAGCCAGTCATCGCTTCTCTCATGGTTCCTTCTGTCCCTGTTGCTCTGCACTACAAAATAACAGTTGTAAGTGTCTTAAAGCTAAGTAAAAATGTATCTGTTTTAGACCCCTAAGTAGCAGCAGTTTTCAGGACCTTACCCCCTTCACCTCTACATAGAGAACCCCTAGATATGCCTCTGCGCGTAAGATGTGATCATGCTGTAGGTACAGTCGTACCTCGGAAGTCGAACGGAATCCGTTCTGGAAGTCCGTTCGTCTTCCACAATGTTTGGGAACCAAGGCGTGGCTTCCAATCGGAAGCCTCGTAGGCCGCGTTGGACGTTCGGGTTCCAAATAACGTTCGCAAACCGGAACACTCACTTCCGGGCTTGCAGCTTTTGGGAGCCAAAACGTTCGACTTGCAAGGCGTTCGGGATCCAAGGTACGACTGTAAATTTATTAGATTGCCACATATTAAACAACTGAATCAAGCAAGAGGAACAAAACACAAGGACACATTTGGCGGAGAACAGTGAAACTTTATTGCATTTACAAACATACTGGGAAATCAAAGGCAAGCCCCAAAAGTTTGCACCAATTTATGGATTGTACTCTTTTTATTTACTGTTTGCTATATATATAAAAAATCTGCTACTACTTTAAGTGAATGGATAGGACCACATTAGGGTGTCTCAAGAATATGGTGGATAAAATGCTAATGATTTGTGTTGCTGTACTGTAAAAGATGGGGGGGCGGGATTCAACACATTTTTATATGAACAAGTTTATGCCTAAACATTAATTGTACCCTTTCATTATCTGCTTTTCAAAATCCATCTAGGGTTTCCCACTTTACTCATTTTTTGATACGGCCTTTAAAAAGAAATCCTGGAACACCTCCCCGATTTCTTTGTTATACTGTAAATTTGTAAATAGCTACTGCAATCGATTTTAGCTCATTGAAACAAGTATCATGTTATGTATATTATATATGTTTTCCATTTTTAAAAACTTTGTGTCAAGCTAAAAACCCTGTGTATCAAAACCGTGGTCAGTTTAGCAGTGATGCCCGAGACAAGTGACTGTCCTTGAAGGATATCAAATTACACGGTAGGCGGATTCCATTCAAGCTGCTGCAGGTGCAGAAGTCTGCTTCAGAAGCTGCCATTTGGGATCATCTGGGAAGTGCTAATAATCAGAACAGGATGGTTGAGGAAGTAAATCACATGGTACCTGAAAAAGAGAGGTCAATAGTGCAGTATTTAGCAACACTATCTAAATCAGCAATAGGGGCAAACAAAGGTATCTAAGGTAGAGCATGGAATACTTACAGACCCAGTTCAGATGTCAAGTGAAACCATGGTTTAGTATGCTGGGAATGAGCCAAAGCAAGCCTTGGGCTCACACATTCCCCCCCTCCTCCCTCTACACAAGCGGTGAAGAGTTTGGAAACTACATCCTCGTTAGGCTTAACCACAGCTTGTGCCTCACCCAAATCTGATGAACTATGCTTATTGTTAACCATGGTTGATTGGTTTGATAAGCCATCTTTAAACCATGGCTCATCCAGCTAGCTTGTTTAAACTCTTAATCTCAGGGTCGTGGGTTTGAGCCTCACACGGGGCAAAAATAATAATCCTGCATTGCTGGGGGTTAGGCAAAATGACACTTGTGGTCCCTTCCAACTCTATAATAACTCTATAACTTTATAACGTTAACCACAGCTGAGAGTCTGGGGTGGTGTGCTAAACCAGCCTTCGCCAATCTGATTTCCTCCAGATGTTGCTGAATTCTTATGTCCCATCAACCACATGATAGTCAGGGATGATGGGACATCATCATCATCATCATCATCATCATTTATTACTTATACCCCGCCCGCCCGCCCAGCCAGGTCTCCCCAGCCACTGTGGACGGCTTGCAACAGGAGCTTAAAAATACATTAAAACATCAGTCATTAAAAAACTTCCCTAAACAGGGCTGCCTTCAGATGTCTTCTAAACATCAGGTAGTTCTTTATTCCTTTGACATCTGATGGGAGGGCGTTCCACAGGACGGGAGCCACTACCGAGAAGGCCCTCTGCCTGGTTCCCTGTAACTTGGCATCTCGCAGTGAGGGAACCGCCAGAAGGCCCTCGGCGCTGGACCTCAGTGTCCGGGCAGAACGATGGGGGTGGAGACGCTCCTTCAGGTCTACTGGACCGAGGCCGTTTAGGCGGCTTTCAAGGTCAGCACCAACACTTTGAATTGTGCTCGGAAATGGACTGGGAGCCAGTGTAGGTCTTTCAAGTTCTGTGGTCTGGGCGGCCGCTCCCAGTCACCAGTCTAGCTGCCGCATTCTGAATAAGTTGTAGTGCAGGACCTCTGAAAGGGCCTCTGGTTCTCCATCCCTGTGATATACACTGCAGTAACAGCTTGTACATGAGGCTGATTGTGGATGTAACTGTGATATCAAAGGGAACAAGACAGAGGCTTCTAATTGGCTTTACCCATTTTCAGTGGTTGATGTTCTTATGACTGCGACGGTCAGTCCTTCTGCATTTAAGTCAGATCATGCTGATGCTCCAGTGTCACCGTCTGTTTCAGAAGCTGCCACTTGGGGTCCTCAGGGAAGTGCTTCTTAATAAACAGAGCGGGGTGAGTAAGGAAGTAAAACTCATTGTACCTGCAAAAGGAGAAGGCGCAATAGTCTAGTATTTCATAATAATGCCTAAATCAGCACCAGGGCCAGACAGGCAAACAGAGTGGTGATCCAGAGCAGCTGGAGGGCATCTGGTTGAGGAAGCTGCTGTGTTGCAACAATCCAGCCTCCAGAATCCCCAGATTTTGCACATGTAGCCCAGAATAAGCACAAAACTCCAGAACTGTTCAAAGAGGATAAATAGATGGTATCTATCCCTGCCATCAGGACACTCCATGCCCATGGCTTAATAATAATAATAATAATAATAATAATAATAATAATGAAATATTACTTATACCCCCACCCATCTGGCCGGGCCTCCACAGCCACTCTGCACGGAATAACACTTCAAAGATTAAAAACTTCCCTAAACAGGGCTGCCTTCAGATGTCTTCTAAAAGTCAGATAGTTATTGTATTTCCTTGACATCTGATGGGAGGGCGTTCCACAGGGCGGGCGCCACTACTGAGAAGGCCTGGTTCCCTGTAACCTCACTTCTCACAGTGAGGGAACTGCCAGAAGGCCCTCAGAGCTGGACCTCAGGCTGAAGGATGGGGGTGGAGACACTCCTTCAGGTATACTGGGCCGAGGCCATTTAGGGCTTTAGAGGTCAGCACCAACACTTTGAATTGTGCTTGGAAATGTACTGGGAGCCAATGTAGGTCTTTCAGGGCCGGTGTTATATGGTCTCGGCGGCCGCTCCCAGTCACCAACCTAGCTGCAGCATTCTTATTGCACTTGCTTACATTAATCAGCCCTGCGGCCATCAAATTGCAAACTCTGACAAGTGGTCCAAGCAAAACAAAACCACCTGAAAGCAAATGAAGTTAACTGTGAGAGCCAGTGTGGTGTAGTGGTTAAGAGCGGTGGACTCGTAATCTGGGGAACCGGGTTCGCTTCCCTGCTCCTCCACCTGCAGCTAGTCACACTTCTCTGAAGTCTCTCAGCCCCACTCACCTCACAGAGTGTTTGTTGTGGGGGAGGAAGGGAAAGGAGATTGTTGGCCGCTTTGAGACTCCTTAGGGTAGTGAGAAAGCGGGATATCAAATCCAAGCTCTTCTTCTTCTGCTATCCCCTCAGTGTGTCCCACGCTCTGCCTGGTCTGCCTAACAACGTACCTGAAAGTGAACTTGCTAAAAGCAGTATTCACAGAGCCACTTCCCCAGGTGCAGTCTAAGAGATGCCACCTTCCATCAATGCGGACAGCATTCCAGGCATGGTTGCTCTTCCCCTTTACGCTGCAGCTGCCTATCAAATACTGGCACTGTATCCCTGCAATACTGAGAGGGGAAGGAAGGTATTCAGGAACAGTGTTGCTACCAAGAGGACAAGTGGTTGCTTTCACCGCTTTGATAGGCTGGAGTGGCCGCCCTTCATTTTGCTGGATCAGAGAAAACAGCAATCAGGTTCTCCACAGATTCTCATTTGCTCCAATTTGGCAGGAAAACACAAGTTTTCCTGGGATGAAAGAACAACAACAACATTTGGACACGGACCTGGAAAGCCAGGACCTGTGCCTATAAAGCACAGAGCAAAGGTAAGTATGGATGAGGAACTAAGTCACACAGGGAAGAGACCCATTAAATTCAAGTAATTTTTAAGTCTATGGATTCCAGTAGATCTACTCAATTCAATGCAGCCCTATATATGCAAGTTTGCTTCAGGATCATTCCTCCACTTACATGGTGGGTCATGTTCCGGAACCCCATGCACATAAGCAAACATTGTGTAAGTAGGGTAAAGGTGAAGGTAAAGGTAAAGGTAAAGGTAAAGGTAAAGGACCCCTGAAAGTTAAGTCCAGTCACAGAGAACTCTGGGGTTGCGGCACTCATCTCACTTTACAGGCCGAGGGAGCCGGCATTTGTCCGCAGACAGTTTTTTCCGGGTCATGTGGCCAGCCTGACAAAGCCGCATCTGGCGCAACAGGACACCGAAACCAGAGCAGCGCACGGAAACGCCGTTTACCTTCCCGCTGGAGCGGTACCTATTTATCTACTTGCACTTTTTGGCATGTTTTCCAACTGCTAGGTTGGCAGGAGCTGGGACCGAGCAACGGGAGCTCACGCCGTCGTGGGGATTCGAACCGCCGACCTTCTGATCGGCAAGCCCAAGAGGCTCAGTGGTTTAGACCACAGCGCCACCCGTGTCCCTGTGTAAGTAGGGAGCACCCACTAAAAAAAAGCTCATTTTTTCCTGCTCTCCAGCTCTCTCTCCCCACAACACTCCTTTCAACCAGAGTTGAAGCTCTGGAGCTGGCTGGAGGACCTGTGGAAAAGCAGCAGCAGCTGCCATGCTGTGACGTGTGTCAGCTACTAGGTGGGGAGGCTGAGCAGCCTAAACAAAGCCCCACTGTGCCTCCGTTCTCTTTGGGGCTTCCTCCGCTCCCACTGAAGTCCTCTTTGGGTTCTGGCGAGGGTCTCCTCATGAGCCATGAGGACTCTCCAGATCTCTCCCGCCATTTTCTGCTTAGAATCTATTGATTTACATATTTCCGAGGGCTGTCACGTGCGAGTTGATCACGCCTAAGCATGGAGATAGCTGCCTAGGGCAAGGGGTGGGGAACCTGTGGCTCTCCAGATCTCCTATCGCTACAGCCAAGTAACAACCACTTGCCATGATGGCTGGAGCCAACAGAAGTTACCTGCACATTTCTTGAAAGAGTCGAGCATATCCACCGCAAATAGCCTTTCCTGACTGAAGGACATCAGCTGGTTTAAATGACACCTTGTCCAGGTTATAGCAGCCTTCCACATCATATTCTGTAGAAATAAAGACAATGAGCACCCATTCTGATTTGCTTGTGGGGTGGCAACACTTTGCCACACTTTCCATCGTGTTTCTCAATATCTTTCCTGGTTGCCAAAATCTGACTGGGGGGTGGCGTGGCTTGTCTTGCAAGAGCTCCAAATGAACTTTTGATTGCACAACATGAATTTGCCCATATGTGATTGAATCGCACCTCAAAAGAGAAAGTCTGGAAGCACTCGTAAATCTGCTTTGTGTAGACCCAGGGTCTTGTTGCCAAATAAAAATGCACACTGGTGCAAGGGTTAGGAGTCGGGAGACACCTCCTCTCCTCCCGTGCTGCGACCTTTACTTTATTTTGACAAAGTAATAAGAATAAATAAATAAGAATAAAAATGTGCACCCCACCAGCGAGACCATTCCATTGTAACTATCCAACCTCCCAAACTTTCAACACCTCTAGCGATGGTTTGACCCCTTTCCGTTGTAACAGTACAAATTCTACAAACACCCTCCATATCTCCTCAAAATCATTCCTCCTGCATATTCCCCGTCTTACCTTAATGGCACATGTTCATTTATCATTAATAGCTATGTATCCCACACCTCTTCATACCATTTTTCCATTTTATAGTCTGCTTGCCCCTTCCACTTGCTAGCTATCATAATTTGTGCAGCTTTCAATAAATTTGTGAGCGAGTCCTTCATAGCCTGCAAACCTTCCACCCCATCGTAAATTGATAATAATGCTACCGCGGCACTTTCAGTGAGCTTTAACCCAGTGATTTCTGTTATCAATGAGCACCTCCTGATCCCTTCTGAGATTCATGGCTGAACAGAGATCCCAGTCAAGCTCTGTGTGAGCCAAACACCAAATCACTGATCCACACAGGTTACAATCCAGAATCCTTTGTGCAAATGGAGCTGACATGACTGGCTATGAAATGGTGAAAATGCCCGAGACAGCTGCAAAGAAGCCATGCTCGGAGTAGACCCACTAAATTTAATGTCCATGAGTTACTTACATCCATTGATTTCAGCCGGTCTACTCTGAATATAACTTGCTTTGATATGACCTTACGTATCCATCTTCCTTGGCTGGCAATCACTGGACTGGGTGTCTGCTACAGAACTCTGCTACAGAGCTGGATTCATGGGCGCAGGGCAGTGACAAAGGCTGATCTTTTAATACCGGAAGTTGTCAGAGGCAAGGGGACTCAAGTATGCAGAAAGGTGGTACCCCCACCTACCTATATGGTGGCAGATCCACATCCAAATGGCTCGCACTTTCTCCAGGTCACTGGGGGCTTTTTGCAGCAAGACACTCACCAGGTTTTTCACGCTATTCCTGACATTCACCTGTTTCACAGAAGGTAAATAGACTTGGAAGCAGTTAATATGGACGAGGGGGTACCAGTTCCTTTCTTCTACCTAAGCCCACTTGTTTAAAGAAATTTTAGGGTGCAATCCTGCGTGCACTTACAAGAGTGTCTCTTGCTGAATTCACTGGGATTGCACAGTTAGTCGATTAAGTGTATGTGTTTTACTTGATTGATCAATCAAAGAATTTATTATACTTGCCAAAAATGTACCCTTGGGGGGGAAGTTGTTCTGAAGGGAGACGCATGATTAACCTTTCCTTTTTCCAGGGTTCACAGGCATGTTATTTCTACAATCTTCAGCTGAAACCCAAATCCTCTTTGCTACTGTCTCCCCACAAGTGCAGAGTTCCCCCATTGCTACTGGCAGAGGAACGGGGGGGAGCGCACTGCCCCCGGCACCATCGGGGAGGGGGTACCATTGCGGCCGCCCCCGACATGCGCCGTGCACCCCCCCACGTGCCGGGCACCACGCCCCCAGGATGCATGTCACGCCCCCGCAGGCGATGTGCCACGCCCCCGGGACACACGCCAGCCACGCCCCTGCCTGCTCTCCGCCCCTGGTGCCAGAGCATGCAGCTTCGCCACTGCCCATCGCACCTTTGGGTGGGTGGAAGTACAACTGGGGGGGGCATTCTGGGGGCAGGGAGGGACCAAGGCAACCCTGGATCCTGGGCCGGCCCTACTGTTGTCACTTGACAGCACTGGGGGAAACCCAGGGCTGATTACTGCACCAGTATATTAATTTTATGCCAGTTTAATTCTGGCGAGGCCCCCCAGAGATTCCTGGGAGTTGTGGTTTGGCAAGGGCACTGAGAATTTTCTGTTAATGACTGCTAGCCTTGTTCACAGAAGTATAGTACTCGGAGTTCCCCGAGGAGAGGAAATAACTACCAAATCAATTTCGGTCTGTAGTATAAATACGATCGAAAGTGAATTGTGAAAGAGAGAGGAGTCGTTCAAACCCTTTCATATTGCCTATGATTGCTAGCTCTCCTCCGAATTGACTTTGGAGCTATCTCCTGAATTTTTAAAGCAAAGCAATGCTGCAAAATAACTAAATATGGGTGTATATACATGCATTTAATTCACGCACGCACACAGAGAGAAAGAGAATCCTGTGGTTTGTTAAGGGTTCTAGAATTTGTAGCTCTGTGAGGGGAAAACTACAGCTCCCATAGTTCTTTTGGGGAGTTGGTGTTCTTTAAATGCATGGTGTGTGCAGCGCATGTGAATAGGTGCTCCACCGTGTTAGTTTTCTGGAAAACGGGAGCAGGGTCTTGTGACTCATGATGTTCCCAGTTCGGACCTTCCATCTCAACAGAAGTAATTGCCTCCTATCAGGAGAGGACACTTGAAAGCACTCTCAAATTCCAAATGCACATTAAAAACCTCAGCATCCTAGCAAATTCCTTGCTGCATATATCACAATAAGAGACAGCATACCTTCTGTGCATAGGCATCCAGTTCCTTAAACTTTGCCAAGTCTATTTGTATTGATTTCTGATTGGATTTATCCCATGGATAATCTAGGAACAAAAATGGAAACGTCCTTCTTGAAACAGTGGGGAAAGGGAGGGGGAGCAGAGGATGACCTATGATGTGATTTAAAGGGTTGGAATACAGGGAACCAATAGGGAATAGAGATAGGGAGCCTTTTCTGCTTCTCCCCAAGGGAAATACAGCAGCAGGGAGTAGACCAACGTTGCTCTGCTTAAAAGGACACAGACAGAAGGAAGGAGAGGGAGAATGCTGAACCAGGTAGGATTTTGATCTGATCTTGCAAGACCACAAGGCGTATGGCATGGTTTGCACTTCCCACTGGAAGAGCTGGTACCTCCTTAGAGAAGCCCTCTTCGCCCCAAACATCTGGCTTTGATAGGAATCCCTTAAGCCCGGCTGCAAATTTCACTGCATCCGTCTGCAATGTGCATTCAACAGAACGCCAACTGCAAGCTCATTTCAGGAACTATAATGGTAGCATAACAAGAACACAAACAGGGCTGCTTGAGGTGAGGGAGGAAATGTACCCACCCACCCACATGCCACATATTGAAGCTCCAGCCTTAGAGGAAAAAATATAGTGCAGCTTTTCCCCCCAGCCAGAACTCACTGGAACTGAGTTCTGGCACCTCTCAGGTTGGTGCCATTGCCACTGTAAAAGAACAAGGGAAGCGTTCGTGGTGAGTTCTGGCACCTCTTTTTCTAGAAAAATAACACTGAGCGCAGTTAATTTTTACCATTCAAGCCTTGTTCCCAGGATATCCCAAGAGGCGGGTGCAGAGATGTAGCTTGGGGGGGGAGGGGGGCACTGGGCGCCACACCACAGGGGGCAGCACTTCCCGCGGGGCCAGAAGCGCGCCCGAGCCACGCATCTCTCCTGGGAGTGACGTGGTGGCTTGGGCCCCTGAGCGGCTAGCTACGCCACTGGGTGGTTGAGTGACGGGCTCATAAAATGATTTCCTAAGATACGCAGCACTACTAAGTAGTCTTAATATATACAGCAGGTGTAGGGGATCTTTGGCCCTCCAGATGCTGGGGAACTACAGCTCCCATAATCCCTGGCCATGCTTGCTGGGACTAACAGGTGTTGTCACCCAACAACATCTGGAGGGCCAAAGGTTCCCTGCAGCTGACACAGAGGATCCAGATCAATAGCCATACATAAGCTTCTATTTACCATACAGATCTTCTTCCTGAGGCAGCATTGATGCTTGTACTCCTCCCATCCTGAAAGCCTACTTGAAAGGCGCTCCTTGGTGCTTCGAGCCAGGAATGAAATGCCCAACTGGAGGGATGAGGGAAGAGCATGGCTTGATCTGGGTTTATCAAACCCTTCCTTGGAGACCTTGGCATTAGGAGACGAGTAGCAGGAAGAGCATCCATGAAGTCAAAACAAAGGGGGAAAGCATAACATGTTGGAGCAAACCAGCGCTGGAGTGTGTCAAAGTTCCCTGCGTGGGGAAGCGCAGATACAGAAGGTGTCCCCATTGCTCATTTCCTCTCCCCTCCTGTGGTTTCCAGCAACTGGTATTCAGAAGCATTTCTGCCTCCAACTGTGAAGGCAGAGCATAGCCATCAATGGTAGTAGCCATTGATAGCCCTCTCCTCCAAGGACGTGTCTAATGCTCTTTCAAAGCCATCGATGTTTCGAGGCCTTCACGGTCTCTTGTGGGAACAAGTTCCATAGTTTAACTATGTGCTCCATGAAAAAGAATATATATTTAGTAATTAGATGCTTCTTTGAGGTTAGCTATCCGACGCATCAGCCTTGTTAGAATTTCTATTTCGCTGCCAGGCCCCCACCCTATTTCTTGAAGCATCTAGCTAGAAGCTTGTGCCAGCTTCCTCAGGTTGGCTCTCTCCAGCTAGGCTGAATAGGTGGGAAACTTTTGGACTTTGCGTGCCAGATCCTTATTGGGATCTGTATCTTGGGTCAAAATCCCTTTCACTACCAACAAAGAGACATCAGGCCTAAAAGGGAGGAGGGAAAGAGCCTAATATCACTACAGTCTTGGAGAGTCTCCCCCTTTTAGGACTGCAGTGAGATCAGGCTTAAAGGAAGGAGGGGAAGCCTTCGGGAGCCCCCACCTCTCTCTTGAAGAGCTCAGCAAGCTTGGGCTTCACAGGGAAGGGAAGAAACCTCTCCCTCCTTTTTTAGTGCTCAGAAGGATCTGAAGGGATGGGCAATTCTACTTAGTACTGAGTATTGGCTCGCCAAAGAGCTCTCTGCCAGGAGTGCCATGGCTCAGCCCAACTGAATGGGATGTTCTGCGTTGATATGAAGGGGGAGCCATCCTGCTTAGCAATGGGTCCCTGGTTTCTGCATTTCTTCAGAGGATCCTGACAACTAGTCCCATGCTTTGAGGGCTGTGCAAAGAAAGCAGCTTTGGAAAGCCATGTCCTATCAGTCAAGCCTCACCCCTTACCTGCATGTGAGAATGGCCTCATGGACCAAATGGGGAAGACTTGGGGAGGGGGCAAGATGTGCTCAGAGGTCAGACGTTCCCCACCCCAAAATTTCACCTCAGGAACCGATGGACTCTTACTTTGCCTCACAATCGTTTTGAAATGTGCCGGGTTTTCGACGTTCGGGAGCCGAAACGTTCCAAAACGCAGGCGTTCGGGAGCTGAGCTTTGACTGTAATATATTGGCGTCCGCATGAAATCCGCCCCATCCCATTGTTGTCCCGTGTCTTTAAATGCAGGGTTTTCCCATCCTTTGGAAGTCCAAAAGGGGCATGATCTTTGTACTTAGCACACGACTGAGTGCTAGCAGTAGGAGGAAGTGCAGGGGCTGAGCCCCAGAACAAAATTCCCCCCATCACTGATTCTTGTTTCTTTTCTTATCAAGGCAAAATCCTACGTGTCTTTGCTTTTCAAAAGATCTCCAAGGGTACAAGGGGATCCCTCAGCTCAATTCTAGCAAGCGGGACAGTTCTTGAGTTTTGTGGTTACACATCAATAGTCAGCCAGTCTCCTGAAAGTGCCATGGGGCCTGTTATGTATTCAGTGGTCTTGAGTCTGGACTAAGGATTCTGAGCTCCTGTGTTCTGATTCGATACATGATATCCAATCACAGAACATTTCTGGATTTGGGCTTCTGCCATTGGCCCTTAAACTCTGAGTCATGATTCGCAGCTTGGAAGTTTAGACAGCCAATCACGTGGGGAGTGGGAGCGGTCCAGGTCTTCAGAAATGTCTATAAGCAGTTGCTTCGACCCTGTTGTCCAGTTCAGTTACCAATCAACTCCTGTTTTTGCTTATCTTTAATCTTTTCCGAGAGACTATCTATCACACAGGATCTTAGAAAGTTGTCCCAAAACAAAGTTTGTCCTCAATACTGTCCTCTTCACATATATGGGGACATTCACCACCTGCACAGGCTCAATGTTTCCACATATTAAAGTAGCAAAAGTCCACATTAGCGGTGAATGTGAATTGCCACAAGCAATCTTGATTGCTTCTTAGCCCTCTCTAAGCAACATACAAACACGTACTCTAATGTAATTATTCTGTTCTAGTTGGCAAGCGGCTGCTAAGGTCACTTTGGTTTGACATCAAGGTTACTAATAAAGAAATAGAGGTGTTATACTGTATATATATATATATATGGCAATTATATAAATAATGTGTGTGTGTGTATCTCATAAGCGCAATTGTCTCTAAAAACATTAACTTGCCAAATATGCAGATTTCCCCCAGTGCTTCTGCTTTGCTAGGGTATTGGCTTATGTGACGCAGTCCTTCCCTTTTGAAAAACATGAGACCGATTGCCAATGCAACTGTGTTCTGGATAGATGCTTCTAATCGATTTTACATGTTCCAGCGAGTGATGTTTCTGTGGATGTTCCAGTCAGTCAGTCCTACAGAATAAAACTCAGGCATATTTTAGCCATCACACCCGTCCTTCTTCAGCCTTAATGTCTGTTTCAGAAGCTGCCATCTGGGGTCATCTGGGAAGTGATCCTCAATAAACAGAGCAGGATGGGTAAAGAAGTAAAACTCATTGTATCTGCAAAAGAAGACCGTGGAATCATGCAGTCTTTCATAACATTTCTGAAATCAGAACCAGGGTGAAGCAGGCCAAGCTGTTGAAGAATGCGTATGGAATATTTACATGCCCAATTCAGATTTCAAGTAGAACTATAATTTAGCATGTAGAGAATGAGCCCTAGAGGGCCTCAGGCTCACACTCTTCCCACCCCCCTCCATCTCTGCCCACCTGCACAGAGTTTGGAACCGACCTCCTGGTTTAGATTAAGCAAAGTTTGTTGTCTCACCCAAATCCGACAAACAGCGCTTTATGTTAACTATGGTTTGACAAGCCGTCTTTGAACTATAGTTTACCTAGCTAGCTTGTTTAAACAAACCATGGCTAACATTAGCCACAGTTAAAGGTCTGCATTGAGGGCACAAGGAGAAGGGGACGACAGAGGACGAGATGGTTGGACAGTGTTCTCGAAGCTACCAGCATGAGTTTGACCAAACTGCGGGAGGCAGTGGAAGACAGGAGTGCCTGGCGTGCTCTTGTCCAGGGGGTCACGAAGAGTCGGACATGACTAAACGACTCAACAACAACAACAACTGAGGGTATTGGCGGCGAGCTTTGGCTCGATTGGCGGTTAGGCATTGGTAGGGGTATTGTTATGCAAATGAGGGGGGGAGGAAGTGCCATCACCTTCCCCCAAAGCAAAGGGTAGTCCAGTAAAGGATTCCGGGGGGCGTTGCCCTGTCCGAAGCCTATGGAGGTGTGGGCCTAAGGCACGCCCCCGAGCGGTGACCCCGGGGGAGATCCTAGTTGATGTACATCAGCAGGACTCCCCCTAGAATCATAGAACCATAGAATTGGAAGAGACCACAAGGGCCATCGAGTCCAACCCCCTGCCAAGCAGGAAACACCATCAGAGCACTCCTGACATATGGTTGTCAAGCCTCTGCTTAAAGACCTCCAAAGAAGGAGACTCCACCACACTCCTTGGCAGCAAATTCCACTGTCAAACAGCTCTTACTGTCAGGAAGTTCTTCCTAATGTTTAGGTGGAATCTTCTTTCTTGTAGTTTGGATCCATTGCTCCGTGTCCGCTTCTCTGGAGCAGCAGAAAACAACCTTTCTCCCTCCTCTATGTGACATCCTTTTATATATTTGAACATGGCTATCATATCACCCCTTAACCTCCTCTTCTCCAGGCTAAACATGCCCAGCTCCCTTAGCCGTTCCTCATAAGGCATCATTTCCAGGCCTTTGACCATTTTGGTTGCCCTCCTCTGGACACGTTCCAGTTTGTCAGTGTCCTTCTTGAACTGCGGCGCCCAGAACTGGACACAGTACTCCAGATGAGGTCTGACCAGAGCAGAATACAGTGGCACTATTACTTCCCTTGATCTAGATGCTATATTCCTATTGATGAGGCCCAGAATTGCATTGGCTTTTTTAGCTGCCGCGTCACACTGTTGGCTCATGTCAAGTTTGTGGTCAACCAAGACTCCTAGATCCTTTTCACATGTACGGCTCTCAAGCCAGGTGTCCCCCATCTTGTATTTGTGCCTCTCATTTTTTTTGCCCAAGTGCAATACTTTACATTTCTCCCTGTTAAAATTCATCTTGTTTGTTTTGGCCCAGTTCTCTAATCTGTCAAGGTCGTTTTGAAGTGTGATCCTGTTGTGATCCTGTCCTCTGGGGTGTTAGCCACCCCTCCCAGTTTGGTGTCATCTGCAAATTTGATCAGGATGCCCTTGAGTCCATCATCCAAGTCGTTGATAAAGATGTTGAATAAGACCGGGCCCAAGACAGAACCCTGTGGCACCCCACTAGTCACTCTTCTCCAGGATGAAGAGGAACCATTGATGAGCACCCTTTGGGTTCGGTCAGTCAGCCAGTTACAAATCCACTGAGTGGTAGCATAGTCAAGACCGCATTTTACCAGCTTCTTTACAAGAATATCATGGGGCACCTTGTCAAATGCCTTGCTGAAATCAAGGTAGGCTACATCCACTGCGTTCCCTTCATCTACCAGGCTTGTAATTCTGTCAAAAAACGAGATCAGGTTAGTCTGACATGACTTCTTTTTCAGAAATCCATGCTGACTATTGGTGATCACAGCATTCCTTTCTAGGTGCTCACAGACTGTTTGCTTAATGATCTGCTCCAGAATCGTCCCTGGTATTGATGTCAGACTGACTGGGCGGTAATTATTTGGGTCCTCTCTTTCCCCCTTTTTGAAAATAGGGACAACATCTGCCCTCCTCCAGTCTGCCGGGACTTCGCCTGTTCTCCAGGAATTCTCAAAGATGACTGCCAGTGGTTCTGAGATCACATCTGCCAGTTCTTTTAATACTCTTGGATGCAGTTCATCTGGCCCTGGAGACTTGAATACATCTAAACTAGCCAAGTATTCTTGTACTATCTCCTTAGTTATTCTGGGCTGTGTTTCCTCTGCTGAATCATTTGCTCCAAATTTTTCAGGTCGGGCATTGTTTTCTTTATCGGAGAAGACTGAGGCAAAGAAGGCATGGAGGAGTTCAGCCCTTTCTGTGTCCCCTGTTTGCATTTCACCATCTTCTCCTCTGAGTGACCCCACTGTTTCTTTGTTCTTCCTTTTGCTACGGACATACCCATAAAAGCCTTTTTTGTTGCTTTTAACCTCTCTAGCAAGCCTGAGTTCATTCTGTGCTTTAGCTTTTCTGACTTTGTGTCTGCACGTGCTGGCTATTTGTTTGAATTCCTCTTTGGTGGTTTCCCCCCTTTTCCATTTTTTGTACACATCCTTTTTTAATCTTAACTCAGTTAAAAGTTCTTTAGATAGCCACCCTGGCTTCTTTAGGCACCTTCCATGTTTCCGTCTCATTGGTATTGCCTGAAGTTGTGCTTTTACTATCTCCCTCTTAACAAACTGCCAGCCATCATGAACTCCCTTTCCTTTTAGTATTACTGTCCATGGGATCTCACCCAGCACTTCCCTAAGTTTTATGAAGTCGGCTTTCTTAAAGTCAAGAAATTGAGTCCTAGTATGCTTGGCTGCTCCTTTCCGCTGTATAGTAAACTTCAGAAGAGCATGATCACTCGCGCCTAATGATCCTTCCACTTCTACCCCACTAACCAGGTCATCAACATTGGTTAGGACCAGATCTGAAATGGCTGTTCCTCTTGTTGCTTCTCCCACTTTCTGGACAACGAAGTTGTCTGCAAGGCCAGTGAGGAATCTGTTTGACCTTATGCTCTTGGCTGAGTTTGACATCCAACAAATATCCGGGTAATTGAAGTCCCCCATTACTACTATCTCCCTTCCTTTTGCATGCTTGGCCATCTGTTCCAGGAAGGCATCATCTATGTCCTCCGTTTGGCTTGGGGATCTATAGTAAACTCCCACAATGAGGTCACTGTTATTCTTCTCTCCCTTAATTTTGAGCCAAATGCTCTCACTTTGGCTTTGAGGTTCTAAATCTTGGATCTCTTCACAGGTATACACATCCCTGACATATAACGCCACTCCTCCTCCTTTCTTGTCTGGTCTGTTTCTCTGAAATAGATTGTATCCCTCCATTATTACATTCCAATCGTGGGACTTATCCCACCAGGTTTCAGTGATGCCTATTATGTCATATTTAGTTTGCTGTCCCAAGAGCTCGAGCTCATCTTGTTTATTTCCCATGCTTTGCGCATTAGTCTACAGACATTGAAGTCCATTAATCATTCCCCCGTGTCTCTTATTTAAGGATTTTTTCCTCCCACCACTAGGTCTGCGTGCTGTTTGCTCCATTTGGTCTATGACATTTGGATGATCATCTTCATCAATTGATAGACTCCTACCTTCAGGAGCACTGTCTCCCTCCCCCACATTAGTCAGTTTAAAGCCCTCCTGATGAGGTTTCTGAGATTTTTGGCAAAAACATTCCTCCCAACCGTTGTGAGGTGCAGCCCATCGCTTGCCAGAAGTCCATCTTCAAGAAACTGCAGTCCGTGATCTAAGAATCCAAACCGTTCCTGTTTACACCATTTGCGAAGCCAGCTGTTCACTTCCACTATTTTTCCCTCTCTCCCTGGGCCACGTCGTTCAACTGGGAGGACAGATGAGATGACAATTTGTGCATTTAATTGCTTCAATTTCCTGCCCAGAGCCTCGTAGTCTCTTTTGATCTTCTGGAGGCTATTGCTTGCAGTGTCATTGGTTCCCACATGAACCAAGAGGAAGGGGTATTTGTCAGTGGGTTTTATGATTCCTTGCAGTCGTTCAGTTACATCTTGGATCTTAGCCCCGGGGAGACAGCACACTTCCCGAGACATCTTGTCAGGCCCAGAGACCAACTAAGTTAGTTATTGGTATGAGCTTTCGTGTGCATGCACACTTCTTCAGATACCATGCACATGGAAGCTCATACCAATAACAAACTTAGTTGGTCTCTAAGGTGCTACTGGAAGGCATTTTTTTATTTTGTTTCAACTACGGCAGACCAGCATGGCTACCTACCTGTAACTTGTAATATGAAAGAAAGAAATGAGGCAGGCTGTGGCCACAGTTGGGTCTGTTAGCACTACTGAGCCATGGCTTTCCTGAAAAGTAAAGTAGTGGTCCCAGGTGACACTCAAAATAATTCTATTTTCGCCATCAAAATCCCACAATGCACATCCCTAATGAGGCAGACCGGACAGGACAAGAACAAGTGTGAAATGCAATGAGCTGGGAAGGCTGTTGTTTGGCTTCTGAAAACAGCAAAGTGAAGGAGGACCTTGTTAAAAAGAAAGAAGGAAGGAAGGAAGGAAGGAAGGAAGGAAGGAAGGAAGGAAGGAAGGAAGGAAGGAAGGAAGGAAAGAAAGAAAGAAAGAAAGAAAGAAAGAAAGAAAGAAAGAAAGAAAGAAAGAAAGAAAGAAGTGAAAGCAGCCACAGTCCCTTGATCACAAGGGTGTTGCGTGGCAAGTCCCCCTCCCCCCTTGAGAAATAAAGACACAGGACACGGTATATAAGGTTAATGGGCGAAACTTGGCCACAACTTTATTGATTGCAGGAATTGAGCGGTATTGGCTTAGGCATTGGTCCTATCAGCTAACTGGCTTCAACCCAATTGCATGAAGACCGGTGAGGGTTAACCACCAGTAGGGGGAGTCCTGCTGATGTACATCAACTAGGATCTCCCCCGGGGTCACCGCTCGGGGGCGTGCCTTAGGCCCACACCTCCATAGGCTTCAGACAGGGCAACGCCCCCCGGAATCCTTTACTGGACTACCCTTTGCTTTGGGGGAAGGTGATGGCACTTCCTCCCCCCCTCATTTGCATAACAATACCCCTACCAATGCCTAACCGCCAATCGAGCCAAAGCTCGCCGCCAATACCCTCAGTTGTTGTTGTTGTTGAGTCGTTTAGTCATGTCCGACTCTTCGTGACCCCCTGGACAAGAGCACGCCAGGCACTCCTGTCTTCCACTGCCTCCCGCAGTTTGGTCAAACTCATGCTGGTAGCTTCGAGAACACTGTCCAACCATCTCGTCCTCTGTCGTCCCCTTCTCCTTGTGCCCTCAATGCAGACCTTTAACTGTGGCTAATGTTAGCCATGGTTTGTTTAAACAAGCTAGCTAGGTAAACTATAGTTCAAAGACGGCTTGTCAAACCATAGTTAACATAAAGCGCTGTTTGTCGGATTTGGGTGAGACAACAAACTTTGCTTAATCTAAACCAGGAGGTCGGTTCCAAACTCTGTGCAGGTGGGCAGAGATGGAGGGGGGTGGGAAGAGTGTGAGCCTGAGGCCCTCTAGGGCTCATTCTCTACATGCTAAATTATAGTTCTACTTGAAATCTGAATTGGGCATGTAAATATTCCATACGCATTCTTCAACAGCTTGGCCTGCTTCACCCTGGTTCTGATTTCAGAAATGTTATGAAAGACTGCATGATTCCACGGTCTTCTTTTGCAGATACAATGAGTTTTACTTCTTTACCCATCCTGCTCTGTTTATTGAGGATCACTTCCCAGATGACCCCAGATGGCAGCTTCTGAAACAGACATTAAGGCTGAAGAAGGACGGGTGTGATGGCTAAAATATGCCTGAGTTTTATTCTGTAGGACTGACTGACTGGAACATCCACAGAAACATCACTCGCTGGAACATGTAAAATCGATTAGAAGCATCTATCCAGAACACAGTTGCATTGGCAATCGGTCTCATGTTTTTCAAAAGGGAAGGACTGCGTCACATAAGCCAATACCCTAGCAAAGCAGAAGCACTGGGGGAAATCTGCATATTTGGCAAGTTAATGTTTTTAGAGACAATTGCGCTTATGAGATACACACACACACATTATTTATATAATTGCCATATATATATATATATACAGTATAACACCTCTATTTCTTTATTAGTAACCTTGATGTCAAACCAAAGTGACCTTAGCAGCCGCTTGCCAACTAGAACAGAATAATTACATTAGAGTACGTGTTTGTATGTTGCTTAGAGAGGGCTAAGAAGCAATCAAGATTGCTTGTGGCAATTCACAATTGCCGCTAATGTGGACTTTTGCTACTTTAATATGTGGAAACATTGAGCCTGTGCAGGTGGTGAATGTCCCCATATATGTGAAGAGGACAGTATTGAGGACAAACTTTGTTTTGGGACAACTTTCTAAGATCCTGTGTGATAGATAGTCTCTCGGAAAAGATTAAAGATAAGCAAAAACAGGAGTTGATTGGTAACTGAACTGGACAACAGGGTCGAAGCAACTGCTTATAGACATTTCTGAAGACCTGGACCGCTCCCACTCCCCACGTGATTGGCTGTCTAAACTTCCAAGCTGCGAATCATGACTCAGAGTTTAAGGGCCAATGGCAGAAGCCCAAATCCAGAAATGTTCTGTGATTGGATATCATGTATCGAATCAGAACACAGGAGCTCAGAATCCTTAGTCCAGACTCAAGACCACTGAATACATAACAGGCCCCATGGCACTTTCAGGAGACTGGCTGACTATTGATGTGTAACCACAAAACTCAAGAACTGTCCCGCTTGCTAGAATTGAGCTGAGGGATCCCCTTGTACCCTTGGAGATCTTTTGAAAAGCAAAGACACGTAGGATTTTGCCTTGATAAGAAAAGAAACAAGAATCAGTGATGGGGGGAATTTTGTTCTGGGGCTCAGCCCCTGCACTTCCTCCTACTGCTAGCACTCAGTCGTGTGCTAAGTACAAAGATCATGCCCCTTTTGGACTTCCAAAGGATGGGAAAACCCTGCATTTAAAGACACGGGACAACAATGGGATGGGGCGGATTTCATGCGGACGCCAATATATTACAGTCAAAGCTCAGCTCCCGAACGCCTGCGTTTTGGAACGTTTCGGC
The DNA here is from genome assembly GCF_964106645.2 of Podarcis pityusensis. Taxonomy (NCBI): domain Eukaryota; kingdom Metazoa; phylum Chordata; class Lepidosauria; order Squamata; family Lacertidae; genus Podarcis; species Podarcis pityusensis. The sequence continues at coordinate 3,177,133 of NC_138045.1, forward strand.
TCCCGAACGTCGAAAACCCGGCACATTTCAAAACGATTGTGAGGCAAAGTAAGAGTCCATCGGTTCCTGAGGTGAAATTTTGGGGTGGGGAACGTCTGGCCTCTGAGCACATCTTGCCCCCTCCCCAAGTCTTCCCCATTTGGTCCATGAGGCCATTCTCACATGCAGGTAAGGGGTGAGGCTTGACTGATAGGACATGGCTTTCCAAAGCTGCTTTCTTTGCACAGCCCTCAAAGCATGGGACTAGTTGTCAGGATCCTCTGAAGAAATGCAGAAACCAGGGACCCATTGCTAAGCAGGATGGCTCCCCCTTCATATCAACGCAGAACATCCCATTCAGTTGGGCTGAGCCATGGCACTCCTGGCAGAGAGCTCTTTGGCGAGCCAATACTCAGTACTAAGTAGAATTGCCCATCCCTTCAGATCCTTCTGAGCACTAAAAAAGGAGGGAGAGGTTTCTTCCCTTCCCTGTGAAGCCCAAGCTTGCTGAGCTCTTCAAGAGAGAGGTGGGGGCTCCCGAAGGCTTCCCCTCCTTCCTTTAAGCCTGATCTCACTGCAGTCCTAAAAGGGGGAGACTCTCCAAGACTGTAGTGATATTAGGCTCTTTCCCTCCTCCCTTTTAGGCCTGATGTCTCTTTGTTGGTAGTGAAAGGGATTTTGACCCAAGATACAGATCCCAATAAGGATCTGGCACGCAAAGTCCAAAAGTTTCCCACCTATTCAGCCTAGCTGGAGAGAGCCAACCTGAGGAAGCTGGCACAAGCTTCTAGCTAGATGCTTCAAGAAATAGGGTGGGGGCCTGGCAGCGAAATAGAAATTCTAACAAGGCTGATGCGTCGGATAGCTAACCTCAAAGAAGCATCTAATTACTAAATATATATTCTTTTTCATGGAGCACATAGTTAAACTATGGAACTTGTTCCCACAAGAGACCGTGAAGGCCTCGAAACATCGATGGCTTTGAAAGAGCATTAGACACGTCCTTGGAGGAGAGGGCTATCAATGGCTACTAGCATTGATGGCTATGCTCTGCCTTCACAGTTGGAGGCAGAAATGCTTCTGAATACCAGTTGCTGGAAACCACAGGAGGGGAGAGGAAATGAGCAATGGGGACACCTTCTGTATCTGCGCTTCCCCACGCAGGGAACTTTGACACACTCCAGCGCTGGTTTGCTCCAACATGTTATGCTTTCCCCCTTTGTTTTGACTTCATGGATGCTCTTCCTGCTACTCGTCTCCTAATGCCAAGGTCTCCAAGGAAGGGTTTGATAAACCCAGATCAAGCCATGCTCTTCCCTCATCCCTCCAGTTGGGCATTTCATTCCTGGCTCGAAGCACCAAGGAGCGCCTTTCAAGTAGGCTTTCAGGATGGGAGGAGTACAAGCATCAATGCTGCCTCAGGAAGAAGATCTGTATGGTAAATAGAAGCTTATGTATGGCTATTGATCTGGATCCTCTGTGTCAGCTGCAGGGAACCTTTGGCCCTCCAGATGTTGTTGGGTGACAACACCTGTTAGTCCCAGCAAGCATGGCCAGGGATTATGGGAGCTGTAGTTCCCCAGCATCTGGAGGGCCAAAGATCCCCTACACCTGCTGTATATATTAAGACTACTTAGTAGTGCTGCGTATCTTAGGAAATCATTTTATGAGCCCGTCACTCAACCACCCAGTGGCGTAGCTAGCCGCTCAGGGGCCCAAGCCACCACGTCACTCCCAGGAGAGATGCGTGGCTCGGGCGCGCTTCTGGCCCCGCGGGAAGTGCTGCCCCCTGTGGTGTGGCGCCCAGTGCCCCCCTCCCCCCCCAAGCTACATCTCTGCACCCGCCTCTTGGGATATCCTGGGAACAAGGCTTGAATGGTAAAAATTAACTGCGCTCAGTGTTATTTTTCTAGAAAAAGAGGTGCCAGAACTCACCACGAACGCTTCCCTTGTTCTTTTACAGTGGCAATGGCACCAACCTGAGAGGTGCCAGAACTCAGTTCCAGTGAGTTCTGGCTGGGGGGAAAAGCTGCACTATATTTTTTCCTCTAAGGCTGGAGCTTCAATATGTGGCATGTGGGTGGGTGGGTACATTTCCTCCCTCACCTCAAGCAGCCCTGTTTGTGTTCTTGTTATGCTACCATTATAGTTCCTGAAATGAGCTTGCAGTTGGCGTTCTGTTGAATGCACATTGCAGACGGATGCAGTGAAATTTGCAGCCGGGCTTAAGGGATTCCTATCAAAGCCAGATGTTTGGGGCGAAGAGGGCTTCTCTAAGGAGGTACCAGCTCTTCCAGTGGGAAGTGCAAACCATGCCATACGCCTTGTGGTCTTGCAAGATCAGATCAAAATCCTACCTGGTTCAGCATTCTCCCTCTCCTTCCTTCTGTCTGTGTCCTTTTAAGCAGAGCAACGTTGGTCTACTCCCTGCTGCTGTATTTCCCTTGGGGAGAAGCAGAAAAGGCTCCCTATCTCTATTCCCTATTGGTTCCCTGTATTCCAACCCTTTAAATCACATCATAGGTCATCCTCTGCTCCCCCTCCCTTTCCCCACTGTTTCAAGAAGGACGTTTCCATTTTTGTTCCTAGATTATCCATGGGATAAATCCAATCAGAAATCAATACAAATAGACTTGGCAAAGTTTAAGGAACTGGATGCCTATGCACAGAAGGTATGCTGTCTCTTATTGTGATATATGCAGCAAGGAATTTGCTAGGATGCTGAGGTTTTTAATGTGCATTTGGAATTTGAGAGTGCTTTCAAGTGTCCTCTCCTGATAGGAGGCAATTACTTCTGTTGAGATGGAAGGTCCGAACTGGGAACATCATGAGTCACAAGACCCTGCTCCCGTTTTCCAGAAAACTAACACGGTGGAGCACCTATTCACATGCGCTGCACACACCATGCATTTAAAGAACACCAACTCCCCAAAAGAACTATGGGAGCTGTAGTTTTCCCCTCACAGAGCTACAAATCCTAGAACCCTTAACAAACCACAGGATTCTCTTTCTCTCTGTGTGCGTGCGTGAATTAAATGCATGTATATACACCCATATTTAGTTATTTTGCAGCATTGCTTTGCTTTAAAAATTCAGGAGATAGCTCCAAAGTCAATTCGGAGGAGAGCTAGCAATCATAGGCAATATGAAAGGGTTTGAACGACTCCTCTCTCTTTCACAATTCACTTTCGATCGTATTTATACTACAGACCGAAATTGATTTGGTAGTTATTTCCTCTCCTCGGGGAACTCCGAGTACTATACTTCTGTGAACAAGGCTAGCAGTCATTAACAGAAAATTCTCAGTGCCCTTGCCAAACCACAACTCCCAGGAATCTCTGGGGGGCCTCGCCAGAATTAAACTGGCATAAAATTAATATACTGGTGCAGTAATCAGCCCTGGGTTTCCCCCAGTGCTGTCAAGTGACAACAGTAGGGCCGGCCCAGGATCCAGGGTTGCCTTGGTCCCTCCCTGCCCCCAGAATGCCCCCCCCAGTTGTACTTCCACCCACCCAAAGGTGCGATGGGCAGTGGCGAAGCTGCATGCTCTGGCACCAGGGGCGGAGAGCAGGCAGGGGCGTGGCTGGCGTGTGTCCCGGGGGCGTGGCACATCGCCTGCGGGGGCGTGACATGCATCCTGGGGGCGTGGTGCCCGGCACGTGGGGGGGTGCACGGCGCATGTCGGGGGCGGCCGCAATGGTACCCCCTCCCCGATGGTGCCGGGGGCAGTGCGCTCCCCCCCGTTCCTCTGCCAGTAGCAATGGGGGAACTCTGCACTTGTGGGGAGACAGTAGCAAAGAGGATTTGGGTTTCAGCTGAAGATTGTAGAAATAACATGCCTGTGAACCCTGGAAAAAGGAAAGGTTAATCATGCGTCTCCCTTCAGAACAACTTCCCCCCCAAGGGTACATTTTTGGCAAGTATAATAAATTCTTTGATTGATCAATCAAGTAAAACACATACACTTAATCGACTAACTGTGCAATCCCAGTGAATTCAGCAAGAGACACTCTTGTAAGTGCACGCAGGATTGCACCCTAAAATTTCTTTAAACAAGTGGGCTTAGGTAGAAGAAAGGAACTGGTACCCCCTCGTCCATATTAACTGCTTCCAAGTCTATTTACCTTCTGTGAAACAGGTGAATGTCAGGAATAGCGTGAAAAACCTGGTGAGTGTCTTGCTGCAAAAAGCCCCCAGTGACCTGGAGAAAGTGCGAGCCATTTGGATGTGGATCTGCCACCATATAGGTAGGTGGGGGTACCACCTTTCTGCATACTTGAGTCCCCTTGCCTCTGACAACTTCCGGTATTAAAAGATCAGCCTTTGTCACTGCCCTGCGCCCATGAATCCAGCTCTCTAGCAGAGTTCTGTAGCAGACACCCAGTCCAGTGATTGCCAGCCAAGGAAGATGGATACGTAAGGTCATATCAAAGCAAGTTATATTCAGAGTAGACCGGCTGAAATCAATGGATGTAAGTAACTCATGGACATTAAATTTAGTGGGTCTACTCCGAGCATGGCTTCTTTGCAGCTGTCTCGGGCATTTTCACCATTTCATAGCCAGTCATGTCAGCTCCATTTGCACAAAGGATTCTGGATTGTAACCTGTGTGGATCAGTGATTTGGTGTTTGGCTCACACAGAGCTTGACTGGGATCTCTGTTCAGCCATGAATCTCAGAAGGGATCAGGAGGTGCTCATTGATAACAGAAATCACTGGGTTAAAGCTCACTGAAAGTGCCGCGGTAGCATTATTATCAATTTACGATGGGGTGGAAGGTTTGCAGGCTATGAAGGACTCGCTCACAAATTTATTGAAAGCTGCACAAATTATGATAGCTAGCAAGTGGAAGGGGCAAGCAGACTATAAAATGGAAAAATGGTATGAAGAGGTGTGGGATACATAGCTATTAATGATAAATGAACATGTGCCATTAAGGTAAGACGGGGAATATGCAGGAGGAATGATTTTGAGGAGATATGGAGGGTGTTTGTAGAATTTGTACTGTTACAACGGAAAGGGGTCAAACCATCGCTAGAGGTGTTGAAAGTTTGGGAGGTTGGATAGTTACAATGGAATGGTCTCGCTGGTGGGGTGCACATTTTTATTCTTATTTATTTATTCTTATTACTTTGTCAAAATAAAGTAAAGGTCGCAGCACGGGAGGAGAGGAGGTGTCTCCCGACTCCTAACCCTTGCACCAGTGTGCATTTTTATTTGGCAACAAGACCCTGGGTCTACACAAAGCAGATTTACGAGTGCTTCCAGACTTTCTCTTTTGAGGTGCGATTCAATCACATATGGGCAAATTCATGTTGTGCAATCAAAAGTTCATTTGGAGCTCTTGCAAGACAAGCCACGCCACCCCCCAGTCAGATTTTGGCAACCAGGAAAGATATTGAGAAACACGATGGAAAGTGTGGCAAAGTGTTGCCACCCCACAAGCAAATCAGAATGGGTGCTCATTGTCTTTATTTCTACAGAATATGATGTGGAAGGCTGCTATAACCTGGACAAGGTGTCATTTAAACCAGCTGATGTCCTTCAGTCAGGAAAGGCTATTTGCGGTGGATATGCTCGACTCTTTCAAGAAATGTGCAGGTAACTTCTGTTGGCTCCAGCCATCATGGCAAGTGGTTGTTACTTGGCTGTAGCGATAGGAGATCTGGAGAGCCACAGGTTCCCCACCCCTTGCCCTAGGCAGCTATCTCCATGCTTAGGCGTGATCAACTCGCACGTGACAGCCCTCGGAAATATGTAAATCAATAGATTCTAAGCAGAAAATGGCGGGAGAGATCTGGAGAGTCCTCATGGCTCATGAGGAGACCCTCGCCAGAACCCAAAGAGGACTTCAGTGGGAGCGGAGGAAGCCCCAAAGAGAACGGAGGCACAGTGGGGCTTTGTTTAGGCTGCTCAGCCTCCCCACCTAGTAGCTGACACACGTCACAGCATGGCAGCTGCTGCTGCTTTTCCACAGGTCCTCCAGCCAGCTCCAGAGCTTCAACTCTGGTTGAAAGGAGTGTTGTGGGGAGAGAGAGCTGGAGAGCAGGAAAAAATGAGCTTTTTTTTAGTGGGTGCTCCCTACTTACACAGGGACACGGGTGGCGCTGTGGTCTAAACCACTGAGCCTCTTGGGCTTGCCGATCAGAAGGTCGGCGGTTCGAATCCCCACGACGGCGTGAGCTCCCGTTGCTCGGTCCCAGCTCCTGCCAACCTAGCAGTTGGAAAACATGCCAAAAAGTGCAAGTAGATAAATAGGTACCGCTCCAGCGGGAAGGTAAACGGCGTTTCCGTGCGCTGCTCTGGTTTCGGTGTCCTGTTGCGCCAGATGCGGCTTTGTCAGGCTGGCCACATGACCCGGAAAAAACTGTCTGCGGACAAATGCCGGCTCCCTCGGCCTGTAAAGTGAGATGAGTGCCGCAACCCCAGAGTTCTCTGTGACTGGACTTAACTTTCAGGGGTCCTTTACCTTTACCTTTACCTTTACCTTTACCTTCACCTTTACCCTACTTACACAATGTTTGCTTATGTGCATGGGGTTCCGGAACATGACCCACCATGTAAGTGGAGGAATGATCCTGAAGCAAACTTGCATATATAGGGCTGCATTGAATTGAGTAGATCTACTGGAATCCATAGACTTAAAAATTACTTGAATTTAATGGGTCTCTTCCCTGTGTGACTTAGTTCCTCATCCATACTTACCTTTGCTCTGTGCTTTATAGGCACAGGTCCTGGCTTTCCAGGTCCGTGTCCAAATGTTGTTGTTGTTCTTTCATCCCAGGAAAACTTGTGTTTTCCTGCCAAATTGGAGCAAATGAGAATCTGTGGAGAACCTGATTGCTGTTTTCTCTGATCCAGCAAAATGAAGGGCGGCCACTCCAGCCTATCAAAGCGGTGAAAGCAACCACTTGTCCTCTTGGTAGCAACACTGTTCCTGAATACCTTCCTTCCCCTCTCAGTATTGCAGGGATACAGTGCCAGTATTTGATAGGCAGCTGCAGCGTAAAGGGGAAGAGCAACCATGCCTGGAATGCTGTCCGCATTGATGGAAGGTGGCATCTCTTAGACTGCACCTGGGGAAGTGGCTCTGTGAATACTGCTTTTAGCAAGTTCACTTTCAGGTACGTTGTTAGGCAGACCAGGCAGAGCGTGGGACACACTGAGGGGATAGCAGAAGAAGAAGAGCTTGGATTTGATATCCCGCTTTCTCACTACCCTAAGGAGTCTCAAAGCGGCCAACAATCTCCTTTCCCTTCCTCCCCCACAACAAACACTCTGTGAGGTGAGTGGGGCTGAGAGACTTCAGAGAAGTGTGACTAGCCCAAGGTCACCCAGCAGCTGCAGGTGGAGGAGCAGGGAAGCGAACCCGGTTCCCCAGATTACGAGTCCACCGCTCTTAACCACTACACCACACTGGCTCTCACAGTTAACTTCATTTGCTTTCAGGTGGTTTTGTTTTGCTTGGACCACTTGTCAGAGTTTGCAATTTGATGGCCGCAGGGCTGATTAATGTAAGCAAGTGCAATAAGAATGCTGCAGCTAGGTTGGTGACTGGGAGCGGCCGCTGAGACCATATAACACCGGCCCTGAAAGACCTACATTGGCTCCCAGTAGATTTCCAAGCACAATTCAAAGTGTTGGTGCTGACCTCTAAAGCCCTAAATGGCCTCGGCCCAGTATACCTGAAGGAGTGTCTCCACCCCCATCCTTCAGCCTGAGGTCCAGCTCTGAGGGCCTTCTGGCAGTTCCCTCACTGTGAGAAGTGAGGTTACAGGGAACCAGGCCTTCTCAGTAGTGGCGCCCGCCCTGTGGAACGCCCTCCCATCAGATGTCAAGGAAATACAATAACTATCTGACTTTTAGAAGACATCTGAAGGCAGCCCTGTTTAGGGAAGTTTTTAATCTTTGAAGTGTTATTCCGTGCAGAGTGGCTGTGGAGGCCCGGCCAGATGGGTGGGGGTATAAGTAATATTTCATTATTATTATTATTATTATTATTATTATTATTATTATTAAGCCATGGGCATGGAGTGTCCTGATGGCAGGGATAGATACCATCTATTTATCCTCTTTGAACAGTTCTGGAGTTTTGTGCTTATTCTGGGCTACATGTGCAAAATCTGGGGATTCTGGAGGCTGGATTGTTGCAACACAGCAGCTTCCTCAACCAGATGCCCTCCAGCTGCTCTGGATCACCACTCTGTTTGCCTGTCTGGCCCTGGTGCTGATTTAGGCATTATTATGAAATACTAGACTATTGCGCCTTCTCCTTTTGCAGGTACAATGAGTTTTACTTCCTTACTCACCCCGCTCTGTTTATTAAGAAGCACTTCCCTGAGGACCCCAAGTGGCAGCTTCTGAAACAGACGGTGACACTGGAGCATCAGCATGATCTGACTTAAATGCAGAAGGACTGACCGTCGCAGTCATAAGAACATCAACCACTGAAAATGGGTAAAGCCAATTAGAAGCCTCTGTCTTGTTCCCTTTGATATCACAGTTACATCCACAATCAGCCTCATGTACAAGCTGTTACTGCAGTGTATATAACAGGGATGGAGAACCAGAGGCCCTTTCAGAGGTCCTGCACTACAACTTATCCAGAATGCGGCAGCTAGACTGGTGACTGGGAGCGGCCGCCCAGACCACAGAACTTGAAAGACCTACACTGGCTCCCAGTCCATTTCCGAGCACAATTCAAAGTGTTGGTGCTGACCTTGAAAGCCGCCTAAACGGCCTCGGTCCAGTAGACCTGAAGGAGCGTCTCCACCCCCATCGTTCTGCCCGGACACTGAGGTCCAGCGCCGAGGGCCTTCTGGCGGTTCCCTCACTGCGAGATGCCAAGTTACAGGGAACCAGGCAGAGGGCCTTCTCGGTAGTGGCTCCCGTCCTGTGGAACGCCCTCCCATCAGATGTCAAAGGAATAAAGAACTACCTGATGTTTAGAAGACATCTGAAGGCAGCCCTGTTTAGGGAAGTTTTTTAATGACTGATGTTTTAATGTATTTTTAAGCTCCTGTTGCAAGCCGTCCACAGTGGCTGGGGAGACCTGGCTGGGCGGGCGGGCGGGGTATAAGTAATAAATGATGATGATGATGATGATGATGATGTCCCATCATCCCTGACTATCATGTGGTTGATGGGACATAAGAATTCAGCAAAATCTGGAGGAAATCAGATTGGCGAAGGCTGGTTTAGCACACCACCCCAGACTCTCAGCTGTGGTTAACGTTATAAAGTTATAGAGTTATTATAGAGTTGGAAGGGACCACAAGTGTCATTTTGCCTAACCCCCAGCAATGCAGGATTATTATTTTTGCCCCGTGTGAGGCTCAAACCCACGACCCTGAGATTAAGAGTTTAAACAAGCTAGCTGGATGAGCCATGGTTTAAAGATGGCTTATCAAACCAATCAACCATGGTTAACAATAAGCATAGTTCATCAGATTTGGGTGAGGCACAAGCTGTGGTTAAGCCTAACGAGGATGTAGTTTCCAAACTCTTCACCGCTTGTGTAGAGGGAGGAGGGGGGGAATGTGTGAACCCAAGGCTTGCTTTGGCTCAATCCCAGCATACTAAACCATGGTTTCACTTGACATCTGAACTGGGTCTGTAAGTATTCCATGCTCTACCTTAGATACCTTTGTTTGCCCCTATTGCTGATTTAGATAGTGTTGCTAAATGCTGCACTATTGACCTCTCTTTTTCAGGTACCATGTGATTTACTTCCTCAACCATCCTGTTCTGATTATTAGCACTTCCCAGATGATCCCAAATGGCAGCTTCTGAAGCAGACTTCTGCACCTGCAGCAGCTTGAATGGAATCCGCCTACCGTGTAATTTGATATCCTTCAAGGACAGTCACTTGTCTCGGGCATCACTGCTAAACTGACCACGGTTTTGATGCACAGGGTTTTTAGCTTGACACAAAGTTTTTAAAAATGGAAAACATATATAATATATATAACATGATACTTGTTTCAATGAGCTAAAATCGATTGCAGTAGCTATTTACAAATTTACAGTATAACAAAGAAATCGGGGAGGTGTTCCAGGATTTCTTTTTAAAGGCCGTATCAAAAAATGAGTAAAGTGGGAAACCCTAGATGGATTTTGAAAAGCAGATAATGAAAGGGTACAATTAATCTTTAGGCATAAACTTGTTCATATAAAAATGTGTTGAATCCCGCCCCCCATCCTTTACAGTACAGCAACACAAATCATTAGCATTTTATCCACCATATTCTTGAGACACCCTAATGTGGTCCTATCCATTCACTTAAAGTAGTAGCAGATTTTTTTTATATATAGCAAACAGTAAATAAAAAGAGTACAATCCATAAATTGGTGCAAACTTTTGGGGCTTGCCTTTGATTTCCCAGTGTGTTTGTAAATGCAGTAAAGTTTCACTGTTCTCCGCCAAATGTGTCCTTGTGTTTTGTTCCTCTTGCTTGATTCAGTTGTTTAATATGTGGCAATCTAATAAATTTACAGTCGTACCTTGGATCCCGAACGCCTTGCAAGTCGAACGTTTTGGCTCCCAAAAGCTGCAAGCCCGGAAGTGAGTGTTCCAGTTTGCGAACGTTATTTGGAACCCGAACGTCCAACGCGGCCTACGAGGCTTCCGATTGGAAGCCACGCCTTGGTTCCCAAACATTGTGGAAGACGAACGGACTTCCAGAACGGATTCCGTTCGACTTCCGAGGTACGACTGTACCTACAGCATGATCACATCTTACGCGCAGAGGCATATCTAGGGGTTCTCTATGTAGAGGTGAAGGGGGTAAGGTCCTGAAAACTGCTGCTACTTAGGGGTCTAAAACAGATACATTTTTACTAAGCTTTAAGACACTTACAACTGTTATTTTATAGTGCAGAGCAACAGGGACAGAAGGAACCATGAGAGAAGCGATGACTGGCTTCACGGTTTTTCCCACATAATGGTTTTTTACACGGCACGCGCACACATTGTGATTAATATTATGGCACTGTTACCACGCTGTGGACTTCAAACTTATTTCCTCACCCCCAAATGTATTGATACATTGCCCAGCCTTAAAGTATGTGTGTGTGCTCTATGCAAAAATCACCATGCGGGAAAAACTGTGAAGCCAGCTAGTGCCTCTACATAGCTCCATCCTGATTGCAGACATGGTGATATATTGGTACATTGCAAAATTTAGCTGGTGCTCTATCCCGATTTTGAAAACCAGGTAACATCTAGCCCTCCTCTCGACCCTTGTTATTCTTCGAAAAGAATTTGTCTAAGTTTGCTTAAGTAAGTGGCTTAAAAGTGTGGGTTTGGATTAAGAAAAGAGGAGAAATGATTCCCTACAACAGGTAACTTATCAGTTTTCGTGAAAGGTGTCAACTTTGAGAGAAAGCAGTATTATTTGTGATGGCTAAAAGGTAACAGGACCCCTGACCGTTAGGTCCAGTCGCGGACGACTCTGCGGTTGCGCGCTCATCTCGTTCTATAGGCCGAGGGAGCCGGCATGTGTCCGCAGACAGTTTTTCTGGGTCATGTGGCCAGCATGTGGCCAGCATGACTGGCGAACCAGAGCAGCGCACGGAAATGCCGTTTACCTTCCCGCCGGAGCGGTACCTATCTATCTACTTGCACTTTGACGTGCTTTCGAACTGCTAGGTTGGCAGGAGCAGGGACCGAGCAGCGGGAGCTCACCCCGTCGCGGGGATTCGAACCGCCGACCTTCTGATCGGCAAGCCCAAGAGGCTCAGTGGTTTAGACCACAGCACCACCCGCGTCCCTACACAACACAAAACACTGTTGCTGTCTGTAGGTTTTATTTTTATATTTTTTACCTTATATTTTGGAAATGTACATCCAGGTTTTATTTCCTTTAAATTGGGGGGGGGGGGGACCAAGAGAGTGGGGCCCTAAACTATAGCTTGTTTAGCTTACATGTAAATACGGCACTAGGGGCTGCCTGCCCTGCTCACTCTGCTAAGCCTAGACTAACCGATCCAATAGGAATCCAACCCCTCCGACCATCCAACATTGTGTCCTACATTTCTAAGCAGTGAAAAGTTCTGGAGCAGCAATACAGGGAGAAAGGGTACCAGGGGTAGGGGGGCTTGTAAACTGGCCACATATGGTTGATCTGTCTGGACTGAGATCAAGTCATACTCAAGCCACAAAGCTCTGTTTTGACGCTTCGTTCTTTGCTTGAATTCCCCAGAATTCCCCCTCGCTCTCTAAACCGAAAGCACAAGCATTTCCTCCACCCTCTACTTAATGAGGTCAAGGCGAACAAGTGAAATGTTGAGGGCTAGTCACTTGTGGGCTTATTTGCAAAGCTACGGTAGGCCCTGCATTATTTTCAGCATGGTGGCTAAGTTTTGATTTGTAACCAGAAATTCCTAGAGGTCTTTCCTAAAGCAAAGACACATGGAATTGTGCTGTTCCTCTGTAAGAAAAAGAAATAATAATCTTTTGTTATAGTTTTATCTGTCTCCCAAATATGATGGGGGAAATTTATTCCGGGGCTCAGCACTAATACATGTTTCTTGTACTACGTGCAAAGGGGTTTCTCGATCATGCCCATTTTGGACTTTCTGAGGACTGAAAAACCCTGAATTTAAAGGGCAAAAGGTCCAGGAGAACAATGGGGTGGGAAGTATCTCATCTGAAGGCCCATATATTCATGGGGAGACAGGGTGATGCAAATCTAGTCTAGACTGCAGATTCTGCTCTGGTGCAGGCAAGTCCTAAGTCCATAGTGTGGACACAGCCAGCCTCCAAAGCTGCTTCAGGCTGCAATTCTAAACCCACTTGCCTGAGAGTAAGCCCCACCAAATTCAATCAGACTTACAGTTGTACCTTGGTAGTCAAACGGCTTGGCTCCCAAACAAATCGGCTCCCAAACGCCGCAAATCCAGAAGTGAGTGTTCCAGTTTTTCGGAAGCCAAACGTCCGACGCGGCTTCCGCTTGAGTGCAGGAAGCTCCCGCAGCCAATCGGAAGCTGCGCCTTGGTTTTCAAATGGTTTTGGGAGGCGAATGGACTTCCGGAACGGATTAAGTTCGAGAAGCAAGGTACCACTGTATTGAAAACATAATATCACAATTAAATTATATGAAAATGATATGAAGTGGAATTATGAATGATATATAACTTATACTTTTAGAAGATACCTGAAGGCAGCCCTGTTTAGGGAAGTTTTTAATGTTTGATGTTTTATTGTATTTTTACTATTTTGTTGGAAGCCTCCCAGAGTGGCTGGGGAAACCCAGCCAGATGGACGGGGTATAAGTAATAAATGATGATGATGATGATGAAAATAGTATAGGAATTAATACCAAAAAATACTACACCCCATTCCCTGCAAAAAGAAGGACGCCCTAAAAACAAACTGAGCACACCTCTTATATCAATCGGCAATGGGAACAGGAGATGGACCTTTCCATTAATTATATGTGGGCAGATCCACATAAAACATAGACTATGAATTGCCGAAATCTACCTGGCAGGGGAGGAAATGTGCATTTGGGACTCCAGGGAACTTTGACACACTGCTGTGCTGTTTTGTCCAAACTTGTTCTGCTTTCACTTTTGTTTTGGCGCCGTAAGTGCTGTTCCTGTTACTCTTATCATAATGCCAAGGTCTCCATCAACAGCAGAAATTGTGTGCACGAAAGTTGAAGCAACTTCTAGGGAACAGAAACACAACGTGGCATTGTGTCATCGGTCTTGATCCATCAAGGGTGCTCTATTGTGTGCACGAAACATACCAGAGCTGCTGGGTGCGATGGCTATCAGGGCTTCAAGTAAAAGTAGTGATTATTTATTTCACCACTGAGGGAGGGTGGCACTCTGCACATGCTCAGGCACTCACTCGTTTATTATGGCTTGAACATGAGAGGTAAGTGGAAGAGCCGTGCACAAAGGCAGCATACCTCTAACGTAAGAACATAAAAAGAGCCTGCTGGATCAGGCCAATGGCCCAACTATTCACGCATCCTGTTCTCACAGAAGCTGAGCAGATGTGTGTGGAAAACCCATAAAAATAAAATATCAGGGACGGGCAATCTGTGGCCATACAGATGGTCTCAGCCAGCATGGCTAATGGTCAATGATGGTGGGCATTGCAATATATGTTTTAATGTACATATTGTCTCATCCCAAGGATAACCATTTTGTAGCCTTTCAAGAGGAAAGGAGAACAAGGATCAACTCTGTCCCAGAAACAATCTGATGGGAAATCGGTACTGATGGACTTGATGCAGTTTAAGGAACTGGATGCCCATGTGTTGAAGGCATGCTGTCTCTTATTGTGATATATACAGTGTGGAATTATAGTCCTGTAAGGAATCTGCTAGAATGCTGAGGGGTTTTTTCATGTGGATTTGGAATTTGATAGTACAGTGGTACACTGGTTCTCGAATGTAATCCGTTCCGGAAGTCCATTCGACTTCCGAAACGTTCTAAAACCAAGGTGCGGCTTCCAATTGGCGCCGGCGCCCCGGAAACAATAGCCGACAGCCACATCGGACATTCGGCTTCCGAAAAAAGTTTGCAAACCAAAGCATTTAACTTCTGGGTTTGCGGCGTTCGGGTTCCGATTTGTTCGTCAACTGAGCCATTTGAGAACCAAGGTTCCACTGTGCCTTCAAGTGTCCTCTCCGGATAGGAGGCAACTTCTTCTGTTCACATTGAAGGTCCCAATGGGGAACAATGTGGGCCACACAAGACCATGCTCCTGTCTTGCACATGTTCTAACACAATAGGGCACCTGTTTACAGGTGTACACCTGTGTACCCAAGAAAAAGGAAAGCTTAAGCATCTTTCAGAATACTTTTTACCCAGGGGCAAGTTTTTGCCAAATTTAAGAAATTAGTGGTCAATCAGCTAAAACACATACATTTAATTGACCAGCTGTGCAACCCTGAGCAGTTTTACTCACTGAGTAGCCCCACTGAGTTCAGCAAGATTGACCCTCTTGTAAGTGCCTGTAAAAATGCACCCCACATTTTCTTTAAACAATGTCAGGCTTAGAGAGAAAAAGGGAACTGGGTACTCCTTATTCGTGTCAACTGCTCCTGAATCTATTTCCCTTTGTTGCCTGGTGCCTAAAGGTGTATGATGAAGGTGCCAGCCAAGCATTCCACAAACAGGGAGCCACTGCAGATAAGGCCCGTTCTTGTGTTGCCACCCTTTGGCCCTCTCGTGGGGGAGGCACACAAAGAAGGGCCTCTGATGTTTATTTCAGGGTCCGGGTAGGTTCTCATGGAGAGAGATCCTTCATGTCTTTGCTTTAGGAAAGAGGTACAAGGAGACCCCCTCAGCTCAGTTCTAGCAACTGGAACAATAATTCTTGATTATTGTGGTTATAGGTTAAAAAAAAGGCCACTGTCCTGAAAATGCAGTGGGGCCTATTGTAGCTTTGCAAATCAGCCCACAAGTGAGGTGGGGGGAACTTTGATCTTTCAAATTTCGGTGGCGCTCTGTGCAAGGTCAAAATCCAGCAGCTCCCTGCCTCACCACCTGCTCTGCTCAATTCACTACATCATAGTTGCGACACTCTGCAGTGCCCCCCTTGGCTTGATGCCCAGTTTGGCAGAACTGGCTGCACTGCCCTAGATCTGCCTCTGCCACAAGTTACTAGTCCTCAACATTTCACTTGCTCACACTGACTTCCTTTAGGTACCCATGTCCATGTTATCTATCTATCTATCTATCTATCTATCTATCTATCTATCTAATTTATTACGGTTGGAGACCAGCTCATAAAACGCACTTGGGGTTACAGTCACAGAAGAAAAACAGAGAATTAAAAAATGTACAACAATAAACTATTGCAGGGAGTTGACCCAGAGTCACCCATGGAACCGAGTTTGGGGATTTTCATAACGAACTAGTTTGAGTTGGGAGATGGTCTGTGCCTACAGATCTGTACACAGAATCTGGCGACCATCCAGGTCGTCTTCTGATCTTTGCCTAACAGGAAAAGGTCAAGTTTTTGCTTTTCCGGGAGGTTGGCGAGCCTCACCAGCAGAGGATCAATGGTCTTACTACGTTCCTCTTCATAAAAGAGACATCTAAAGAACAAGTGCTCTGGGCTTCCTATCTCTCCCAATGGACAGGCGCAAAGACTCTGAGCATATGGGACTTTTTAAAGGCTTCTTCCAGGACCGGCGAGGGCAGAGCCGAGCTTCTGGTGAGTGTAAAGGCTCTTCTTGCATTTTTAGATACGAGAAAGAAGAGATATGCTGCCGGTGCAGCTATATATCTCTCGATTTCTCAAATTTTATAGTCGGGGCACCTTGCGCAGTCCTGCTGTCTCTCGGTGTCTAAGATTCTTTGCCTGACCGTGGCTTTTGCCTGGCCCAACCCCAGGCTCAGAAGGGCTTGAGGGGCAAAACCCAGTTTCTGAAGGGTGTTCAGGTCTGCAGTCTGCCAGCCTGACTGGAATTGATCGCAGAGGATCAATGGGGCTATCCCTCGGGGGAGCAGATTCAATGCCAGCCATTTGTAGATTGATGTTAGGCAGATATAAGCCTCCACTCTCATCATCCCCGTTTCTAGTCTAACCCATGCGTTTGAAACACATCTGGGGACTTGGAGGAGAGCTCTAAGAAGTTTGGATTGAACTCTCTCAAGCCGGGAGAAAGCAGAGGAAGGCGGGCCCAGAAAGGATCCATAAAGGAGCTGTGCCAAAGCTTTGGCCTTGTATAATTTTAGAGCCGTGGGGATGACGAAGCCCCCTTGTGCTCTGAAAAATTTAAGGATACAGTTTGCGGTTTTTTCCGCTGAGCTCCCGATGGAGTTTATGTGACGTTTGTTGGTTCCTGAGGCCTGTACCACCATTCCTAGATACTTATAATTTGTGACTTGTTCTAATTTATGGCCTTAGAGTTCCCAGCTTCTAAGCTTTGGTTTTCCCCCAAAAGCGAGTATCTTGGTCTTTTGATAGTTGATTTTGAGACATTCAGTTTCACAGTATGCTGCGAGCTTCCTTAGTGCTCTTTTGAGTCCAATGGGGGTTCTAGATAGAATTACCGCCTCATCGGCATATAGCAGGACCGAAATATGCTGATTTGCGAGCTTCGGAGGGTGGAGTTCTGAGTCATTGAGTGCAGATACTAAATTATTTAAATAGAAATTGAATAGTAGAGGGGCCAATAGGCATCCTTGCCTGACTCCTTTGAAGGTTTTAATGGGGTCCGTTAGGTGCCCTGACTCTAAGAGCCGTGTTTGCGTGGAGTGCCTGAATTAAGAGCAGAAGCTTTCTATCTATATTGGTACCCTGTAGTCTGTCCCAGAGTCTGGTTCTGGAGACTATCTGTCTATCTATCTATCTATCTATCTATCTAGCTAGCTAGCTAGCTATTCAGTGCTTTTTTTCTTTTAAAATGTTTAGGGGTACTCTCATTTTCTTACTCATATTTAAACACGGCCCCTCAATGAGGCCAAACTTAGATTCACAAAATGCTTAGGGGTATGCATCCCCCCGCGTCCCCCCAGAAAAAAAATCTGTCTCTCTCTCTCTCTCTCATCTATCTATATCTATCTATCTATCTATCTATCTATCTATCTATCTATCTCTGTATTTCTTTCAGTAGAAGCGGAAAGTACTGTAATAGGAAAAAAGATAACCTATGTGATATATTAATTCAGCTTTTAAATCCATTGTATTGTATTTTCAGACATAGTCAGGTTTATTAAGGTGAACGAATAGGGCCTGCCAAAAGGGCCCGAGAGCATAAACTCACCACTGCCCTTACCTGCTGTTCTTGCCATTCCCATCCATCCCTCACCGTTCATTTGTATAAAACTGGAGAGAAACACTCTGGAGAATTCACTGAACTGCTATTCTGTGACCTGAAAAGTTCCCTCCAGGGGCTGTGCCTGGAATGAGCTTCTGCTTCCTAACTATCCTAGGATTCCGGTCTGCCAGGCTTACCAGTTCCTGGTGAATAGACACTCCATGGACCAGTCAGTTGGACCAGTCCGCCCCCTAGGCCAGATGGAGTTGGCAGGAAAGGGAGCGGCCCACCCAGCACTCACTAGAGCAGCAGCAGCTGTGTCCCGGAAGCCTCCCTCAGGCCTCTTAAGCTGTGGCAGAGAGTGCAGGCTCCGCCCCCTAGGCCAGATGGAGTTGGCAGGAAAGGGAGCGGCCCACCCAGCACTGACTAGAGCAGCAGCAGCAGTGTCCCGGAAGCCTCCCTAAGGCCTCTTAAGCTGTGGCAGAGAGTGCAGGCTCCGCCCCCTAGGCCAGATGGAGTTGGCAGGAAAGGGAGCGGCCCACCCAGCACTCACTAGAGCAGCAGCAGCAGTGTCCCGGAAGCCTCCCTCAGGCCTCTTAAGCTGTGGCGGTGAGTGCAGGCTCCGCCCCCTAGGCCAGATGGAGTTGGCAGGAAAGGGAGCGGCCCACCCAGCACTCACTAGAGCAGCAGCAGCAGCCGTGTCCTGGAAGCCTCCCTCAGGCCTCTTAAGCTGTGGCGGTGAGTGCAGGCTCTGCCCCCTAGGCCAGATGGAGTTGGCACGAAAGGGAGCGGCCCACCCAGCACTCACTAGAGCAGCAGCAGCAGTGTCCTGGAAGCCTCCCTCAGGCCTCTTAAGCTGTGGCGGTGAGTGCAGGCTAGGCCCCCTAGGCCAGATGGAGTTGGCAGGAAAGGGAGTGGCCCACAAAGCACTCCATAGAGCAGTAGCAGCAGCAGCAGTGTCCCGGAAGCCTCCCTCAGGCCTCTTAAGCTGTGGCGGTGAGTGCAGGCTCCGCCCCCTAGGCCAGATGGAGTTGGCAGGAAAGGGAGCGGCCCACCCAGCACTCACTAGAACAGCAGCAGTGTCCCGGAAGCCTCCCTCAGGCCTCTTAAGCTGTGGCGGTGAGTGCAGGCTCCGCCCCCTAGGCCAGATGGAGTTGGCAGGAAAGGGAGCGGCCCACCCAGCACTCACTAGACTAGCAGCAGCAGCAGCAGCAGCAGCAGTGTCCCGGAAGACTCCCTCAGGCCTCTTAAGCTGTGGCGGTGAGTGCAGGCTCCACCCACTAGGCCAGGTGGAGTTGGCAGGAAAGGGAGCGGCCCACCCAGCACTCACTAGAGCAGCAGCAGCAGCAGCAGCAGCAGCAGCAGCAGTGTCCCGGAAGCCTCCCTCAGGCCTCTTAAGCTGTGGCGGTGAGTGCAGGCTTCGCCCCCTAGGCCAGATGGAGTTGACAGGAAAGGGAGCGGCCCACCCAGCACTCACTAGAGCAGCAGCACCAGTGTTCCAGACGCCTCCCTCAGGCCTCTTAAGCTGTGGCGGTGAGTGCAGGCTCCGCCACCTAGGCCAGATGGAGTTGGCAGGAAAGGGAGCGGCCCACCCAGCACTCACTAGAGCAGCAGCAGCAGTGTCCCGGAAGCCTCCCTCAGGCCTCTTAAGCTGTGGCGGTGAGTGCAGGCTTCGCCCCCTAGGCCAGATGGAGTTGACAGGAAAGGGAGCGGCCCACCCAGCACTCACTAGAGCAGCAGCACCAGTGTTCCAGACGCCTCCCTCAGGCCTCTTAAGCTGTGGCGGTGAGTGCAGGCTCCGCCACCTAGGCCAGATGGAGTTGGCAGGAAAGGGAGCGGCCCACCTAGCACTCACTAGAGCAGCAGCAGCAGTGTCCCGGAAGCCTCCCTCAGGCCTCTTAAGCTGTGGCGGTGAGTGCAGGCTCCGCCCCCTAGTCCAGATGGAGTCGGCAGGAAAGGGAGCGGCCCACCCAGCACTCACTAGAGCAGCAGCAGCAGCAGCAGTGTTCCGGAAGCCTCCCTCAGGCCTCTTAAGCTGTGGCGGTGAGTGCAGACTCCGCCCCCTAGGCCAGATGGAGTCGGCAGGAAAGGGAGCGGCCCACCCAGCACTCACTAGAGCAGCAGCAGCAGTGTCCCGGAAGCATCCCTCAGGCCTCTTAAGCTGTGGCGGTGAGTGCAGGCTCCGCCCCCTAGGCCAGATGGAGTTGGCAGGAAAGGGAGCGGCCCACCCAGCACTCACTAGAGCAGCAACAGTGTCCCGGAAACCAACCTCAGGCCTCTTAAGCTGTGGCGGTGAGTGCAGGCTCCGCCCCCTAGGCCAGATGGAGTCAGCAGGAAAGGGAGCGGCCCACCCAGCACTCACTAGAGTGGTAGCAGCAGCAGCAGCAGTGTCCCGGAAACCTCCCTCAGGCCTCTTAAACTGTGGCGGTGAGTGTAGGCTCCGCCCCCTAGGCCAGATGGAGTTGGCAGGAAAGCGACCGTCCACTCAGCACTCACTAGAGCAGCAGCAGCAGCAGCAGTGTCCCGGAAGCCTCCCTCAGAACTCTTAAGATGTGGCGGTGAGTGCAGGCTCCGCCCCCTAGGCCAGATGGAGTTGGCAGGAAAGGGAGCGGACCACCCAGCACTCACTAGAGCAGCAGCAGCAACAGCAGCAGCAGCAGCAGCAGCAGCAGTGTCCCGGAAGCCTCCCTCAGAACTCTTAAGCTGTGGCGGTGAGTGCAAGCTCCGCCCCCTAGGCCAGATGGAGCTGGCAGGAAAGGGAGCGGACCACCCAGCACTCAATAGAGCAGCAGCAGCAGCAGCAGCAGCAGCAGTGTCCCGGAAGCCTCCCTCAGAACTCTTAAGATGTGGCGGTGAGTGCAGGCTCCGCCCCCTAGGCCAGATGGAGTTGGCAGGAAAGGGAGCGGCCCACCCAGCACTCACTAGAGCAGCAGCAGCAGTGTCCCGGAAGCCTCCCTCAGGCCTCTTAAGCTGTGGCGGTGAGTGCAGGCTCCGCCCCCTAGGCCAGATGGAGTTGGCAGGAAAGGGAGCGGCCCACCCAGCACTCACTAGAGCAGCAGCAGCAGTGTCCCGGAAGCCTCCCTCAGGCCTCTTAAGCTGTGGTGGTGCGTGCAGGCTCCGCCCCCTAGGCCAGATGGAGTTGGCAGGAAAGGGAGCGGCCCACCCAGCACTCACTAGAGCAGCAGCAGCAGCAGAAGTGTCACGGAAGCCTCCCTTAGGCCTCTTAAGCTGTGGCGGTGAGTGCAGGCTCCGCCCCCTAGGCAAGATGGAGTTGGCAGGAAAGGGAGAGGCCCACCCAGCACTCCCTAGAGCAGCAGCAGCAGCAGTGTTCCGGAAGCCTCCCTCAGGCCTCTTAAGCTGTGGCGGTGAGTGCAGGCTCCGCGCCCTAGGCCAGATGGAGTTGGCAGGAAAGGGAGCGGCCCACCCAGCACTCACTAGAGCAGCAGCAGCAGTGTCCCGGAAGCCTCCCTCTGGCCTCTTAAGCTGTGGCGGTGTGTGCAGGCTCCGCCCCCTAGGCCAGATGGAGTTGGCAGGAAAGGGAGCGGCCCACCCAGAACTCACTAGAGCAGTAGCAGCAGCAGCAGTGTCCCAGACGCCTCACTCTGGCCTCTTAAGCTGTGGAGGTGAGTGCAGGCTCCGCCCCCTAGGCCAGATGGAGTTGGCTGGAAAGGGAGCGGACCACCCAGCACTCACTAGAGCAGCAGCAGCAGCAGCAGTGTCCCGGAAGCCTCCCTCAGAACTCTTAAGCTGTGGCGGTGAGTGCAAGCTCCGCCCACTAGGCCAGATGGAGCTGGCAGGAAAGGGAGCGGACCACCCAGCACTCACTAGAGCAGCAGCAGCAGCAGCAGTGTCCCGGAAGCCTCCCTCAGAACTCTTAAGCTGTGGCGGTGAGTGCAAGCTCCGCCCACTAGGCCAGATGGAGCTGGCAGGAAAGGGAGCGGACCACCCAGCACTCACTAGAGCAGCAGCAGCAGTGTCCCGGAAGCCTCCCTCAGGCCTCTTAAGCTGTGGCGGTGAGTGCAGGCTCCGCCCCCTAGGCCAGATGGAGTTGGCAGGAAAGGGAGCGGCCCACCCTGCACTCACTAGAGCAGCAGCAGCAGTGTCCCGGAAGCCTCCCTCAGGCCTCTTAAGCTGTGGCGGTGAGTGCAGGCTCCGCCCCTTAGGCCAGATGGAGTTGGCAGGAAAGGGAGCGGCCCACCCAGCACTCACTAGAGCAGCAGCAGCAGCAGAAGTGTCACGGAAGCCTCCCTTAGGCCTCTTAAGCTGTGGCGGTGAGTGCAGGCTCCGCCCCCTAGGCAAGATGGAGTTGGCAGGAAAGGGAGAGGCCCACCCAGCACTCACTAGAGCAGCAGCAGCAGCAGTGTTCCGGAAGCCTCCCTCAGGCCTCTTAAGCTGTGGCGGTGAGTGCAGGCTCCGTGCCCTAGGCCAGATGGAGTTGGCAGGAAAGGGAGCGGCCCACCCAGCACTCACTAGAGCAGCAGCAGCAGTGTCCCGGAAGCCTCCCTCTGGCCTCTTAAGCTGTGGCGGTGTGTGCAGGCTCCGCCCCCTAGGCCAGATGGAGTTCGCTGGAAAGGGAGCGGACCACCCAGCACTCACTAGAGCAGCAGCAGCAGCAGTGTCCCTGACGCCTCCCTCAGGCCTCTTAAGCTGTGGCGGTGAGTGCAGGCTCCTCCCCCTAGGCCAGATGGAGTTGGATGGAAAGGGAGCGACCCACCCAGCACTCACTAGAGCAGCAGCAGCAGCAGTGTCCTGGAAGCCTCCCTCTGGCCTCTTAAGCTGTGGCGGTGAGTGCAGGCTCCGCCCCCTAGGCCAGATGGAGTTGGCTGGAAAGGGAGCGGCCCACCCAGCACTCACTAGAGCAGCAGCAGCAGCAGTGTCCTGGAAGCCTCCCTCAGGCCCCTTAAGCTGTGGCGGTGAGTGCAGGCTCCGCCCCCTTGGCCAGATGGAGTTGGCAGGAAAGGGAGCGGCCCACCGTGCACTCACTAGAGCAGCAGCAGCAGCAGTGTCCTGGAAGCCTCCGTCAGGCCCCTTAAGCTGTGGCGGTGAGTGCAGGCTCCGCCCCCTAGGCCAGATGGAGTTGGCAGGAAAGGGAGCGGCCCACCCAGCACTCACTAGAGCAGCAGCAGCAGTGTTCCGGAAGCCTCCCTCAGGCCTCTTAAGCTGTGGCGGTGAGTGCAGGCTCCGCCCCCTAGGCCAGATGGAGTGGCAGGAAAGGGAGCGGCCCACCCAGCACTCACTAGAGCAGCAGAAGTGTCCCGGAAGCCTCCCTCAGGCCTCTTAAGCTGTGGCGGTGAGTGCAGGCTCCGCCCCCTAGGCCAGATGGAGTTGGCAGGAAAGGGAGCCGCGCACCCAGCACTCACTAGAGCAGCAGCAGCAGAAGTGTCCCGGAAGCCTCCCTCAGGCCTCTTAAGCTGTGGCGGTGAGTGCAGGCTCCGCCCCCTAGGCCAGATGGAGTTGGCAGGAAAGGGAGCCGCGCACCCAGCACTCACTAGAGCAGCAGCAGCAGCAGTGTCCCGGAAGCCTCCCTCAGGCCTCTTAAGCTGTGGCGGTGCGTGCAGGCTCCGCGCCCTAGGCCAGATGGAGTTGGCAGGAAAGGGAGCGGCCCACCCAGCACTCACTAGAGCAGCAGCAGCAGCAGTGTCCCGGAAGCCTCCCTCAGACCTCTTAAGCTGTGGCGGTGAGTGCAGGCTCCGCCCCCTAGGCCAGATGGAGTTGGCAGGAAAGGGAGCGGCCCACCCAGCACTTACTAGAGCTGCTGCAGCAGCAGAGTCCCGGAAGCCTCCCTCAGGCCTCTGAAGCTGTGGCGGTGAGTGCAGGCTCCGCCCCCTTGGCCAGATGGAGTTGGCAGGCAAGGGAGTGGCCCACCCAGCACTCCATAGAGCAGCAGCAGCAGCAGCAGCAGCAGCAGTGTTCCGGATGCCTCTCTCAGGCCTCTGAAGCTGTGGCGGTGAGTGCAGGCTCCGCCCCCTAGGCCAGATGGAGTTGGGAGGAAAGGGAGCGGCCCACCCAGCACTCACTAGAGCAGCAGCAGCAGTGTCCCGGAAGCCTCCCTCTGGCCTCTTAAGCTGTGGCGGTGTGTGCAGGCTCCGCCCCCTAGGCCAGATGGAGTTGGCTGGAAAGGGAGCGGACCACCCAGCACTCACTAGAGCAGCAGCAGCAGCAGTGTCCCTGACGCCTCCCTCAGGCCTCTTAAGCTGTGGCGGTGAGTGCAGGCTCCTCCCCCTAGGCCAGATGGAGTTGGATGGAAAGGGAGCGGCCCACCGAGCACTCACTAGAGCAATAGCAGCAGCAGCAGTGTCCCGGACGCCTCCCTCAGGCCTCTTAAGCTGTGGCGGTGAGTGCAGGCTCCGCCCCCTAGGCCAGATGGAGTTGGCTGGAAAGGGAGCGGCCCACCCAGCACTCACTAGAGCAGCAGCAGCAGCAGTGTCCTGGAAGCCTCCCTCAGGCCCCTTAAGCTGTGGCGGGGAGTGCAGGCTCCGCCCCCTTGGCCAGATGGAGTTGGCAGGAAAGGGAGCGTCCCACCGTGCACTCACTAGAGCAGCAGCAGCTGCAGTGTCCTGGAAGCCAGCGTCAGGCCCCTTAAGCTGTGGCGGTGAGTGCAGGCTCCGCCCCCTAGGCCAGATGGAGTTGGCAGGAAAGGGAGCGGCCCACCCAGCACTCACTAGAGCAGCAGCAGCAGTGTCCCGGAAGCCTCCCTCAGGCCTCTTAAGCTGTGGTGGTGAGTTCAGGCGACGCCCCCTTGGCCAGATGGAGTTGGCAGGAAAGTGAGCGGCCCATCCAGCCCTCACTAGAGCAGCAGAAGCAGCAGCAGCAGCAGCAGTGTTCCGGAAGCCTCCCTCAGGCCTCTTAAGCTGTGGCGGTGAGTGCAGGCTCCGCCCCCTAGGCCAGATGGAGTGGCAGGAAAGGGAGCGGCCCACCCAGCACTCACTAGAGCAGCAGCAGTGTCCCGGAAGCCTCCCTCAGGCCTCTTAAGCTGTGGCGGTGAGTGCAGGCTCCGCCCCCTAGGCCAGATGGAGTTGGCTGGAAAGGGAGCGGCCCACCCAGCACTCACTAGAGCAGCATCATCAGCAGTGTCCTGGAAGCCTCCCTCAGGCCCCTTAAGCTGTGGCGGTGAGTGCAGGCTCCGCCCCTTAGGCCAGATGGAGTTGGCAGGAAAGGGAGCGGCCCACCCAGGACTCACTAGACCACCAGCAGCAGCAGAAGTGTCCCGGAAGCCTCCCTCAGGCCTCTTAAGCTGTGGCGGTGCGTGCAGGCTCCGCCCCCTAGGCCAGATGGAGTTGGCAGGAAAGGGAGCCGCGCACCCAGCACTCACTAGAGCAGCAGCAGCAGCAGCAGCAGTGTCCCGGAAGCCTCCCTCAGGCCTCTTAAGCTGTGGCGGTGAGTACAGGCTCCGCCCCCTAGGCCAGATGGAGTTGGCAGGAAAGGGAGCGGCCCACCCAGCACTCACTAGAGCAGCAGCAGCAGCAGCAGCAGCAGTGTCCCGGAAGCCTCCCTCAGGCCTCTTAAGCTGTGGCGGTGAGTGCAGGCTCCGCCCCCTAGGCCAGATGGAGGTGGCAGGAAATTGAGCGGCCCACCCAGCACTCACTAGAGTAGCAGCAGCAGCATCAGCAGTGTCCCGGAAGCCTCTCTCAGGCCTCATAAGCTGTGGCGGTGCGTGCAGGCTCCGCCCCCTAGGCCAGATGGAGTTGGCAAGAAAGGGAGCGGCCCACCCAGCACTCACTAGAGCAGCAGCAGCAGCAGTGTCCCGGAAGCCTCCCTCAGGCCTCTTAAGCTGTGGCGGTGTGTGCAGGCTCCGCCCCCTAGGCCAGATGGAGTTGGCAGGAAAGGGAGCGGCCCACCCAGCACTCACTAGAGCAGCAGCAGTGTCCCGGAAGCCTCCCTCAGGCCTCTTAAGCTGTGGTGGTGAGTTCAGGCGACGCCCCCTTGGCCAGATGGAGTTGGCAGGAAAGTGAGCGGCCCATCCAGCCCTCACTAGAGCAGCAGAAGCAGCAGCAGCAGCAGCAGTGTTCCGGAAGCCTCCCTCAGGCCTCTTAAGCTGTGGCGGTGAGTGCAGGCTCCGCCCCCTAGGCCAGATGGAGTGGCAGGAAAGGGAGCGGCCCACCCAGCACTCACTAGAGCAGCAGCAGTGTCCCGGAAGCCTCCCTCAGGCCTCTTAAGCTGTGGCGGTGAGTGCAGGCTCCGCCCCCTAGGCCAGATGGAGTTGGCTGGAAAGGGAGCGGCCCACCCAGCACTCACTAGAGCAGCATCATCAGCAGTGTCCTGGAAGCCTCCCTCAGGCCCCTTAAGCTGTGGCGGTGAGTGCAGGCTCCGCCCCTTAGGCCAGATGGAGTTGGCAGGAAAGGGAGCGGCCCACCCAGGACTCACTAGACCAGCAGCAGCAGCAGAAGTGTCCCGGAAGCCTCCCTCAGGCCTCTTAAGCTGTGGCGGTGCGTGCAGGCTCCGCCCCCTAGGCCAGATGGAGTTGGCAGGAAAGGGAGCCGCGCACCCAGCACTCACTAGAGCAGCAGCAGCAGCAGTGTCCCGGAAGCCTCCCTCAGGCCTCTTAAGCTGTGGCGGTGAGTACAGGCTCCGCCCCCTAGGCCAGATGGAGTTGGCAGGAAAGGGAGCGGCCCACCCAGCACTCACTAGAGCAGCAGCAGCAGCAGCAGCAGCAGTGTCCCGGAAGCCTCCCTCAGGCCTCTTAAGCTGTGGCGGTGAGTGCAGGCTCCGCCCCCTAGGCCAGATGGAGGTGGCAGGAAATTGAGCGGCCCACCCAGCACTCACTAGAGTAGCAGCAGCAGCAGCAGCAGCAGTGTCCCGGAAGCCTCTCTCAGGCCTCAAAAGCTGTGGCGGTGCGTGCAGGCTCCGCCCCCTAGGCCAGATGGAGTTGGCAAGAAAGGGAGCGGCCCACCCAGCACTCACTAGAGCAGCAGCAGCAGCAGTGTCCCGGAAGCCTCCCTCAGGCCTCTTAAGCTGTGGCGGTGCGTGCAGGATCCGCCCCCTAGGCCAGATGGAGGTGGCAGGAAAGGGAGCGGCCCACCCAGCACTCCATAGAGCAGTAGCAGCAGCAGCAGTGTTCCGGACGCCTCCCTCACGCCCCTTAAGCTGTGGTGGTGAGTGCAGGGTCCGCCCCCTAGGCCAGATGTAGTTGGAAGGAAAGGGAGCGGCCCACCCAGCACTCACTAGAGCAGCAGCAGCAGTGTCCCGGAAGCCTCCCTCAGACCTCTTAAGCTGTGGCGGTGAGTGCAGGCTCCGCCCCCTAGGCCAGATGGAGTTGGCAGGAAAGGGAGCGGCCCAACCAGCACTCACTAGAGCAGCAGAAGCAGCAGCAGTGTCCCGGAAGCCTCCCTCAGGCCTCTTCAGCTGTGGCGGTGAGTGCAGGGTCCGCCCCCTAGGCCAGATGGAGTTGGCAGAAATGGGAGCGGCCCACCCAGCACTCACTAGAGCAGCAGAAGCAGCAGTAGTGTTCCGGAAGCCTCCCTCAGGCCTCTTAAGCTGTGGCGGTGAGTGCAGGCTCTGCCCCCTAGGCCAGATGGAGTTGGCAGGAAAGGGAGCGCACCACCCAGTACGCAGTAGAGCAGCAGCAGCAGCAGTGTCCCGGAAGCCGCCCTCAGGCCTCTTAAGCTGTGGCGGTGAGTGCAGGCTCCGCCCCTAGGCCATATGGAGTTGGCAGGAAAGGGAGCGGACCACCCAGCACTCCGTAGAGCAGTAGCAGCAGCAGCAGTGTCCCGGAAGCCTCCCTCAGGCCTCTTAAGCTGTGGCGGTGAGTGCAGGGTCCGCCCCCTAGGCCAGATGGAGTTGGCAGAAATGGGAGCGGCCCACCCAGCACTCACTAGAGCAGCAGAAGCAGCAGCAGTGTTCCGGAAGCCTCCCTCAGGCCTCTTAAGCTGTGGCGGTGAGTGCAGGCTCTGCCCCCTAGGCAAGATGGAGTTGGCAGGAAAGGGAGCGCCCCACCCAGTACGCAGTAGAGCAGCAGCAGCAGCAGTGTCCCGGAAGCCTCCCTCAGGCCTCTTAAGCTTTGGCGGTGAGTGCAGGCTCCGCCCCCTAGGCCAGATGGAATTGGGAGGAAAGGGAGTGGCCCACGCAGCTCTCACTAAAGCAGCAGCAGCAGCAGCAGCAGCAGCAGCAGCAGTGTTCCGGAAGGCTCCCTTAGGCCTCTTAAGCTGTGGCGATGAGTGCAGGCTCCGCCCCATAGGCCAGATGGAGTTGGCAGGAAAGGGAGCGGCCCACCCAGCACTCACTAGAGCAGCAGCAGCAGCAGTGTTCCGGAAGCCTCCCTCAGGCCTCTTAAGCTGTGGCGGTGCGTGCAGGCTCCGCCCCCTAGGCCAGATGGAGTTGGCAGGAAAGGGAGCGGCCCACCCAGCAATCACTAGAGCAGTAGCAGCAGCAACAGTGTCCCGGAAGCCTCCCTCAGGCCTCTTAAGCTGTGGCGGTGAGTGCAGGCTCCGCCCCCTAGGCCAGATGGAGTTGGCAGGAAAGGGAGCGGCCCACCCAGCACTCACTAGAGCAGTAGCAGCAGCAGCAGTGTCCCGGACGCCTCCCTCAGGCCTCTTAAGCTGTGGTGGTGAGTGCAGGGTCCGCCCCCTAGGCCAGATGGAGTTGGCAGGAAAGGGAGCGGCCCACCCAGCACTCACTAGAGCAGCAGCAGCAGTGTCCCGGAAGCCTCCCTCAGACCTCTTAAGCTGTGGCGGTGAGTGCAGGCTCCGCCCCCTAGGCCAGATGGAGTTGGCAGGAAAGGGAGCGGCCCACCCAGCACTCACTAGAGCAGCAGCAGCAGTAGCAGTGTCCCGGAAGCCTCCCTCAGGCCTCTTAAGCTGTGGCGGTGAGTGCAGGCTCCGCCCCCTAGGCCAGATGGAGTTGGCAGAAATGGGAGCGGCCCACCCAGCACTCACTAGAGCAGCAGCAGCAGCAGCAGTGTCCCGGAAGCCTCCCTCAGTCCTCTTAAGCTGTGGCGGTGAGTGCAGGCTCCGCCCCCTAGGCCAGATGGAGTTGGCAGGAAAGGGAGCGGCCCACCTAGCACTCACTAGAACATCAGCAGCAGTGTCCCGGAAGCCTCCCTCAGGCCTCTTAAGCTGTGGTGGTGAGTGCAGGGTCCGCCCCCTAGGCCAGATGGAGTTGGCAGGAAAGGGAGCGGCCCACCCAGCACTCACTAGAGCAGCAGCAGCAGTGTCCCGGAAGCCTCCCTCAGACCTCTTAAGCTGTGGCGGTGAGTGCAGGCTCCGCCCTCTAGGCAAGATGGAGTTGGCAGGAAAGGGAGCGGCCCACCCAGCACTCACTAGAGCACCAGCAGCAGTAGCAGTGTCCCGGAAGCCTCCCTCAGGCCTCTTAAGCTGTGGCGGTGAGTGCAGGGTCCGCCCCCTAGGCCAGATGGAGTTGGCAGAAATGGGAGCGGCCCCCCCAGCACTCACTAGAGCAGCAGCAGTGTCCCGGAAGCCTCCCTCAGTCCTCTTAAGCTGTGGCGGTGAGTGCAGGCTCCGCCCCCTAGGCCAGATGGAGTTGACAGAAAAGGGAGCGGCCCACCCAGCACTCACTAGAGCAGCAGCAGCAGCAGTGTCCTGGAAGCCTCCCTCAGTCCTCTTAAGCTGTTGTGGAGAGTGCAGGCTCCGCCCCCTAGGCCAGATGGAGTTGGCAGGAAAGGGAGCGGCCCACCCAGCCCTCACTAGAGCAGCAGCAGCAGCAGTGTCCTGGAAGTCTCCCTCAGGCCTCGTAAGCTGTGGCGGTGAGTGCAGGCTCCGCCCCCTAGGACAGATGGAGTTGGCAGGAAAGGGAGCGGCCCACCCAGCACTCAATAGAGCAGCAGCAGCAGTGTCCCGGAAGCCTCCCTCTATTCTCTTAAGCTTTCGCGGTGAGTGCAGGCTCCGCCCCCTAGGCCAGATGGAGATCGCAGGAAAGGGAGCGACCCACCCAGCACTCACTAGAGCAGCAGCAGCAGTGTCCCGGAAGCCTCCCTCAAGCCTCTTAAGCTTTGGCGGTGAGTGCAAGCTCCGCCCCCTAGGCCAGATGGAGTTGGCAGGAAAGGGAGCGGCCCACCTAGCACTCACTAGAACATCAGCAGCAGTGTCCCGGAAGCCTCCCTCAGGCCTCTTACGCTGTGGCGGTGAGTGCAGGCTCCGCCCCCTAGGCCAGATGGAGTTGGCAGGAAAGGGAGCGGCCCACCTAGCACTCACTAGAACATCAGCAGTAGTGTCCCGGAAGCCTCCCTCAGGCTTCTTACGCTGTGGCGGTGAGTGCAGGCTCCGCCCCCTAGGCCAGATGGAGTTGGCAGGAAAGGGAGCGGCCCACCTAGCACTCACTAGAACATCAGCAGTAGTGTCCCGGAAGCCTCCCTCAGGCTTCTTACGCTGTGGCGGTGAGTGCAGGCTCCGCCCCCTAGGCCAGATGGAGTTGGCAGGAAAGGGAGCGGCCCACCCAGCCCTCACTAGAGCAGCAGCAGCATCAGTGTCCCGAAAGCCTCCCTCAGGACTCTTAAGCTGTGGCGGTGAGTGCAGGGTCCGCCCCCTAGGCCAGATGGAGTTGGCAGAGATGGGAGCGGCCCCCCCAGCACTCACTAGAGCAGCAGCAGTGTCCCGGAAGCCTCCCTCAGTCCTCTTAAGCTGTGGCGGTGAGTGCAGGCTCCGCCCCCTAGGCCAGATGGAGTTGACAGAAAAGGGAGCGGCCCACGCAGCACTCACTAGAGCAGCAGCAGCAGCAGTGTCCTGGAAGCCTCCCTCAGTCCTCTTAAGCTGTTGCGGAGAGTGCAGACTCCGCCCCCTAGGCCAGATGGAGTTGGCAGGAAAGGGAGCGGCCCACCCAGCCCTCACTAGAGCAGCAGCAGCAGCAGTGTCCTGGAAGCCTCCCTCAGTCCTCTTAAGCTGTTGCGGAGAGTGCAGGCTCCGCCCCCTAGGCCAGATGGAGTTGGCAGGAAAGGGAGCGGCCCACCCAGCCCTCACTAGAGCAGCAGCAGCAGCAGTGTCCCGGAAGCCTCCCTCAGGCCTCTTAAGCTGAGGCGGTGAGTGCAGGCACCGCCCCCTAGGCCAGATGGAGTTGGCAGAAAATGGAGCGGCCCACGCAGCACTCACTAGAGCAGCAGCAGCAGCAGTGTCCCGGAAGCCTCCCTCAGGCCTCTTACGCTGTGGCGGTGAGTGCAGGCTCCGCCCCCTAGGCCAGATGAAGTTGGCAGGAAAGGGAGCGGCCCACCCAGCACTCACTAGAGCAGCAGCAGCAGCAGTGTCCCGGAAGCCTCCCTTCGGCCTCTTAAGCTGTGGCGGTGAGTGCAAGCTCCGCCCCCTAGGCCAGATGGAGTTGGCAGGAAAGGGAGCGGCCCACCTAGCACTCACTAGAACATCAGCAGCAGTGTCCTGGAAGCCTCCCTCATGCCTCTTACGCTGTGGCGGTGAGTGCAGGGTCCGCCCCCTAGGCCAGATGGAGTTGGCAGGAAAGAGAGTGGCCCACCCAGCAATCACTACAGCAGCAGCAGTGTCCCGGAAGCCTCCCTCAGGCCTCTTAAGCTGTGGCGGTGAGTGCAGGCTCCGCCCCCTAGGCCAGATGGAGTTGGCAGGAAAGGGAGCGGCCCACCCAGCACTCACTAGAGCAGCAGCAGCAGCAGTGTCCCGGAAGCCTCTCTCAGGCCTCTTAAGCTGTGGCGGTGAGAGCAGGCTCCGCCCCCTAGGCCAGATGGAGTTGGCAGGAAAGGGAGCGGCCCACCTAGCACTCACTAGAACATCAGCAGCAGTGTCCCGGAAGCCTCCCTCAGGCCTCCTAAGCTGTGGCGGTGAGTGAAGGCTCCGCTCCCTAGGCCAGATGGAGTTGGCAGGAAAGAGAGCGGCCCACCCAGAACTCACTAAAACAGCAGCAGCAGTGTCCCGGAAGCCTCCCTCAGGCCTCTTAAGCTGTGGCGGTGAGTGCAGGCTCCGCCCCCTAGGCCAGATGGAGATGGTAGGAAAGGGAGCGGCCCACCCAGAACTCACTAAAACAGCAGCAGCAGTGTCCCGGAAGCCTCCCTCAGGCCTCTTAAGCTGTGGCGGTGAGTGCAGGCTCCGCCCCCTAGGCCAGATGGAGTTGGCAGGAAAGGGAGCGGCCCACCCAGCACTCACTAGAGCAGCAGCAGCAGCAGTGTCCCGGAAGCCTCCCTCAGGCCTCTTAAGCTGTGGCGGTGAGAGCAGGCTCCGCCCCCTAGGCCAGATGGAGTTGGCAGGAAAGGGAGCGGCCCACCTAGCACTCACTAGAACATCATCAGCAGTGTCCCGGAAGCCTCCCTCAGGCCTCTTACGCTGTGGCGGTGAGTGCAGGCTCCGCCCCCTAGGCCAGATGGAGTTGGCAGGAAAGGGAGCGGCCCACCTAGCACTCACTAGAACATCAGCAGCAGTGTTCCGGAAGCCTCCCTCAGGCCTCTTACGCTGTGGCGGTGAGTGCAGGCTCCGCCCCCTAGGCCAGATGGAGTTGGCAGGAAAGGGAGCGGCCCACCTAGCACTCACTAGAACATCAGCAGCAGTGTCCCGGAAGCCTCCCTCAGGCCTCTTACGCTGTGGCGGTGAGTGCAGGCTCCGCCCCCTAGTCCAGATGGAGTTGGCAGGAAAGGGAGCGGCCCACCTAGCACTCACTAGAACATCAGCAGCAGTGTCCCGGAAGCCTCCCTCAGGCCTCTTAAGCTGTGGCGGTGAGTGCAGGCTCCGCCCCCTAGGCCAGATGGAGTTGGCAGGAAAGGGAGCGGCCCACCCAGCCCTCACTAGAGCAGCAGCAGCATCAGTGTCCCGAAAGCCTCCCTCAGGACTCTTAAGCTGTGGCGGTGAGTGCAGGGTCCGCCCCCTAGGCCAGATGGAGTTGGCAGAAATGGGAGCGGCCCCCCCAGCACTCACTAGAGCAGCAGCAGTGTCCCGGAAGCCTCCCTCAGTCCTCTTAAGCTGTGGCGGTGAGTGCAGGCTCCGCCCCCTAGGCCAGATGGAGTTGGCAGGAAAGGGAGCGGCCCACCTAGCACTCACTAGAACATCAGCAGCAGTGTCCTGGAAGCCTCCCTCATGCCTCTTACGCTGTGGCGGTGAGTGCAGGGTCCGCCCCCTAGGCCAGATGGAGTTGGCAGGAGAGGGAGCGGCCCACCCAGCATTCACTAGAGCAGCAGCAGCAGCAGTGTCCTGGAAGCCTCCCTCAGGCCTCTTAAGCTGAGGCTGTGAGTGCAGGCTCCGCCCCCTAGGCCAGATGGAGTTGGCAGGAGAGGGAGCGGCCCACCCAGCACTCACTAGAGCAGCAGCAGCAGCAGTGTCCCGGAAGCCTCCCTCAGACCTCGTAAGCTGTGGCGGTGAGTGCAGGCTCCGCCCCCTAGGCCAGATGGAGTTGGCAGAAAAGGGTGCGGCCCACCCAGCACTCACTACAGCAGCAGCAGTGTCCCGGAAGCCTCCATTCGGCCTCTTAAGCTGTGGCGGTGAGTGCAAGCTCCACCCCCTAGGCCAGATGGAGTTGGCAGGAAAGGGAGCGGCCCACCCAGCACTCACTAGAACATCAGCAGCAGTGTCCCGGAAGCCTCCCTCAGGCCTCTTACGCTGTGGCGGTGAGTGCAGGCTCCGCCCCCTAGTCCAGATGGAGTTGGCAGGAAAGGGAGCGGCCCACCTAGCACTCACTAGAACATCAGCAGCAGTGTCCCGGAAGCCTCCCTCAGGCCTCTTAAGCTGTGGCGGTGAGTGCAGGCTCCGCCCCCTAGGCCAGATGGAGTTGGCAGGAGAGGGAGCGGCCCACCCAGCACTCACTAGAGCAGCAGCAGCAGCAGTGTCCCGGAAGCCTCCCTCAGACCTCGTAAGCTGTGGCGGTGAGTGCAGGCTCCGCCCCCTAGGCCAGATGGAGTTGGCAGAAAAGGGTGCGGCCCACCCAGCACTCACTACAGCAGCAGCAGTGTCCCGGAAGCCTCCCTTCGGCCTCTTAAGCTGTGGCGGTGAGTGCAAGCTCCACCCCCTAGGCCAGATGGAGTTGGCAGGAAAGGGAGCGGCCCACCCAGCACTCACTAGAGCAGCAGCAGTGTCCCGGAAGCCTCCCTTCGGCCTCTTAAGCTGTGGCGGTGAGTGCAAGCTCCGCCCCCTAGGCCAGATGGAGTTGGCAGGAAAGCGAGCGGCCCACCCAGCCCTCACTAGAGCAGCAGCAACAGCAGAGTCCCGGAAGCCTCCCTCAGGCCTCTTAAGCTGAGGCTGTGAGTGAAGGCTCCGCTCCCTAGGCCAGATGGAGTTGGCAGGAAAGAGAGCGGCCCACCCAGAACTCACTAAAGCAGCAGCAGCAGTGTCCCGGAAGCCTCCCTCAGGCCTCTTAAGCTGTGGCGGTGAGTGCAGGCTCCGCCCCCTAGGCCAGATGGAGATGGTAGGAAAGGGAGCGGCCCACCCAGAACTCACTAAAACAGCAGCAGCAGTGTCCCGGAAGCCTCCCTCAGTCCTCTTAAGCTGTGGTGGTGAGTGCAGGCTCCGCCCCCTAGGCCAGATGGAGTTGGCAGGAGAGGGAGCGGCCCACCCAGCATTCACTAGAGCAGCAGCAGCAGCAGTGTCCTGGAAGCCTCCCTCAGGCCTCTTAAGCTGAGGCTGTGAGTGCAGGCTCCGCCCCCTAGGCCAGATGGAGTTGGCAGGAGAGGGAGCGGCCCACCCAGCACTCACTAGAGCAGCAGCAGCAGCAGTGTCCCGGAAGCCTCCCTCAGACCTCGTAAGCTGTGGCGGTGAGTGCAGGCTCCGCCCCCTAGGCCAGATGGAGTTGGCAGAAAAGGGTGCGGCCCACCCAGCACTCACTACAGCAGCAGCAGTGTCCCGGAAGCCTCCCTTCGGCCTCTTAAGCTGTGGCGGTGAGTGCAAGCTCCACCCCCTAGGCCAGATGGAGTTGGCAGGAAAGGGAGCGGCCCACCCAGCACTCACTAGAGCAGCAGCAGTGTCCCGGAAGCCTCCCTTCGGCCTCTTAAGCTGTGGCGGTGAGTGCAAGCTCCACCCCCTAGGCCAGATGGAGTTGGCAGGAAAGGGAGCGGCCCACCCAGCACTCACTACAGCAGCAGCAGTGTCCCGGAAGCCTCCCTTCGGCCTCTTAAGCTGTGGCGGTGAGTGCAAGCTCCGCCCCCTAGGCCAGATGGAGTTGGCAGGAAAGGGAGCGGCCCACCTAGCACTCACTAGAACATCAGCAGCAGTGTCCTGGAAGCCTCCCTCATGCCTCTTACGCTGTGGCGGTGAGTGCAGGGTCCGCCCCCTAGGCCAGATGGAGTTGGCCGGAAAGAGAGTGGCCCACCCAGCAATCACTACAGCAGCAGCAGTGTCCCGGAAGCCTCCCTCAGGCCTCTTAAGCTGTGGCGGTGAGTGCAGGCTCCGCCCCCTAGGCCAGATGGAGTTGGCAGGAAAGGGAGCGGCCCACCCAGCACTCACTAGAGCAGCAGCAGCAGCAGTGTCCCCGAAGCCTCCCTCAGGCCTCTTAAGCTGTGGCGGTGAGAGCAGGCTCCGCCCCCTAGGCCAGATGGAGTTGGCAGGAAAGGGAGCGGCCCACCTAGCACTCACTAGAACATCAGCAGCAGTGTCCCGGAAGCCTCCCTCAGGCCTCTTAAGCTGTGGCGGTGAGTGCAGGCTCCGCTCCCTAGGCCAGATGGAGTTGGCAGGAAAGAGAGCGGCCCACCCAGAACTCACTAAAACAGCAGCAGCAGTGTCCCGGAAGCCTCCCTCAGGCCTCTTAAGCTGTGGCGGTGAGTGCAGGCTCCGCCCCCTAGGCCAGATGGAGTTGGCAGGAAAGGGAGCGGCCCACCTAGCACTCACTAGAACATCAGCAGTAGTGTCCCGGAAGCCTCCCTCAGGCTTCTTACGCTGTGGCGGTGAGTGCAGGCTCCGCCCCCTAGGCCAGATGGAGTTGGCAGGAAAGGGAGCGGCCCACCCAGCCCTCACTAGAGCAGCAGCAGCAGCAGTGTCCCGGAAGCCTCCCTCAGGCCTCTTAAGCTGTGGCGGTGAGTGCAGGCTCTGCCCCCTAGGCCAGATGGAGTTGGCACGAAAGGGAGTGGCCCACCCAGAACTCACTAGAGCAGCAGCAGCAATGTCCCGGAAGCCTCCCTCAGGCCTCTTAAGCTGTGGCGGAGAGTGCAGGCTCCGCCCCCTAGGCCCGATGGATTTGGCAGGAAAGGGAGCGGCCCACCCAGCAGTCACTAGAGCAGCAGCAGCAGCAGTGTCCCAGAAGCCTCCCTCAGGCCTCTTAAGCTGTGGCGGTGAGTGCAGGCTCCGCCCCCTAGGCCAGATGGAGTTGGCAGGAAAGGGAGCGGCCCACCCAGCACTCACTGGAACAGCAGCAGCAGCAGCAGTGTCCCGGAAGCCTCCCTCAGGCCTCTTAAGCTGTGGCGGTGAGTGCAGGCTCCGCCCCCTAGGCCAGATGGAGTTGGCAGGAAAGGGAGCGTCCCACCCAGCACTCACTACAGCAGCAGCAGCAGTGTCCCGGAAGCCTCCCTTCGGCCTCTTAAGCTGTGGCGGTGAGTGCAAGCTCCGCCCCCTAGGCCAGATGGAGTTGGCAGGAAAGGGAGCGGCCCACCTAGCACTCACTAGAACATCAGCAGCAGCAGCAGCAGTGTCCCGGAAGCCTCCCTTCGGCCTCTTAAGCTGTGGCGCTGAGTGCAGGCTCCGCCCCCTAGGCCAGATGGAGTTGGCAGGAAAGGGAGCGGCCCACCCAGCACTCACTGGAACATCAGCAGCAGCAGCAGCAGTGTCCCGGAAGCCTCCCTTCGGCCTCTTAAGCTGTGGCGCTGAGTGCAGGCTCCGCCCCCTTGGCCAGATGGAGTTGGCAGGAAAGGGAGCGGCCCACCCAGCACTCACTAGAGCATCAGCAGCAGCAGCAGCAGTGTCCCGGAAGCCTCCCTCAGGCCTCTTAAGCTGTGGCGCTGAGTGCAGGCTCCGCCCCCTAGGCCCCTAGCTAGCTATTCAGTGCTTTTTTTCTTTTAAAATGTTTAGGGGTACTCTCCTTTTCTTACTCATATTTAAACACGGCCCCTCAATGAGGCCAAACTTAGATTCACAAAATGTTTCTATCTATCTATCATCTATCTATCTATCTATCTATCTATCTATCTATCTATCTCTCTCTCTCTCTCTGTATTTCTTTCAGTAGAAGCGGAAAGTACTGTAATAGGAAAAAAGATAACCTATGTGATATATTAATTCAGCTTTTAAATCCATTGTATTGTATTTTCAGACATAGTCAGGTTTATTAAGGTGAACGAATAGGGCCCGCCAAAAGGGCCCGAGAGCATAAGCTCACCACTGCCCTTACCTGCTTTTCTTGCCATTCCCATCCATCCCTCACCGTTCATTTGTATAAAACTGGAGAGAAACACTCTGGAGAATTCACTGAACTGCTATTCTGTGACCTGAAAAGTTCCCTCCAGGGGCTGTGCCTGGAATGAGCTTCTGCTTCCTAACTATCCTAGGATTCCGGTCTGCCAGGCTTACCACTTCCTGGTAAATAGACACTCCATGGACCAGTCAGTTGCTTCATTTCACAAACCCTGCTTTTGTAAGAGGCCCAAACAAATCAAGATGCTCTGGTTACCTTTCGGCATAGATGCTCAGCAGGGACATCCAGGTAATGATTCTTCTCCCTTGGAGAAGACTTCTCAGTGCACCTAGGAGAAACAGGTAAGTTGTTTCATTTCCTTGTTGGAGAAAGGCTTCTCTCTCACAATGCAAATGCAAGCAATCATATTCTTTATAGAGGTTGCTTAGGGAAAGAAATTTATACAGCCAAGGTGTGTCACCATCACAACGGCATAGCAGTGTGAATTTGGGGAGTAACGGGGAACTCTGCATTTGTGTAATCAAGGAATAAAGTCCCAAAGGGGAGGAGTGAGGGATTCACGTGGCTTGAACTCAGTCAGGAGGAAAGATCACCCAGATGTGGCCTGCGTATTGTCCTACCCAGTGCTTTGTTTCCTGAGGGGACGCGAGGGGCATACGCATACCCCTAAACATCTTGTGAATCTACCTTTGGCCTCATTGAGGGGCAGTATTTCAATATGCCTAGGAAAATGAGAGTACCCCTAAACATTTTTTTTTTTAAAAAAGGACTGGCTTTTTAAAAAAGCACTTTCTTTCTGTATTGTTGCCCCATAGTTTTTCACTGCTCAGAACAGGGGTTCCCAGAGTGGGCACAGGCTGTGGGATTAACCAGAGGGTGCTAGGAGGCACGAGGGGCATTGGGGGTATAACTATCAGAATTTGAAAAACTGGTATCACTCGATCAAGCTCATCGATTTTACTGATTTAATTGAACTAAATAGTTTTAACTGGATTTGGAATAAATGTGCAATTGATCGTTGCTGTTTTGAATTTTATTGCGTTATTATCTTCCTTAGTTGGTCATGCAAACCACTATTCTGAATACCGTTGTACTTCTGCTCCCGAATGCCTTGGGAGTCAAACGTTCTTTTGGAAGCCGAACGTCCAGTGGGGCTTCCACGGCTTCTGATTGGCTGCAGGAGCTTCCTGAGACCAATCAGAAGCCGCACTTTGGTTTCCAAACGTTTCAGAAGTCAAATGGACTTCTGGAAAGGACTCCGTTCGACTTCCAAGGTACGACTGTACAGTGGAACCTCGGTTGTTGAACATAATCCGTTCCGGAAGACCGTTCGACTTCCGAAACATTTGACAACCCTTTACCTTTACCTTTTTCTCTCTAAGCCTGACACTTGTTTAAAGAAAATGTGGGGTGCATTTTTACAGGCACTTACAAGAGGGTCAATCTTGCTGAACTCAGTGGGGCTACTCAGTGAGTAAAGCTGCTCAGGGTTGCACAGCTGGTCAATTAAATGTATGTGTTTCGGAAGTCGAATGGACTTCCGGAACGGATTACATTCGAGAACCAATGTACCACTGTACTATCAAATTC
The DNA here is from genome assembly GCF_964106645.2 of Podarcis pityusensis. Taxonomy (NCBI): domain Eukaryota; kingdom Metazoa; phylum Chordata; class Lepidosauria; order Squamata; family Lacertidae; genus Podarcis; species Podarcis pityusensis. The sequence continues at coordinate 3,215,655 of NC_138045.1, forward strand.
CAAATCCACATGAAAAAACCCCTCAGCATTCTAGCAGATTCCTTACAGGACTATAATTCCACACTGTATATATCACAATAAGAGACAGCATGCCTTCAACACATGGGCATCCAGTTCCTTAAACTGCATCAAGTCCATCAGTACCGATTTCCCATCAGATTGTTTCTGGGACAGAGTTGATCCTTGTTCTCCTTTCCTCTTGAAAGGCTACAAAATGGTTATCCTTGGGATGAGACAATATGTACATTAAAACATATATTGCAATGCCCACCATCCCTGACCATTAGCCATGCTGGCTGAGACCATCTGTATGGCCACAGATTGCCCGTCCCTGATATTTTATTTTTATGGGTTTTCCACACACATCTGCTCAGCTTCTGTGAGAACAGGATGCTTGAATAGTTGGGCCATTGGCCTGATCCAGCAGGCTCTTTTTATGAGGAGGTTAAGGGGTGATATGATAGCCATGTTCAAATATATAAAAGGATGTCACATAGAGGAGGGAGAAAGGTTGTTTTCTGCTGCTCCAGAGAAGCGGACACGGAGCAATGGATCCAAACTACAAGAAAGAAGATTCCACCTAAACATTAGGAAGAACTTCCTGACAGTAAGAGCTGTTCGACAGTGGAATTTGCTGCCAAGGAGTGTGGTGGAGTCTCCTTCTTTGGAGGTCTTTAAGCAGAGGCTTGACAACCATATGTCAGGAGTGCTCTGATGGTGTTTCCTGCTTGGCAGGGGGTTGGACTCGATGGCCCTTGTGGTCTCTTCCAGTTCTATGATTCTATGATTCTATGTTCTTACGTTAGAGGTATGCTGCCTTTGTGCACGGCTCTTCCACTTACCTCTCATGTTCAAGCCATAATAAACGAGTGAGTGCCTGAGCATGTGCAGAGTGCCACCCTCCCTCAGTGGTGAAATAAATAATCACTACTTTTACTTGAAGCCCTGATAGCCATCGCACCCAGCAGCTCTGGTATGTTTCGTGCACACAATAGAGCACCCTTGATGGATCAAGACCGATGACACAATGCCACGTTGTGTTTCTGTTCCCTAGAAGTTGCTTCAACTTTCGTGCACGCAATTTCTGCTGTTGATGGAGACCTTGGCATTATGATAAGAGTAACAGGAACAGCACTTACGGCGCCAAAACAAAAGTGAAAGCAGAACAAGTTTGGACAAAACAGCACAGCAGTGTGTCAAAGTTCCCTGGAGTCCCAATTGCACATTTCCTCCCCTGCCAGGTAGATTTCAGCAATTCATAGTCTATGTTTTATGTGGATCTGCCCACATATAATTAATGGAAAGGTCCATCTCCTGTTCCCATTGCCGATTGATATAAGAGGTGTGCTCAGTTTGTTTTTAGGGTGTCCTTCTTTTTGCAGGGAATGGGGTGTAGTATTTTTTGGTATTAATTCCTGTCAGGGAAGTGACATCGGAGCTAGAGGTGGAGGGGAGGCTCTCTAATGATGCTGGAAAAGGGCCCAGCAGGGAGAGAGGCAGCTCAGCAGATGGGGAAGCAATTCAGTGCAACACCAGGAATAAGGAGGGGCAGATGGGGGAATCGGAGAGAGGGCTCCCAGACTCTTCACTGGACACCAGCGGGGAGAGCACTGGTTCTCCGCTACCCACGCCCTCCCTGCGCAGAAGACTTCCGCGCAGAGAAAGTAGGAGGAGACTGGGTGTCAAACAACTTTTATGTTGGAAAAGGTTTAAGAAACGCCCACTGACGGATTCTGCTAGCGACTGAGGCAGCCACGAATTGAAGGGCTGTCCAGACAGAAAGGTTTAACAAGGCAACATAGCCAGGAGAGGCGGCAACTTACGCACGAGCAACCCCATACCATTATAATTCCTATACTATTTTCTTCATCATCATCATCATCATCATCGTCATTTATTACTTATACCCCGTCCATCTGGCTGGGTTTCTATACTATTTTCATCATCATCATCATCATCATTTATTACTTATACCCCGTCCATCTGGCTGGGTTTCCCCAGCCACTCTGGGAGGCTTCCAACAAAATAGTAAAAATACAATAAAACATCAAACATTAAAAACTTCCCTAAACAGGGCTGCCTTCAGGTATCTTCTAAAAGTGTAAGTTATATATCATTCATAATTCCACTTCATATCATTTTCATATAATTTAATTGTGATATTATGTTTTCAATACAGTGGTACCTTGCTTCTCGAACTTAATCCGTTCCGGAAGTCCATTCGCCTCCCAAAACCATTTGAAAACCAAGGCGCAGCTTCCGATTGGCTGCGGGAGCTTCCTGCACTCAAGCGGAAGCCGCGTCGGACGTTTGGCTTCCGAAAAACTGGAACACTCACTTCTGGATTTGCGGCGTTTGGGAGCCGATTTGTTTGGGAGCCAAGCCGTTTGACTACCAAGGTACAACTGTAAGTCTGATTGAATTTGGTGGGGCTTACTCTCAGGCAAGTGGGTTTAGAATTGCAGCCTGAAGCAGCTTTGGAGGCTGGCTGTGTCCACACTATGGACTTAGGACTTGCCTGCACCAGAGCAGAATCTGCAGTCTAGACTAGATTTGCATCACCCTGTCTCCCCATGAATATATGGGCCTTCAGATGAGATACTTCCCACCCCATTGTTCTCCTGGACCTTTTGCCCTTTAAATTCAGGGTTTTTCAGTCCTCAGAAAGTCCAAAATGGGCATGATCGAGAAACCCCTTTGCACGTAGTACAAGAAACATGTATTAGTGCTGAGCCCCGGAATAAATTTCCCCCATCATATTTGGGAGACAGATAAAATTATAACAAAAGATTATTATTTCTTTTTCTTACAGAGGAACAGCACAATTCTATGTGTCTTTGCTTTAGGAAAGACCTCTAGGAATTTCTGGTTACAAATCAAAACTTAGCCACCATGCTGAAAATAATGCAGGGCCTACCGTAGCTTTGCAAATAAGCCCACAAGTGACTAGCCCTCAACATTTCACTTGTTCGCCTTGACCTCATTAAGTAGAGGGTGGAGGAAATGCTTGTGCTTTCGGTTTAGAGAGCGAGGGGGAATTCTGGGGAATTCAAGCAAAGAACGAAGCGTCAAAACAGAGCTTTGTGGCTTGAGTATGACTTGATCTCAGTCCAGACAGATCAACCATATGTGGCCAGTTTACAAGCCCCCCTACCCCTGGTACCCTTTCTCCCTGTATTGCTGCTCCAGAACTTTTCACTGCTTAGAAATGTAGGACACAATGTTGGATGGTCGGAGGGGTTGGATTCCTATTGGATCGGTTAGTCTAGGCTTAGCAGAGTGAGCAGGGCAGGCAGCCCCTAGTGCCGTATTTACATGTAAGCTAAACAAGCTATAGTTTAGGGCCCCACTCTCTTGGTCCCCCCCCCCCAATTTAAAGGAAATAAAACCTGGATGTACATTTCCAAAATATAAGGTAAAAAATATAAAAATAAAACCTACAGACAGCAACAGTGTTTTGTGTTGTGTAGGGACGCGGGTGGTGCTGTGGTCTAAACCACTGAGCCTCTTGGGCTTGCCGATCAGAAGGTCGGCGGTTCGAATCCCCGCGACGGGGTGAGCTCCCGCTGCTCGGTCCCTGCTCCTGCCAACCTACCAGTTCGAAAGCACGTCAAAGTACAAGTAGATAGATAGGTACCGCTCCGGCGGGAAGGTAAACGGCATTTCCGTGCGCTGCTCTGGTTCGCCAGTCATGCTGGCCACATGCTGGCCACATGACCCAGAAAAACTGTCTGCGGACACATGCCGGCTCCCTCGGCCTATAGAGCGAGATGAGCGCGCAACCGCAGAGTCGTCCGCGACTGGACCTAACGGTCAGGGGTCCCGTTACCTTTTAGCCATCACAAATAATACTGCTTTCTCTCAAAGTTGACACCTTTCACGAAAACTGATAAGTTACCTGTTGTAGGGAATCATTTCTCCTCTTTTCTTAATCCAAACCCACACTTTTAAGCCACTTACTTAAGCAAACTTAGACAAATTCTTTTCGAAGAATAACAAGGGTCGAGAGGAGGGCTAGATGTTACCTGGTTTTCAAAATCGGGATAGAGCACCAGCTAAATTTTGCAATGTACCAATATATCACCATGTCTGCAATCAGGATGGAGCTATGTAGAGGCACTAGCTGGCTTCACAGTTTTTCCCGCATGGTGATTTTTGCATAGAGCACACACACATACTTTAAGGCTGGGCAATGTATCAATACATTTGGGGGTGAGGAAATAAGTTTGAAGTCCACAGCGTGGTAACAGTGCCATAATATTAATCACAATGTGTGCGCGTGCCGTGTAAAAAACCATTATGTGGGAAAAACCGTGAAGCCAGTCATCGCTTCTCTCATGGTTCCTTCTGTCCCTGTTGCTCTGCACTATAAAATAACAGTTGTAAGTGTCTTAAAGCTAAGTAAAAATGTATCTGTTTTAGACCCCTAAGTAGCAGCAGTTTTCAGGACCTTACCCCCTTCACCTCTACATAGAGAACCCCTAGATATGCCTCTGCGCGTAAGATGTGATCATGCTGTAGGTACAGTCGTACCTCGGAAGTCGAACGGAATCCGTTCTGGAAGTCCGTTCGTCTTCCACAATGTTTGGGAACCAAGGCGTGGCTTCCAATCGGAAGCCTCGTAGGCCGCGTTGGACGTTCGGGTTCCAAATAACGTTCGCAAACCGGAACACTCACTTCCGGGCTTGCAGCTTTTGGGAGCCAAAACGTTCGACTTGCAAGGCGTTCGGGATCCAAGGTACGACTGTAAATTTATTAGATTGCCACATATTAAACAACTGAATCAAGCAAGAGGAACAAAACACAAGGACACATTTGGCGGAGAACAGTGAAACTTTATTGCATTTACAAACATACTGGGAAATCAAAGGCAAGCCCCAAAAGTTTGCACCAATTTATGGATTGTACTCTTTTTATTTACTGTTTGCTATATATATAAAAAATCTGCTACTACTTTAAGTGAATGGATAGGACCACATTAGGGTGTCTCAAGAATATGGTGGATAAAATGCTAATGATTTGTGTTGCTGTACTGTAAAAGATGGGGGGGCGGGATTCAACACATTTTTATATGAACAAGTTTATGCCTAAACATTAATTGTACCCTTTCATTATCTGCTTTTCAAAATCCATCTAGGGTTTCCCACTTTACTCATTTTTTGATACGGCCTTTAAAAAGAAATCCTGGAACACCTCCCCGATTTCTTTGTTATACTGTAAATTTGTAAATAGCTACTGCAATCGATTTTAGCTCATTGAAACAAGTATCATGTTATGTATATTATATATGTTTTCCATTTTTAAAAACTTTGTGTCAAGCTAAAAACCCTGTGTATCAAAACCGTGGTCAGTTTAGCAGTGATGCCCGATACAAGTGCCTGTCCTTGAAGGATATCAAATTACACGGTAGGCGGATTCCATTCAAGCTGCTGCAGGTGCAGAAGTCTGCTTCAGAAGCTGCCATTTGGGATCATCTGGGAAGTGCTAATAATCAGAACAGGATGGTTGAGGAAGTAAATCACATGGTACCTGAAAAAGAGAGGTCAATAGTGCAGTATTTAGCAACACTATCTAAATCAGCAATAGGGGCAAACAAAGGTATCTAAGGTAGAGCATGGAATACTTACAGACCCAGTTCAGATGTCAAGTGAAACCATGGTTTAGTATGCTGGGAATGAGCCAAAGCAAGCCTTGGGCTCACACATTCCCCCCCTCCTCCCTCTACACAAGCGGTGAAGAGTTTGGAAACTACATCCTCGTTAGGCTTAACCACAGCTTGTGCCTCACCCAAATCTGATGAACTATGCTTATTGTTAACCATGGTTGATTGGTTTGATAAGCCATCTTTAAACCATGGCTCATCCAGCTAGCTTGTTTAAACTCTTAATCTCAGGGTCGTGGGTTTGAGCCTCACACGGGGCAAAAATAATAATCCTGCATTGCTGGGGGTTAGGCAAAATGACACTTGTGGTCCCTTCCAACTCTATAATAACTCTATAACTTTATAACGTTAACCACAGCTGAGAGTCTGGGGTGGTGTGCTAAACCAGCCTTCGCCAATCTGATTTCCTCCAGATGTTGCTGAATTCTTATGTCCCATCAACCACATGATAGTCAGGGATGATGGGACATCATCATCATCATCATCATCATCATTTATTACTTATACCCCGCCCGCCCGCCCAGCCAGGTCTCCCCAGCCACTGTGGACGGCTTGCAACAGGAGCTTAAAAATACATTAAAACATCAGTCATTAAAATACTTCCCTAAACAGGGCTGCCTTCAGATGTCTTCTAAACATCAGGTAGTTCTTTATTCCTTTGACATCTGATGGGAGGGCGTTCCACAGGACGGGAGCCACTACCGAGAAGGCCCTCTGCCTGGTTCCCTGTAACTTGGCATCTCGCAGTGAGGGAACCGCCAGAAGGCCCTCGGCGCTGGACCTCAGTGTCCGGGCAGAACGATGGGGGTGGAGACGCTCCTTCAGGTCTACTGGACCGAGGCCGTTTAGGCGGCTTTCAAGGTCAGCACCAACACTTTGAATTGTGCTCGGAAATGGACTGGGAGCCAGTGTAGGTCTTTCAAGTTCTGTGGTCTGGGCGGCCGCTCCCAGTCACCAGTCTAGCTGCCGCATTCTGGATAAGTTGTAGTGCAGGACCTCTGAAAGGGCCTCTGGTTCTCCATCCCTGTGATATACACTGCAGTAACAGCTTGTACATGAGGCTGATTGTGGATGTAACTGTGATATCAAAGGGAACAAGACAGAGGCTTCTAATTGGCTTTACCCATTTTCAGTGGTTGATGTTCTTATGACTGCGACGGTCAGTCCTTCTGCATTTAAGTCAGATCATGCTGATGCTCCAGTGTCACCGTCTGTTTCAGAAGCTGCCACTTGGGGTCCTCAGGGAAGTGCTTCTTAATAAACAGAGCGGGGTGAGTAAGGAAGTAAAACTCATCGTACCTGCAAAAGGAGAAGGCGCAATAGTCTAGTATTTCATAATAATGCCTAAATCAGCACCAGGGCCAGACAGGCAAACAGAGTGGTGATCCAGAGCAGCTGGAGGGCATCTGGTTGAGGAAGCTGCTGTGTTGCAACAATCCAGCCTCCAGAATCCCCAGATTTTACACATGTAGCCCAGAATAAGCACAAAACTCCAGAACTGTTCAAAGAGGATAAATAGATGGTATCTATCCCTGCCATCAGGACACTCCATGCCCATGGCTTAATAATAATAATAATAATAATAATAATAATAATAATAATAATGAAATATTACTTATACCCCCACCCATCTGGCCGGGCCTCCACAGCCACTCTGCACGGAATAACACTTCAAAGATTAAAAACTTCCCTAAACAGGGCTGCCTTCAGATGTCTTCTAAAAGTCAGATAGTTATTGTATTTCCTTGACATCTGATGGGAGGGCGTTCCACAGGGCGGGCGCCACTACTGAGAAGGCCTGGTTCCCTGTAACCTCACTTCTCACAGTGAGGGAACTGCCAGAAGGCCCTCAGAGCTGGACCTCAGGCTGAAGGATGGGGGTGGAGACACTCCTTCAGGTATACTGGGCCGAGGCCATTTAGGGCTTTAGAGGTCAGCACCAACACTTTGAATTGTGCTTGGAAATCTACTGGGAGCCAATGTAGGTCTTTCAGGGCCGGTGTTATATGGTCTCGGCGGCCGCTCCCAGTCACCAACCTAGCTGCAGCATTCTTATTGCACTTGCTTACATTAATCAGCCCTGCGGCCATCAAATTGCAAACTCTGACAAGTGGTCCAAGCAAAACAAAACCACCTGAAAGCAAATGAAGTTAACTGTGAGAGCCAGTGTGGTGTAGTGGTTAAGAGCGGTGGACTCGTAATCTGGGGAACCGGGTTCGCTTCCCTGCTCCTCCACCTGCAGCTAGTCACACTTCTCTGAAGTCTCTCAGCCCCACTCACCTCACAGAGTGTTTGTTGTGGGGGAGGAAGGGAAAGGAGATTGTTGGCCGCTTTGAGACTCCTTAGGGTAGTGAGAAAGCGGGATATCAAATCCAAGCTCTTCTTCTTCTGCTATCCCCTCAGTGTGTCCCACGCTCTGCCTGGTCTGCCTAACAACGTACCTGAAAGTGAACTTGCTAAAAGCAGTATTCACAGAGCCACTTCCCCAGGTGCAGTCTAAGAGATGCCACCTTCCATCAATGCGGACAGCATTCCAGGCATGGTTGCTCTTCCCCTTTACGCTGCAGCTGCCTATCAAATACTGGCACTGTATCCCTGCAATACTGAGAGGGGAAGGAAGGTATTCAGGAACAGTGTTGCTACCAAGAGGACAAGTGGTTGCTTTCACCGCTTTGATAGGCTGGAGTGGCCGCCCTTCATTTTGCTGGATCAGAGAAAACAGCAATCAGGTTCTCCACAGATTCTCATTTGCTCCAATTTGGCAGGAAAACACAAGTTTTCCTGGGATGAAAGAACAACAACAACATTTGGACACGGACCTGGAAAGCCAGGACCTGTGCCTATAAAGCACAGAGCAAAGGTAAGTATGGATGAGGAACTAAGTCACACAGGGAAGAGACCCATTAAATTCAAGTAATTTTTAAGTCTATGGATTCCAGTGGATCTACTCAATTCAATGCAGCCCTATATATGTGAAATATACTCAGAGTCGCAAAGTGATTTCATGCTCTTTATTCAGCTCATAGTGGTGAGGAGGAATGAATAAATGTCCCCTCACAGTATCTGCTTTATATACATTATTTACACAATGGGCTGCACATGATTGGCTAATTCTGGAATTCTACTGTAAGCCAATCAGGTTGTGGATTCACTTCTATCTGGAGCAGGATTGGGTGGTTCCTGCCAACCAATCATACTGCTGCATTGTTCTAGGACCAATCAGACTGCTGCATTCTGAATCCTATTGTTCTAGGACCAATCAGACTGCTGCCTTTTGGATCCTATTGTTCTAGGACCAATCAGACTGCTACAGTTTGGATCCTATTCAACTCAGTACATAACACCCCTCCCCTCTAAGTTCCAGTCCTGCCCGGGAGGTCGCATTCATAGTCCTCAAGGTATGCCGGCGGCCTACGTGTGCGTTGTGGCCTGGGGTGTTCCCTGGTCCGGGCTCCGGGTTCTGGCTCGTGTTCCAAGGATGCTGGCTGTGATGCGGCTGTTTGGTCTGGTGCAACCGGCTCGCTCAGTCGTGGTTCTGGTTCCGGTGTCCTTTCGGCCTCACGGGTCCTCTCTGTATTTACTGATTCTGCCTCTCCTGCTGGCCCCTCCTGCTCTATGGGCCTCACTGCCCCGCTGTTCCCTTGGGACTCCTCTGACCTGTCCTCCTCCTGGTTTTCGCCCGGGAATCGTCGCCGTATCTGGTCGCAGTGGCGGCGCCAGCATTGCCCCCCATCCGTTAGCACCTCGTACGACACGGGGCCAGTGACCCTGGTGATTGTGGCGGGTACCCATGCTGGGCCTGCCCCAAAATTCTTTGCGTACACTGGGTCCTGGGCCTCGAAGGTCCGGGGGTTCCTGCCTTCCCCCACCACTATCTCATCCTGAGCTCTATCGGGGTGAAGGCGGTCCAATCTGATTGCAAGGCGCCGACCCATTAGTAGTTCAGCGGGGCTCCGGCCAGTCGTTGAGCTGGGGGTGCTGTGCTGTGCTAGAAGGAATGTGGCAAGGCGGTACTCCCAGTCCCCTTGCGTCATGCGGCGAAGGGTGTCCTTGGTGGTCCGCACCATGCGTTCTGCTTGGCCATTGGTGGCAGGGTGGAACGGCGCCGAACGGATGTGGCGGATGGCGTTCTGCGCTGTGAAGGTTTGGAATTCTCCTGACGTAAATGCAGTCCCGTTGTCTGAGACGAGAGTGTCAGGGAGCCCGTGGGTTGCAAACAGCCTGCGTAGTACCCGGATGGCTGCGGACGTGGAAGTGGACGGTACCAGTGCGACTTCCAGCCATTTGGTGTAGGAGTCCACCACTATGAAGAATGTTTTCCCCTGAAAGGGGCCAGCGAAATCCACATGCAGGCGTGACCATGGTGCTCGGGCGGACTCCCAGGACTGGACTGGGGCCCTTGGGGGATCTGGGCGGGATTCTTGGCAGGCCTGGCAGTGTTTGACCCAGGCCTCTATCTCTCCATCGATCCCCGGCCACCACACATAACTCCTGGCAAGGGCCTTCATTCTTACTACCCCTGGATGTGTCTCGTGTAGGGCTGTGAGGACCCTTTTGCAGAGGGGCTGGGGAACAACGACTCTGCTTCCCCATAACAGGCACCCCTTGTGGGCCGACAGTTCATGTTTGCGGGTTGTGTAGCCGGCGAATTCTGGCCCGGGGCTGCTGCTGGGCCATCCCCTCCACACCCAGTCCAGGACCCGGGAGATGACCCTATCTTTCTTGGAATGGTGTGCAACTTCTTGTGCCTGAATGGGGCGGTCGGGAAGCAGCTCCAGGCTCATAACCTCTTGTGCAGGTGCTGGGTCAGGGCCTGTTTCCGGTAGTGGTAGCCTGCTGAGGGCGTCCGCATGGCCCATCGCCTTCCCAGGTCGGTGAATCAGTGCATACTGGTAGCTGGCAAGGAAAATTGACCACCTGAGGACGCGAGGAGACAGCACTTGGGGGGTCTGCTTTTCGGGGGCAAACAAGCCAAGCAACGGCTTGTGGTCAGTCACCACGGTGAAGGGCCGCCCGTACAAGAAATCATGGAATTTTTTTACTCCCTTTACGATTGCCAGACCCTCCTTGTCGATTTGCGAGTAGTTCCGCTCGGTTGTGTTGAGTGTCTGGGAAAAGTACGCCACCGGTACCTCTCTTCCATCCGGGAGTTGGTGCCCCAGGACAGCTCCAATGCCATAGGGTGAGGCGTCGCATGCTAGCACCACCGGCAGCCTCTCGTCGAAGTGTGCCAAGACCGAGTTTGAGACAAGCAAGTCCTTGACTGCCTGGAATGCGGCCTCCTGGCGCTGGCCCCACACCCAAGGGGCCCGCTTGTCCAGGAGTCTGTGTAGGGGCTCCGCTACCGCCGCCTTGTGGGGAAGGAAGGAATGGTAAAAGTTCAATAGCCCCAAGAAGGCCTGAAGTTCAGTCTTGCTCTTGGGCGCTGGGGCATCACAAATGGCCCGTACCTTGTCCCCAGTCGGGTGGACCCCTTCTGCGTCCACCATAAATCCCAGAAAGTCCACCTGAGGCACTCCTAGTAGACATTTTTCCCGCTTCACCTTGAGACCCGCCGTCTGGAAACGGTGCAGAACGGTGCGGAGGCGGTCCTCAAACTCCTCTGGTGTGGGGCCGGCAATCAACACATCATCGAAGAAGGGGGTGACGCCAGGAATCCCTTTAAGGAGAGAGTCCATTATATTCTGGAATATGCCTGGTGCCACGCTGACACCGAATTGCAGCCGCTTTACCCTGAACGCTCCTCTGTGCGTCACAATCGTCTGTGCCTCTGCTGTGGCCTCATCTACTGGCAGCTGTTGATATGCTTGGGCCAAGTCCAGCTTGCCAAAAATTTTCGACCCAGCCAGGGTGGCAAGGACATGGCTGACCACTGGCACTGGGTATGCGTGGGCCGTGAGGGCCTTGTTTATGGTACATTTGTAGTCTGCGCAGATGCGGACCGAACCATTAGGCTTGACGGGTGTGACGATTGGGGTTTCCCAGGGAGCATTAGGCACCGGCTCCAGCACTCCTTGCTCTACGAGTCGGTCCAATTCCTCGTCTATACGGGGTTTCAAGGCGAACGGGACCCGGCGGGCCTTGAGCCTGACCGGTCGTACTGCGGGGTCAAGCTGTAGCGCAATGGGGGGGCCCGTATACTGTCCCAATTTCCCATCGAAAACCCCTGGAAATTCCTTGCATATGGCGTCCACGTCCACTTGTAAGCTAGTGTGGTTCACCCCGGTGACAGCTAGCCCCAGTGGTCCAAACCATGCCAATCCCAGTAAGCTAATGTAGGGGCCCTTGACCACAAGCAAGTCCAGTTGCCGCGTCCGCCCTCGGTATTGCACCCTGAAGGTCCCCACCCCCATTGTGGGGACCTTACGTTTCTGGAAGTCCCGGAGGGTGAATGGGGCCGGCCTGAGTTTGGGACCCCCAGTGGGACACAGTTTCCTTAAGGTCCTTGCCGAGATTATGGATAGAGTTGAACCCGTGTCAAGCTCCATGCGGCATGGGGCCCCCTCTATCTGTACCTCTACATAAATTTTCTCTACGTTGGGGTGGGGCAACTGGTATACCTGGAAGTCCGTGAGCTCCGTCGAGTTGCCTTGGTGCGTTGGGCCCCGGGACCTGGGGCTCTTGGATTGGTCATCTGATGCCTGGTGTCGGGTGGGCCGAGCCCGACACACCCGGGCGATGTGTCCCGATTTTCTGCACTGCCTGCACTCTGCGTTGCGGAAACGGCAGGTCCTCCTCTCGTGACTCTCCCCGCAGCTTGCGCAGTTCCCTCCTTCTCGTCGAGGCAGCTGTGGTCTGTGCGCTGCTTGAGTGCGCTGCTGTACTCGGTGCACCTCCTCCCTGTCGGATCCTGAGTCGTCGGTGAGGTCTTCATGGTGGACCCTCGGTTGGGATGGCAGGCTCGGCCGTGCCTCTTGGGTCGACCTCTCGGCAGCTTCTGTTGCCAGGGCCTCCTCCAGAGCGACCTGGAACGTTAGGTCCTTCTTAGCGTAGAGGCGTCGTTGCAGCTTCTCATCCTTCAGGCCACCGACGAGGCGGTCACGAAGCATGTTCTCCAGCTCTGAGAAGTTGCAGAACCGGGCGGCTTGGCGGAGAGAGGTCACAAACCCAGTTATGGTTTCCCCAGGGGCTTGCCGCTTTGCGTAGAAGGCATTTCGACGAGCCACCACTGAGGGCTGCGGCGAAAAGTGCCCCTTCAGCTGTTCCATTATTGTTTTGTATGGAACAGTAGCGACGTCTTCAGGCGCAAGGAGAGCCCGGGCGATTTCAAACGTCTCCTCTCCGCAGACGCTGAAGAATATCGCCCTCTTCTTGGCGTCTTCTTCGTCGGTGACCCCTTTGGCTTCTAGGAGGAAGGTGAAACGGGAGGCGTACGCTTCCCAGTCTCCAGATGCTGGGTTGAATGGCGAGAAGCTGCTGTTGGCTGCCATTCTGAGTTCCTTGTGCCCCGGAGCTGAAGCCTGGATACACGGTGCGAGGCAGCGGTGCGGCAGTTGGCGGTGCTGCGGTGCTGTGTGTGGCAGTCAGCTCAGCGGGATCCCATCCTCGTCGCCAGTGAAATATACTCAGAGTCGCAAAGTGATTTCATGCTCTTTATTCAGCTCATAGTGGTGAGGAGGAATGAATAAATGTCCCCTCACAGTATCTGCTTTATATACATTATTTACACAATGGGCTGCACATGATTGGCTAATTCTGGAATTCTACTGTAAGCCAATCAGGTTGTGGATTCACTTCTATCTGGAGCAGGATTGGGTGGTTCCTGCCAACCAATCATACTGCTGCATTGTTCTAGGACCAATCAGACTGCTGCATTCTGAATCCTATTGTTCTAGGACCAATCAGACTGCTGCCTTTTGGATCCTATTGTTCTAGGACCAATCAGACTGCTACAGTTTGGATCCTATTCAACTCAGTACATAACAATATGCAAGTTTGCTTCAGGATCATTCCTCCACTTACATGGTGGGTCATGTTCCGGAACCCCATGCACATAAGCAAACATTGTGTAAGTAGGGTAAAGGTGAAGGTAAAGGTAAAGGTAAAGGTAAAGGTAAAGGTAAAGGACCCCTGAAAGTTAAGTCCAGTCACAGAGAACTCTGGGGTTGCGGCACTCATCTCACTTTACAGGCCGAGGGAGCCGGCGTTTGTCCGCAGACAGTTTTTTCCGGGTCATGTGGCCAGGCTGACAAAGCCGCATCTGGCAAAACAGGACACCGAAACCAGAGCAGCGCACGGAAACGCCGTTTACCTTCCCGCTGGAGCGGTACCTATTTATCTACTTGCACTTTTTGGCATGTTTTCCAACTGCTAGGTTGGCAGGAGCTGGGACCGAGCAACGGGAGCTCACCCCGTCGTGGGGATTTGAACCGCCGACCTTCTGATCGGCAAGCCCAAGAGGCTCAGTGGTTTAGACCACAGCGCCACCCGTGTCCCTGTGTAAGTAGGGAGCACCCACTAAAAAAAAGCTCATTTTTTCCTGCTCTCCAGCTCTCTCTCCCCACAACACTCCTTTCAACCAGAGTTGAAGCTCTGGAGCTGGCTGGAGGACCTGTGGAAAAGCAGCAGCAGCTGCCATGCTGTGACGTGTGTCAGCTACTAGGTGGGGAGGCTGAGCAGCCTAAACAAAGCCCCACTGTGCCTCCGTTCTCTTTGGGGCTTCCTCCGCTCCCACTGAAGTCCTCTTTGGGTTCTGGCGAGGGTCTCCTCATGAGCCATGAGGACTCTCCAGATCTCTCCCGCCATTTTCTGCTTAGAATCTATTGATTTACATATTTCCGAGGGCTGTCACGTGCGAGTTGATCACGCCTAAGCATGGAGATAGCTGCCTAGGGCAAGGGGTGGGGAACCTGTGGCTCTCCAGATCTCCTATCGCTACAGCCAAGTAACAACCACTTGCCATGATGGCTGGAGCCAACAGAAGTTACCTGCACATTTCTTGAAAGAGTCGAGCATATCCACCGCAAATAGCCTTTCCTGACTGAAGGACATCAGCTGGTTTAAATGACACCTTGTCCAGGTTATAGCAGCCTTCCACATCATATTCTGTAGAAATAAAGACAATGAGCACCCATTCTGATTTGCTTGTGGGGTGGCAACACTTTGCCACACTTTCCATCGTGTTTCTCAATATCTTTCCTGGTTGCCAAAATCTGACTGGGGGGTGGCGTGGCTTGTCTTGCAAGAGCTCCAAATGAACTTTTGATTGCACAACATGAATTTGCCCATATGTGATTGAATCACACCTCAAAAGAGAAAGTCTGGAAGCACTCGTAAATCTGCTTTGTGTAGACCCAGGGTCTTGTTGCCAAATAAAAATGCACACTGGTGCAAGGGTTAGGAGTCGGGAGACACCTCCTCTCCTCCCGTGCTGCGACCTTTACTTTATTTTGACAAAGTAATAAGAATAAATAAATAAGAATAAAAATGTGCACCCCACCAGCGAGACCATTCCATTGTAACTATCCAACCTCCCAAACTTTCAACACCTCTAGCGATGGTTTGACCCCTTTCCGTTGTAACAGTACAAATTCTACAAACACCCTCCATATCTCCTCAAAATCATTCCTCCTGCATATTCCCCGTCTTACCTTAATGGCACATGTTCATTTATCATTAATAGCTATGTATCCCACACCTCTTCATACCATTTTTCCATTTTATAGTCTGCTTGCCCCTTCCACTTGCTAGCTATCATAATTTGTGCAGCTTTCAATAAATTTGTGAGCGAGTCCTTCATAGCCTGCAAACCTTCCACCCCATCGTAAATTGATAATAATGCTACCGCGGCACTTTCAGTGAGCTTTAACCCAGTGATTTCTGTTATCAATGAGCACCTCCTGATCCCTTCTGAGATTCATGGCTGAACAGAGATCCCAGTCAAGCTCTGTGTGAGCCAAACACCAAATCACTGATCCACACAGGTTACAATCCAGAATCCTTTGTGCAAATGGAGCTGACATGACTGGCTATGAAATGGTGAAAATGCCCGAGACAGCTGCAAAGAAGCCATGCTCGGAGTAGACCCACTAAATTTAATGTCCATGAGTTACTTACATCCATTGATTTCAGCCGGTCTACTCTGAATATAACTTGCTTTGATATGACCTTACGTATCCATCTTCCTTGGCTGGCAATCACTGGACTGGGTGTCTGCTACAGAACTCTGCTACAGAGCTGGATTCATGGGCGCAGGGCAGTGACAAAGGCTGATCTTTTAATACCGGAAGTTGTCAGAGGCAAGGGGACTCAAGTATGCAGAAAGGTGGTACCCCCACCTACCTATATGGTGGCAGATCCACATCCAAATGGCTCGCACTTTCTCCAGGTCACTGGGGGCTTTTTGCAGCAAGACACTCACCAGGTTTTTCACGCTATTCCTGACATTCACCTGTTTCACAGAAGGTAAATAGACTTGGAAGCAGTTAATATGGACGAGGGGGTACCAGTTCCTTTCTTCTACCTAAGCCCACTTGTTTAAAGAAATTTTAGGGTGCAATCCTGCGTGCACTTACAAGAGTGTCTCTTGCTGAATTCACTGGGATTGCACAGTTAGTCGATTAAGTGTATGTGTTTTACTTGATTGATCAATCAAAGAATTTATTATACTTGCCAAAAATGTACCCTTGGGGGGGAAGTTGTTCTGAAGGGAGACGCATGATTAACCTTTCCTTTTTCCAGGGTTCACAGGCATGTTATTTCTACAATCTTCAGCTGAAACCCAAATCCTCTTTGCTACTGTCTCCCCACAAGTGCAGAGTTCCCCCATTGCTACTGGCAGAGGAACGGGGGGGAGCGCACTGCCCCCGGCACCATCGGGGAGGGGGTACCATTGCGGCCGCCCCCGACATGCGCCGTGCACCCCCCCACGTGCCGGGCACCACGCCCCCAGGATGCATGTCACGCCCCCGCAGGCGATGTGCCACGCCCCCGGGACACACGCCAGCCACGCCCCTGCCTGCTCTCCGCCCCTGGTGCCAGAGCATGCAGCTTCGCCACTGCCCATCGCACCTTTGGGTGGGTGGAAGTACAACTGGGGGGGGCATTCTGGGGGCAGGGAGGGACCAAGGCAACCCTGGATCCTGGGCCGGCCCTACTGTTGTCACTTGACAGCACTGGGGGAAACCCAGGGCTGATTACTGCACCAGTATATTAATTTTATGCCAGTTTAATTCTGGCGAGGCCCCCCAGAGATTCCTGGGAGTTGTGGTTTGGCAAGGGCACTGAGAATTTTCTGTTAATGACTGCTAGCCTTGTTCACAGAAGTATAGTACTCGGAGTTCCCCGAGGAGAGGAAATAACTACCAAATCAATTTCGGTCTGTAGTATAAATACGATCGAAAGTGAATTGTGAAAGAGAGAGGAGTCGTTCAAACCCTTTCATATTGCCTATGATTGCTAGCTCTCCTCCGAATTGACTTTGGAGCTATCTCCTGAATTTTTAAAGCAAAGCAATGCTGCAAAATAACTAAATATGGGTGTATATACATGCATTTAATTCACGCACGCACACAGAGAGAAAGAGAATCCTGTGGTTTGTTAAGGGTTCTAGGATTTGTAGCTCTGTGAGGGGAAAACTACAGCTCCCATAGTTCTTTTGGGGAGTTGGTGTTCTTTAAATGCATGGTGTGTGCAGCGCATGTGAATAGGTGCTCCACCGTGTTAGTTTTCTGGAAAACGGGAGCAGGGTCTTGTGACTCATGATGTTCCCAGTTCGGACCTTCCATCTCAACAGAAGTAATTGCCTCCTATCAGGAGAGGACACTTGAAAGCACTCTCAAATTCCAAATGCACATTAAAAACCTCAGCATCCTAGCAAATTCCTTGCTGCATATATCACAATAAGAGACAGCATACCTTCTGTGCATAGGCATCCAGTTCCTTAAACTTTGCCAAGTCTATTTGTATTGATTTCTGATTGGATTTATCCCATGGATAATCTAGGAACAAAAATGGAAACGTCCTTCTTGAAACAGTGGGGAAAGGGAGGGGGAGCAGAGGATGACCTATGATGTGATTTAAAGGGTTGGAATACAGGGAACCAATAGGGAATAGAGATAGGGAGCCTTTTCTGCTTCTCCCCAAGGGAAATACAGCAGCAGGGAGTAGACCAACGTTGCTCTGCTTAAAAGGACACAGACAGAAGGAAGGAGAGGGAGAATGCTGAACCAGGTAGGATTTTGATCTGATCTTGCAAGACCACAAGGCGTATGGCATGGTTTGCACTTCCCACTGGAAGAGCTGGTACCTCCTTAGAGAAGCCCTCTTCGCCCCAAACATCTGGCTTTGATAGGAATCCCTTAAGCCCGGCTGCAAATTTCACTGCATCCGTCTGCAATGTGCATTCAACAGAACGCCAACTGCAAGCTCATTTCAGGAACTATAATGGTAGCATAACAAGAACACAAACAGGGCTGCTTGAGGTGAGGGAGGAAATGTACCCACCCACCCACATGCCACATATTGAAGCTCCAGCCTTAGAGGAAAAAATATAGTGCAGCTTTTCCCCCCAGCCAGAACTCACTGGAACTGAGTTCTGGCACCTCTCAGGTTGGTGCCATTGCCACTGTAAAAGAACAAGGGAAGCGTTCGTGGTGAGTTCTGGCACCTCTTTTTCTAGAAAAATAACACTGAGCGCAGTTAATTTTTACCATTCAAGCCTTGTTCCCAGGATATCCCAAGAGGCGGGTGCAGAGATGTAGCTTGGGGGGGGAGGGGGGCACTGGGCGCCACACCACAGGGGGCAGCACTTCCCGCGGGGCCAGAAGCGCGCCCGAGCCACGCATCTCTCCTGGGAGTGACGTGGTGGCTTGGGCCCCTGAGCGGCTAGCTACGCCACTGGGTGGTTGAGTGACGGGCTCATAAAATGATTTCCTAAGATACGCAGCACTACTAAGTAGTCTTAATATATACAGCAGGTGTAGGGGATCTTTGGCCCTCCAGATGCTGGGGAACTACAGCTCCCATAATCCCTGGCCATGCTTGCTGGGACTAACAGGTGTTGTCACCCAACAACATCTGGAGGGCCAAAGGTTCCCTGCAGCTGACACAGAGGATCCAGATCAATAGCCATACATAAGCTTCTATTTACCATACAGATCTTCTTCCTGAGGCAGCATTGATGCTTGTACTCCTCCCATCCTGAAAGCCTACTTGAAAGGCGCTCCTTGGTGCTTCGAGCCAGGAATGAAATGCCCAACTGGAGGGATGAGGGAAGAGCATGGCTTGATCTGGGTTTATCAAACCCTTCCTTGGAGACCTTGGCATTAGGAGGCGAGTAGCAGGAAGAGCATCCATGAAGTCAAAACAAAGGGGGAAAGCATAACATGTTGGAGCAAACCAGCGCTGGAGTGTGTCAAAGTTCCCTGCGTGGGGAAGCGCAGATACAGAAGGTGTCCCCATTGCTCATTTCCTCTCCCCTCCTGTGGTTTCCAGCAACTGGTATTCAGAAGCATTTCTGCCTCCAACTGTGAAGGCAGAGCATAGCCATCAATGCTAGTAGCCATTGATAGCCCTCTCCTCCAAGGACGTGTCTAATGCTCTTTCAAAGCCATCGATGTTTCGAGGCCTTCACGGTCTCTTGTGGGAACAAGTTCCATAGTTTAACTATGTGCTCCATGAAAAAGAATATATATTTAGTAATTAGATGCTTCTTTGAGGTTAGCTATCCGACGCATCAGCCTTGTTAGAATTTCTATTTCGCTGCCAGGCCCCCACCCTATTTCTTGAAGCATCTAGCTAGAAGCTTGTGCCAGCTTCCTCAGGTTGGCTCTCTCCAGCTAGGCTGAATAGGTGGGAAACTTTTGGACTTTGCGTGCCAGATCCTTATTGGGATCTGTATCTTGGGTCAAAATCCCTTTCACTACCAACAAAGAGACATCAGGCCTAAAAGGGAGGAGGGAAAGAGCCTAATATCACTACAGTCTTGGAGAGTCTCCCCCTTTTAGGACTGCAGTGAGATCAGGCTTAAAGGAAGGAGGGGAAGCCTTCGGGAGCCCCCACCTCTCTCTTGAAGAGCTCAGCAAGCTTGGGCTTCACAGGGAAGGGAAGAAACCTCTCCCTCCTTTTTTAGTGCTCAGAAGGATCTGAAGGGATGGGCAATTCTACTTAGTACTGAGTATTGGCTCGCCAAAGAGCTCTCTGCCAGGAGTGCCATGGCTCAGCCCAACTGAATGGGATGTTCTGCGTTGATATGAAGGGGGAGCCATCCTGCTTAGCAATGGGTCCCTGGTTTCTGCATTTCTTCAGAGGATCCTGACAACTAGTCCCATGCTTTGAGGGCTGTGCAAAGAAAGCAGCTTTGGAAAGCCATGTCCTATCAGTCAAGCCTCACCCCTTACCTGCATGTGAGAATGGCCTCATGGACCAAATGGGGAAGACTTGGGGAGGGGGCAAGATGTGCTCAGAGGTCAGACGTTCCCCACCCCAAAATTTCACCTCAGGAACCGATGGACTCTTACTTTGCCTCACAATCGTTTTGAAATGTGCCGGGTTTTCGACGTTCGGGAGCCGAAACGTTCCAAAACGCAGGCGTTCGGGAGCTGAGCTTTGACTGTAATATATTGGCGTCCGCATGAAATCCGCCCCATCCCATTGTTGTCCCGTGTCTTTAAATGCAGGGTTTTCCCATCCTTTGGAAGTCCAAAAGGGGCATGATCTTTGTACTTAGCACACGACTGAGTGCTAGCAGTAGGAGGAAGTGCAGGGGCTGAGCCCCAGAACAAAATTCCCCCCATCACTGATTCTTGTTTCTTTTCTTATCAAGGCAAAATCCTACGTGTCTTTGCTTTTCGAAAGATCTCCAAGGGTACAAGGGGACCCCTCAGCTCAATTCTAGCAAGCGGGACAGTTCTTGAGTTTTGTGGTTACACATCAATAGTCAGCCAGTCTCCTGAAAGTGCCATGGGGCCTGTTATGTATTCAGTGGTCTTGAGTCTGGACTAAGGATTCTGAGCTCCTGTGTTCTGATTCGATACATGATATCCAATCACAGAACATTTCTGGATTTGGGCTTCTGCCATTGGCCCTTAAACTCTGAGTCATGATTCGCAGCTTGGAAGTTTAGACAGCCAATCACGTGGGGAGTGGGAGCGGTCCAGGTCTT
Source organism: Podarcis pityusensis (assembly GCF_964106645.2). Taxonomy (NCBI): domain Eukaryota; kingdom Metazoa; phylum Chordata; class Lepidosauria; order Squamata; family Lacertidae; genus Podarcis; species Podarcis pityusensis. The sequence continues at coordinate 3,236,420 of NC_138045.1, forward strand.
CAGAAATGTCTATAAGCAGTTGCTTCGACCCTGTTGTCCAGTTCAGTTACCAATCAACTCCTGTTTTTGCTTATCTTTAATCTTTTCCGAGAGACTATCTATCACACAGGATCTTAGAAAGTTGTCCCAAAACAAAGTTTGTCCTCAATACTGTCCTCTTCACATATATGGGGACATTCACCACCTGCACAGGCTCAATGTTTCCACATATTAAAGTAGCAAAAGTCCACATTAGCGGTGAATGTGAATTGCCACAAGCAATTCCCCTTCTCCTTGTGCCCTCAATGCAGACCTTTAACTGTGGCTAATGTTAGCCATGGTTTGTTTAAACAAGGTCGGCGGTTCAAATCCCCACGACGGGGTGAGCTCCCGTTGCTCGGTCCCAGCTCCTGCCAACCTAGCAGTTGGAAAACATGTCAAAAAGTGCATGGGGTTCCGGAACATGACCCACCATGTAAGTGGAGGAATGATCCTGAAGCAAACTTGCATATATAGGGCTGCATTGAATTGAGTAGATCCACTGGAATCCATAGACTTAAAAATTACTTGAATTTAATGGGTCTCTTCCCTGTGTGACTTAGTTCCTCATCCATACTTACCTTTGCTCTGTGCTTTATAGGCACAGGTCCTGGCTTTCCAGGTCCGTGTCCAAATGTTGTTGTTGTTCTTTCATCCCAGGAAAACTTGTGTTTTCCTGCCAAATTGGAGCAAATGAGAATCTGTGGAGAACCTGATTGCTGTTTTCTCTGATCCAGCAAAATGAAGGGCGGCCACTCCAGCCTATCAAAGCGGTGAAAGCAACCACTTGTCCTCTTGGTAGCAACACTGTTCCTGAATACCTTCCTTCCCCTCTCAGTATTGCAGGGATACAGTGCCAGTATTTGATAGGCAGCTGCAGCGTAAAGGGGAAGAGCGACCATGCCTGGAATGCTGTCCGCATTGATGGAAGGTGGCATCTCTTAGACTGCACCTGGGGAAGTGGCTCTGTGAATACTGCTTTTAGCAAGTTCCCTTTCAGGTACGTTGTTAGGCAGACCAGGCAGAGCGTGGGACACACTGAGGGGATAGCAGAAGAAGAAGAGCTTGGATTTGATATCCCGCTTTCTCACTACCCTAAGGAGTCTCAAAGCGGCCAACAATCTCCTTTCCCTTCCTCCCCCACAACAAACACTCTGTGAGGTGAGTGGGGCTGAGAGACTTCAGAGAAGTGTGACTAGCCCAAGGTCACCCAGCAGCTGCAGGTGGAGGAGCAGGGAAGCGAACCCGGTTCCCCAGATTACGAGTCCACCGCTCTTAACCACTACACCACACTGGCTCTCACAGTTAGCTTCATTTGCTTTCAGGTGGTTTTGTTTTGCTTGGACCACTTGTCAGAGTTTGCAATTTGATGGCCGCAGGGCTGATTAATGTAAGCAAGTGCAATAAGAATGCTGCAGCTAGGTTGGTGACTGGGAGCGGCCGCTGAGACCATATAACACCTACATTGGCTCCCAGTACATTTCCAAGCACAATTCAAAGTGTTGGTGCTGACCTCTAAAGCCCTAAATGGCCTCGGCCCAGTATACCTGAAGGAGTGTCTCCACCCCCATCCTTCAGCCTGAGGTCCAGCTCTGAGGGCCTTCTGGCAGTTCCCTCACTGTGAGAAGTGAGGTTACAGGGAACCAGGCCTTCTCAGTAGTGGCGCCCGCCCTGTGGAACGCCCTCCCATCAGATGTCAAGGAAATACAATAACTATCTGACTTTTAGAAGACATCTGAAGGCAGCCCTGTTTAGGGAAGTTTTTAATCTTTGAAGTGTTATTCCGTGCAGAGTGGCTGTGGAGGCCCGGCCAGATGGGTGGGGGTATAAGTAATATTTCATTATTATTATTATTATTATTATTATTATTATTATTATTATTAAGCCATGGGCATGGAGTGTCCTGATGGCAGGGATAGATACCATCTATTTATCCTCTTTGAACAGTTCTGGAGTGTTGTGCTTATTCTGGGCTACATGTGCAAAATCTGGGGATTCTGGAGGCTGGATTGTTGCAACACAGCAGCTTCCTCAACCAGATGCCCTCCAGCTGCTCTGGATCACCACTCTGTTTGCCTGTCTGGCCCTGGTGCTGATTTAGGCATTATTATGAAATACTAGACTATTGCGCCTTCTCCTTTTGCAGGTACAATGAGTTTTACTTCCTTACTCACCCCGCTCTGTTTATTAAGAAGCACTTCCCTGAGGACCCCAAGTGGCAGCTTCTGAAACAGACGGTGACACTGGAGCATCAGCATGATCTGACTTAAATGCAGAAGGACTGACCGTCGCAGTCATAAGAACATCAACCACTGAAAATGGGTAAAGCCAATTAGAAGCCTCTGTCTTGTTCCCTTTGATATCACAGTTACATCCACAATCAGCCTCATGTACAAGCTGTTACTGCAGTGTATATCACAGGGATGGAGAACCAGAGGCCCTTTCAGAGGTCCTGCACTACAACTTATCCAGAATGCGGCAGCTAGACTGGTGACTGGGAGCGGCCGCCCAGACCACAGAACTTGAAAGACCTACACTGGCTCCCAGTCCATTTCCGAGCACAATTCAAAGTGTTGGTGCTGACCTTGAAAGCCGCCTAAACGGCCTCGGTCCAGTAGACCTGAAGGAGCGTCTCCACCCCCATCGTTCTGCCCGGACACTGAGGTCCAGCGCCGAGGGCCTTCTGGCGGTTCCCTCACTGCGAGATGCCAAGTTACAGGGAACCAGGCAGAGGGCCTTCTCGGTAGTGGCTCCCGTCCTGTGGAACGCCCTCCCATCAGATGTCAAAGGAATAAAGAACTACCTGATGTTTAGAAGACATCTGAAGGCAGCCCTGTTTAGGGAAGTTTTTTAATGACTGATGTTTTAATGTATTTTGAAGCTCCTGTTGCAAGCCGTCCACAGTGGCTGGGGAGACCTGGCTGGGCGGGCGGGCGGGCGGGGTATAAGTAATAAATGATGATGATGATGATGATGATGATGATGATGATGTCCCATCATCCCTGACTATCATGTGGTTGATGGGACATAAGAATTCAGCAAAATCTGGAGGAAATCAGATTGGCGAAGGCTGGTTTAGCACACCACCCCAGACTCTCAGCTGTGGTTAACGTTATAAAGTTATAGAGTTATTATAGAGTTGGAAGGGACCACAAGTGTCATTTTGCCTAACCCCCAGCAATGCAGGATTATTATTTTTGCCCCGTGTGAGGCTCAAACCCACGACCCTGAGATTAAGAGTTTAAACAAGCTAGCTGGATGAGCCATGGTTTAAAGATGGCTTATCAAACCAATCAACCATGGTTAACAATAAGCATAGTTCATCAGATTTGGGTGAGGCACAAGCTGTGGTTAAGCCTAACGAGGATGTAGTTTCCAAACTCTTCACCGCTTGTGTAGAGGGAGGAGGGGGGGAATGTGTGAGCCCAAGGCTTGCTTTGGCTCAATCCCAGCATACTAAACCATGGTTTCACTTGACATCTGAACTGGGTCTGTAAGTATTCCATGCTCTACCTTAGATACCTTTGTTTGCCCCTATTGCTGATTTAGATAGTGTTGCTAAATACTGCACTATTGACCTCTCTTTTTCAGGTACCATGTGATTTACTTCCTCAACCATCCTGTTCTGATTATTAGCACTTCCCAGATGATCCCAAATGGCAGCTTCTGAAGCAGACTTCTGCACCTGCAGCAGCTTGAATGGAATCCGCCTACCGTGTAATTTGATATCCTTCAAGGACAGTCACTTGTCTCGGGCATCACTGCTAAACTGACCACGGTTTTGATGCACAGGGTTTTTAGCTTGACACAAAGTTTTTAAAAATGGAAAACATATATAATATATATAACATGATACTTGTTTCAATGAGCTAAAATCGATTGCAGTAGCTATTTACAAATTTACAGTATAACAAAGAAATCGGGGAGGTGTTCCAGGATTTCTTTTTAAAGGCCGTATCAAAAAATGAGTAAAGTGGGAAACCCTAGATGGATTTTGAAAAGCAGATAATGAAAGGGTACAATTAATCTTTAGGCATAAACTTGTTCATATAAAAATGTGTTGAATCCCGCCCCCCATCCTTTACAGTACAGCAACACAAATCATTAGCATTTTATCCACCATATTCTTGAGACACCCTAATGTGGTCCTATCCATTCACTTAAAGTAGTAGCAGATTTTTTATATATATAGCAAACAGTAAATAAAAAGAGTACAATCCATAAATTGGTGCAAACTTTTGGGGCTTGCCTTTGATTTCCCAGTGTGTTTGTAAATGCAATAAAGTTTCACTGTTCTCCGCCAAATGTGTCCTTGTGTTTTGTTCCTCTTGCTTGATTCAGTTGTTTAATATGTGGCAATCTAATAAATTTACAGTCGTACCTTGGATCCCGAACGCCTTGCAAGTCGAACGTTTTGGCTCCCAAAAGCTGCAAGCCCGGAAGTGAGTGTTCCGGTTTGCGAACGTTATTTGGAACCCGAACGTCCAACGCGGCCTACGAGGCTTCCGACTGGAAGCCACGCCTTGGTTCCCAAACATTGTGGAAGACGAACGGACTTCCAGAACGGATTCCGTTCGACTTCCGAGGTACGACTGTACCTACAGCATGATCACATCTTACGCGCAGAGGCATATCTAGGGTTCTCTATGTAGAGGTGAAGGGGGTAAGGTCCTGAAAACTGCTGCTACTTAGGGGTCTAAAACAGATACATTTTTACTTAGCTTTAAGACACTTACAACTGTTATTTTATAGTGCAGAGCAACAGGGACAGAAGGAACCATGAGAGAAGCGATGACTGGCTTCACGGTTTTTCCCACATAATGGTTTTTTACACGGCACGCGCACACATTGTGATTAATATTATGGCACTGTTACCACGCTGTGGACTTCAAACTTATTTCCTCACCCCCAAATGTATTGATACATTGCCCAGCCTTAAAGTATGTGTGTGTGCTCTATGCAAAAATCACCATGCGGGGAAAACTGTGAAGCCAGCTAGTGCTCCATCCTGATTGCAGACATGGTGATATATTGGTACATTGCAAAATATAGCTGGTGCTCTATCACGATTTTGAAAACCAGGTAACATCTAGCCCTCCTCTCGACCCTTGTTATTCTTCGAAAAGAATTTGTCTAAGTTTGCTTAAGTAAGTGGCTTAAAAGTGTGGGTTTGGATTAAGAAAAGAGGAGAAATGATTCCCTACAACAGGTAACTTATCAGTTTTCGTGAAAGGTGTCAACTTTGAGAGAAAGCAGTATTATTTGTGATGGCTAAAAGGTAACGGGACCCCTGACCGTTAGGTCCAGTCGCGGACGACTCTGCGGTTGCGCGCTCATCTCGCTCTATAGGCCGAGGGAGCCGGCATGTGTCCGCAGACAGTTTTTCTGGGTCATGTGGCCAGCATGTGGCCAGCATGACTGGCGAACCAGAGCAGCGCACGGAAATGCCGTTTACCTTCCCGCCGGAGCGGTACCTATCTATCTACTTGTACTTTGACGTGCTTTCGAACTGGTAGGTTGGCAGGAGCAGGGACCGAGCAGCGGGAGCTCACCCCGTCGCGGGGATTCGAACCGCCGACCTTCTGATCGGCAAGCCCAAGAGGCTCAGTGGTTTAGACCACAGCACCACCCGCGTCCCTACACAACACAAAACACTGTTGCTGTCTGTAGGTTTTATTTTTATATTTTTTACCTTATATTTTGGAAATGTACATCCAGGTTTTATTTCCTTTAAATTGGGGGGGGGGGGGACCAAGAGAGTGGGGCCCTAAACTATAGCTTGTTTAGCTTACATGTAAATACGGCACTAGGGGCTGCCTGCCCTGCTCACTCTGCTAAGCCTAGACTAACCGATCCAATAGGAATCCAACCCCTCCGACCATCCAACATTGTGTCCTACATTTCTAAGCAGTGAAAAGTTCTGGAGCAGCAATACAGGGAGAAAGGGTACCAGGGGTAGGGGGGCTTGTAAACTGGCCACATATGGTTGATCTGTCTGGACTGAGATCAAGTCATACTCAAGCCACAAAGCTCTGTTTTGACGCTTCGTTCTTTGCTTGAATTCCCCAGAATTCCCCCTCGCTCTCTAAACCGAAAGCACAAGCATTTCCTCCACCCTCTACTTAATGAGGTCAAGGCGAACAAGTGAAATGTTGAGGGCTAGTCACTTGTGGGCTTATTTGCAAAGCTACGGTAGGCCCTGCATTATTTTCAGCATGGTGGCTAAGTTTTGATTTGTAACCAGAAATTCCTAGAGGTCTTTCCTAAAGCAAAGACACATAGAATTGTGCTGTTCCTCTGTAAGAAAAAGAAATAATAATCTTTTGTTATAATTTTATCTGTCTCCCAAATATGATGGGGGAAATTTATTCCGGGGCTCAGCACTAATACATGTTTCTTGTACTACGTGCAAAGGGGTTTCTCGATCATGCCCATTTTGGACTTTCTGAGGACTGAAAAACCCTGAATTTAAAGGGCAAAAGGTCCAGGAGAACAATGGGGTGGGAAGTATCTCATCTGAAGGCCCATATATTCATGGGGAGACAGGGTGATGCAAATCTAGTCTAGACTGCAGATTCTGCTCTGGTGCAGGCAAGTCCTAAGTCCATAGTGTGGACACAGCCAGCCTCCAAAGCTGCTTCAGGCTGCAATTCTAAACCCACTTGCCTGAGAGTAAGCCCCACCAAATTCAATCAGACTTACAGTTGTACCTTGGTAGTCAAACGGCTTGGCTCCCAAACAAATCGGCTCCCAAACGCCGCAAATCCAGAAGTGAGTGTTCCAGTTTTTCGGAAGCCAAACGTCCGACGCGGCTTCCGCTTGAGTGCAGGAAGCTCCTGCAGCCAATCGGAAGCTGCGCCTTGGTTTTCAAATGGTTTTGGGAGGCGAATGGACTTCCGGAACGGATTAAGTTCGAGAAGCAAGGTACCACTGTATTAAAAACATAATATCACAATTAAATTATATGAAAATGATATGAAGTGGAATTATGAATGATATATAACTTATACTTTTAGAAGATACCTCACGGCAGCCCTGTTTAGGGAAGTTTTTAATGTTTGATGTTTTATTGTATTTTTACTATTTTGTTGGAAGCGTCCCAGAGTGGCTGGGGAAACCCAGCCAGATGGACGGGGTATAAGTAATAAATGATGATGATGATGATGATGATGATGATGATGATGATGATGATGAAAATAGTATAGGAATTAATACCAAAAAATACTACACCCCATTCCCTGCAAAAAGAAGGACGCCCTAAAAACAAACTGAGCACACCTCTTATATCAATCGGCAATGGGAACAGGAGATGGACCTTTCCATTAATTATATGTGGGCAGATCCACATAAAACATAGACTATGAATTGCCGAAATCTACCTGGCAGGGGAGGAAATGTGCATTTGGGACTCCAGGGAACTTTGACACACTGCTGTGCTGTTTTGTCCAAACTTGTTCTGCTTTCACTTTTGTTTTGGCGCCGTAAGTGCTGTTCCTGTTACTCTTATCATAATGCCAAGGTCTCCATCAACAGCAGAAATTGCGTGCACGAAAGTTGAAGCAACTTCTAGGGAACAGAAACACAACGTGGCATTGTGTCATCGGTCTTGATCCATCAAGGGTGCTCTATTGTGTGCACGAAACATACCAGAGCTGCTGGGTGCGATGGCTATCAGGGCTTCAAGTAAAAGTAGTGATTATTTATTTCACCACTGAGGGAGGGTGGCACTCTGCACATGCTCAGGCACTCACTCGTTTATTATGGCTTGAACATGAGAGGTAAGTGGAAGAGCCGTGCACAAAGGCAGCATACCTCTAACGTAAGAACATAAAAAGAGCCTGCTGGATCAGGCCAATGGCCCAACTATTCAAGCATCCTGTTCTCACAGAAGCTGAGCAGATGTGTGTGGAAAACCCATAAAAATAAAATATCAGGGACGGGCAATCTGTGGCCATACAGATGGTCTCAGCCAGCATGGCTAATGGTCAGGGATGGTGGGCATTGCAATATATGTTTTAATGTACATATTGTCTCATCCCAAGGATAACCATTTTGTAGCTGTCAGGGAACTGCCATCGGAGCTAGAGGAGGAGGGAAGGCTCCAGAGGGATGGCGGAGAGGGTCCCAGTAGGGAGAGAGGCAGCCCGTCCGCTGGGGAAGGAAATCAGCGTAACACCAGTAGAGAAGGGGGGCAGATGGGGGAATCGGAGAGGAGGCTCCAGCGGAGAGAGTACGGGTCCTCCGCTGCCCACACCCTCCCTGCGCAGAAGACTTCCGCGCAGGGAGAGTAGGAGGAGACTTGGCGTCAAAGAACTTTTGTGCTGGAAGAAGTTCAAGAAACGCCCACTGACGGATTCTGCCAGCGACTGAGACAGTCACGATGCTGGAGGCTGTTCAGTCAGAAAGGGTTTAACCAGGTAACCTCGCCAGCAGTGGCGGCAACTTACGCACGAGCAACCCCTAAATCCATTACAGTAGCCTTTCAAGAGGAAAGGAGAACAAGGATCAACTCTGTCCCAGAAACAATCTGATGGGAAATCGGTACTGATGGACTTGATGCAGTTTAAGGAACTGGATGCCCATGTGTTGAAGGCATGCTGTCTCTTATTGTGATATATACAGTGTGGAATTATAGTCCTGTAAGGAATCTGCTAGAATGCTGAGGGGTTTTTTCATGTGGATTTGGAATTTGATAGTACAGTGGTACACTGGTTCTCGAATGTAATCCGTTCCGGAAGTCCATTCGACTTCCGAAACACATACATTTAATTGACCAGCTGTGCAACCCTGAGCAGTTTTACTCACTGAGTAGCCCCACTGAGTTCAGCAAGATTGACCCTCTTGTAAGTGCCTGTAAAAATGCACCCCACATTTTCTTTAAACAAGTGTCAGGCTTAGAGAGAAAAAGGTAAAGGTAAAGGGTTGTCAAATGTTTCGGAAGTCGAACGGTCTTCCGGAACGGATTATGTTCAACAACCGAGGTTCCACTGTACAGTCGTACCTTGGAAGTCGAACGGAGTCCTTTCCAGAAGTCCATTTGACTTCTGAAACGTTTGGAAACCAAAGTGCGGCTTCTGATTGGTCTCAGGAAGCTCCTGCAGCCAATCAGAAGCCGTGGAAGCCCCACTGGACGTTCGGCTTCCAAAAGAACGTTTGACTCCCAAGGCATTCGGGAGCAGAAGTACAACGGTATTCAGAATAGTGGTTTGCATGACCAACTAAGGAAGATAATAACGCAATAAAATTCAAAACAGCAACGATCAATTGCACATTTATTCCAAATCCAGTTAAAACTATTTAGTTCAATTAAATCAGTAAAATCGATGAGCTTGATCGAGTGATACCAGTTTTTCAAATTCTGATAGTTATACCCCCAATGCCCCTCGTGCCTCCTAGCACCCTCTGGTTAATCCCACAGCCTGTGCCCACTCTGGGAACCCCTGTTCTGAGCAGTGAAAAACTATGGGGCAACAATACAGAAAGAAAGTGCTTTTTTAAAAAGCCAGTCCTTTTTTAAAAAAAAAAATGTTTAGGGGTACTCTCATTTTCCTAGGCATATTGAAATACTGCCCCTCAATGAGGCCAAAGGTAGATTCACAAGATGTTTAGGGGTATGCGTATGCCCCTCGCGTCCCCTCAGGAAACAAAGCACTGGGTAGGACAATACGCAGGCCACATCTGGGTGATCTTTCCTCCTGACTGAGTTCAAGCCACGTGAATCCCTCACTCCTCCCCTTTGGGACTTTATTCCTTGATTACACAAATGCAGAGTTCCCCGTTACTCCCCAAATTCACACTGCTATGCCGTTGTGATGGTGACACACCTTGGCTGTATAAATTTCTTTCCCTAAGCAACCTCTATAAAGAATATGATTGCTTGCATTTGCATTGTGAGAGAGAAGCCTTTCTCCAACAAGGAAATGAAACAACTTACCTGTTTCTCCTAGGTGCACTGAGAAGTCTTCTCCAAGGGAGAAGAATCATTACCTGGATGTCCCTGCTGAGCATCTATGCCGAAAGGTAACCAGAGCATCTTGATTTGTTTGGGCCTCTTACAAAAGCAGGGTTTGTGAAATGAAGCAACTGACTGGTCCATGGAGTGTCTATTTACCAGGAACTGGTAAGCCTGGCAGACCGGAATCCTAGGATAGTTAGGAAGCAGAAGCTCATTCCAGGCACAGCCCCTGGAGGGAACTTTTCAGGTCACAGAATAGCAGTTCAGTGAATTCTCCAGAGTGTTTCTCTCCAGTTTTATACAAATGAACGGTGAGGGATGGATGGGAATGGCAAGAAAAGCAGGTAAGGGCAGTGGTGAGCTTATGCTCTCGGGCCCTTTTGGCAGGCCCTATTCGTTCACCTTAATAAACCTGACTATGTCTGAAAATACAATACAATGGATTTAAAAGCTGAATTAATATATCACATAGGTTATCTTTTTTCCTATTACAGTACTTTCCGCTTCTACTGAAAGAAATACAGAGATAGATAGATAGATAGATAGATAGATAGATAGATAGATAGATAGAAACATTTTGTGAATCTAAGTTTGGCCTCATTGAGGGGCCGTGTTTAAATATGAGTAAGAAAAGGAGAGTACCCCTAAACATTTTAAAAGAAAAAAAGCACTGAATAGCTAGCTAGGGGCCTAGGGGGCGGAGCCTGCACTCAGCGCCACAGCTTAAGAGGCCTGAGGGAGGCTTCCGGGACACTGCTGCTGCTGCTGCTGATGCTCTAGTGAGTGCTGGGTGGGCCGCTCCCTTTCCTACCATCTCCATCTGGCCTAGGGGGCGGAGCCTGCACTCACCGCCACAGCTTAAGAGGCCTGAGGGAGGCTTCCGGGACACTGCTGCTGCTGCTGCTGCTGTTCCAGTGAGTGCTGGGTGGGCCGCTCCCTTTCCTGCCAACTCCATCTGGCCTAGGGGGCGTAGCCTGCACTCAGCGCCACAGCTTAAGAGGCCTGAGGGAGGCTTCCGGGACACTGCTGCTGCTGCTGCTGCTGCTCTAGTGAGTGCTGGGTGGGCTGCTCCCTTTCCTGCCAACTCCATCTGGCCTAGGGGGCGGACCCTGCACTCACCGCCACAGCTTAAGAGGCCTGAGGGAGGCTTCCGGGACACTGCTGCTGCTGCTCTAGTGAGTGCTGGGTTGGCCGCTCCCTTTCCTGCCAACTCCATCTGGCCTAGGGGGCGGAGCCTGCACTCACCGCCACAGCTTAAGAGGCCTGAGGGAGGCTTCCGGGACACTGCTGCTGCTGTTTTAGTGAGTTCTGGGTGGGCCACTCCCTTTCCTGCCAACTCCTTCTGGCCTAGGGGGCGGAGCCTGCACTCACCGCCACAGCTTAAGAGGCCTGAGGGAGGCTTCCGGGACACTGCTCCTGCTGCTCTAGTGAGTGCTGGGTGGGCCGCTCCCTTTCCTGCCAACTCAATCTGGCCTAGGGGGCGGAGCCTGCACTCACCGCCACAGCTTAAGAGGCCTAAGGGAGGCTTCTGGGACACTGCTGCTGCTGCTGCTCTAGTGAGTGCTGGGTGGGCCGCTCCCTTTCCTGCCAACTCCATCTGGCCTAGGGGGCGGAGCCTGCACGCACCGCCACAGCTTAAGAGGCCTGAGGGAGGCTTCCGGAACACTGCTGCTGCTGCTGCTGCTCTAGTGAGTGCTGGGTTGGCCGCTCCCTTTCCTGCCAACTCCATCTGGCCTAGGGGGCGGACCCTGCACTCACCGCCACAGCTTAAGAGGCCTGAGGGAGGCTTCTGGGACACTGCTGCTGCTGCTCTAGTGAGTGCTGGGTGGGCCGCTCCCTTTCCTGCCAACTCCATCTGGCCTAGGGGGCGGACCCTGCACTCACCGCCACAGCTTAAGAGGCCTGAGGGAGGCTTCCGGGACACTGCTGCTGCTGTTTTAGTGAGTTGTGGGTGGGCCACTCCCTTTCCTGCCAACTCCTTCTGGCCTAGGGGGCGGAGCCTGCACTCACCGCCACAGCTTAAGAGGCCTGAGGGAGGCTTCCGGGACACTGCTCTTGCTGCTGCTGTTCCAGTGAGTGCTGGGTGGGCCACTCCCTTTCCTGCCAACTCCATCTGGCCTAGGGGGCGGAGCCTGCACTCACCGCCACAGCTTAAGAGGCCTGAGGGAGGCTTCCGGGACACTGCTGCTGCTGTTTTAGTGAGTTGTGGGTGGGCCACTCCCTTTCCTGCCAACTCCTTCTGGCCTAGGGGGCGGAGCCTGCACTCACCGCCACAGCTTAAGAGGCCTGAGGGAGGCTTCCGGGACACTGCTGCTGCTGTTTTAGTGAGTTCTGGGTGGGCCACTCCCTTTCCTGCCAACTCCTTCTGGCCTAGGGGGCGGAGCCTGCACTCACCGCCACAGCTTAAGAGGCCTGAGGGAGGCTTCCGGGACACAGCTGCTGCTGCTCTAGTGAGTGCTGGGTGGGCCGATCCCTTTCCTGCCATCTCCATCTGGCCTAGGGGGCGGAGCCTGCACTCACCGCCACAGCTTAAGAGGCCTGAGGGAGGCTTCCGGGACACTGCTGCTGCTGCTCTAGAGAGTGCTGGGTGGGCCGCTCCCTTTCCTGCCAACTCCATCTGGCCTAGGGGGCGGAGCCTGCACTCACCGCCACAGCTTAAGAGGCCTGAGGGAGGCTTCCGGGACACAGCTGCTGCTGCTCTAGTGAGTGCTGGGTGGGCCGCTCCCTTTCGTGCCAACTCCATCTGGCCTAGGGGGCGGAGCCTGCACTCACCGCCACAGCTTAAGAGGCCTGAGGGAGGCTTCCGGGACACTGCTGCTGCTGCTCTAGAGAGTGCTGGGTGGGCCGCTCCCTTTCCTGCCAACTCCATCTGGCCTAGGGGGCGGAGCCTGCACTCACCGCCACAGCTTAAGAGGCCTGAGGGAGGCTTCCGGGACACTGCTGCTGCTGTTTTAGTGAGTTCTGGGTGGGCCACTCCCTTTCCTGCCAACTCCTTCTGGCCTAGGGGGCGGAGCCTGCACTCACCGCCACAGCTTAAGAGGCCTGAGGGAGGCTTCCGGGACACTGCTGCTGCTGCTCTAGTGAGTGCTGGGTGGGCCGCTCCCTTTCCTGCCAACTCAATCTGGCCTAGGGGGCGGAGCCTGCACTCACCGCCACAGCTTAAGAGGCCTGAGGGAGGCTTCCGGGACACTGCTGCTGCTGCTGCTGTTCCAGTGAGTGCTGGGTGGGCCGCTCCCTTTCCTGCCAACTCCATCTGGCCTAGGGGTCGGAGCCTGCACTCACCGCCACAGCTTAAGAGGCCTGAGGGAGGCTTCCGGGACACTGTTGCTGCTACTGCTCTAGTGAGTGCTGGGTGGGCCGCTCCCTTTCCAGCCAACTCCATCTGGTCTAGGGGGCGGAGCCTGCACTCACCGCCACAACTTAAGAGGCCTGAGGGAGGCTTCCGGGACACTGCTGCTGCTGTTGCTGCTTCTGCTCTAGTGAGTGCTGGGTGGGCCGCTCCCTTTCCTGCCAACTCCATCTGGCCTAGGGGGCGGAGCCTGCACTCACCGCCACAGCTTAAGAGCCCTGAGGGAGGCTTCCGGGACACTGCTGCTGCTCCTGCTGCTCTAGTGAGTGCTGGGTGGGCCGCTCCCTTTCCTGCCAACTCCATCTGGCCTAGGGGGCGGAGACTGAATTCACAGCCACAGCTTAAGAGGCCTGAGGGAGGCTTCCGGGACACTGCTGCTGCTCCTGCTGCTCTAGTGAGTGCTGGGTGGGCCGCTCCCTTTCCTGCCAACTTCATCTGGCCTAGGGGGCGGAGCCTGAATTCACAGCCACAGCTTAAGAGGCCTGAGGGAGGCTTCCGGGACACTGCTGCTGCTCCTGCTGCTCTAGTGAGTGCTGGGTGGGCCGCTCCCTTTCCTGCCAACTCCATCTGGCCTAGGGGGCGGAGCCTGCACTCTCCGCCACAGCTGAAGAGGCCTGAGGGAGGCTTCCGGGACTCTGCTGCTGCTGCTCTAGTGAGTGCTGGGTGGGCCGCTCCCTTTCCTGCCAACTCCATCTGGCCTAGGGGGCGGAGCCTGCACTCACCGCCACAGCTTAAGAGGCCTGAGGGAGGCTTCTGGGACACTGCTGCTGTTCTAGTGAGTGCTGGGTGGGCCGCTCCCTTTCCTGCCAACTCCATCTGGCCTAGGGGGCGGAGCCTGCACTCACCGCCACAGCTTAAGAGGCCTGAGGGAGGCTTCTGGGACACTGCTGCTGTTCTAGTGAGTTCTGGGTGGGCCACTCCCTTTCCTGCCAACTCCTTCTGGCCTAGGGGGCGGAGCCTGCACTCATCGCCACAGCTTAAGAGGCCTGAGGGAGGCTTCCGGGACACAGCTGCTGCTGCTCTAGTGAGTGCTGGGTGGGCCGCTCCCTTTCCTACCATCTCCATCTGGCCTAGGGGGCGGAGCCTGCACTCACCGCCACAGCTTAAGAGGCCTGAGGGAGGCTTCCGGGACACTGCTGCTGCTGTTTTAGTGAGTTCTGGGTGGGCCGCTCCCTTTCCTGCCAACTCCATCTGGCCTAGGGTGCTTAGCCTGCACTCACCGCCACAGCTTAAGAGGCCTGAGGGAGGCTTCCGGGACACTGCTGCTGCTGTTTTAGTGAGTTCTGGCTGGGCCACTCCCTTTCCTGCCAACTCCTTCTGGCCTAGGGGGCAGAGCCTGCACTCACCGCCACAGCTTAAGAGGCCTGAGGGAGGCTTCCGGGACACTGCTGCTGCTGTTTTAGTGAGTTCTGGGTGGGCCGCTCCCTTTCCTGCCAACTCCATCTGGCCTAGGGGGCTTAGCCTGCACTCACCGCCACAGCTTAAGAGGCCTGAGGGAGGCTTCCGGGACACTGCTGCTGCTGTTTTAGTGAGTTCTGGGTGGGCCACTCCCTTTCCTGCCAACTCCTTCTGGCCTAGGGGGCGGAGCCTGCACTCACCGCCACAGCTTATGAGGCCTGAGGGAGGCTTCCGGGACACTGCTGCTGCTGTTTTAGTGAGTTCTGGGTGGGCCACTCCCTTTCCTGCCAACTCCTTCCGGGCTAGGGGGCGGAGCCTGCACTCACCGCCACAGCTTAAGAGGCCTGAGGGAGGCTTCCGGGACACAGCTGCTGCTGCTCTAGTGAGTGCTGGGTGGGCCGCTCCCTTTCCTGCCATCTCCATCTGGCCTAGGGGGCGGAGCCTGCACTCACCGCCACATCTTAAGAGTTCTGAGGGAGGCTTCCGGGGCACTGCTGCCGCTGCTGCTGCTGCTGCTGCTGCTCTAGTGAGTGCTGAGTGGCCGGTCGCTTTCCTGCCAACTCCATCTGGCCTAGGGGGCGGAGCCTGCACTCACCGCCACAGTTTAAGAGGCCTGAGGGAGGCTTCCGGGACACTGCTGCTGCTACTCTCGTGAGTGCTGGGTGGGACGCTCCGTTTCCTGCCAACTCCATCTGGCCTAGGGGGCGGAGCCTGCACTCACCGCCACAGCTTAAGAGGCCTGAGGGAGGCTTCCGGGACACTGCTGCTGCTACTCTCGTGAGTGCTGGGTGGGCCGCTCCCTTTCCTGCCAACTCAAGCTGGCCTAGGGGGCGGAGCCTGCACTCACCGCCACAGCTTAAGAGGCCTGAGGGAGGCTTCCGGGACACTGCTGCTGCTGCTGCTGTTCCAGTGAGTGCTGGGTGGGCCGCTCCCTTTCCTGCCAACTCCATCTGGCCTAGGGGGCGGAGCCTGCACTCACCGCCACAGCTTAAGAGGCCTGAGGGAGGCTTCCGGGACACTGCTGCTGCTACTGCTCTATGGAGTGCTGGGTGGGCCGCTCCCTTTCCAGCCAACTCCATCTGGTCTAGGGGGCGGAGCCTGCACTCACCGCCACAGCTTAAGAGGCCTGAGGGAGGCTTCCGGGACACTGCTGCTGCTGTTGCTGCTGCTGCTCTAGTGAGTGCTGGGTGGGCCGCTCCCTTTCCTGCCAACTCCATCTGGCCTAGGGGGCGGAGACTGAATTCACAGCCACAGCTTAAGAGGCCTGAGGGAGGCTTCCGGGACACTGCTGCTGCTGCTGCTGCTCTAGTGAGTGCTGGGTGGGCCGCTCCCTTTCCTGCCAACTTCATCTGGCCTAGGGGGCGGAGCCTGAATTCACAGCCACAGCTTAAGAGGCCTGAGGGAGGCTTCCGGGACACTGCTGCTGCTGCTGCTGCTCTAGTGAGTGCTGGGTGGGCCGCTCCCTTTCCTGCCAACTCCATCTGGCCTAGGGGGCGGAGCCTGCACTCACCGCCACAGTTTAAGAGGCCTGAGGGAGGCTTCCGGGACACTGCTGCTGCTGCTCTCGTGAGTGCTGGGTGGGACGCTCCCTTTCCTGCTGACTCCATCTGGCCTGGGGGGGGAGCCTGCACTCACCACCACAGCTTAAGAGGCCTGAGGGAGGTTTCCGGGACACTGTTGCTGCTCTAGTGAGTGCTGGGTGGGCCGCTCCCTTTCCTGCCAACTCCATCTGGCCTAGGGGGCGGAGCCTGCACTCACCGCGACAGCTTAAGAGGCCTGAGGGAGGCTTCCGGGACACAGCTGCTGCTGCTCTAGTGAGTGCTGAGTGGGCCGCTCCCTTTCCTGCCAACTCCATCTGGCCTGGGGGGGGGAGCCTGCACTCACCGCCACAGCTTAAGAAGCATGAGGGAGGCTTCCGGGACACTGCTGCTGCTGCTGCTGTAGTGAGTGCTGGGTGGGCCGCTCCCTTTCCTGCCAACTCCATCTGGCCTAGGGGGCGGAGCCTGCACTCACCACCACAGTTTAAGAGGCCTGAGGGAGGCTTCCGGAACACTGCTGCTGCTGCTGCTGCTGCTGCTGTAGTGAGTGCTGGGTGTGCCGCTCCCTTTCCTGCCAACTCCATCTGGCCTAGGGGGCGGAGCCTGCACTCACCGCCACAGCTTAAGAGGCCTGAGGCAGGCTTCCGGAACACTGCTGCTGCTGCTGCTGCTCTAGTGAGTGCTGGGTGGGACGCTCCCTTTCCTGCCAACTCCATCTGGCCTAGGGGGCGGAGCCTGCACTCACCGCCACAGCTTAAGAGGCCTGAGAGAGGCTTCCGGAACACTGCTGCTGCTGCTGCTGCTCTAGTGAGTGCTGGGTGGGACGCTCCCTTTCCTGCCAACTCCATCTGGCCTAGGGGGCGGAGCCTGCACTCACCACCACAGTTTAAGAGGCCTGAGGGAGGCTTCCGGAACACTGCTGCTGCTGCTGCTGCTCTAGTGAGTGCTGGGTGGGCCGCTCCCTTTCCTGCCGACTCCATCTGGCCTAGGGCGCGGAGCCTGCACTCACCGCCACAGCTTAAGAGGCCTGAGGGAGGTTTCCGGGACACTGCTGCTGCTGCTGCTGCTCTAGTGAGTGCTGGGTGGGCTGCTCCCTTTCCTGTCCACTCCATCTGGCCTAGGGGACGGAGCCTGCACTCACCGCCACAGCTTAAGAGGCCTGAGGGAGGCTTCCGGGACACAGCTGCTGCTGCTCTAGTGAGTGCTGGGTGGGCCGCTCCCTTTCCTGCCATCTCCATCTGGCCTAGGGGGCGGAGCCTGCACTCACCGCCACAGCTTAAGATGCCTGAGGGAGGCATCCGGGACACTGCTGCTGCTGCTGCTCTAGTGAGTGCTGGGTGGGCCGCTCCCTTTCCTTCCAACTCCATCTGGCCTAGGGGGCGGAGCCTGCAGTCACCGCAACAGCTTAAGAGGCCTGAGGGAGGCTTCTGGGACACTGCTGCTGCTGCTGCTGCTGTAGTAAGTGCTGGGTGAGCCGCTCCCTTTCCTGCCAACTACATCTGGCCTAGGGGGCGGAGCCTGCACTCACTGCCACAGCTTCAGTGGCCTGAGAGAGGCTTCCGGAACACTGCTGCTGCTGCTGCTGCTCTAGTGAGTGCTGGGTGGGCCGCTCCCTTTCCTGCCAACTCCATCTGGCGAAGGGGGCGGAGCCTGCAGTCACCGCAACAGCTTAAGAGGCCTGAGGGAGGCTTCTGGGACACTGCAGCTGCTGCTGCTGCTTTAGTAAGTGCTGGGTGGGCCGCTCCCTTTCCTGCCAACTCCATCTGGCCTAGGGGGCGGAGCCTGCACTCACTGCCACAGCTTCAGAGGCCTGAGAGAGGCTTCCGGAACACTGCTGCTGCTGCTGCTGCTCTAGTGAGTGCTGGGTGGGCCGCTCCCTTTCCTGCCAACTCCATCTGGCCTAAGGGGCGGAGCCTGCACTCACCGCCACAGCTTAAGAAGCATGAGGGAGGCTTCCGGGACACTGCTGCTGCTGCTGCTGCTGCTCTAGTGAGTGCTGGGTGAGCCGCTCCCTTTCCTGCCAACTCCATCTGGCCTAGGGGGCGGAGCCTGCAGTCACCGCAACAGCTTAAGAGGCCTGAGGGAGGCTTCTGGGACACTGCTGCTGCTGCTGCTGCTGTAGTAAGTGCTGGGTGGCCCGCTGCCTTTCCTGCCAACTCCATCTGGCCTAGGGGGCGGAGCCTGCACTCACTGCCACAGCTTCAGAGGCCTGAGAGAGGCTTCCGGAACACTGCTGCTGCTGCTGCTGCTGTAGTAAGTGCTGGGTGGCCCGCTGCCTTTCCTGACAACTCCTTCTGGCCTAGGGGGCGGAGCCTGCAGTCACCGCAACAGCTTAAGAGGCCTGAGGGAGGCTTCTGGGACACTGCTGCTGCTGCTGCTGCTGTAGTAAGTGCTGGGTGGCCCGCTCCCTTTCCTGCCAAGTCCTTCTGGCCTAGGGGGCGGAGCCTGCACTCACCGCCACAGCTTAAGAGGCCTGAGGGAGGCTTCCGGGACACTGCTGCTGCTGCTGCTCTAGTGAGTGCTGGGTGGGCCGCTCCCTTTCCTGCCAACTCCATCTGGCCTAAGGGGCGGAGCCTACACTCACCGCCACAGCTTAAGAGGCCTGAGGGAGGCTTCCGGGACACTGCTGCTGCTGCTGCTGTTCCAGTGAGTGCTGGGTGGGCCGCTCCCTTTCCTGCCAACTCCATCTGGCCTAGGGGGGGGAGCCTGCACTCACCGCAACAGCTTAAGAGGCCTGAGGGAGGCTTCCGGGACACTGCTGCTGCTGCTGCTGTAGTAAGTGCTGGGTGGGCCGCTCCCTTTCCTGCCAACTCCATCTGGCCTAGGGGGCGGAGCCTGCACTCACCGCCACAGCTTAAGAGGCCTGAGGGAGGCTTCCGGGACACTGCTGCTGCTGCTGCTGTAGTAAGTGCTGGGTGGGCCGCTCCCTTTCCTGCCAACTCCATCTGGCCTAGGGGGCGGAGCCTGCACTCACCGCCACAGCTTAAGAGGCCTGAGAGAGGCTTGCGGAACACTGCTGCTGCTGCTGCTGCTGCTGCTCTAGTGAGTGCTGGGTGGGCCGCTCCCTTTCCTGCCAACTCCCTCTGGCCTAGGGGGCGGAGCCTGCACTCACCGCAACAGCTTAAGAGGCCTGAGGGAGGCTTCCGGGACACTGCTGCTGCTGCTGCTGCTGCTGCTCTAGTGAGTGCTGGGTGTGCCGCTCCCTTTCCTGCCAACTCCCTCTGGCCTAGGGGGCGGAGCCTGCACTCACCGCCACAGCTTAAGAAGCATGAGGGAGGCTTCCGGGACACTGCTGCTACTGCTGCTCTAGTGAGTGCTGGGTGGGCCGCTCCCTTTCCTGCCAGCTCCATCTGGCCTAGGGGGGGGTAGCCTGCACTCACCGTCACAGCTTAAGAGGCCTGAGGGAGGCTTCCGGGACACTGCTGCTGCTGCTCTAGTGAGTGCTGGGTGGGCCGCTCCCTTTCCTGCCAACTCCATCTTGCCTTGGGGGCGGAGCCTGCACTCACCGCCACAGCTTAAGAGGCCTGAGGGAGGCTTGCGGGACACTGCTGCTGCTGCTGCTGTTCCAGTGAGTGCTGGGTGGGCCGCTCCCTTTCCTGCCAACTCCATCTGGCCTAAGGGGCGGAGCCTGCACTCACCGCCACAGCTTAAGAGGCCTGAGGGAGGCTTCTGGGACACTGCTGCTGCTGCTGCTGCTGCTGCTGCTGCTCTAGTGAGTGCTGGGTGGGCCGCTCCCTTTCCTGCCAACTCCATCTGGCCTAGGGGGCGGAGCCTGCACTCACCGCAACAGCTTAAGAGGCCTGAGGGAGGCTTCTGGGACACTGCTGCTGCTGCTGCTGTAGTAAGTGCTGGGTGGGCCGCTCCCTTTCCTGCCAACTCCATCTGGCCTAGGGGGCGGAGCCTGCACTCACCGCCACAGCTTAAGAGGCCTGAGAGAGGCTTGCGGAACACTGCTGCTGCTGTGCTGCTGCTCTAGTGAGTGCTGGGTGGGCCGCTCCCTTTCCTGCCAACTCCATCTGGCCTAGGGGGCGGAGCCTGCACTCACCGCCACAGCTTAAGAGGCCTGAGGGAGGCTTCCGGAACACTGCTGCTGCTGCTGCTGCTCTAGGGAGTGCTGGGTGGGCCGCTCCCTTTCCTGCCAACTCCATCTGGCCTAGAGGGCGGAGCCTGAACTCACCGCCACAGCTTAAGAGGCCTGAGGGAGGCTTCCGGGACACTGCTGCTTCTGCTCTAGTGTGTGCTGGGTGGGCCGCTCCCTTTCCTGCCAACTCCATCTGGCCTAGGGGGGGGAGCCTGCACTCACCGCAACAGCTTAAGAGGCCTGAGGGAGGCTTCCGGGACACTGCTGCTGCTGCTGCTGTAGTAAGTGCTGGATGGGCCGCTCCCTTTCCTGCCAGCTCCATCTGGCCTAGGGGGGGGTAGCCTGCACTCACCGTCACAGCTTAAGAGGCCTGAGGGAGGCTTCCGGGACACTGCTGCTGCTGCTCTAGTGAGTGCTGGGTGGGCCGCTCCCTTTCCTGCCAACTCCATCTTGCCTTGGGGGCGGAGCCTGCACTCACCGCCACAGCTTAAGAGGCCTGAGGGAGGCTTGCGGGACACTGCTGCTGCTGCTGCTGTTCCAGTGAGTGCTGGGTGGGCCGCTCCCTTTCCTGCCAACTCCATCTGGCCTAAGGGGCGGAGCCTGCACTCACCGCCACAGCTTAAGAGGCCTGAGGGAGGCTTCTGGGACACTGCTGCTGCTGCTGCTACTGCTGCTCTAGTGAGTGCTGGGTGGGCCGCTCCCTTTCCTGCCAACTCCATCTGGCCTAGGGGGCGGAGCCTGCACTCACCGCAACAGCTTAAGAGGCCTGAGGGAGGCTTCTGGGACACTGCTGCTGCTGCTGCTGTAGTAAGTGCTGGGTGGGCCGCTCCCTTTCCTGCCAACTCCATCTGGCCTAGGGGGCGGAGCCTGCACTCACCGCCACAGCTTAAGAGGCCTGAGAGAGGCTTGCGGAACACTGCTGCTGCTGTGCTGCTGCTCTAGTGAGTGCTGGGTGGGCCGCTCCCTTTCCTGCCAACTCCATCTGGCCTAGGGGGCGGAGCCTGCACTCACCGCCACAGCTTAAGAGGCCTGAGGGAGGCTTCCGGAACACTGCTGCTGCTGCTGCTGCTCTAGGGAGTGCTGGGTGGGCCGCTCCCTTTCCTGCCAACTCCATCTGGCCTAGAGGGCGGAGCCTGAACTCACCGCCACAGCTTAAGAGGCCTGAGGGAGGCTTCCGGGACACTGCTGCTTCTGCTCTAGTGTGTGCTGGGTGGGCCGCTCCCTTTCCTGCCAACTCCATCTGGCCTAGAGGGCGGAGCCTGCACTCACCGCAACAGCTTAAGAGGCCTGAGGGAGGCTTCCGGGACACTGCTGCTGCTGCTGCTGTAGTAAGTGCTGGGTGGGCCGCTCCCTTTCCTGCCAACTCCATCTGGCCTAGGGGGCGGAGCCTGCACTCACCGCCACAGCTTAAGAGGCCTGAGGGAGGCTTCCGGGACACTGCTGCTGCTGCTGCTGTAGTAAGTGCTGGGTGGGCCGCTCCCTTTCCTGCCAACTCCATCTGGCCTAGGGGGCGGAGCCTGCACTCACCGCCACAGCTTAAGAGGCCTGAGAGAGGCTTGCGGAACACTGCTGCTGCTGCTGCTGCTGCTGCTCTAGTGAGTGCTGGGTGGGCCGCTCCCTTTCCTGCCAACTCCCTCTGGCCTAGGGGGCGGAGCCTGCACTCACCGCAACAGCTTAAGAGGCCTGAGGGAGGCTTCCGGGACACTGCTGCTGCTGCTGCTGCTGCTGCTCTAGTGAGTGCTGGGTGTGCCGCTCCCTTTCCTGCCAACTCCCTCTGGCCTAGGGGGCGGAGCCTGCACTCACCGCCACAGCTTAAGAAGCATGAGGGAGGCTTCCGGGACACTGCTGCTGCTGCTGCTGCTGCTGCTCTAGTGAGTGCTGGGTGTGCCGCTCCCTTTCCTGCCAACTCCATCTGGCCTAGGGGACGGAGCCTGCACTCACCGCAACAGCTTAAGAGGCCTGAGGGAGGCTTCCAGTACACTGCTGCTGCTGCTGCTGTAGTAAGTGCTGGGTGGGCCGCTCCCTTTCCTGCCAACTCCATCTGGCCTAGGGGGCGGAGCCTGCACTCACCGCCACAGCTTAAGAGGCCTGAGAGAGGCTTGCGGAACACTGCTGCTGCTGCTGCTGATGCTCTAGTGAGTGCTGGGTGGGCCGCTCCCTTTCCTGCCAACTCCCTCTGGCCTAGGGGGTGGAGCCTGCACTCACCGCCACAGCTTAAGAGGCCTGAGGGAGGCTTCCGGGACACTGCTGCTGCTGCTGTGCTCTAGTGAGTGCTGGGTGGGCCGCTCCCTTTCCTGCCAACTCCATCTGGCCTAAGGGGCGGAGCCTGCACTCACCGCCACAGCTTAAGAGGCCTGAGGGAGGCTTCCGGGACACTGCTGCTGCTGCTGCTGCTGTTCCAGTGAGTGCTGGGTGGGCCGCTCCCTTTCCTGCCAACTCCATCTGGCCTAAGGGGCGGAGCCTGCACTCACCGCCACAGCTTAAGAAGCATGAGGGAGGCTTCCGGGACACTGCTGCTGCTGCTGCTGCTGCTGCTCTAGTGAGTGCTGGGTGGGCCGCTCCCTTTCCTGCCAACTCCATCTGGCCTAGGGGGCGGAGCCTGCACTCACCGCAAAAGCTTAAGAGGCCTGAGGGAGCCTTCTGGGACACTGCTGCTGCTGCTGCTGTAGTAAGTGCTGGGTGGGCCGCTCCCTTTCCTGCCAACTCCATCTGGCCTAGGGGGCGGAGCCTGCTCTCACTGCCACAGCTTCAGAGGCCTGAGAGAGGCTTCCGGGACGCTGCTGCTGCTGCTGCTGCTCTAGTGAGAGCTGGGTGGGCCGCTCCCTTTCCCGCCAACTCCATCTGGCCTATGGGGCGGAGCCTGCACTCACCGCCACATCTTAAGAGACCTGAGGGAGGCTTCCGGGACACTGCTGCTACTGCTGCTCTAGTGAGTGCTGGGTGGGCCGCTCCCTTTCCTGCCAGCTCCATCTTGCCTTGGGGGCGGAGCCTGCACTCACCGTCACAGCTTAAGAGGCCTGAGGGAGGCTTCCGGGACACTGCTGCTGCTGCTCTAGTGAGTGCTGGGTGGGCCGCTCCCTTTCCTGCCAACTCCATCTTGCCTTGGGGGCGGAGCCTGCACTCACCGCCACAGCTTAAGAGGCCTGAGGGAGGCTTGCGGGACACTGCTGCTGCTGCTGCTGTTCCAGTGAGTGCTGGGTGGGCCGCTCCCTTTCCTGCCAACTCCATCTGGCCTAAGGGGCGGAGCCTGCACTCACCGCCACAGCTTAAGAGGCCTGAGGGAGGCTTCTGGGACACTGCTGCTGCTGCTGCTGCTGCTGCTCTAGTGAGTGCTGGGTGGGCCGCTCCCTTTCCTGCCAACTCCATCTGGCCTAGGGGGCGGAGCCTGCAGTCACCGCAACAGCTTAAGAGGCCTGAGGGAGGCTTCTGGGACACTGCTGCTGCTGCTGCTGCTGTAGTAAGTGCTGGGTGGCCCGCTGCCTTTCCTGCCAACTCCATCTGGCCTAGGGGGCGGAGCCTGCACTCACTGCCACAGCTTCAGAGGCCTGAGAGAGGCTTCCGGAACACTGCTGCTGCTGCTGCTGCTGTAGTAAGTGCTGGGTGGCCCGCTGCCTTTCCTGACAACTCCTTCTGGCCTAGGGGGCGGAGCCTGCAGTCACCGCAACAGCTTAAGAGGCCTGAGGGAGGCTTCTGGGACACTGCTGCTGCTGCTGCTGCTGTAGTAAGTGCTGGGTGGCCCGCTCCCTTTCCTGCCAAGTCCTTCTGGCCTAGGGGGCGGAGCCTGCACTCACCGCCACAGCTTAAGAGGCCTGAGGGAGGCTTCCGGGACACTGCTGCTGCTGCTGCTCTAGTGAGTGCTGGGTGGGCCGCTCCCTTTCCTGCCAACTCCATCTGGCCTAAGGGGCGGAGCCTACACTCACCGCCACAGCTTAAGAGGCCTGAGGGAGGCTTCCGGGACACTGCTGCTGCTGCTGCTGTTCCAGTGAGTGCTGGGTGGGCCGCTCCCTTTCCTGCCAACTCCATCTGGCCTAGGGGGGGGAGCCTGCACTCACCGCAACAGCTTAAGAGGCCTGAGGGAGGCTTCCGGGACACTGCTGCTGCTGCTGCTGTAGTAAGTGCTGGGTGGGCCGCTCCCTTTCCTGCCAACTCCATCTGGCCTAGGGGGCGGAGCCTGCACTCACCGCCACAGCTTAAGAGGCCTGAGGGAGGCTTCCGGGACACTGCTGCTGCTGCTGCTGTAGTAAGTGCTGGGTGGGCCGCTCCCTTTCCTGCCAACTCCATCTGGCCTAGGGGGCGGAGTCTGCACTCACCGCCACAGCTTAAGAGGCCTGAGGGAGGCTTCCGGAACACTGCTGCTGCTGCTGCTGCTCTAGTGAGTGCTGGGTGGGCCGCTCCCTTTCCTGCCAACTCCATCTGGCCTAGGGGGCGGAGCCTGCACTCACCGCAACAGCTTAAGAGGCCTGAGGGAGGCTTCCGGGACACTGCTGCTGCTGCTGCTGTAGTAAGTGCTGGGTGGGCCGCTCCCTTTCCTGCCAACTCCATCTGGCCTAGGGGGCGGAGCCTGCACTCACCGCCACAGCTTAAGAGGCCTGAGGGAGGCTTCCGGGACACTGCTGCTGCTGCTGCTGTAGTAAGTGCTGGGTGGGCCGCTCCCTTTCCTGCCAACTCCATCTGGCCTAGGGGGCGGAGCCTGCACTCACCGCCACAGCTTAAGAGGCCTGAGAGAGGCTTGCGGAACACTGCTGCTGCTGCTGCTGATGCTCTAGTGAGTGCTGGGTGGGCCGCTCCCTTTCCTGCCAACTCCCTCTGGCCTAGGGGGCGGAGCCTGCACTCACCGCCACAGCTTGAGAGGCCTGAGGGAGGCTTCCGGGACACTGCTGCTGCTGCTGCTCTAGTGAGTGCTGGGAGGGCCGCTCCCTTTCCTGGCAACTCCATCTGGCCTAGGGGGCGGAGCCTGCACTCACCACCACAGCTTAAGAGGCCTGAGGGAGGCTTCCGGGACACTGCTGCTGCTGCTGCTCAAGTGAGTGCTGGGTGGGCCGCTCCCTTTCCTGCCAACTCCATCTGGCCTAGGGGGCGGAGCCTGTACTCACCGCCACAGCTTAAGAGGCCTGAGAGAGGCGTCCTGGACACTGCTGCTGCTGCTGCTGCTGCTGCTCTAGTGAGTGCTGGGTGGGCCGCTCCCTTTCCTGCCAACTCCATTTGGCCTAGGGGGCGGAGCCTGCACTCACCGCAACAGCTTAAGAGGCCTGAGGGAGGCTTCCGGGACTCTGCTGCTGCAACAGCTCTAGTGAGTGCTGGGTGGGCCGCTCCCTTTCCTGCCAACTCCATCTGGCCTAGGGGGCGGAGCCTGCCCTCACCGCCACAGCTTAAGAGGCCAGAGAGAGACTTCCGGAACACTGCTGCTGCTGCTGCTGCTGCTCTAGTGAGTGCTGGGTGGGCCACTCCCTTTCCTGCCAACTCTATCTGGCCTAGGGGGCGGAGCCTGCACTCACCGCCACAGGTTAAGAGGCCTGAGGGAGGCTTCCGGGACACTGCTGCTGCTTTTGCTGCTCTAGTGAGTGCTGGGTGGGCCGCTCCCTTTCCTGCCAACTCCATCTGGCCTAGGGGGCGGAGCCTGCACTCACCGCCACAGCTTAAGAGGCCTGAGGGAGGCTTCCGGGACTCTGCTGCTGCAGCAGCTCTAGTGAGTGCTGGGTGGGCCGCTCCCTTTCCTGCCAACTCCATCTGGCCTAGGGGGCGGAGCCTGCACTCACCGCCACAGCTTCAGAGGCCTGAGGGAGGCTTCCGGGACACTGCTGCTGCTGCTGCTGCTCTAGTGAGTGCTGGGTGGGCCGCTCCCTTTCCTGCCAAATCCATCTGGCCTAGGGGGCGGAGCCTGTACTCACCGCCACAGCTTAAGAGGCCTGAGGGAGGCTTCCGGGACACTGCTGCTGCTGCTGTTCCAGTGAGTGCTGGGTGGGACACTCCCTTTCCTGCCAAATCCATTTGGCCTAGGGGGCGGAGCCTGTACTCACCGCCACAGCTTAAGAGGCCTGAGGGAGGCTTCCGGGACACTGCTGCTGCTGCTGCTGCTCTAGTGAGTGCTGGGTGGGCCACTCCCTTTCCTGCCAACTCCATCTGGCCTAGGGGGCGGAGCCTGCACTCACCGCCACAGCTTAAGAGGCCTGAGGGAGGATTCCGGGACACTGCTGCTGCTGCTGCTCTAGTGAGTGCTGGGTGGGGCGCTCCCTTTCCTGCCAACTCCATCTGGCCTAGGGGGCGGAGCATGCACTCACCGCCACAGCTTAAGAGGCCTGAGAGAGGCGTCCTGGACACTGCTGCTGCTGCTGCTGCTGCTGCTCTAGTGAGTGCTGGGTGGGCCGCTCCCTTTCCTTCCAACTCCATCTGGCCTAGGGGGCGGACCCTGCACTCACCACCACAGCTTAAGGGGCGTGAGGGAGGCGTCCGGAACACTGCTGCTGCTGCTACTGCTCTATGGAGTGCTGGGTGGGCCGCTCCCTTTCCTGCCACCTCCATCTGGCCTAGGGGGCGGATCCTGCACGCACCGCCACAGCTTAAGAGGCCTGAGGGAGGCTTCCGGGACACTGCTGCTGCTGCTGCTGCTGCTGTAGTAAGTGCTGGGTGGGCCGCTCCCTTTCCTGCCAACTCCATCTGGCCTAGGGGGCGGAGCCTGCACTCACCGCCACAGCTTAAGAGGCCTGAGAGAGGCTTGCGGAACACTGCTGCTGCTGCTGCTGATGCTCTAGTGAGTGCTGGGTGGGCCGCTCCCTTTCCTGCCAACTCCCTCTGGCCTAGGGGGCGGAGCCTGCACTCACCGCCACAGCTTGAGAGGCCTGAGGGAGGCTTCCGGGACACTGCTGCTGCTGCTGCTCTAGTGAGTGCTGGGAGGGCCGCTCCCTTTCCTGGCAACTCCATCTGGCCTAGGGGGCGGAGCCTGCACTCACCACCACAGCTTAAGAGGCCTGAGGGAGGCTTCCGGGACACTGCTGCTGCTGCTGCTCAAGTGAGTGCTGGGTGGGCCGCTCCCTTTCCTGCCAACTCCATCTGGCCTAGGGGGCGGAGCCTGTACTCACCGCCACAGCTTAAGAGGCCTGAGAGAGGCGTCCTGGACACTGCTGCTGCTGCTGCTGCTGCTGCTCTAGTGAGTGCTGGGTGGGCCGCTCCCTTTCCTGCCAACTCCATTTGGCCTAGGGGGCGGAGCCTGCACTCACCGCAACAGCTTAAGAGGCCTGAGGGAGGCTTCCGGGACTCTGCTGCTGCAACAGCTCTAGTGAGTGCTGGGTGGGCCGCTCCCTTTCCTGCCAACTCCATCTGGCCTAGGGGGCGGAGCCTGCCCTCACCGCCACAGCTTAAGAGGCCAGAGAGAGACTTCCGGAACACTGCTGCTGCTGCTGCTGCTCTAGTGAGTGCTGGGTGGGCCACTCCCTTTCCTGCCAACTCTATCTGGCCTAGGGGGCGGAGCCTGCACTCACCGTCACAGGTTAAGAGGCCTGAGGGAGGCTTCCGGGACACTGCTGCTGCTTTTGCTGCTCTAGTGAGTGCTGGGTGGGCCGCTCCCTTTCCTGCCAACTCCATCTGGCCTAGGGGGCGGAGCCTGCACTCACCGCCACAGCTTAAGAGGCCTGAGGGAGGCTTCCGGGACTCTGCTGCTGCAGCAGCTCTAGTGAGTGCTGGGTGGGCCGCTCCCTTTCCTGCCAACTCCATCTGGCCTAGGGGGCGGAGCCTGCACTCACCGCCACAGCTTCAGAGGCCTGAGGGAGGCTTCCGGGACACTGCTGCTGCTGCTCTAGTGAGTGCTGGGTGGGCCGCTCCCTTTCCTGCCAAATCCATCTGGCCTAGGGGGCGGAGCCTGTACTCAACGCCACAGCTTAAGAGGCCTGAGGGAGGCTTCCGGGACACTGCTGCTGCTGCTGTTCCAGTGAGTGCTGGGTGGGACACTCCCTTTCCTGCCAAATCCATTTGGCCTAGGGGGCGGAGCCTGTACTCACCGCCACAGCTTAAGAGGCCTGAGGGAGGCTTCCGGGACACTGCTGCTGCTGCTGCTGCTCTAGTGAGTGCTGGGTGGGCCACTCCCTTTCCTGCCAACTCCATCTGGCCTAGGGGGCGGAGCCTGCACTCACCGCCACAGCTTAAGAGGCCTGAGGGAGGATTCCGGGACACTGCTGCTGCTGCTGCTCTAGTGAGTGCTGGGTGGGGCGCTCCCTTTCCTGCCAACTCCATCTGGCCTAGGGGGCGGAGCATGCACTCACCGCCACAGCTTAAGAGGCCTGAGAGAGGCGTCCTGGACACTGCTGCTGCTGCTGCTGCTGCTGCTCTAGTGAGTGCTGGGTGGGGCGCTCCCTTTCTTGCCAACTCCATCTGGCCTAGGGGGCGGAGCCTGCACTCACCGCCACAGCTTAAGAGGCCTGAGTGTGGCTTCTGGGACTCTGCTGCTGCTGCTATTGCTCTAGTGAGTGCTGGGTGGGCCGCTCCCTTTCCTTCCAACTCCATCTGGCCTAGGGGGCGGAGCCTGCACTCACCGCAACAGCTTAAGAGGCCTGAGGGTGGCTTCTGGGACACTGCTGCTGCTGCTGCTCTAGTGAGTGCTGGGTGGGCCGCTCCCTTTCCTGCCAACTCCATCTGGCCTAGGGGGCGGAGCCTGCACTCACCGCCACAGCTTAAGAGGCCTGAGGGAGGCTTCCGGGACACTGCTGCTGCTGCTGCTCTAGTGAGTGCTGGGTGGGGCGCTCCCTTTCCTGCCAACTCCATCTGGCCTAGGGGGCGGAGCATGCACTCACCGCCACAGCTTAAGAGGCCTGAGGGAGGCTTCTGGGACTCTGCTGCTGCTGCTATTGCTCTAGTGAGTGCTGGGTGGGCCGCTCCCTTTCCTTCCAACTCCATCTGGCCTTGGGGGCGGAGCCTGCACTCACCGCCACAGCTTAAGAGGCCTGAGGGTGGCTTCTGGGACACTGCTGCTGTTGCTGCTCTAGTGAGTGCTGGGTGGGCCGCTCCCTTTCCTGCCAACTCCATCTGGCCTAGGGGGCGGAGCCTGCACTCACCGCCACAGCATAAGAGGCCTGAGGGAGGCTTCCGGGACACTGCTGCTGCTGCTCTAGTGAGTGCTGGGTGGGCCGCTCCCTTTCCTCCGAACTCCATCTGGCCTAGGGGGCGGAGCCTGCACTCACCGCCACAGCTTAAGAGGCCTGAGGGAGGCCTCCGTGACACTGCTGCTGCTGCTGCTCTAGTGAGTGCTGGGTGGGCCGCTCCCATTCCTGCCATCTCCATCTGGCCTAGTGGGCGGAGCCTGCACTCACCGCCACAGCTTAAGAGGCCTGAGGGAGGCTTCCCCGGACACTGCTGCTGCTGCTGCTCTAATGAGTGCTGCGTGGGCCGCTCCCTTTCCTGCCAACTCCATCTGGCCTAGGGGGCGGAGCCTGCACTCACCGCCACAGCTTAAGAGGCCTGAGGGAGGCTTCCGGAACACTGCTGCTGCTGCTGCTCTAGTGAGTGCTGGGTGGGCCGATCCCTTTCCTGCCAACTCCATCTGGCCTAGGGGGCGGAGCATGCACTCACCGCCACAGCTTAAGAGGCCTGAGGGAGGCTTCCGGGACACTGCTGCTGCTGCTGCTCTAATGAGTGCTGGGTGGTCCACTCCCTTTCCTGCCAACTCCATCTGGCCAAGGGGGCGGAGCCTGCACTCACCGCCACAGCTTAAGAGGCCTGAGGGAGGCTTCCGGGACTCTGCTGCTGCTGTTATTGCTCTAGTGAGTGCTGGGTGGGCCGCTCCCTTTCCTGCCAACTCCATCTGGCCTAGGGGGCGGAGCCTGCACTCACCGCCACAGCATAAGACGTCTGAGGGAGGCTTCCGGGACAATGCTGCTGCTGCTGCTCTAGTGAGTGTTTAGTGGGCCGCTCCCTTTCCTGCCAACTGCATCTGGCCTAGGGGGCGGAGCCTGCACTCACCGCCACAGCTTAAGAGGCCTGAGGGAGGCTTCCAGGACACTGCTGCTGCTGCTGCTGCTGCTCTAGTGAGTGTTTAGTGGGCCGCTCCCTTTCCTGCCAACTCCATCTGGCCTAGGGGGCGGAGCCTGCACTCACCGCCACAGCTTAAGAGGCCTGAGGGACGCGTCCTGGACACTGCTGCTGCTGCTGCAGCAGCTCTAGTGAGTGCTGGGTGGCCGGTCCCTTTCCTGCCAACTCCATGTGGCCTAGGGGGCGGAGCCTGCACTCACCGCCACAGCTTAAGAGGCCTGAGGGAGGCTTCCGGGACACTGCTGCTGCTGCTGCTCTAGTGAGTGCTGGGTGGGCCGCTCCCTTTCCTGCCAACTCCATCTGGCCTAGGGGGCGGAGCCTGCACGCACCGCCACAGCTTAAGAGGCCTGAGAGAGGCATCCAGAACACTGCTGCTGCTGCTGCTCTATGGAGTGCTGGGTGGGCCGCTCCCTTTCCTGCCAACTCCATCTGGCCTAGTGGGCGGAGCCTGCACTCACCGCCACAGCTTAAGAGGCCTGAGGGAGGCTTCCGGGACACTGCTGCTGCTGCTGCTCTAGTGAGGGCTGGGTGGGCCGCTCCCTTTCCTGCCAACTCCATCTGGCCTAGGGGGCGGAGCCTGCACTCACCGCCACAGCTTAAGAGGCCTGAGAGAGGCTTCCGGGACACAGCTGCTGCTGCTGCTCTAGTGAGGGCTGGGTGGGCCGCTCCCTTTCCTGCCAACTCCATCTGGCCTAGGGGGCGGAGTCTGCACTCTCCGCAACAGCTTAAGAGGCCTGAGCGAGGCTTCCGGGACACTGCTGCTGCTGCTGCTGCTGCTGCTCTAGTGAGTGCTAGGTGGGCCGCTCCCCTTCCTGCCAACTCCATCTGGCCTAGGGGGCGGAGCCTGCACTCACCGCCACAGTTTAAGAGGCCTGAGGGAGGCTTCCGGAACACTGCTTCTGCTGCTGCTGCTGTTCTAATGAGTGCTGGGTGGGCTACTCTCTTTCCTGCCAATTCCATCTGGCCTAGGGGGCGGAGCCTGCACTCACCGCCACAGCTTAAGAGGCTTGAGAGAGGTGTCCTGGACACTGCTGCTGC
This sequence comes from Podarcis pityusensis, assembly GCF_964106645.2. NCBI lineage: Eukaryota > Metazoa > Chordata > Lepidosauria > Squamata > Lacertidae > Podarcis > Podarcis pityusensis. The sequence continues at coordinate 3,267,811 of NC_138045.1, forward strand.
TGCTGCTGCTGCTCTAGTGAGTGCTGGGAGGGCCACTCTCTTTCCTGCCAACTCCATCTGGCCTAGGGGGCGGAGCCTGCACTCACCGAAACAGCTTAAGAGGCCTGAGGGAGGCTTCCGGGACTCTGCTGCTGCAGCAGATCTAGTGAGTGCTGGGTGGGCCGCTCCCTTTCCTGCCAACTCCATCTGGCCTAGGGGGCGGAGCCTGCACGCACCGCCACAGCTTAAGAGGCCTGAGAGAGGCATCCGGAACACTGCTGCTGCTGCTGCTGCTGCTCTATGGAGTGCTGGGAGGGCCGCTCCCTTTCCTGCCAACTCCATCTGGCCTAGTGGGCGGAGCCTGCACTCACCGCCACAGCTTAAGAGGCCTGAGGGAGGCTTCCGGGACACTGCTGCTGCTGCTGCTGCTCTAGTGAGTGTTTAGTGGGCCGCTCCCTTTCTTTCCACCTCCATCTGGCCTAGGGGGCGGAGCCTGCACTCACCGCCACAGCTTAAGAGGCATGAGGGAGGCTTCCGGGACACTGCTGCTGCTGCTCTACTGAGTGCTGGGGGGGCCGCTCACTTTCCTGCCAACTCCATCTGGCCTAAGGGGCGGAGCCTGCACTCACCGCCACAGCTTAAGAGGCCTGAGGGAGGCTTCCGGGACACTGCTGCTGCTGCTCTACTGAGTGCTGGGTGGGCCGCTCCCTTTCCTGCCAACTCCATCTGGCCTAGGGGGCGGAGCCTGCACTCACCGCCACAGCTTAAGAGGTCTGAGGGAGGCTTCCGGGACTCTGCTGCTGCAGCAGCTCTAGTGAGTGCTGGGTGGGCCGCTCCCTTTCCTGCCAACTCCATCTGGCCTAGGGGGCGGAGCCTGCACTCACCGCCACAGCTTAAGAGGCCTGATGGAGGCTTCCGGGACTCTGCTGCTGCAGCAGCTTTAGTGAGTGCTGGGTGGGCCGCTCCCTTTCCTGCCAACTCCATCTGGCCTAGGGGGCGGAGCCTGCACTCACCGCCAAAGTTTAAGAGGCCTGAGGGAGGCTTCCGGGACACTGCTGCTGCAGCAGCTCTAATGAGTGCTGGGTGGGCCACTCCCTTTCCTGCCAACTCCATCTGGCCTAGGGGGCGGAGCCTGCACTCACCGCCACAGTTTAAGAGGCCTGAGGGAGGCTTCCGGGACACTGCTGCTGCAGCAGCTCTAGTGAGTGCTGGGTGGGCCGCTCCCTTTCCTGCCACTCCATCTGGCCTAGGGGGCGGAGCCTGCACTCACCGCCACAGCTTAAGAGGTCTGAGGGAGGCTCCCGGGACACTGCTGTTGCTGCTGCTGCTCTAATGAGTGCTGGGTGGGCCGCTCCCTTTCCTGCCAACTCCATCTGGCCTAGGGGGCGGAGCCTGCACTCACCGCCACAGCTTAAGAGGCCTGAGGGAGGCTTCCGGGACTCTGCTGCTGCAGCAGCTCTAGTGAGTGCTGGGTGGGCCCATCCCTTTCCTGCCAACTCCATCTGGCCTAGGGGGCGGAGCCTGCACTCACCGCCACAGTTTAAGAGGCCTGAGGGAGGCTTCCGGGACACTGCTGCTGCAGCAGCTCTAATGAGTGCTGGGTGGGCCACTCCCTTTCCTGCCAACTCCATCTGGCCTAGGGGGCGGAGCCTGCACTCACCGCCACAGCTTAAGAGGCCTGAGGGAGGCTTCCGGGACTCTGCTGCTGCAGCAGCTCTAGTGAGTGCTGGGTGGGCCCATCCCTTTCCTGCCAACTCCATCTGGCCTAGGGGGCGGAGCCTGCACTCACCGCCACAGTTTAAGAGGCCTGAGGGAGGCTTCCGGGACACTGCTGCTGCAGCAGCTCTAATGAGTGCTGGGTGGGCCGCTCCCTTTCCTGCCAACTCCATCTGGCCTAGGGGGCGGAGCCTGCACTCACCGCCATAGCTTAAGAGACCTGAGGGAGTCTTCCGGGACTCTGCTGCTGCAGCAGCTCTAGTGAGTGCTGGGTGGGCCGCTCCCTTTCCTGCCAACTCCATCTGGCCTAGGGGGCGGAGCCTGCACTCACCGCCACAGCTTAAGAGGCCTGAGGGAGGCTTCCGGGACTCTGCTGCTGCAGCAGCTCTAGTGAGTGCTGGGTGGGCCGCTCCCTTTCCTGCCAACTCCCTCTGGCCTAGGGGGCGGAGCCTGTACTCACCGCAACAGCTTAAGAGGCCTGAGAGAGGCATGCGGAACACTGCTGCTGCTGCTGCTGCTGCTCTAGTGTGTGCTGAGTGGGCCGCTCCCTTTCCTGCCAACTCCATCTGGCCTAGGGGGCGGAGCCTGCACTCACCGCCACAGCTTAAGAGGCCTGAGGGAGGCTTCTGGGACACTGCTGCTGTTGCTGCTGCTGCTGCTCTAGTGAGTGCTGGGTGGGCCGCTCCCTTTCCTGCCATCTCCATCTGGCCTAGGGGGCGGAGACTGCACTCACCGCCACAGCTTAAGAGGCCTGAGGGAGGCTTCCGGGACACTGCTGCTGCTGCTCTATGGAGTGCTGGGTGGGCCGCTCCCTTTCCTGCCAACTCCATCTGGCCTAGGGGGCGGAGCCTGCACTCTCCGCCACAGTTTAAGAGGCCTGAGGGAGGCTTCCGGGACACTGCTGCTGCTGCTGCTCTAGTGAGTGCTGGGTGGGCCGCTCCCTTTCCCGCAAACTCCATCTGGCCTAGGGGGCGGAGCCTGCACTCCCCGCCACAGCTTAAGAGGCCTGAGGGAGGCTTCCGGGACACTGCTGCTGCTCTAGTGAGTGCTGGGTGGGCCGCTCCCTTTCCCGCAAACTCCATCTGGCCTAAGGGGCGGAGCCTGCACTCCCCGCCACAGCTTAAGAGGCCTGAGGGAGGCTTCCGTGACACTGCTGCTGCTGCTGCTGCTGCTTTAGTGAGTGCTGGGTGGGCCGCTCCCTTTCCTGCCAACTCCATCTGGCCTAGGGGGCGGAGCCTGCACTCACCGCCACAGCTTAAGAGGCCTGAGGGAGGCTTCGGGGACACTGCTGCTGCTGCTGCTCTAGTGAGTGCTGGGTGGGCCGCTCCCTTTCCTGCCAACTCCATCTGGCCTAGGGGGCGTAGCCTGCACTCACCGCCACAACTTACAAGGCCTGAGGGAGGCTTCCGGGACACTGCTGCTGGTCTAGTGAGTGCTGGTCGGGCCGCTCCCTTTCCTGCCAACTCCATCTGGCCTAGGGGGCGTAGCCTGCACTCACCGCCACAACTTACAAGGCCTGAGGGAGGCTTCCGGGACACTGCTGCTGGTCTAGTGAGTGCTGGTCGGGCCGCTCCCTTTCCTGCCAACTCCATCTGGCCTAGGGGGCGGAGCCTGCATGCACCGCCACAGCTTAAGAGGCCTGAGGGAGGCTTCCTGGACACTGCTGCTGATGCTGCTGCACTATGAGTGCTGGATGTGCTGCTCCCTTTCCTGCCAACTCCATCTGGCCTAGGGGGCGTAGCCTGCACTCACCGCCACAACTTACAAGGCCTGAGGGAGGCTTCCGGGACACTGCTGCTGCTCTAGTGAGTGCTGGGTGTGCCGCTCCCTTTCCTGCCAACTCCATCTGGCCTAGGGGGCGGAGCCTGCATGCACCGCCACAGCTTAAGAGGCCTGAGGGAGGCTTCCGGGACTCTGCTGCTGCAGCAGCTCTAGTGAGTGCTGGGTGGGCCGCTCCCTTTCCTGCCAACTCCATCTGGCCTAGGGGGCGGAGCCTGCACTCACCGCCACAGCTTAAGAGGCCTGAGGGAGGCTTCCGGGACACTTCTGCTGCTGCTGGTCTAGTGAGTGCTGGGTGGGCCGCTCCCTTTCCTGCCAACTCCATTAGGCCTAGGGGGCGGAGCCTGCACTCACCGCCACAGCTTAAGAGGCCTGAGGGAGGCTTCCGGGACTCTGCTGCTGCAGCAGCTCTAGTGAGTGCTGGGTGGGCCGCTCCCTTTCCTGCCAACTCCATCTGGCCTAGGGGGCGGAGCCTGCACTCACCGCCACAGCTTAAGAGGCCTGAGGGAGGCTTCCGGGACACTTCTGCTGCTGCTGCTCTAGTGAGTGCTGGGTGGGCCGCTCCCTTTCCTGCCAACTCCATTAGGCCTAGGGGGCGGAGCCTGCACTCACCGCCACAACTTACAAGGCCTGAGGGAGGCTTCCGGGACACTGCTGCTGGTCTAGTGAGTGCTGGGTGGGCCGCTCCCTTTCCTTCCAACTCCATCTGGCCTAGGGGGCGGAGCCTGCACTCACCGCAACAGCATAAGAGGCCTGAGGGAGGCTTCCAGGTAGCTGCTTCTGCTGCTGCTCTAGTGAGTGCTGGGTGGGCCGCTCCCTTTCCTCCCAACTCCATCTGGCCTAGGGGGCGGAGCCTGCACTCACCGCCACAGCTTAAGAGGCCTGAGGGAGGCTTCCGGGACACTGCTGCTGCTGCTGCTCTAGTGAGTGCTGGGTGGGGCGCTCCCTTTCCTGCCAACTCCATCTGGCCTAGGGGGCGGAGCCTGCACTCACCGCCACATATTAAGAAGCCTGAGCGAGGCTTCCGGGACACTGCTGCTGCTGCTGCTCTAGTAAGTGCTGGGTGGGCCGCTCCCTTTCCTGCCGACTCCATCTGGCCTAGGGGGCGGAGCCTGCACTCACCGCCACAGCTTAAGAGGCCTGAGGGAGGCTTTCGGGACACTGCTGCTGCTCTAGTGAGTGCTGGGTGGGCCGCTCCCTTTCCCGCAAACTCCATCTGGCCTAAGGGGAGGAGCCTGCACTCACCGCCACAGCTTAAGAGGCCTGAGGGAGGCTTCCGTGACACTGCTGCTGCTGCTGCTGCTGCTTTAGTGAGTGCTGGGTGGGCCGCTCCCTTTCCTGCCAACTCCATCTGGCCTAGGGGGCGGAGCCTGCACGCACCGCCACAGCTTAAGAGGCCTGAGGGAGGCTTCCGGGACACTGCTGCTGCTGCTGCTCTAGTGAGTGCTGGGTGGGCCGCTCCCTTTCCTGCCAACTCCATCTGGCCTAGGGGGCGGAGCCTGCACGCACCGCCACAGCTTAAGAGGCCTGAGGGAGGCGTCCGGGATACTGCTGCTGCTGCTGCTGCTCTAGTGAGTGCTGGGTGGGCCGCTCCCTTTCCTGCCAACTTCATCTGGCCTAGGGGGTGGAGCCTGCACTCACCGCCACAGCTTAAGAGGCCTGAGGGAGGCTTCCTGGACACTGCTGCTGCTGCTGCTGCACTATGAGTGCTGGATGTGCTGCTCCCTTTCCTGCCAACTCCATCTGGCCTAGGGGGCGTAGCCTGCACTCACCGCCACAACTTACAAGGCCTGAGGGAGGCTTCCGGGACACTGCTGCTGGTCTAGTGAGTGCTGGGTGGGCCGCTCCCTTTCCTGCCAACTCCATCTGGCCTAGGGGGCAGAGCCTGCACTCACCGCCACAGCTTAAGAGGCCTGAGGGAGGCTTCCGGGACACTGCTGCTGCTCTAGTGAGTGCTGGGTGGGCCGATCCCTTTCCTGCCAACTCCCTCTGGCCTAGGGGGCGGAGCCTGCACTCACCGCCACAGCTTAAGAGGCCTGAGGGAGGCTTCCGGGACACTGCTGCTGCTCCTGCTGTTCCAGTGAGTGCTGGGTGGGCCGCTCCCTTTCCTGCCAACTCCATCTGGCCTAGGGGGCGGAGTCCGCAGTCAACGCCACAGCTAAAGAGGCCTGAGGGAGGCTTCCGGGACACTGCTGTTACTGCTCCTCTAGTGAGTGCTGGGTGGGCCGCTCCCTTTCCTGCCAACTCCATCTGGCCTAGGGGGCGGAGCCTGCACACACCGCCACAGCTTAAGAGGCCTGAGGGAGGCTTCCGGGACACTGCTGTTGCTGCTCCTCTAGTGAGTGCTGGGTGGGCCGATCCCTTTCCTGCCAACTCCCTCTGAGCTAGGGGGCGGAGCCTGCACTCACCGCCACAGCTTAAGAGGCCTGAGGGACGCTTCCGGGACACTGCTGCTGCTGCTGCTGTTCCAGTGAGTGCTGGGTGGGCCGCTCCCTTTCCTGCCAACTCCATCTGGCCTAGGGGGCGGAGTCCGCAGTCAACGCCACAGCTAAAGAGGCCTGAGGGAGGCTTCCGGGACACTGCTGTTGCTGCTCCTCTAGTGAGTGCTGGGTGGGCCGCTCCCTTTCCTGCCAACTCCATCTGGCCTAGGGGGCGGAGCCTGCACTCACCGCCACAGCTTAAGAGGCCTGAGGGAGGCTTCCGGGACACTGCTGCTGCTCTAGTGAGTGCTCGGTGGGCCGCTCCCTTTCCTGCCAACTCCATCTGGCCTAGGGGGCGGAGCCTGCACTCACCGCCACAGTTTAAGAGGCCTGAGGGAGGCTTCCGGGACACTGCTGCTGCTGCTGCTGTTCCAGTGAGTGCTGGGTGGGCCGCTCCCTTTCCTGCCAACTCCATCTGGCCTAGGGGGCGGAGTCCGCAGTCAACGCCACAGCTAAAGAGGCCTGAGGGAGGCTTCCGGGACACTGCTGTTGCTGCTCCTCTAGTGAGTGCTGGGTGGGCCGCTCCCTTTCCTGCCAACTCCATCTGGCCTAGGGGGCGGAGCCTGCACACACCGCCACAGCTTAAGAGGCCTGAGGGAGGCTTCCGGGACACTGCTGCTGCTGCTGCTGTTCCAGTGAGTGCTGGGTGGGCCGCTGCCTTTCCTGCCAACTCCATCTGGCCTAGGGGGCGGAGTCCGCAGTCAACGCCACAGCTAAAGAGGCCTGAGGGAGGCTTCCGGGACACTGCTGTTGCTGCTCCTCTAGTGAGTGCTGGGTGGGCCGCTCCCTTTCCTGCCAACTCCATCTGGCCTAGGAGACGGAGCCTGCACTCAGCGCCACAGCTTCAGAGGCCTGAGGAAGGCTTCCGGGACACAGCTGCTGCTGCTGCTGCTGCTCTAGTGAGTGCTGGGTGGTCCGCTCCCTTTCCTGCCAACTCCATCTGGTCTAGGGGACGGAGCCTGCACTCACCGCCACAGCTTAAGAGGCCTGAGGGAGGCTTCCGGGACACTGCTGCTGCTGCTGCTGCTGCTCTAGTGAGTGCTGGGTGGGCCGCTCCCTTTCCTGCCAACTCCATCTGGCCTAGGGGACGGAGCCTGCACTCACCGCCACAGCTTAAGAGGCCTGAGGGAGGCTTCCGGGACACTGCTGCTGCTGCTGTTCTAGTGACTGCTGGGTGGGCCGCTCCCTTTCCTGCCAACTCCATCTGGCCTAGGGGGCGGAGCCTGCACGCACCGCCACAGCTTAAGAGGCCTGAGGGAGGCTTCCTGGACACTGCTTCTGCTGCTGCTGCTGCACTATGAGTGCTGGATGTGCTGCTCCCTTTCCTGCCAACTCCATCTGGCCCAGGGGGCGTAGCCTGCACTCACCGCCACAACTTACAAGGCCTGAGGGAGGCTTCCGGGACACTGCTGCTGGTCTAGTGAGTGCTGGGTGGGCCGCTCCCTTTCCTGCCAACTCCATCTGGCCTAGGGGGCGGAGCCTGCACTCACCGCCACAGCTTAAGAGGCCTGAGGGAGGCTTCCGGGACTCTGCTGCTGCTGCTGCTCTAGTGAGTGCTGGGTGGGCCGCTCCCTTTCCTGCCAACTCCATCTGGCCTAGGGGGCGGAGCCTGCACGCACCGCCACAGCTTAAGAGGCCTGAGGGAGGCTTCCTGGACACTGCTTCTGCTGCTGCTGCTGCACTATGAGTGCTGGATGTGCTGCTCCCTTTCCTGCCAACTCCATCTGGCCCAGGGGGCGTAGCCTGCACTCACCGCCACAACTTACAAGGCCTGAGGGAGGCTTCCGGGACACTGCTGCTGGTCTAGTGAGTGCTGGGTGGGCCGCTCCCTTTCCTGCCAACTCCCTCTGGCCTATGGGGCGGAGCCTGCACTCACCGCCACAGCTTAAGAGGCCTGAGGGAGGCTTCCGGGACACTGCTGCTGCTGCTGCTGTTCCAGTGAGTGCTGGGTGGGCCGCTCCCTTTCCTGCCAACTCCATCTGGCCTAGGGGGCGGAGTCCGCAGTCAACGCCACAGCTAAAGAGGCCTGAGGGAGGCTTCCGGGACACTGCTGTTGCTGCTCCTCTAGTGAGTGCTGGGTGGGCCGCCCCCTTTCCTGCCAACTCCATCTGGCCTAGGGGGCGGAGCCTGCACACACCGCCACATATTAAGAAGCCTGAGCGAGGCTTCCGGGACACTGCTGCTGCTCTAGTAAGTGCTGGGTGGGCCGCTCCCATTCCTGCCGACTCCATCTGGCCTAGGGGGCGGAGCCTGCACACACCGCCACATATTAAGAAGCCTGAGCGAGGCTTCCGGGACACTGCTGCTGCTCTAGTGAGTGCTGGGTGGGCCGCTCCCTTTCCCGCAAACTCCATCTGGCCTAAGGGGAGGAGCCTGCACTCACCGCCACAGCATAAGAGGCCTGAGGGAGGCTTCCGGAACACTGCTGCTGCTGCTGCTGCTGCACTATGAGTGCTGGATGTGCTGCTCCCTTTCCTGCCAACTCCATCTGGCCTAGGGGGCGTAGCCTGCACTCACCGCCACAACTTACAAGGCCTGAGGGAGGCTTCCGGGACACTGCTCCTGGTCTAGTGAGTGCTGGGTGGGCCGCTCCCTTTCCTGCCAACTCCATCTGGCCTAGGGGGCGGAGCCTGCACTCACCGCCACAGCTTAAGAGGCCTGAGGGAGGCTTCCGGGACACTGCTGCTGCTCTAGTGAGTGCTGGGTGGGCCGATCCCTTTCCTGCCAACTCCCTCTGGCCTAGGGGGCGGAGCCTGCACTCACCGCCACAGCTTAAGAGGCCTGATGGAGGCTTCTGGGACACTGCTGCTGCTGCTGCTGCTGTAGTAAGTGCTGGGTGGCCCGCTCCCTTTCCTGCCAACTCCATCTGGCCTAGGGGGCGGAGTCCGCAGTCAACGCCACAGCTTAAGAGGCCTGAGAGACGCTTCTGGGACACTGCTGCTGCTGCTGCTGCTCTAGTGAGTGCTGGGTGGGCCGCTCCCTTTCCTGCCAACTCCATCTGGCCTAGGGGGCGGAGCCTTCACTCACCGCAACAGCTTAAGAGGCCTGAGGGAGGCTTCCGGGACACTGCTGTTGCTGCTCCTCTAGTGAGTGCTGGGTGGGCCGCTCCCTTTCCTGCCAACTCCATCTGGCCTAGGGGGCGGAGCCTGCACTCACCGCCACAGCTTAAGAGGCCTGAGGGAGGCTTCCGGGACACTGCTGCTGCTGCTGCTGTTCCAGTGAGTGCTGGGTGGGCCGCTCCCTTTCCTGCCAACTCCATCTGGCCTAGGGGGCGGAGTCCGCAGTCAACGCCACAGCTAAATAGGCCTGAGGTAGGCTTCCGGGACACTGCTGTTGCTGCTCCTCTAGTGAGTGCTGGGTGGGCCGCTCCCTTTCCTGCGAACTCCATCTGGCCTAGGGGGCGGAGCCTGCACACACCGCCACAGCTTAAGTGGCCTGAGGGAGGCTTCCGGGACACTGCTGCTGCTGCTGCTGTTCCAGTGAGTGCTGGGTGGGCCGCTCCCTTTCCTGCCAACTCCATCTGGCCTAGGGGGCGTAGCCTGCACTCACCGCCACAACTTACAAGGCCTGAGGGAGGCTTCCGGGACACTGCTGCTGCTGCTACTCTAGTGAGTGCTGGATGTGCCGCTCCCTTTCCTGCCAACTCCATTAGGCCTAGGGGGCGGAGCCTGCACTCACCGCCACAGCTTAAGAGGCCTGAGGGAGGCTTCCGGGACACTGCTGCTGCTGCTGTTCTAGTGACTGCTGGGTGGGCCACTCCCTTTCCTGCCAACTCCATCTGGCCTAGGGGGCGGAGCCTGCACTCACCGCCACAGATTAAGAGGCCTGAGGGAGGCTTCCGGGACTCTGCTGTTGCAGCAGCTCTAGTGAGTGCTGGGTGGGCCGCTCCCTTTCCTGCCAACTCCATCTGGCCTAGGGGGCGGAGCCTGCACTCACCGCCACAGCTTAAGAGGCCTGAGGGAGGCTTCCGGGACACTTCTGCTGCTGCTGCTCTAGTGAGTGCTGGATGGGCCGCTCCCTTTCCTGCCAACTCCATCTGGCCTAGGGGGCGGAGCCTGCACTCACCGCAACAGCTTAAGAGGCCTGAGGGAGGCTTCCGGGACACTGCTGCTGCTGCTGCTGTTCCAGTGAGTGCTGGGTGGGCCGCTCCCTTTCCTGCCAACTCCATCTGGCCTAGGGGGCGGAGCCTGCACTCACCGCAACAGCTTAAGAGGCCTGAGGGAGGCTTCCGGGACTCTGCTGCTGCTGCTGCTCTAGTGAGTGCTGGGTGGGCCGCTCCCTTTCCTGCCAACTCCATCTGGCCAAGGGGGCGGAGCCTGCACTCACCCTAACAGCTTAAGAGGCCTGAGGGAGGCTTCCGGGACTCTGCTGCTGCTGCTGCTGCTCTAGTGAGTGCTGGCTGGGGCGCTCCCTTTCCTGCCAACTCCATCTGGCCTAGGGGGCGGAGCCTGCACTCACCGCCACATCTTAAGAGGCCTGAGGGAGGCTTCCGGGACACTGCTGCTGGTCTAGTGAGTGCTGGGTGGGCCGCTCCCTTTCCTGCCAACTCCATTAGGCCTAGGGGGCGGAGCCTGCACTCACCGCCACAGCTTAAGAGGCCTGAGGGAGGCTTCCGGGACACTGCTGCTGCTGCTGTTCTAGTGACTGCTGGGTGGGCCACTCCCTTTCCTGCCAACTCCATCTGGCCTAGGGGGCGGAGCCTGCACTCACCGCCACAGCTTAAGAGGCCTGAGGGAGGCTTCCGGGACTCTGCTGCTGCAGCAGCTCTAGTGAGTGCTGGGTGGGCCGCTCCCTTTCCTGCCAACTCCATCGGGCCTAGGGGGCGGAGCCTGCACTCACCGCCACAGCTTAAGAGGCCTGAGGGAGGCTTCCGGGACAATGCCGTTGCTGCTGCTGCTCTCGTGAGGGCTGGATGGGCCGCTCCCTTTCCTGCCAACTCCATCTGGCCTAGGGGGCGGAGTCCGCACTCAACGCCACAGCTAAAGAGGCCTGAGGGAGGCTTCCGGGACACTTCTGCTGCTGCTGCTCTAGTGAGTGCTGGATGGGCCGCTCCCTTTCCTGCCAACTCCCTCTGGCCTAGGGGGCGGAGCCTGCACTCACCGCAACAGCTTAAGAGGCCTGAGGGAGGCTTCCGGGACACTGCTGCTGCTGCTGCTGTTCCAGTGAGTGCTGGGTGGGCCGCTCCCTTTCCTGCCAACTCCATCTGGCCTAGGGGGCGGAGCCTGCACTCACCGCAACAGCTTAAGAGGCCTGAGGGAGGCTTCCGGGACTCTGCTGCTGCTGCTGCTGCTCTAGTGAGTGCTGGGTGGGCCGCTCCCTTTCCTGCCAACTCCATCTGGCCTAGGGGGCGGAGCCTGCACTCACCCTAACAGCTTAAGAGGCCTGAGGGAGGCTTCCGGGACTCTGCTGCTGCTGCTGCTGCTCTAGTGAGTGCTGGGTGGGGCGCTCCCTTTCCTGCCAACTCCATCTGGCCTAGGGGGCGGAGCCTGCACTCACCGCCACAGCTTAAGAGGCCTGAGGGAGGCTTCCGGGACAATGCCGCTGCTGCTGCTGCTCTCGTGAGGGCTGGATGGGCCGCTCCCTTTCCTGCCAACTCCATCTGGCCTAGGGGGCGGAGTCCGCACTCAACGCCACAGCTAAAGAGGCCTGAGGGAGGCTTCCGGGACACTGCTGTTGCTGCTCCTCTAGTGAGTGCTGGGTGGGCCGCTCCCTTTCCTGCCAACTCCATCTGGTCTAGGGGGCAGAGCCTGCACTCACCGCCACAGCTTAAGAGGCCTGAGGGAGGCTTCCGGGACACTGCTGCTGCTGCTGCTGTTCCAGTGAGTGCTGGGTGGGCCGCTCCCTTTCCTGCCAACTCCATCTGGCCTAGGGGGCGGAGCCTGCACTCACCGCAACAGCTTAAGAGGCCTGAGGGAGGCTTCCGGGACTCTGCTGCTGCTGCTGCTCTAGTGAGTGTTTAGTGGGACGCTCCCTTTCCTGCCAACTCCATCTGGCCTAGGGGGCGGAGCCTGCACTCACCGCCACAGCTTAAGAGGCCTTAGGGAGGCTTCCGGGACTCTGCTGCTGCAGCAGCTCTAGTGAGTGCTGGGTGGGCCGCTCCCTTTCCTGCCAACTCCATCTGGCCAAGGGGGCGGAGCCTGCACTCACCGCCACAGCTTAAGAGGCCTGAGGGAGGCTTCTGGGACACTGCTGCTGTTCTAGTGAGTTCTGGGTGGGCCACTCCCTTTCCTGCCAACTCCTTCTGGCCTAGGGGGCGGAGCCTGCACTCACCGCCACAGCTTAAGAGGCCTGAGGGAGGCTTCCGGGACACAGCTGCTGCTGCTCTAGTGAGTGCTGGGTGGGCCGCTCCCTTTCCTACCAGCTCCATCTGGCCTAGGGGGCGGAGCCTGCACTCACCGCCACAGCTTAAGAGGCCTGAGGGAGGCTTCCAGGATACTGCTGCTGCTGCTTCTGCTGCTCTAGTGAGTGTTTAGTGGGCCGCTACCTTTCCTGCCAACTCCATCTTGCCTAGGGGGCGGAGCCTGCTCTCACCGCCACAGCTTAAGAGGCCTGAGAGAGGCTTCTGGGACACTGCTGCTGCTGCTGCTACACTATGAGTGCTGGGTGGGCCGCTCCCTTTCCTGCCAACTCCATCTGGCCTAGGGGGCGGAGCCAGCACTCACCCCCACAGCTTAAGAGGCCTGAGGGAGGCTTCCAGGACACTGCTGCTGTTGCTCTAGTGAGTGCTGGGTGGGCCGCTCCCTTTCCTGCCAACTCCATCTGGCCTAGGGGGCGGAGCCTGTACGCACCGCCACAGCTTAAGAGGCCTGAGGGAGGCTTCCGGGACAATGCCGCTGCTGCTGCTGCTCTAGTGAGTGCTGGGTGGGTCGCTCCCTTTCCTGCCAACTCCATCTGGCCTAGGGGGCGGAGCCTGCACTCACCGACACAGCTTAAGAGGCCTCAAGGAGGCTTCCGGGACACTGCTGCTGCTGCTGCTGCTCTAGTGAGTGCTGGGTGGGCCGCTCCCATTACTGCCAACTCCATCTGGCCTAGGGGGCGGAGTCCGCACTCAACGCCACAGCTAAAAAGGCCTGAGGGAGGCTTCTGGGACACTGCTGCTGCTGCTCCTCTAGTGAGTGCTGGGTGGGCCGCTCCCTTTCCTGCCAACTCCATCTGGTCTAGGGGGCGGAGCCTGCACGCACCGCCACAGCTTAAGAGGCCTGAGGGAGGCTTCCGGGACACTGCTGCTGCTGCTGCTACACTATGAGTGCTGGGTGGGCCGCTCCCTTTCCTGCCAACTCCATCTGGCCTAGGGGGCGGAGCCTGCACTCACCGCCACAGCTTAAGAGGCCTGAGGGATGCTTCCGGAACACTGCTGCTGCTGCTCTAGTGAGTGCTGGGTGTGCCGCTCCCTTTCCTGCCAACTCCATCTGGCCTAGGGGGCGGAGCCTGCACTCACCGCCACAGCTTAAGAGGCCTGAGGGAGGCTTCCGGAACACTGCTGGTGCTCTAGTGAGTGCTGGGTGGGCCGCTCCCTTTCCTGCCAACTCCATCTGGCCTAGGGGGCGGAGCCTGCACTCACCGCCACAGCTTAAGAGGCCTGAGGGAGGCTTCCGGGACACTGCTGCTGCTGCTGCTCTAGTGAGTGCTTGGTGGGCCGCTCCCTTTCCTGCCAACTCCATCTGGCCTAGGGGGCGGAGCCTGCACTCTTCGCCACAGTTTAAGAGGCCTGAGGGAGGCTTCCGGGACACTGCTGCTGCTGCTCTATGGAGTGCTGGGTGGGCCGCTCCCTTTCCTGCCAACTCCATCTGGCCTAGGGGGCGGAGCCTGCACTCTCCGCCACAGTTTAAGAGGCCTGAGGGAGGCTTCCGGGACACTGCTGCTGCTGCTGCTGCTCTATGGAGTGCTGGGTGGGCCGCTCCCTTTCCCGCAAACTCCATCTGGCCTAAGGGGCGGAGCCTGCACTCCCCGCCACAGCTTAAGAGGCCTGAGGGAGGCTTCCGTGACACTGCTGCTGCTGCTGCTGCTGCTTTAGTGAGTGCTGGGTGGGCCGCTCCCTTTCCTGCCAACTCCATCTAGCCTAGGGGGCGGAGCCTGCACTCACCGCCACAGCTTAAGAGGCCTGAGGGAGGCTTCCGGGACTCTGCTGCTGCAGCAGCTCTAGTGAGTGCTGGGTGGGCCGCTCCCTTTCCTGCCAACTCCATCTGTCCTAGGGGGCGGAGCCTGCACTCACCGCAACAGCTTAAGAGGCCTGAGAGAGGCATCCGGAACACTGCTGCTGCTGCTGCTGCTGCTCTAGTGAGTGCTGAGTGGGCCGCTCCCTTTCCTGCCAACTCCATCTGGCCTAGCGGGCGGAGCCTGCACTCACCGCCACAGCTTAAGAGGCCTGAGGGAGGCTTCCGGGACACTGCTGCTGCTGCTGCTGCTGCTCTAGTGAGTGCTGGGTGGGCCGCTCCCTTTCCTGCCAACTCCATCTGGCCTAGGGGGCGGAGCCTGCACTCACCGCCACAGCTTAAGAGGCCTGAGGGAGGCTTCTGGGACACTGCTGCTGCTGCTGCTCTAGTGAGTGCTGGGTGGGCCGCTCCCTTTCCTGCCAACTCCATCTGGCCTAGGGGGCGGAGCCTGCACTCACCGCCACAGCTTAAGAGGCCTGAGAGCGGCTTCCGGAACACTGCTGCTGCTGCTGCTGCTCTAGTGAGTGCTGGGTGGGCCGCTCCCTTTCCTGCCAACTCCATCTGGCCTAGGGGGCGGAGCCTGCACTCACCGCCACATATTAAGAAGCCTGAGCGAGGCTTCCGGGACACTGCTGCTGCTGCTGCTCTAGTGAGTGCTGGGTGGGCCGCTCCCTTTCCTGCCAACTCCATCTGGCCTAGGGGGCAGAGCCTGCACTCACCGCCACAGCTTAAGAGGCCTGAGGGAGGCTTCCGGAACACTGCTGCTGCTGCTGCTGCTTCTGCTGCTCTAGTGAGGGCTGGGTGGGCCGTTCCCTTTCCTGTCAACTCCATGTGGCCTAGGGGGCGGAGCCTGCACTCACCGCCACAGCTTAAGAGGCCTGAGGGAGGCTTCCGGGACACAGCTGCTGCTGCTCTAGTAAGTGCTGGGTGGGCCGCTCCCTTTCCTGCCATCTCCATCTGGCCTAGGGGGCGGAGCCTGCAGTCACCGCCACAGCTTAAGAGGCCTGAGGGAGGCATCCGGGACACTGCTGCTGCTGCTGCTCTACGGAGTGCTGGGTGGGCCGCTCGCTTTCCTGCCATTTCAATCTGGCCTAGGGGGCGGAGCCTGCACTCACCGCCACAGCTTAAGAGGCCTGAGGGAGGCTTCTGGGACACTGCTGCTGCTGCTGCTGCTCTAGTGAGTGCTGGGTGGGCCGCTCCCTTTCGTGTCAACTCCATCTGGCCTAGGGGGCAGAGCCTGCACTCACCGCCACAGCTTAAGAGGCCTGAGGGAGGCTTCCGGAACACTGTTGCTACTGCTCTAGTCAGTGCTGGGTGGGCCGCTCCCTTTCCTGCCAACTCCATCTGGCCTAGGGGGCGGAGCCTGCACTCACCGCCACAGCTTAAGAGGCCTGAGAGAGGCTTCCGGAACACTGCTGCTACTGCTCTAGGAGTGCTGGGTGGGCCGCTCCCTTTCTGCCGACTCCATCTGGCCTAGGGGGCGGAGCCTGCACGCATCGCCACAGCTTAAGAGGCCTCAGGGAGGCTTCCGGGACACTGCTGCTGCTGCTGTGCTCTAGTGAGTGCTGGGTGGGCCGCTCCCTTTCCTGCCATCTCCATCTGGCCTAGGGGGCGGAGCCTGCACTCACCGCCACAGCTTAAGAGGCCTGAGGGAGGGTTCCGGGACACTGCTGCTGCTGCTGCTGCTCTATGGAGTGCTGGGTGGGCCGCTCCCTGTCCTGCCAACTCCATCTTGCCTAGGGGGCGGAGCCTGCACTCACCGCCACAGCTTAAGGGGCCTGAGGGAGGCTTCGGAGACACTGCTGCTGCTGCTACTGCTCTACTGAGTGCTGGGTGGGCCGCTCCCTTTCCTGCCAACTCCATCTGGCCTAGGGGGCGTAGCCTGCACTCACCGCCACAGCTTACAAGGCCTGAGGTAGGCTTCCGGGACACTGCTGCTGCTGCTGCTGCTCTAGTGAGTGCTGGGTGGGCCGCTCCCTTTCCTGCCAACTCCATCTGGCCTAGGGGGCGGAGCCTGCACTCACCGCAACAGCTTAAGAGGCCTGAGGGAGGCTTCAGGGACTCTGCGGCTGCAGCACCTTTAGTGAGTGCTGGGTGGGCCGCTCCCTTTTCTGCCAATTCCATCTGGCCTAGGGGGCGGAGACTGCACTCACCGCCACAGCTTCAGAGGCCTGAGGGAGGCTTCCGGGACACTGCTGCTGCTGCTGCTGCTGCTGCTCTAGTGAGTGCTGGGTGGGCCGCTCCCTTTCCTGCCAACTCCATCTGGCCTAGGGGGCGGAGCCTGCACTCACCGCCACAGCTTCAGAGGCCTGAGGGAGGCTTCCGGGACACTGCTGCTGCTCTAGTGAGTGCTGGGTGGGCCGCTCCCTTTCGTGCCAACTCCATCTGGCCTAGGGGGCAGAGCCTGCACTCACCGCCACAGCTTAAGAGGCCTGAGGGAGGCTTCCGGAACACTGCTGCTGCTGCTCTAGTGAGTGCTGGGTGGGCCGCTCCCTTTCCTGCCAACTCCATCTGGCCTAGGGGGCGGAGCCTGCACTCACCGCCACAGCTTAAGAGGCCTGAGGGAGTCTTCTGGGACACTGCTGCTGCTGCTATTGCTCTAGTGAGTGTTGGGTGGGCCGCTCCCTTTCAGACCAACTCCATCTGACCTAGGGGGCGGAGCCTGCACTCACCGCCACAGTTTAAGAGGCCTGAGGGTGGCTTCTGGGACACTGCTGCTGCTGCTGCCGCTCTAGTGAGTGCTGGGTGGGCCGCTCCCTTTCCTTCCAACTCCATCTGGCCTAGGGGGCGGAGCCTGCACTCAACGCCACAGCTTAAGAGGCCTGAGGGAGGATTCCGGGTCACTGCTGCTGCTGCTGCTGCTGTGCTCTACTGAGTGCTGGGTGGGCCGCTCCCTTTCCTGCCAACTCCATCTGACCTAGGGGGCGGAGCCTGCACCACCGCCACAGCTTAAGAGGCCTGAGGGAGGCTTCTGGGACACTGCTGCTGCTGCTCTAGTGAGTGCTGGGTGGGCTGCTCCCTTTCCTGTCCACTCCATCGGCCTAGGGGACGGAGCCTGCACTCACCGCCACAGCTTAAGAGGCCTGAGGGAGGCTTCCAAGACACTGCTTCTGCTGCTGCTCTAGTGAGTGCTGGGTGGGCCGCTCCCTTTCCTGCCAACTCCATCTGGCCTAGGGGGCAGAGCCTGCACGCACCACCACAGCTTAAGAGGCCTGAGGGAGGCTTCCGGGACACTGCTGCTGCTGCTGTGCTCTAGTGAGTGCTGGGTGGGCCGCTCCCTTTCCTGCCAACTCCATCTGACCTAGGGGGCGGAGCCTGCACTCACCGCCACAGTTTAAGAGGCCTGAGGGTGGCTTCTGGGACACTGCTGCTGCTGCTGCTGCTGTAGTGAGCGCTGGGTGGGCCGCTCCCTTTCCTGCCAACTCCTTCTGGCCTAGGGGGCGGAGCCTGCACTCACCGCCACAGCTTCAGAGGCCTGAGGGAGGCTTCCGGGACACTGCTGCTGCTGCTCTAGTCAGTGCTGGGTGGGCCGCTCCCTTTCCTGCCAACTCCATCTGGCCTGGGGGGCGGAGCCTGCACTCACCGCCACAGCTTAAGAGGCCTGAGGGAGGCTTCCGGGACACTGCTGCTGCTGCTGCTGCTGCTCTAGTGAGTGCCTGGGTGGGCCGCTCCCTTTCCTGCCAACTCCATCTGGCCTGGGGGGCGGAACCTGCACTCACCGCCACAGCTTAAGAGGCCTGAGGGAGGCTTCCGGAACACTGCTGCTACTGCTCTAGTGAGTGCTGGGTGGGCCGCTCCCTTTCCTGCCAACTCCATCTGGTCTAGGGGGCGGAGCCTGCACTCACCGCAACAGCTTAAGAGGCCTTACGGAGGCTTCCGGGACTCTGCGGCTGCAGTACCTTTAGTGAGTGCTGGGTGGGCCGCTCCCTTTCCTGCCAACTCCATCTGGCCTAGGGGGCGGAGCCTGCACCCACCGCCACAGCTTAAGAGGCCTGAGGGAGGCTTCCGGGACACTGCTGCTGCTGCTCTAGTGAGTGCTGGGTGGGCTGCTCCCTTTCCTGTCCACTCCATCTGGCCTAGGGGGCGGAGCCTGCACTCACCGCCACAGCTTAAGAGGCCTGAGGGAGGCATCCGGGACACTGCTGCTGCTGCTCTAGTGAGTGCTGGGTGGGCCGCTCCCTTTCCTGCCAACTCCATCTGGCCTAGGGGGCGGAGCCTGCACCCACCGCCACAGCTTAAGAGGCGTGAGGGAGGCTTCCGGGTCACTGCTGCTGCTGCTGCTGCTGCTGCTGCTGCTCTAGTGAGTGCTGGGTGAGCCGCTCCCTTTCCTGTCAACTCCATCTGGCCTAGGGGACGGAGCCTGCACTCACCGCAACAGCTTAAGAGGCCTGAGGGAGGCTTCCTGGTCACTGCTGCTGCTGCTGCTGCTGCTGCTCTAGTGAGTGCTGGGTGGGCCGCTCCCTTTCCTGCCAACTCCATCTGGCCTAGGAGACGGAGCCTGCACTCACCGCCACAGCTTCAGAGGCCTGAGGGAGGCGTCCTGGACACTGCTGCTGCTGCTCTAGTGAGTGCCGGGTGGGCCGCTCCCTTTCCTGCCGACTCCATCTTGCCTAGGGGGCGGAGCCTGCACTCACCGCCACAGCTTCAGAGGCCTGAGGGAGGCTTCCAGGACACTGCTGCTGCTGCTGCTCTAGTGACTGCTGGGTGGGCCGCTCCCTTTCCTGCCAACTCCATCTGGCCTAGGGGGCGGAGCCTGCACTCACCGCCACAGCTTAAGAGGCCTGAGGGAGGCTTCCGGAACACTGATGCTGCTGCTCTAGTGAGTGCTGGGTGGGCCGCTCCCTTTCCTGCCAACTCCATCTTGCCTAGGGGGCGGAGCCTGCACTCACCGACACAGCTTAAGAGGCCTGAGGGAGGCTTCCAGGACACTGCTGCTGCTGCTCTAGTGAGTGCTGGGTGGGCCGCTCCCTTTCCTACCAACTCCATCTGGCCTAGGGGGCAAAGCCTGCACTCACCGCCACAGCTTAAGAGGCCTGAGGGAGGCTTCCAGGACACTGCTGCTGCTGCTCTAGTGAGTGCTGGGTGGGCCGCTCCCTTTCCTGCCAACTCAATCTGGCCTAGGGGGCGGAGCCTGCACTCACCGCCACAGCTTAAGAGGCCTGAGGGAGGCTTCCAGGACACTGCTGCTGCTGCTCTAGTGAGTGCTGGGTGGGCCGCTCCCTTTCCTACCAACTCCATCTGGCCTAGGGGGCAGAGCCTGCACTCACCGCCACAGCTTAAGAGGCCTGAGGGAGGCGTCCGGGACACTGCTACTGCTCTAGTCAGTGCTGGGTGGGCCGCTCCCTTTCCTGCCAACTCCATCTGGCCTAGGGGGCGGAGCCTGCACTCACCGCCACAGCTTCAGAGGCCTGAGGGAGGCTTCCGGGACACAGCTGCTGCTGCTCTAGTGAGTGCTGGGTGGGCCGCTCCCTTTCCTGCCATCTCCATCTGGCCTAGGGGGCGGAGCCTGCACTCACCGCCACAGATTAAGAGGACTGAGGGAGGCTTCCAGGACACTGCT
The DNA here is from genome assembly GCF_964106645.2 of Podarcis pityusensis. NCBI lineage: Eukaryota > Metazoa > Chordata > Lepidosauria > Squamata > Lacertidae > Podarcis > Podarcis pityusensis. The sequence goes on from NC_138045.1 coordinate 3,287,478, forward strand.
TCTGCCGCTGCTCTAGTGAGTGCTGGGTGGGCCGCTCCCTTTCGTGCCAACTCCATCTGGCCTAGGGGGCGGAGCCTGCACTCACCGCTACAGCTTAAGAGGCCTGAGGGAGGCTTCCAGGACACTGCTGCTGCTGCTGCTCTAGTGAGTGCTGGGTGGGCCGCTCCCTTTCCTGTCGACTCCATCTGGCCTAGGGGGCGGAGCCTGCACGCGCCGCCACAGGTTAAGAGGCCTGAGGGAGGCTTCCGGGACACTGCTGCTGCTATTGCTCTAGTGAGTGCTGGGTGGGCCGCTCCCTTTCCTGCCAACTCTATCTGGCCTACAGGGCGGAGCCTGCACTCACCGCCACAGCTTAAGAGGCCTGAGGGAAGCTTCCAGGACACTGCTGCTGCTGCTGCTGCTGCTCTAGTGAGTGTTTAGTGGGCCGCTCGCTTTCCTGCCAACTCCATCTTGCCTAGGGGGCGGAGCCTGCATTCACCGCCACAGCTTAAGAGGCCTGAGAGAGGCTTCTGGGACACTGCTGCTGCTGCTGCTACACTATGAGTGCTGGGTGGGCCGCTCCCTTTCCTGCCAACTCCATCTGGCCTAGGGGGCGGAGCCAGCACTCACCACCACAGCTTAAGAGGCCTGAGGGAGGCTTCCGGGACACTGCTGCTGTTGCTTTAGTGAGTGCTGGGTGGGCCGCTCCCTTTCCTGCCAACTCCATCTGGCCTAGGGGGCGGAGCCTGCACTCACCGCCACAGCTTAAGAGGCCTGAGGGAGGCTTCCGGGACAATGCCGCTGCTGCTGCTGCTCTAGTGAGGGCTGGATGGGCCGCTCCCTTTACTGCCAACTCCATCTGGCCTGGGGGGCGGAGCCTGCACGCACCGCCACAGCTTAAGAGGCCTGAGGGAGGCTTCCGGGACACTGCTGCTGCTGCTGCTCTAGTGAGTGCTGGATGGGCCGCTCCCTTTCCTGCCAACTCCCTCTGCCCTAGGGGGCGGAGCCTGCACTCACCGCCACAGCTTAAGAGGCCTGAGGGAGGCTTCCGGGACAATGCCGCTGCTGCTGCTGCTCTCGTGAGGGCTGGATGGGCCGCTCCCTTTCCTGCCAACTCCATCTGGCCTAGGGGGCGGAGTCCGCACTCAACGCCACAGCTAAAGAGGCCTGAGGGAGGCTTCCGGGACACTGCTGCTGCTGCTGCTGCTGTTCCAGTGAGTGCTGGGTGGGCCGCTCCCTTTCCTGCCAACTCCATCTGGCCTAGGGGGCGGAGCCTGCACTCACCGCAACAGCTTAAGAGGCCTGAGGGAGGCTTCCGGGACTCTGCTGCTGCTGCTGCTGCTCTAGTGAGTGCTGGGTGGGGCGCTCCCTTTCCTGCCAACTCCATCTGGCCTAGGGGGCGGAGCCTGCACTCACCGCCACAGCTTAAGAGGCCTTAGGGAGGCTTCCGGGACTCTGCTGCTGCAGCAGCTCTAGTGAGTGCTGGGTGGGCCGCTCCCTTTCCTGCCAACTCCATCTGGCCAAGGGGGCGGAGCCTGCACTCACCCTAACAGCTTAAGAGGCCTGAGGGAGGCTTCCGGGACTCTGCTGCTGCTGCTGCTGTTCCAGTGAGTGCTGGGTGGGCCGCTCCCTTTCCAGCCAACTCCATCTGGCCTAGGGGGCGGAGCCTGCACTCACCGCAACAGCTTAAGAGGCCTGAGGGAGGCTTCCGGGACTCTGCTGCTGCTGCTGCTGCTCTAGTGAGTGCTGGGTGGGGCGCTCCCTTTCCTGCCAACTCCATCTGGCCTAGGGGGCGGAGCCTGCACTCACCGCCACAGCTTAAGAGGCCTGAGGGAGGCTTCCGGGACACTGCTGCTGCTGCTGCTGCTGCTCTAGTGAGTGTTTAGTGGGCCGCTCCCTTTCCTGCCAACTCCATCTTGCCTAGGGGGCGGAGCCTGCACTCACCGCCACAGCTTAAGAGGCCTGAGAGAGGCTTCTGGGACACTGCTGCTGCTGCTGCTGTTCCAGTGAGTGCTGGGTGGGCCGCTCCCTTTCCTGCCAACTCCATCTGGCCTAGGGGGCGGAGCCTGCACTCACCACCACAGCTTAAGAGGCCTGAGGGAGGCTTCCGGGACACTGCTGCTGTTGCTCTAGTGAGTGCTGGGTGGGCCGCTCCCTTTACTGCCAACTCCATCTGGCCTAGGGGGCGGAGTCCGCACTCAACGCCACAGCTAAAAAGGCCTGAGGGAGGCTTCCGGAACACTGTTGCTGCTGCTCCTCTAGTGAGTGCTGGGTGGGCCGCTCCCTTTCCTGCCAAATCCATCTGGTCTAGGGGGCGGAGCCTGCACGCACCGCCACAGCTTAAGAGGCCTGAGGGAGGCTTCCGGGACACTGCTGCTGCTGCTGCTACACTATGAGTGCTGGGTGGGCCGCTCCCTTTCCTGCCAACTCCATCTGGCCTAGGGGGCGGAGCCTGCACTCACCGCCACAGCTTAAGAGGCCTGAGGGAGGCTTCCGGAACACTGCTGCTGCTGCTCTAGTGAGTGCTGGGTGTGCCGCTCCCTTTCCTGCCAACTCCATCTGGCCTAGGGGGCGGAGCCTGCACTCACCGCCACAGCTTAAGAGGCCTGAGGGAGGCTTCCGGAACACTGCTGCTGCTGCTCTAGTGAGTGCTTGGTGGGCCGCTCCCTTTCCTACCAACTCCATCTGGCCTAGGGGGCGGAGCCTGCACTCACCGCCACATATTAAGAAGCCTGAGCGAGGCTTCCGGGACACTGCTGCTGCTGCTGCTCTAGTGAGTGCTGGGTGGGCCGCTCCCTTTCCTGCCAACTCCATCTGGCCTAGGGGGCGGAGCCTGCACTCACCGCCACAGCTTAAGAGGCCTGAGGGAGGCTTCCGGGACACTGCTGCTGCTCTAGTGAGTGCTGGGTGGGCCGCTCCCTTTCCCGCAAACTCCATCTGGCCTAAGGAGCGGAGCCTGCACTCCCCGCCACAGCTTAATAGGCCTCAGGGAGGCTTCCATGACACTGCTGCTGCTGCTGCTGCTGCTTTAATGAGTGCTGGGTGGGCCGCTCCCTTTCCTGCCAACTCCATCTAGCCTAGGGGGCGGAGCCTGCACTCACCGCCACAGCTTAAGCGGCCTGAGAGAGGCTTCTGGGACACTGCTGCTGCTGCTGCTCTAGTGAGTGCTGGGTGGGCCGCTCCCTTTCCTGCCAACTCCATTAGGCATAGGGGGCGGAGCCTGCACTCACCGCCACAGCTTAAGAGGCCTGAGGGAGGCTTCCGGGACACTGCTGCTGCTGCTGTTCTTGTGACTGCTGGGTGGGCCACTCCCTTTGCTGCCAACTCCATCTGACCTAGGGGGCGGAGCCTGCACTCACCGCCACAGCTTAAGAGGCCTGAGGGAGGCTTCCGGGACACTGCTGCTGCTGCTGCTGCTGCTCTAGTGAGTGCTGAGTGGGCCGCTCCCTTTCCTGCCAACTCCATCTGGCCTAGGGGGCGGAGCCTGCACTCACCGCCACAGCTTAAGAGGCCTGAGAGAGGCTTCTGGGACACTGCTGCTGCTGCTGCTGCTCTAGTGAGTGCTGGGTGGGCCGCTCCCTTTCCTGCCAACTCCATCTGGCCTAGGGGGCGGAGCCTGCACTCACCGCCACAGCTTAAGCGGCCTGAGAGAGGCTTCTGGGACACTGCTGCTGCTGCTGCTCTAGTGAGTGCTGGGTGGGCCGCTCCCTTTCCTGTCAACTCCATCTGGCCTAGGGGGCGGAGCCTGCACTCACCGCCACAGCTTAAGAGGCCTGAGAGCGGCTTCCGGAACACTGCTGCCGCTGCTGCTGCTCTAGTGAGTGCTGGGTGGGCCGCTCCCTTTCCTGCCAACTCCATCTGGCCTAGGGGGCGGAGCCTGCACTCACTGCCACAGCTTAAGCGGCCTGAGAGAGGCTTCTGGGACACTGCTGCTGCTGCTGCTCTAGTGAGTGCTGGGTGGGCCGCTCCCTTTCCTGCCAACTCCATCTGGCCTAGGGGGCGGAGCCTGCACTCACCGCCACAGCTTAAGAGGCCTGAGAGAGGCTTCTGGGACACTGCTGCTGCTGCTGCTCTAGTGAGTGCTGGGTGGGCCGCTCCCTTTCCTGCCAACTCCATCTGGCCTAGGGGGCGGAGCCTGCACTCTCCGCCACAGCTTAAGAGGCCTGAGGGAGGCTTCCGGAACACTGCTGCTGCTGCTGCTGCTCTAGTGAGTGCTGGGTGGGCCGCTCCCTTTCCTACCGACTCCATCTGGCCTAGGAGGCGGAGCCTGCACGCACCGCCACAGCTTAAAAGGCCTGAGGGAGGCTTCCGGGTCACTGCTGCTGCTGCTGCTGCTCTAGTGAGTGCTGGGTGGGCCGCTCCCTTTCCTGCCAACTCCATCTGGCCTAGGGGGCGGAGCCTGCACTCACCGCCGCAGCTTAAGAGGCCTGAGGGAGGCTTCCGGGACACAGCTGCTGCTGCTGCTCTACTGAGTGCTGGGTGGGCCGCTCCCTTTCCTGCCAACTCCATCTGGCCTAGGAGGCGGAGCCTGCACGCACCGCCACAGCTTAAGAGGCCTGAGGGAGGCTTCTGGGACACTGCTGCTGCTGCTGCTGCTCTAGTGAGTGCTGGGTGGGCCGCTCCCTTTCGTGTCAACTCCATCTGGCCTAGGGGGCTGAGCCTGCACTCACCGCCACAGCTTAAGAGGCCTGAGGGAGGCTTCCGGAACACTGTTGCTACTGCTCTAGTCAGTGCTGGGTGGGCCGCTCCCTTTCCTGCCAACTCCATCTGGCCTAGGGGGCGGAGCCTGCACTCACCGCCACAGCTTAAGAGGCCTGAGGGAGGCTTCCGGGACACTGCTGCTGCTGCTCTAGTGAGTGCTGGGTGGGCCGCTCCCTTTCCTGCCGACTCCATCTGGCCTAGGGGGCGGAGCCTGCACGCATCGCCACAGCTTAAGAGGCCTGAGGGAGGCTTCCGGGACACTGCTGCTGCTGCTGTGCTCTAGTGAGTGCTGGGTGGGCCGCTCCCTTTCCTGCCATCTCCATCTGGCCTAGGGGGCGGAGCCTGCACGCATCGCCACAGCTTAAGAGGCCTGAGGGAGGCTTCCGGAACACTGCTGCTGCTGCTGCTGCTGCTCTATGGAGTGCTGGGTGGGCCGCTCCCTGTCCTGCCAACTCCATCTTGCCTAGGGGGCGGAGCCTGCACTCACCGCCACAGCTTAAGAGGCCTGAGGGAGGCTTCCAGAACACTGCTGCTGCTGCTACTGCTCTACTGAGTGCTGGGTGGGCCGCTCCCTTTCCTGCCAACTCCATCTGGCCTAGGGGGAGGAGCCTGGACTCACCGCCACAGCTTAAGAGGCCTGAGGTAGGCCTCCGGGACACTGCTGCTGCTGTTCTAGTGAGTTCTGGGTGGGCCGCTCCCTTTCCTGCCAACTCCATCTGGCCTAGGGGGCGTAGCCTGCACTCACCGCCACAGCTTACAAGGCCTGAGGGAGGCTTCCGGCACACTGCTGCTGCTGCTGCTGCTCTAGTGAGTGCTAGGTGGGCCGCTCCCTTTCCTGCCGACTCCATCTGGCCTAGGGGGCGGAGCCTGCACTCACCGCCACAGCTTAAGAGGCCTGAGGTAGGCTTCCGGGACACTGCTGCTGCTGCTGCTGCTCTAGTGAGTGCTGGGTGGGCCGCTCCCTTTCCTGCCAACTCCATCTGGCCTAGGGGGCGGAGCCTGCAATCACCGCAACAGCTTAAGAGGCCTGAGGGAGGCTTCCGGGACTCTGCGGCTGCAGCACCTTTAGTGAGTGCTGGGTGGGCCGCTCCCTTTCCTGCCAATTCCATCTGGCCTAGGGGGCAGAGCCTGAACTCACCGCCACAGCTTAAGAGGCCTGAGGGAGGCTTCCGGAACACTGCTGCTGCTGCTGCTGCTCTAGTGAGTGCTGGGTGGGCTGCTCCCTTTCCTGCCAACTCTATCTGGCCTAGGGGGCGGAGACTGCACTCACCGCCACAGCTTCAGAGGCCTGAGGGAGGCTTCCGGAACACTGCTGCTGCTGCTGCTGCTCTAGTGAGTGCTGGGTGGGCCGCTCCCTTTCCTGCCAACTCCATCTGGCCTAGGGGGCGGAGACTGCACTCACCGCCACAGCTTCAGAGGCCTGAGGGAGGCTTCTGGGACACTGCTGCTGCTGCTATTGCTCTAGTGAGTGTTGGGTGGGCCGCTCCCTTTCAGACCAACTCCATCTGACCTAGGGGGCGGAGCCTGCACTCACCGCCACAGCTTAAGAGGCCTGAGGGAGGCTTCCGGGTCACTGCTGCTGCTGCTGCTGCTGCTGCTGCTGCTCTAGTGTGTGCTGGGTGTGTCGCTCCCTTTCCTGTCAACTCCATCTGGCCTAGGGGACGGAGCCTGCACTCACCACCACAGCTTAAGAGGCCTGAGGGAGGCTTCCGGGTCACTGCTGCTGCTGCTCTAGTGAGTGCTGGGTGGGCCGCTCCCTTTCCAGGCAACTCCATCTGACCTAGGGGGCGGAGCCTGCACCACCGCCACAGCTTAAGAGGCCTGAGGGAGGCTTCTGGGACACTGCTGCTGCTGCTCTAGTGAGTGCTGGGTGGGCCGCTCCCTTTCGTGTCAAATCCATCTGGCCTAGGGGGCAGAGCCTGCACTCACCGCCACAGCTTAAGAGGCCTGAGGGAGGCTTCCGGAACACTGTTGCTACTGCTCTAGTCAGTGCTGGGTGGGCCGCTCCCTTTCCTGCCAACTCCATCTGGCCTACGGGGCGGAGCCTGCACTCACCGCCACAGCTTAAGAGGCCTGAGGGAGGCGTCCGGGACACTGCTGCTGCTGCTCTAGTGAGTGCTGGGTGGGCTGCTCCCTTTCCTGTCCACTCCATCTGGCCTAGGGGACGGAGCCTGCACTCACCGCCACAGCTTAAGAGGCCTGAGGGAGGCTTCCGGGACACTGCTGCTGCTGTTTTAGTGAGTTCTGGGTGGGCCACTCCCTTTCCTGCCAACTCCTTCTGGCCTAGGGGGCGGAGCCTGCACTCACCGCCACAGCTTCAGAGGCCTGAGGGAGGCTTCCGGGACACTGCTGCTGCTGCCGCTGCTCTAGTGAGTGCTGGGTGGGCCGCTCCCTTTCCTGCCAACTCCATCTGGCCTGGGGGGCGGAGCCTGCACTCACCGCCACAGCTTAAGAAGGATGAGGGAGGCTTCCGGGACACTGCTGCTGCTGCCGCTGCTCTAGTGAGTGCTGGGTGGGCCGCTCCCTTTCCTGCCAACTCCATCTGGCCTAGGGGGCGGAGCCTGCACTCACCGCAAAAGCTTAAGAGGCCTGAGGGAGGCTTCTGGGACACTGCTGCTGCTGCTGCTGTAGTAAGTGCTGGGTGGGCCGCTCCCTTTCCTGCCAACTCCATCTGGCCTAGGGGGCGGAGCCTGCTCTCACTGCCACAGCTTCAGAGGCCTGAGAGAGGCTTCCGGGACACTGCTGCTGCTGCTGCTGCTGCTGCTCTAGTGAGAGCTGGGTGGGCCGCTCCCTTTCCTGCCAACTCCATCTGGCCTAGGGGGCGGAGCCTGAACTCACCGCCACAGCTTAAGAGGCCTGAGGGAGGCTTCTGGGACACTGCTGCTGCTGCTGCTGTTCCAGTGAGTGCTGGGTGGGCCGCTCCCTTTCCTGCCAACTCCATCTGGCCTAAGCGGCGGAGCCTGCACTCACCGCCACAGCTTAAGAGGCCTGAGGGAGGCTTCTGGGACACTGCTGCTGCTGCTGCTGTTCCAGTGAGTGCTGGGTGGGCCGCTCCCTTTCCTGCCAACTCCATCTGGCCTAAGCGGCGGAGCCTGCACTCACCGCCACAGCTTAAGAGGCCTGAGGGAGGCTTCTGGGACACTGCTGCTGCTGCTGCTGCTGCTGCTCTAGTGAGTGCTGGGTGGGCCGCTCCCTTTCCTGCCAACTCCATCTGGCCTAGGGGGCGGAGCCTGCACTCACCGCAACAGCTTAAGAGGCCTGAGGGAGGCTTCTGGGACACTGCTGCTGCTGCTGCTGTAGTAAGTGCTGGGTGGGCCGCTCCCTTTCCTGCCAACTCCATCTGGCCTAGGGGGCGGAGCCTGCACTCACCGCCACAGCTTAAGAGGCCTGAGAGAGGCTTGCGGAACACTGCTGCTGCTGTGCTGCTGCTCTAGTGAGTGCTGGGTGGGCCGCTCCCTTTCCTGCCAACTCCATCTGGCCTAGGGGGCGGAGCCTGAACTCACCGCCACAGCTTAAGAGGCCTGAGGGAGGCTTCCGGAACACTGCTGCTGCTTCTGCTCTAGTGTGTGCTGGGTGGGCCGCTCCCTTTCCTGCCAGCTCCATCTGGCCTAGGGCGCGGAGCCTGCACTCACCGCCACAGCTTAAGAGGCCTGAGGGAGGCTTCCGGGACACTGCTGCTGCTGCTGCTCTAGTGAGTGCTGGGTGGGCCGCTCCCTTTCCTGCCGACTCCATCTGGCCTAGGGGGCGGAGTCTGCACTCACCGCCACAGCTTAAGAGGCCTGAGGGAGGCTTCCGGAACACTGCTGCTGCTGCTGCTGCTCTAGTGAGTGCTGGGTGGGCCGCTCCCTTTCCTGCCAACTCCATCTGGCCTAGGGGGCGGAGCCTGCACTCACCGCCACAGCTTGAGAGGCCTGAGGGAGGCTTCCGGGACACTGCTGCTGCTGCTTTAGTGAGTGCTGGGTGGGCCGCTCCCTTTCCTGGCAACTCCATCTGGCCTAGGGGGCGGAGCCTGCACTCACCACCACAGCTTAAGAGGCCTGAGGGAGGCTTCCGGGACACTGCTGCTGCTGCTGCTCTAGTGAGTGCTGGGTGGGCCGCTCCCTTTCCTGGCAACTCCATCTGGCCTAGGGGGCGGAGCCTGCACTCACCACCACAGCTTAAGAGGCCTGAGAGAGGCGTCCTGGACACTGCTGCTGCTGCTGCTGCTCTAATGAGTGCTGGGTGGGCCGCTCCCTTTCCTGCCAACTCCATTTGGCCTAGGGGGCGGAGCCTGCACTCACCGCAACAGCTTAAGAGGCCTGAGGGAGGCTTCCGGGACTCTGCTGCTGCAACAGCTCTACTGAGTACTGGGTGGGCCGCTCCCTTTCCTGCCAACTCCATCTGGCCTAGGGGGCGGAGCCTGCACTCACCGCAACAGCTTAAGAGGCCTGAGGGAGGCTTCCGGGACTCTGCTGCTGCAACAGCTCTAGTGAGTGCTGGGTGAGCCGCTCCCTTTCCTGCCAACTCCATCTGGCCTAGGGGGCGGAGCCTGCACTCACCGCAAAAGCTTAAGAGGCCTGAGGGAGGCTTCTGGGACACTGCTGCTGCTGCTGCTGTAGTAAGTGCTGGGTGGGCCGCTCCCTTTCCTGCCAACTCCATCTGGCCTAGGGGGCGGAGCCTGCTCTCACTGCCACAGCTTCAGAGGCCTGAGAGAGGCTTCCGGGACACTGCTGCTGCTGCTGCTGCTCTAGTGAGAGCTGGGTGGGCCGCTCCCTTTCCTGCCAACTCCATCTGGCCTAGGGGGCGGAGCCTGCACTCACCGCCACAGCTTAAGAGGCCTGAGGGAGGCTTCCGGGACAATGCTGCTTCTGCTCTAGTGAGTGCTGGGTGGGCCGCTCCCTTTCCTGCCGACACCATCTGGCATAGGGCGCGGAGCCTGCACTCACCGCCACAGCTTAAGAGGCCTGAGGGAGGCTTCCGGGACACTGCTGCTGCTGCTGCTGTTCCAGTGAGTGCTGGGTGGGCCGCTCCCTTTCCTGCCAACTCCATCTTGCCTAAGGGGCGGAGCCTGCACTCACCGCCACAGCTTAAGAGGCCTGAGGGAGGCTTCTGGGACACTGCTGCTGCTGCTGCTGCTGCTGCTCTAGTGAGTGCTGGGTGGGCCGCTCCCTTTCCTGCCAACTCCATCTGGCCTAGGGGGCGGAGCCTGCACTCACCGCAACAGCTTAAGAGGCCTGAGGGAGGCTTCTGGGACACTGCTGCTGCTGCTGCTGTAGTAAGTGCTGGGTGGGCCGCTCCCTTTCCTGCCAACTCCATCTGGCCTAGGGGGCGGAGCCTGCACTCACCGCCACAGCTTAAGAGGCCTGAGAGAGGCTTGCGGAACACTGCTGCTGCTGTGCTGCTGCTCTAGTGAGTGCTGGGTGGGCCGCTCCCTTTCCTGCCAACTCCATCTGGCCTAGGGGGCGGAGCCTGAACTCACCGCCACAGCTTAAGAGGCCTGAGGGAGGCTTCCGGAACACTGCTGCTTCTGCTCTAGTGTGTGCTGGGTGGGCCGCTCCCTTTCCTGCCAGCTCCATCTGGCCTAGGGGGCGGAGCCTGAACTCACCGCCACAGCTTAAGAGGCCTGAGGGAGGCTTCCGGGACACTGCTGCTGCTGCTGCTCTAGTGAGTGCTGGGTGGGCCGCTCCCTTTCCTGCCAACTCCATCTGGCCTAGGGGGCGGAGCCTGTACTCACCGCCACAGCTTAAGAGGCCTGAGAGAGGCGTCCTGGACACTGCTGCTGCTGCTGCTGCTGCTGCTGCTGCTCTAATGAGTGCTGGGTGGGCCGCTCCCTTTCCTGCCAACTCCATTTGGCCTAGGGGGCGGAGCCTGCACTCACCGCAACAGCTTAAGAGGCCTGAGGGAGGCTTCCGGGACTCTGCTGCTGCAACAGCTCTACTGAGTACTGGGTGGGCCGCTCCCTTTCCTGCCAACTCCATCTGGCCTAGGGGGCGGAGCCTGCACTCACCGCAACAGCTTAAGAGGCCTGAGGGAGGCTTCCGGGACTCTGCTGCTGCAACAGCTCTAGTGAGTGCTGGGTGAGCCGCTCCCTTTCCTGCCAACTCCATCTGGCCTAGGGGGCGGAGCCTGCCCTCACCGCCACAGCTTAAGAGGCCAGAGAGAGACTTCCGGAACACTGCTGCTGCTGCTGCTGCTCTAGTGAGTGCTGGGTGGGCCACTCCCTTTCCTGCCAACTCTATCTGGCCTAGGGGGCGGAGCCTGCACTCACCGCCACAGGTTAAGAGGCCTGAGGGAGGCTTCCGGGACACTGCTGCTGCTTTTGCTGCTCTAGTGAGTGCTGGGTGGGCCGCTCCCTTTCCTGCCAACTCCATCTGGCCTAGGGGGCGGAGCCTGCACTCACCGCCACAGCTTAAGAGGCCTGAGGGAGGCTTCCGGGACTCTGCTGCTGCAGCAGCTCTAGTGAGTGCTGGGTGGGCCGCTCCCTTTCCTGCCAACTCCATCTGGCCTAGGGGGCGGAGCCTGCACTCACCGCCACAGCTTAAGAGGCCTGAGGGAGGCTTCTGGGACACTGCTGCTGCTGCTGCTGTAGTAAGTGCTGGGTGGGCCGCTCCCTTTCCTGCCAACTCCATCTGGCCTAGGGGGCGGAGCCTGCTCTCACTGCCACAGCTTCAGAGGCCTGAGAGAGGCTTCCGGGACACTGCTGCTGCTGCTGCTGCTCTAGTGAGAGCTGGGTGGGCCGCTCCCTTTCCTGCCAACTCCATCTGGCCTAGGGGGCGGAGCCTGAACTCACCGCCACAGCTTAAGAGGCCTGAGGGAGGCTTCCGGGACACTGCTGCTTCTGCTCTAGTGTGTGCTGGGTGGGCCGCTCCCTTTCCTGCCAGCTCCATCTGGCCTAGGGGGGGTAGCCTGCACTCACCGCCACAGTTTAAGAGGCCTGAGGGAGGCTTCCGGGACACTGCTGCTGCTTTTGCTGCTCTAGTGAGTGCTGGGTGGGCCGCTCCCTTTCCTGCCAACTCCATCTGGCCTAGGGGGCGGAGCCTGCACTCACCGCCACAGCTTAAGAGGCCTGAGGGAGGCTTCCGGGACTCTGCTGCTGCAGCAGCTCTAGTGAGTGCTGGGTGGGCCGCTCCCTTTCCTGCCAACTCCATCTGGCCTAGGGGGCGGAGCCTGCACTCACCGCCACAGCTTAAGAGGCCTGAGGGAGGCTTCTGGGACACTGCTGCTGCTGCTGCTGTAGTAAGTGCTGGGTGGGCCGCTCCCTTTCCTGCCAACTCCATCTGGCCTAGGGGGCGGAGCCTGCTCTCACTGCCACAGCTTCAGAGGCCTGAGAGAGGCTTCCGGGACACTGCTGCTGCTGCTGCTGCTCTAGTGAGAGCTGGGTGGGCCGCTCCCTTTCCTGCCAACTCCATCTGGCCTAGGGGGCGGAGCCTGAACTCACCGCCACAGCTTAAGAGGCCTGAGGGAGGCTTCCGGGACACTGCTGCTTCTGCTCTAGTGTGTGCTGGGTGGGCCGCTCCCTTTCCTGCCAGCTCCATCTGGCCTAGGGGGGGTAGCCTGCACTCACCGCCACAGTTTAAGAGGCCTGAGGGAGGCTTCCGGGACACTGCTGCTGCTGCTCTAGTGAGTGCTGGGTGGGCCGCTCCCTTTCCTGCCGACACCATCTGGCATAGGGCGCGGAGCCTGCACTCACCGCCACAGCTTAAGAGGCCTGAGGGAGGCTTCCGGGACACTGCTGCTGCTGCTGCTGTTCCAGTGAGTGCTGGGTGGGCCGCTCCCTTTCCTGCCAACTCCATCTTGCCTAAGGGGCGGAGCCTGCACTCACCGCCACAGCTTAAGAGGCCTGAGGGAGGCTTCTGGGACACTGCTGCTGCTGCTGCTGCTGCTGCTCTAGTGAGTGCTGGGTGGGCCGCTCCCTTTCCTGCCAACTCCATCTGGCCTAGGGGGCGGAGCCTGCTCTCACTGCCACAGCTTCAGAGGCCTGAGAGAGGCTTCCGGGACACTGCTGCTGCTGCTGCTGCTCTAGTGAGAGCTGGGTGGGCCGCTCCCTTTCCTGCCAACTCCATCTGGCCTAGGGGGCGGAGCCTGAACTCACCGCCACAGCTTAAGAGGCCTGAGGGAGGCTTCCGGGACACTGCTGCTTCTGCTCTAGTGTGTGCTGGGTGGGCCGCTCCCTTTCCTGCCAGCTCCATCTGGCCTAGGGGGGGTAGCCTGCACTCACCGCCACATTTTAAGAGGCCTGAGGGAGGCTTCCGGGACACTGCTGCTGCTGCTCTAGTGAGTGCTGGGTGGGCCGCTCCCTTTCCTGCCAACTCCATCTGGCCTAAGGGGCGGAGCCTGCACTCACCGCCACAGCTTAAGAGGCCTGAGGGAGGCTTCTGGGACACTGCTGCTGCTGCTGCTGCTGCTGCTCTAGTGAGTGCTGGGTGGGCCGCTCCCTTTCCTGCCAACTCCATCTGGCCTAGGGGGCGGAGCCTGCACTCACCGCAACAGCTTAAGAGGCCTGAGGGAGGCTTCTGGGACACTGCTGCTGCTGCTGCTGTAGTAAGTGCTGGGTGGGCCGCTCCCTTTCCTGCCAACTCCATCTGGCCTAGGGGGCGGAGCCTGCACTCACCGCCACAGCTTAAGAGGCCTGAGAGAGGCTTGCGGAACACTGCTGCTGCTGTGCTGCTGCTCTAGTGAGTGCTGGGTGGGCCGCTCCCTTTCCTGCCAACTCCATCTGGCCTAGGGGGCGGAGCCTGAACTCACCGCCACAGCTTAAGAGGCCTGAGGGAGGCTTCCGGAACACTGCTGCTTCTGCTCTAGTGTGTGCTGGGTGGGCCGCTCCCTTTCCTGCCAGCTCCATCTGGCCTAGGGGGGGTAGCCTGCACTCACCGCCACAGCTTAAGAGGCCTGAGGGAGGCTTCCGGGACACTGCTGCTGCTGCTGCTCTAGTGAGTGCTGGGTGGGCCGCTCCCTTTCCTGCCGACTCCATCTGGCCTAGGGGGCGGAGTCTGCACTCACCGCCACAGCTTAAGAGGCCTGAGGGAGGCTTCCGGAACACTGCTGCTGCTGCTGCTGCTCTAGTGAGTGCTGGGTGGGCCGCTCCCTTTCCTGCCAACTCCATCTGGCCTAGGGGGGGTAGCCTGCACTCACCGCCACAGCTTAAGAGGCCTGAGGGAGGCTTCCGGGACACTGCTGCTGCTGCTGCTCTAGTGAGTGCTGGGTGGGCCGCTCCCTTTCCTGCCGACTCCATCTGGCCTAGGGGGCGGAGTCTGCACTCACCGCCACAGCTTAAGAGGCCTGAGGGAGGCTTCCGGAACACTGCTGCTGCTGCTGCTGCTCTAGTGAGTGCTGGGTGGGCCGCTCCCTTTCCTGCCAACTCCATCTGGCCTAGGGGGCGGAGCCTGCACTCACCGCCACAGCTTGAGAGGCCTGAGGGAGGCTTCCGGGACACTGCTGCTGCTGCTTTAGTGAGTGCTGGGTGGGCCGCTCCCTTTCCTGGCAACTCCATCTGGCCTAGGGGGCGGAGGCTGCACTCACCACCACAGCTTAAGAGGCCTGAGGGAGGCTTCCGGGACACTGCTGCTGCTGCTGCTCTAGTGAGTGCTGGGTGGGCCGCTCCCTTTCCTGCCAACTCCATCTGGCCTAGGGGGCGGAGCCTGTACTCACCGCCACAGCTTAAGAGGCCTGAGAGAGGCGTCCTGGACACTGCTGCTGCTGCTGCTGCTGCTGCTCTAATGAGTGCTGGGTGGGCCGCTCCCTTTCCTGCCAACTCCATTTGGCCTAGGGGGCGGAGCCTGCACTCACCGCAACAGCTTAAGAGGCCTGAGGGAGGCTTCCGGGACTCTGCTGCTGCAACAGCTCTACTGAGTACTGGGTGGGCCGCTCCCTTTCCTGCCAACTCCATCTGGCCTAGGGGGCGGAGCCTGCACTCACCGCAACAGCTTAAGAGGCCTGAGGGAGGCTTCCGGGACTCTGCTGCTGCAACAGCTCTAGTGAGTGCTGGGTGAGCCGCTCCCTTTCCTGCCAACTCCATCTGGCCTAGGGGGCGGAGCCTGCACTCACCGCCACAGCTTAAGAGGCCTGAGGGAGGCTTCTGGGACACTGCTGCTGTTGCTGCTCTAGTGAGTGCTGGGTGGGCCGCTCCCTTTCCTGCCAACTCCATCTGGCCTAGGGGGCGGAGCCTGCACTCACCGCCACAGCATAAGAGGCCTGAGGGAGGCTTCCGGGACACTGCTGCTGCTGCTTTAGTGAGTGCTGGGTGGGCCGCTCCCTTTCCTCCGAACTCCATCTGGCCTAGGGGGCGGAGCCTGCACTCACCGCCACAGCTTAAGAGGCCTGAGGGAGGCCTCCGGGACACTGCTGCTGCTGCTGCTCTAGTGAGTGCTGGGTGGGCCGCTCCCTTTCCTGCCAACTCCATCTGGCCTAGGGGGCGGAGCCTGCACTCACCGCCACAGCTTAAGAGGCCTGAGGGAGGCTTCCGCGACACTGCTGCTGCTGCTGCTCTAGTGAGTGCTGGGTGGGCCGATCCCTTTCCTGCCAACTCCATCTGGCCTAGGGGGCGGAGCCTGCACTCTCCGCCACAGTTTAAGAGGCCTGAGGGAGGCTTCCGGGACACTGCTGCTGCTGCTCTAGTGAGTGCTGGGTGGGGCGCTCCCTTTCCTGCCAACTCCATCTGGCCTAGGGGGCGGAGCCTGCACTCACCGCCACATATCAAGAAGCCTGAGCGAGGCTTCCGGGACACTGCTGCTGCTGCTGCTCTAGTAAGTGCTGGGTGGGCCGCTCCCTTTCCTGCCAACTCCATCTGGCCTAGGGGGCGGAGCCTGCACTCACCGCCACAGCTTAAGAGGCCTGAGGGAGGCTTCCGGGACACTGCTGCTGCTCTAGTGAGTGCTGGGTGGGCCGCTCCCTTTCCTGCCAACTCCATTAGGCCTAGGGGGCGGAGCCTGCACTCACCGCAACAGCTTAAGAGGCCTGAGGGAGGCATCCGGAACACTGCTGCTGCTGCTGCTGCTGCTCTAGTGAGTGCTGAGTGGGCCGCTCCCTTTCCTGCCAACTCCATCTGGCCTAGGGGGCGGAGCCTGCACTCACCGCCACAGCTTAAGAGGCCTGAGGGAGGCTTCCAGGACACTTCTGCTGCTGCTGCTCTAGTGAGTGCTGGGTGGGCCGCTCCCTTTCCTGCCAACTCCATTAGGCCTAGGGGGCGGAGCCTGCACTCACCGCCACAGCTTAAGAGGCCTGAGGGAGGCTTCCGGGACACTGCTGCTGCTGCTGCTGTTCCAGTGAGTGCTGGGTGGGCCGCTCCCTTTCCAGCCAACTCCATCTGGCCTAGGGGGCGGAGTCCGCACTCAACGCCACAGCTAAAGAGGCCTGAGGGAGGCTTCCGGGACACTGCTGTTGCTGCTCCTCTAGTGAGTGCTGGGTGGGCCGCTCCCTTTCCTGCCAACTCCATCTGGTCTAGGGGGCGGAGCCTGCACTCACCGCCACAGCTTAAGAGGCCTGAGGGAGGCTTCCGGGACACTGCTGCTGCTGCTCTAGTGAGTGCTGGGTGGGCCGCTCCCTTTCCTGCCAACTCCATCTGGCCTAGGGGGCGGAGCCTGCACTCACCGCAACAGCTTAAGAGGCCTGAGGGAGGCTTCCGGGACTCTGCTGCTGCTGCTGCTCTAGTGAGTGCTGGGTGGGCCGCTCCCTTTCCTGCCAACTCCATCTGGCCTAGGGGGCGGAGCCTGCACACACCGCCACAGCATAAGAGGCCTGAGGGAGGCTTCCAGGTAGCTGCTTCTGCTGCTGCTCTAGTGAGTGCTGGGTGGGCCGCTCCCTTTCCTCCCAACTCCATCTGGCCTAGGGGGCGGAGCCTGCACTCACCGCCACAGCTTAAGAGGCCTGAGGGAGGCTTCCGGGACACTGCTGCTGCTGCTGCTCTAGTGAGTGCTTGGTGGGCCGCTCCCTTTCCTGCCAACTCCATCTGGCCTAGGGGGCGGAGCCTGCACTCACCGCCACAGTTTAAGAGGCCTGAGGGAGGCTTCCGGGACACTGCTGCTGCTGCTGCTCTAGTAAGTGCTGGGTGGGCCGCTCCCTTTCCTGCCAACTCCATCTGGCATAGGGGGCGGAGCCTGCACTCACCGCCACATATTAAGAAGCCTGAGCGAGGCTTCCGGGACACTGCTGCTGCTGCTGCTCTAGTAAGTGCTGGGTGGGCCGCTCCCTTTCCTGCCAACTCCATCTGGCCTAGGGGGCGGAGCCTGCACTCTCCGCCACAGTTTAAGAGGCCTGAGGGAGGCTTTCGGGACACTGCTGCTGCTGCTGCTCTAGTGAGTGCTGGGTGGGGCGCTCCCTTTCCTGCCAACTCCATCTGGCCTAGGGGGCGGAGCCTGCACTCACCGCCACATATTAAGAAGCCTGAGCGAGGCTTCCGGGACACTGCTGCTGCTGCTGCTCTAGTGAGTGCTGGGTGGGCCGCTCCCTTTCCTGCCAACTCCATCTGGCCTAGGGGGCGGAGTCCGCACTCAACGCCACAGCTAAAAAGGCCTGAGGGAGGCTTCCGGGACACTGCTGCTGCTCTAGTGAGTGCTGGGTGGGCCGCTCCCTTTCCTGCCAACTCCATTAGGCCTAGGGGGCGGAGCCTGCACTCACCGCCACAGCTTAAGAGGCCTGAGGGAGGCTTCCGGGACACTGCTGCTGCTCTAGTGAGTGCTGGGTGGGCCGCTCCCTTTCCTGCCAACTCCATTAGGCCTAGGGGGCGGAGCCTGCACTCACCGCCACAGCTTAAGAGGCCTGAGGGAGGCTTCCGGGACACTGCTGCTGCTCTAGTGAGTGCTGGGTGGGCCGCTCCCTTTCCTGCCAACTCCATCTGGCCTAGGGGGCGGAGCCTGCACGCACCGCCACAGCATAAGAGGCCTGAGGGAGGCTTCCAGGTAGCTGCTTCTGCTGCTGCTCTAGTGAGTGCTGGGTGGGCCGCTCCCTTTCCTCCCAACTCCATCTGGCCTAGGGGGCGGAGCCTGCACTCACCGCCACAGCTTAAGAGGCCTGAGGGAGGCTTCCGGGTCACTGCTGCTGCTGCTGCTCTAGTGAGTGCTTGGTGGGCCGCTCCCTTTCCTGCCAACTCCATCTGGCCTAGGGGGCGGAGCCTGCACTCTCCGCCACAGTTTAAGAGGCCTGAGGGAGGCTTCCGGGACACTGCTGCTGCTCTAGTGAGTGCTGGGTGGGGCGCTCCCTTTCCTGCCAACTCCATCTGGCATAGGGGGCGGAGCCTGCACTCACCGCCACATATTAAGAAGCCTGAGCGAGGCTTCCGGGACACTGCTGCTGCTGCTGCTCTAGTAAGTGCTGGGTGGGCCGCTCCCTTTCCTGCCAACTCCATCTGGCCTAGGGGGCGGAGCCTGCACTCTCCGCCACAGTTTAAGAGGCCTGAGGGAGGCTTTCGGGACACTGCTGCTGCTGCTGCTCTAGTGAGTGCTGGGTGGGGCGCTCCCTTTCCTGCCAACTCCATCTGGCCTAGGGGGCGGAGCCTGCACTCACCGCCACATATTAAGAAGCCTGAGCGAGGCTTCCGGGACACTGCTGCTGCTGCTGCTCTAGTGAGTGCTGGGTGGGCCGCTCCCTTTCCTGCCAACTCCATCTGGCCTAGGGGGCGGAGTCCGCACTCAACGCCACAGCTAAAAAGGCCTGAGGGAGGCTTCCGGGACACTGCTGCTGCTCTAGTGAGTGCTGGGTGGGCCGCTCCCTTTCCTGCCAACTCCATTAGGCCTAGGGGGCGGAGCCTGCACTCACCGCCACAGCTTAAGAGGCCTGAGGGAGGCTTCCGGGACACTGCTGCTGCTCTAGTGAGTGCTGGGTGGGCCGCTCCCTTTCCTGCCAACTCCATTAGGCCTAGGGGGCGGAGCCTGCACTCACCGCCACAGCTTAAGAGGCCTGAGGGAGGCTTCCGGGACACTGCTGCTGCTCTAGTGAGTGCTGGGTGGGCCGCTCCCTTTCCTGCCAACTCCATCTGGCCTAGGGGGCGGAGCCTGCACGCACCGCCACAGCATAAGAGGCCTGAGGGAGGCTTCCAGGTAGCTGCTTCTGCTGCTGCTCTAGTGAGTGCTGGGTGGGCCGCTCCCTTTCCTCCCAACTCCATCTGGCCTAGGGGGCGGAGCCTGCACTCACCGCCACAGCTTAAGAGGCCTGAGGGAGGCTTCCGGGTCACTGCTGCTGCTGCTGCTCTAGTGAGTGCTTGGTGGGCAGCTCCCTTTCCTGCCAACTCCATCTGGCCTAGGGGGCGGAGCCTGCACTCTCCGCCACAGTTTAAGAGGCCTGAGGGAGGCTTCCGGGACACTGCTGCTGCTCTAGTGAGTGCTGGGTGGGGCGCTCCCTTTCCTGCCAACTCCATCTGGCATAGGGGGCGGAGCCTGCACTCACCGCCACATATTAAGAAGCCTGAGCGAGGCTTCCGGGACACTGCTGCTGCTGCTGCTCTAGTAAGTGCTGGGTGGGCCGCTCCCTTTCCTGCCAACTCCATCTGGCCTAGGGGGCGGAGCCTGCACTCTCCGCCACAGTTTAAGAGGCCTGAGGGAGGCTTTCGGGACACTGCTGCTGCTCTAGTGAGTGCTGGGTGGGGCGCTCCCTTTCCTGCCAACTCCATCTGGCCTAGGGGGCGGAGCCTGCACTCACCGCCACATATTAAGAAGCCTGAGCGAGGCTTCCGGGACACTGCTGCTGCTGCTGCTCTAGTGAGTGCTGGGTGGGCCGCTCCCTTTCCTGCCAACTCCATCTGGCCTAGGGGGCGGAGCCTGCACTCACCGCCACAGCTTAAGAGGCCTGAGGGAGGCTTCCGGGACACTGCTGCTGCTCTAGTGAGTGCTGGGTGGGCCGCTCCCTTTCCTGCCAACTCCATTAGGCCTAGGGGGCGGAGCCTGCACTCACCGCCACAGCTTAAGAGGCCTGAGGGAGGCTTCCGGGACACTGCTGCTGCTCTAGTGAGTGCTGGGTGGGCCGCTCCCTTTCCTGCCAACTCCATCTGGCCTAGGGGGCGGAGCCTGCACTCACCGCCACAGCTTAAGAGGCCTGAGGGAGGCTTCCAGGACACTTCTGCTGCTGCTGCTCTAGTGAGTGCTGGGTGGGCCGCTCCCTTTCCTGCCAACTCCATTAGGCCTAGGGGGCGGAGCCTGCACTCACCGCCACAGCTTAAGAGGCCTGAGGGAGGCTTCCGGGACACTGCTGCTGCTGCTGCTGTTCCAGTGAGTGCTGGGTGCGCCGCTCCCTTTCCAGCCAACTCCATCTGGCCTAGGGGGCGGAGTCCGCACTCAACGCCACAGCTAAAGAGGCCTGAGGGAGGCTTCCGGGACACTGCTGTTGCTGCTCCTCTAGTGAGTGCTGGGTGGGCCGCTCCCTTTCCTGCCAACTCCATCTGGTCTAGGGGGCGGAGCCTGCACTCACCGCCACAGCTTAAGAGGCCTGAGGGAGGCTTCCGGGATACTGCTGCTGCTGCTGCTGTTCCAGTGAGTGCTGGGTGGGCCGCTCCCTTTCCTGCCAACTCCATCTGGCCTAGGGGGCGGAGCCTGCTCTCACTGCCACAGCTTCAGAGGCCTGAGGGAGGCTTCCGGGACTCTGCTGCTGCTGCTGCTCTAGTGAGTGCTGGGTGGGCCGCTCCCTTTCCTCCCAACTCCATCTGGCCTAGGGGGCGGAGCCTGCACTCACCGCCACAGCTTAAGAGTCCTGAGGGAGGCTTCCGGGACACTGTTGCTGCTGCTGCTCTAGTGAGTGCTTGGTGGGCCGCTCCCTTTCCTGCCAACTCCATCTGGCCTAGGGGGCGGAGCCTGCACTCTCCGCCACAGTTTAAGAGGCCTGAGGGAGGCTTCCGGGACACTGCTGCTGCTGCTGCTCTAGTGAGTGCTGGGTGGGGCGCTCCCTTTCCTGCCAACTCCATCTGGCCTAGGGGGCGGAGCCTGCACTCACCGCCACATATTAAGAAGCCTGAGCGAGGCTTCCGGGACACTGCTGCTGCTGCTGTGCTCTAGTGAGTGCTGGGTGGGCCGCTCCCTTTCCTCCCAACTCCATCTGGCCTAGGGGGCGGAGCCTGCTCTCACTGCCACAGCTTCAGAGGCCTGAGGGAGGCTTCCGGGACTCTGCTGCTGCTGCTGCTCTAGTGAGTGCTGGGTGGGCCGCTCCCTTTCCTCCCAACTCCATCTGGCCTAGGGGGCGGAGCCTGCACTCTCCGCCACAGTTTAAGAGGCCTGAGGGAGGCTTCCGGGACACTGCTGCTGCTGCTGCTCTAGTGAGTGCTGGGTGGGGCGCTCCCTTTCCTGCCGACTCCATCTGGCCTAGGGGGCGGAGCCTGCACTCACCGCCACAGCTTAAGAGGCCTGAGGGAGGCTTCCGGGACACTGCTGCTGCTCTAGTGAGTGCTGGGTGGGCCGCTCCCTTTCCCGCAAACTCCATCTGGCCTAGGGGGTGGAGACTGCACTCACCGCCACAGCATAAGAGGCCTGAGGGAGGTTTCGGGGACACTGCTGCTGCTGCTGCTCTAGTGAGTGCTGGGTGGGCCGCTCCCTTTCCCGCAAACTCCATCTGGCCTAGGGGGTGGAGACTGCACTCACCGCCACAGCATAAGAGGCCTGAGGGAGGCTTCGGGGACACTGCTGCTGCTGCCTCTGTAGTGAGTGCTGGGTGGGCCGCTCCCTTTCCTGCCAACTCCATCTGGCCTAGGGGGCGGAGCCTGCACTCACCGCCACAGCTTAAGAGGCCTGAGGGAGGCGTCCGGGATACTGCTGCTGCTGCTGCTGCTCTAGTGAGTGCTGGATGTGCTGCTCCCTTTCCTGCCAACTCCATCTGGCCTAGGGGGCGTAGCCTGCACTCACCGCCACAACTTACAAGGCCTGAGGGAGGCTTCCGGAACACTGCTGCTGGTCTAGTGAGTGCTGGTTGGGCCGCTCCCTTTCCTGCCAACTCCATCTGGCCTAGGGGGCGGAGCCTGCACTCACCGCCACAGCTTAAGAGGCCTGAGGGAGGCTTCCGGGACACTGCTGCTGCTCTAGTGAGTGCTGGGTGGGCCGATCCCTTTCCTGCCAACTCCCTCTGGCCTAGGGGGCGGAGCCTGCACTCACCGCCACAGCTTAAGAGGCCTGAGGGAGGCTTCCGGGACACTGCTGCTGCTGCTGCTGTTCCAGTGAGTGCTGGGTGGGCCGCTCCCTTTCCTGCCAACTCCATCTGGCCTAGGGGGCGGAGTCCGCAGTCAACGCCACAGCTAAAGAGGCCTGAGGGAGGCTTCCGGGACACTGCTGTTGCTGCTCCTCTAGTGAGTGCTGGGTGGGCCGCTCCCTTTCCTGCCAACTCCATCTGGCCTAGGAGACGGAGCCTGCACTCACCGCCACAGCTTAAGAGGCCTGAGGGAGGCTTCCGGGACACTGCTGCTGCTGCTGTTCTAGTGACTGCTGGGTGGGCCACTCCCTTTCCTGCCAACTCCATCTGGCCTAGGGGGCGGAGCCTGCACTCACCGCCACAGCTTAAGAGGCCTGAGGGAGGCTTCCGGGACACTGCTGCTGCTGCTGCTGTTCCAGTGAGTGCTGGGTGCGCCGCTCCCTTTCCAGCCAACTCCATCTGGCCTAGGGGGCGGAGTCCGCACTCACCGCCACAGCTTAAGAGGCCTGAGTGAGGCTTCCGGGACACTGCTGCTGCTGCTGCTGTTCCAGTGAGTGCTGGGTGGGCCGCTCCCTTTCCTGCCAACTCCATCTGGCCTAGGGGGCGGAGCCTGCTCTCACTGCCACAGCTTCAGAGGCCTGAGGGAGGCTTCCGGGACTCTGCTGCTGCTGCTGCTCTAGTGAGTGCTGGGTGGGCCGCTCCCTTTCCTGCCAACTCCATCTGGCCTAGGGGGCGGAGCCTGCACACACCGCCACAGCATAAGAGGCCTGAGGGAGGCTTCCAGGTAGCTGCTTCTGCTGCTGCTCTAGTGAGTGCTGGGTGGGCCGCTCCCTTTCCTCCCAACTCCATCTGGCCTAGGGGGCGGAGCCTGCACTCACCGCCACAGCTTAAGAGGCCTGAGGGAGGCTTCCGGGACACTGTTGCTGCTGCTGCTCTAGTGAGTGCTTGGTGGGCCGCTCCCTTTCCTGCCAACTCCATCTGGCCTAGGGGGCGGAGCCTGCACTCTCCGCCCCAGTTTAAGAGGCCTGAGGGAGGCTTCCGGGACACTGCTGCTGCTGCTGCTCTAGTGAGTGCTGGGTGGGGCGCTCCCTTTCCTGCCAACTCCATCTGGCCTAGGGGGCGGAGCCTGCACTCACCGCCACAGCTTAAGAGGCCTGAGGGAGGCTTCCGGGACACTGCTGCTGCTCTAGTGAGTGCTGGGTGGGCCGCTCCCTTTCCCGCAAACTCCATCTGGCCTAAGGGGAGGAGCCTGCACTCACCGCCACAGCATAAGAGGCCTGAGGGAGGTTTCCGTGACACTGCTGCTGCTGCTGCTGCTGCTTTAGTGAGTGCTGGGTGGGCCGCTCCCTTTCCTGCCAACTCCATCTGGCCTAGGGGGCGGAGCCTGCACGCACCGCCACAGCTTAAGAGGCCTGAGGGAGGCTTCGGGGACACTGCTGCTGCTGCTGCTCTAGTGAGTGCTGGGTGGGCCGCTCCCTTTCCTGCCAACTCCATCTTGCCTAGGGGGCGGAGCCTGCACGCACCGCCACAGCTTAAGAGGCCTGAGGGAGGCGTCCGGGATACTGCTGCTGCTGCTGCTGCTCTAGTGAGTGCTGGGTGGGCCGCTCCCTTTCCTGCCAACTCCATCTGGCCTAGGGGGCGGAGCCTGCACGCACCGCCACAGCTTAAGAGGCCTGAGGGAGGCTTCCTGGACACTGCTGCTGCTGCTGCTGCACTATGAGTGCTGGATGTGCTGCTCCCTTTCCTGCCAACTCCATCTGGCCTAGGGGGCGTAGCCTGCACTCACCGCCACAACTTACAAGGCCTGAGGGAGGCTTCCGGAACACTGCTGCTGGTCTAGTGAGTGCTGGGTGGGCCGCTCCCTTTCCTGCCAACTCCATCTGGCCTAGGGGGCGGAGCCTGCACTCACCGCCACAGCTTAAGAGGCCTGAGGGAGGCTTCCGGGACACTGCTGCTGCTCTAGTGAGTGCTGGGTGGGCCGATCCCTTTCCTGCCAACTCCCTCTGGCCTAGGGGGCGGAGCCTGCACTCACCGCCACAGCTTAAGAGGCCTGAGGGAGGCTTCCGGGACACTGCTGCTGCTGCTGCTGTTCCAGTGAGTGCTGGGTGGGCCGCTCCCTTTCCTGCCAACTCCATCTGGCCTAGGGGGCGGAGTCCGCAGTCAACGCCACAGCTTAAGAGGCCTGAGGGAGGCTTCCGGGACACTGCTGTTGCTGCTCCTCTAGTGAGTGCTGGGTGGGCCGCTCCCTTTCCTGCCAACTCCATCTGGCCTAGGGGGCGGAGCCTGCACACACCGCCACAGCTTAAGAGGCCTGAGGGAGGCTTCCGGGACACTGCTGTTGCTGCTCCTCTAGTGAGTGCTGGGTGGGCCGATCCCTTTCCTGCCAACTCCCTCTGGCCTAGGGGGCGGAGCCTGCACTCACCGCCACAGCTTAAGAGGCCTGAGGGAGGCTTCCGGGACACTGCTGCTGCTGCTGCTGTTCCAGTGAGTGCTGGGTGGGCCGCTCCCTTTCCTGCCAACTCCATCTGGCCTAGGGGGCGGAGTCCGCAGTCAACGCCACAGCTAAAGAGGCCTGAGGGTGGCTTCCGGGACACTGCTGTTGCTGCTCCTCTAGTGAGTGCTGGGTGGGCCGCTCCCTTTCCTGCCAACTCCATCTGGCCTAGGAGACGGAGCCTGCACTCACCGCCACAGCTTCAGAGGCCTGAGGGAGGCTTCCGGGACACAGCTGCTGCTGCTGCTGCTGCTCTAGTGAGTGCTGGGTGGGCCGCTCCCTTTCCTGCCAACTCCATCTGGCCTAGGGGGCGGAGTCCGCAGTCAACGCCACAGCTAAAGAGGCCTGAGGGAGGCTTCCGGGACACTGCTGTTGCTGCTCCTCTAGTGAGTGCTGGGTGGGCCGCTCCCTTTCCTGCCAACTCCAACTGGTCTAGGAGACGGAGCCTGCACTCACCGCCACAGCTTAAGAGGCCTGAGAGAGGCGTCCTGGACACTGCTGCTGCTGCTGCTGCTGCTGCTCTAATGAGTGCTGGGTGGGCCGCTCCCTTTCCTGCCAACTCCATTTGGCCTAGGGGGCGGAGCCTGCACTCACCGCAACAGCTTAAGAGGCCTGAGGGAGGCTTCCGGGACTCTGCTGCTGCAACAGCTCTACTGAGTACTGGGTGGGCCGCTCCCTTTCCTGCCAACTCCATCTGGCCTAGGGGGCGGAGTCCGCAGTCAACGCCACAGCTAAAGAGGCCTGAGGGAGGCTTCCGGGACACTGCTGTTGCTGCTCCTCTAGTGAGTGCTGGGTGGGCCGCTCCCTTTCCTGCCAACTCCATCTGGTCTAGGGGACGGAGCCTGCACTCACCGCCACAGCTTAAGAGGCCTGAGGGAGGCTTCGGGGACACTGCTGCTGCTGCTGCTCTAGTGAGTGCTGGGTGGGCCGCTCCCTTTCCTGCCAACTCCATCTGGCCTAGGGGGCGGAGCCTGCACGCACCGCCACAGCTTAAGAGGCCTGAGGGAGGCTTCCGGGACACTGCTTCTGCTGCTGCTGCTGCACTATGAGTGCTGGATGTGCTGCTCCCTTTCCTGCCAACTCCATCTGGCCCAGGGGGCGTAGCCTGCACTCACCGCCACAACTTACAAGGCCAAGGGGGGCTTCCGGGACACTGCTGCTGGTCTAGTGAGTGCTGGGTGGGCCGCTCCCTTTCCTGCCAACTCCATCTGGCCTAGGGGGCGGAGCCTGCACTCACCGCCACAGCTTAAGAGGCCTGAGGGAGGCTTCCGGGACTCTGCTGCTGCAGCAGCTCTAGTGAGTGCTGGGTGGGCCGCTCCCTTTCCTGCCAACTCCATCTGGCCTAGGGGGCGGAGCCTGCACTCACCGCAACAGCTTAAGAGGCCTGAGAGAGGCATCCGGAACACTGCTGCTGCTGCTGCTGCTGCTCTAGTGAGTGCTGAGTGGGCCGCTCCCTTTCCTGCCAACTCCATCTGGCCTAGGGGGCGGAGCCTGCACTCACCGCAACAGCTTAAGAGGCCTGAGAGAGGCATCCGGAACACTGCTGCTGCTGCTGCTGCTGTTCCAGTGAGTGCTGGGTGGGCCGCTCCCTTTCCTGCCAACTCCATCTGGCCTAGGGGGCGGAGCCTGCACTCACCGCAACAGCTTAAGAGGCCTGAGAGAGGCATCCGGAACACTGCTGCTGCTGCTGCTGCTGTTCCAGTGAGTGCTGGGTGGGCCGCCCCCTTTCCTGCCAACTCCATCTGGCCTAGGGGGCGGAGCCTGCACACACCGCCACAGCTTAAGAGGCCTGAGGGAGGCTTCCGGGACACTGCTGTTGCTGCTCCTCTAGTGAGTGCTGGGTGGGCCGATCCCTTTCCTGCCAACTCCCTCTGGCCTAGGGGGCGGAGCCTGCACTCACCGCCACAGCTTAAGAGGCCTGAGGGAGGCTTCCGGGACACTGCTGCTGCTGCTGCTGTTCCAGTGAGTGCTGGGTGGGCCGCTCCCTTTCCTGCCAACTCCATCTGGCCTAGGGGGCGGAGTCCGCAGTCAACGCCACAGCTAAAGAGGCCTGAGGGAGGCTTCCGGGACACTGCTGTTGCTGCTCCTCTAGTGAGTGCTGGGTGGGCCGCTCCCTTTCCTGCCAACTCCATCTGGCCTAGGGGGCGGAGCCTGCACACACCGCCACAGCTTAAGAGGCCTGAGGGAGGCTTCCGGGACACTGCTGCTGCTGCTGTTCTAGTGACTGCTGGGTGGGCCACTCCCTTTCCTGCCAACTCCATCTGGCCTAGGGGGCGGAGCCTGCACTCACCGCCACAGATTAAGAGGCCTGAGGGAGGCTTCCGGGACTCAGCTGCTGCAGCAGCTCTAGTGAGTGCTGGGTGGGCCGCTCCCTTTCCTGCCAACTCCATCTGGCATAGGGGGCGGAGCCTGCACTCACCGCCACAGCTTAAGAGGCCTGAGGGAGGCTTCCGGGACACTTCTGCTGCTGCTGCTCTAGTGAGTGCTGGATGGGCCGCTCCCTTTCCTGCCAACTCCCTCTGGCCTAGGGGGCGGAGCCTGCACTCACCGCAACAGCTTAAGAGGCCTGAGGGAGGCTTCCGGGACACTGCTGCTGCTGCTGCTGTTCCAGTGAGTGCTGGGTGGGCCGCTCCCTTTCCTGCCAACTCCATCTGGCCTAGGGGGCGGAGCCTGCACTCACCGCAACAGCTTAAGAGGCCTGAGGGAGGCTTCCGGGACTCTGCTGCTGCTGCTGCTCTAGTGAGTGCTGGGTGGGGCGCTCCCTTTCCTGCCAACTCCATCTGGCCTAGGGGGCGGAGCCTGCACTCACCGCCACAGCTTAAGAGGCCTGAGGGAAGCTTCCGGGACACTGCTGCTGCTATTGCTCTAGTGAGTGCTGGGTGGGCCGCTCCCTTTCCTGCCAACTCTATCTGGCTTACAGGGCAGAGCCTGCACTCACCGCCACAGCTTAAGAGGCCTGAGGGAGGCTTCCAGGACACTGCTGCTGCTGCTGCTGCTGCTCTAGTGAGTGTTTAGTGGGCCGCTCCCTTTCCTGCCAACTCCATCTGGCCTAGGGGGCGGAGCCTGCACTCACCGCCACAGCTTAAGAGGCCTGAGAGAGGCTTCTGGGACACTGCTGCTGCTGCTGCTACACTATGAGTGCTGGGTGGGCCGCTCCCTTTCCTGCCAACTCCATCTGGCCTAGGGGGCGGAGCCAGCACTCACCACCACAGCTTAAGAGGCCTGAGGGAGGCTTCCGGGACACTGCTGCTGTTGCTTTAGTGAGTGCTGGGTGGGCCGCTCCCTTTCCTGCCAACTCCATCTGGCCTAGGGGGCGGAGCCTGTACGCACCGCCACAGCTTAAGAGGCCTGAGGGAGGCTTCCGGGACAATGCCGCTGCTGCTGCTGCTCTAGTGAGGGCTGGATGGGCCGCTCCCTTTACTGCCAACTCCATCTGGCCTAGGGGGCGGAGTCCGCACTCAACGCCACAGCTAAAAAGGCCTGAGGGAGGCTTCCGGGACACTGCTGCTGCTGCTCCTCTAGTGAGTGCTGGGTGGGCCGCTCCCTTTCCTGCCAACTCCATCTGGTCTACGGGACGGAGCCTGCACGCACCGCCACAGCTTAAGAGGCCTGAGGGAGGCTTCCGGGACACTGCTGCTGCTGCTGCTACACTATGAGTGCTGGGTGGGCCGCTCCCTTTCCTGCCAACTCCATCTGGCCTAGGGGGCGGAGCCTGCACTCACCGCCACAGCTTAAGAGGCCTGAGGGAGGCTTCCGGAACACTGCTGCTGCTGCTCTAGTGAGTGCTGGGTGTGCCGCTCCCTTTCCTGCCAACTCCATCTGGCCTAGGGGGCGGAGCCTGCACTCACCGCCACAGCTTAAGAGGCCTGAGGGAGGCTTCCGGAACACTGCTGCTGGTCTAGTGAGTGCTGGGTGGGCCGCTCCCTTTCCTGCCAACTCCATTAGGCCTAGGGGGCGGAGCCTGCACTCACCGCCACAGCTTAAGAGGCCTGAGGGAGGCTTCCGGGACACTGCTGCTGCTGCTGTTCTAGTGACTGCTGGGTGGGCCACTCCCTTTCCTGCCAACTCCATCTGGCCTAGGGGGCGGAGCCTGCACTCACCGCCACAGCTTAAGAGGCCTGAGGGAGGCTTCCGGGACACTGCTGCTGCTGCTGCTGTTCCAGTGAGTGCTGGGTGGGCCGCTCCCTTTCCTGCCAACTCCATCTGGCCTAGGGGGCGGAGCCTGCACTCACCGCCACAGCTTAAGAGGCCTGAGGGAGGCTTCCGGAACACTGCTGCTGGTCTAGTGAGTGCTGGGTGGGCCGCTCCCTTTCCTGCCAACTCCATCTGGCCTAGGGGGCGGAGCCTGCACTTACCGCCACAGCTTAGGAGGCCTGAGGGATGCTTCCGGGACACTTCTGCTGCTGCTGCTCTAGTGAGTGCTGGATGGGCCGCTCCCTTTCCTGCCAACTCCCTCTGGACTAGGGGGCGGAGCCTGCACTCACCGCCACAGCTTAAGAGGCCTGAGGGAGGCTTCCGGGACAATGCCGCTGCTGCTGCTGCTCTCGTGAGGGCTGGATGGGCCGCTCCCTTTCCTGCCAACTCCATCTGGCCTAGGGGGCGGAGTCCGCACTCAACGCCACAGCTAAAGAGGCCTGAGGGAGGCTTCCGGGACACTGCTGTTGCTGCTCCTCTAGTGAGTGCTGGGTGGGCCGCTCCCTTTCCTGCCAACTCCATCTGGTCTAGGGGGCAGAGCCTGCACTCACCGCCACAGCTTAAGAGGCCTGAGGGAGGCTTCCGGGACACTGCTGCTGCTGCTGCTGTTCCAGTGAGTGCTGGGTGGGCCGCTCCCTTTCCTGCCAACTCCATCTGGCCTAGGGGGCGGAGCCAGCACTCACCACCACAGCTTAAGAGGCCTGAGGGAGGCTTCCAGGACACTGCTGCTGTTGCTCTAGTGAGTGCTGGGTGGGCCGCTCCCTTTCCTGCCAACTCCATCTGGCCTAGGGGGCGGAGCCTGTACGCACCGCCACAGCTTAAGAGGCCTGAGGGAGGCTTCCGGGACAATGCCGCTGCTGCTGCTGCTCTAGTGAGGGCTGGATGGTCCGCTCCCATTACTGCCAACTCCATCTGGCCTAGGGGGCGGAGTCCGCACTCAACGCCACAGCTAAAAAGGCCTGAGGGAGGCTTCTGGGACACTGCTGCTGCTGCTCCTCTAGTGAGTGCTGGGTGGGCCGCTCCCTTTACTGCCAACTCCATCTGGTCTAGGGGGCGGAGCCTGCACGCACCGCCACAGCTTAAGAGGCCTGAGGGAGGCTTCCGGGACACTGCTGCTGCTGCTGCTACACTATGAGTGCTGGGTGGGCCGCTCCCTTTCCTGCCAACTCCATCTGGCCTAGGGGGCGGAGCCTGCACTCACCGCCACAGCTTAAGAGGCCTGAGGGATGCTTCCGGAACACTGCTGCTGCTGCTCTAGTGAGTGCTGGGTGTGCCGCTCCCTTTCCTGCCAACTCCATCTTGCCTAGGGGGCGGAGCCTGCACTCACCGCCACAGCTTAAGAGGCCTGAGGGAGGCTTCCGGAACACTGCTGGTGCTCTAGTGAGTGCTGGGTGGGCCGCTCCCTTTCCTGCCAACTCCATCTGGCCTAGGGGGCGGAGCCTGCACTCACCGCCACAGCTTAAGAGGCCTGAGGGAGGCTTCCGGGACACTGCTGCTGCTGCTGCTCTAGTGAGTGCTTGGTGGGCCGCTCCCTTTCCTGCCAACTCCATCTGGCCTAGGGGGCGGAGCCTGCACTCTTCGCCACAGTTTAAGAGGCCTGAGGGAGGCTTCCGGGACACTCCTGCTGCTGCTCTATGGAGTGCTGGGTGGGCCGCTCCCTTTCCTGCCAACTCCATCTGGCCTAGGGGGCGGAGCCTGCACTCACCGCCACAGCTTAAGAGGCCTGAGGGAGGCTTCCGGGACACTGCTGCTGCTGCTGCTCTAGTGAGTGCTTGGTGGGCCGCTCCCTTTCCTGCCAGCTCCATCTGGCCTAGGGGGCGGAGCCTGCACTCTCCGCCACAGTTTAAGAGGCCTGAGGGAGGCTTCCGGGACACTGCTGCTGCTGCTGCTGCTCTATGGAGTGCTGGGTGGGCCGCTCCCTTTCCTGCCAACTCCATCTGGCCTAGGGGGCGGAGCCTGCACTCACCGCCACATATTAAGAAGCCTGAGCGAGGCTTCCGGGACACTGCTGCTGCTCTAGTGAGTGCTGGGTGGGCCGCTCCCTTTCCTGCCAACTCCATCTGGCCTAGGGGGCGGAGCCTGCACTCACCGCCACAGCTTAAGAGGCCTGAGGGAGGCTTCCGGGACACTGCTGCTGCTCTAGTGAGTGCTGGGTGGGCCGCTCCCTTTCCCGCAAACTCCATCTGGCCTAAGGGGCGGAGCCTGCACTCCCCGCCACAGCTTAAGAGGCCTGAGGGAGGCTTCCGTGACACTGCTGCTGCTGCTGCTCTAGTGAGTGCTGGGTGGGCCGCTCCCTTTCCTGCCAACTCCATCTAGCCTAGGGGGCGGAGCCTGCACTCACCGCCACAGCTTAAGCGGCCTGAGAGAGGCTTCTGGGACACTGCTGCTGCTGCTGCTCTAGTGAGTGCTGGGTGGGCCGCTCCCTTTCCTGCCAACTCCATTAGGCCTAGGGGGCGGAGCCTGCACTCACCGCCACAGCTTAAGAGGCCTGAGGGAGGCTTCCGGGACACTGCTGCTGCTGCTGCTGCTGCTCTAGTGAGTGCTGGGTGGGCCGCTCCCTTTCCTGTCAACTCCATCTGGCCTAGGGGGCGGAGCCTGCACTCACCGCCACAGCTTAAGAGGCCTGAGAGACGCTTCTGGGACACTGCTGCTGCTGCTGCTGCTCTAGTGAGTGCTGGGTGGGCCGCTCCCTTTCCTGCCAACTCCATCTGGCCTAGGGGGCGGAGCCTGCACTCACCGCCACAGCTTAAGAGGCCTGAGAGCGGCTTCCGGAACACTGCTGCTGCTGCTGCTGCTCTAGTGAGTGCTGGGTGGGCCGCTCCCTTTCCTACCGACTCCATCTGGCCTAGGGGGCGGAGCCTGCACGCACCGCCACAGCTTAAAAGGCCTGAGGGAGGCTTCTGGGACACTGCTGCTGCTGCTGTTCTAGTGACTGCTGGGTGGGCCACTCCCTTTCCTGCCAACTCCATCTGACCTAGGGGGCGGAGCCTGCACTCACCGCCACAGCTTAAGAGGCCTGAGGGAGGCTTCTGGGACACTGCTGCTGCTGCTGTTCTAGTGACTGCTGGGTGGGCCACTCCCTTTCCTGCCAACTCCATCTGGCCTAGGGGGCGGAGCCTGCACTCACCGTAACAGCTTAAGAGGCCTGAGAGAGGCATCCGGAACACTGCTGCTGCTGCTGCTGCTGCTCTGTGAGTGCTGAGTGGGCCGCTCCCTTTCCTGCCAACTCCATCTGGCCTAGGGGGCGGAGCCTGCACTCACCGCCACAGCTTAAGAGGCCTGAGGGAGGCTTCCGGGACACTGCTGCTGCTGCTGCTGCTGCTCTAGTGAGTGCTGGGTGGGCCGCTCCCTTTCCTGTCAACTCCATCTGGCCTAGGGGGCGTAGCCTGCACTCACCGCCACAGCTTAAGAGGCCTGAGAGAGGCTTCTGGGACACTGCTGCTGCTGCTGCTGCTCTAGTGAGTGCTGGGTGGGCCGCTCCCTTTCCTGCCAACTCCATCTGGCCTAGGGGGCGGAGCCTGCACTCACCGCCACAGCTTAAGAGGCCTGAGAGCGGCTTCCGGAACACTGCTGCTGCTGCTGCTGCTCTAGTGAGTGCTGGGTGGGCCGCTCCCTTTCCTACCGACTCCATCTGGCCTAGGGGGCGGAGCCTGCACTCACCGCCACAGCTTAAGAGGCCTGAGGGAGGCTTCCGGGTCACTGCTGCTGCTGCTGCTGCTCTAGTGAGTGCTGGGTGGGCCGCTCCCTTTCCTGTCAACTCCATGTGGCCTAGGGGGCGTAGCCTGCACTCACCGCCACAGCTTAAAAGGCCTGAGGGAGGCTTCTGGGACACTGCTGCTGCTGCTGCTCTAGTGAGTGCTGGGTGAGCTGCTCCCTTTCCTGTCCACTCCATCTGGCCTAGGGGGCGGAGCCTGCACTCACCGCCACAGCTTAAGAGGCCTGAGGGAGGCTTCCGGAACACTGCTGCTGATGCTCTAGTCAGTGCTGGATGGGCCGCTCCCTTTCCTGCCAACTCCATCTGGCCTAGGGGGCGGAGCCTGCACTCACCGCCACAGCTTAAGAGGCCTGAGGGATGCTTCCGGAACACTGCTGCTGCTGCTCTAGTGAGTGCTGGGTGTGCCGCTCCCTTTCCTGCCAACTCCATCTTGCCTAGGGGGCGGAGCCTGCACTCACCGCCACAGCTTAAGAGGCCTGAGGGAGGCTTCCGGAACACTGCTGGTGCTCTAGTGAGTGCTGGGTGGGCCGCTCCCTTTCCTGCCAACTCCATCTGGCCTAGGGGGCGGAGCCTGCACTCACCGCCACAGCTTAAGAGGCCTGAGGGAGGCTTCCGGGACACTGCTGCTGCTGCTGCTCTAGTGAGTGCTTGGTGGGCCGCTCCCTTTCCTGCCAACTCCATCTGGCCTAGGGGGCGGAGCCTGCACTCTTCGCCACAGTTTAAGAGGCCTGAGGGAGGCTTCCGGGACACTGCTGCTGCTGCTCTATGGAGTGCTGGGTGGGCCGCTCCCTTTCCTGCCAACTCCATCTGGCCTAGGGGGCGGAGCCTGCACTCACCGCCACAGCTTAAGAGGCCTGAGGGAGGCTTCCGGGACACTGCTGCTGCTGCTGCTCTAGTGAGTGCTTGGTGGGCCGCTCCCTTTCCTGCCAGCTCCATCTGGCCTAGGGGGCGGAGCCTGCACTCTCCGCCACAGTTTAAGAGGCCTGAGGGAGGCTTCCGGGACACTGCTGCTGCTGCTGCTGCTCTATGGAGTGCTGGGTGGGCCGCTCCCTTTCCTGCCAACTCCATCTGGCCTAGGGGGCGGAGCCTGCACTCACCGCCACATATTAAGAAGCCTGAGCGAGGCTTCCGGGACACTGCTGCTGCTCTAGTGAGTGCTGGGTGGGCCGCTCCCTTTCCTGCCAACTCCATCTGGCCTAGGGGGCGGAGCCTGCACTCACCGCCACAGCTTAAGAGGCCTGAGGGAGGCTTCCGGGACACTGCTGCTGCTCTAGTGAGTGCTGGGTGGGCCGCTCCCTTTCCCGCAAACTCCATCTGGCCTAAGGGGCGGAGCCTGCACTCCCCGCCACAGCTTAAGAGGCCTGAGGGAGGCTTCCGTGACACTGCTGCTGCTGCTGCTCTAGTGAGTGCTGGGTGGGCCGCTCCCTTTCCTGCCAACTCCATCTAGCCTAGGGGGCGGAGCCTGCACTCACCGCCACAGCTTAAGCGGCCTGAGAGAGGCTTCTGGGACACTGCTGCTGCTGCTGCTCTAGTGAGTGCTGGGTGGGCCGCTCCCTTTCCTGCCAACTCCATTAGGCCTAGGGGGCGGAGCCTGCACTCACCGCCACAGCTTAAGAGGCCTGAGGGAGGCTTCCGGGACACTGCTGCTGCTGCTGCTGCTGCTCTAGTGAGTGCTGGGTGGGCCGCTCCCTTTCCTGTCAACTCCATCTGGCCTAGGGGGCGGAGCCTGCACTCACCGCCACAGCTTAAGAGGCCTGAGAGACGCTTCTGGGACACTGCTGCTGCTGCTGCTGCTCTAGTGAGTGCTGGGTGGGCCGCTCCCTTTCCTGCCAACTCCATCTGGCCTAGGGGGCGGAGCCTGCACTCACCGCCACAGCTTAAGAGGCCTGAGAGCGGCTTCCGGAACACTGCTGCTGCTGCTGCTGCTCTAGTGAGTGCTGGGTGGGCCGCTCCCTTTCCTACCGACTCCATCTGGCCTAGGGGGCGGAGCCTGCACGCACCGCCACAGCTTAAAAGGCCTGAGGGAGGCTTCTGGGACACTGCTGCTGCTGCTGTTCTAGTGACTGCTGGGTGGGCCACTCCCTTTCCTGCCAACTCCATCTGACCTAGGGGGCGGAGCCTGCACTCACCGCCACAGCTTAAGAGGCCTGAGGGAGGCTTCTGGGACACTGCTGCTGCTGCTGTTCTAGTGACTGCTGGGTGGGCCACTCCCTTTCCTGCCAACTCCATCTGGCCTAGGGGGCGGAGCCTGCACTCACCGTAACAGCTTAAGAGGCCTGAGAGAGGCATCCGGAACACTGCTGCTGCTGCTGCTGCTGCTCTGTGAGTGCTGAGTGGGCCGCTCCCTTTCCTGCCAACTCCATCTGGCCTAGGGGGCGGAGCCTGCACTCACCGCCACAGCTTAAGAGGCCTGAGGGAGGCTTCCGGGACACTGCTGCTGCTGCTGCTGCTGCTCTAGTGAGTGCTGGGTGGGCCGCTCCCTTTCCTGTCAACTCCATCTGGCCTAGGGGGCGTAGCCTGCACTCACCGCCACAGCTTAAGAGGCCTGAGAGAGGCTTCTGGGACACTGCTGCTGCTGCTGCTGCTCTAGTGAGTGCTGGGTGGGCCGCTCCCTTTCCTGCCAACTCCATCTGGCCTAGGGGGCGGAGCCTGCACTCACCGCCACAGCTTAAGAGGCCTGAGAGCGGCTTCCGGAACACTGCTGCTGCTGCTGCTGCTCTAGTGAGTGCTGGGTGGGCCGCTCCCTTTCCTACCGACTCCATCTGGCCTAGGGGGCGGAGCCTGCACTCACCGCCACAGCTTAAGAGGCCTGAGGGAGGCTTCCGGGTCACTGCTGCTGCTGCTGCTGCTCTAGTGAGTGCTGGGTGGGCCGCTCCCTTTCCTGTCAACTCCATGTGGCCTAGGGGGCGTAGCCTGCACTCACCGCCACAGCTTAAAAGGCCTGAGGGAGGCTTCTGGGACACTGCTGCTGCTGCTGCTCTAGTGAGTGCTGGGTGAGCTGCTCCCTTTCCTGTCCACTCCATCTGGCCTAGGGGGCGGAGCCTGCACTCACCGCCACAGCTTAAGAGGCCTGAGGGAGGCTTCCGGAACACTGCTGCTGATGCTCTAGTCAGTGCTGGATGGGCCGCTCCCTTTCCTGCCAACTCCATCTGGCCTAGGGGGCGGAGCCTGCACTCACCGCCACAGCTTAAGAGGCCTGAGGGAGGCTTCCGGAACACTGCTGCTGCTGCTGCTGCTCTAGTGAGTGCTGGGTGGGCCGCTCCCTTTCCTACCGACTCCATCTGGCCTAGGGGGCGGAGCCTGCACGCACCGCCACAGCTTAAAAGGCCTGAGGGAGGCTTCTGGGACACTGCTGCTGCTGCTGCTCTAGTGAGTGCTGGGTGGGCCGCTCCCTTTCCTGCCAACTCCATCTGGCCTAGGGGGCGGAGCCTGCACTCACCGCCACAGCTTAAGAGGCCTGAGGGAGGCTTCCGGGTCACTGCTGCTGCTGCTGCTGCTCTAGTGAGTGCTGGGTGGGCCGTTCCCTTTCCTGTCAACTCCATGTGGCCTAGGGGGCGGAGCCTGCACTCACCACCACAGCTTAAGAGGCCTGAGGGAGGCTTCCGGGACACAGCTGCTGCTGCTCTAGTAAGTGCTGGGTGTGCCGCTCCCTTTCCTGCCATCTCCATCTGGCCTAGGGGGCGGAGCCTGCAGTCACCGCCACAGCTTAAGAGGCCTGAGGGAGGCATCCGGGACACTGCTGCTGCTGCTGCTCTACTGAGTGCTGGGTGGGCCGCTCGCTTTCCTGCCATTTCAATCTGGCCTAGGGGGCGGAGCCTGCACTCACCGCCACAGCTTAAGAGGCCTGAGGGAG
Organism: Podarcis pityusensis; assembly: GCF_964106645.2. Taxonomy (NCBI): domain Eukaryota; kingdom Metazoa; phylum Chordata; class Lepidosauria; order Squamata; family Lacertidae; genus Podarcis; species Podarcis pityusensis. The sequence continues at coordinate 3,323,484 of NC_138045.1, forward strand.
GCTTCTGGGACACTGCTGCTGCTGCTGCTGCTCTAGTGAGTGCTGGGTGGGCCGCTCCCTTTCGTGTCAACTCCATCTGGCCTAGGGGGCAGAGCCTGCACTCACCGCCACAGCTTAAGAGGCCTGAGGGAGGCTTCCGGAACACTGTTGCTATTGCTCTAGTCAGTGCTGGGTGGGCCGCTCCCTTTCCTGCCAACTCCATCTGGCCTAGGGGGCGGAGCCTGCACTCACCGCCACAGCTTAAGAGGCCTGAGAGAGGCGTCCGGGACACTGCTGCTGCTGCTCTAGTGAGTGCTGGGTGGGCTGCTCCCTTTCCTGTCCACTCCATCTGGCCTAGGGGACGGAGCCTGCACTCACCGCCACAGCTTAAGAGGCCTGAGGGAGGCTTCCAGGACACTGCTTCTGCTGCTGCTCTAGTGAGTGCTGGGTGGGCCGCTCCCTTTCCTGCCAACTCCACCTGGCCTAGGGGGCAGAGCCTGCACTCACTGCCACAGCTTAAGAGGCCTGAGGGAGGCTTCCGGAACACTGCTGCTACTGCTCTAGTGAGTGCTGGGTGGGCCGCTCCCTTTCTGCCGACTCCATCTGGCCTAGGGGGCGGAGCCTGCACGCATCGCCACAGCTTAAGAGGCCTGAGGGAGGCTTCCGGGACACTGCTGCTGCTGCTGTGCTCTAGTGAGTGCTGGGTGGGCCGCTCCCTTTCCTGCCAACTCCATCTGGCCTAGGGGGCGGAGCCTGCACTCACCGCCACAGCTTAAGAGGCCTGAGGGAGGCTTCCGGGACACTGCTGCTGCTGCTGCTGCTCTATGGAGTGCTGGGTGGGCCGCTCCCTGTCCTGCCAACTCCATCTTGCCTAGGGGGCGGAGCCTGCACTCACCGCCACAGCTTAAGAGGCCTGAGGGAGGCTTCCAGAACACTGCTGCTGCTTCTACTTCTCTACTGAGTGCTGGGTGGGCCGCTCCCCTTCCTGCCAACTCCATCTGGCCTAGGGGGCGGAGCCTGCACTCACCGCCACAGCTTAAGAGGCCTGAGGGAGGCTTCCGGAACACTGCTGCTGCTGCTGCTGTTCTAGTGAGTTCTGGGTGGGCCGCTCCCTTTCCTGCCAACTCCATCTGGCCTAGGGGGCGTAGCCTGCACTCACCGCCACAGCTTACAAGGCCTGAGGGAGGCTTCCGGCACACTGCTGCTGCTGCTACTGCTCTACTGAGTGCTGGGTGGGCCGCTCCCTTTCCTGCCAACTCCATCTGGCCTAGGGGGCGGAGCCTGCACTCACCGCCACAGCTTAAGAGGCCTGAGGGAGGCTTCCGGGACACTGCTGCTGCTGCTGCTGCTCTATGGAGTGCTGGGTGGGCCGCTCCCTGTCCTGCCAACTCCATCTTGCCTAGGGGGCGGAGCCTGCACTCACCGCCACAGCTTAAGAGGCCTGAGGGAGGCTTCCAGAACACTGCTGCTGCTTCTACTTCTCTACTGAGTGCTGGGTGGGCCGCTCCCCTTCCTGCCAACTCCATCTGGCCTAGGGGGCGGAGCCTGCACTCACCGCCACAGCTTAAGAGGCCTGAGGGAGGCTTCCGGAACACTGCTGCTGCTGCTGCTGTTCTAGTGAGTTCTGGGTGGGCCGCTCCCTTTCCTGCCAACTCCATCTGGCCTAGGGGGCGTAGCCTGCACTCACCGCCACAGCTTACAAGGCCTGAGGGAGGCTTCCGGCACACTGCTGCTGCTGCTACTGCTCTACTGAGTGCTGGGTGGGCCGCTCCCTTTCCTGCCAACTCCATCTGGCCTAGGGGGCGTAGCCTGCACTCACCGCCACAGCTTACAAGGCCTGAGGGAGGCTTCCGGCACACTGCTGCTGCTGCTACTGCTCTACTGAGTGCTGGGTGGGCCGCTCCCTTTCCTGCCAATTCCATCTGGCCTAGGGGGCGGAGACTGCACTCACCGCCACAGCTTCAGAGGCCTGAGGGAGGCTTCCGGGACACTGCTGCTGCTCTAGTGAGTGCTGGGTGGGCCGCTCCCTTTCGTGCCAACTCCATCTGGCCTAGGGGGCAGAGCCTGCACTCACCGCCACAGCTTAAGAGGCCTGAGGGAGGCTTCCGGAACACTGCTGCTGCTGCTCTAGTGAGTGCTGGGTGGGCCGCTCCCTTTCCTGCCAACTCCATCTGGCCTAGGGGGCAGAGCCTGCACTCACCGCCACAGCTTAAGAGGCCTGAGGGAGTCTTCTGGGACACTGCTGCTGCTGCTATTGCTCTAGTGAGTGTTGGGTGGGCCGCTCCCTTTCAGACCAACTCCATCTGACCTAGGGGGCGGAGCCTGCACTCACCGCCACAGTTTAAGAGGCCTGAGGGTGGCTTCTGGGACACTGCTGCTGCTGCTGCCGCTCTAGTGAGTGCTGGGTGGGCCGCTCCCTTTCCTTCCAACTCCATCTGGCCTAGGGGGCGAAGCCTGCACTCACCGCCACAGCTTAAGAGGCCTGAGGGAGGCTTCCGGGTCACTGCTGCTGCTGCTCTAGTGAGTGCTGGGTGGGCCGCTCCCTTTCCTTCCAACTCCATCTGGCCTAGGGGGCGGAGCCTGCACTCACCGCCACAGCTTCAGAGGCCTGAGGGAGGCTTCCGGGTCACTGCTGCTGCTGCTGCTGCTCTAGTGTGTGCTGGGTGGGTCGCTCCCTTTCCTGTCAACTCCATCTGGCCTAGGGGACGGAGCCTGCACTCACCGCCACAGCTTAAGAGGCCTGAGGGAGGCTTCCGGGTCACTGCTGCTGCTGCTGCTGCTGCTGCTGCTGTGCTCTACTGAGTGCTGGGTGGGCCGCTCCCTTTCCTGCCAACTCCATCTGACCTAGGGGGCGGAGCCTGCACCACCGCCACAGCTTAAGAGGCCTGAGGGAGGCTTCTGGGACACTGCTTCTGCTGCTGCTCTAGTGAGTGCTGGGTGGGCCGCTCCCTTTCCTGCCAACTCCATCTGACCTAGGGGACGGAGCCTGCACTCACCGCCACAGCTTAAGAGGCCTGAGGGAGGCTTCCAGGACACTGCTTCTGCTGCTGCTCTAGTGAGTGCTGGGTGGGCCGCTCCCTTTCCTGCCAACTCCATCTGGCCTAGGGGGCGGAGCCTGCACTCACCGCCACAGCTTCAGAGGCCTGAGGGAGGCTTCCGGGACACTGCTGCTTCTGCTCTAGTCAGTGCTGGGTGCGCCGCTCCCTTTCCTGCCAACTCCATCTGGCCTGGGGGGGCGGAGCCTGCACTCACCGCCACAGCTTAAGAGGCCTGAGGGAGGCTTCCGGGACACTGCTGCTGCTGCTGCTGCTGCTCTAGTGAGTGCCTGGGTGGGCCGCTCCCTTTCCTGCCAACTCCATCTGGACTGGGGGGCGGAGCCTGCACTCACCGCCACAGCTTAAGAGGCCTGAGGGAGGCTTCCGGAACACTGCTGCTACTGCTCTAGTGAGTGCTGGGTGGGCCGCTCCCTTTCCTGCCAACTCCATCTGGTCTAGGGGGCGGAGCCTGCACTCACCGCAACAGCTTAAGAGGCCTTACGGAGGCTTCCGGAACACTGCTGCTGATGCTCTAGTCAGTGCTGGATGGGCCGCTCCCTTTCCTGCCAACTCCATCTCCCCTAGGGGGCGGAGCCTGCACTCACCGCCACAGCTTAAGAGGCCTGAGGGAGGCTTCCGGGACACTGCTGCTGCTGCTCTAGTGAGTGCTGGGTGGGCTGCTCCCTTTCCTGTCCACTCCATCTGGCCTAGGGGGCGGAGCCTGCACTCACCGCCACAGCTTAAGAGGCCTGAGGGAGGCATCCGGGACACTGCTGCTGCTGCTCTAGTGAGTGCTGGGTGGGCCGCTCCCTTTCCTGTCAACTCCATCTGGCCTAGGGGACGGAGCCTGCACTCACCGCAACAGCTTAAGAGGCCTGAGGGAGGCTTCCTGGTCACTGCTGCTGCTGCTGCTGCTGCTGCTCTAGTGAGTGCTGGGTGGGCCGCTCCCTTTCCTGCCAACTCCATCTGGCCTAGGGGGCGGAGACTGCACTCACCGCCACAGCTTCAGAGGCCTGAGGGAGGATTCCGGGACACTGCTGCTGCTGCTCTAGTGAGTGCTGGGTGGGCCGCTCCCTTTCCTGTCAACTCCATCTGGCCTAGGAGACGGAGCCTGCACTCACCGCCACAGCTTCAGAGGCCTGAGGGAGGATTCCGGGACACTGCTGCTGCTGCTCTAGTGAGTGCTGGGTGGGCCGCTCCCTTTCCTGCCAACTCCATCTGGCCTAGGGGGCGGAGCCTGCACGCACCGCCACAGCTTAAGAGGCCTGAGGGAGGCTTCTGGGACACTGCTGCTCCTGCTCTAGTGAGTGCTGGGTGGGCCGCTCCCTTTCCTGCCAACTCCATCTGGCCTAGGGGGCGGAGCCTGCACGCACCGCCACAGCTTAAGAGGCCTGAGGGAGGCTTCCGGGTCACTGCTGCTGCTGCTGCTGCTGCTGCTGCTCTAGTGAGTGCTGGGTGGGCCGCTCCCTTTCCTGTCAACTCCATCTGGCCTAGGGGACGGAGCCTGCACCCACCGCCACAGCTTAAGAGGCGTGAGGGAGGCTTCCGGGTCACTGCTGCTGCTGCTGCTGCTGCTGCTGCTCTAGTGAGTGCTGGGTGGGCCGCTCCCTTTCCTGCCAACTCCATCTGGCCTAGGGGGCGGAGCCTGCACCCACCGCCACAGCTTAAGAGGCGTGAGGGAGGCTTCCGGGTCACTGCTGCTGCTGCTGCTGCTGCTGCTGCTCTAGTGAGTGCTGGGTGGGCCGCTCCCTTTCCTGTCAACTCCATCTGGCCTAGGGGGCGGAGCCTGCACTCACCGCCACAGCTTCAGAGGCCTGAGGGAGGATTCCGGGACACAGCTGCTGCTGCTGCTGCTGCTCTAGTGAGTGCTGGGTGGGCCGCTCCCTTTCCTGCCAACTCCATCTGGCCTAGGGGGCGGAGCCTGCACTCACCGCCACAGCTTAAGAGGCCTGAGGGAGGCATCCGGGACACTGCTGCTGCTGCTCTAGTGTGTGCTGGGTGGGCCGCTCCCTTTCTTGCCAACTCCATCTGGCCTAGGGGACGGAGCCTGCACTCACCGCCACAGCTTCAGAGGCCTGAGGGAGGCTTCTGGGACACTGCTGCTGCTGCTGCTGCTCTAGTGAGTGCTGGGTGGGCCGCTCCCTTTCCTGCCAACTCCATCTGGCCTAGGGGACGGAGCCTGCACTCACCGCCACACCTTAAGAGGCCTAAGGGAGGCTTCCGGGACAATGCTGCTGCTGCTGCCTCTGTAGTGAGTGCTGGGTGGGCCGCTCCCTTTCCTGCCAACTCCATCTGGCCTAGGGGACGGAGCCTGCACTCACCGCCACAGCTTAAGAGGCCTGAGGGAGGCTTCCGGGACACTGCTGCTGCTGCTCTAGTGAGTGCTGGGTGGGCTGCTCCCTTTCGTGCCAACTCCATCTGGCCTAGGTGGCAGAGCCTGCACTCACCGCCACAGCTTAAGAGGCCTGAGGGAGGCTTCCGGGACACTGCTGCTGCTGCTGCTCTAGTGATTGCTGGGTGGGCCGCTCCCTTTCCTGCCATCTCCATCTGGCCTAGGGGGCGGAGCCTGCACTCACCGCCACAGCTTAAGAGGCCTGAGGGAGGCTTCCTGGTCACTGCTGCTGCTGCTGCTGCTGCTGCTCTAGTCAGTGCTGGGTGGGCCGCTCCCTTTCCTGCCAACTCCATCTGGCCTAGGGGGCGGAGCCTGCACTCACCACCACAGCTTAAGAGGCCTGAGGGAGGCGTCCGGGACACTGCTGCTGCTGCTCTACTGAGTGCTGGGTGGGCTGCTCCCTTTCCTGTCCACTCCATCTGGCCTAGGGGGCGGAGCCTGCACTCACCGCCACAGCTTAAGAGGCCTGAGGGAGGCATCCGGGACACTGCTGCTGCTGCTGCTCTAGTGATTGCTGGGTGGGCCGCTCCCTTTCCTGCCATCTCCATCTGGCCTAGGGGGCGGAGCCTGCACTCACCGCCACAGCTTAAGAGGCCTGAGGGAGGCTTCCAGGACACTGCTGCTGCTGCTCTAGTGAGTGCTGGGTGGGCCGCTCCCTTTCCTGCCAACTCCATCTGGCCTAGGGGGCGGAGCCTGCACTCACCACCACAGCTTAAGAGGCCTGAGGGAGGCGTCCGGGACACTGCTGCTGCTGCTCTACTGAGTGCTGGGTGGGCTGCTCCCTTTCCTGTCCACTCCATCTGGCCTAGGGGGCGGAGCCTGCACTCACCGCCACAGCTTAAGAGGCCTGAGGGAGGCATCCGGGACACTGCTGCTGCTGCTGCTCTAGTGATTGCTGGGTGGGCCGCTCCCTTTCCTGCCATCTCCATCTGGCCTAGGGGGCGGAGCCTGCACTCACCGCCACAGCTTAAGAGGCCTGAGGGAGGCTTCCAGGACACTGCTGCTGCTGCTCTAGTGAGTGCTGGGTGGGCCGCTCCCTTTCCTGCCAACTCAATCTGGCCTAGGGGGCGGAGCCTGCACTCACCGCCACAGCTTAAGAGGCCTGAGGGAGGCTTCCAGGACACTGCTGCTGCTGCTCTAGTGAGTGCTGGGTGGGCCGCTCCCTTTCCTACCAACTCCATCTGGCCTAGGGGGCAGAGCCTGCACTCACCGCCACAGCTTAAGAGGCCTGAGGGAGGCGTCCGGGACACTGCTACTGCTCTAGTCAGTGCTGGGTGGGCCGCTCCCTTTCCTGCCAACTCCATCTGGCCTAGGGGGCGGAGCCTGCACTCACCGCCACAGCTTATGAGGCCTGAGGGAGGCTTCCGGGACACAGCTGCTGCTGCTCTAGTGAGTGCTGGGTGGGCCGCTCCCTTTCCTGCCATCTCCATCTGGCCTAGGGGGCGGAGCCTGCACTCACCGCCACAGCTTAAGAGGACTGAGGGAGGCTTCCAGGACACTGCTTCTGCCGCTGCTCTAGTGAGTGCTGGGTGGGCCGCTCCCTTTCCTGCCGACTCCATCTGGCCTAGGGGGCGGAGCCTGCACTCACCGCTACAGCTTAAGAGGCCTGAGGGAGGCTTCCAGGAGACTGCTGCTGCTGCTGCTCTAGTGAGTGCTGGGTGGGCCGCTCCCTTTCCTGCCGACTCCATCTGGCCTAGGGGGCGGAGCCAGCACTCACCGCCACAGGTTAAGAGGCCTGAGGGAGGCTTCCGGGACACTGCTGCTGTTGCTTTAATGAGTGCTGGGTGGGCCGCTCCCTTTCCTGCCAACTCCATCTGGCCTAGGGGGCGGAGTCCGCACTCAACGCCACAGCTAAAAAGGCCTGAGGGAGGCTTCCGGGACACTGCTGCTGCTGCTCCTCTAGTGAGTGCTGGGTGGGCCGCTCCCTTTCCTGCCAACTCCATCTGGTCTAGGGGGCGGAGCCTGCACGCACCGCCACAGCTTAAGAGGCCTGAGGGAGGCTTCCGGGACAATGCCGCTGCTGCTGCTGCTCTAGTGAGGGCTGGGTGGGCCGCTCCCTTTCCTGCCAACTCCATCTGGTCTAGGGGGCGGAGCCTGCACGCACCGCCACAGCTTAAGAGGCCTGAGGGAGGCTTCCGGGACACTGCTGCTGCTGCTGCTACACTATGAGTGCTGGGCGGGCCGCTCCCTTTCCTGCCAACTCCATCTGGCCTAGGGGGCGGAGCCTGCACCCACCGCCACAGCTTAAGAGGCCTGAGGGAGGCTTCCGGAACACTGCTGCTGCTGCTCTAGTGAGTGCTGGGTGTGCCGCTCCCTTTCCTGCCAACTCCATCTGGCCTAGGGGGCGGAGCCTGCACTCACCGCCACAGCTTAAGAGGCCTGAGGGAGGCTTCCGGGACACTTCTGCTGCTGCTGCTCTAGTGAGTGCTGGATGGGCCGCTCACTTTCCTGCCAACTCCCACTGGCCTAGGGGGCGGAGCCTGCACTCACCGCCACAGCTTAAGAGGCCTGAGGGAGGCTTCCGGGACAATGCCGCTGCTGCTGCTGCTCTCGAGAGGGCTGGATGGGCCGCTCCCTTTCCTGCCAACTCCATCTGGCCTAGGGGGCGGAGTCCGCACTCAACGCCACAGCTAAAGAGGCCTGAGGGAGGCTTCCGGGACACTGCTGTTGCTGCTCCTCTAGTGAGTGCTGGGTGGGCCGCTCCCTTTCCTGCCAACTCCATCTGGTCTAGGGGGCAGAGCCTGCACTCACCGCCACAGCTTAAGAGGCCTGAGGGAGGCTTCCGGGACACTGCTGTTGCTGCTCCTCTAGTGAGTGCTGGGTGGGCCGCTCCCTTTCCTGCCAACTCCATCTGGCCTAGGAGGCGGAGCCTGCACTCACCGCAACAGCTTAAGAGGCCTGAGGGAGGCTTCCGGGACTCTGCTGCTGCAGCAGCTCTAGTGAGTGCTGGGTGGGCCGCTCCCTTTCCTGCCAACTCCATCTGGCCAAGGGGGCGGAGCCTGCACTCACCCTAACAGCTTAAGAGGCCTGAGGGAGGCTTCCGGGACTCTGCTGCTGCAGCAGCTCTAGTGAGTGCTGGGTGGGCCGCTCCCTTTCCTGCCAACTCCATCTGGCCTAGGGGGCGGAGCCTGCACTCACCGCCACAGCTTAAGAGGCCTGAGGGAGGCTTCCGGGACTCTGCTGCTGCAGCAGCTCTAGTGAGTGCTGGGTGGGCCGCTCCCTTTCCTGCCAACTCCATCTGGCCAAGGGGGCGGAGCCTGCACTCACCCTAACAGCTTAAGAGGCCTGAGGGAGGCTTCCGGGACTCTGCTGCTGCAGCAGCTCTAGTGAGTGCTGGGTGGGCCGCTCCCTTTCCTGCCAACTCCATCTGGCCTAGGGGGCGGAGCCTGCACTCACCGCCACAGCTTAAGAGGCCTGAGGGAGGCTTCCGGGACACTTCTGCTGCTGCTGCTCTAGTGAGTGCTGGATGGGCCGCTCCCTTTCCTGCCAACTCCATCTGGTCTAGGGGGCAGAGCCTGCACTCACCGCCACAGCTTAAGAGGCCTGAGGGAGGCTTCCGGAACACTGCTGCTGCTGCTGCTGCTGTTCCAGTGAGTGCTGGGTGGGCCGCTCCCTTTCCTGCCAACTCCATCTGGCCTAGGGGGCGGAGCCTGCACTCACCGCAACAGCTTAAGAGGCCTGAGGGAGGCTTCCGGGACTCTGCTGCTGCTCTAGTGAGTGTTTAGTGGGCCGCTCCCTTTCCTGCCAACTCCATCTGGCCTAGGGGGCGGAGCCTGCACTCACCGCCACAGCTTAAGAGGCCTTAGGGAGGCTTCCGGGACTCTGCTGCTGCTGCTGCTCTAGTAAGTGCTGGGTGGGGCGCTCCCTTTCCTGCCACCTCCATCTGGTCTAGGGGGCGGAGCCTGCACTCACCGCCACAGCTTAAGAGGCCTGAGAGAGGCTTCTGGGACACTGCTGCTGCTGCTGCTGCTCTAGTGAGTGCTGAGTGGGCCGCTCCCTTTCCTGCCAACTCCATCTGGCCTAGGGGGCGGAGCCTGCACTCACCGCAACAGCTTAAGAGGCCTGAGAGAGGCATCCGGAACACTGCTGCTGCTGCTGCTGCTGTTCCAGTGAGTGCTGGGTGGGCCGCTCCCTTTCCTGCCAACTCCATCTGGCCTAGGGGGCGGAGCCTGCACTCACCGCAACAGCTTAAGAGGCCTGAGAGAGGCATCCGGAACACTGCTGCTGCTGCTGCTGCTGTTCCAGTGAGTGCTGGGTGGGCCGCCCCCTTTCCTGCCAACTCCATCTGGCCTAGGGGGCGGAGCCTGCACACACCGCCACAGCTTAAGAGGCCTGAGGGAGGCTTCCGGGACACTGCTGTTGCTGCTCCTCTAGTGAGTGCTGGGTGGGCCGATCCCTTTCCTGCCAACTCCCTCTGGCCTAGGGGGCGGAGCCTGCACTCACCGCCACAGCTTAAGAGGCCTGAGGGAGGCTTCCGGGACACTGCTGCTGCTGCTGCTGTTCCAGTGAGTGCTGGGTGGGCCGCTCCCTTTCCTGCCAACTCCATCTGGCCTAGGGGGCGGAGTCCGCAGTCAACGCCACAGCTAAAGAGGCCTGAGGGAGGCTTCCGGGACACTGCTGTTGCTGCTCCTCTAGTGAGTGCTGGGTGGGCCGCTCCCTTTCCTGCCAACTCCATCTGGCCTAGGGGGCGGAGCCTGCACACACCGCCACAGCTTAAGAGGCCTGAGGGAGGCTTCCGGGACACTGCTGCTGCTGCTGTTCTAGTGACTGCTGGGTGGGCCACTCCCTTTCCTGCCAACTCCATCTGGCCTAGGGGGCGGAGCCTGCACTCACCGCCACAGATTAAGAGGCCTGAGGGAGGCTTCCGGGACTCAGCTGCTGCAGCAGCTCTAGTGAGTGCTGGGTGGGCCGCTCCCTTTCCTGCCAACTCCATCTGGCATAGGGGGCGGAGCCTGCACTCACCGCCACAGCTTAAGAGGCCTGAGGGAGGCTTCCGGGACACTTCTGCTGCTGCTGCTCTAGTGAGTGCTGGATGGGCCGCTCCCTTTCCTGCCAACTCCCTCTGGCCTAGGGGGCGGAGCCTGCACTCACCGCAACAGCTTAAGAGGCCTGAGGGAGGCTTCCGGGACACTGCTGCTGCTGCTGCTGTTCCAGTGAGTGCTGGGTGGGCCGCTCCCTTTCCTGCCAACTCCATCTGGTCTAGGGGGCAGAGCCTGCACTCACCGCCACAGCTTAAGAGGCCTGAGGGAGGCTTCCGGTACACTGCTGCTGCTGCTGCTGTTCCAGTGAGTGCTGGGTGGGCCGCTCCCTTTCCTGCCAACTCCATCTGGCCTAGGGGGCGGAGCCTGCACTCACCGCAACAGCTTAAGAGGCCTGAGGGAGGCTTCCGGGACTCTGCTGCTGCTGCTGCTCTAGTGAGTGCTGGGTGGGGCGCTCCCTTTCCTGCCAACTCCATCTGGCCTAGGGGGCGGAGCCTGCACTCACCGCCACAGCTTAAGAGGCCTGAGGGAAGCTTCCGGGACACTGCTGCTGCTATTGCTCTAGTGAGTGCTGGGTGGGCCGCTCCCTTTCCTGCCAACTCTATCTGGCTTACAGGGCAGAGCCTGCACTCACCGCCACAGCTTAAGAGGCCTGAGGGAGGCTTCCAGGACACTGCTGCTGCTGCTGCTGCTGCTCTAGTGAGTGTTTAGTGGGCCGCTCCCTTTCCTGCCAACTCCATCTGGCCTAGGGGGCGGAGCCTGCACTCACCGCCACAGCTTAAGAGGCCTGAGAGAGGCTTCTGGGACACTGCTGCTGCTGCTGCTACACTATGAGTGCTGGGTGGGCCGCTCCCTTTCCTGCCAACTCCATCTGGCCTAGGGGGCGGAGCCAGCACTCACCACCACAGCTTAAGAGGCCTGAGGGAGGCTTCCGGGACACTGCTGCTGTTGCTTTAGTGAGTGCTGGGTGGGCCGCTCCCTTTCCTGCCAACTCCATCTGGCCTAGGGGGCGGAGCCTGTACGCACCGCCACAGCTTAAGAGGCCTGAGGGAGGCTTCCGGGACAATGCCGCTGCTGCTGCTGCTCTAGTGAGGGCTGGATGGGCCGCTCCCTTTACTGCCAACTCCATCTGGCCTAGGGGGCGGAGTCCGCACTCAACGCCACAGCTAAAAAGGCCTGAGGGAGGCTTCCGGGACACTGCTGCTGCTGCTCCTCTAGTGAGTGCTGGGTGGGCCGCTCCCTTTCCTGCCAACTCCATCTGGTCTACGGGACGGAGCCTGCACGCACCGCCACAGCTTAAGAGGCCTGAGGGAGGCTTCCGGGACACTGCTGCTGCTGCTGCTACACTATGAGTGCTGGGTGGGCCGCTCCCTTTCCTGCCAACTCCATCTGGCCTAGGGGGCGGAGCCTGCACTCACCGCCACAGCTTAAGAGGCCTGAGGGAGGCTTCCGGAACACTGCTGCTGCTGCTCTAGTGAGTGCTGGGTGTGCCGCTCCCTTTCCTGCCAACTCCATCTGGCCTAGGGGGCGGAGCCTGCACTCACCGCCACAGCTTAAGAGGCCTGAGGGAGGCTTCCGGAACACTGCTGCTGGTCTAGTGAGTGCTGGGTGGGCCGCTCCCTTTCCTGCCAACTCCATTAGGCCTAGGGGGCGGAGCCTGCACTCACCGCCACAGCTTAAGAGGCCTGAGGGAGGCTTCCGGGACACTGCTGCTGCTGCTGTTCTAGTGACTGCTGGGTGGGCCACTCCCTTTCCTGCCAACTCCATCTGGCCTAGGGGGCGGAGCCTGCACTCACCGCCACAGCTTAAGAGGCCTGAGGGAGGCTTCCGGGACACTGCTGCTTCTGCTGCTGTTCCAGTGAGTGCTGGGTGGGCCGCTCCCTTTCCTGCCAACTCCATCTGGCCTAGGGGGCGGAGCCTGCACTCACCGCCACAGCTTAAGAGGCCTGAGGGAGGCTTCCGGAACACTGCTGCTGGTCTAGTGAGTGCTGGGTGGGCCGCTCCCTTTCCTGCCAACTCCATCTGGCCTAGGGGGCGGAGCCTGCACTTACCGCCACAGCTTAGGAGGCCTGAGGGATGCTTCCGGGACACTTCTGCTGCTGCTGCTCTAGTGAGTGCTGGATGGGCCGCTCCCTTTCCTGCCAACTCCCTCTGGCCTAGGGGGCGGAGCCTGCACTCACCGCCACAGCTTAAGAGGCCTGAGGGAGGCTTCCGGGACAATGCCGCTGCTGCTGCTGCTCTCGTGAGGGCTGGATGGGCCGCTCCCTTTCCTGCCAACTCCATCTGGCCTAGGGGGCGGAGTCCGCACTCAACGCCACAGCTAAAGAGGCCTGAGGGAGGCTTCCGGGACACTGCTGTTGCTGCTCCTCTAGTGAGTGCTGGGTGGGCCGCTCCCTTTCCTGCCAACTCCATCTGGTCTAGGGGGCAGAGCCTGCACTCACCGCCACAGCTTAAGAGGCCTGAGGGAGGCTTCCGGGACACTGCTGCTGCTGCTGCTGTTCCAGTGAGTGCTGGGTGGGCCGCTCCCTTTCCTGCCAACTCCATCTTGCCTAGGGGGCGGAGCCAGCACTCACCACCACAGCTTAAGAGGCCTGAGGGAGGCTTCCAGGACACTGCTGCTGTTGCTCTAGTGAGTGCTGGGTGGGCCGCTCCCTTTCCTGCCAACTCCATCTGGCCTAGGGGGCGGAGCCTGTACGCACCGCCACAGCTTAAGAGGCCTGAGGGAGGCTTCCGGGACAATGCCGCTGCTGCTGCTGCTCTAGTGAGGGCTGGATGGTCCGCTCCCATTACTGCCAACTCCATCTGGCCTAGGGGGCGGAGTCCGCACTCAACGCCACAGCTAAAAAGGCCTGAGGGAGGCTTCTGGGACACTGCTGCTGCTGCTCCTCTAGTGAGTGCTGGGTGGGCCGCTCCCTTTACTGCCAACTCCATCTGGTCTAGGGGGCGGAGCCTGCACGCACCGCCACAGCTTAAGAGGCCTGAGGGAGGCTTCCGGGACACTGCTGCTGCTGCTGCTACACTATGAGTGCTGGGTGGGCCGCTCCCTTTCCTGCCAACTCCATCTGGCCTAGGGGGCGGAGCCTGCACTCACCGCCACAGCTTAAGAGGCCTGAGGGATGCTTCCGGAACACTGCTGCTGCTGCTCTAGTGAGTGCTGGGTGTGCCGCTCCCTTTCCTGCCAACTCCATCTTGCCTAGGGGGCGGAGCCTGCACTCACCGCCACAGCTTAAGAGGCCTGAGGGAGGCTTCCGGAACACTGCTGGTGCTCTAGTGAGTGCTGGGTGGGCCGCTCCCTTTCCTGCCAACTCCATCTGGCCTAGGGGGCGGAGCCTGCACTCACCGCCACAGCTTAAGAGGCCTGAGGGAGGCTTCCGGGACACTGCTGCTGCTGCTGCTCTAGTGAGTGCTTGGTGGGCCGCTCCCTTTCCTGCCAACTCCATCTGGCCTAGGGGGCGGAGCCTGCACTCTTCGCCACAGTTTAAGAGGCCTGAGGGAGGCTTCCGGGACACTGCTGCTGCTGCTCTATGGAGTGCTGGGTGGGCCGCTCCCTTTCCTGCCAACTCCATCTGGCCTAGGGGGCGGAGCCTGCACTCACCGCCACAGCTTAAGAGGCCTGAGGGAGGCTTCCGGGACACTGCTGCTGCTGCTGCTCTAGTGAGTGCTTGGTGGGCCGCTCCCTTTCCTGCCAGCTCCATCTGGCCTAGGGGGCGGAGCCTGCACTCTCCGCCACAGTTTAAGAGGCCTGAGGGAGGCTTCCGGGACACTGCTGCTGCTGCTGCTGCTCTATGGAGTGCTGGGTGGGCCGCTCCCTTTCCTGCCAACTCCATCTGGCCTAGGGGGCGGAGCCTGCACTCACCGCCACATATTAAGAAGCCTGAGCGAGGCTTCCGGGACACTGCTGCTGCTCTAGTGAGTGCTGGGTGGGCCGCTCCCTTTCCTGCCAACTCCATCTGGCCTAGGGGGCGGAGCCTGCACTCACCGCCACAGCTTAAGAGGCCTGAGGGAGGCTTCCGGGACACTGCTGCTGCTCTAGTGAGTGCTGGGTGGGCCGCTCCCTTTCCCGCAAACTCCATCTGGCCTAAGGGGCGGAGCCTGCACTCCCCGCCACAGCTTAAGAGGCCTGAGGGAGGCTTCCGTGACACTGCTGCTGCTGCTGCTCTAGTGAGTGCTGGGTGGGCCGCTCCCTTTCCTGCCAACTCCATCTAGCCTAGGGGGCGGAGCCTGCACTCACCGCCACAGCTTAAGCGGCCTGAGAGAGGCTTCTGGGACACTGCTGCTGCTGCTGCTCTAGTGAGTGCTGGGTGGGCCGCTCCCTTTCCTGCCAACTCCATTAGGCCTAGGGGGCGGAGCCTGCACTCACCGCCACAGCTTAAGAGGCCTGAGGGAGGCTTCCGGGACACTGCTGCTGCTGCTGCTGCTGCTCTAGTGAGTGCTGGGTGGGCCGCTCCCTTTCCTGTCAACTCCATCTGGCCTAGGGGGCGGAGCCTGCACTCACCGCCACAGCTTAAGAGGCCTGAGAGACGCTTCTGGGACACTGCTGCTGCTGCTGCTGCTCTAGTGAGTGCTGGGTGGGCCGCTCCCTTTCCTGCCAACTCCATCTGGCCTAGGGGGCGGAGCCTGCACTCACCGCCACAGCTTAAGAGGCCTGAGAGCGGCTTCCGGAACACTGCTGCTGCTGCTGCTGCTCTAGTGAGTGCTGGGTGGGCCGCTCCCTTTCCTACCGACTCCATCTGGCCTAAGGGGCGGAGCCTGCACGCACCGCCACAGCTTAAAAGGCCTGAGGGAGGCTTCTGGGACACTGCTGCTGCTGCTGTTCTAGTGACTGCTGGGTGGGCCACTCCCTTTCCTGCCAACTCCATCTGACCTAGGGGGCGGAGCCTGCACTCACCGCCACAGCTTAAGAGGCCTGAGGGAGGCTTCCGGGTCACTGCTGCTGCTGCTGCTGCTCTAGTGAGTGCTGGGTGGGCCGCTCCCTTTCCTGTCAACTCCATGTGGCCTAGGGGGCGTAGCCTGCACTCACCGCCACAGCTTAAAAGGCCTGAGGGAGGCTTCTGGGACACTGCTGCTGCTGCTGCTCTAGTGAGTGCTGGGTGAGCTGCTCCCTTTCCTGTCCACTCCATCTGGCCTAGGGGGCGGAGCCTGCACTCACCGCCACAGCTTAAGAGGCCTGAGGGAGGCTTCCGGAACACTGCTGCTGATGCTCTAGTCAGTGCTGGATGGGCCGCTCCCTTTCCTGCCAACTCCATCTGGCCTAGGGGGCGGAGCCTGCACTCACCGCCACAGCTTAAGAGGCCTGAGGGAGGCTTCCGGAACACTGCTGCTGCTGCTGCTGCTCTAGTGAGTGCTGGGTGGGCCGCTCCCTTTCCTACCGACTCCATCTGGCCTAGGGGGCGGAGCCTGCACGCACCGCCACAGCTTAAAAGGCCTGAGGGAGGCTTCTGGGACACTGCTGCTGCTGCTGCTCTAGTGAGTGCTGGGTGGGCCGCTCCCTTTCCTGCCAACTCCATCTGGCCTAGGGGGCGGAGCCTGAACTCACCGCCACAGCTTAAGAGGCCTGAGGGAGGCTTCCGGGTCACTGCTGCTGCTGCTGCTGCTCTAGTGAGTGCTGGGTGGGCCGTTCCCTTTCCTGTCAACTCCATGTGGCCTAGGGGGCGGAGCCTGCACTCACCACCACAGCTTAAGAGGCCTGAGGGAGGCTTCCGGGACACAGCTGCTGCTGCTCTAGTAAGTGCTGGGTGTGCCGCTCCCTTTCCTGCCATCTCCATCTGGCCTAGGGGGCGGAGCCTGCAGTCACCGCCACAGCTTAAGAGGCCTGAGGGAGGCATCCGGGACACTGCTGCTGCTGCTGCTCTACTGAGTGCTGGGTGGGCCGCTCGCTTTCCTGCCATTTCAATCTGGCCTAGGGGGCGGAGCCTGCACTCACCGCCACAGCTTAAGAGGCCTGAGGGAGGCTTCTGGGACACTGCTGCTGCTGCTGCTGCTCTAGTGAGTGCTGGGTGGGCCGCTCCCTTTCGTGTCAACTCCATCTGGCCTAGGGGGCAGAGCCTGCACTCACCGCCACAGCTTAAGAGGCCTGAGGGAGGCTTCCGGAACACTGTTGCTACTGCTCTAGTCAGTGCTGGGTGGGCCGCTCCCTTTCCTGCCAACTCCATCTGGCCTAGGGGGCGGAGCCTGCACGCATCGCCACAGCTTAAGAGGCCTGAGGGAGGCTTCCGGGACACTGCTGCTGCTGCTGTGCTCTAGTGAGTGCTGGGTGGGCCGCTCCCTTTCCTGCCATCTCCATCTGGCCTAGGGGGCGGAGCCTGCACTCACCGCCACAGCTTAAGAGGCCTGAGGGAGGCTTCCGGGACACTGCTGCTGCTGCTGCTGCTCTATGGAGTGCTGGGTGGGCCGCTCCCTGTCCTGCCAACTCCATCTTGCCTAGGGGGCGGAGCCTGCACTCACCGCCACAGCTTAAGAGGCCTGAGGGAGGCTTCCAGAACACTGCTGCTGCTTCTACTTCTCTACTGAGTGCTGGGTGGGCCGCTCCCCTTCCTGCCAACTCCATCTGGCCTAGGGGGCGGAGCCTGCACTCACCGCCACAGCTTAAGAGGCCTGAGGGAGGCTTCCGGAACACTGCTGCTGCTGCTGCTGTTCTAGTGAGTTCTGGGTGGGCCGCTCCCTTTCCTGCCAACTCCATCTGGCCTAGGGGGCGTAGCCTGCACTCACCGCCACAGCTTACAAGGCCTGAGGGAGGCTTCCGGCACACTGCTGCTGCTGCTACTGCTCTACTGAGTGCTGGGTGGGCCGCTCCCTTTCCTGCCAACTCCATCTGGCCTAGGGGGCGGAGCCTGCACTCACCGCCACAGCTTAAGAGGCCTGAGGGAGGCTTCCGGGACACTGCTGCTGCTGCTGCTGCTCTATGGAGTGCTGGGTGGGCCGCTCCCTGTCCTGCCAACTCCATCTTGCCTAGGGGGCGGAGCCTGCACTCACCGCCACAGCTTAAGAGGCCTGAGGGAGGCTTCCAGAACACTGCTGCTGCTTCTACTTCTCTACTGAGTGCTGGGTGGGCCGCTCCCCTTCCTGCCAACTCCATCTGGCCTAGGGGGCGGAGCCTGCACTCACCGCCACAGCTTAAGAGGCCTGAGGGAGGCTTCCGGAACACTGCTGCTGCTGCTGCTGTTCTAGTGAGTTCTGGGTGGGCCGCTCCCTTTCCTGCCAACTCCATCTGGCCTAGGGGGCGTAGCCTGCACTCACCGCCACAGCTTACAAGGCCTGAGGGAGGCTTCCGGCACACTGCTGCTGCTGCTACTGCTCTACTGAGTGCTGGGTGGGCCGCTCCCTTTCCTGCCAACTCCATCTGGCCTAGGGGGCGTAGCCTGCACTCACCGCCACAGCTTACAAGGCCTGAGGGAGGCTTCCGGCACACTGCTGCTGCTGCTACTGCTCTACTGAGTGCTGGGTGGGCCGCTCCCTTTCCTGCCAATTCCATCTGGCCTAGGGGGCGGAGACTGCACTCACCGCCACAGCTTCAGAGGCCTGAGGGAGGCTTCCGGGACACTGCTGCTGCTCTAGTGAGTGCTGGGTGGGCCGCTCCCTTTCGTGCCAACTCCATCTGGCCTAGGGGGCAGAGCCTGCACTCACCGCCACAGCTTAAGAGGCCTGAGGGAGGCTTCCGGAACACTGCTGCTGCTGCTCTAGTGAGTGCTGGGTGGGCCGCTCCCTTTCCTGCCAACTCCATCTGGCCTAGGGGGCAGAGCCTGCACTCACCGCCACAGCTTAAGAGGCCTGAGGGAGTCTTCTGGGACACTGCTGCTGCTGCTATTGCTCTAGTGAGTGTTGGGTGGGCCGCTCCCTTTCAGACCAACTCCATCTGACCTAGGGGGCGGAGCCTGGACTCACCGCCACAGTTTAAGAGGCCTGAGGGTGGCTTCTGGGACACTGCTGCTGCTGCTGCCGCTCTAGTGAGTGCTGGGTGGGCCGCTCCCTTTCCTTCCAACTCCATCTGGCCTAGGGGGCGAAGCCTGCACTCACCGCCACAGCTTAAGAGGCCTGAGGGAGGCTTCCGGGTCACTGCTGCTGCTGCTCTAGTGAGTGCTGGGTGGGCCGCTCCCTTTCCTTCCAACTCCATCTGGCCTAGGGGGCGGAGCCTGCACTCACCGCCACAGCTTCAGAGGCCTGAGGGAGGCTTCCGGGTCACTGCTGCTGCTGCTGCTGCTCTAGTGTGTGCTGGGTGGGTCGCTCCCTTTCCTGTCAACTCCATCTGGCCTAGGGGACGGAGCCTGCACTCACCGCCACAGCTTAAGAGGCCTGAGGGAGGCTTCCGGGTCACTGCTGCTGCTGCTGCTGCTGCTGTGCTCTACTGAGTGCTGGGTGGGCCGCTCCCTTTCCTGCCAACTCCATCTGACCTAGCGGGCGGAGCCTGCACCACCGCCACAGCTTAAGAGGCCTGAGGGAGGCTTCTGGGACACTGCTTCTGCTGCTGCTCTAGTGAGTGCTGGGTGGGCCGCTCCCTTTCCTGCCAACTCCATCTGACCTAGGGGACGGAGCCTGCACTCACCGCCACAGCTTAAGAGGCCTGAGGGAGGCTTCCAGGACACTGCTTCTGCTGCTGCTCTAGTGAGTGCTGGGTGGGCCGCTCCCTTTCCTGCCAACTCCATCTGGCCTAGGGGGCGGAGCCTGCACTCACCGCCACAGCTTCAGAGGCCTGAGGGAGGCTTCCGGGACATTGCTGCTGCTGCTGCTCTAGTGACTGCTGGGTGGGCCGCTCCCTTTCCTGCCAACTCCATCTGGCCTAGGGGGCGGAGCCTGCACTCACCGCCACAGCTTAAGAGGCCTGAGGGAGGCTTCCGGGACACTGCTGCTTCTGCTCTAGTCAGTGCTGGCTGCGCCGCTCCCTTTCCTGCCAACTCCATCTGGCCTGGGGGGGCGGAGCCTGCACTCACCGCCACAGCTTAAGAGGCCTGAGGGAGGCTTCCGGGACACTGCTGCTGCTGCTGCTGCTGCTCTAGTGAGTGCCTGGGTGGGCCGCTCCCTTTCCTGCCAACTCCATCTGGACTGGGGGGCGGAGCCTGCACTCACCGCCACAGCTTAAGAGGCCTGAGGGAGGCTTCCGGAACACTGCTGCTACTGCTCTAGTGAGTGCTGGGTGGGCCGCTCCCTTTCCTGCCAACTCCATCTGGTCTAGGGGGCGGAGCCTGCACTCACCGCAACAGCTTAAGAGGCCTTACGGAGGCTTCCGGAACACTGCTGCTGATGCTCTAGTCAGTGCTGGATGGGCCGCTCCCTTTCCTGCCAACTCCATCTCCCCTAGGGGGCGGAGCCTGCACTCACCGCCACAGCTTAAGAGGCCTGAGGGAGGCTTCCGGGACACTGCTGCTGCTGCTCTAGTGAGTGCTGGGTGGGCTGCTCCCTTTCCTGTCCACTCCATCTGGCCTAGGGGGCGGAGCCTGCACTCACCGCCACAGCTTAAGAGGCCTGAGGGAGGCATCCGGGACACTGCTGCTGCTGCTCTAGTGAGTGCTGGGTGGGCCGCTCCCTTTCCTGTCAACTCCATCTGGCCTAGGGGACGGAGCCTGCACTCACCGCAACAGCTTAAGAGGCCTGAGGGAGGCTTCCTGGTCACTGCTGCTGCTGCTGCTGCTGCTGCTCTAGTGAGTGCTGGGTGGGCCGCTCCCTTTCCTGCCAACTCCATCTGGCCTAGGGGGCGGAGACTGCACTCACCGCCACAGCTTCAGAGGCCTGAGGGAGGATTCCGGGACACTGCTGCTGCTGCTCTAGTGAGTGCTGGGTGGGCCGCTCCCTTTCCTGTCAACTCCATCTGGCCTAGGAGACGGAGCCTGCACTCACCGCCACAGCTTCAGAGGCCTGAGGGAGGATTCCGGGACACTGCTGCTGCTGCTCTAGTGAGTGCTGGGTGGGCCGCTCCCTTTCCTGCCAACTCCATCTGGCCTAGGGGGCGGAGCCTGCACGCACCGCCACAGCTTAAGAGGCCTGAGGGAGGCTTCCGGGTCACTGCTGCTGCTGCTGCTGCTGCTGCTGCTCTAGTGAGTGCTGGGTGGGCCGCTCCCTTTCCTGTCAACTCCATCTGGCCTAGGGGACGGAGCCTGCACCCACCGCCACAGCTTAAGAGGCGTGAGGGAGGCTTCCGGGTCACTGCTGCTGCTGCTGCTGCTGCTCTAGTGAGTGCTGGGTGGGCCGCTCCCTTTCCTGCCAACTCCATCTGGCCTAGGGGGCGGAGCCTGCACCCACCGCCACAGCTTAAGAGGCGTGAGGGAGGCTTCCGGGTCACTGCTGCTGCTGCTGCTGCTGCTGCTGCTCTAGTGAGTGCTGGGTGGGCCGCTCCCTTTCCTGTCAACTCCATCTGGCCTAGGGGACGGAGCCTGCACTCACCGCAACAGCTTAAGAGGCCTGAGGGAGGCTTCCTGGTCACTGCTGCTGCTGCTGCTGCTGCTGCTGCTCTAGTGAGTGCTGGGTGGGCCGCTCCCTTTCCTGCCAACTCCATCTGGCCTAGGGGGCGGAGCCTGCACTCACCGCCACAGCTTAAGAGGCCTGAGGGAGGCATCCGGGACACTGCTGCTGCTGCTCTAGTGTGTGCTGGGTGGGCCGCTCCCTTTCTTGCCAACTCCATCTGGCCTAGGGGACGGAGCCTGCACTCACCGCCACAGCTTCAGAGGCCTGAGGGAGGCTTCTGGGACACTGCTGCTGCTGCTGCTGCTCTAGTGAGTGCTGGGTGGGCCGCTCCCTTTCCTGCCAACTCCATCTGGCCTAGGGGACGGAGCCTGCACTCACCGCCACACCTTAAGAGGCCTAAGGGAGGCTTCCGGGACAATGCTGCTGCTGCTGCCTCTGTAGTGAGTGCTGGGTGGGCCGCTCCCTTTCCTGCCAACTCCATCTGGCCTAGGGGACGGAGCCTGCACTCACCGCCACAGCTTAAGAGGCCTGAGGGAGGCTTCCGGGACACTGCTGCTGCTGCTCTAGTGAGTGCTGGGTGGGCTGCTCCCTTTCGTGCCAACTCCATCTGGCCTAGGTGGCAGAGCCTGCACTCACCGCCACAGCTTAAGAGGCCTGAGGGAGGCGTCCGGGACACTGCTGCTGCTGCTGCTCTAGTGATTGCTGGGTGGGCCGCTCCCTTTCCTGCCATCTCCATCTGGCCTAGGGGGCGGAGCCTGCACTCACCGCCACAGCTTAAGAGGCCTGAGGGAGGCTTCCTGGTCACTGCTGCTGCTGCTGCTGCTGCTGCTCTAGTCAGTGCTGGGTGGGCCGCTCCCTTTCCTGCCAACTCCATCTGGCCTAGGGGGCGGAGCCTGCACTCACCACCACAGCTTAAGAGGCCTGAGGGAGGCGTCCGGGACACTGCTGCTGCTGCTCTACTGAGTGCTGGGTGGGCTGCTCCCTTTCCTGTCCACTCCATCTGGCCTAGGGGGCGGAGCCTGCACTCACCGCCACAGCTTAAGAGGCCTGAGGGAGGCATCCGGGACACTGCTGCTGCTGCTGCTCTAGTGATTGCTGGGTGGGCCGCTCCCTTTCCTGCCATCTCCATCTGGCCTAGGGGGCGGAGCCTGCACTCACCGCCACAGCTTAAGAGGCCTGAGGGAGGCTTCCAGGACACTGCTGCTGCTGCTCTAGTGAGTGCTGGGTGGGCCGCTCCCTTTCCTGCCAACTCCATCTGGCCTAGGGGGCGGAGCCTGCACTCACCACCACAGCTTAAGAGGCCTGAGGGAGGCGTCCGGGACACTGCTGCTGCTGCTCTACTGAGTGCTGGGTGGGCTGCTCCCTTTCCTGTCCACTCCATCTGGCCTAGGGGGCGGAGCCTGCACTCACCGCCACAGCTTAAGAGGCCTGAGGGAGGCATCCGGGACACTGCTGCTGCTGCTGCTCTAGTGATTGCTGGGTGGGCCGCTCCCTTTCCTGCCATCTCCATCTGGCCTAGGGGGCGGAGCCTGCACTCACCGCCACAGCTTAAGAGGCCTGAGGGAGGCTTCCAGGACACTGCTGCTGCTGCTCTAGTGAGTGCTGGGTGGGCCGCTCCCTTTCCTGCCAACTCAATCTGGCCTAGGGGGCGGAGCCTGCACTCACCGCCACAGCTTAAGAGGCCTGAGGGAGGCTTCCAGGACACTGCTGCTGCTGCTCTAGTGAGTGCTGGGTGGGCCGCTCCCTTTCCTACCAACTCCATCTGGCCTAGGGGGCAGAGCCTGCACTCACCGCCACAGCTTAAGAGGCCTGAGGGAGGCGTCCGGGACACTGCTACTGCTCTAGTCAGTGCTGGGTGGGCCGCTCCCTTTCCTGCCAACTCCATCTGGCCTAGGGGGCGGAGCCTGCACTCACCGCCACAGCTTATGAGGCCTGAGGGAGGCTTCCGGGACACAGCTGCTGCTGCTCTAGTGAGTGCTGGGTGGGCCGCTCCCTTTCCTGCCATCTCCATCTGGCCTAGGGGGCGGAGCCTGCACTCACCGCCACAGCTTAAGAGGACTGAGGGAGGCTTCCAGGACACTGCTTCTGCCGCTGCTCTAGTGAGTGCTGGGTGGGCCGCTCCCTTTCCTGCCGACTCCATCTGGCCTAGGGGGCGGAGCCTGCACTCACCGCTACAGCTTAAGAGGCCTGAGGGAGGCTTCCAGGAGACTGCTGCTGCTGCTGCTCTAGTGAGTGCTGGGTGGGCCGCTCCCTTTCCTGCCGACTCCATCTGGCCTAGGGGGCGGAGCCAGCACTCACCGCCACAGGTTAAGAGGCCTGAGGGAGGCTTCCGGGACACTGCTGCTGTTGCTTTAATGAGTGCTGGGTGGGCCGCTCCCTTTCCTGCCAACTCCATCTGGCCTAGGGGGCGGAGTCCGCACTCAACGCCACAGCTAAAAAGGCCTGAGGGAGGCTTCCGGGACACTGCTGCTGCTGCTCCTCTAGTGAGTGCTGGGTGGGCCGCTCCCTTTCCTGCCAACTCCATCTGGTCTAGGGGGCGGAGCCTGCACGCACCGCCACAGCTTAAGAGGCCTGAGGGAGGCTTCCGGGACAATGCCGCTGCTGCTGCTGCTCTAGTGAGGGCTGGGTGGGCCGCTCCCTTTCCTGCCAACTCCATCTGGTCTAGGGGGCGGAGCCTGCACGCACCGCCACAGCTTAAGAGGCCTGAGGGAGGCTTCCGGGACACTGCTGCTGCTGCTGCTACACTATGAGTGCTGGGCGGGCCGCTCCCTTTCCTGCCAACTCCATCTGGCCTAGGGGGCGGAGCCTGCACCCACCGCCACAGCTTAAGAGGCCTGAGGGAGGCTTCCGGAACACTGCTGCTGCTGCTCTAGTGAGTGCTGGGTGTGCCGCTCCCTTTCCTGCCAACTCCATCTGGCCTAGGGGGCGGAGCCTGCACTCACCGCCACAGCTTAAGAGGCCTGAGGGAGGCTTCCGGGACACTTCTGCTGCTGCTGCTCTAGTGAGTGCTGGATGGGCCGCTCACTTTCCTGCCAACTCCCACTGGCCTAGGGGGCGGAGCCTGCACTCACCGCCACAGCTTAAGAGGCCTGAGGGAGGCTTCCGGGACAATGCCGCTGCTGCTGCTGCTCTCGAGAGGGCTGGATGGGCCGCTCCCTTTCCTGCCAACTCCATCTGGCCTAGGGGGCGGAGTCCGCACTCAACGCCACAGCTAAAGAGGCCTGAGGGAGGCTTCCGGGACACTGCTGTTGCTGCTCCTCTAGTGAGTGCTGGGTGGGCCGCTCCCTTTCCTGCCAACTCCATCTGGTCTAGGGGGCAGAGCCTGCACTCACCGCCACAGCTTAAGAGGCCTGAGGGAGGCTTCCGGGACACTGCTGTTGCTGCTCCTCTAGTGAGTGCTGGGTGGGCCGCTCCCTTTCCTGCCAACTCCATCTGGCCTAGGAGGCGGAGCCTGCACTCACCGCAACAGCTTAAGAGGCCTGAGGGAGGCTTCCGGGACTCTGCTGCTGCAGCAGCTCTAGTGAGTGCTGGGTGGGCCGCTCCCTTTCCTGCCAACTCCATCTGGCCAAGGGGGCGGAGCCTGCACTCACCCTAACAGCTTAAGAGGCCTGAGGGAGGCTTCCGGGACTCTGCTGCTGCAGCAGCTCTAGTGAGTGCTGGGTGGGCCGCTCCCTTTCCTGCCAACTCCATCTGGCCTAGGGGGCGGAGCCTGCACTCACCGCCACAGCTTAAGAGGCCTGAGGGAGGCTTCCGGGACTCTGCTGCTGCAGCAGCTCTAGTGAGTGCTGGGTGGGCCGCTCCCTTTCCTGCCAACTCCATCTGGCCAAGGGGGCGGAGCCTGCACTCACCCTAACAGCTTAAGAGGCCTGAGGGAGGCTTCCGGGACTCTGCTGCTGCAGCAGCTCTAGTGAGTGCTGGGTGGGCCGCTCCCTTTCCTGCCAACTCCATCTGGCCTAGGGGGCGGAGCCTGCACTCACCGCCACAGCTTAAGAGGCCTGAGGGAGGCTTCCGGGACACTTCTGCTGCTGCTGCTCTAGTGAGTGCTGGATGGGCCGCTCCCTTTCCTGCCAACTCCATCTGGTCTAGGGGGCAGAGCCTGCACTCACCGCCACAGCTTAAGAGGCCTGAGGGAGGCTTCCGGAACACTGCTGCTGCTGCTGCTGCTGTTCCAGTGAGTGCTGGGTGGGCCGCTCCCTTTCCTGCCAACTCCATCTGGCCTAGGGGGCGGAGCCTGCACTCACCGCAACAGCTTAAGAGGCCTGAGGGAGGCTTCCGGGACTCTGCTGCTGCTCTAGTGAGTGTTTAGTGGGCCGCTCCCTTTCCTGCCAACTCCATCTGGCCTAGGGGGCGGAGCCTGCACTCACCGCCACAGCTTAAGAGGCCTTAGGGAGGCTTCCGGGACTCTGCTGCTGCTGCTGCTCTAGTAAGTGCTGGGTGGGGCGCTCCCTTTCCTGCCACCTCCATCTGGTCTAGGGGGCGGAGCCTGCACTCACCGCCACAGCTTAAGAGGCCTGAGAGAGGCTTCTGGGACACTGCTGCTGCTGCTGCTGTTCCAGTGAGTGCTGGGTGGGCCGCTCCCTTTTCAGCCAACTCCATCTGGCCTAGGGGGCGGAGCCTGTACGCACCGCCACAGCTTAAGAGGCCTGAGGGAGGCTTCCGGGACAATGCCGCTGCTGCTGCTGCTCTAGTGAGGGCTGGATGGGCCGCTCCCTTTACTGCCAACTCCATCTGGCCTAGGGGGCGGAGTCCGCACTCAACGCCACAGCTAAAAAGGCCTGAGGGAGGCTTCCGGAACACTGCTGCTGCTGCTCCTCTAGTGAGTGCTGGGTGGGCCGCTCCCTTTCCAGCCAACTCCATCTGGCCTAGGGGGCGGAGCCTGCACTCACCGCCACAGCTTAAGAGGCCTGAGGGAGGCTTCCGGGTCACTGCTGCTGCTGCTGCTGCTGTGCTCTACTGAGTGCTGGGTGGGCCGCTCCCTTTCCAGGCAACTCCATCTGACCTAGGGGGCGGAGCCTGCACTCACCGCCACAGCTTAAGAGGCCTGAGGGAGGCGTCCAGGACACTGCTGCTGCTGCTCTAGTGAGTGCTGGGTGGGCTGCTCCCTTTCCTGTCCACTCCATCTGGCCTAGGGGACGGAGCCTGCACTCACCCTAACAGCTTAAGAGGCCTGAGGGAGGCTTCCGGGACTCTGCTGCTGCAGCAGCTCTAGTGAGTGCTGGGTGGGCCGCTCCCTTTCCTGCCAACTCCATCTGGCCTAGGAGGCGGAGCCTGCACTCACCGCCACAGCTTAAGAGGCCTGAGGGAGGCTTCCGGGACACTTCTGCTGCTGCTGCTCTAGTGAGTGCTGGATGGGCCGCTCCCTTTCCTGCCAACTCCATCTGGTCTAGGGGGCGGAGCCTGCACTCACCGCAACAGCTTAAGAGGCCTGAGGGAGGCTTCCGGGACTCTGCTGCTGCTGCTGCTGCTGTTCCAGTGAGTGCTGGGTGGGCCGCTCCCTTTCCTGCCAACTCCATCTGGCCTAGGGGGCGGAGCCTGCACTCACCGCAACAGCTTAAGAGGCCTGAGGGAGGCTTCCGGGACTCTGCTGCTGCTGCTGCTCTAGTGAGTGTTTAGTGGGCCGCTCCCTTTCCTGCCAACTCCATCTGGCCTAGGGGGCGGAGCCTGCACTCACCGCCACAGCTTAAGAGGCCTTAGGGAGGCTTCCGGGACAATGCTGCTGCTGCTCTAGTGAGTGCTGGGTGGGCCGCTCCCTTTCCTGCCAACTCCATCTGGCCTAGGGGGCGGAGCCTGCACTCACCGCAACAGCTTAAGAGGCCTGAGGGAGGCTTCCGGGACTCTGCTGCTGCTGCTGCTCTAGTGAGTGTTTAGTGGGCCGCTCCCTTTCCTGCCAACTCCATCTGGCCTAGGGGGCGGAGCCTGCACTCACCGCCACAGCTTAAGAGGCCTTAGGGAGGCTTCCGGGACAATGCTGCTGCTGCTCTAGTGAGTGCTGGGTGGGCCGCTCCCTTTCGTGCCAACTCCATCTGGCCTAGGTGGCAGAGCCTGCACTCACCGCCACAGCTTAAGAGGCCTGAGAGAGGCTTCCGGGACTCTGCTGCTGCAGCAGCTCTAGTGAGTGCTGGGTGGGCCGCTCCCTTTCCTGCCAACTCCATCTGGCCAAGGGGGCGGAGCCTGCACTCACCCTAACAGCTTAAGAGGCCTGAGGGAGGCTTCCGGGACAATGCTGCTGCTGCTCTAGTGAGTGCTGGGTGGGCCGCTCCCTTTCGTGCCAACTCCATCTGGCCTAGGTGGCAGAGCCTGCACTCACCGCCACAGCTTAAGAGGCCTGAGAGAGGCTTCCGGGACTCTGCTGCTGCAGCAGCTCTAGTGAGTGCTGGGTGGGCCGCTCCCTTTCCTGCCAACTCCATCTGGCCAAGGGGGCGGAGCCTGCACTCACCCTAACAGC
The DNA here is from genome assembly GCF_964106645.2 of Podarcis pityusensis. Taxonomy (NCBI): domain Eukaryota; kingdom Metazoa; phylum Chordata; class Lepidosauria; order Squamata; family Lacertidae; genus Podarcis; species Podarcis pityusensis. The sequence continues at coordinate 3,350,706 of NC_138045.1, forward strand.
TTAAGAGGCCTGAGGGAGGCTTCCGGGACAATGCTGCTGCTGCTCTAGTGAGTGCTGGGTGGGGCGCTCCCTTTCCTGCCACCTCCATCTGGCCTAGGGGGCGGAGCCTGCACTCACCGCCACAGCTTAAGAGGCCTGAGAGAGGCTTCTGGGACACTGCTGCTGCTGCTGCTGTTCCAGTGAGTGCTGGGTGGGCCGCTCCCTTTCCAGCCAACTCCATCTGGCCTAGGGGGCGGAGCCTGTACGCACCGCCACAGCTTAAGAGGCCTGAGGGAGGCTTCCGGGACAATGCCGCTGCTGCTGCTGCTCTAGTGAGGGCTGGATGGGCTGCTCCCTTTACTGCCAACTCCATCTGGCCTAGGGGGCGGAGCCTGCACTCACCGCCACAGCTTAAGAGGCCTGAGGGAGGCTTCCGGAACACTGCTGCTGCTGCTCTAGTGAGTGCTGGGTGGGCCGCTCCCTTTCCTGCCAACTCCATCTGGCCTAGGGGGCGGAGCCTGCACTCACCGCCACAGCTTAAGAGGCCTGAGGGAGGCTTCCGGGTCACTGCTGCTGCTGCTGCTGCTGTGCTCTACTGAGTGCTGGGTGGGCCGCTCCCTTTCCAGGCAACTCCATCTGACCTAGGGGGCGGAGCCTCCACTCACCACCACAGCTTAAGAGGCCTGAGGGAGGCTTCCGGGTCACTGCTGCTGCTGCTGCTGCTGTGCTCTACTGAGTGCTGGGTGGGCCGCTCCCTTTCCAGGCAACTCCATCTGACCTAGGGGGCGGAGCCTGCACTCACCGCCACAGCTTAAGAGGCCTGAGGGAGGCTTCCGGAAGACTGTTGCTACTGCTCTAGTCAGTGCTGGGTGGGCCGCTCCCTTTCCTGCCAACTCCATCTGGCCTACGGGGCGGAGCCTGCACTCACCGCCACAGCTTAAGAGGCCTGAGGGAGGCGTCCAGGACACTGCTGCTGCTGCTCTAGTGAGTGCTGGGTGGGCTGCTCCCTTTCCTGTCCACTCCATCTGGCCTAGGGGACGGAGCCTGCACTCACCGCCACAGCTTAAGAGGCCTGAGGGAGGCTTCCAGGACACTGCTTCTGCTGCTGCTCTAGTGAGTGCTGGGTGGGCCGCTCCCTTTCCTGCCAACTCCATCTGGCCTAGGGGGCAGAGCCTGCACGCACCGCCACAGCTTAAGAGGCCTGAGGGAGGCTTCCGGGACACTGCTGCTGCTGCTGTGCTCTAGTGAGTGCTGGGTGGGCCGCTCCCTTTCCTGCCAACTCCATCTGACCTAGGGGGCGGAGCCTGCACTCACCGCCACAGTTTAAGAGGCCTGAGGGTGGCTTCTGGGACACTGCTGCTGCTGCTGCTGCTCTAGTGAGCGCTGGGTGGGCCGCTCCCTTTCCTGCCAACTCCATCTGGCCTAGGGGGCGGAGCCTGCACTCACCGCCACAGCTTCAGAGGCCTGAGGGAGGCTTCCGGGACATTGCTGCTGCTGCTGCTCTAGTGACTGCTGGGTGGGCCGCTCCCTTTCCTGCCAACTCCATCTGGCCTGGGGGGCGGAGCCTGCACTCACCGCCACAGCTTAAGAGGCCTGAGGGAGGCTTCCGGAACACTGCTGCTACTGCTCTAGTGAGTGCTGGGTGGGCCGCTCCCTTTCCTGCCAACTCCATCTGGTCTAGGGGGCGGAGCCTGCACTCACCGCAACAGCTTAAGAGGCCTTACGGAGGCTTCCGGGACTCTGCGGCTGCAGTACCTTTAGTGAGTGCTGGGTGGGCCGCTCCCTTTCTTGCCAACTCCATCTGGCCTAGGGGGCGGAGACTGCAATCACCGCCACAGCTTAAGAGGCCTGAGAGAGGCTTCCGGAACACTGCTGCTGCTGCTGCTGCTCTAGTGAGTGCTGGGTGGGCCGCTCCCTTTCCTGTCAACTCCATCTGGCCTAGGGGGCGGAGCCTGCACTCACCGCCACAGCTTAAGAGGCCTGAGGGAGGCTTCCGGGACACTGCTGCTGCTGCTCTAGTGAGTGCTGGCTGGGCCGCTCCCTTTCCTGCCATCTCCATCTGGCCTAGGGGGCGGAGCCTGCACTCACCGCCACAGCTTCAGAGGCCTGAGGGAGGCTTCCGGGACACTGCTGCTGCTGCTGCTGCTGCTGCTCTAGTGAGTGCTGGGTCGGCCGCTCCCTTTCCTGCCAACTCCATCTGGCCTAGGGGGCGGAGCCTGCACTCACCGCCACAGCTTCAGAGGCCTGAGGGAGGCTTCCTGGTCACTGCTGCTGCTGCTGCTGCTGCTGCTCTAGTGAGTGCTGGGTGGGCCGCTCCCTTTCCTGTCAACTCCATCTGGCCTAGGGGACGGAGCCTGCACTCACCGCCACAGCTTAAGAGGCCTGAGAGAGGCTTCCGGAACACTGCTGCTGCTGCTGCTGCTCTATGGAGTGCTGGGTGGGCCGCTCCCTTTCTTGCCAACTCCATCTGGCCTAGGGGACGGAGCCTGCACTCACCGCCACAGCTTCAGAGGCCTGAGGGAGGCTTCCGGGACACAGCTGCTGCTGCTGCTGCTCTAGTGAGTGCTGGGTGGGCCGCTCCCTTTCCTGCCAACTCCATCTGGCCTAGGGGACGGAGCCTGCACTCACCGCCACAGCTTAAGAGGCCTGAGGGAGGCTTCCGGGACACTGCTGCTGCTGCTGCTGCTCTAGTGAGTGCTGGGTGGGCCGCTCCCTTTCCTGCCAACTCCATCTGGCCTAGGGGACGGAGCCTGCACTCACCGCCACACCTTAAGAGGCCTAAGGGAGGCTTGCGGGACAATGCTGCTGCTGCTGCTGCTGTAGTGAGTGCTGGGTGGGCCGCTCCCTTTCCTGCCAACTCCATCTGGCCTAGGGGACGGAGCCTGCACTCACCGCCACAGCTTAAGAGGCCTAAGGGAGGCTTCCGGGTCACTGCTGCTGCTGCTGCTGCTCTTGTGAGTGCTGGGTGGGCCGCTCCCTTTTGTGCCAACTCCATCTGGCCTAGGTGGCAGAGCCTGCACTCACCGCCACAGCTTAAGAGGCCTGAGGGAGGCTTCCGGAACACTGCTGCTACTGCTCTAGTGAGTGCTGGGTGGGCCGCTCCCTTTCCTGCCGACTCCATCTGGCCTAGGGGGCGGAGCCTGCACGCGCCGCCACAGCTTAAGAGGCCTGAGGGAGGCTTCCGGGACACTGCTGCTGCTGCTCTAGTGAGTGCTGGGTGGGCCGCTCCCTTTCCTGCCGACTCCATCTTCCTAGGGGGCGGAGCCTGCACTCACCGCCACAGCTTCAGAGGCCTGAGGGAGGCTTCCGGGACACTGCTGCTGCTGCTCTAGTGAGTGCTGGGTGGGCCGCTCCCTTTCGTGCCAACTCCATCTGGCCTAGGTGGCAGAGCCTGCACTCACCGCCACAGCTTAAGAGGCCTGAGGGAGGCTTCCAGGACACTGCTGCTGCTGCTCTAGTGAGTGCTGGGTGGGCCGCTCCCTTTCCTACCAACTCCATCTGGCCTAGGGGGCAGAGCCTGCACTCACCGCCACAGCTTAAGAGGCCTGAGGGAGGCGTCCGGGACACTGCTACTGCTCTAGTCAGTGCTGGGTGGGCCGCTCCCTTTCCTGCCAACTCCATCTGGCCTAGGGGGCGGAGCCTGCACTCACCGCCACAGCTTAAGAGGCCAGAGGGAGGCTTCCGGGACACTGCTGTTGCTGCTCTAGTGAGTGCTGGGTGGGCCGCTCCCTTTCCTGCCATCTCCATCTGGCCTAGGGGGCGGAGCCTGCACTCACCGCCACAGCTTAAGAGGACTGAGGGAGGCTTCCGGGACACTGCTACTGCTGCTGCTCTAGTGAGTGCTGGGTGGGCCGCTCCCTTTCGTGCCAACTCCATCTGGCCTAGGGGGCAGAGCCTGCACTCACCGCTACAGCTTAAGAGGCCTGAGGGAGGCTTCCAGGACACTGCTGCTGCTGCTGCTCTAGTGAGTGCTGGGTGGGCCGCTCCCTTTCCTGCCGACTCCATCTGGCCTAGGGGGCGGAGCCTGCACGCGCCGCCACAGGTTAAGAGGCCTGAGGGAGGCTTCCAGGACAGTGCTGCTGCTGCTGTGCTCTAGTGAGTGCTGGGTGGGCCGCTCCCTTTCCTGCCAACTCCATCTGGCCTAGGGGGCGGAGCCTGCACTCACCGCCACAGCTTAAGAGGCCTGAGGGAGGCTTCCGGGACACTGCTGCTGCTGCTGCTGCTGCTGCTGCTGCTGTAGTGAGTGCTGGGTGGGCCGCTCCCTTTCCTGCCAACTCCATCTGCCCTAGGGGGCGGAGCCTGCACTCACCGCCACAGCTTAAGAGGCCTGAGGGAGGCTTCCAGGACACTGCTGCTGCTGCTCTAGTGAGTGCTGGGTGGGCCGCTCCCTTTCCTACCAACTCCATCTGGCCTAGGGGGCAGAGCCTGCACTCACCGCCACAGCTTAAGAGGCCTGAGGGAGGCGTCCGGGACACTGCTACTGCTCTAGTCAGTGCTGGGTGGGCCGCTCCCTTTCCTGCCAACTCGATCTGGCCTAGGGGGCGGAGCCTGCACTCACCGCCACAGCTTAAGAGGCCTGAGGGAGGCTTCCGGGACACAGCTGCTGCTGCTCTAGTGAGTGCTGGGTGGGCCGCTCCCTTTCCTGCCATCTCCATCTGGCCTAGGGGGCGGAGCCTGCACTCACCGCCACAGCTTAAGAGGACTGAGGGAGGCTTCCAGGACACTGCTTCTGCTGCTGCTCTAGTGAGTGCTGGGTGGGCCGCTCCCTTTCGTGCCAACTCCATCTGGCCTAGGGGGCAGAGCCTGCACTCACCGCTACAGCTTAAGAGGCCTGAGGGAGGCTTCCAGGACACTGCTGCTGCTTCTGCTCTAGTGAGTGCTGGGTGGGCCGCTCCCTTTCCTGCCGACTCCATCTGGCCTAGGGGGCGGAGCCTGCACGCGCCGCCACGGGTTAAGAGGCCTGAGGGAGGCCTCCAGGACACTGCTGCTGCTGCTGTGCTCTAGTGAGTGCTGGGTGGGCCGCTCCCTTTCCTGCCAACTCCATCTGGCCTAGGGGGCGGAGCCTGCACTCACCGCCACAGCTTACGAGGCCTGAGGGAGTCTTCCGGGACACTGCTGCTGCTGCTGCTCTAGTGACTGCTGGGTGGGCCGCTCCCTTTCCTGCCACCATCATCTGGCCTAGGGGGCGGAGCCTGCACTCACCGCCACAGCTTAAGAGGCCTGAGGGAGGCTTCCGGAACACTGCTGCTGCTGCTCTAATCAGTGCTGGGTGGGCCGCTCCCTTTCCTGCCAACTCCATCTGGCCTAGGGGGCGGAGCCTGCACTCACCGCCACAGCTTAAGAGGCCTGAGGGAGGCTTCCGGGACACAGCTGCTGCTGCTCTAGTGAGTGCTGGGTGGGCCGCTCCCTTTCCTGCCGACTCCATCTGGCCTAGGGGGCGGAGCCTGCACGCGCCGCCACAGGTTAAGAGGCCTGAGGGAGGCTTCCAGGACACTGCTGCTGCTGCTGTGCTCTAGTGAGTGCTGGGTGGGCCGCTCCCTTTCCTGCCAACTCCATCTGGCCTAGGGGGCGGAGCCTGCACTCACCGCCACAGCTTCAGAGGCCTGAGGGAGGCTTCCGCGACACTGCTGCTGCTGCTGCTCTAGTGACTGCTGGATGGTCCGCTCCCTTTCCTGTCAACTCCATCTGGCCTAGGGGGCGGAGCCTGCACTCACCGCCACAGCTTAAGAGGCCTGAGGGAGGCGTCCGGGACACTGCTGCTGCTGCTCTAGTGAGTGCTGGGTGGCCCGCTCCCTTTCGTGCAAACTCCATCTGGCCTAGGGGCCAGAGCCTGCACTCACCGCCACAGCTTAAGAGGCCTGAGGGAGGCTTCCGGAACACTGCTGCTACTGCTCTAGTGAGTGCTGGGTGGGCCGCTCCCTTTCCTGCCATCTCCATCTGGCCTAGGGGGCGGAGCCTGCACTCACCGCCACAGCTTAAGAGGCCTGAGGGAGGCTTCCGGGACAATGCTGCTGCTGCTCTTGTGAGTGCTGGGTGGGCCGCTCCCTTTCCTGCCATCTCCATCTGGCCTAGGGGGCGGAGCCTGCACTCACCGCCACAGCTTAAGAGGCCTGAGGGAGGCATCCGGGACACTGCTGCTGCTCCTGCTCTAGTGAGTGCTGGGTGGTCCGCTCCCTTTCCTGCCAACTCCATCTGGCCTAGGGGGCAGACTGGTCCAACTGACTGGTCCATGGAGTGTCTATTCACCAGGAACTGGTAAGCCTGGCAGACCGGAATCCTAGGATAGTTAGGAAGCAGAAGCTCATTCCATGCACAGCCCCTGGAAGGAACTTTTCAGGTCACAGAATAGCAGTTCAGTGAATTCTCCAGAGTGTTTCTCTCTAGTTTTATACAAATGAACGGTGAGGGATGGATGGGAATGGCAAGAAAAGCAGGTAAGGGCAGTGGTGAGTTTATGCCCTCGGGCCCTTTTGGCAGGCCCTATTTGTTCACCTTAATAAACCTGACTATGTCTGAAAATACAATACAATGGATTTAAAAGCTGAATTAATATATCACATAGGTTATCTTTTTTCCTATTACAGTACTTTCCGCTTCTACTGAAAGAAATACAGAGATAGATAGATAGATAGATAGATAGATATAGATAGATGAAAGAGAGAGAGAGACAGATTTTTTTTCTGGGGGGACGCGGGGGGATGCATACCCCTAAGCATTTTGTGAATCTAAGTTTGGCCTCATTGAGGGGCCGTGTTTAAATATGAGTAAGAAAATGAGAGTACCCCTAAACATTTTAAAAGAAAAAAAGCACTGAATAGCTAGATAGCTAGATAGCTAGCTAGATAGATAGATAGCTAGATAGATAGACAGATAGTCTCCAGAACCAGACTCTGGGACAGACTACAGGGTACCAATATAGATAGAAAGCTTCTGCTCTTAATTCAGGCACTCCACGCAAACACGGCTCTTAGAGTCAGGGCACCTAACGGACCCCATTAAAACCTTCAAAGGAGTCAGGCAAGGATGCCTATTGGCCCCTCTACTATTCAATTTCTATTTAAATAATTTAGTATCTGCACTCAATGACTCAGAACTCCACCCTCCGAAGCTCGCAAATCAGCATATTTCGGTCCTGCTATATGCCGATGAGGCGGTAATTCTATCTAGAACCCCCATTGGACTCAAAAGAGCACTAAGGAAGCTCGCAGCATACTGTGAAACTGAATGTCTCAAAATCAACTATCAAAAGACCAAGATACTCGCTTTTGGGGGAAAACCAAAGCTTAGAAGCTGGGAACTCTAAGGCCATAAATTAGAACAAGTCACAAATTATAAGTATCTAGGAATGGTGGTACAGGCCTCAGGAACCAACAAACGTCACATAAACTCCATCGGGAGCTCAGCGGAAAAAACCGCAAACTGTATCCTTAAATTTTTCAGAGCACAAGGGGGCTTCGTCATCCCCACGGCTCTAAAATTATACAAGGCCAAAACTTTGGCACAGCTCCTTTATGGATCCTTTCTGGGCCCGCCTTCCTCTGCTTTCTCCCCGCTTGAGAGAGTTCAATCCAAACTTCTTAGAGCTCTCCTCCAAGTCCCCAGATGTGTTTCAAACGCATGGGTTAGACTAGAAACGGGGATGATGAGAGTGGAGGCTTATATCTGCCTAACATCAATCTACAAATGGCTGACATTGAATCTGCTCCCCCGAGGGATAGCCCCATTGATCCTCTGCGATCAATTCCAGTCAGGCTGGCAGACTGCAGACCTGAACACCCTTCAGAAACTGGGTTTTGCCCCTCAAGCCCTTCTGAGCCTGGGGTTGGGCCAGGCAAAAGCCACGGTCAGGCAAAGAATCTTAGACACCGAGAGACAGCAGGACTGCGCAAGGTGCCCCGACTATAAAATTTGAGAAATTGAGAGAGATATAGCTGCACCGGCAGCATATCTCTTCTTTCTCGTATCTAAAAATGCAAGAAGAGCCTTTACACTCGCCAGAAGTGTAGCACCCTGCTTGTGGTTAACGCTTAGCTGGAATGAAATGTTCAACGCAGCAATAGAGAAATTAAAATAATAATTTATTTGTCAGACAAATAAATGAGAGGCACAGTGGTATATGGTTACCAAGCTCTGGCCTGGTCTCCTGCCATTATGGCCAGCACTTATATTCCCTCAGTCCAGCCCCCTTGCTCCTCCTTTGGCTGCCTCTGTCCAATCAGCCTGGTTGAATTTCCTATTGGCTGATTGCTATAACCAATCCTAAAAGATACACCCATTTCCTATTGCCTTTTATGGGATACAAAAAGCTATATATTCTTCTATCTATAAATGACAAATAAGTAGTCATATATCTTACATTTGTCTCAACAAGGAACCTTAATTACCAGCTCACCTCTTGCCCTCCTTGCCCTATTGCCCTCCAAAACAGATGGTTAATAGTTTTAAATTTTTATCTTAAACAGATGTCAGAGATCTTGGGTTCACATTCTCATGCATCATCAATGAAAGATCTCCTTTTTGGAGGTCTTTAAAACAAAGGCCTGACAATCATATGTCAGGAGTGCTCGATGGCGTCTCCTGTCTGGCAGGGGGCTGGGCTCGTTTGCCCCTCTGGTCTCCTACAGCAATATGACTCTATGAAATAAGAATTTAACATTTCTTTCTTTCTAGATCCTTTGCATAATTACATTTAAGCCAGTATATTTCATACATTATCATAGATAGCTTTTTAGAAGAATAAACCTTCTCAAAGTAAAAGGAGGGAATCAGTTTACAGCCTCAAAATAAAAATAGGAAAAAAGCCTCTTCTTCTGTTTACACTTCTCCAGCCAGTTGCTTTCTTTTCCATTTGCTCTTGGCCTTTAACCTTAGAAAGATATGGCTCAAGGCACATGGTTTTATTTTACTATTTACCAACTCTTAATTATGTAGGGTGGTGTAACCTTGCTCTCAGCCTGTAATTCCCTTTTACGACTTTGAGAATTGTTTTCTGCTATAAATCAGGGGGCCCCCTTGTCCAGGAGGATAAACATCTTGCCAAAGTACTTAGGCAGCTGGTCTTCTGCCTGGCATAAAACATTTGAAAATCTTTAAGCTCATTTTAAAATACAGACCCTAATCAAACTATAAGCCTTGATAAAAATGCAGGCTATGATTAGATGCCTCAGAAGCTCGGCTCTGCCCTCGCCGGTCCTGGAAGAAGCCTTTAAAAAGTCCCATATGCTCAGAGTCTTTGCGCCTGTCCATTGGGAGAGATAGGAAGCCCAGAGCACTTGTTCTTTAGATGTCTCTTTTATGAAGAGGAACGTAGTAAGACCATTGATCCTCTGCTGGTGAGGCTCGCCAACCTCCCGGAAAAGCAAAAACTTGACCTTTTCCTGTTAGGCAACGATCAGAAGACGACCTGGATGGTCGCCAGATTCTGTGTACAGATCTGTAGGCACAGACCATCTCCCAACTCAAACTAGTTCGTTATGAAAATCCCCAAACTCGGTTCCATGGGTGACTCTGGGTCAACTCCCTGCGATAGTTTATTGTTGTACATTTTTTAATTCTCTGTTTTTCTTCTGTGACTGTAACCCCAAGTGCGTTTTATGAGCTGGTCTCCAACCGTAATAAATTAGATAGATAGATAGATAGATAGATAGATAACATGGACATGGGTACCTAAAGGAAGTCAGTGTGAGCAAGTGAAATGTTGAGGACTAGTAACTTGTGGCAGAGGCAGATCTAGGGCAGTGCAGCCAGTTCTGCCAAACTGGGCATCAAGCCAAGGGGGGCACTGCAGAGTGTCGCAACTATGATGTAGTGAATTGAGCAGAGCAGGTGGTGAGGCAGGGAGCTGCTGGATTTTGACCTTGCACAGAGCGCCACCGAAATTTGAAAGATCAAAGTTCCCCCCACCTCACTTGTGGGCTGATTTGCAAAGCTACAATAGGCCCCACTGCATTTTCAGGACAGTGGCCTTTTTTTTAACCTATAACCACAATAATCAAGAATTATTGTTCCAGTTGCTAGAACTGAGCTGAGGGGGTCTCCTTGTACCTCTTTCCTAAAGCAAAGACATGAAGGATCTCTCTCCATGAGAACCTACCCGGACCCTGAAATAAACATCAGAGGCCCTTCTTTGTGTGCCTCCCCCACGAGAGGGCCAAAGGGTGGCAACACAAGAACGGGCCTTATCTGCAGTGGCTCCCTGTTTGTGGAATGCTTGGCTGGCACCTTCATCATACACCTTTAGGCACCAGGCAACAAAGGGAAATAGATTCAGGAGCAGTTGACACGAATAAGGAGTACCCAGTTCCCTTTTTCTCTCTAAGCCTGACATTGTTTAAAGAAAATGTGGGGTGCATTTTTACAGGCACTTACAAGAGGGTCAATCTTGCTGAACTCAGTGGGGCTACTCAGTGAGTAAAACTGCTCAGGGTTGCACAGCTGGTCAATTAAATGTATGTGTTTTAGCTGATTGACCACTAATTTCTTAAATTTGGCAAAAACTTGCCCCTGGGTAAAAAGTATTCTGAAAGATGCTTAAGCTTTCCTTTTTCTTGGGTACACAGGTGTACACCTGTAAACAGGTGCCCTATTGTGTTAGAACATGTGCAAGACAGGAGCATGGTCTTGTGTGGCCCACATTGTTCCCCATTGGGACCTTCAATGTGAACAGAAGAAGTTGCCTCCTATCCGGAGAGGACACTTGAAGGCACAGTGGAACCTTGGTTCTCAAATGGCTCAGTTGACGAACAAATCGGAACCCGAACGCCGCAAACCCAGAAGTTAAATGCTTTGGTTTGCAAACTTTTTTCGGAAGCCGAATGTCCGATGTGGCTGTCGGCTATTGTTTCCGGGGCGCCGGCGCCAATTGGAAGCCGCACCTTGGTTTTAGAACGTTTCGGAAGTCGAATGGACTTCCGGAACGGATTACATTCGAGAACCAGTGTACCACTGTACTATCAAATTCCAAATCCACATGAAAAAACCCCTCAGCATTCTAGCAGATTCCTTACAGGACTATAATTCCACACTGTATATATCACAATAAGAGACAGCATGCCTTCAACACATGGGCATCCAGTTCCTTAAACTGCATCAAGTCCATCAGTACCGATTTCCCATCAGATTGTTTCTGGGACAGAGTTGATCCTTGTTCTCCTTTCCTCTTGAAAGGCTACAAAATGGTTATCCTTGGGATGAGACAATATGTACATTAAAACATATATTGCAATGCCCACCATCATTGACCATTAGCCATGCTGGCTGAGACCATCTGTATGGCCACAGATTGCCCGTCCCTGATATTTTATTTTTATGGGTTTTCCACACACATCTGCTCAGCTTCTGTGAGAACAGGATGCGTGAATAGTTGGACCATTGGCCTGATCCAGCAGGCTCTTTTTATGTTCTTACGTTAGAGGTATGCTGCCTTTGTGCACGGCTCTTCCACTTACCTCTCATGTTCAAGCCATAATAAACGAGTGAGTGCCTGAGCATGTGCAGAGTGCCACCCTCCCTCAGTGGTGAAATAAATAATCACTACTTTTACTTGAAGCCCTGATAGCCATCGCACCCAGCAGCTCTGGTATGTTTCGTGCACACAATAGAGCACCCTTGATGGATCAAGACCGATGACACAATGCCACGTTGTGTTTCTGTTCCCTAGAAGTTGCTTCAACTTTCGTGCACACAATTTCTGCTGTTGATGGAGACCTTGGCATTATGATAAGAGTAACAGGAACAGCACTTACGGCGCCAAAACAAAAGTGAAAGCAGAACAAGTTTGGACAAAACAGCACAGCAGTGTGTCAAAGTTCCCTGGAGTCCCAAATGCACATTTCCTCCCCTGCCAGGTAGATTTCGGCAATTCATAGTCTATGTTTTATGTGGATCTGCCCACATATAATTAATGGAAAGGTCCATCTCCTGTTCCCATTGCCGATTGATATAAGAGGTGTGCTCAGTTTGTTTTTAGGGCGTCCTTCTTTTTGCAGGGAATGGGGTGTAGCATTTTTTGGTATTAATTCCTATACTATTTTCATCATCATCATCATCATCATCATCATCATCATCATCATTTATTACTTATACCCCGTCCATCTGGCTGGGTTTCCCCAGCCACTCTGGGAGGCTTCCAACAAAATAGTAAAAATACAATAAAACATCAAACATTAAAAACTTCCCTAAACAGGGCTGCCTTCAGGTATCTTCTAAAAGTGTAAGTTATATATCATTCATAATTCCACTTCATATCATTTTCATATAATTTAATTGTGATATTATGTTTTCAATACAGTGGTACCTTGCTTCTCGAACTTAATCCGTTCCGGAAGTCCATTCGCCTCCCAAAACCATTTGAAAACCAAGGCGCAGCTTCCGATTGGCTGCGGGAGCTTCCTGCACTCAAGCGGAAGCCGCGTCGGACGTTTGGCTTCCGAAAAACTGGAACACTCACTTCTGGATTTGCGGCGTTTGGGAGCCGATTTGTTTGGGAGCCAAGCCGTTTGACTACCAAGGTACAACTGTAAGTCTGATTGAATTTGGTGGGGCTTACTCTCAGGCAAGTGGGTTTAGAATTGCAGCCTGAAGCAGCTTTGGAGGCTGGCTGTGTCCACACTATGGACTTAGGACTTGCCTGCACCAGAGCAGAATCTGCAGTCTAGACTAGATTTGCATCACCCTGTCTCCCCATGAATATATGGGCCTTCAGATGAGATACTTCCCACCCCATTGTTCTCCTGGACCTTTTGCCCTTTAAATTCAGGGTTTTTCAGTCCTCAGAAAGTCCAAAATGGGCATGATCGAGAAACCCCTTTGCACGTAGTACAAGAAACATGTATTAGTGCTGAGCCCCGGAATAAATTTCCCCCATCATATTTGGGAGACAGATAAAACTATAACAAAAGATTATTATTTCTTTTTCTTACAGAGGAACAGCACAATTCTATGTGTCTTTGCTTTAGGAAAGACCTCTAGGAATTTCTGGTTACAAATCAAAACTTAGCCACCATGCTGAAAATAATGCAGGGCCTACCGTAGCTTTGCAAATAAGCCCACAAGTGACTAGCCCTCAACATTTCACTTGTTCGCCTTGACCTCATTAAGTAGAGGGTGGAGGAAATGCTTGTGCTTTCGGTTTAGAGAGCGAGGGGGAATTCTGGGGAATTCAAGCAAAGAACGAAGCGTCAAAACAGAGCTTTGTGGCTTGAGTATGACTTGATCTCAGTCCAGACAGATCAACCATATGTGGCCAGTTTACAAGCCCCCCTACCCCTGGTACCCTTTCTCCCTGTATTGCTGCTCCAGAACTTTTCACTGCTTAGAAATGTAGGACACAATGTTGGATGGTCGGAGGGGTTGGATTCCTATTGGATCGGTTAGTCTAGGCTTAGCAGAGTGAGCAGGGCAGGCAGCCCCTAGTGCCGTATTTACATGTAAGCTAAACAAGCTATAGTTTAGGGCCCCACTCTCTTGGTCCCCCCCCCCCCCAATTTAAAGGAAATAAAACCTGGGTGTACATTTCCAAAATATAAGGTAAAAAATATAAAAATAAAACCTACAGACAGCAACAGTGTTTTGTGTTGTGTAGGGACGCGGGTGGTGCTGTGGTCTAAACCACTGAGCCTCTTGGGCTTGCCGATCAGAAGGTCGGCGGTTCGAATCCCCGCGACGGTGTGAGCTCCCGCTGCTCGGTCCCTGCTCCTGCCAACCTAGCAGTTCGAAAGCACGTCAAAGTACAAGTAGATAGATAGGTACCGCTCCGGCGGGAAGGTAAACGGCATTTCCGTGCGCTGCTCTGGTTCGCCAGTCATGCTGGCCACATGCTGGCCACATGACCCAGAAAAACTGTCTGCGGACACATGCCGGCTCCCTCGGCCTATAGAACGAGATGAGCGCGCAACCGCAGAGTCGTCCGCGACTGGACCTAACGGTCAGGGGTCCCGTTACCTTTTAGCCATCACAAATAATACTGCTTTCTCTCAAAGTTGACACCTTTCACGAAAACTGATAAGTTACCTGTTGTAGGGAATCATTTCTCCTCTTTTCTTAATCCAAACCCACACTTTTAAGCCACTTACTTAAGCAAACTTAGACAAATTCTTTTCGAAGAATAACAAGGGTTGAGAGGAGGGCTAGATGTTACCTGGTTTTCAAAATCGGGATAGAGCACCAGCTAAATTTTGCAATGTACCAATATATCACCATGTCTGCAATCAGGATGGAGCTATGTAGAGGCACTAGCTGGCTTCACAGTTTTTCCCGCATGGTGATTTTTGCATAGAGCACACACACATACTTTAAGGCTGGGCAATGTATCAATACATTTGGGGGTGAGGAAATAAGTTTGAAGTCCACAGCGTGGTAACAGTGCCATAATATTAATCACAATGTGTGCGCGTGCCGTGTAAAAAACCATTATGTGGGAAAAACCGTGAAGCCAGTCATCGCTTCTCTCATGGTTCCTTCTGTCCCTGTTGCTCTGCACTATAAAATAACAGTTGTAAGTGTCTTAAAGCTTAGTAAAAATGTATCTGTTTTAGACCCCTAAGTAGCAGCAGTTTTCAGGACCTTACCCCCTTCACCTCTACATAGAGAACCCCTAGATATGCCTCTGCGCGTAAGATGTGATCATGCTGTAGGTACAGTCGTACCTCGGAAGTCGAACGGAATCCGTTCTGGAAGTCCGTTCGTCTTCCACAATGTTTGGGAACCAAGGCGTGGCTTCCAATCGGAAGCCTCGTAGGCCGCGTTGGACGTTCGGGTTCCAAATAACGTTCGCAAACCGGAACACTCACTTCCGGGCTTGCAGCTTTTGGGAGCCAAAACGTTCGACTTGCAAGGCGTTCGGGATCCAAGGTACGACTGTAAATTTATTAGATTGCCACATATTAAACAACTGAATCAAGCAAGAGGAACAAAACACAAGGACACATTTGGCGGAGAACAGTGAAACTTTATTGCATTTACAAACACACTGGGAAATCAAAGGCAAGCCCCAAAAGTTTGCACCAATTTATGGATTGTACTCTTTTTATTTACTGTTTGCTATATATATATAAAAAATCTGCTACTACTTTAAGTGAATGGATAGGACCACATTAGGGTGTCTCAAGAATATGGTGGATAAAATGCTAATGATTTGTGTTGCTGTACTGTAAAAGATGGGGGGGCGGGATTCAACACATTTTTATATGAACAAGTTTATGCCTAAACATTAATTGTACCCTTTCATTATCTGCTTTTCAAAATCAATCTAGGGTTTCCCACTTTACTCATTTTTTGATACGGCCTTTAAAAAGAAATCCTGGAACACCTCCCCGATTTCTTTGTTATACTGTAAATTTGTAAATAGCTACTGCAATCGATTTTAGCTCATTGAAACAAGTATCATGTTATATATATTATATATGTTTTCCATTTTTAAAAACTTTGTGTCAAGCTAAAAACCCTGTGCATCAAAACCGTGGTCAGTTTAGCAGTGATGCCCGAGACGGCTTCCAACAGGAGCTTAAAAATACATTAAAACATCAGTCATTAAAAACCTTCCCTAAACAGGGCTGCCTTCAGATGTCTTCTAAACATCAGGTAGTTGTTTATTCCTTTGACATCTGATGGGAGGGCGTTCCACAGGACGGGAGCCACTACCGAGAAGGCCCTCTGCCTGGTTCCCTGTAACTTGGCATCTCGCAGTGAGGGAACCGCCAGAAGGCCCTCAGCGCTGGACCTCAGTGTCCGGGCAGAACGTGTTAATGGTTTCAGAACTCACAGAGTTAAAGAGTTCTGGTGACGTCTCTTTCCTGAGGCGTGGTTAGAAACACTTAAGGGAGGGGTTTGACTCCGAGTGTTTCAGTCTGACTCTGGGACGCTATGCGAGAGGGAGAATGTGTCAGTTCTCGCCAGGTCTGAATTTATGGTGTTATTCCACATGATTAAAGGCTAAGAAGATAAGAAGGCCTTTGTGTCTGCTCTGAATTATTACACACGTGCTGCAATCCGCTTCTCACCGCTGTGTTCGCTCTGCTACCGGCAAGAGAAAGAGGCCTGAGGAGGACTTTCGCAGAGCACGGATAGCTTGCAAGCTACGCAAGGGAAGTGTGCCAGGCTCCATGTTCAGCCTCTGTTTACACTCTTGTCCGGCGTAATCCAAGAGAACGATGGGGGTGGAGATGCTCCTTCAGGTCTACTGGACCGAGGCCGTTTAGGCGGCTTTCAAGGTCAGCACCAACACTTTGAATTGTGCTCGGAAATGGACTGGGAGCCAATGTAGGTCTTTCAAGTTCTGTGGTCTGGGCGGCCGCTCCCAGTCACCAGTCTAGCTGCCGCATTCTGGATAAGTTGTAGTGCAGGACCTCTGAAAGGGCCTCTGGTTCTCCATCCCTGTTATATACACTGCAGTAACAGCTTGTACATGAGGCTGATTGTGGATGTAACTGTGATATCAAAGGGAACAAGACAGAGGCTTCTAATTGGCTTTACCCATTTTCAGTGGTTGATGTTCTTATGACTGCGACGGTCAGTCCTTCTGCATTTAAGTCAGATCATGCTGATGCTCCAGTGTCACCGTCTGTTTCAGAAGCTGCCACTTGGGGTCCTCAGGGAAGTGCTTCTTAATAAACAGAGCGGGGTGAGTAAGGAAGTAAAACTCATTGTACCTGCAAAAGGAGAAGGCGCAATAGTCTAGTATTTCATAATAATGCCTAAATCAGCACCAGGGCCAGACAGGCAAACAGAGTGGTGATCCAGAGCAGCTGGAGGGCATCTGGTTGAGGAAGCTGCTGTGTTGCAACAATCCAGCCTCCAGAATCCCCAGATTTTACACATGTAGCCCAGAATAAGCACAACACTCCAGAACTGTTCAAAGAGGATAAATAGATGGTATCTATCCCTGCCATCAGGACACTCCATGCCCATGGCTTAATAATAATAATAATAATAATAATAATAATAATAATAATGAAATATTACTTATACCCCCACCCATCTGGCCGGGCCTCCATAGCCACTCTGCACGGAATAACACTTCAAAGATTAAAAACTTCCCTAAACAGGGCTGCCTTCAGATGTCTTCTAAAAGTCAGATAGTTATTGTATTTCCTTGACATCTGATGGGAGGGCGTTCCACAGGGCGGGCGCCACTACTGAGAAGGCCTGGTTCCCTGTAACCTCACTTCTCACAGTGAGGGAACTGCCAGAAGGCCCTCAGAGCTGGACCTCAGGCTGAAGGATGGGGGTGGAGACACTCCTTCAGGTATACTGGGCCGAGGCCATTTAGGGCTTTAGAGGTCAGCACCAACACTTTGAATTGTGCTTGGAAATCTACTGGGAGCCAATGTAGGTCTTTCAGGGCCGGTGTTATATGGTCTCGGCGGCCGCTCCCAGTCACCAACCTAGCTGCAGCATTCTTATTGCACTTGCTTACATTAATCAGCCCTGCGGCCATCAAATTGCAAACTCTGACAAGTGGTCCAAGCAAAACAAAACCACCTGAAAGCAAATGAAGTTAACTGTGAGAGCCAGTGTGGTGTAGTGGTTAAGAGCGGTGGACTCGTAATCTGGGGAACCGGGTTCGCTTCCCTGCTCCTCCACCTGCAGCTAGTCACACTTCTCTGAAGTCTCTCAGCCCCACTCACCTCACAGAGTGTTTGTTGTGGGGGAGGAAGGGAAAGGAGATTGTTGGCCGCTTTGAGACTCCTTAGGGTAGTGAGAAAGCGGGATATCAAATCCAAGCTCTTCTTCTTCTGCTATCCCCTCAGTGTGTCCCACGCTCTGCCTGGTCTGCCTAACAACGTACCTGAAAGGGAACTTGCTAAAAGCAGTATTCACAGAGCCACTTCCCCAGGTGCAGTCTAAGAGATGCCACCTTCCATCAATGCGGACAGCATTCCAGGCATGGTCGCTCTTCCCCTTTACGCTGCAGCTGCCTATCAAATACTGGCACTGTATCCCTGCAATACTGAGAGGGGAAGGAAGGTATTCAGGAACAGTGTTGCTACCAAGAGGACAAGTGGTTGCTTTCACCGCTTTGATAGGCTGGAGTGGCCGCCCTTCATTTTGCTGGATCAGAGAAAACAGCAATCAGGTTCTCCACAGATTCTCATTTGCTCCAATTTGGCAGGAAAACACAAGTTTTCCTGGGATGAAAGAACAACAACAACATTTGGACACGGACCTGGAAAGCCAGGACCTGTGCCTATAAAGCACAGAGCAAAGGTAAGTATGGATGAGGAACTAAGTCACACAGGGAAGAGACCCATTAAATTCAAGTAATTTTTAAGTCTATGGATTCCAGTGGATCTACTCAATTCAATGCAGCCCTATATATGCAAGTTTGCTTCAGGATCATTCCTCCACTTACATGGTGGGTCATGTTCCGGAACCCCATGCACATAAGCAAACATTGTGTAAGTAGGGTAAAGGTGAAGGTAAAGGTAAAGGTAAAGGTAAAGGTAAAGGACCCCTGAAAGTTAAGTCCAGTCACAGAGAACTCTGGGGTTGCGGCACTCATCTCACTTTACAGGCCGAGGGAGCCGGCGTTTGTCCGCAGACAGTTTTTTCCGGGTCATGTGGCCAGCCTGACAAAGCCGCCTCTGGCGCAACAGAACACCGAAACCAGAGCAGCGCACGGAAACACCGTTTACCTTCCCGGCGGAGCGGTATCTATTTATCTACTTGCACTTTTTGGCATGTTTTCCAACTGCTAGGTTGGCAGGAGCTGGGACCGAGCAACGGGAGCTCACGCCGTCGTGGGGATTCGAACCGCCGACCTTCTGATCGGCAAGCCCAAGAGGCTCAGTGGTTTAGACCACAGCGCCACCCGTGTCCCTGTGTAAGTAGGGAGCACCCACTAAAAAAAAGCTCATTTTTTCCTGCTCTCCAGCTCTCTCTCCCCACAACACTCCTTTCAACCAGAGTTGAAGCTCTGGAGCTGGCTGGAGGACCTGTGGAAAAGCAGCAGCAGCTGCCATGCTGTGACGTGTGTCAGCTACTAGGTGGGGAGGCTGAGCAGCCTAAACAAAGCCCCACTGTGCCTCCGTTCTCTTTGGGGCTTCCTCCGCTCCCACTGAAGTCCTCTTTGGGTTCTGGCGAGGGTCTCCTCATGAGCCATGAGGACTCTCCAGATCTCTCCCGCCATTTTCTGCTTAGAATCTATTGATTTACATATTTCCGAGGGCTGTCACGTGCGAGTTGATCACGCCTAAGCATGGAGATAGCTGCCTAGGGCAAGGGGTGGGGAACCTGTGGCTCTCCAGATCTCCTATCGCTACAGCCAAGTAACAACCACTTGCCATGATGGCTGGAGCCAACAGAAGTTACCTGCACATTTCTTGAAAGAGTCGAGCATATCCACCGCAAATAGCCTTTCCTGACTGAAGGACATCAGCTGGTTTAAATGACACCTTGTCCAGGTTATAGCAGCCTTCCACATCATATTCTGTAGAAATAAAGACAGTGAGCACCCATTCTGATTTGCTTGTGGGGTGGCAACACTTTGCCACACTTTCCATCGTGTTTCTCAATATCTTTCCTGGTTGCCAAAATCTGACTGGGGGGTGGCGTGGCTTGTCTTGCAAGAGCTCCAAATGAACTTTTGATTGCACAACATGAATTTGCCCATATGTGATTGAATCGCACCTCAAAAGAGAAAGTCTGGAAGCACTCGTAAATCTGCTTTGTGTAGACCCAGGGTCTTGTTGCCAAATAAAAATGCACACTGGTGCAAGGGTTAGGAGTCGGGAGACACCTCCTCTCCTCCCGTGCTGCGACCTTTACTTTATTTTGACAAAGTAATAAGAATAAATAAATAAGAATAAAAATGTGCACCCCACCAGCGAGACTATTCCATTGTAACTATCCAACCTCCCAAAATTTCAACACCTCTAGCGATGGTTTGACCCCTTTCCATTATAACAGTACAAATTCTACAAACACCCTCCATATCTCCTCAAAATCATTCCTCCTGCATATTCCCCGTTGTCAGGGGTTCGGGGACAGAGGCACAGGGTAGGCAGGAGATGGAGAGCGATGGGGATGAATCCCAGGACAGCGAGGAAGAGGATGACAATGACTCTAGAGATTCCATGAGTCTTTCCAGCGAATCAGAGGATTCCCAGAAGGGGGCGTCGGTGGTCAAGGCCAGGGCAGCCCCAGGGGGGACTTGTCAGGAGCAGGGGGCCAGCGGGGGATCCCAAAGTGGCAGCTGGGCGTCAGGACCAGCCTCCCCGCCAGAGTGCAGCGAAGGGGGTGGAGGTTCCAGTGTATCAGGGGAGGCGGCTCCGGCAGTAGAGAAAGGAGGGAGGTCGGAGCAAGCCCCCCCCCGGAAGGGGAGGGGAGTAGTGAAGGGAGTAGCGTAGCTGTCAAAAGGAAAGTTAGAGGTTGGGGGCGCGCGCCAAGTTCAAATGTAGAGGCGCGCGGAAGTACAGGGAGCCCGGAGGAGGGGCCAGGTCCCAAAGCCCGCAGGAGGGGGCAAGAGCAGTCTGATTCCGCGTCGGAGGAATCCAGGAGGGGCGAAACCCCAGCGGGCAGAAAGACCCTGCGGAAAAGGAAAGAGAGAAAGAGGTGGAGCAGCGCAAGCCTCTTAAACTGGTGCAGGGGAGGGACAGATTCAGAAGGTACTTCAGCGGTCTAAGCCTAGCAGACGTAGGGCTGCGCGCCTCGGATCTGAAGCAAACAATGAACTGCAATAAACATTTTTGTATATAAGAAAAGAAAGGCGTTGGTCTTTTGTGAGCTGAGACTTGAGGCAGCCCTGACAGTAAGTCCCTTCTCAAAAAACTGCAAAAAATTTTTTTTTTGCAAAGCTCACGAAGTTTGGCAGACATGACTACTGAGGAGCAGATAACGACCCTGCAAAACGCAGTCGCTGAACTCTCCGTTGCAGTACGGGTCTCTCAGAAGACAGTTGCCGAAGCAGAAGCGCGATGCCAGGATCTGCAAGCCAGGTGGGATCAGGCGTGCAAACAGGGGTTCCCGGGGTCCAGATCAGAGGGAATCGGTCTCGGACGGAGGGGGGGCAATTTAGTAGCCCACTTCGATGGGAACCTGAAGCATTATCCCAGTTTCAGAGCAGACGTCCTATACGCGCTGCATTTGCTTCGAAAAGACTTCAAAGATGAGGAGGAGAAAGTAGGCTTTATTGTGTCCCATTTGCATGGGGAAGCTAGAACCTGGTTACGCAATTTGTGGCGCGAAGATGGTCTTGCCCGCAGGGACTCTGACGAATTTATCAAAGCCATGGACGCTTGCTTCCAATCTACCGTTGACGTTGATGTGGCGCGCCAGGAGATGCATGGATTGCGGCAGGGCAAGGCTACAGTGCGTCAGTACCATTCTCGCTTTTTTGCATTGCTGAATGTGCTGGGCTGGGAAAAGGACTCCCTGGCAGTGAGAGACTTGTTTTGGGAGGGGCTTCATGGCTCAGTAAAAGATGAGCTGGCTAGGGGAGACAGACCTCAAACCCTAGCAGACGTCGTGCAGAGGGCACTCACGATAGGGGTGCGCCACGAAGAACGCCCTTGGCACAGTGAGGAGGGGCGTCACGTCCGCCCACCAGCTAGAGCGCCTCCTTTTCTTCTTCCCAGGGACCTGGGACGTACAAATCCCTCGCCTATGCTGAAGGGAGGGGAGGAACCAATGGAGCTGGGTCGTGCAAAGGCTCAGTCAGCTGCCGGAGCCTCAGCGTCCGGAGCAGTCAAGGCGAAGCCTCCTAGAGGGACCAGGAAGTGTTACATCTGTGACAGTGCACAGCACATGGCTAAAGAGTGTCCCCAGAGGCTCCAGAAGCACACTGCAGCCTTAGCAACAGTAACAGGGGAAGAGTTCCAAGGAGAACAGTTTCAGGGAAACGAGAATGCCTGGCTGGAAGCAGAGATGCTGGGGCTCCGCCAGGCAAGTCAGTGAAGCAGTCCCCAGCGCTTTTGCAGCCTACAGACCCCTTACCACCCAAGCCAGTGGTGCAGCTCACTGCTACTCTCCAGCTACCTAATGGACTCACCCTGGAAGTCCCCATTACGATTGACTCAGGGAGCAACGCAGACTTCGTGGGGATGCAGTTCATCAAGCAGCATCGCATAGCGCTACTACCAGCCACGCTGCCTCTGAACGTCGTCACGGTAGATGGCAGAAAGTTGCTGGGTGGGCAAGTGGTACAACAGACGCCACCCATGCTGCTGAAAATTGGGAATCATCGCGAGGTCATCAGTTTCAATGTCACCCAACTGTCAGACACGCCTATAGTGTTAGGCATGAGTTGGCTGGATAGACACAGCCCATCATTAGCGTGGTACCAGCGGCAGCTCACCTTTGGCTCGTCCTACTGCGCACAACATTGCATCCAGACCGGCCAGGAGGAGGAGGGCCAGGAGGAAGGGCAGCAGTTGCATCTAGGCATGGTGCAGGCAGTGCCCCACAAGTACAAGGGGTTTTTGGAGGTCTTCTGTGAAAAGGAAGCTGACCAATTACCACCCCACCGGCCCTACGACTGTGCAATTGACCTCTTACCAGGGGCGACGCTGCCGACTGCGAAGCTGTATTCCATGTCTGAAGATGAGATGCAGGAACTCCGGGAGTTCATAGATCACAATTTGAAGCGGGGATTCATCCGAGAATCCAAGGCCGTGGGGGGCAGTCCTGTGTTTTTCGTGAAGAAGAAGGACACGCCCCAAAAAAGGCTCATTGTGGACTATAGGGCCATCAACTCGATGACAAAGCCCAAGGCCTTCCCCATGCCCAAGATTGACGACCTGCTCGCGACGGTGAGGAAGGGGAGGATCTTCACCAAGTTGGATCTACGCGGAGCATACAATCTAATACGCATGAGGGAAGGTGACGAGTGGAAGACGGCCATGTTCACGCCGCTGGGCACCTATGAATACAGAGTTATGCCGTTTGGTCTCCAAAATGGCTCCCACTGTTTCCAAGCATTCATGCACCACGTGCTAGCAGGACTCCTCTACAAGAAGTGCGTATGCTTCCTCGACGACATTCTGATCTTCTCAGAATCACAGGAGACTCACGAGAGAGACGTAAAGGAGGTCCTGCAGAGGCTACGGGAGCACAGACTCTACGCCAAACTGGAGAAGTGCCAGTTCGACGTGACGGAGGTGGATTTCCTGGGCTACCGGCTGTCCGACAAGGGACTAGCCATGGACAGCGCCAAAGTCCGCGCGGTGTTGGACTGGAATAGCCCGCGCAATCGGAAGGAGGTCCAGAGGTTCGTCGGCTTCGCCAACTTTTACCGCAAGTTCATCAGGGGTTTCGCGAAAGAGACGGCAGCTATCACGGACACCCTCAGTTCCAAGAAGAAAAAGTTCACCTGGACGGACCAGGCGGAGCAGTCCTTCAGGAGACTTAAGAGTCTCTTCGCGTCCGAAGACCAGCTGCTACACGTGAATCCCGGCAGGCCCATGCGGGTTGAGACTGACGCATCTGACAGAGCAGTGGGGGCCGTCCTCTTGCAGGAAGATCCGCAAGGGAACTGGAGGCCCTGCGCTTTCTATTCCCGGAAGCTCAGCAAGTCGGAACAGAACTACACCATCTGGGACAGGGAGTTGTTGGCCATCCACGCGGCTTTCAAGGCGTGGCGGCACTTCCTCATCGGAGCCAAGCACACCGTGCAGGTCCGCACGGACCACAAGAACCTAGAGTATTGGCGCACGGCGAAGCTCCAGAGCCAGAGGCACATGAGATGGGCGGAGTTCTTTGCGGATTTCGATTTCCGGATAGAGTATATCCCGGGAGACAACAACGTCATAGCGGACGCGCTCTCCAGGAAACCGCAGTATCTCGAGGAAGCGGCACCAGTGGCAGCCAGGCACATTTTCGCACCGCAAGCGTGGGCGTGCGCTTCCGCCGCCGTGGACCTGGACGCGGTACGACGCACGCTACAGACGGATCCGTTCGCACAATCCAAGATGGAGGAGGTGCGAAGAGGGACAGCAAAGGACGGCGAATTCCAGATACGCGACGGCCTGCTGACCCGCAAAGGTGCTCTCTACGTGCCGGGAGACGATCTCCGCGCGAAGGTTTTACAGCAGTTACACGACGCACCCAGCGCGGGTCACTTCGGCAAAGAAAAGACGGCGGACTTAGTAGCCAGAGACTTTTGGTGGCCCCAGATGCGGGGAGAGGTCGCGGATTACGTCGCCAGGTGTGACACTTGTCAGAGGTCCAAGCCAGTGCACAAGAAGCCAGCGGGATTGCTGGAACCGCTGGAGACGCCACTACAGCCGTGGGAACGGGTGGCGCTGGACTTTGTTACTGATCTGCCCAGTTCGCGGGGCAAGACGGCGGTGCTTGTGGTTGTAGACCTGTTCACCAAGATGGCGCACTTCATTCCTTGCGCGAAGGTGGCAACAGCGGAACAGACCGCCAAGCTGTTCATAGACCACGTGTTCCGGGTGCACGGCTTACCGCGGTCCATCCTGTCCGACCGGGGTCGCCAATTCATTTCCAGTTTCTGGCAGAAGCTCCTGTGCATCCTGAATGTCAAGATCAACTTAGCGTCGGCGAGACACCCGCAAACCAACGGCCAAGCGGAGAGGGTCAACGCCATCATGCAGCAGTACCTGCGATGTTACGCCAATCAAAAGCCTGCAACTTGGGTGGACTACTTGCCGATGGCCGAGTTTGCCTACAACAACACGAAGCACGCGTCAACGGGGGTGACACCGTTCTTCGCCAACAATGGGCGACATCCCAGAACCTTCCCGGCGTTGGAGACAACGACGCAGGGGGAGTCGCAGGGAGCTGAGCATTTAGCAGCAGAATTGCAGGAGGTCCACGAGGAGCTACGACGGCACTTGGAACTAGCTAAACACGCCTACAAAGTGCAGGCAGACAGGCACAGGAGGGCAGGAGAAGACATCCAGGTGGGGGACTGGGTATGGTTAGCAGCCCAGGCGGTGCCGGCCAAGTCGTTAGCTAAGAAGAAGCTAGGACACAAACAGCTAGGGCCATACCAAGTTGAGGGCAGGATCAATCCCGTAGCTTTTCGGTTGACCCTCCCAGAAGGTTCCCGAATGCACCCGGTCTTTCATAGGTCGGTGCTTACACCCTACAAGGCCCCACACAGATTTCAGGAGCCAGGGACGGCACCAGACCCACGTAGAGAGTAACCGGGGGGGGGGAAGTCACCGAGGACCCCGACACTCAACGAGGTCACGGAAATTCTGGACTCGAGATGGGGGGAGGAGGGAGTGGAATACCTCCTCGCCAGGGAAGGTACCCCGGCCAGCGCCAACAGTTGGGTGCCAGATTATGCTCTGGAGGAACCTCTTCTTAAAGACGAGTTCCATGCACTCTTCCCACACAGGCCCATGCCAGAGGAGTATTTTGACGACTGGCTTTTTACGCCCACACTTTCAGGCAGCACCTTCCGGGGGTTCTCCTCCGCAGAGGAGACCACGCCAGAATCGAGCCCTCCAAGGGGATCGTGCTCGGGGGTGGACACGGACCGCTCTTATTGGTGGGACGATCAACCAGAAGTGGGGTGGCGAAGGGGGCCTTGGCAAGCAGCATCGCCTGAAGTAACAGGGGGAGGGAAGGGTTTGGATGTGTTGGGGGAGGACCCCGGTTTCGAGCACGCATACACTGAACTGGAAGCAGAGGAGATCGACGTCGATGAACTGTATCCAGCATCTACCCCCGCTACAACGGAGCTCCCGGAACCTGCGCCAGAGCAGCGGGAGGGGGGAAGGGGGGGCTTCGAGGGGGGGATGGATGTCAGGGGTTCGGGGACAGAGGCACAGGGTAGGCAGGAGATGGAGAGCGATGGGGATGAATCCCAGGACAGCGAGGAAGAGGATGACAATGACTCTAGAGATTCCATGAGTCTTTCCAGCGAATCAGAGGATTCCCAGAAGGGGGCGCCGGTGGTCAAGGCCAGGGGAGCCCCAGGGGGGACTTGTCAGGAGCAGGGGGCCAGCGGGGGATCCCAAAGTGGCAGCTGGGCGTCAGGACCAGCCTCCCCGCCAGAGTGCAGCGAAGGGGGTGGAGGTTCCAGTGTATCAGGGGAGGCGGCTCCGGCAGCAGAGAAAGGAGGGAGGTCGGAGCAAGCCACCCTCCCGGAAGGGGAGGGGAGTAGTGAAGGGAGTAGTGTAGCTGTTAAAAGGAAGGTTAGAGGTTGGGGGCGCGCGCCAAGTTCAAATGTAGAGGCGCGTGGAAGTACAGGGAGCCCGGAGGAGGGGCCAGGTCCCAAAGCCCGCAGGAGGGGGCAAGAGCAGTCTGATTCCGCGTCGGAGGAATCCAGGAGGGGCGAAACCCCAGCGGGCAGAAAGACCCTGCGGAAAAGGAAAGAGAGAAAGAGGTGGAGCAGCGCAAGCCTCTTAAACTGGTGCAGGGGAGGGACAGATTCAGAAGGGACTTCAGCGGTCTAAGCCTAGCAGACGTAGGGCTGCGTGCCTCGGATCTGAAGCAAACAATGAACTGCAATAAACATTTTTGTATATAAGAAAAGAAAGGCGTTGGTCTTTTGTGAGCTGAGACTTGAGGCAGCCCTGACACCCGTCTTACCTTAATGGCACATGTTCATTTATCATTAATAGCTATGTATCCCACACCTCTTCATACCATTTTTCCATTTTATATTCTGCTTGCCCCTTCCACTTGCTAGCTATCATAATTTGTGCAGCTTTCAATAAATTTGTGAGCGAGTCCTTCATAGCCTGCAAACCTTCCACCCCATCGTAAATTGATAATAATGCTACCGCGGCACTTTCAGTGAGCTTTAACCCAGTGATTTCTGTTATCAATGAGCACCTCCTGATCCCTTCTGAGATTCATGGCTGAACAGAGATCCCAGTCAAGCTCTGTGTGAGCCAAACACCAAATCACTGATCCACACAGGTTACAATCCAGAATCCTTTGTGCAAATGGAGCTGACATGACTGGCTATGAAATGGTGAAAATGCCCGAGACAGCTGCAAAGAAGCCATGCTCGGAGTAGACCCACTAAATTTAATGTCCATGAGTTACTTACATCCATTGATTTCAGCCGGTCTACTCTGAATATAACTTGCTTTGATAGGACCTTACGTATCCATCTTCCTTGGCTGGCAATCACTGGACTGGGTGTCTGCTACAGAACTCTGCTACAGAGCTGGATTCATGGGCGCAGGGCAGTGACAAAGGCTGATCTTTTAATACCGGAAGTTGTCAGAGGCAAGGGGACTCAAGTATGCAGAAAGGTGGTACCCCCACCTACCTATATGGTGGCAGATCCACATCCAAATGGCTCGCACTTTCTCCAGGTCACTGGGGGCTTTTTGCAGCAAGACACTCACCAGGTTTTTCACGCTATTCCTGACATTCACCTGTTTCACAGAAGGTAAATAGACTTGGAAGCAGTTAATATGGACGAGGGGGTACCAGTTCCTTTCTTCTACCTAAGCCCACTTGTTTAAAGAAATTTTAGGGTGCAATCCTGCGTGCACTTACAAGAGTGTCTCTTGCTGAATTCACTGGGATTGCACAGTTAGTCGATTAAGTGTATGTGTTTTACTTGATTGATCAATCAAAGAATTTATTATACTTGCCAAAAATGTACCCTTGGGGGGGAAGTTGTTCTGAAGGGAGACGCATGATTAACCTTTCCTTTTTCCAGGGTTCACAGGCATGTTATTTCTACAATCTTCAGCTGAAACCCAAATCCTCTTTGCTACTGTCTCCCCACAAGTGCAGAGTTCCCCCATTGCTACTGGCAGAGGAACGGGGGGGAGCGCACTGCCCCCGGCACCATCGGGGAGGGGGTACCATTGCGGCCGCCCCCGACATGCGCCGTGCACCCCCCCACGTGCCGGGCACCACGCCCCCAGGATGCATGTCACGCCCCCGCAGGCGATGTGCCACGCCCCCGGGACACACGCCAGCCACGCCCCTGCCTGCTCTCCGCCCCTGGTGCCAGAGCATGCAGCTTCGCCACTGCCCATCGCACCTTTGGGTGGGTGGAAGTACAACTGGGGGGGGCATTCTGGGGGCAGGGAGGGACCAAGGCAACCCTGGATCCTGGGCCGGCCCTACTGTTGTCACTTGACAGCACTGGGGGAAACCCAGGGCTGATTACTGCACCAGTATATTAATTTTATGCCAGTTTAATTCTGGCGAGGCCCCCCAGAGATTCCTGGGAGTTGTGGTTTGGCAAGGGCACTGAGAATTTTCTGTTAATGACTGCTAGCCTTGTTCACAGAAGTATAGTACTCGGAGTTCCCCGAGGAGAGGAAATAACTACCAAATCAATTTCGGTCTGTAGTATAAATACGATCGAAAGTGAATTGTGAAAGAGAGAGGAGTCGTTCAAACCCTTTCATATTGCCTATGATTGCTAGCTCTCCTCCGAATTGACTTTGGAGCTATCTCCTGAATTTTTAAAGCAAAGCAATGCTGCAAAATAACTAAATATGGGTGTATATACATGCATTTAATTCACGCACGCACACAGAGAGAAAGAGAATCCTGTGGTTTGTTAAGGGTTCTAGGATTTGTAGCTCTGTGAGGGGAAAACTACAGCTCCCATAGTTCTTTTGGGGAGTTGGTGTTCTTTAAATGCATGGTGTGTGCAGCGCATGTGAATAGGTGCTCCACCGTGTTAGTTTTCTGGAAAACGGGAGCAGGGTCTTGTGACTCATGATGTTCCCAGTTTGGACCTTCCATCTCAACAGAAGTAATTGCCTCCTATCAGGAGAGGACACTTGAAAGCACTCTCAAATTCCAAATGCACATTAAAAACCTCAGCATCCTAGCAAATTCCTTGCTGCATATATCACAATAAGAGACAGCATACCTTCTGTGCATAGGCATCCAGTTCCTTAAACTTTGCCAAGTCTATTTGTATTGATTTCTGATTGGATTTATCCCATGGATAATCTAGGAACAAAAATGGAAACGTCCTTCTTGAAACAGTGGGGAAAGGGAGGGGGAGCAGAGGATGACCTATGATGTGATTTAAAGGGTTGGAATACAGGGAACCAATAGGGAATAGAGATAGGGAGCCTTTTCTGCTTCTCCCCAAGGGAAATACAGCAGCAGGGAGTAGACCAACATTGCTCTGCTTAAAAGGACACAGACAGAAGGAAGGAGAGGGAGAATGCTGAACCAGGTAGGATTTTGATCTGATCTTGCAAGACCACAAGGCGTATGGCATGGTTTGCACTTCCCACTGGAAGAGCTGGTACCTCCTTAGAGAAGCCCTCTTCGCCCCAAACATCTGGCTTTGATAGGAATCCCTTAAGCCCGGCTGCAAATTTCACTGCATCCGTCTGCAATGTGCATTCAACAGAACGCCAACTGCAAGCTCATTTCAGGAACTATAATGGTAGCATAACAAGAACACAAACAGGGCTGCTTGAGGTGAGGGAGGAAATGTACCCACCCACCCACATGCCACATATTGAAGCTCCAGCCTTAGAGGAAAAAATATAGTGCAGCTTTTCCCCCCAGCCAGAACTCACTGGAACTGAGTTCTGGCACCTCTCAGGTTGGTGCCATTGCCACTGTAAAAGAACAAGGGAAGCGTTCGTGGTGAGTTCTGGCACCTCTTTTTCTAGAAAAATAACACTGAGCGCAGTTAATTTTTACCATTCAAGCCTTGTTCCCAGGATATCCCAAGAGGCGGGTGCAGAGATGTAGCTTGGGGGGGGAGGGGGGCACTGGGCGCCACACCACAGGGGGCAGCACTTCCCGCGGGGCCAGAAGCGCGCCCGAGCCACGCATCTCTCCTGGGAGTGACGTGGTGGCTTGGGCCCCTGAGCGGCTAGCTACGCCACTGGGTGGTTGAGTGACGGGCTCATAAAATGATTTCCTAAGATACGCAGCACTACTAAGTAGTCTTAATATATACAGCAGGTGTAGGGGATCTTTGGCCCTCCAGATGCTGGGGAACTACAGCTCCCATAATCCCTGGCCATGCTTGCTGGGACTAACAGGTGTTGTCACCCAACAACATCTGGAGGGCCAAAGGTTCCCTGCAGCTGACACAGAGGATCCAGATCAATAGCCATACATAAGCTTCTATTTACCATACAGATCTTCTTCCTGAGGCAGCATTGATGCTTGTACTCCTCCCATCCTGAAAGCCTACTTGAAAGGCGCTCCTTGGTGCTTCGAGCCAGGAATGAAATGCCCAACTGGAGGGATGAGGGAAGAGCATGGCTTGATCTGGGTTTATCAAACCCTTCCTTGGAGACCTTGGCATTAGGAGGCGAGTAGCAGGAAGAGCATCCATGAAGTCAAAACAAAGGGGGAAAGCATAACATGTTGGAGCAAACCAGCGCTGGAGTGTGTCAAAGTTCCCTGCGTGGGGAAGCGCAGATACAGAAGGTGTCCCCATTGCTCATTTCCTCTCCCCTCCTGTGGTTTCCAGCAACTGGTATTCAGAAGCATTTCTGCCTCCAACTGTGAAGGCAGAGCATAGCCATCAATGCTAGTAGCCATTGATAGCCCTCTCCTCCAAGGACGTGTCTAATGCTCTTTCAAAGCCATCGATGTTTCGAGGCCTTCACGGTCTCTTGTGGGAACAAGTTCCATAGTTTAACTATGTGCTCCATGAAAAAGAATATATATTTAGTAATTAGATGCTTCTTTGAGGTTAGCTATCCGACGCATCAGCCTTGTTAGAATTTCTATTTCGCTGCCAGGCCCCCACCCTATTTCTTGAAGCATCTAGCTAGAAGCTTGTGCCAGCTTCCTCAGGTTGGCTCTCTCCAGCTAGGCTGAATAGGTGGGAAACTTTTGGACTTTGCGTGCCAGATCCTTATTGGGATCTGTATCTTGGGTCAAAATCCCTTTCACTACCAACAAAGAGACATCAGGCCTAAAAGGGAGGAGGGAAAGAGCCTAATATCACTACAGTCTTGGAGAGTCTCCCCCTTTTAGGACTGCAGTGAGATCAGGCTTAAAGGAAGGAGGGGAAGCCTTCGGGAGCCCCCACCTCTCTCTTGAAGAGCTCAGCAAGCTTGGGCTTCACAGGGAAGGGAAGAAACCTCTCCCTCCTTTTTTAGTGCTCAGAAGGATCTGAAGGGATGGGCAATTCTACTTAGTACTGAGTATTGGCTCGCCAAAGAGCTCTCTGCCAGGAGTGCCATGGCTCAGCCCAACTGAATGGGATGTTCTGCGTTGATATGAAGGGGGAGCCATCCTGCTTAGCAATGGGTCCCTGGTTTCTGCATTTCTTCAGAGGATCCTGACAACTAGTCCCATGCTTTGAGGGCTGTGCAAAGAAAGCAGCTTTGGAAAGCCATGTCCTATCAGTCAAGCCTCACCCCTTACCTGCATGTGAGAATGGCCTCATGGACCAAATGGGGAAGACTTGGGGAGGGGGCAAGATGTGCTCAGAGGTCAGACGTTCCCCACCCCAAAATTTCACCTCAGGAACCGATGGACTCTTACTTTGCCTCACAATCGTTTTGAAATGTGCCGGGTTTTCGACGTTCGGGAGCCGAAACGTTCCAAAACGCAGGCGTTCGGGAGCTGAGCTTTGACTGTAATATATTGGCGTCCGCATGAAATCCGCCCCATCCCATTGTTGTCCCGTGTCTTTAAATGCAGGGTTTTCCCATCCTTTGGAAGTCCAAAAGGGGCATGATCTTTGTACTTAGCACACGACTGAGTGCTAGCAGTAGGAGGAAGTGCAGGGGCTGAGCCCCAGAACAAAATTCCCCCCATCACTGATTCTTGTTTCTTTTCTTATCAAGGCAAAATCCTACGTGTCTTTGCTTTTCAAAAGATCTCCAAGGGTACAAGGGGATCCCTCAGCTCAATTCTAGCAAGCGGGACAGTTCTTGAGTTTTGTGGTTACACATCAATAGTCAGCCAGTCTCCTGAAAGTGCCATGGGGCCTGTTATGTATTCAGTGGTCTTGAGTCTGGACTAAGGATTCTGAGCTCCTGTGTTCTGATTCGATACATGATATCCAATCACAGAACATTTCTGGATTTGGGCTTCTGCCATTGGCCCTTAAACTCTGAGTCATGATTCGCAGCTTGGAAGTTTAGACAGCCAATCACGTGGGGAGTGGGAGCGGTCCAGGTCTTCAGAAATGTCTATAAGCAGTTGCTTCGACCCTGTTGTCCAGTTCAGTTACCAATCAACTCCTGTTTTTGCTTATCTTTAATCTTTTCCGAGAGACTATCTATCACACAGGATCTTAGAAAGTTGTCCCAAAACAAAGTTTGTCCTCAATACTGTCCTCTTCACATATATGGGGACATTCACCACCTGCACAGGCTCAATGTTTCCACATATTAAAGTAGCAAAAGTCCACATTAGCGGTGAATGTGAATTGCCACAAGCAATCTTGATTGCTTCTTAGCCCTCTCTAAGCAACATACAAACACGTACTCTAATGTAATTATTCTGTTCTAGTTGGCAAGCGGCTGCTAAGGTCACTTTGGTTTGACATCAAGGTTACTAATAAAGAAATAGAGGTGTTATACTGTATATATATATATATATGGCAATTATATAAATAATGTGTGTGTGTGTATCTCATAAGCGCAATTGTCTCTAAAAACATTAACTTGCCAAATATGCAGATTTCCCCCAGTGCTTCTGCTTTGCTAGGGTATTGGCTTATGTGACGCAGTCCTTCCCTTTTGAAAAACATGAGACCGATTGCCAATGCAACTGTGTTCTGGATAGATGCTTCTAATCGATTTTACATGTTCCAGCGAGTGATGTTTCTGTGGATGTTCCAGTCAGTCAGTCCTACAGAATAAAACTCAGGCATATTTTAGCCATCACACCCGTCCTTCTTCAGCCTTAATGTCTGTTTCAGAAGCTGCCATCTGGGGTCATCTGGGAAGTGATCCTCAATAAACAGAGCAGGATGGGTAAAGAAGTAAAACTCATTGTATCTGCAAAAGAAGACCGTGGAATCATGCAGTCTTTCATAACATTTCTGAAATCAGAACCAGGGTGAAGCAGGCCAAGCTGTTGAAGAATGCGTATGGAATATTTACATGCCCAATTCAGATTTCAAGTAGAACTATAATTTAGCATGTAGAGAATGAGCCCTAGAGGGCCTCAGGCTCACACTCTTCCCACCCCCCTCCATCTCTGCCCACCTGCACAGAGTTTGGAACCGACCTCCTGGTTTAGATTAAGCAAAGTTTGTTGTCTCACCCAAATCCGACAAACAGCGCTTTATGTTAACTATGGTTTGACAAGCCGTCTTTGAACTATAGTTTACCTAGCTAGCTTGTTTAAACAAACCATGGCTAACATTAGCCACAGTTAAAGGTCTGCATTGAGGGCACAAGGAGAAGGGGACGACAGAGGACGAGATGGTTGGACAGTGTTCTCGAAGCTACCAGCATGAGTTTGACCAAACTGCGGGAGGCAGTGGAAGACAGGAGTGCCTGGCGTGCTCTTGTCCAGGGGGTCACGAAGAGTCGGACATGACTAAACGACTCAACAACAACAACAACTGAGGGTATTGGCGGCGAGCTTTGGCTCGATTGGCGGTTAGGCATTGGTAGGGGTATTGTTATGCAAATGAGGGGGGGAGGAAGTGCCATCACCTTCCCCCAAAGCAAAGGGTAGTCCAGTAAAGGATTCCGGGGGGCGTTGCCCTGTCCGAAGCCTATGGAGGTGTGGGCCTAAGGCACGCCCCCGAGCGGTGACCCCGGGGGAGATCCTAGTTGATGTACATCAGCAGGACTCCCCCTACTGGTGGTTAACCCTCACCGGTCTTCATGCAATTGGGCTTCTCTGGAGCAGCAGAAAACAACCTTTCTCCCTCCTCTATGTGACATCCTTTTATATAGTTGAACATGGCTATCATATCACCCCTTAACCTCCTCTTCTCCAGGCTAAACATGCCCAGCTCCCTTAGCCGTTCCTCATAAGGCATCGTTTCCAGGCCTTTGACCATTTTGGTTGCCCTCCTCTGGACACGTTCCAGTTTGTCAGTGTCCTTCTTGAACTGTGGTGCCCAGAACTGGACACAGTACTCCAGGTGAGGTCTGACCAGAGCAGAATACAGTGGCACTATTACTTCCCTTGATCTAGATGCTATATTCCTATTGATGAGGCCCAGAATTGCATTGGCTTTTTTAGCTGCCGCGTCACACTGTTGGCTCATGTCAAGTTTGTGGTCAACCAAGACTCCTAGATCCTTTTCACATGTACTGCTCTCAAGCCAGGTGTCCCCCATCTTGTATTTGTGCCTCTCATTTTTTTTGCCCAAGTGCAATACTTTACATTTCTCCCTGTTAAAATTCATCTGGTTTGTTTTGGCCCAGTTCTCTAATCTGTCAAGGTCGTTTTGAAGTGTGATCCTGTCCTCTGGGGTGTTAGCCACCCCTCCCAGTTTGGTGTCATCTGCAAATTTGATCAGGATGCCCTTGAGTCCATCATCCAAGTCGTTGATAAAGATGTTGAATAAGACCGGGCCCAAGACAGAACCCTGTGGCACCCCACTAGTCACTCTTCTCCAGGATGAAGAGGAACCATTGATGAGCACCCTTTGGGTTCGGTCAGTCAGCCAGTTACAAATCCACTGAGTGGTAGCATAGTCAAGACCGCATTTTACCAGCTTCTTTACAAGAATATCATGGGGCACCTTGTCAAATGCCTTGCTGAAATCAAGGTAGGCTACATCCACTGCGTTCCCTTCATCTACCAGGCTTGTAATTCTGTCAAAAAACGAGATCAGGTTAGTCTGACATGACTTCTTTTTCAGAAATCCATGCTGACTATTGGTGATCACAGCATTCCTTTCTAGGTGCTCACAGACTGTTTGCTTAATGATCTGCTCCAGAATCTTCCCTGGTATTGATGTCAGACTGACTGGGCGGTAATTATTTGGGTCCTCTCTTTCCCCCTTTTTGAAAATAGGGACAACATCTGCCCTCCTCCAGTCTGCCGGGACTTCGCCTGTTCTCCAGGAATTCTCAAAGATGACTGCCAGTGGTTCTGAGATCACATCTGCCAGTTCTTTTAATACTCTTGGATGCAGTTCATCTGGCCCTGGAGACTTGAATGCATGTAGACTAGCCAAGTATTCTTGTACTATCTCCTTAGTTATTCTGGGCTGTGTTTCCTCTGCTGAATCATTTGCTCCAAATTTTTCAGGTCGGGCATTGTTTTCTTTATCGGAGAAGACTGAGGCAAAGAAGGCATGGAGGAGTTCAGCCCTTTCTGTGTCCCCTGTTTGCATTTCACCATCTTCTCCTCTGAGTGACCCCACTGTTTCTTTGTTCTTCCTTTTGCTACGGACATACCCATAAAAGCCTTTTTTGTTGCTTTTAACCTCTCTAGCAAGCCTGAGTTCATTCTGTGCTTTAGCTTTTCTGACTTTGTGTCTGCACGTGCTGGCTATTTGTTTGAATTCCTCTTTGGTGGTTTCCCCCCTTTTCCATTTTTTGTACACATCCTTTTTTAATCTTAACTCAGTTAAAAGTTCTTTAGATAGCCACCCTGGCTTCTTTAGGCACCTTCCATGTTTCCGTCTCATTGGTATTGCCTGAAGTTGTGCTTTTACTATCTCCCTCTTAACAAACTGCCAGCCATCATGAACTCCCTTTCCTTTTAGTATTACTGTCCATGGGATCTCACCCAGCACTTCCCTAAGTTTTATGAAGTCGGCTTTCTTAAAGTCAAGAAATTGAGTCCTAGTATGCTTG
The DNA here is from genome assembly GCF_964106645.2 of Podarcis pityusensis. Lineage (NCBI taxonomy): Eukaryota > Metazoa > Chordata > Lepidosauria > Squamata > Lacertidae > Podarcis > Podarcis pityusensis. Next base: position 3,386,294 of record NC_138045.1, read on the forward strand.
GCTGCTCCTTTCCGCTGTATAGTAAACTTCAGAAGAGCATGATCACTCGCGCCTAATGATCCTTCCACTTCTACCCCACTAACCAGGTCATCAACATTGGTTAGGACCAGATCTAAAATGGCTGTTCCTCTTGTTGCTTCTCCCACTTTCTGGACAACGAAGTTGTCTGCAAGGCCAGTGAGGAATCTGTTTGACCTTATGCTCTTGGCTGAGTTTGACATCCAACAAATATCCGGGTAATTGAAGTCCCCCATTACTACTATCTCCCTTCCTTTTGCATGCTTGGCCATCTGTTCCAGGAAGGCATCATCTATGTCCTCCGTTTGGCTTGGGGATCTATAGTAAACTCCCACAATGAGGTCACTGTTATTCTTCTCTCCCTTAATTTTGACCCAAATGCTCTCACTTTGGCTTTGAGGTTCTAAATCTTGGATCTCTTCACAGGTATACACATCCCTGACATATAACGCCACTCCTCCTCCTTTCTTGTCTGGTCTGTTTCTCTGAAATAGATTGTATCCCTCCATTATTACATTCCAATCGTGGGACTTATCCCACCAGGTTTCAGTGATGCCTATTATGTCATATTTAGTTTGCTGTCCCAAGAGCTCGAGCTCATCTTGTTTATTTCCCATGCTTTGTGCATTAGTGTACAGACATTGAAGTCCATTAATCATTCCCCCGTGTCTCTTATTTAAGGATTTTTTCCTCCCACCACTAGGTCTGCGTGCTGTTTGCTCCATTTGGTCTATGACATTTGGATGATCATCTTCATCAATTGATAGACTCCTACCTTCAGGAGCACTGTCTCCCTCCCCCACATTAGTCAGTTTAAAGCCCTCCTGATGAGGTTTCTGAGTTTTTTGGCAAAAACATTCCTCCCAACCGTTGTGAGGTGCAGCCCATCGCTTGCCAGAAGTCCATCTTCAAGAAACTGCAGTCCGTGATCTAAGACTCCAAACCGTTCCTGTTTACACCATTTGCGAAGCCAGCTGTTCACTTCCACTATTTTTCCCACTCTCCCTGGGCCACGTCGTTCAACTGGGAGGACAGATGAGATGACAATTTGTTCATTTAATTGCTTCAATTTCCTGCCCAGAGCCTCGTAGTCTCTTTTGATCTTCTGGAGGCTATTGCTTGCAGTGTCATTGGCTCCCTTTCCTGCCAACTCCATCTGGCCTAAGGGGCGGAGCCTGCACTCACCGCCACAGCTTAAGAGGCCTGAGGGAGGCTTCCGGGACACTGCTGCTGCTGCTGCTGCTGCTCTAGTGAGTGCTGGGTGGGCCGCTCCCCTTCCTGCCAACTCCATCTGGCCTAGGGGGCGGAGCCTGCACTCACCGCCACAGCTTAAGAGGCCTGAGGGAGGCTTCCGGGACACTGCTGCTGCTGCTGCTGCTGCTCTAGTGAGTGCTGGGTGGGCCGCTCCCTTTCCTGCCAACTCCATCGGGCCTAGGGGGCGGAGCCTGCACTCACCGCCACATCTTAAGAGGCCTGAGGGAGGCTTCCGGGACACTGTTGCTGCTCTAGTTAGTGCTGGGTGGGCCGCTCCCTTTCCTGCCAACTCCATCGGGCCTAAGGGGCGGAGCCTGCACTCACCGCCACAGCTTAAGAGGCCTGAGGGAGGCTTCCGGGACACTGCTGCTCCTGCTGCTGCTCTAATGAGTGCTGGGTGGGCCGCTCCCTTTCCTGCCAACTCCATCTGGCCTAGGGGGCGGAGCCTGTACTCACCGCCACAGCTTAAGAGGCCTGAGGGAGGCTTCTGGGACACTGCTGCTGCTGCTGCTCTAGAGAGTGCTGGGTGGGCCGCTCCCTTTCCTGCCAACTCCACCTGGCCTAGGGGGCGGAGCCTGCACTCACCGCCACAGCTTAAGAGGCCTGAGAGAGGCATCCGGAACACTGCTGCTGCTGCTGCTGCTGCTCTAGTGACTGCTGGGTGGGCCGCTCCCTTTCCAGCCAACTCCACCTTGCCTAGGGGGCGGAGCCTGCACTTACCGCCACAGCTTAAGAGGCCTGAGGGAGGCTTCCGAGACACTGCTGGTGCTGCTGCTTCTCTAGTGAGTGCTGGGTGGGCCGCTCCCTTTCCTGCCAACTCCATCTGGCCTAGGGGGTGGAGCCTGCACTCACCGCCACAGCTTAAGAGGCCTGAGGGAGGCTTCCGGGACTCCTGCTGCTTCTCTAGTGAGTGCTGGGTGGGCCGCTCCCTTTCCTGCCAACTCCATCTGGCCTAGGGGGCGGAGCCTGCACTCACCGCCACAGCTGAAGAGGCCTGAGGGAGGCTTCTGGGACACTGCTGCTGCTGCTGCTCTAGAGAGTGCTGGGTGGGCCGCTCCCTTTCCTGCCAACTCCACCTGGCCTAGGGGGCGGAGCCTGCACTCACCGCCACAGCTTAAGAGGCCTGAGGGAGGCTTCCGGGACACTGCTGCTGCTGCTCTTGTGAGTGCTGGGTGGGCCGCTCCCTTTCCTGCCAACTCCACCTGGGCTAGGGGGCGGAGCCTGCACTCACCGCCACAGCTTAAGAGGCTTGAGGGAGGCTTCCGGAACACTGCTGCTGCTGCTGCTGCTGCTCTAGTGACTGCTGGGTGGGCCGCTCCCTTTCCAGCCAACTCCACCTGGCCTAGGGGGCGGAGCCTGCACTCACCGCCACAGCTTAAGAGGCCTGAGGGAGGCTTCCGAGACACTGCTGGTGCTGCTGCTGCTCTAGTGAGTCCTGGGTGGGCCGCTCCCTTTCCTGCCAACTCCATGTGGCCTAGGGGGCGGAGCCTGCACTCACCACCACAGCTTAAGCGGCCTGAGGGAGGCTTCCAGGACACTGCTGCTGCTGCTGCTGCTCTAGTGAGTGCTGGGTGGGCCATTCCTTTCCTGCCAACTCCATCTGGCCTAGGGGGCGGAGCCTGCACTCACCGCCACAGCTTAAGAGGCCTGAGAGAGGCTTCCGGAACACTGCTGCTGCTGCTGCTGCTCTAATGAGTGCTGGGTGGGCCGCTCCCATTCCTGCCTATTCCATCTGGTCTAGGGGGCGAAGCCTGCTCTCACCGCCACAGCTTAAGAGGCCTGAGGGAGGCTTCCGGGACACTGCTGCTGCTGCTCTAATGAGTGCTGGGTGGGCCACTCCCTTTCCTGCCAACTCCATCTGGCCTAGGGGGCGGAGCCGGCACTCACCGCCACAGCTTAAGAGGCCTGAGGGAGGCTTCCGGGACACTGCTGCTGCTGCTCTAGTGAGTGCTGGGTGGGCCGCTCCCTTTCCTGCCAACGCCATCTGGCCTAGGGGGCGGATCTTGCACACACCGCCACAGCTTAAGAGGCCTGAGGGAGGCTTCCGGGACACTGCTGCTGCTATTGCTCTAGTGAGTGCTGGGTGGGCCGCTCCCTTTCCATCCAACTCCATCTGGCCTAGGGGGCGGAGCCTGCTCTCACCGCCACAGCTTAAGAGGTCTGAGGGAGGCTTCCGGGACACTGCTGCTGCTCTAGTGAGTGCTGGGTGGGCCGCTCCCTTTCCTGCCAACTCCATCTGGCCTAGGGGGCGGATCTTGCACACACCGCCACAGCTTAAGAGGCCTGAGGGAGGCTTCCGGGACACTGCTGCTGCTATTGCTCTAGTGAGTGCTGGGTGGGCCGCTCCCTTTCCATCCAACTCCATCTGGCCTAGGGGGCAGAGCCTGCTCTCACCGCCACAGCTAAAGAGGTCTGAGGGAGGCTTCCGGGACACTGCTGCTGCTCTAGTGAGTGCTGGGTGGGCCGCTCCCTTTCCTGACAACTCCATCTGGCCTAGGGGGCGGAGCCTGCACGCACCGCCACAGCTTAAGAGGCCTGAGGGAGGCTTCCGGGACACTGTTGCTGCTCTAGTGAGTGCTGGGTCGGCCGCTCCCTTTCCTGCCGACTCCATCGGGCCTAGGGGGCGGAGCCTGCACTCACCGCCACAGCTTAAGAGGCCTGAGGGAGGCTTCCGGGACACTGCTGCTGCTGTTCTAGTGAGTGCTGGGTGGGAGGCTCCCTTTCCTGCCAACTCCATTTGGACTAGGGGGCGGAGCCTGCACTCACCGCCACAGCTTAAGAGGCCTCAGGGAGGCTTCCGGGACACTGCTGGTGCTGCTGCTGCTCTAGTGAGTCCTGGGTGAGCCGCTCCCTTTCCTGCCAACTCCATGTGGCCTAGGGGGCGGAGCCTGCACTCACTGCCACAGCTTAAGGGGCCTGAGGGAGGCTTCCAGGACACTGCTGCTGCTGCTGCTGCTCTAGTGAGTGCTGGGTGGGCCATTCCTTTCCTGCCAACTCCATCTGGCCTAGGGGGCGGAGCCTGCACTCACCGCCACAGCTTAAGAGGCCTGAGGGAGGCTTCCGGGACACTGCTGCTGCTGCTGCTCTAGTGAGTGCCGGGTGGGCCGCTCACTTTCCTGCCAGCTCCATCTGGCCTAGGGGGCGGAGCCTGCACTCACCGCCACAGCTTAAGAGGCCTGAGGGAGGCTTCCGGGACACTGCTGCTGCTATTGCTCTAGTGAGTGCTGGATGGGCCGCTCCCTTTTAATCCAACTCCATCTGGCCTAGGGGGCGGAGCCTGCTCTCACCGCCACAGCTTAAGAGGCCTGAGGGAGGCTTCCGGGACACTGCTGCTGCTGCTCTACTGAGTGCTGGGTGGGCCGCTCCCTTTCCTGCCAACTCCATCTGGCCAAGGGGGCGGAGCCTGCACTCACCGCAACAGCTTAAGAGGCCCGAGGGAGGCTTCCGGGACACTGCTGCTGCTGCTGCTGTAGTAAGTGCTGGGTGGGCCGCTCCCTTTCCTGCCAACTCCATCTGGCCTAGGGGGCGGAGCCTGCACTCACCGCGACAGCTTAAGAGGCCTGAGAGAGGCTTTCGGGACACTGCTGCTGCTCTAGTGAGTGCTGGGTGGGCCGCTCCCTTTCCTGCCAACTCCATCTGGCCTAGGGGGCGGATCTTGCACACACCGCCACAGCTTAAGAGGCCTGAGGGAGGATTCCGGGACACTGCTGCTGCTATTGCTCTAGTGAGTGCTGGGTGGGCCGCTCCCTTTCCATCCAACTCCATCTGGCCTAGGGGGCGGAGCCTGCTCTCACCGCCACAGCTAAAGAGGTCTGAGGGAGGCTTCCGGGACACTGCTGCTGCTCTAGTGAGTGCTGGGTGGGCCGCTCCCTTTCCTGACAACTCCATCTGGCCTAGCAGGCGGAGCCTGCACGCACCGCCACAGCTTAAGAGGCCTGAGGGAGGCTTCCGGGACACTGTTGCTGCTCTAGTGAGTGCTGGGTCGGCCGCTCCCTTTCCTGCCGACTCCATCGGGCCTAGGGGGCGGAGCCTGCACTCACCGCCACAGCTTAAGAGGCCTGAGGGAGGCTTCCGGGACACTGCTGCTGCTGTTCTAGTGAGTGCTGGGTGGGAGGCTCCCTTTCCTGCCAACTCCATTTGGCCTAGGGGGCGGAGCCTGCACTCACCGCCACAGCTTAAGAGGCCTCAGGGAGGCTTCCGGGACACTGCTGGTGCTGCTGCTGCTCTAGTGAGTCCTGGGTGAGCCGCTCCCTTTCCTGCCAACTCCATGTGGCCTAGGGGGCGGAGCCTGCACTCACTGCCACAGCTTAAGGGGCCTGAGGGAGGCTTCCAGGACACTGCTGCTGCTGCTGCTGCTCTAGTGAGTGCTGGGTGGGCCATTCCTTTCCTGCCAACTCCATCTGGCCTAGGGGGCGGAGCCTGCACTCACCGCCACAGCTTAAGAGGCCTGAGGGAGGCTTCCGGGACACTGCTGCTGCTGCTGCTCTAGTGAGTGCCGGGTGGGCCGCTCACTTTCCTGCCAGCTCCATCTGGCCTAGGGGGCGGAGCCTGCACTCACCGCCACAGCTTAAGAGGCCTGAGGGAGGCTTCCGGGACACTGCTGCTGCTATTGCTCTAGTGAGTGCTGGATGGGCCGCTCCCTTTAAATCCAACTCCATCTGGCCTAGGGGGCGGAGCCTGCTCTCACTGCCACAGCTTAAGAGGCCTGAGGGAGGCTTCCGGGACACTGCTGCTGCTGCTCTACTGAGTGCTGGGTGGGCCGCTCCCTTTCCTGCCAACTCCATCTGGCCAAGGGGGCGGAGCCTGCACTCACCGCAACAGCTTAAGAGGCCCGAGGGAGGCTTCCGGGACACTGCTGCTGCTGCTGCTGTAGTAAGTGCTGGGTGGGCCGCTCCCTTTCCTGCCAACTCCATCTGGCCTAGGGGGCGGAGCCTGCACTCACCGCGACAGCTTAAGAGGCCCGAGGGAGGCTTCCGGGACACTGCTGCTGCTGCTGCTCTAGTGAGTGCTGGGTGGGCCGCTCCCTTTCCTGCCAACTCCATCTGGCCTAGGGGGCGGAGCCTTCATGCACCACCACAGCTTAAGAGGCCCGAGGGAGGCTTCCGGGACGCTGCTGCTGCTGCTCTAGTGAGTGCTGGGTCGGCCGCTCCCTTTCCTGCCAACTCCATCTGGCCTAGGGGGCGGAGACTGCACTCACCGCCACAGCTTAAGAGGCCTGAGAGAGGCATCCGGAACACTGCTGGTCCTGCTGCTGCTCTAGTGAGTCCTGGGTGGGCCGCTCCCTTTCCTGCCAACTCCATGTGGCCTAGGGGGCGGAGCCTGCACTCACCGCCACAGCTTAAGAGGCCTGAGGGAGGCTTCCAGGACACTGCTGCTGCTGCTGCTACTCTAGTGAGTGCTGGGTGGGCCGCTCCCTTTCCTGCCAACTCCATCGGGCCTAGGGAACGGAGCCTACACTCACCGCCACAGCTTAAGAGGCCTGAGGGAGGCTTCCGGGACACTGCTGCTGCTCTAGTGAGTGCCGGGTGGGCCGCTCCCTTTCCGGCCAGCTCCATCTGGCCTAGGGGGCGGAGGCTGCACTCACCGCCACAGCTTAAGAGGCCTGAGGGAGGCTTCCGGGACACTTCTGCTGCGGCTGCTGCTGCTCTTGTGAGTGCTGGGTGGGCCGCTCCCTTTCCTGCCAACTCCATCTGGCCAAGGGGGCGGAGCCTACACTCACCGCCACAGCTTAAGAGGCCTGAGGGAGGCTTCCGGGACACTGCTGCTGCTCTAGTGAGTGCCGGGTGGGCCGCTCCCTTTCCTGCCAGCTCCATCTGGCCTAGGGGGCGGAGCCTGCACTCACCGCCACAGCTTAAGAGGCCTGAGGGAGGCTTCCGGGACACTTCTGCTGCGGCTGCTGCTGCTCTTGTGAGTGCTGGGTGGGCCGCTCCCTTTCCTGCCAACTCCATCTGGCCAAGGGGGCGGAGCCTGCACTCACCGCCACAGCTTAAGAGGCCTGAGGGAGGCTTCCGGGACTCTGCTGCTGCTGCTATTGCTCTAGTGAGTGCTGGGTGGGCCGCTCCCTTTCCTGCCAACTCCATCTGGCCTAGGGGGCGGATCCTGCACTCACCGCCACAGCTTAAGAGGCCTGAGGGAGGCTTCCAGGACTCTGCTGCTGCTGCTATTGCTCTAGTGAGTGCTGGGTGGGCCGCTCCCTTTCCATCCAACTCCATCTGGCCTAGGGGGCGGAGCCTGCACTCACCGCCACAGCTTAAAAGGCCTGAGGGAGGCTTCCGGGACACTGCTGCTGCTGCTGCTGCTGCTCTAGTGAGTGCTGGGTGGGCCGCTCCCTTTCCTGCCAACTCCATCTGGCCTAGGGGGCGGAGCCTGCACTCACCGCCACAGCTTAAGAGGCCTGGGGGAGGCTTCCGGGACACTGCTGCTGCTGCTCTAGTGAGTGCTGGGTGGGCCGCTCCCTTTCCTGCCAACTCCATCTGGCCTAGGGGGCGGATCCTGCACTCACCGCCACAGCTTAAGAGGCCTGAGGGAGGCTTTCGGGACACTGCTGCTGCTGCTCTAATGAGTGCTGGGTGTGCCGCTCCCTTTCCTGCCAACTCCATCTGGCCTAGGGGGCGGATCCTGCACTCACCGCCACAGCTTAAAAGGCCTGAGGGAGGCTTCCGGAACACTGCTGCTGCTGCTGCTGCTGCTCTAGTGAGTGCTGGGTGGGCCGCTCCCTTTCCTGCCAACTCCATCTGGCCTAGGGGGCGGAGCCTGCACTCACCGCCACAGCTTAAGAGGCCTGGGGGAGGCTTCCGGGACACTGCTGCTGCTGCTCTAGTGAGTGCTGGGTGGGCCGCTCCCTTTCCTGCCAACTCCATCTGGCCTAGGGGGCGGAGCCTGCACTCACCGCCACAGCTTAAGAGGCCTGAGGGAGGCTTCCGGGACACTGCTGCTGCTGCTCTAATGAGTGCTGGGTGTGCCGCTCCCTTTCCTGCCAACTCCATCTGGCCTAGGGGGCGGAGCCTGCACTCACCGCCACAGCTTAAGAGGCCTGAGGGAGGCTTCCGGGACACTGCTGCTGCTGTTCTAGTGAGTGCTGGGTGGGAGGCTCCCTTTCCTGCCAACTCCATTTGGCCTAGGGGGCGGAGCCTGCACTCACCGCCACAGCTTAAGAGGCCTGAGGGAGGCTTCCGGGACACTGCTGCTGCTGTTCTAGTGAGTGCTGGGTGGGCCGCTCCCTTTCCTGCCAACTCCATTTGGCCTAGGGGGCGGAGCCTGCACTCACCGCCACAGCTTAAGAGGCCTGAGGGAGGCTTCCGGGACACTGCTGCTGCTGTTCTGGTGAGTGCTGGGTGGGCCGCTCCCTTTCCTGCCAACTCCATGTGGCCTAGGGGGCGGAGCCTGCACTCACTGCCACAGCTTAAGGGGCCTGAGGGAGGCTTCCAGGACACTGCTGCTGCTGCTGCTGCTCTAGTGAGTGCTGGGTGGGACATTCCTTTCCTGCCAACTCCATCTGGCCTAGGGGGCGGAGCCTGCACTCACCGCCACAGCTTAAGAGGCCTGAGGGAGGCTTCCGGGACACTGCTGCTGCTATTGCTCTAGTGAGTGCTGGATGGGCCGCTCCCTTTAAATACAACTCCATCTGGCCTAGGGGGCGGAGCCTGCTCTCACCGCCACAGCTTAAGAGGCCTGAGGGAGGCTTCCGGGACACTGCTGCTGCTGCTCTACTGAGTGCTGGGTGGGCCACTCCCTTTCCTGCCAACTCCATCTGGCCAAGGGGGCGGAGCCTGCACTCACCGCAACAGCTTAAGAGGCCCGAGGGAGGCTTCCGGGACGCTGCTGCTGCTGCTCTAGTGAGTGCTGGGTGGGCCGCTCCCTTTCCTGCCAACTCCATCTGGCCTAGGGGGCGGAGCCTGCACTCACCGCCACAGCTTAAGAGGCCTGAGAGAGGCATCCGGAACACTGCTGGTGCTGCTGCTGCTCTAGTGAGTCCTGGGTGGGCCGCTCCCTTTCCAGCCAACTCCATGTGGCCTAGGGGGCGGAGCCTGAACTCACCGCCACAGCTTTAGAGGCCTGAGGGAGGCTTCCGGGACACTGCTGGTGCTGCTGCTGCTCTAGTGAGTGCTGGGTGGGCCGCTCCCTTTCCTGCCAACTCCATGTGGCCTAGGGGGCGGAGCCTGCACTCACTGCCACAGCTTAAGGGGCCTGAGGGAGGCTTCCAGGACACTGCTGCTGCTGCTGCTGCTCTAGTGAGTGCTGGGAGGGCCATTCCTTTCCTGCCAACTCCATCTGGCCTAGGGGGCGGAGCCTGCACTCACCGCCACAGCTTAAGAGGCCTGAGGGAGGCTTCCGGGACACTGCTGCTGCTCTAGTGAGTGCCGGGTGGGCCGCTCCCTTTCCTGCCAGCTCCATCTGGCCTAGGGGGCGGAGCCTGCACTCACCGCCACAGCTTAAGAGGCCTGAGGGAGGCTTCCGGGACACTTCTGCTGCGGCTGCTGCTGCTCTTGTGAGTGCTGGGTGGGCCGCTCCCTTTCCTGCCAACTCCATCTGGCCTAGGGGGCGGAGCCTGCACTCACCGCCACAGCTTAAGAGGCCTGAGGGAGGCTTCCGGGACACTGCTGCTGCTGCACTAATGAGTGCTGGGTGGGCCATTCCCTTTCCTGCCAACTCCATCTGGCCAAGGGGCGGAGCCTGCACTCACCGCAACAGCTTAAGAGGCCTGAGGGAGGCTTCCAGGACTCTGCTGCTGCTGCTATTGCTCTAGTGAGTGCTGGGTGGGCCGCTCCCTTTCCTGCCAACTCCATCTGGCCTAGGGGGCGGATCCTGCACACACCGCCACAGCTTAAGAGGCCTGAGGGAGGCTTCCGGGACACTGCTGCTGCTATTGCTCTAGTGAGTGCTGGGTGGGCCGCTCCCTTTCCATCCAACTCCATCTGGCCTAGGGGGCGGAGCCTGCACTCACCGCCACAGCTTAAAAGGCCTGAGGGAGGCTTCCGGAACACTGCTGCTGTTGCTGCTGCTGCTCTAGTGAGTGCTGGGTGGGCCGCTCCCTTTCCTGCCAACTCCATCTGGCCTAGGGGGCGGAGCCTGCACTAACCGCCACAGCTTCAGAGGCCTGAGGGAGGCTTCCGGGACACTGCTGCTGCTGCTCTAATGAGTGCTGGGTGGGCCGCTCCCTTTCCTGCCAACTCCATCTGGCCTAGGGGGCGGAGCCTGCACTCACCGCCACAGCTTAAGAGGTCTGAGGGAGGCTTCCGGGACACTGCTGCTGCTGCTGCTCCAGTGAGTGCTGGGTGGGCCGCTCCCTTTCCTGCCACCTCCATCTGGCCTAGGGGGCGGAGCCTTCACTCACCGCCACAGCTTAAGGGGCCTGAGGGAGGCTTCCGGGACACTGCTGCTGCTGCTGCTGCTCTAGTGAGTGCTGGGTGGGCCGCTCCCTTTCCTGCCAACTCCATCTGGCCTAGGGGGCGGAGCCTGCACTCACCGCCACAGCTTAAGAGGCCTGAGGGAGGCTTCTGGGACACTGCTGCTGTTGCTGCTGCTACTGCTCTAGTGAGTGCTGGGTGGGCCGCTCCCTTTCCTGCCAACTCCATCTGGCCTAGGGGGCGGAGCCTGCACTCACCGCCACAGCTTAAGAGGCCTGAGGGAGGCTTCTGGGACACTGCTGCTGTTGCTGCTGCTGCTGCTCTAGTGAGTGCTGGGTGGGCCGCTCCCTTTCCTGCCAACTCCATCTGGCTTAGGGGGTGGATCCTGCACTCACCGCCACAGGTTAAGAGGCCTGAGGGAGGCTTCCGGGACACTGCTGCTGCTGCTGTTCCAGTGAGTGGTGGGTGGGCCGCTCCCTTTCCTGCCAACTCCATCTGGCCTAAGGGGCGGAGCATGAATTCACCGCCACAGCTTAAGAGGCCTGAGGGAGGCTTCCGGGACACTGCTGCTGCTGCTGCTGCTCTAGTGAGTGCTGGATGGGCCGCTCCCTTTCCTACCAACTCCATCTGGCCTAGGGGGCGGAGCATGAATTCACCGCCACAGCTTAAGAGGCCTGAGGGAGGCTTCCGGGACACTGCTGCTGCTGCTGCTCTAGTGAGTGCTGGATGGGCCGCTCCCTTTCCTGCCAACTCCATCTGGCCTAAGGGGCGGAGCCTGCACTCACCGCCACAGCTGAAGAGGCCTGACGGAGGCTTCTGGGACACTGCTGCTGTTGCTGCTGCTGCTGCTCTAGTGAGTGCTGGGTGGGCCGCTCCCTTTCCTGCCAACTCCATCTGGCCTAGGGGGAGGCGCCTGCACTCACCGACACAGCTTAAGAGGCCTGAGGGAGGCTTCCGGGACACTGCTGCTGCTGCTCTAGTGAGTGCTGGGTGGGCCGCTCCCTTTCCTGCCAACTCCATCTGGCTTAGGGGGCGAAGCCTGCACTCACCGCCACAGCTTAAGAGGCCTGAGGGAGGCTTCCGGGACACTGCTGCTGCTGATCTAGTGAGTGCTGGGTGGGCCGCTCCCTTTCCTGCCAACTCCATCTGGCCTAGGGGGTGGAGCCTGCACTCACCGCCACAGCTTAAGAGGCCTGAGAGAGGTGTCCTGGACACTGCTGCTGCTGCTGCTGCTGCTGATCTAGTGAGTGCTGGGTGGGCCGCTCCCTTTCCTGCCAACTCAATCTGGCCTAGGGGGTGGAGCCTACACTCACCGCCACAGCTTAAGAGGCCTGAGAGAGGCTTCCGGAACACTGCTGCTGCTGCTTCTGCTCTATGGAGTGCTGGGTGGGCCGCTCCCTTTCCTGCCAACTCCATCTGGCCTAGTGGGCGGAGCCTGCACTCACCGCCACAGCTTAAGAGGCCTGAGGGAGGCTTCCGGGACACTGCTGCTGCTGCTGCTCTAGTGAGTGCTGGGTGGGCCGCTCCCTTTCCTGCCAGCTCCATCTGGCCTATGGGGCGGAGCCTGCACTCACCGCCACAGCTTCAGAGGCCTGAGGGAGGCTTCCGGGACACTGCTGCTGCTGCTGCTCTAGTGAGTCCTGGGTGCGCGGCTCCCTTTCCTGCCAACTCCATCTGGCCTAGGGGGCGGAGCCTGCACTCACCGCCACAGCTTAAGAGGCCTGAGGGAGGCTTCCGGGACACTGCTGCTGCTGCTGCTCTAGTGAGTGCTGGGTGGGCCGCTCCCTTTCCTGCCACCTCCATCTGGCCTAGGGGGCGTAGCCTGCACTCACCGCCACAGCTTAAGAGGCCTGAGGGAGGCTTCCGGGACACTGCTGCTGCTGCTCTAGTGAGTGCTGGGTGGGCCGCTCCCTTTCCTGCCAACTCCATCTGGCCTAGGGGGCGGAGCCTGCACTCACTGCGACAGCTTAAGTGGCCTGAGGGAGGCGTCTGGGACACTGCTGCTGCTGCTGCTCCAGTGAGTGCTGGGTGGGCCGCTCCCTTTCCTGCCAACTCCATCTGGCCTTGGGGGCAGAGCCTTCACTCACTGCCACAGCTTAAGAGGCCTGATGGAGGCTTCCGGGACACTGCTGCTGCTGCTCTAGTGAGTGCTGCGTGGGCCTCTCCCTTTCCTGCCAACTCCATCTGGCCTAGGGGGCGGAGCCTGCACTCACCGCCACAGCTTAAGAGTTCTGAGGGAGGCGTCCGGGACACTGCTGCTGCTGCTCTAGTTAGTGCTGGGTGGGCCGCTCCCTTTCCTGCCAACTCCATCTGGCCTAGGGGACGGAGCCTGCACTCACCGCCACAGCTTAAGAGTTCTGAGGGAGGCGTCCGGGACACTGCTGCTGCTGCTGCTCTAGTGAGTGCTGGGTGGGCCGCTCCCTTTCCTGCCAACTCCATCTGGCCTAGATGGCAGAGCCTGCACTCACCGCCACAGCTTAAGAGTTCTGAGGGATGCTTTGGGACACTGCTGCTGCTGCTCTAGTTAGTGCTGGGTGGGCCGCTCCCTTTCCTGCCAACTCCATCTGGTCTAGGGGGCGGAGCCTGCACTCACCACCACAGCTTAAGAGGCCTGAGGGAGGCTTCCGGGACACTGCTGCTGTTCTAGTGAGTGCTGGGTGGGCCGCTCCCTTTCCTGTCAACTCCATCTGGCCTAGGGGGCGGAGCCTGCACTCAGCGCCACAGCTTAAGAGGCCTGAGGGAGGCTTCCGGGACACTGCTGCTGCTGCTCTAGTGAGTGCTGGGTGGGCCGCTCCCTTTCCTGCCAACTCCATCTTGCCTAGGGGGCGGAGCCTGCACTCACCGCCACAGCTTAAGAGGCCTGAGGGAGGGTTCTGGGACACTGCTGCTGCTGCTCTAGTGAGTGCTGGGTGGGCCGCTCCCTTTCCATCCAACTCCATCTGGCCTAGGGGGCGGAGCCTGCACTCACCGCCACAGCTTAAGAGGCCTGAGGGAGGCGTCCGGGACACTGCTGCTGCTGCTGCTCTAGTGAGTGCTGGGTGGGCCGCTCCCTTTCCTGCCAACTCCATCTGGCCTAGGGGGCGGAGCCTGCACTCACCGCCACAGCTTAAGAGGCCTGAGGGAGGCTTCCGGGACACTGCTGCTGCTGTTCTAGTGAGTGCTGGGTGGGCCGCTCCCTTTCCTGCCAACTCCATCTGGTCTAGGGGGCGGAGCCTGCACTCACCGCCACAGCTTAAGAGGCCTGAGGGAGGCTTCCGGGACACTGCTGCTGCTGCACTAATGAGTGCTGGGTGGGCCATTCCCTTTCCTGCCAACTCCATCTGGCCAAGGGGCGGAGCCTGCACTCACCGCAACAGCTTAAGAGGCCTGAGGGAGGCTTCCAGGACTCTGCTGCTGCTGCTATTGCTCTAGTGAGTGCTGGGTGGGCCGCTCCCTTTCCTGCCAACTCCATCTGGCCTAGGGGGCGGATCCTGCACACACCGCCACAGCTTAAGAGGCCTGAGGGAGGCTTCCGGGACACTGCTGCTGCTATTGCTCTAGTGAGTGCTGGGTGGGCCGCTCCCTTTCCATCCAACTCCATCTGGCCTAGGGGGCGGAGCCTGCACTCACCGCCACAGCTTAAAAGGCCTGAGGGAGGCTTCCGGAACACTGCTGCTGTTGCTGCTGCTGCTCTAGTGAGTGCTGGGTGGGCCGCTCCCTTTCCTGCCAACTCCATCTGGCCTAGGGGGCGGAGCCTGCACTCACCGCCACAGCTTCAGAGGCCTGAGGGAGGCTTCCGGGACACTGCTGCTGCTGCTGCTCTAGTGAGTGCTGGGTGGGCCGCTCCCTTTCCTGCCACCTCCATCTGGCCTAGGGGGCGGAGCTTGCACACACCGCCACAGCTTAAGAGGTCTGAGGGAGGCTTCCGGGATACTTCTGCTGCTGCTGCTGGTCTAGTGAGTCCTGGGTGGGCTGCTCCCTTTTCTGCCAATTCCATCTGGCCTAGGGGGCGGAGCCTTCACTCACCGCCACAGCTTAAGGGGCCTGAGGGAGGCTTCCAGGACACTGCTGCTGCTGCTGCTGCTCTAGTGAGTGCTGGGTGGGCCGCTCCCTTTCCTGCCAACTCCATCTGGCCTAGGGGGCGGAGCCTGCACTCACCGCCACAGCTTAAGAGGCCTGAGGGAGGCTTCTGGGACACTGCTGCTGTTGCTGCTGCTGCTGCTCTAGTGAGTGCTGGGTGGGCCGCTCCCTTTCCTGCCAACTCCATCTGGCTTAGGGGGTGGAGCCTGCACTCACCGCCACAGCTTAAGAGGCCTGAGGGAGGCTTCCGGGACACTGCTGCTGCTGCTGTTCCAGTGAGTGGTGGGTGGGCCGCTCCCTTTCCTGCCAACTCCATCTGGCCTAAGGGGCGGAGCATGAATTCACCGCCACAGCTTAAGAGGCCTGAGGGAGGCTTCCGGGACACTGCTGCTGCTGCTGCTCTAGTGAGTGCTGGATGGGCCGCTCCCTTTCCTGCCAACTCCATCTGGCCTAAGGGGCGGAGCCTGCACTCACCGCCACAGCTGAAGAGGCCTGACGGAGGCTTCTGGGACACTGCTGCTGTTGCTGCTGCTGCTGCTCTAGTGAGTGCTGGGTGGTCCGCTCCCTTTCCTGCCAACTCCATCTGGCCTAGGGGGCGGAGCCTGCACTCTCCGCCACAGCTTCAGAGGCCTGAGGGAGGCTTCCGGGACACTGCTGCTGCTGCTCTAGTGAGTGCTGGGTGGGCCGCTCCCTTTCCTGCCAACTCCATCTGGCCTAGGGGGCGGAGCCTGCACTCACCGCCACAGCTTCAGAGGCCTGAGGGAGGCTTCCGGGACACTGCTGCTGCTGCTCTAGTGAGTGCTGGGTGGGCCGCTCCCTTTCCTGCCAACTCCATCTGGCCTAGGGGGCGGACTGGTCCAACTGACTGGTCCATGGAGTGTCTATTTACCAGGAACTGGTAAGCCTGGCAGACCGGAATCCTAGGATAGTTAGGAAGCAGAAGCTCATTCCAGGCACAGCCCCTGGAGGGAACTTTTCAGGTCACAGAATAGCAGTTCAGTGAATTCTCCAGAGTGTTTCTCTCCAGTTTTATACAAATGAACGGTGAGGGATGGATGGGAATGGCAAGAAAAGCAGGTAAGGGCAGTGGTGAGTTTATGCTCTCGGGCCCTTTTGGCAGGCCCTATTCGTTCACCTTAATAAACCTGACTATGTCTGAAAATACAATACAATGGATTTAAAAGCTGAATTAATATATCACATAGGTTATCTTTTTTCCTATTACAGTACTTTCCGCTTCTACTGAAAAAAATACAGAGATAGATAGATAGATATAGATAGATGAGAGAGAGAGAGAGACAGATTTTTTTTCTGGGGGGACGCGGGGGGATGCATACCCCTAAGCATTTTGTGAATCTAAGTTTGGCCTCATTGAGGGGCCGTGTTTAAATATGAGTAAGAAAATGAGAGTACCCCTAAACATTTTAAAAGAAAAAAAGCACTGAATAGCTAGATAGCTTGCTAGCTTGCTAGCAAGCCCTTCTGAGCCTGGGGTTGGGCCTTCGCACCCAGCAGCTCTGGTATGTTTCGTGCACACAATAGAGCACCCTTGATGGATCAAGACCGATGACACAATGCCACGTTGTGTTTCTGTTCCCTAGAAGTTGCTTCAACTTTCGTGCACACAATTTCTGCTGTTGATGGAGACCTTGGCATTATGATAAGAGTAACAGGAACAGCACTTACGGCGCCAAAACAAAAGTGAAAGCAGAACAAGTTTGGACAAAACAGCACAGCAGTGTGTCAAAGTTCCCTGGAGTCCCAAATGCACATTTCCTCCCCTGCCAGGTAGATTTCGGCAATTCATAGTCTATGTTTTATGTGGATCTGCCCACATATAATTAATGGAAAGGTCCATCTCCTGTTCCCATTGCCGATTGATATAAGAGGTGTGCTCAGTTTGTTTTTAGGGCGTCCTTCTTTTTGCAGGGAATGGGGTGTAGTATTTTTTGGTATTAATTCCTATACTATTTTCATCATCATCATCATCATTTATTACTTATACCCCGTCCATCTGGCTGGGTTTCCCCAGCCACTCTGGGAGGCTTCCAACAAAATAGTAAAAATACAATAAAACATCAAACATTAAAAACTTCCCTAAACAGGGCTGCCTTCAGGTATCTTCTAAAAGTGTAAGTTATATATCATTCATAATTCCACTTCATATCATTTTCATATAATTTAATTGTGATATTATGTTTTCAATACAGTGGTACCTTGCTTCTCGAACTTAATCCGTTCCGGAAGTCCATTCGCCTCCCAAAACCATTTGAAAACCAAGGCGCAGCTTCCGATTGGCTGCGGGAGCTTCCTGCACTCAAGCGGAAGCCGCGTCGGACGTTTGGCTTCCGAAAAACTGGAACACTCACTTCTGGATTTGCGGCGTTTGGGAGCCGATTTGTTTGGGAGCCAAGCCGTTTGACTACCAAGGTACAACTGTAAGTCTGATTGAATTTGGTGGGGCTTACTCTCAGGCAAGTGGGTTTAGAATTGCAGCCTGAAGCAGCTTTGGAGGCTGGCTGTGTCCACACTATGGACTTAGGACTTGCCTGCACCAGAGCAGAATCTGCAGTCTAGACTAGATTTGCATCACCCTGTCTCCCCATGAATATATGGGCCTTCAGATGAGATACTTCCCACCCCATTGTTCTCCTGGACCTTTTGCCCTTTAAATTCAGGGTTTTTCAGTCCTCAGAAAGTCCAAAATGGGCATGATCGAGAAACCCCTTTGCACGTAGTACAAGAAACATGTATTAGTGCTGAGCCCCGGAATAAATTTCCCCCATCATATTTGGGAGACAGATAAAACTATAACAAAAGATTATTATTTCTTTTTCTTACAGAGGAACAGCACAATTCCATGTGTCTTTGCTTTAGGAAAGACCTCTAGGAATTTCTGGTTACAAATCAAAACTTAGCCACCATGCTGAAAATAATGCAGGGCCTACCGTAGCTTTGCAAATAAGCCCACAAGTGACTAGCCCTCAACATTTCACTTGTTCGCCTTGACCTCATTAAGTAGAGGGTGGAGGAAATGCTTGTGCTTTCGGTTTAGAGAGCGAGGGGGAATTCTGGGGAATTCAAGCAAAGAACGAAGCGTCAAAACAGAGCTTTGTGGCTTGAGTATGACTTGATCTCAGTCCAGACAGATCAACCATATGTGGCCAGTTTACAAGCCCCCCTACCCCTGGTACCCTTTCTCCCTGTATTGCTGCTCCAGAACTTTTCACTGCTTAGAAATGTAGGACACAATGTTGGATGGTCGGAGGGGTTGGATTCCTATTGGATCGGTTAGTCTAGGCTTAGCAGAGTGAGCAGGGCAGGCAGCCCCTAGTGCCGTATTTACATGTAAGCTAAACAAGCTATAGTTTAGGGCCCCACTCTCTTGGTCCCCCCCCCCCCAATTTAAAGGAAATAAAACCTGGATGTACATTTCCAAAATATAAGGTAAAAAATATAAAAATAAAACCTACAGACAGCAACAGTGTTTTGTGTTGTGTAGGGACGCGGGTGGTGCTGTGGTCTAAACCACTGAGCCTCTTGGGCTTGCCGATCAGAAGGTCGGCGGTTCGAATCCCCGCGACGGGGTGAGCTCCCGTTGCTCGGTCCCTGCTCCTGCCAACCTAGCAGTTCGAAAGCACGTCAAAGTACAAGTAGATAGATAGGTACCGCTCCGGCGGGAAGGTAAACGGCATTTCCGTGCGCTGCTCTGGTTCGCCAGTCATGCTGGCCACATGCTGGCCACATGACCCAGAAAAACTGTCTGCGGACACATGCCGGCTCCCTCGGCCTATAGAGCGAGATGAGCGCGCAACCGCAGAGTCGTCCGCGACTGGACCTAACGGTCAGGGGTCCCGTTACCTTTTAGCCATCACAAATAATACTGCTTTCTCTCAAAGTTGACACCTTTCACGAAAACTGATAAGTTACCTGTTGTAGGGAATCATTTCTCCTCTTTTCTTAATCCAAACCCACACTTTTAAGCCACTTACTTAAGCAAACTTAGACAAATTCTTTTCGAAGAATAACAAGGGTCGAGAGGAGGGCTAGATGTTACCTAGTTTTCAAAATCGGGATAGAGCACCAGCTAAATTTTGCAATGTACCAATATATCACCATGTCTGCAATCAGGATGGAGCTATGTAGAGGCACTAGCTGGCTTCACAGTTTTCCCCGCATGGTGATTTTTGCATAGAGCACACACACATACTTTAAGGCTGGGCAATGTATCAATACATTTGGGGGTGAGGAAATAAGTTTGAAGTCCACAGCGTGGTAACAGTGCCATAATATTAATCACAATGTGTGCGCGTGCCGTGTAAAAAACCATTATGTGGGAAAAACCGTGAAGCCAGTCATCGCTTCTCTCATGGTTCCTTCTGTCCCTGTTGCTCTGCACTACAAAATAACAGTTGTAAGTGTCTTAAAGCTAAGTAAAAATGTATCTGTTTTAGACCCCTAAGTAGCAGCAGTTTTCAGGACCTTACCCCCTTCACCTCTACATAGAGAACCCCTAGATATGCCTCTGCGCGTAAGATGTGATCATGCTGTAGGTACAGTCGTACCTCGGAAGTCGAACGGAATCCGTTCTGGAAGTCCGTTCGTCTTCCAAAATGTTTGGGAACCAAGGCGTGGCTTCCAATCGGAAGCCTCGTAGGCCGCGTTGGACGTTCGGGTTCCAAATAACGTTCGCAAACCGGAACACTCACTTCCGGGCTTGCAGCTTTTGGGAGCCAAAACGTTCGACTTGCAAGGCGTTCGGGATCCAAGGTACGACTGTAAATTTATTAGATTGCCACATATTAAACAACTGAATCAAGCAAGAGGAACAAAACACAAGGACACATTTGGCGGAGAACAGTGAAACTTTATTGCATTTACAAACACACTGGGAAATCAAAGGCAAGCCCCAAAAGTTTGCACCAATTTATGGATTGTACTCTTTTTATTTACTGTTTGCTATATATATAAAAAATCTGCTACTACTTTAAGTGAATGGATAGGACCACATTAGGGTGTCTCAAGAATATGGTGGATAAAATGCTAATGATTTGTGTTGCTGTACTGTAAAGGATGGGGGGCGGGATTCAACACATTTTTATATGAACAAGTTTATGCCTAAACATTAATTGTACCCTTTCATTATCTGCTTTTCAAAATCCATCTAGGGTTTCCCACTTTACTCATTTTTTGATACGGCCTTTAAAAAGAAATCCTGGAACACCTCCCCGATTTCTTTGTTATACTGTAAATTTGTAAATAGCTACTGCAATCGATTTTAGCTCATTGAAACAAGTATCATGTTATATATATTATATATGTTTTCCATTTTTAAAAACTTTGTGTCAAGCTAAAAACCCTGTGCATCAAAACCGTGGTCAGTTTAGCAGTGATGCCCGAGACAAGTGACTGTCCTTGAAGGATATCAAATTACACGGTAGGCGGATTCCATTCAAGCTGCTGCAGGTGCAGAAGTCTGCTTCAGAAGCTGCCATTTGGGATCATCTGGGAAGTGCTAATAATCAGAACAGGATGGTTGAGGAAGTAAATCACATGGTACCTGAAAAAGAGAGGTCAATAGTGCAGTATTTAGCAACACTATCTAAATCAGCAATAGGGGCAAACAAAGGTATCTAAGGTAGAGCATGGAATACTTACAGACCCAGTTCAGATGTCAAGTGAAACCATGGTTTAGTATGCTGGGAATGAGCCAAAGCAAGCCTTGGGCTCACACATTCCCCCCCTCCTCCCTCTACACAAGCGGTGAAGAGTTTGGAAACTACATCCTCGTTAGGCTTAACCACAGCTTGTGCCTCACCCAAATCTGATGAACTATGCTTATTGTTAACCATGGTTGATTGGTTTGATAAGCCATCTTTAAACCATGGCTCATCCAGCTAGCTTGTTTAAACTCTTAATCTCAGGGTCGTGGGTTTGAGCCTCACACGGGGCAAAAATAATAATCCTGCATTGCTGGGGGTTAGGCAAAATGACACTTGTGGTCCCTTCCAACTCTATAATAACTCTATAACTTTATAACGTTAACCACAGCTGAGAGTCTGGGGTGGTGTGCTAAACCAGCCTTCGCCAATCTGATTTCCTCCAGATGTTGCTGAATTCTTATGTCCCATCAACCACATGATAGTCAGGGATGATGGGACATCATCATCATCATCATCATCATCATTTATTACTTATACCCCGCCCGCCCGCCCGCCCAGCCAGGTCTCC
Organism: Podarcis pityusensis; assembly: GCF_964106645.2. Taxonomy (NCBI): domain Eukaryota; kingdom Metazoa; phylum Chordata; class Lepidosauria; order Squamata; family Lacertidae; genus Podarcis; species Podarcis pityusensis. The sequence continues at coordinate 3,407,203 of NC_138045.1, forward strand.
CCAGCCACTGTGGACGGCTTCCAACAGGAGCTTAAAAATACATTAAAACATCAGTCATTAAAAAACTTCCCTAAACAGGGCTGCCTTCAGATGTCTTCTAAACATCAGGTAGTTGTTTATTCCTTTGACATCTGATGGGAGGGCGTTCCACAGGACGGGAGCCACTACCGAGAAGGCCCTCTGCCTGGTTCCCTGTAACTTGGCATCTCGCAGTGAGGGAACCGCCAGAAGGCCCTCGGCGCTGGACCTCAGTGTCCGGGCAGAACGATGGGGGTGGAGACGCTCCTTCAGGTCTACTGGACCGAGGCTGTTTAGGCGGCTTTCAAGGTCAGCACCAACACTTTGAATTGTGCTCGGAAATGGACTGGGAGCCAGTGTAGGTCTTTCAAGTTCTGTGGTCTGGGCGGCCGCTCCCAGTCACCAGTCTAGCTGCCGCATTCTGGATAAGTTGTAGTGCAGGACCTCTGAAAGGGCCTCTGGTTCTCCATCCCTGTTATATACACTGCAGTAACAGCTTGTACATGAGGCTGATTGTGGATGTAACTGTGATATCAAAGGGAACAAGACAGAGGCTTCTAATTGGCTTTACCCATTTTCAGTGGTTGATGTTCTTATGACTGCGACGGTCAGTCCTTCTGCATTTAAGTCAGATCATGCTGATGCTCCAGTGTCACCGTCTGTTTCAGAAGCTGCCACTTGGGGTCCTCAGGGAAGTGCTTCTTAATAAACAGAGCGGGGTGAGTAAGGAAGTAAAACTCATCGTACCTGCAAAAGGAGAAGGCGCAATAGTCTAGTATTTCATAATATTGCCTAAATCAGCACCAGGGCCAGACAGGCAAACAGAGTGGTGATCCAGAGCAGCTGGAGGGCATCTGGTTGAGGAAGCTGCTGTGTTGCAACAATCCAGCCTCCAGAATCCCCAGATTTTGCACATGTAGCCCAGAATAAGCACAAAACTCCAGAACTGTTCAAAGAGGATAAATAGATGGTATCTATCCCTGCCATCAGGACACTCCATGCCCATGGCTTAATAATAATAATAATAATAATAATAATAATAATAATGAAATATTACTTATACCCCCACCCATCTGGCCGGGCCTCCACAGCCACTCTGCACGGAATAACACTTCAAAGATTAAAAACTTCCCTAAACAGGGCTGCCTTCAGATGTCTTCTAAAAGTCAGATAGTTATTGTATTTCCTTGACATCTGATGGGAGGGCGTTCCACAGGGCGGGCGCCACTACTGAGAAGGCCTGGTTCCCTGTAACCTCACTTCTCACAGTGAGGGAACTGCCAGAAGGCCCTCAGAGCTGGACCTCAGGCTGAAGGATGGGGGTGGAGACACTCCTTCAGGTATACTGGGCCGAGGCCATTTAGGGCTTTAGAGGTCAGCACCAACACTTTGAATTGTGCTTGGAAATCTACTGGGAGCCAATGTAGGTCTTTCAGGGCCGGTGTTATATGGTCTCGGCGGCCGCTCCCAGTCACCAACCTAGCTGCAGCATTCTTATTGCACTTGCTTACATTAATCAGCCCTGCGGCCATCAAATTGCAAACTCTGACAAGTGGTCCAAGCAAAACAAAACCACCTGAAAGCAAATGAAGTTAACTGTGAGAGCCAGTGTGGTGTAGTGGTTAAGAGCGGTGGACTCGTAATCTGGGGAACCGGGTTCGCTTCCCTGCTCCTCCACCTGCAGCTGCTGGGTGACCTTGGGCTAGTCACACTTCTCTGAAGTCTCTCAGCCCCACTCACCTCACAGAGTGTTTGTTGTGGGGGAGGAAGGGAAAGGAGATTGTTGGCCGCTTTGAGACTCCTTAGGGTAGTGAGAAAGCGGGATATCAAATCCAAGCTCTTCTTCTTCTGCTATCCCCTCAGTGTGTCCCACGCTCTGCCTGGTCTGCCTAACAACGTACCTGAAAGTGAACTTGCTAAAAGCAGTATTCACAGAGCCACTTCCCCAGGTGCAGTCTAAGAGATGCCACCTTCCATCAATGCGGACAGCATTCCAGGCATGGTCGCTCTTCCCCTTTACGCTGCAGCTGCCTATCAAATACTGGCACTGTATCCCTGCAATACTGAGAGGGGAAGGAAGGTATTCAGGAACAGTGTTGCTACCAAGAGGACAAGTGGTTGCTTTCACCGCTTTGATAGGCTGGAGTGGCCGCCCTTCATTTTGCTGGATCAGAGAAAACAGCAATCAGGTTCTCCACAGATTCTCATTTGCTCCAATTTGGCAGGAAAACACAAGTTTTCCTGGGATGAAAGAACAACAACAACATTTGGACACGGACCTGGAAAGCCAGGACCTGTGCCTATAAAGCACAGAGCAAAGGTAAGTATGGATGAGGAACTAAGTCACACAGGGAAGAGACCCATTAAATTCAAGTAATTTTTAAGTCTATGGATTCCAGTGGATCTACTCAATTCAATGCAGCCCTATATATGCAAGTTTGCTTCAGGATCATTCCTCCACTTACATGGTGGGTCATGTTCCGGAACCCCATGCACATAACCAAACATTGTGTAAGTAGGGTAAAGGTGAAGGTAAAGGTAAAGGTAAAGGTAAAGGTAAAGGACCCCTGAAAGTTAAGTCCAGTCACAGAGAACTCTGGGGTTGCGGCACTCATCTCACTTTACAGGCCGAGGGAGCCGGCATTTGTCCGCAGACAGTTTTTTCCGGGTCATGTGGCCAGCCTGACAAAGCCGCATCTGGCGCAACAGGACACCGAAACCAGAGCAGCGCACGGAAACGCCGTTTACCTTCCCGGCGGAGCGGTATCTATTTATCTACTTGCACTTTTTGGCATGTTTTCCAACTGCTAGGTTGGCAGGAGCTGGGACCGAGCAACGGGAGCTCACGCCGTCGTGGGGATTTGAACCGCCGACCTTCTGATCGGCAAGCCCAAGAGGCTCAGTGGTTTAGACCACAGCGCCACCCGTGTCCCTGTGTAAGTAGGGAGCACCCACTAAAAAAAAGCTCATTTTTTCCTGCTCTCCAGCTCTCTCTCCCCACAACACTCCTTTCAACCAGAGTTGAAGCTCTGGAGCTGGCTGGAGGACCTGTGGAAAAGCAGCAGCAGCTGCCATGCTGTGACGTGTGTCAGCTACTAGGTGGGGAGGCTGAGCAGCCTAAACAAAGCCCCACTGTGCCTCCGTTCTCTTTGGGGCTTCCTCCGCTCCCACTGAAGTCCTCTTTGGGTTCTGGCGAGGGTCTCCTCATGAGCCATGAGGACTCTCCAGATCTCTCCCGCCATTTTCTGCTTAGAATCTATTGATTTACATATTTCCGAGGGCTGTCACGTGCGAGTTGATCACGCCTAAGCATGGAGATAGCTGCCTAGGGCAAGGGGTGGGGAACCTGTGGCTCTCCAGATCTCCTATCGCTACAGCCAAGTAACAACCACTTGCCATGATGGCTGGAGCCAACAGAAGTTACCTGCACATTTCTTGAAAGAGTCGAGCATATCCACCGCAAATAGCCTTTCCTGACTGAAGGACATCAGCTGGTTTAAATGACACCTTGTCCAGGTTATAGCAGCCTTCCACATCATATTCTGTAGAAATAAAGACAATGAGCACCCATTCTGATTTGCTTGTGGGGTGGCAACACTTTGCCACACTTTCCATCGTGTTTCTCAATATCTTTCCTGGTTGCCAAAATCTGACTGGGGGGTGGCGTGGCTTGTCTTGCAAGAGCTCCAAATGAACTTTTGATTGCACAACATGAATTTGCCCATATGTGATTGAATCGCACCTCAAAAGAGAAAGTCTGGAAGCACTCGTAAATCTGCTTTGTGTAGACCCAGGGTCTTGTTGCCAAATAAAAATGCACACTGGTGCAAGGGTTAGGAGTCGGGAGACACCTCCTCTCCTCCCGTGCTGCGACCTTTACTTTATTTTGACAAAGTAATAAGAATAAATAAATAAGAATAAAAATGTGCACCCCACCAGCGAGACCATTCCATTGTAACTATCCAACCTCCCAAACTTTCAACACCTCTAGCGATGGTTTGACCCCTTTCCGTTGTAACAGTACAAATTCTACAAACACCCTCCATATCTCCTCAAAATCATTCCTCCTGCATATTCCCCGTCTTACCTTAATGGCACATGTTCATTTATCATTAATAGCTATGTATCCCACACCTCTTCATACCATTTTTCCATTTTATAGTCTGCTTGCCCCTTCCACTTGCTAGCTATCATAATTTGTGCAGCTTTCAATAAATTTGTGAGCGAGTCCTTCATAGCCTGCAAACCTTCCACCCCATCGTAAATTGATAATAATGCTACCGCGGCACTTTCAGTGAGCTTTAACCCAGTGATTTCTGTTATCAATGAGCACCTCCTGATCCCTTCTGAGATTCATGGCTGAACAGAGATCCCAGTCAAGCTCTGTGTGAGCCAAACACCAAATCACTGATCCACACAGGTTACAATCCAGAATCCTTTGTGCAAATGGAGCTGACATGACTGGCTATGAAATGGTGAAAATGCCCGAGACAGCTGCAAAGAAGCCATGCTCGGAGTAGACCCACTAAATTTAATGTCCATGAGTTACTTACATCCATTGATTTCAGCCGGTCTACTCTGAATATAACTTGCTTTGATATGACCTTACGTATCCATCTTCCTTGGCTGGCAATCACTGGACTGGGTGTCTGCTACAGAACTCTGCTAGAGAGCTGGATTCATGGGCGCAGGGCAGTGACAAAGGCTGATCTTTTAATACCGGAAGTTGTCAGAGGCAAGGGGACTCAAGTATGCAGAAAGGTGGTACCCCCACCTACCTATATGGTGGCAGATCCACATCCAAATGGCTCGCACTTTCTCCAGGTCACTGGGGGCTTTTTGCAGCAAGACACTCACCAGGTTTTTCACGCTATTCCTGACATTCACCTGTTTCACAGAAGGTAAATAGACTTGGAAGCAGTTAATATGGACGAGGGGGTACCAGTTCCTTTCTTCTACCTAAGCCCACTTGTTTAAAGAAATTTTAGGGTGCAATCCTGCGTGCACTTACAAGAGTGTCTCTTGCTGAATTCACTGGGATTGCACAGTTAGTCGATTAAGTGTATGTGTTTTACTTGATTGATCAATCAAAGAATTTATTATACTTGCCAAAAATGTACCCTTGGGGGGGAAGTTGTTCTGAAGGGAGACGCATGATTAACCTTTCCTTTTTCCAGGGTTCACAGGCATGTTATTTCTACAATCTTCAGCTGAAACCCAAATCCTCTTTGCTACTGTCTCCCCACAAGTGCAGAGTTCCCCCATTGCTACTGGCAGAGGAACGGGGGGGAGCGCACTGCCCCCGGCACCATCGGGGAGGGGGTACCATTGCGGCCGCCCCCGACATGCGCCGTGCACCCCCCCACGTGCCGGGCACCACGCCCCCAGGATGCATGTCACGCCCCCGCAGGCGATGTGCCACGCCCCCGGGACACACGCCAGCCACGCCCCTGCCTGCTCTCCGCCCCTGGTGCCAGAGCATGCAGCTTCGCCACTGCCCATCGCACCTTTGGGTGGGTGGAAGTACAACTGGGGGGGGCATTCTGGGGGCAGGGAGGGACCAAGGCAACCCTGGATCCTGGGCCGGCCCTACTGTTGTCACTTGACAGCACTGGGGGAAACCCAGGGCTGATTACTGCACCAGTATATTAATTTTATGCCAGTTTAATTCTGGCGAGGCCCCCCAGAGATTCCTGGGAGTTGTGGTTTGGCAAGGGCACTGAGAATTTTCTGTTAATGACTGCTAGCCTTGTTCACAGAAGTATAGTACTCGGAGTTCCCCGAGGAGAGGAAATAACTACCAAATCAATTTCGGTCTGTAGTATAAATACGATCGAAAGTGAATTGTGAAAGAGAGAGGAGTCGTTCAAACCCTTTCATATTGCCTATGATTGCTAGCTCTCCTCCGAATTGACTTTGGAGCTATCTCCTGAATTTTTAAAGCAAAGCAATGCTGCAAAATAACTAAATATGGGTGTATATACATGCATTTAATTCACGCACGCACACAGAGAGAAAGAGAATCCTGTGGTTTGTTAAGGGTTCTAGGATTTGTAGCTCTGTGAGGGGAAAACTACAGCTCCCATAGTTCTTTTGGGGAGTTGGTGTTCTTTAAATGCATGGTGTGTGCAGCGCATGTGAATAGGTGCTCCACCGTGTTAGTTTTCTGGAAAACGGGAGCAGGGTCTTGTGACTCATGATGTTCCCAGTTCGGACCTTCCATCTCAACAGAAGTAATTGCCTCCTATCAGGAGAGGACACTTGAAAGCACTCTCAAATTCCAAATGCACATTAAAAACCTCAGCATCCTAGCAAATTCCTTGCTGCATATATCACAATAAGAGACAGCATACCTTCTGTGCATAGGCATCCAGTTCCTTAAACTTTGCCAAGTCTATTTGTATTGATTTCTGATTGGATTTATCCCATGGATAATCTAGGAACAAAAATGGAAACGTCCTTCTTGAAACAGTGGGGAAAGGGAGGGGGAGCAGAGGATGACCTATGATGTGATTTAAAGGGTTGGAATACAGGGAACCAATAGGGAATAGAGATAGGGAGCCTTTTCTGCTTCTCCCCAAGGGAAATACAGCAGCAGGGAGTAGACCAACGTTGCTCTGCTTAAAAGGACACAGACAGAAGGAAGGAGAGGGAGAATGCTGAACCAGGTAGGATTTTGATCTGATCTTGCAAGACCACAAGGCGTATGGCATGGTTTGCACTTCCCACTGGAAGAGCTGGTACCTCCTTAGAGAAGCCCTCTTCGCCCCAAACATCTGGCTTTGATAGGAATCCCTTAAGCCCGGCTGCAAATTTCACTGCATCCGTCTGCAATGTGCATTCAACAGAACGCCAACTGCAAGCTCATTTCAGGAACTATAATGGTAGCATAACAAGAACACAAACAGGGCTGCTTGAGGTGAGGGAGGAAATGTACCCACCCACCCACATGCCACATATTGAAGCTCCAGCCTTAGAGGAAAAAATATAGTGCAGCTTTTCCCCCCAGCCAGAACTCACTGGAACTGAGTTCTGGCACCTCTCAGGTTGGTGCCATTGCCACTGTAAAAGAACAAGGGAAGCGTTCGTGGTGAGTTCTGGCACCTCTTTTTCTAGAAAAATAACACTGAGCGCAGTTAATTTTTACCATTCAAGCCTTGTTCCCAGGATATCCCAAGAGGCGGGTGCAGAGATGTAGCTTGGGGGGGGGAGGGGGGCACTGGGCGCCACACCACAGGGGGCAGCACTTCCCGCGGGGCCAGAAGCGCGCCCGAGCCACGCATCTCTCCTGGGAGTGACGTGGTGGCTTGGGCCCCTGAGCGGCTAGCTACGCCACTGGGTGGTTGAGTGACGGGCTCATAAAATGATTTCCTAAGATACGCAGCACTACTAAGTAGTCTTAATATATACAGCAGGTGTAGGGGATCTTTGGCCCTCCAGATGCTGGGGAACTACAGCTCCCATAATCCCTGGCCATGCTTGCTGGGACTAACAGGTGTTGTCACCCAACAACATCTGGAGGGCCAAAGGTTCCCTGCAGCTGACACAGAGGATCCAGATCAATAGCCATACATAAGCTTCTATTTACCATACAGATCTTCTTCCTGAGGCAGCATTGACGCTTGTACTCCTCCCATCCTGAAAGCCTACTTGAAAGGCGCTCCTTGGTGCTTCGAGCCAGGAATGAAATGCCCAACTGGAGGGATGAGGGAAGAGCATGGCTTGATCTGGGTTTATCAAACCCTTCCTTGGAGACCTTGGCATTAGGAGGCGAGTAGCAGGAAGAGCATCCATGAAGTCAAAACAAAGGGGGAAAGCATAACATGTTGGAGCAAACCAGCGCTGGAGTGTGTCAAAGTTCCCTGCGTGGGGAAGCGCAGATACAGAAGGTGTCCCCATTGCTCATTTCCTCTCCCCTCCTGTGGTTTCCAGCAACTGGTATTCAGAAGCATTTCTGCCTCCAACTGTGAAGGCAGAGCATAGCCATCAATGCTAGTAGCCATTGATAGCCCTCTCCTCCAAGGACGTGTCTAATGCTCTTTCAAAGCCATCGATGTTTCGAGGCCTTCACGGTCTCTTGTGGGAACAAGTTCCATAGTTTAACTATGTGCTCCATGAAAAAGAATATATATTTAGTAATTAGATGCTTCTTTGAGGTTAGCTATCCGACGCATCAGCCTTGTTAGAATTTCTATTTCGCTGCCAGGCCCCCACCCTATTTCTTGAAGCATCTAGCTAGAAGCTTGTGCCAGCTTCCTCAGGTTGGCTCTCTCCAGCTAGGCTGAATAGGTGGGAAACTTTTGGACTTTGCGTGCCAGATCCTTATTGGGATCTGTATCTTGGGTCAAAATCCCTTTCACTACCAACAAAGAGACATCAGGCCTAAAAGGGAGGAGGGAAAGAGCCTAATATCACTACAGTCTTGGAGAGTCTCCCCCTTTTAGGACTGCAGTGAGATCAGGCTTAAAGGAAGGAGGGGAAGCCTTCGGGAGCCCCCACCTCTCTCTTGAAGAGCTCAGCAAGCTTGGGCTTCACAGGGAAGGGAAGAAACCTCTCCCTCCTTTTTTAGTGCTCAGAAGGATCTGAAGGGATGGGCAATTCTACTTAGTACTGAGTATTGGCTCGCCAAAGAGCTCTCTGCCAGGAGTGCCATGGCTCAGCCCAACTGAATGGGATGTTCTGCGTTGATATGAAGGGGGAGCCATCCTGCTTAGCAATGGGTCCCTGGTTTCTGCATTTCTTCAGAGGATCCTGACAACTAGTCCCATGCTTTGAGGGCTGTGCAAAGAAAGCAGCTTTGGAAAGCCATGTCCTATCAGTCAAGCCTCACCCCTTACCTGCATGTGAGAATGGCCTCATGGACCAAATGGGGAAGACTTGGGGAGGGGGCAAGATGTGCTCAGAGGTCAGACGTTCCCCACCCCAAAATTTCACCTCAGGAACCGATGGACTCTTACTTTGCCTCACAATCGTTTTGAAATGTGCCGGGTTTTCGACGTTCGGGAGCCGAAACGTTCCAAAACGCAGGCGTTCGGGAGCTGAGCTTTGACTGTAATATATTGGCGTCCGCATGAAATCCGCCCCATCCCATTGTTGTCCCGTGTCTTTAAATGCAGGGTTTTCCCATCCTTTGGAAGTCCAAAAGGGGCATGATCTTTGTACTTAGCACACGACTGAGTGCTAGCAGTAGGAGGAAGTGCAGGGGCTGAGCCCCAGAACAAAATTCCCCCCATCACTGATTCTTGTTTCTTTTCTTATCAAGGCAAAATCCTACGTGTCTTTGCTTTTCGAAAGATCTCCAAGGGTACAAGGGGATCCCTCAGCTCAATTCTAGCAAGCGGGACAGTTCTTGAGTTTTGTGGTTACACATCAATAGTCAGCCAGTCTCCTGAAAGTGCCATGGGGCCTGTTATGTATTCAGTGGTCTTGAGTCTGGACTAAGGATTCTGAGCTCCTGTGTTCTGATTCGATACATGATATCCAATCACAGAACATTTCTGGATTTGGGCTTCTGCCATTGGCCCTTAAACTCTGAGTCATGATTCGCAGCTTGGAAGTTTAGACAGCCAATCACGTGGGGAGTGGGAGCGGTCCAGGTCTTCAGAAATGTCTATAAGCAGTTGCTTCGACCCTGTTGTCCAGTTCAGTTACCAATCAACTCCTGTTTTTGCTTATCTTTAATCTTTTCCGAGAGACTATCTATCACACAGGATCTTAGAAAGTTGTCCCAAAACAAAGTTTGTCCTCAATACTGTCCTCTTCACATATATGGGGACATTCACCACCTGCACAGGCTCAATGTTTCCACATATTAAAGTAGCAAAAGTCCACATTAGCGGTGAATGTGAATTGCCACAAGCAATCTTGATTGCTTCTTAGCCCTCTCTAAGCAACATACAAACACGTACTCTAATGTAATTATTCTGTTCTAGTTGGCAAGCGGCTGCTAAGGTCACTTTGGTTTGACATCAAGGTTACTAATAAAGAAATAGAGGTGTTATACTGTATATATATATATATATGGCAATTATATAAATAATGTGTGTGTGTGTATCTCATAAGCGCAATTGTCTCTAAAAACATTAACTTGCCAAATATGCAGATTTCCCCCAGTGCTTCTGCTTTGCTAGGGTATTGGCTTATGTGACGCAGTCCTTCCCTTTTGAAAAACATGAGACCGATTGCCAATGCAACTGTGTTCTGGATAGATGCTTCTAATCGATTTTACATGTTCCAGCGAGTGATGTTTCTGTGGATGTTCCAGTCAGTCAGTCCTACAGAATAAAACTCAGGCATATTTTAGCCATCACACCCGTCCTTCTTCAGCCTTAATGTCTGTTTCAGAAGCTGCCATCTGGGGTCATCTGGGAAGTGATCCTCAATAAACAGAGCAGGATGGGTAAAGAAGTAAAACTCATTGTATCTGCAAAAGAAGACCGTGGAATCATGCAGTCTTTCATAACATTTCTGAAATCAGAACCAGGGTGAAGCAGGCCAAGCTGTTGAAGAATGCGTATGGAATATTTACATGCCCAATTCAGATTTCAAGTAGAACTATAATTTAGCATGTAGAGAATGAGCCCTAGAGGGCCTCAGGCTCACACTCTTCCCACCCCCCTCCATCTCTGCCCACCTGCACAGAGTTTGGAACCGACCTCCTGGTTTAGATTAAGCAAAGTTTGTTGTCTCACCCAAATCCGACAAACAGCGCTTTATGTTAACTATGGTTTGACAAGCCGTCTTTGAACTATAGTTTACCTAGCTAGCTTGTTTAAACAAACCATGGCTAACATTAGCCACAGTTAAAGGTCTGCATTGAGGGCACAAGGAGAAGGGGACGACAGAGGACGAGATGGTTGGACAGTGTTCTCGAAGCTACCAGCATGAGTTTGACCAAACTGCGGGAGGCAGTGGAAGACAGGAGTGCCTGGCGTGCTCTTGTCCAGGGGGTCACGAAGAGTCGGACATGACTAAACGACTCAACAACAACAACAACTGAGGGTATTGGCGGCGAGCTTTGGCTCGATTGGCGGTTAGGCATTGGTAGGGGTATTGTTATGCAAATGAGGGGGGGAGGAAGTGCCATCACCTTCCCCCAAAGCAAAGGGTAGTCCAGTAAAGGATTCCGGGGGGCGTTGCCCTGTCCGAAGCCTATGGAGGTGTGGGCCTAAGGCACGCCCCCGAGCGGTGACCCCGGGGGAGATCCTAGTTGATGTACATCAGCAGGACTCCCCCTACTGGTGGTTAACCCTCACCGGTCTTCATGCAATTGGGCTTCTCTGGAGCAGCAGAAAACAACCTTTCTCCCTCCTCTATGTGACATCCTTTTATATAGTTGAACATGGCTATCATATCACCCCTTAACCTCCTCTTCTCCAGGCTAAACATGCCCAGCTCCCTTAGCCGTTCCTCATAAGGCATCGTTTCCAGGCCTTTGACCATTTTGGTTGCCCTCCTCTGGACACGTTCCAGTTTGTCAGTGTCCTTCTTGAACTGTGGTGCCCAGAACTGGACACAGTACTCCAGGTGAGGTCTGACCAGAGCAGAATACAGTGGCACTATTACTTCCCTTGATCTAGATGCTATATTCCTATTGATGAGGCCCAGAATTGCATTGGCTTTTTTAGCTGCCGCGTCACACTGTTGGCTCATGTCAAGTTTGTGGTCAACCAAGACTCCTAGATCCTTTTCACATGTACTGCTCTCAAGCCAGGTGTCCCCCATCTTGTATTTGTGCCTCTCATTTTTTTTGCCCAAGTGCAATACTTTACATTTCTCCCTGTTAAAATTCATCTGGTTTGTTTTGGCCCAGTTCTCTAATCTGTCAAGGTCGTTTTGAAGTGTGATCCTGTCCTCTGGGGTGTTAGCCACCCCTCCCAGTTTGGTGTCATCTGCAAATTTGATCAGGATGCCCTTGAGTCCATCATCCAAGTCGTTGATAAAGATGTTGAATAAGACCGGGCCCAAGACAGAACCCTGTGGCACCCCACTAGTCACTCTTCTCCAGGATGAAGAGGAACCATTGATGAGCACCCTTTGGGTTCGGTCAGTCAGCCAGTTACAAATCCACTGAGTGGTAGCATAGTCAAGACCGCATTTTACCAGCTTCTTTACAAGAATATCATGGGGCACCTTGTCAAATGCCTTGCTGAAATCAAGGTAGGCTACATCCACTGCGTTCCCTTCATCTACCAGGCTTGTAATTCTGTCAAAAAACGAGATCAGGTTAGTCTGACATGACTTCTTTTTCAGAAATCCATGCTGACTATTGGTGATCACAGCATTCCTTTCTAGGTGCTCACAGACTGTTTGCTTAATGATCTGCTCCAGAATCGTCCCTGGTATTGATGTCAGACTGACTGGGCGGTAATTATTTGGGTCCTCTCTTTCCCCCTTTTTGAAAATAGGGACAACATCTGCCCTCCTCCAGTCTGCCGGGACTTCGCCTGTTCTCCAGGAATTCTCAAAGATGACTGCCAGTGGTTCTGAGATCACATCTGCCAGTTCTTTTAATACTCTTGGATGCAGTTCATCTGGCCCTGGAGACTTGAATACATCTAAACTAGCCAAGCATTCTTGTACTATCTCCTTAGTTATTCTGGGCTGTGTTTCCTCTGCTGAATCATTTGCTCCAAATTTTTCAGGTCGGGCATTGTTTTCTTTATCGGAGAAGACTGAGGCAAAGAAGGCATTGAGGAGTTCAGCCCTTTCTGTGTCCCCTGTTTGCATTTCACCATCTTCTCCTCTGAGTGACCCCACTGTTTCTTTGTTCTTCCTTTTGCTACGGACATACCCATAAAAGCCTTTTTTGTTGCTTTTAACCTCTCTAGCAAGCCTGAGTTCATTCTGTGCTTTAGCTTTTCTGACTTTGTGTCTGCACGTGCTGGCTATTTGTTTGAATTCCTCTTTGGTGGTTTCCCCCCTTTTCCATTTTTTGTACACATCCTTTTTTAATCTTAACTCAGTTAAAAGTTCTTTAGATAGCCACCCTGGCTTCTTTAGGCACCTTCCATGTTTCCGTCTCATTGGTATTGCCTGAAGTTGTGCTTTTACTATCTCCCTCTTAACAAACTGCCAGCCATCATGAACTCCCTTTCCTTTTAGTATTACTGTCCATGGGATCTCACCCAGCACTTCCCTAAGTTTTATGAAGTCGGCTTTCTTAAAGTCAAGAAATTGAGTCCTAGTATGCTTGGCTGCTCCTTTCCGCTGTATAGTAAACTTCAGAAGAGCATGATCACTCGCGCCTAATGATCCTTCCACTTCTACCCCACTAACCAGGTCATCAACATTGGTTAGGACCAGATCTGAAATGGCTGTTCCTCTTGTTGCTTCTCCCACTTTCTGGACAACGAAGTTGTCTGCAAGGCCAGTGAGGAATCTGTTTGACCTTATGCTCTTGGCTGAGTTTGACATCCAACAAATATCCGGGTAATTGAAGTCCCCCATTACTACTATCTCCCTTCCTTTTGCATGCTTGGCCATCTGTTCCAGGAAGGCATCATCTATGTCCTCCGTTTGGCTTGGGGATCTATAGTAAACTCCCACAATGAGGTCACTGTTATTCTTCTCTCCCTTAATTTTGAGCCAAATGCTCTCACTTTGGCTTTGAGGTTCTAAATCTTGGATCTCTTCACAGGTATACACATCCCTGACATATAACGCCACTCCTCCTCCTTTCTTGTCTGGTCTGTTTCTCTGAAATAGATTGTATCCCTCCATTATTACATTCCAATCGTGGGACTTATCCCACCAGGTTTCAGTGATGCCTATTATGTCATATTTAGTTTGCTGTCCCAAGAGCTCGAGCTCATCTTGTTTATTTCCCATGCTTTGCGCATTAGTCTACAGACATTGAAGTCCATTAATCATTCCCCCGTGTCTCTTATTTAAGGATTTTTTCCTCCCACCACTAGGTCTGCGTGCTGTTTGCTCCATTTGGTCTATGACATTTGGATGATCATCTTCATCAATTGATAGACTCCTACCTTCAGGAGCACTGTCTCCCTCCCCCACATTAGTCAGTTTAAAGCCCTCCTGATGAGGTTTCTGAGATTTTTGGCCAAAACATTCCTCCCAACCGTTGTGAGGTGCAGCCCATCGCTTGCCAGAAGTCCATCTTCAAGAAACTGCAGTCCGTGATCTAAGAATCCAAACCGTTCCTGTTTACACCATTTGCGAAGCCAGCTGTTCACTTCCACTATTTTTCCCTCTCTCCCTGGGCCACGTTGTTCAACTGGGAGGACAGATGAGATGACAATTTGTGCATTTAATTGCTTCAATTTCCTGCCCAGAGCCTCGTAGTCTCTTTTGATCTTCTGGAGGCTATTGCTTGCAGTGTCATTGGTTCCCACATGAACCAAGAGGAAGGGGTATTTGTCAGTGGGTTTTATGATTCCTTGCAGTCGTTCAGTTACATCTTGGATCTTAGCCCCGGGGAGACAGCACACTTCCCGAGACATCTTGTCAGGCCCAGAGACCAACTAAGTTAGTTATTGGTATGAGCTTTCGTGTGCATGCACACTTCTTCAGATACCATGCACATGGAAGCTCATACCAATAACAAACTTAGTTGGTCTCTAAGGTGCTACTGGAAGGCATTTTTTTATTTTGTTTCAACTACGGCAGACCAGCATGGCTACCTACCTGTAACTTGTAATATGAAAGAAAGAAATGAGGCAGGCTGTGGCCACAGTTGGGTCTGTTAGCACTACTGAGCCATGGCTTTCCTGAAAAGTAAAGTAGTGGTCCCAGGTGACACTCAAAATAATTCTATTTTCGCCATCAAAATCCCACAATGCACATCCCTAATGAGGCAGACCGGACAGGACAAGAACAAGTGTGAAATGCAATGAGCTGGGAAGGCTGTTGTTTGGCTTCTGAAAACAGCAAAGTGAAGGAGGACCTTGTTAAAAAGAAAGAAGGAAGGAAGGAAGGAAGGAAGGAAGGAAGGAAGGAAGGAAGGAAGGAAGGAAGGAAGGAAGGAAAGAAAGAAAGAAAGAAAGAAAGAAAGAAAGAAAGAAAGAAAGAAAGAAAGAAAGAAAGAAAGAAAGAAAGAAGTGAAAGCAGCCACAGTCCCTTGATCACAAGGGTGTTGCGTGGCAAGTCCCCCTCCCCCCTTGAGAAATAAAGACACAGGACACGGTATATAAGGTTAATGGGCGAAACTTGGCCACAACTTTATTGATTGCAGGAATTGAGCGGTATTGGCTTAGGCATTGGTCCTATCAGCTAACTGGCTTCAACCCAATTGCATGAAGACCGGTGAGGGTTAACCACCAGTAGGGGGAGTCCTGCTGATGTACATCAACTAGGATCTCCCCCGGGGTCACCGCTCGGGGGCGTGCCTTAGGCCCACACCTCCATAGGCTTCGGACAGGGCAACGCCCCCCGGAATCCTTTACTGGACTACCCTTTGCTTTGGGGGAAGGTGATGGCACTTCCTCCCCCCCTCATTTGCATAACAATACCCCTACCAATGCCTAACCGCCAATCGAGCCAAAGCTCGCCGCCAATACCCTCAGTTGTTGTTGTTGTTGAGTCGTTTAGTCATGTCCGACTCTTCGTGACCCCCTGGACAAGAGCACGCCAGGCACTCCTGTCTTCCACTGCCTCCCGCAGTTTGGTCAAACGCATGCTGGTAGCTTCGAGAACACTGTCCAACCATCTCGTCCTCTGTCGTCCCCTTCTCCTTGTGCCCTCAATGCAGACCTTTAACTGTGGCTAATGTTAGCCATGGTTTGTTTAAACAAGCTAGCTAGGTAAACTATAGTTCAAAGACGGCTTGTCAAACCATAGTTAACATAAAGCGCTGTTTGTCGGATTTGGGTGAGACAACAAACTTTGCTTAATCTAAACCAGGAGGTCGGTTCCAAACTCTGTGCAGGTGGGCAGAGATGGAGGGGGGTGGGAAGAGTGTGAGCCTGAGGCCCTCTAGGGCTCATTCTCTACATGCTAAATTATAGTTCTACTTGAAATCTGAATTGGGCATGTAAATATTCCATACGCATTCTTCAACAGCTTGGCCTGCTTCACCCTGGTTCTGATTTCAGAAATGTTATGAAAGACTGCATGATTCCACGGTCTTCTTTTGCAGATACAATGAGTTTTACTTCTTTACCCATCCTGCTCTGTTTATTGAGGATCACTTCCCAGATGACCCCAGATGGCAGCTTCTGAAACAGACATTAAGGCTGAAGAAGGACGGGTGTGATGGCTAAAATATGCCTGAGTTTTATTCTGTAGGACTGACTGACTGGAACATCCACAGAAACATCACTCGCTGGAACATGTAAAATCGATTAGAAGCATCTATCCAGAACACAGTTGCATTGGCAATCGGTCTCATGTTTTTCAAAAGGGAAGGACTGCGTCACATAAGCCAATACCCTAGCAAAGCAGAAGCACTGGGGGAAATCTGCATATTTGGCAAGTTAATGTTTTTAGAGACAATTGCGCTTATGAGATACACACACACACATTATTTATATAATTGCCATATATATATATATATATATACACACACACAGTATAACACCTCTATTTCTTTATTAGTAACCTTGATGTCAAACCAAAGTGACCTTAGCAGCCGCTTGCCAACTAGAACAGAATAATTACATTAGAGTACGTGTTTGTATGTTGCTTAGAGAGGGCTAAGAAGCAATCAAGATTGCTTGTGGCAATTCACATTCACCGCTAATGTGGACTTTTGCTACTTTAATATGTGGAAACATTGAGCCTGTGCAGGTGGTGAATGTCCCCATATATGTGAAGAGGACAGTATTGAGGACAAACTTTGTTTTGGGACAACTTTCTAAGATCCTGTGTGATAGATAGTCTCTCGGAAAAGATTAAAGATAAGCAAAAACAGGAGTTGATTGGTAACTGAACTGGACAACAGGGTCGAAGCAACTGCTTATAGACATTTCTGAAGACCTGGACCGCTCCCACTCCCCACGTGATTGGCTGTCTAAACTTCCAAGCTGCGAATCATGACTCAGAGTTTAAGGGCCAATGGCAGAAGCCCAAATCCAGAAATGTTCTGTGATTGGATATCATGTATCGAATCAGAACACAGGAGCTCAGAATCCTTAGTCCAGACTCAAGACCACTGAATACATAACAGGCCCCATGGCACTTTCAGGAGACTGGCTGACTATTGATGTGTAACCACAAAACTCAAGAACTGTCCCGCTTGCTAGAATTGAGCTGAGGGATCCCCTTGTACCCTTGGAGATCTTTCGAAAAGCAAAGACACGTAGGATTTTGCCTTGATAAGAAAAGAAACAAGAATCAGTGATGGGGGGAATTTTGTTCTGGGGCTCAGCCCCTGCACTTCCTCCTACTGCTAGCACTCAGTCGTGTGCTAAGTACAAAGATCATGCCCCTTTTGGACTTCCAAAGGATGGGAAAACCCTGCATTTAAAGACACGGGACAACAATGGGATGGGGCGGATTTCATGCGGACGCCAATATATTACAGTCAAAGCTCAGCTCCCGAACGCCTGCGTTTTGGAACGTTTCGGCTCCCGAACGTCGAAAACCCGGCACATTTCAAAACGATTGTGAGGCAAAGTAAGAGTCCATCGGTTCCTGAGGTGAAATTTTGGGGTGGGGAACGTCTGACCTCTGAGCACATCTTGCCCCCTCCCCAAGTCTTCCCCATTTGGTCCATGAGGCCATTCTCACATGCAGGTAAGGGGTGAGGCTTGACTGATAGGACATGGCTTTCCAAAGCTGCTTTCTTTGCACAGCCCTCAAAGCATGGGACTAGTTGTCAGGATCCTCTGAAGAAATGCAGAAACCAGGGACCCATTGCTAAGCAGGATGGCTCCCCCTTCATATCAACGCAGAACATCCCATTCAGTTGGGCTGAGCCATGGCACTCCTGGCAGAGAGCTCTTTGGCGAGCCAATACTCAGTACTAAGTAGAATTGCCCATCCCTTCAGATCCTTCTGAGCACTAAAAAAGGAGGGAGAGGTTTCTTCCCTTCCCTGTGAAGCCCAAGCTTGCTGAGCTCTTCAAGAGAGAGGTGGGGGCTCCCGAAGGCTTCCCCTCCTTCCTTTAAGCCTGATCTCACTGCAGTCCTAAAAGGGGGAGACTCTCCAAGACTGTAGTGATATTAGGCTCTTTCCCTCCTCCCTTTTAGGCCTGATGTCTCTTTGTTGGTAGTGAAAGGGATTTTGACCCAAGATACAGATCCCAATAAGGATCTGGCACGCAAAGTCCAAAAGTTTCCCACCTATTCAGCCTAGCTGGAGAGAGCCAACCTGAGGAAGCTGGCACAAGCTTCTAGCTAGATGCTTCAAGAAATAGGGTGGGGGCCTGGCAGCGAAATAGAAATTCTAACAAGGCTGATGCGTCGGATAGCTAACCTCAAAGAAGCATCTAATTACTAAATATACATTCTTTTTCATGGAGCACATAGTTAAACTATGGAACTTGTTCCCACAAGAGACCGTGAAGGCCTCGAAACATCGATGGCTTTGAAAGAGCATTAGACACGTCCTTGGAGGAGAGGGCTATCAATGGCTACTAGCATTGATGGCTATGCTCTGCCTTCACAGTTGGAGGCAGAAATGCTTCTGAATACCAGTTGCTGGAAACCACAGGAGGGGAGAGGAAATGAGCAATGGGGACACCTTCTGTATCTGCGCTTCCCCACGCAGGGAACTTTGACACACTCCAGCGCTGGTTTGCTCCAACATGTTATGCTTTCCCCCTTTGTTTTGACTTCATGGATGCTCTTCCTGCTACTCGCCTCCTAATGCCAAGGTCTCCAAGGAAGGGTTTGATAAACCCAGATCAAGCCATGCTCTTCCCTCATCCCTCCAGTTGGGCATTTCATTCCTGGCTCGAAGCACCAAGGAGCGCCTTTCAAGTAGGCTTTCAGGATGGGAGGAGTACAAGCATCAATGCTGCCTCAGGAAGAAGATCTGTATGGTAAATAGAAGCTTATGTATGGCTATTGATCTGGATCCTCTGTGTCAGCTGCAGGGAACCTTTGGCCCTCCAGATGTTGTTGGGTGACAACACCTGTTAGTCCCAGCAAGCATGGCCAGGGATTATGGGAGCTGTAGTTCCCCAGCATCTGGAGGGCCAAAGATCCCCTACACCTGCTGTATATATTAAGACTACTTAGTAGTGCTGCGTATCTTAGGAAATCATTTTATGAGCCCGTCACTCAACCACCCAGTGGCGTAGCTAGCCGCTCAGGGGCCCAAGCCACCACGTCACTCCCAGGAGAGATGCGTGGCTCGGGCGCGCTTCTGGCCCCGCGGGAAGTGCTGCCCCCTGTGGTGTGGCGCCCAGTGCCCCCCTCCCCCCCCAAGCTACATCTCTGCACCCGCCTCTTGGGATATCCTGGGAACAAGGCTTGAATGGTAAAAATTAACTGCGCTCAGTGTTATTTTTCTAGAAAAAGAGGTGCCAGAACTCACCACGAACGCTTCCCTTGTTCTTTTACAGTGGCAATGGCACCAACCTGAGAGGTGCCAGAACTCAGTTCCAGTGAGTTCTGGCTGGGGGGAAAAGCTGCACTATATTTTTTCCTCTAAGGCTGGAGCTTCAATATGTGGCATGTGGGTGGGTGGGTACATTTCCTCCCTCACCTCAAGCAGCCCTGTTTGTGTTCTTGTTATGCTACCATTATAGTTCCTGAAATGAGCTTGCAGTTGGCGTTCTGTTGAATGCACATTGCAGACGGATGCAGTGAAATTTGCAGCCGGGCTTAAGGGATTCCTATCAAAGCCAGATGTTTGGGGCGAAGAGGGCTTCTCTAAGGAGGTACCAGCTCTTCCAGTGGGAAGTGCAAACCATGCCATACGCCTTGTGGTCTTGCAAGATCAGATCAAAATCCTACCTGGTTCAGCATTCTCCCTCTCCTTCCTTCTGTCTGTGTCCTTTTAAGCAGAGCAACGTTGGTCTACTCCCTGCTGCTGTATTTCCCTTGGGGAGAAGCAGAAAAGGCTCCCTATCTCTATTCCCTATTGGTTCCCTGTATTCCAACCCTTTAAATCACATCATAGGTCATCCTCTGCTCCCCCTCCCTTTCCCCACTGTTTCAAGAAGGACGTTTCCATTTTTGTTCCTAGATTATCCATGGGATAAATCCAATCAGAAATCAATACAAATAGACTTGGCAAAGTTTAAGGAACTGGATGCCTATGCACAGAAGGTATGCTGTCTCTTATTGTGATATATGCAGCAAGGAATTTGCTAGGATGCTGAGGTTTTTAATGTGCATTTGGAATTTGAGAGTGCTTTCAAGTGTCCTCTCCTGATAGGAGGCAATTACTTCTGTTGAGATGGAAGGTCCGAACTGGGAACATCATGAGTCACAAGACCCTGCTCCTGTTTTCCAGAAAACTAACACGGTGGAGCACCTATTCACATGCGCTGCACACACCATGCATTTAAAGAACACCAACTCCCCAAAAGAACTATGGGAGCTGTAGTTTTCCCCTCACAGAGCTACAAATCCTAGAACCCTTAACAAACCACAGGATTCTCTTTCTCTCTGTGTGCGTGCGTGAATTAAATGCATGTATATACACCCATATTTAGTTATTTTGCAGCATTGCTTTGCTTTAAAAATTCAGGAGATAGCTCCAAAGTCAATTCGGAGGAGAGCTAGCAATCATAGGCAATATGAAAGGGTTTGAACGACTCCTCTCTCTTTCACAATTCACTTTCGATCGTATTTATACTACAGACCGAAATTGATTTGGTAGTTATTTCCTCTCCTCGGGGAACTCCGAGTACTATACTTCTGTGAACAAGGCTAGCAGTCATTAACAGAAAATTCTCAGTGCCCTTGCCAAACCACAACTCCCAGGAATCTCTGGGGGGCCTCGCCAGAATTAAACTGGCATAAAATTAATATACTGGTGCAGTAATCAGCCCTGGGTTTCCCCCAGTGCTGTCAAGTGACAACAGTAGGGCCGGCCCAGGATCCAGGGTTGCCTTGGTCCCTCCCTGCCCCCAGAATGCCCCCCCCCCAGTTGTACTTCCACCCACCCAAAGGTGCGATGGGCAGTGGCGAAGCTGCATGCTCTGGCACCAGGGGCGGAGAGCAGGCAGGGGCGTGGCTGGCGTGTGTCCCGGGGGCGTGGCACATCGCCTGCGGGGGCGTGACATGCATCCTGGGGGCGTGGTGCCCGGCACGTGGGGGGGTGCACGGCGCATGTCGGGGGCGGCCGCAATGGTACCCCCTCCCCGATGGGGCCGGGGGCAGTGCGCTCCCCCCCGTTCCTCTGCCAGTAGCAATGGGGGAACTCTGCACTTGTGGGGAGACAGTAGCAAGGAGGATTTGGGTTTCAGCTGAAGATTGTAGAAATAACATGCCTGTGAACCCTGGAAAAAGGAAAGGTTAATCATGCGTCTCCCTTCAGAACAACTTCCCCCCCAAGGGTACATTTTTGGCAAGTATAATAAATTCTTTGATTGATCAATCAAGTAAAACACATACACTTAATCGACTAACTGTGCAATCCCAGTGAATTCAGCAAGAGACACTCTTGTAAGTGCACGCAGGATTGCACCCTAAAATTTCTTTAAACAAGTGGGCTTAGGTAGAAGAAAGGAACTGGTACCCCCTCGTCCATATTAACTGCTTCCAAGTCTATTTACCTTCTGTGAAACAGGTGAATGTCAGGAATAGCGTGAAAAACCTGGTGAGTGTCTTGCTGCAAAAAGCCCCCAGTGACCTGGAGAAAGTGCGAGCCATTTGGATGTGGATCTGCCACCATATAGGTAGGTGGGGGTACCACCTTTCTGCATACTTGAGTCCCCTTGCCTCTGACAACTTCCGGTATTAAAAGATCAGCCTTTGTCACTGCCCTGCGCCCATGAATCCAGCTCTGTAGCAGAGTTCTGTAGCAGACACCCAGTCCAGTGATTGCCAGCCAAGGAAGATGGATACGTAAGGTCATATCAAAGCAAGTTATATTCAGAGTAGACCGGCTGAAATCAATGGATGTAAGTAACTCATGGACATTAAATTTAGTGGGTCTACTCCGAGCATGGCTTCTTTGCAGCTGTCTCGGGCATTTTCACCATTTCATAGCCAGTCATGTCAGCTCCATTTGCACAAAGGATTCTGGATTGTAACCTGTGTGGATCAGTGATTTGGTGTTTGGCTCACACAGAGCTTGACTGGGATCTCTGTTCAGCCATGAATCTCAGAAGGGATCAGGAGGTGCTCATTGATAACAGAAATCACTGGGTTAAAGCTCACTGAAAGTGCCGCGGTAGCATTATTATCAATTTACGATGGGGTGGAAGGTTTGCAGGCTATGAAGGACTCGCTCACAAATTTATTGAAAGCTGCACAAATTATGATAGCTAGCAAGTGGAAGGGGCAAGCAGACTATAAAATGGAAAAATGGTATGAAGAGGTGTGGGATACATAGCTATTAATGATAAATGAACATGTGCCATTAAGGTAAGACGGGGAATATGCAGGAGGAATGATTTTGAGGAGATATGGAGGGTGTTTGTAGAATTTGTACTGTTACAACGGAAAGGGGTCAAACCATCGCTAGAGGTGTTGAAAGTTTGGGAGGTTGGATAGTTACAATGGAATGGTCTCGCTGGTGGGGTGCACATTTTTATTCTTATTTATTTATTCTTATTACTTTGTCAAAATAAAGTAAAGGTCGCAGCACGGGAGGAGAGGAGGTGTCTCCCGACTCCTAACCCTTGCACCAGTGTGCATTTTTATTTGGCAGCAAGACCCTGGGTCTACACAAAGCAGATTTACGAGTGCTTCCAGACTTTCTCTTTTGAGGTGCGATTCAATCACATATGGGCAAATTCATGTTGTGCAATCAAAAGTTCATTTGGAGCTCTTGCAAGACAAGCCACGCCACCCCCCAGTCAGATTTTGGCAACCAGGAAAGATATTGAGAAACACGATGGAAAGTGTGGCAAAGTGTTGCCACCCCACAAGCAAATCAGAATGGGTGCTCATTGTCTTTATTTCTACAGAATATGATGTGGAAGGCTGCTATAACCTGGACAAGGTGTCATTTAAACCAGCTGATGTCCTTCAGTCAGGAAAGGCTATTTGCGGTGGATATGCTCGACTCTTTCAAGAAATGTGCAGGTAACTTCTGTTGGCTCCAGCCATCATGGCAAGTGGTTGTTACTTGGCTGTAGCGATAGGAGATCTGGAGAGCCACAGGTTCCCCACCCCTTGCCCTAGGCAGCTATCTCCATGCTTAGGCGTGATCAACTCGCACGTGACAGCCCTCGGAAATATGTAAATCAATAGATTCTAAGCAGAAAATGGCGGGAGAGATCTGGAGAGTCCTCATGGCTCATGAGGAGACCCTCGCCAGAACCCAAAGAGGACTTCAGTGGGAGCGGAGGAAGCCCCAAAGAGAACGGAGGCACAGTGGGGCTTTGTTTAGGCTGCTCAGCCTCCCCACCTAGTAGCTGACACACGTCACAGCATGGCAGCTGCTGCTGCTTTTCCACAGGTCCTCCAGCCAGCTCCAGAGCTTCAACTCTGGTTGAAAGGAGTGTTGTGGGGAGAGAGAGCTGGAGAGCAGGAAAAAATGAGCTTTTTTTTAGTGTGTGCTCCCTACTTACACAGGGACACGGGTGGCGCTGTGGTCTAAACCACTGAGCCTCTTGGGCTTGCCGATCAGAAGGTCGGCGGTTCAAATCCCCACGACGGCGTGAGCTCCCGTTGCTCGGTCCCAGCTCCTGCCAACCTAGCAGTTGGAAAACATGCCAAAAAGTGCAAGTAGATAAATAGGTACCGCTCCAGCGGGAAGGTAAACGGCGTTTCCGTGCGCTGCTCTGGTTTCGGTGTCCTGTTGCGCCAGATGCGGCTTTGTCAGGCTGGCCACATGACCCGGAAAAAACTGTCTGCGGACAAATGCCGGCTCCCTCGGCCTGTAAAGTGAGATGAGTGCCGCAACCCCAGAGTTCTCTGTGACTGGACTTAACTTTCAGGGGTCCTTTACCTTTACCTTTACCTTTACCTTTACCTTTACCTTCACCTTTACCCTACTTACACAATGTTTGCTTATGTGCATGGGGTTCCGGAACATGACCCACCATGTAAGTGGAGGAATGATCCTGAAGCAAACTTGCATATATAGGGCTGCATTGAATTGAGTAGATCCACTGGAATCCATAGACTTAAAAATTACTTGAATTTAATGGGTCTCTTCCCTGTGTGACTTAGTTCCTCATCCATACTTACCTTTGCTCTGTGCTTTATAGGCACAGGTCCTGGCTTTCCAGGTCCGTGTCCAAATGTTGTTGTTGTTCTTTCATCCCAGGAAAACTTGTGTTTTCCTGCCAAATTGGAGCAAATGAGAATCTGTGGAGAACCTGATTGCTGTTTTCTCTGATCCAGCAAAATGAAGGGCGGCCACTCCAGCCTATCAAAGCGGTGAAAGCAACCACTTGTCCTCTTGGTAGCAACACTGTTCCTGAATACCTTCCTTCCCCTCTCAGTATTGCAGGGATACAGTGCCAGTATTTGATAGGCAGCTGCAGCGTAAAGGGGAAGAGCGACCATGCCTGGAATGCTGTCCGCATTGATGGAAGGTGGCATCTCTTAGACTGCACCTGGGGAAGTGGCTCTGTGAATACTGCTTTTAGCAAGTTCACTTTCAGGTACGTTGTTAGGCAGACCAGGCAGAGCGTGGGACACACTGAGGGGATAGCAGAAGAAGAAGAGCTTGGATTTGATATCCCGCTTTCTCACTACCCTAAGGAGTCTCAAAGCGGCCAACAATCTCCTTTCCCTTCCTCCCCCACAACAAACACTCTGTGAGGTGAGTGGGGCTGAGAGACTTCAGAGAAGTGTGACTAGCTGCAGGTGGAGGAGCAGGGAAGCGAACCCGGTTCCCCAGATTACGAGTCCACCGCTCTTAACCACTACACCACACTGGCTCTCACAGTTAACTTCATTTGCTTTCAGGTGGTTTTGTTTTGCTTGGACCACTTGTCAGAGTTTGCAATTTGATGGCCGCAGGGCTGATTAATGTAAGCAAGTGCAATAAGAATGCTGCAGCTAGGTTGGTGACTGGGAGCGGCCGCCGAGACCATATAACACCGGCCCTGAAAGACCTACATTGGCTCCCAGTAGATTTCCAAGCACAATTCAAAGTGTTGGTGCTGACCTCTAAAGCCCTAAATGGCCTCGGCCCAGTATACCTGAAGGAGTGTCTCCACCCCCATCCTTCAGCCTGAGGTCCAGCTCTGAGGGCCTTCTGGCAGTTCCCTCACTGTGAGAAGTGAGGTTACAGGGAACCAGGCCTTCTCAGTAGTGGCGCCCGCCCTGTGGAACGCCCTCCCATCAGATGTCAAGGAAATACAATAACTATCTGACTTTTAGAAGACATCTGAAGGCAGCCCTGTTTAGGGAAGTTTTTAATCTTTGAAGTGTTATTCCGTGCAGAGTGGCTGTGGAGGCCCGGCCAGATGGGTGGGGGTATAAGTAATATTTCATTATTATTATTATTATTATTATTATTATTATTATTATTATTAAGCCATGGGCATGGAGTGTCCTGATGGCAGGGATAGATACCATCTATTTATCCTCTTTGAACAGTTCTGGAGTGTTGTGCTTATTCTGGGCTACATGTGTAAAATCTGGGGATTCTGGAGGCTGGATTGTTGCAACACAGCAGCTTCCTCAACCAGATGCCCTCCAGCTGCTCTGGATCACCACTCTGTTTGCCTGTCTGGCCCTGGTGCTGATTTAGGCATTATTATGAAATACTAGACTATTGCGCCTTCTCCTTTTGCAGGTACAATGAGTTTTACTTCCTTACTCACCCCGCTCTGTTTATTAAGAAGCACTTCCCTGAGGACCCCAAGTGGCAGCTTCTGAAACAGACGGTGACACTGGAGCATCAGCATGATCTGACTTAAATGCAGAAGGACTGACCGTCGCAGTCATAAGAACATCAACCACTGAAAATGGGTAAAGCCAATTAGAAGCCTCTGTCTTGTTCCCTTTGATATCACAGTTACATCCACAATCAGCCTCATGTACAAGCTGTTACTGCAGTGTATATCACAGGGATGGAGAACCAGAGGCCCTTTCAGAGGTCCTGCACTACAACTTATCCAGAATGCGGCAGCTAGACTGGTGACTGGGAGCGGCCGCCCAGACCACAGAACTTGAAAGACCTACACTGGCTCCCAGTCCATTTCCGAGCACAATTCAAAGTGTTGGTGCTGACCTTGAAAGCCGCCTAAACGGCCTCGGTCCAGTAGACCTGAAGGAGCGTCTCCACCCCCATCGTTCTGCCCGGACACTGAGGTCCAGCGCCGAGGGCCTTCTGGCGGTTCCCTCACTGCGAGATGCCAAGTTACAGGGAACCAGGCAGAGGGCCTTCTCGGTAGTGGCTCCCGTCCTGTGGAACGCCCTCCCATCAGATGTCAAAGGAATAAAGAACTACCTGATGTTTAGAAGACATCTGAAGGCAGCCCTGTTTAGGGAAGTTTTTTAATGACTGATGTTTTAATGTATTTTTAAGCTCCTGTTGGAAGCCGTCCACAGTGGCTGGGGAGACCTGGCTGGGCGGGCGGGCGGGGTATAAGTAATAAATGATGATGATGATGATGATGATGATGTCCCATCATCCCTGACTATCATGTGGTTGATGGGACATAAGAATTCAACAACATCTGGAGGAAATCAGATTGGCGAAGGCTGGTTTAGCACACCACCCCAGACTCTCAGCTGTGGTTAACGTTATAAAGTTATAGAGTTATTATAGAGTTGGAAGGGACCACAAGTGTCATTTTGCCTAACCCCCAGCAATGCAGGATTATTATTTTTGCCCCGTGTGAGGCTCAAACCCACGACCCTGAGATTAAGAGTTTAAACAAGCTAGCTGGATGAGCCATGGTTTAAAGATGGCTTATCAAACCAATCAACCATGGTTAACAATAAGCATAGTTCATCAGATTTGGGTGAGGCACAAGCTGTGGTTAAGCCTAACGAGGATGTAGTTTCCAAACTCTTCACCGCTTGTGTAGAGGGAGGAGGGGGGGAATGTGTGAGCCCAAGGCTTGCTTTGGCTCATTCCCAGCATACTAAACCATGGTTTCACTTGACATCTGAACTGGGTCTGTAAGTATTCCATGCTCTACCTTAGATACCTTTGTTTGCCCCTATTGCTGATTTAGATAGTGTTGCTAAATACTGCACTATTGACCTCTCTTTTTCAGGTACCATGTGATTTACTTCCTCAACCATCCTGTTCTGATTATTAGCACTTCCCAGATGATCCCAAATGGCAGCTTCTGAAGCAGACTTCTGCACCTGCAGCAGCTTGAATGGAATCCGCCTACCGTGTAATTTGATATCCTTCAAGGACAGGCACTTGTATCGGGCATCACTGCTAAACTGACCACGGTTTTGATACACAGGGTTTTTAGCTTGACACAAAGTTTTTAAAAATGGAAAACATATATAATATACATAACATGATACTTGTTTCAATGAGCTAAAATCGATTGCAGTAGCTATTTACAAATTTACAGTATAACAAAGAAATCGGGGAGGTGTTCCAGGATTTCTTTTTAAAGGCCGTATCAAAAAATGAGTAAAGTGGGAAACCCTAGATGGATTTTGAAAAGCAGATAATGAAAGGGTACAATTAATGTTTAGGCATAAACTTGTTCATATAAAAATGTGTTGAATCCCGCCCCCCCATCTTTTACAGTACAGCAACACAAATCATTAGCATTTTATCCACCATATTCTTGAGACACCCTAATGTGGTCCTATCCATTCACTTAAAGTAGTAGCAGATTTTTTATATATATAGCAAACAGTAAATAAAAAGAGTACAATCCATAAATTGGTGCAAACTTTTGGGGCTTGCCTTTGATTTCCCAGTATGTTTGTAAATGCAATAAAGTTTCACTGTTCTCCGCCAAATGTGTCCTTGTGTTTTGTTCCTCTTGCTTGATTCAGTTGTTTAATATGTGGCAATCTAATAAATTTACAGTCGTACCTTGGATCCCGAACGCCTTGCAAGTCGAACGTTTTGGCTCCCAAAAGCTGCAAGCCCGGAAGTGAGTGTTCCGGTTTGCGAACGTTATTTGGAACCCGAACGTCCAACGCGGCCTACGAGGCTTCCGATTGGAAGCCACGCCTTGGTTCCCAAACATTGTGGAAGACGAACGGACTTCCAGAACGGATTCCGTTCGACTTCCGAGGTACGACTGTACCTACAGCATGATCACATCTTACGCGCAGAGGCATATCTAGGGGTTCTCTATGTAGAGGTGAAGGGGGTAAGGTCCTGAAAACTGCTGCTACTTAGGGGTCTAAAACAGATACATTTTTACTTAGCTTTAAGACACTTACAACTGTTATTTTATAGTGCAGAGCAACAGGGACAGAAGGAACCATGAGAGAAGCGATGACTGGCTTCACGGTTTTTCCCACATAATGGTTTTTTACACGGCACGCGCACACATTGTGATTAATATTATGGCACTGTTACCACGCTGTGGACTTCAAACTTATTTCCTCACCCCCAAATGTATTGATACATTGCCCAGCCTTAAAGTATGTGTGTGTGCTCTATGCAAAAATCACCATGCGGGAAAAAACTGTGAAGCCAGCTAGTGCCTCTACATAGCTCCATCCTGATTGCAGACATGGTGATATATTGGTACATTGCAAAATTTAGCTGGTGCTCTATCCCGATTTTGAAAACCAGGTAACATCTAGCCCTCCTCTCGACCCTTGTTATTCTTCGAAAAGAATTTGTCTAAGTTTGCTTAAGTAAGTGGCTTAAAAGTGTGGGTTTGGATTAAGAAAAGAGGAGAAATGATTCCCTACAACAGGTAACTTATCAGTTTTCGTGAAAGGTGTCAACTTTGAGAGAAAGCAGTATTATTTGTGATGGCTAAAAGGTAACGGGACCCCTGACCGTTAGGTCCAGTCGCGGACGACTCTGCGGTTGCGCGCTCATCTCGCTCTATAGGCCGAGGGAGCCGGCATGTGTCCGCAGACAGTTTTTCTGGGTCATGTGGCCAGCATGTGGCCAGCATGACTGGCGAACCAGAGCAGCGCACGGAAATGCCGTTTACCTTCCCGCTGGAGCGGTACCTATCTATCTACTTGTACTTTGACGTGCTTTCGAACTGGTAGGTTGGCAGGAGCAGGGACCGAGCAGCGGGAGCTCACCCCGTCGCGGGGATTCGAACCGCCGACCTTCTGATCGGCAAGCCCAAGAGGCTCAGTGGTTTAGACCACAGCACCACCCGCGTCCCTACACAACACAAAACACTGTTGCTGTCTGTAGGTTTTATTTTTATATTTTTTACCTTATATTTTGGAAATGTACATCCAGGTTTTATTTCCTTTAAATTGGGGGGGGGGGACCAAGAGAGTGGGGCCCTAAACTATAGCTTGTTTAGCTTACATGTAAATACGGCACTAGGGGCTGCCTGCCCTGCTCACTCTGCTAAGCCTAGACTAACCGATCCAATAGGAATCCAACCCCTCCGACCATCCAACATTGTGTCCTACATTTCTAAGCAGTGAAAAGTTCTGGAGCAGCAATACAGGGAGAAAGGGTACCAGGGGTAGGGGGGCTTGTAAACTGGCCACATATGGTTGATCTGTCTGGACTGAGATCAAGTCATACTCAAGCCACAAAGCTCTGTTTTGACGCTTCGTTCTTTGCTTGAATTCCCCAGAATTCCCCCTCGCTCTCTAAACCGAAAGCACAAGCATTTCCTCCACCCTCTACTTAATGAGGTCAAGGCGAACAAGTGAAATGTTGAGGGCTAGTCACTTGTGGGCTTATTTGCAAAGCTACGGTAGGCCCTGCATTATTTTCAGCATGGTGGCTAAGTTTTGATTTGTAACCAGAAATTCCTAGAGGTCTTTCCTAAAGCAAAGACACATAGAATTGTGCTGTTCCTCTGTAAGAAAAAGAAATAATAATCTTTTGTTATAGTTTTATCTGTCTCCCAAATATGATGGGGGAAATTTATTCCGGGGCTCAGCACTAATACATGTTTCTTGTACTACGTGCAAAGGGGTTTCTCGATCATGCCCATTTTGGACTTTCTGAGGACTGAAAAACCCTGAATTTAAAGGGCAAAAGGTCCAGGAGAACAATGGGGTGGGAAGTATCTCATCTGAAGGCCCATATATTCATGGGGAGACAGGGTGATGCAAATCTAGTCTAGACTGCAGATTCTGCTCTGGTGCAGGCAAGTCCTAAGTCCATAGTGTGGACACAGCCAGCCTCCAAAGCTGCTTCAGGCTGCAATTCTAAACCCACTTGCCTGAGAGTAAGCCCCACCAAATTCAATCAGACTTACAGTTGTACCTTGGTAGTCAAACGGCTTGGCTCCCAAACAAATCGGCTCCCAAACGCCGCAAATCCAGAAGTGAGTGTTCCAGTTTTTCGGAAGCCAAACGTCCGACGCGGCTTCCGCTTGAGTGCAGGAAGCTCCCGCAGCCAATCGGAAGCTGCGCCTTGGTTTTCAAATGGTTTTGGGAGGCGAATGGACTTCCGGAACGGATTAAGTTCGAGAAGCAAGGTACCACTGTATTGAAAACATAATATCACAATTAAATTATATGAAAATGATATGAAGTGGAATTATGAATGATATATAACTTATACTTTTAGAAGATACCTGAAGGCAGCCCTGTTTAGGGAAGTTTTTAATGTTTGATGTTTTATTGTATTTTTAATATTTTGTTGGAAGCCTCCCAGAGTGGCTGGGGAAACCCAGCCAGATGGACGGGGTATAAGTAATAAATGATGATGATGATGATGAAAATAGTATAGGAATTAATACCAAAAAATACTACACCCCATTCCCTGCAAAAAGAAGGACGCCCTAAAAACAAACTGAGCACACCTCTTATATCAATCGGCAATGGGAACAGGAGATGGACCTTTCCATTAATTATATGTGGGCAGATCCACATAAAACATAGACTATGAATTGCCGAAATCTACCTGGCAGGGGAGGAAATGTGCATTTGGGACTCCAGGGAACTTTGACACACTGCTGTGCTGTTTTGTCCAAACTTGTTCTGCTTTCACTTTTGTTTTGGCGCCGTAAGTGCTGTTCCTGTTACTCTTATCATAATGCCAAGGTCTCCATCAACAGCAGAAATTGTGTGCACGAAAGTTGAAGCAACTTCTAGGGAACAGAAACACAACGTGGCATTGTGTCATCGGTCTTGATCCATCAAGGGTGCTCTATTGTGTGCACGAAACATACCAGAGCTGCTGGGTGCGAAGGCCCAACCCCAGGCTCAGAAGGGCTTGCTAGCAAGCTAGCAAGCTATCTAGCTATTCAGTGCTTTTTTTCTTTTAAAATGTTTAGGGGTACTCTCATTTTCTTACTCATATTTAAACACGGCCCCTCAATGAGGCCAAACTTAGAAATGCTTAGGGGTATGCATCCCCCCGCGTCCCCCCAGAAAAAAAATCTGTCTCTCTTTTTTCTCTCTCTCTCATCTATCTATATCTATCTATCTATCTCTGTATTTTTTTCAGTAGAAGCGGAAAGTACTGTAATAGGAAAAAAGATAACCTATGTGATATATTAATTCAGCTTTTAAAATCCATTGTATTGTATTTTCAGACATAGTCAGGTTTATTAAGGTGAACGAATAGGGCCTGCCAAAAGGCCCGAGAGCATAAACTCACCACTGCCCTTACCTGCTTTTCTTGCCATTCCATCCATCCCTCACCGTTCATTTGTATAAAACTGGAGAGAAACACTCTGGAGAATTCACTGAACTGCTATTCTGTGACCTGAAAAGATCCCTCCAGGGGCTGTGCCTGGAATGAGCTTCTGCTTCCTAACTATCCTAGGATTCCGGTCTGCCAGGCTTACCAGTTCCTGGTAAATAGACACTCCATGGACCAGTCAGTTGGACCAGTCCGCCCCCTAGGCCAGATGGAGATGGCAGGAAAGGGAGCGGCCCACCCAGCACGCACTAGAGCAGCAGCAGCAGTGTCCCGGAAGCCTCCCTCAGGCCTCTGAAGCTGTGGCGGTGAGTGCAGGCTCCGCCCCTTAGGCCAGATGGAGTTGGCAGGAAAGGGAGCGGCCCATCCAGCACTCACTAGAGCAGCAGCAGCAGCAGTGTCCCGGAAGCCTCCCTCAGGCCTCTTAAGCTGTGGCGGTGAATTCATGCTCCGCCCCCTAGGCCAGATGGAGTTGGCAGGAAAGGGAGCGGCCCACCCACCACTCACTGGAACAGCAGCAGCAGCAGTGTCCCGGAAGCCTCCCTCAGGCCTCTTAAGCTGTGGCGGTGAGTGCAGGCTCCACCCCCTAAGCCAGATGGAGTTGGCAGGAAAGGGAGCGGCCCACCCAGCACTCACTAGAGCAGCAGCAGCAGCAACAGCAGCAGTGTCCCAGAAGCCTCCCTCAGGCCTCTTAAGCTGTGGCGGTGAGTGCAGGCTCCGCCCCCTAGGCCAGATGGAGTTGGCAGGAAAGGGAGCGGCCCACCCAGCACTCACTAGAGCAGCAGCAGCAGCAACAGCAGCAGTGTCCCAGAAGCCTCCCTCAGGCCTCTTAAGCTGTGGCGGTGAGTGCAGGCTCCGCCCCCTAGGCCAGATGGAGTTGGCAGGAAAGGGAGCGGCCCACCCAGCACTCACTAGAGCAGCAGCAGCAGCAACAGCAGCAGTGTCCCAGAAGCCTCCCTCAGGCCTCTTAAGCTGTGGCGGTGAGTGAAGGCTCCGCCCCCTAGGCCAGATGGAATTGGCAGAAAAGGGAGCAGCCCACCCAGCACTAACTAGAGCAGCAGCAGCAGAAGTATCCCGGAAGCCTCCCTCAGACCTCTTAAGCTGTGGCGGTGAGTGCAGGCTCCGCCCCCTAGGCCAAATGGAGTTGGCAGGAAAGGGAGCGGCCCACCCAGCACTCACTAGAGCAGCAGCAGCAGCAGTGTCCCGGAAGCCTCCCTCAGACCTCTTAAGCTGTTGCGGTGAGTGCAGGCTCCGCCCCCTAGGCCAGATGGAGTTGGCAGGAAAGGGAGCGGCACACCCAGCACTCATTAGAGCAGCAGCAGCAGTGTCCCGGAAGCCTCCCTCAGGCCTCTGAAGCTGTGGCGGTGAGTGCAGGCTCCGCCCCCTAGGCCAGATGGAGTTGGCAGGAAAGGGAGCGGCCCACCCAGCACTCACTAGAGCAGCAGCAGCAACAGCAGCAGTGTTCCGGAAGCCTCCCTCAGGCCTTTTAAGCTGTGGCGGTGAGTGCAGGCTCCGCCCCCTAGGCCAGATGGAGTTGGATGGAAAGGGAGCGGCCCACCCAGCACTCACTAGAGCAATAGCAGCAGCAGTGTCCCGGAAGCCTCCCTCAGGCCTCTTAAGCTGTGGCGGTGTGTGCAGGATCCGCCCCCTAGGCCAGATGGAGTTGGCAGGAAAGGGAGCGGCCCACCCAGCACTCACTAGAGCAATAGCAGCAGCAGCAGAGTCCTGGAAGCCTCCCTCAGGCCTCTTAAGCTGTTGCGGTGAGTGCAGGCTCCGCCCCTTGGCCAGATGGAGTTGGCAGGAAAGGGAATGGCCCACCCAGCACTCATTAGTGCAGCAGCAGCAGTGTCCCGGAAGCCTCCCTCAGGCCTCTTAAGCTGTGGCGGTGAGTGCAGGCTCCGCCCCCTAGACCAGATGGAGTTGGCAGGAAAGGGAGCGGCCCACCCAGCACTCATTAGAACAGCAGCAGCAGTGTCCCGGAAGCCTCCCTCAGGCCTCTTAAGCTGTGGCGGTGAGTGCAGGCTCCGCCCCCTAGGCCAGATGGAGTTGGCAGGAAAGGGAGCGGCCCACCCAGCACTCACTAGAGCAGCAGCAGCAGCAGTGTCCCGGACGCCTCCCTCAGGCCTCTTAAGCTGTGGCGGTGAGTGCAGGCTCCGCCCCCTAGGCCAGATGGAGTTGGATGGAAAGGGAGCGGCCCACCCAGCACTCACTAGAGCAGCAGCAGCAGTGTCCCAGAACCCTCCCTCAGGCCTCTTAAGCTGTGGCGGTGAGTGCAGGCTCCGCCCCCTAGGCAAGATGGAGTTGGCAGGAAAGGGAGCGGCCCACCCAGCACTCACTAGAGCAGCAGCAGCAGCAGTGTCCCGGAAGCCTCCCTCTGGCCTCTTAAGCTGTGGAGGTGAGTGCAGGGTCCAGCCCCTAGACCAGATGGAGTTGGCAGGAAAGGGAGCGGCCCACCCAGCACTCCATAGATCAGTAGCAGCAGCAGTGTCCCGGAAGCCTCCCTCAGGCCTCTTAAGCTGTGGCGCTGAGTGCAGGCTCCGCCCCCTAGGCCAGATGGAGTTGGCAGGAAAGGGAGCGGCCCACCCAGCACTCACTAGAACAGCAGCAGTGTCCCGGAAGCCTCCCTCAGGCCTCTTAAGCTGTGGTGGTGAGTGCAGGCTCCGCCCCCTAGACCAGATGGAGTTGGCAGGAAAGGGAGCGGCCCACCCAGCACTAACTAGAGCAGCAGCAGCAGTGTCCCAAAGCATCCCTCAGAACTCTTAAGCTGTGGCGGTGAGTGCAGGCTCTGCCATCTAGGCCAGATGGAGTTGGCAGGAAAGGGAGCGGCCCACCCAGCACTCACTAGAGCAGCAGCAGCAGCAGTGTCCCGGACGCCTCCCTCAGAACTCTTAAGCTGTGGCGGTGAGTGCAGGCTCCGCACCCTAGGCCAGATGGAGTTGGCAGGAAAGGGAGCGGCCCACCCAGCACTAACTAGAGCAGCAGCAGCAGTGTCCCAAAGCATCCCTCAGAACTCTTAAGCTGTGGCGGTGAGTGCAGGCTCTGCCATCTAGGCCAGATGGAGTTGGCAGGAAAGGGAGCGGCCCACCCAGCACTCACTAGAGCAGCAGCAGCAGTGTTCCGGAAGCCTCCCTCAGGCCTCTTAAGCTGTGGCGGTGAGTGCAGGCTCCGCCCCCTAGGCCAGATGGAGTTGGCAGGAAAGGGAGCGGCCCACCCAGCACTCACTAGAACAGCAGCAGCAGTGTCCCGGAATCCTCCCTCAGGCCTCTTAAGCTGTGGCGGTGAGTGCAGGCTCCGCCCCCTAGGCCAGATGGAGTTGGCAGGAAAGGGAGCGGCCCACCCAGCACTAACTAGAGCAGCAGCAGCAGTGTCCCAGAACCCTCCCTCAGAACTCTTAACCTGTGGCGGTGAGTGAAGGCTCTGCCCCCAAGGCCAGATGGAGTTGGCAGGAAAGGGAGCGGCCCACCCAGCACTCACTGGAGCAGCAGCAGCAGCAGTGTCCCAGACGCCTCCCTCAGGCCACTTAAGCTGTCGCAGTGAGTGCAGGCTCCGCCCCCTAGGCCAGATGGAGTTGGCAGGAAAGGGAGAGGCCCACGCAGCACTCACTAGAGCAGCAGCAGCAGTGTCCCGGAAGCCTCCATCAGGCCTCTTAAGCTGTGGCGGTGAGTGAAGGCTCTGCCCCCAAGGCCAGATGGAGTTGGCAGGAAAGGGAGCGGCCCACCCAGCACTCACTGGAGCAGCAGCAGCAGCAGTGTCCCAGACGCCTCCCTCAGGCCACTTAAGCTGTCGCAGTGAGTGCAGGCTCCGCCCCCTAGGCCAGATGGAGTTGGCAGGAAAGGGAGCGGCCCACCCAGCACTCACTAGAGCAGCAGCAGCAGTGTCCCGGAAGCCTCCCTCAGGCCTCTTAAGCTGTGGCGGTGAGTGCAGGCTACGCCCCCTAGGCCAGATGGAGGTGGCAGGAAAGGGAGCGGCCCACCCAGCACTCACTAGAGCAGCAGCAGCAGCAGTGTCCCGGAAGCCTCCCTCAGGCCTCTGAAGCTGTGGCGGTGAGTGCAGGAACCGCCCCATAGGCCAGATGGAGCTGGCAGGAAAGGGAGCGGCCCACCCAGCACTCACTAGAGCAGCAGCAGCAGCAGTGTCCCGGAAGCCTCCCTCAGGCCTCTTAAGCTGTGGCGGTGAGTGCTGGCTCCGCCCACTAGGCCAGATGGAGTTGGCAGGAAAGGGAGCGGCCCACCCAGCACTCCATAGAGCAGAAGCAGCAGCAGCAGTGTTCCGGAAGCCTCTCTCAGGCCTCTTAAGCTGTGGCGGTGAGTGTAGGCTCCACCCCCTAGGCCAGATTGAGTTGGCAGGAAAGGGAGCGGCCCACCCAGCACTCACTAGATCAGCAGCAGCAGCAGCAGTGTCCAGGACACCTCTCTCAGGCCTCTTAAGCTGTGGCGGTGAGTGCAGGCTCCGCCCCCTAGGCCAGATGGAGTTGGCAGGAAAGGGAGCGGCCCACCCAGCACTCACTTGAGCAGCAGCAGCAGCAGTGTTCCGGAAGCCTCCCTCAGGGCTCTTAAGCTGTGTCGGTGAGTGCAGGCTCCACCCCCTAGGCCAGATGGAGTTGGCAGGAAAGGGAGCGGCCCACCCAGCACTCACTAGATCAGCAGCAGCAGTGTCCCGGAAGCCTCCCTCAGGCCTCTTAAGCTGTGGCGGTGAGTGCAGGCTTCGCCCCCTAAGCCAGATGGAGTTGGCAGGAAAGGGAGCGGCCCACCCAGCACTCACTAGAGCAGCAGCAGCAGTGTCCCGGAAGCCTCCCTCAGGCCTCTTAAGCTGTGTCGGTGAGTGCAGGCTCCACCCCCTAGGCCAGATGGAGTTGGCAGGAAAGGGAGCGGCCCACCCACCACTTACTGGAACAGCAGCAGCAGCAGTGTTCCGGAAGCCTCCCTCAGGCCTCTTAAGCTGTGGCGGTGAGTGCAGGCTCCGCCCCTTAGGCCAGATGGAGTTGGCAGGAAAGGGAGCGGCCCACCCAGCACTCACTAGAGCAGCAGCAGCAGCAACAGCAGCAGTGTCCCAGAAGCCTCCGTCAGGCCTCTTCAGCTGTGGCGGTGAGTGCAGGCTCCGCCCCTTAGGCCAGATGGAGTTGGCAGGAAAGGGAGCGGCCCATCCAGCACTCACTAGAGCAGCAGCAGCAGCAGTGTCCCGGAAGCCTCCCTCAGGCCTCTTAAGCTGTGGCGGTGAATTCATGCTCCGCCCCCTAGGCCAGATGGAGTTGGTAGGAAAGGGAGCGGCCCATCCAGCACTCACTAGAGCAGCAGCAGCAGCAGCAGTGTCCCGGAAGCCTCCCTCAGGCCTCTTAAGCTGTGGCGGTGAATTCATGCTCCGCCCCTTAGGCCAGATGGAGTTGGCAGGAAAGGGAGCGGCCCACCCACCACTCACTGGAACAGCAGCAGCAGCAGTGTCCCGGAAGCCTCCCTCAGGCCTCTTAAGCTGTGGCGGTGAGTGCAGGATCCACCCCCTAAGCCAGATGGAGTTGGCAGGAAAGGGAGCGGCCCACCCAGCACTCACTAGAGCAGCAGCAGCAGCAACAGCAGCAGTGTCCCAGAAGCCTCCCTCAGGCCTCTTAAGCTGTAGCGGTGAGTGCAGGCTCCGCCCCCTAGGCCAGATGGAGTTGGCAGGAAAGGGAGCGGCCCACCCAGCACTCACTAGAGCAGCAGCAGCAGCAACAGCAGCAGTGTCCCAGAAGCCTCCCTCAGGCCTCTTAAGCTGTGGCGGTGAGTGCAGGCTCCGCCCCCTAGGCCAGATGGAGTTGGCAGGAAAGGGAGCGGCCCACCCAGCACTCACTAGAGAAGCAGCAGCAGCAGCAGTGTCCTGGAAGCCTCCCTCAGGCCCCTTAAGCTGTGGCGGTGAGTGAAGGCTCCGCCCCCTAGGCCAGATGGAATTGGCAGAAAAGGGAGCAGCCCACCCAGGACTCACTAGACCAGCAGCAGCAGCAGAAGTATCCCGGACGCCTCCCTCAGACCTCTTAAGCTGTGGCGGTGAGTGCAAGCTCCGCCCCCTAGGCCAGATGGAGGTGGCAGGAAAGGGAGCGGCCCACCCAGCACTCACTAGAGCAATAGCAGCAGCAGCAGAGTCCTGGAAGCCTCCCTCAGGCCTCTTAAGCTGTGGCGGTGAGTGCAGGCTCCGCCCCTTGGCCAGATGGAGTTGGCAGGAAAGGGAGCGGCACACCCAGCACTCATTAGTGCAGCAGCAGCAGTGTCCCGGAAGCCTCCCTCAGGCCTCTTAAGCTGTGGCGGTGAGTGCAGGCTCCGCCCCCTAGGCCAGATGGAGTTGGCAGGAAAGGGAGCGGCCCACCCAGCACTCACAAGAGCAGCAGCAGCCGCAGCAGAAGTGTCCCGGAAGCCTCCCTCAGGCCTCTTAAGCTGTGGCGGTGAGTGCAGGCTCCGCCCCCTAGGCCAGATGGAGCTGGCAGGAAAGGGAGCGGCCCACCCGGCACTCACTAGAGCAGCAGCAGTGTCCCGGAAGCCTCCCTCAGGCCTCTTAAGCTGTGGCGGTGAGTGCAGGCTCCGCCCCCTAGGCCAGATGGAGTTGGCAGGAAAGGAATGGCCCTCCCAGCACTCACTAGAGCAGCAGCAGCAGCAGCAGTGTCCTGGAAGCCTCCCTCAGGCCCCTTAAGCTGTGGCAGTGAGTGCAGGCTCCGCCCCCTAGGCCACATGGAGTTGGCAGGAAAGGGAGCGGCCCACCCAGCACTCACTAGAGCAGCAGCAGCACCAGCAGTGTCCCGGAAGCCTCCCTCAGGCCTCTAAAGCTGTGGCGGTGAGTTCAGGCTCCGCCCCCTAGGCCACATGGAGTTGGCTGGAAAGGGAGCGGCCCACCCAGGACTCACTAGAGCAGCAGCAGCACCATTAGTGTTCCGGATGCCTCTCTCAGGCCTCTTAAGCTGTGGCGGTGAGTGCAGGCTCCGCCCCCTAGGCCAGATGGAGTTGGCAGGAAAGGGAGCGGCCCACCCAGCACTCACTAGAGCAGCAGCAGCAGTGTCCCGGAAGCCTCCCTCGGGCCTCTTAAGCTGTGGTGGTGCATGAAGGCTCCGCCCCCTAGGCCAGATGGAGTTGGCAGGAAAGGGAGCGGCCCACCCAGCACTCACTAGAGCAGCAGCAGCAGCGTCCCGGAAGCCTCCCTCGGGCCTCTTAAGCTGTTGCGGTGAGTGCAGGCTCCGCCCCCTTGGCCAGATGGAGTTGGCAGGAAAGGGAGTGGCCCACCCAGCACTCAGTAGAGCAGCAGCAGCAGTGTCCCGGAAGCCTCCCTCAGGCCTCTTAAGCTGTGGCGGTGAGAGCAGGCTCCGCCCCCTAGGCCAGATGGAGTTGTATTTAAAGGGAGCGGCCCATCCAGCACTCACTAGAGCAATAGCAGCAGCAGTGTCCCGGAAGCCTCCCTCAGGCCTCTTAAGCTGTGGCGGTGAGTGCAGGCTCCGTCCCCTAGGCCAGATGGAGATGGCAGGAAAGTGAGCGGCCCACCCGGCACTCACTAGAGCAGCAGCAGTGTCCCGGAAGCCTCCCTCAGGCCTCTTAAGCTGTGGCGGTGAGTGCAGGCTCCGCCCCCTAGGCCAAATGGAGTTGGCAGGAAAGGAATGTCCCACCCAGCACTCACTAGAGCAGCAGCAGCAGCAGCAGTGTCCTGGAAGCCTCCCTCAGGCCCCTTAAGCTGTGGCAGTGAGTGCAGGCTCCGCCCCCTAGGCCACATGGAGTTGGCAGGAAAGGGAGCGGCCCACCCAGCACTCACTAGAACAGCAGCAGCAGTGTCCCGGAAGCCTCCCTCAGGCCTCTTAAGCTGTGGCGGTGAGTGCAGGCTCCGCCCCCTAGGCCAAATGGAGTTGGCAGGAAAGGGAGCCTCCCACCCAGCACTCACTAGAACAGCAGCAGAAGTGTCCCGGAAGCCTCCCTCAGGCCTCTTAAGCTGTGGCGGTGAGTGCAGGCTCCGCCCCCTAGGCCAGATGGAGTTGGCAGGAAAGGGAGCGGCACACCCAGCACTCATTAGAGCAGCAGCAGCAGTGTCCCGGAAGCCTCCCTCAGGCCTCTTAAGCTGTGGCGGTGAGTGCAGGCTCCGCCCCCTAGGCCAGATGGAGTTGGCAGGAAAGGGAGCGGCCCACCCAGCACTCACTAGAGCAGCAGCAGCAGTGTCCCGGAAGCCTCCCCCAGGCCTCTTAAGCTGTGGCGGTGAGTGCAGGCTCCGCCCCCTAGGCCAGATGGAGTTGGCAGGAAAGGGAGCGGCCCACCCAGCACTCACTAGAGCAGCAGCAGCAGCAGCAGCAGTGTTCCGGAAGCCTCCCTCAGGCCTTTTAAGCTGTGGCGGTGAGTGCAGGCTCCGCCCCCTAGGCCAGATGGAGTTGGATGGAAAGGGAGCGGACCACCCAGCACTCACTAGAGCAATAGCAGCAGCAGTGTCCCGGAAGCCTCCCTCAGGCCTCTTAAGCTGTGGCGGTGAGTGCAGGATCCGCCCCCTAGGCCAGATGGAGTTGGCAGGAAAGGGAGCGGCACACCCAGCACTCATTAGAGCAGCAGCAGCAGTGTCCCGGAAGCCTCCCTCAGGCCTCTCAAGCTGTGGCGGTGAGTGCAGGCTCCGCCCCCTAGGCCAGATGGAGTTGGCAGGAAAGGGAGCGGCCCACCCAGCACTCACTAGAGCAGCAGCAGCAGCAGCAGCAGTGTCCCGGAAGCCTCCCTCAGGCCTTTTAAGCTGTGGCGGTGAGTGCAGGCTCCGCCCCCTAGGCTAGATGGAGTTGGATGGAAAGGGAGCGGCCCACCCAGCACTCACTAGAGCAATAGCAGCAGCAGCAGAGTCCTGGAAGCCTCCCTCAGGCCTCTTAAGCTGTGGCGGTGAGTGCAGGATCCGCCCCCTAGGCCAGATGGAGTTGGCAGGAAAGGGAGCGGCCCACCCAGCACTCACTAGAGCAATAGCAGCAGCAGCAGAGTCCTGGAAGCCTCCCTCAGGCCTCTTAAGCTGTGGCGGTGAGTGCAGGCTCCGCCCCCTTGGCCAGATGGAGTTGGCAGGAAAGGGAAAGGCCCACCCAGCACTCATTAGTGCAGCAGCAGCAGTGTCCCGGAAGCCTCCCTCAGGCCTCTTAAGCTGTGGCGGTGAGTGCAGGCTCCGCCCCCTTGGCCAGATGGAGTTGGCAGGAAAGGGAGCGGCCCACCCAGCACTCACAAGAGCAGCAGCAGCCGCAGCAGAAGTGTCCCGGAAGCCTCCCTCAGGCCTCTTAAGCTGTGGCGGTGAGTGCAGGCTCCGCCCCCTAGGCCAGATGGAGCTGGCAGGAAAGGGAGCGGCCCACCCGGCACTCACTAGAGCAGCAGCAGTGTCCCGGAAGCCTCCCTCAGGCCTCTTAAGCTGTGGCGGTGAGTGTAGGCTCCGTTCCCTAGGCCCGATGGAGTTGGCAGGAAAGGGAGCGGCCCACCCAGCACTCACTAGAGTAGCAGCAGCAGCAGCAGTGTCCTGGAAGCCTCCCTCAGGCCTCTTAAGCTGTGGCGGTGAGTGCAGGCTCCGCCCCCTAGGCCACATGGAGTTGGCAGGAAAGGGAGCGGCCCACCCAGGACTCACTAGAGCAGCAGCAGGACCAGCAGTGTTCCGGATGCCTCTCTCAGGCCTCTTAAGCTGTGGCGGTGAGTGCAGTCTCCGCCCCCTTGGCCAGATGGAGTTGGCAGGAAAGGGAGCGGCCCACCCAGCACTCACTAGAGCAGCAGCAGCAGCAGTGTCCCGGAAGCCTCCCTCGGGCCTCTTAAGCTGTCGCGGTGAGTGCAGGCTCTGCCCCCTAGGCCAGATGGAGTTGGCAGGAAAGGGAGCGGCCCACCCAGCACTTACTACAGCAGCAGCAGCAGCAGTGTCCCGGAAGCCTCCCTCGGGCCTCTTAAGCTGTTGCGGTGAGTGCAGGCTCCGCCCCCTTGGCCAGATGGAGTTGGCAGGAAAGGGAGCGGCCCACCCAGCACTCAGTAGAGCAGCAGCAGCAGTGTCCCGGAAGCCTCCCTCAGGCCTCTTAAGCTGTGGCGGTGAGAGCAGGCTCCGCCCCCTAGGCCAGATGGAGTTGGATTTAAAGGGAGCGGCCCATCCAGCACTCACTAGAGCAATAGCAGCAGCAGTGTCCCGGAAGCCTCCCTCAGGCCTCTTAAGCTGTGGCGGTGAGAGCAGGCTCCGCCCCCTAGGCCAGATGGAGCTGGCAGGAAAGTGAGCGGCCCACCCGGCACTCACTAGAGCAGCAGCAGCAGCAGTGTCCCGGAAGCCTCCCTCAGGCCTCTTAAGCTGTGGCGGTGAGTGCAGGCTCCGCCCCCTAGGCCAGATGGAGTCGGCAGGAAAGGAATGGCCCACCCAGCACTCACTAGAGCAGCAGCAGCAGCAGCAGTGTCCTGGAAGCCTCCCTCAGGCCCCTTAAGCTGTGGCAGTGAGTGCAGGCTCCGCCCCCTAGGCCACATGGAGTTGGCAGGAAAGGGAGCGGCTCACCCAGGACTCACTAGAGCAGCAGCAGCACCAGCAGTGTCCCGGAAGCCTCCCTGAGGCCTCTTAAGCTGTGGCGGTGAGTGCAGGCTCCGCCCCCTAGGCCAAATGGAGTTGGCAGGAAAGGGAGCCTCCCACCCAGCACTCACTAGAACAGCAGCAGCAGTGTCCCGGAAGCCTCCCTCAGGCCTCTTAAGCTGTGGCGGTGAGTGCAGGCTCCGCCCCCTAGGCCCGATGGAGTCGGCAGGAAAGGGAGCGGCCGACCCAGCACTCACTAGAGCAGCAACAGTGTCCCGGAAGCCTCCCTCAGGCCTCTTAAGCTGTGGCGGTGCGTGCAGGCTCCGCCCCCTAGGCCAGATGGAGTTGTCAGGAAAGGGAGCGGCCCACCCAGCACTCACTAGAGCAGCAGCAGTGTCCCGGAAGCCTCCCTCAGACCTCTTTAGCTGTGGCGGTGAGAGCAGGCTCCGCCCCCTAGGCCAGATGGAGTTGGATGGAAAGGGAGCGGCCCACCCAGCACTCACTAGAGCAATAGCAGCAGCAGTGTCCCGGAAGCCTCCCTCAGGCCTCTTAAGCTGTGGCGGTGTGTGCAAGATCCGCCCCCTAGGCCAGATGGAGTTGGCAGGAAAGGGAGCGGCCCACCCAGCACTCACTAGAGCAGCAGCAGTGTCCCGGAAGCCTCCCTCAGACCTCTTAAGCTGTGGCGGTGAGAGCAGGCTCCGCCCCCTAGGCCAGATGGAGTTGGATGGAAAGGGAGCGGCCCACCCAGCACTCACTAGAGCAATAGCAGCAGCAGTGTCCCGGAAGTCTCCCTCAGGCCTCTTAAGCTGTGGCGGTGAGTGCAGGCTCCGCCCCCTTGGCCAGATGGAGTTGGCAGGAAAGGGAGCGGCCCACCCAGCACTCATTCGAGCAGCAGCAGCAGTGTCCCGGAAGCCTCCCTCAGGCCTCTTAAGCTGTGGCGGTGAGTGCCGGCTCCGCCCCCTAGGCCAGATGGAGTTGGCAGGAAAGGGAGTGGCCCACCCAGCACTCATTAGAGCAGCAGCAGCAGTGTCCCAGAAGCCTCCCTCAGGGCTCTTAAGCTGTGACGGTGAGTGCAGGCTCCGCCCCCTAGGCCAGATGGAGTTGGCAGGAATGGGAGCGGCCCACCCAGCACTCATTAGAGCAGCAGCAGCAGCAGCAGCAGTGTTCCGGAAGCCTCTCTCAGGCCTCTTAAG
Source organism: Podarcis pityusensis (assembly GCF_964106645.2). Classification (NCBI taxonomy): domain Eukaryota; kingdom Metazoa; phylum Chordata; class Lepidosauria; order Squamata; family Lacertidae; genus Podarcis; species Podarcis pityusensis. The sequence goes on from NC_138045.1 coordinate 3,450,609, forward strand.
CTGTGGCGGTGAGTGCAGGCTCCGCCCCCTAGGCCAGATGGAGTTGGCAGGAAAGGAATGGCCCACCCAGCACTCACTAGAGCAGCAGCAGCAGCAGCAGTGTCCTGGAAGCCTCCCTCAGGCCGCTTAAGCTGTGGTGGTGAGTGCAGGCTCCGCCCCCTAGGCCACATGGAGTTGGCAGGAAAGGGAGCGGCCCACCCAGGACTCACTAGAGCAGCAGCAGCACCAGCAGTGTCTCGGAAGCCTCCCTCAGGCCTCTTAAGCTGTGGCGGTGAGAGCAGGCTCCGCCCCCTAGGCCAGATGGAGTTGGATGGAAAGGGAGCGGCCCACCCAGCACTCACTAGAGCAATAGCAGCAGCAGTGTCCCGGAAGCCTCCCTCAGGCCTCTTAAGCTGTGGCGGTGTGTGCAAGATCCGCCCCCTAGGCCAGATGGAGTTGGCAGGAAAGGGAGCGGCCCACCCAGCACTCACTAGAGCAGCAGCAGTGTCCCGGAAGCCTCCCTCAGACCTCTTAAGCTGTGGCGGTGAGAGCAGGCTCCGCCCCCTAGGCCAGATGGAGTTGGATGGAAAGGGAGCGGCCCACCCAGCACTCACTAGAGCAATAGCAGCAGCAGTGTCCCGGAAGCCTCCCTCAGGCCTCTTAAGCTGTGGCGGTGTGTGCAAGATCCGCCCCCTAGGCCAGATGGCGTTGGCAGGAAAGGGAGCGGCCCACCCAGCACTCACTAGAGCAATAGCAGCAGCAGCAGAGTCCCGGAAGTCTCCCTCAGGCCTCTTAAGCTGTGGCGGTGAGTGCAGGCTCCGCCCCCTTGGCCAGATGGAGTTGGCAGGAAAGGGAGCGGCCCACCCAGCACTCATTCGAGCAGCAGCAGCAGTGTCCCGGAAGCCTCCCTCAGGCCTCTTAAGCTGTGGCGGTGAGTGCCGGCTCCGCCCCCTAGGCCAGATGGAGTTGGCAGGAAAGGGAGTGGCCCACCCAGCACTCATTAGAGCAGCAGCAGCAGTGTCCCGGAAGCCTCCCTCAGGCCTCTTAAGCTGTGGCGGTGAGAGCAGGCTTCGCCCCCTAGACCAGATGGAATAGGCAGGAATGGGAGCGGCCCACCCAGCACTCATTAGAGCAGCAGCAGCAGCAGCAGTGTTCCGGAAGCCTCTCTCAGGCCTCTTAAGCTGTGGCGGTGAGTGCAGGCTCCGCCCCCTAGGCCAGATGGAGTTGGCAGGAAAGGAATGGCCCACCCAGCACTCACTAGAGCAGCAGCAGCAGCAGCAGTGTCCTGGAAGCCTCCCTCAGGCCGCTTAAGCTGTGGCGGTGAGTGCAGGCTCCGCCCCCTAGGCCAGGTGGAGTTGGCAGGAAAGGGAGCGGCCCACCCAGCAGTCACTAGAGCAGCAGCAGCAGCAGCAGTGTCCTGGAAGCCTCCCTCAGGCCCCTTAAGCTGTGGCAGTGAGTGCAGGCTCCGCCCCCTAGGCCACATGGAGTTGGCAGGAAAGGGAGCGGCTCACCCAGGACTCACTAGAGCAGCAGCAGCACCAGCAGTGTCCTGGAAGCCTCCCTCAGGCCGCTTAAGCTGTGGCGGTGAGTGCAGGCTCCGCCCCCTAGGCCAGATGGAGTCGGCAGGAAAGGAATGGCCCACCCAGCACTCACTAGAGCAGCAGCAGCAGCAGCAGTGTCCTGGAAGCCTCCCTCAGGCCCCTTAAGCTGTGGCAGTGAGTGCAGGCTCCGCCCCCTAGGCCACATGGAGTTGGCAGGAAAGGGAGCGGCTCACCCAGGACTCACTAGAGCAGCAGCAGCACCAGCAGTGTCCCGGAAGCCTCCCTGAGGCCTCTTAAGCTGTGGCGGTGAGTGCAGGCTCCGCCCCCTAGGCCAAATGGAGTTGGCAGGAAAGGGAGCCTCCCACCCAGCACTCACTAGAACAGCAGCAGCAGTGTCCCGGAAGCCTCCCTCAGGCCTCTTAAGCTGTGGCGGTGAGTGCAGGCTCCGCCCCCTAGGCCCGATGGAGTCGGCAGGAAAGGGAGCGGCCGACCCAGCACTCACTAGAGCAGCAACAGTGTCCCGGAAGCCTCCCTCAGGCCTCTTAAGCTGTGGCGGTGCGTGCAGGCTCCGCCCCCTAGGCCAGATGGAGTTGTCAGGAAAGGGAGCGGCCCACCCAGCACTCACTAGAGCAGCAGCAGTGTCCCGGAAGCCTCCCTCAGACCTCTTTAGCTGTGGCGGTGAGAGCAGGCTCCGCCCCCTAGGCCAGATGGAGTTGGATGGAAAGGGAGCGGCCCACCCAGCACTCACTAGAGCAATAGCAGCAGCAGTGTCCCGGAAGCCTCCCTCAGGCCTCTTAAGCTGTGGCGGTGTGTGCAAGATCCGCCCCCTAGGCCAGATGGAGTTGGCAGGAAAGGGAGCGGCCCACCCAGCACTCACTAGAGCAATAGCAGCAGCAGCAGAGTCCCGGAAGTCTCCCTCAGGCCTCTTAAGCTGTGGCGGTGAGTGCAGGCTCCGCCCCCTTGGCCAGATGGAGTTGGCAGGAAAGGGAGCGGCCCACCCAGCACTCATTCGAGCAGCAGCAGCAGTGTCCCGGAAGCCTCCCTCAGGCCTCTTAAGCTGTGGCGGTGAGTGCCGGCTCCGCCCCCTAGGCCAGATGGAGTTGGCAGGAAAGGGAGTGGCCCACCCAGCACTCATTAGAGCAGCAGCAGCAGCAGCAGTGTTCCGGAAGCCTCTCTCAGGCCTCTTAAGCTGTGGCGGTGAGTGCAGGCTCCGCCCCCTAGGCCAGATGGAGTTGGCAGGAAAGGAATGGCCCACCCAGCACTCACTAGAGCAGCAGCAGCAGCAGCAGTGTCCTGGAAGCCTCCCTCAGGCCGCTTAAGCTGTGGTGGTGAGTGCAGGCTCCGCCCCCTAGGCCACATGGAGTTGGCAGGAAAGGGAGCGGCCCACCCAGGACTCACTAGAGCAGCAGCAGCACCAGCAGTGTCTCGGAAGCCTCCCTCAGGCCTCTTAAGCTGTGGCGGTGAGTGCAGGCTCCGCCCCCTAGGCCAGATGGAGTTGGATGGAAAGGGAGCGGCCCACCCAGCACTCACTAGAGCAATAGCAGCAGCAGTGTCCCGGAAGTCTCCCTCAGGCCTCTTAAGCTGTGGCGGTGTGTGCAAGATCCGCCCCCTAGGCCAGATGGAGTTGGCAGGAAAGGGAGCGGCCCACCCAGCACTCACTAGAGCAGCAGCAGTGTCCCGGAAGCCTCCCTCAGACCTCTTAAGCTGTGGCGGTGAGAGCAGGCTCCGCCCCCTAGGCCAGATGGAGTTGGATGGAAAGGGAGCGGCCCACCCAGCACTCATTCGAGCAGCAGCAGCAGTGTCCCGGAAGCCTCCCTCAGGCCTCTTAAGCTGTGGCGGTGAGTGCAGGCTCCGCCCCCTTGGCCAGATGGAGTTGGCAGGAAAGGGAGCGGCCCACCCAGCACTCATTCGAGCAGCAGCAGCAGTGTCCCGGAAGCCTCCCTCAGGGCTCTTAAGCTGTGGCGGTGAGAGCAGGCTTCGCCCCCTAGACCAGATGGAATAGGCAGGAATGGGAGCGGCCCACCCAGCACTCATTAGAGCAGCAGCAGCAGCAGCAGTGTTCCGGAAGCCTCTCTCAGGCCTCTTAAGCTGTGGCGGTGAGTGCAGGCTCCGCCCCCTAGGCCAGATGGAGTTGGCAGGAAAGGAATGGCCCACCCAGCACTCACTAGAGCAGCAGCAGCAGCAGCAGTGTCCTGGAAGCCTCCCTCAGGCCGCTTAAGCTGTGGTGGTGAGTGCAGGCTCCGCCCCCTAGGCCACATGGAGTTGGCAGGAAAGGGAGCGGCCCACCCAGGACTCACTAGAGCAGCAGCAGCACCAGCATTGTCTCGGAAGCCTCCCTCAGGCCTCTTAAGCTGTGGCGGTGAGAGCAGGCTCCGCCCCCTAGGCCAGATGGAGTTGGATGGAAAGGGAGCGGCCCACCCAGCACTCACTACAGCAATAGCAGCAGCAGTGTCCCGGAAGCCTCCCTCAGGCCTCTTAAGCTGTGGCGGTGTGTGCAAGATCCGCCCCCTAGGCCAGATGGAGTTGGCAGGAAAGGGAGCGGCCCACCCAGCACTCACTAGAGCAGCATCAGTGTTCCGGAAGCCTCCCTCAGACCTCTTAAGCTGTGGCGGTGAGAGCAGGCTCCGCCCCCTAGGCCAGATGGAGTTGGATGGAAAGGGAGCGGCCCACCCAGCACTCACTAGAGCAATAGCAGCAGCAGTGTCCCGGAAGCCTCCCTCAGGCCTCTTAAGCTGTGGCGGTGTGTGCAAGATCCGCCCCCTAGGCCAGATGGCGTTGGCAGGAAAGGGAGCGGCCCACCCAGCACTCACTAGAGCAATAGCAGCAGCAGCAGAGTCCCGGAAGTCTCCCTCAGGCCTCTTAAGCTGTGGCGGTGAGTGCAGGCTCCGCCCCCTTGGCCAGATGGAGTTGGCAGGAAAGGGAGCGGCCCACCCAGCACTCATTCGAGCAGCAGCAGCAGTGTCCCGGAAGCCTCCCTCAGGCCTCTTAAGCTGTGGCGGTGAGTGCCGGCTCCGCCCCCTAGGCCAGATGGAGTTGGCAGGAAAGGGAGTGGCCCACCCAGCACTCATTAGAGCAGCAGCAGCAGCAGCAGTGTTCCGGAAGCCTCTCTCAGGCCTCTTAAGCTGTGGCGGTGAGTGCAGGCTCCGCCCCCTAGGCAAGGTGGAGTTGGCTGGAAAGGGAGCGGCCCACCCAGCAGTCACTAGAGCAGCAGCAGCAGCAGCAGCAGTGTTCCGGATGCCTCTCTCAGGCCTCTTAAGCTGTGGCGGTGAGTGCAGGCTCCGCCCCCTAGGCCAGGTGGAGTTGGCAGGAAAGGGAGCGGCCCACCCAGCACTCACTAGAGAAGCAGCAGGAGTCCCGGAAGCCTCCCTCAGGCCTCTTAAGCTGTGGCGGTGAGTGCAGGCTCCGCCCCCTAGGCCAGATGGAGTTGGCAGGAAAGGGAGCGGCCCACCCAGGACTCACTAGAGCAGCAGCAGCACCAGCAGTGTCTCGGAAGCCTCCCTCAGGCCTCTTAAGCTGTGGCGGTGAGAGCAGGCTCCGCCCCCTAGGCCAGATGGAGTTGGATGGAAAGGGAGCGGCCCACCCAGCACTCACTAGAGCAATAGCAGCAGCAGTGTCCCGGAAGTCTCCCTCAGGCCTCTTAAGCTGTGGCGGTGTGTGCAAGATCCGCCCCCTAGGCCAGATGGAGTTGGCAGGAAAGGGAGCGGCCCACCCAGCACTCACTAGAGCAGCAGCAGTGTCCCGGAAGCCTCCCTCAGACCTCTTAAGCTGTGGCGGTGAGAGCAGGCTCCGCCCCCTAGGCCAGATGGAGTTGGATGGAAAGGGAGCGGCCCACCCAGCACTCATTCGAGCAGCAGCAGCAGTGTCCCGGAAGCCTCCCTCAGGCCTCTTAAGCTGTGGCGGTGAGTGCAGGCTCCGCCCCCTTGGCCAGATGGAGTTGGCAGGAAAGGGAGCGGCCCACCCAGCACTCATTCGAGCAGCAGCAGCAGTGTCCCGGAAGCCTCCCTCAGGGCTCTTAAGCTGTGGCGGTGAGAGCAGGCTTCGCCCCCTAGACCAGATGGAATAGGCAGGAATGGGAGCGGCCCACCCAGCACTCATTAGAGCAGCAGCAGCAGCAGCAGTGTTCCGGAAGCCTCTCTCAGGCCTCTTAAGCTGTGGCGGTGAGTGCAGGCTCCGCCCCCTAGGCCAGATGGAGTTGGCAGGAAAGGAATGGCCCACCCAGCACTCACTAGAGCAGCAGCAGCAGCAGCAGTGTCCTGGAAGCCTCCCTCAGGCCGCTTAAGCTGTGGTGGTGAGTGCAGGCTCCGCCCCCTAGGCCACATGGAGTTGGCAGGAAAGGGAGCGGCCCACCCAGGACTCACTAGAGCAGCAGCAGCACCAGCAGTGTCTCGGAAGCCTCCCTCAGGCCTCTTAAGCTGTGGCGGTGAGAGCAGGCTCCGCCCCCTAGGCCAGATGGAGTTGGATGGAAAGGGAGCGGCCCACCCAGCACTCACTAGAGCAATAGCAGCAGCAGTGTCCCGGAAGCCTCCCTCAGGCCTCTTAAGCTGTGGCGGTGTGTGCAAGATCCGCCCCCTAGGCCAGATGGAGTTGGCAGGAAAGGGAGCGGCCCACCCAGCACTCACTAGAGCAGCATCAGTGTTCCGGAAGCCTCCCTCAGACCTCTTAAGCTGTGGCGGTGAGAGCAGGCTCCGCCCCCTAGGCCAGATGGAGTTGGATGGAAAGGGAGCGGCCCACCCAGCACTCACTAGAGCAATAGCAGCAGCAGTGTCCCGGAAGCCTCCCTCAGGCCTCTTAAGCTGTGGCGGTGTGTGCAAGATCCGCCCCCTAGGCCAGATGGCGTTGGCAGGAAAGGGAGCGGCCCACCCAGCACTCACTAGAGCAATAGCAGCAGCAGCAGAGTCCCGGAAGTCTCCCTCAGGCCTCTTAAGCTGTGGCGGTGAGTGCAGGCTCCGCCCCCTTGGCCAGATGGAGTTGGCAGGAAAGGGAGCGGCCCACCCAGCACTCATTCGAGCAGCAGCAGCAGTGTCCCGGAAGCCTCCCTCAGGCCTCTTAAGCTGTGGCGGTGAGTGCCGGCTCCGCCCCCTAGGCCAGATGGAGTTGGCAGGAAAGGGAGTGGCCCACCCAGCACTCATTAGAGCAGCAGCAGCAGCAGCAGTGTTCCGGAAGCCTCTCTCAGGCCTCTTAAGCTGTGGCGGTGAGTGCAGGCTCCGCCCCCTAGGCAAGGTGGAGTTGGCTGGAAAGGGAGCGGCCCACCCAGCAGTCACTAGAGCAGCAGTAGCAGCAGCAGCAGTGTTCCGGATGCCTCTCTCAGGCCTCTTAAGCTGTGGCGGTGAGTGCAGGCTCCGCCCCCTAGGCCAGGTGGAGTTGGCAGGAAAGGGAGCGGCCCACCCAGCACTCACTAGAGAAGCAGCAGGAGTCCCGGAAGCCTCCCTCAGGCCTCTTAAGCTGTGGCGGTGAGTGCAGGCTCCGCCCCCTAGGCCAGATGGAGTTGGCAGGAAAGGGAGCGGCCCACCCAGCACTCACTAGAGAAGCAGCAGGAGTCCCGGAAGCCTCCCTCAGGCCTCTTAAGCTGTGGCGGTGAGTGCAGGCTCCGCCCCCTAGGCCCGATGGAGTCGGCAGGAAAGGGAGCGGCCCACCCAGCACTCACTAGAGCAGCAACAGTGTCCCGGAAGCCTCCCTCAGGCCTCTTAAGCTGTGGCGGTGAGTGCAGGCTCCGCCCCCTTGGCCAGATGGAGTTGGCAGGAAAGGGAGCGGCCCACCCAGCACTTACTAGAGCAGCAGCAGCAGTGTCCCGGAAGCCTCCCTCAGGCCTCTTAAGCTGTGGCGGTGAGTGCAGGCTCCGCCCCCTAGGCCAGATGGAGTTGGCAGGAAGGGGAGCGGCCCACCCAGCACTCACTAGAGCAGCAGCAGCAGCAGCAGCAGTGTCCCGGAAGCCTCCCTCAGGCCTCTTAAGCTGTGGCGGTGAGTGCAGGCTCCGCCCCCTAGGCCAGATGGAGTTGGCAGGAAGGGGAGCGGCCCACCCAGCACTCACTAGAGCAGCAGCAGCAGCAGTGTCCCGGAAGCCTCCCTCAGGCCTCTTAAGCTGTGGCGGTGAGTGCAGGCTCCGCCCCTTAGGCCAGATGGAGTTGGCAGGAAAGGGAGCCAATGACACTGCAAGCAATAGCCTCCAGAAGATCAAAAGAGACTACGAGGCTCTGGGCAGGAAATTGAAGCAATTAAATGAACAAATTGTCATCTCATCTGTCCTCCCAGTTGAACGACGTGGCCCAGGGAGAGTGGGAAAAATAGTGGAAGTGAACAGCTGGCTTCGCAAATGGTGTAAACAGGAACGGTTTGGAGTCTTAGATCACGGACTGCAGTTTCTTGAAGATGGACTTCTGGCAAGCGATGGGCTGCACCTCACAACGGTTGGGAGGAATGTTTTTGCCAAAAAACTCAGAAACCTCATCAGGAGGGCTTTAAACTGACTAATGTGGGGGAGGGAGACAGTGCTCCTGAAGGTAGGAGTCTATCAATTGATGAAGATGATCATCCAAATGTCATAGACCAAATGGAGCAACCAGCACGCAGACCTAGTGGTGGGAGGAAAAAATCCTTAAATAAGAGACACGGGGGAATGATTAATGGACTTCAATGTCTGTAGACTAATGCGCAAAGCATGGGAAATAAACAAGATGAGCTCGAGCTCTTGGGACAGCAAACTAAATATGACATAATAGGCATCACTGAAACCTGGTGGGATAAGTCCCACGATTGGAATGTAATAATGGAGGGATACAATCTATTTCAGAGAAACAGACCAGACAAGAAAGGAGGAGGAGTGGCGTTATATGTCAGGGATGTGTATACCTGTGAAGAGATCCAAGATTTAGAACCTCAAAGCCAAAGTGAGAGCATTTGGGTCAAAATTAAGGGAGAGAAGAATAACAGTGACCTCATTGTGGGAGTTTACTATAGATCCCCAAGCCAAACGGAGGACATAGATGATGCCTTCCTGGAACAGATGGCCAAGCATGCAAAAGGAAGGGAGATAGTAGTAATGGGGGACTTCAATTACCCGGATATTTGTTGGATGTCAAACTCAGCCAAGAGCATAAGGTCAAACAGATTCCTCACTGGCCTTGCAGACAACTTCGTTGTCCAGAAAGTGGGAGAAGCAACAAGAGGAACAGCCATTTTAGATCTGGTCCTAACCAATGTTGATGACCTGGTTAGTGGGGTAGAAGTGGAAGGATCATTAGGCGCGAGTGATCATGCTCTTCTGAAGTTTACTATACAGCGGAAAGGAGCAGCCAAGCATACTAGGACTCAATTTCTTGACTTTAAGAAAGCCGACTTCATAAAACTTAGGGAAGTGCTGGGTGAGATCCCATGGACAGTAATACTAAAAGGAAAGGGAGTTCATGATGGCTGGCAGTTTGTTAAGAGGGAGATAGTAAAAGCACAACTTCAGGCAATACCAACGAGACGGAAACATGGAAGGTGCCTAAAGAAGCCAGGGTGGCTATCTAAAGAACTTTTAACTGAGTTAAGATTAAAAAAGGATGTGTACAAAAAATGGAAAAGGGGGGAAACCACCAAAGAGGAATTCAAACAAATAGCCAGCACGTGCAGACACAAAGTCAGAAAAGCTAAAGCACAGAATGAACTCAGGCTTGCTAGAGAGGTTAAAAGCAACAAAAAAGGCTTTTATGGGTATGTCCGTAGCAAAAGGAAGAACAAAGAAACAGTGGGGTCACTCAGAGGAGAAGATGGTGAAATGCAAACAGGGGACACAGAAAGGGCTGAACTCCTCCATGCCTTCTTTGCCTCAGTCTTCTCCGATAAAGAAAACAATGCCCGACCTGAAAAATTTGGAGCAAATGATTCAGCAGAGGAAACACAGCCCAGAATAACTAAGGAGATAGTACAAGAATACTTGGCTAGTCTACATGCATTCAAGTCTCCAGGGCCAGATGAACTGCATCCAAGAGTATTAAAAGAACTGGCAGATGTGATCTCAGAACCACTGGCAGTCATCTTTGAGAATTCCTGGAGAACAGGCGAAGTCCCGGCAGACTGGAGGAGGGCAGATGTTGTCCCTATTTTCAAAAAGGGGGAAAGAGAGGACCCAAATAATTACCGCCCAGTCAGTCTGACATCAATACCAGGGAAGATTCTGGAGCAGATCATTAAGCAAACAGTCTGTGAGCACCTAGAAAGGAATGCTGTGATCACCAATAGTCAGCATGGATTTCTGAAAAAGAAGTCATGTCAGACTAACCTGATCTCGTTTTTTGACAGAATTACAAGCCTGGTAGATGAAGGGAATGCAGTGGATGTAGCCTACCTTGATTTCAGCAAGGCATTTGACAAGGTGCCCCATGATATTCTTGTAAAGAAGCTGGTAAAATGCGGTCTTGACTATGCTACCACTCAGTGGATTTGTAACTGGCTGACTGACCGAACCCAAAGGGTGCTCATCAATGGTTCCTCTTCATCCTGGAGAAGAGTGACTAGTGGGGTGCCACAGGGTTCTGTCTTGGGCCCGGTCTTATTCAACATCTTTATCAACGACTTGGATGATGGACTCAAGGGCATCCTGATCAAATTTGCAGATGACACCAAACTGGGAGGGGTGGCTAACACCCCAGAGGACAGGATCACACTTCAAAATGACCTTGACAGATTAGAGAACTGGGCCAAAACAAACCAGATGAATTTTAACAGGGAGAAATGTAAAGTATTGCACTTGGGCAAAAAAAATGAGAGGCACAAATACAAGATGGGGGACACCTGGCTTGAGAGCAGTACATGTGAAAAGGATCTAGGAGTCTTGGTTGACCACAAACTTGACATGAGCCAACAGTGTGACGCGGCAGCTAAAAAAGCCAATGCAATTCTGGGCCTCATCAATAGGAATATAGCATCTAGATCAAGGGAAGTAATAGTGCCACTGTATTCTGCTCTGGTCAGACCTCACCTGGAGTACTGTGTCCAGTTCTGGGCACCACAGTTCAAGAAGGACACTGACAAACTGGAACGTGCCCAGAGGAGGGCAACCAAAATGGTCAAAGGCCTGGAAACGATGCCTTATGAGGAACGGCTAAGGGAGCTGGGCATGTTTAGCCTGGAGAAGAGGAGGTTAAGGGGTGATATGATAGCCATGTTCAACTATATAAAAGGATGTCACATAGAGGAGGGAGAAAGGTTGTTTTCTGCTGCTCCAGAGAAGCCCAATTGCATGAAGACCGGTGAGGGTTAACCACCAGTAGGGGGAGTCCTGCTGATGTACATCAACTAGGATCTCCCCCGGGGTCACCGCTCGGGGGCGTGCCTTAGGCCCACACCTCCATAGGCTTCGGACAGGGCAACGCCCCCCGGAATCCTTTACTGGACTACCCTTTGCTTTGGGGGAAGGTGATGGCACTTCCTCCCCCCCTCATTTGCATAACAATACCCCTACCAATGCCTAACCGCCAATCGAGCCAAAGCTCGCCGCCAATACCCTCAGTTGTTGTTGTTGTTGAGTCGTTTAGTCATGTCCGACTCTTCGTGACCCCCTGGACAAGAGCACGCCAGGCACTCCTGTCTTCCACTGCCTCCCGCAGTTTGGTCAAACTCATGCTGGTAGCTTCGAGAACACTGTCCAACCATCTCGTCCTCTGTCGTCCCCTTCTCCTTGTGCCCTCAATGCAGACCTTTAACTGTGGCTAATGTTAGCCATGGTTTGTTTAAACAAGCTAGCTAGGTAAACTATAGTTCAAAGACGGCTTGTCAAACCATAGTTAACATAAAGCGCTGTTTGTCGGATTTGGGTGAGACAACAAACTTTGCTTAATCTAAACCAGGAGGTCGGTTCCAAACTCTGTGCAGGTGGGCAGAGATGGAGGGGGGTGGGAAGAGTGTGAGCCTGAGGCCCTCTAGGGCTCATTCTCTACATGCTAAATTATAGTTCTACTTGAAATCTGAATTGGGCATGTAAATATTCCATACGCATTCTTCAACAGCTTGGCCTGCTTCACCCTGGTTCTGATTTCAGAAATGTTATGAAAGACTGCATGATTCCACGGTCTTCTTTTGCAGATACAATGAGTTTTACTTCTTTACCCATCCTGCTCTGTTTATTGAGGATCACTTCCCAGATGACCCCAGATGGCAGCTTCTGAAACAGACATTAAGGCTGAAGAAGGACGGGTGTGATGGCTAAAATATGCCTGAGTTTTATTCTGTAGGACTGACTGACTGGAACATCCACAGAAACATCACTCGCTGGAACATGTAAAATCGATTAGAAGCATCTATCCAGAACACAGTTGCATTGGCAATCGGTCTCATGTTTTTCAAAAGGGAAGGACTGCGTCACATAAGCCAATACCCTAGCAAAGCAGAAGCACTGGGGGAAATCTGCATATTTGGCAAGTTAATGTTTTTAGAGACAATTGCGCTTATGAGATACACACACACACATTATTTATATAATTGCCATATATATATATATATATATACACACACACAGTATAACACCTCTATTTCTTTATTAGTAACCTTGATGTCAAACCAAAGTGACCTTAGCAGCCGCTTGCCAACTAGAACAGAATAATTACATTAGAGTACGTGTTTGTATGTTGCTTAGAGAGGGCTAAGAAGCAATCAAGATTGCTTGTGGCAATTCACAATTGCCGCTAATGTGGACTTTTGCTACTTTAATATGTGGAAACATTGAGCCTGTGCAGGTGGTGAATGTCCCCATATATGTGAAGAGGACAGTATTGAGGACAAACTTTGTTTTGGGACAACTTTCTAAGATCCTGTGTGATAGATAGTCTCTCGGAAAAGATTAAAGATAAGCAAAAACAGGAGTTGATTGGTAACTGAACTGGACAACAGGGTCGAAGCAACTGCTTATAGACATTTCTGAAGACCTGGACCGCTCCCACTCCCCACGTGATTGGCTGTCTAAACTTCCAAGCTGCGAATCATGACTCAGAGTTTAAGGGCCAATGGCAGAAGCCCAAATCCAGAAATGTTCTGTGATTGGATATCATGTATCGAATCAGAACACAGGAGCTCAGAATCCTTAGTCCAGACTCAAGACCACTGAATACATAACAGGCCCCATGGCACTTTCAGGAGACTGGCTGACTATTGATGTGTAACCACAAAACTCAAGAACTGTCCCGCTTGCTAGAATTGAGCTGAGGGATCCCCTTGTACCCTTGGAGATCTTTTGAAAAGCAAAGACACGTAGGATTTTGCCTTGATAAGAAAAGAAACAAGAATCAGTGATGGGGGGAATTTTGTTCTGGGGCTCAGCCCCTGCACTTCCTCCTACTGCTAGCACTCAGTCGTGTGCTAAGTACAAAGATCATGCCCCTTTTGGACTTCCAAAGGATGGGAAAACCCTGCATTTAAAGACACGGGACAACAATGGGATGGGGCGGATTTCATGCGGACGCCAATATATTACAGTCAAAGCTCAGCTCCCGAACGCCTGCGTTTTGGAACGTTTCGGCTCCCGAACGTCGAAAACCCGGCACATTTCAAAACGATTGTGAGGCAAAGTAAGAGTCCATCGGTTCCTGAGGTGAAATTTTGGGGTGGGGAACGTCTGACCTCTGAGCACATCTTGCCCCCTCCCCAAGTCTTCCCCATTTGGTCCATGAGGCCATTCTCACATGCAGGTAAGGGGTGAGGCTTGACTGATAGGACATGGCTTTCCAAAGCTGCTTTCTTTGCACAGCCCTCAAAGCATGGGACTAGTTGTCAGGATCCTCTGAAGAAATGCAGAAACCAGGGACCCATTGCTAAGCAGGATGGCTCCCCCTTCATATCAACGCAGAACATCCCATTCAGTTGGGCTGAGCCATGGCACTCCTGGCAGAGAGCTCTTTGGCGAGCCAATACTCAGTACTAAGTAGAATTGCCCATCCCTTCAGATCCTTCTGAGCACTAAAAAAGGAGGGAGAGGTTTCTTCCCTTCCCTGTGAAGCCCAAGCTTGCTGAGCTCTTCAAGAGAGAGGTGGGGGCTCCCGAAGGCTTCCCCTCCTTCCTTTAAGCCTGATCTCACTGCAGTCCTAAAAGGGGGAGACTCTCCAAGACTGTAGTGATATTAGGCTCTTTCCCTCCTCCCTTTTAGGCCTGATGTCTCTTTGTTGGTAGTGAAAGGGATTTTGACCCAAGATACAGATCCCAATAAGGATCTGGCACGCAAAGTCCAAAAGTTTCCCACCTATTCAGCCTAGCTGGAGAGAGCCAACCTGAGGAAGCTGGCACAAGCTTCTAGCTAGATGCTTCAAGAAATAGGGTGGGGGCCTGGCAGCGAAATAGAAATTCTAACAAGGCTGATGCGTCGGATAGCTAACCTCAAAGAAGCATCTAATTACTAAATATATATTCTTTTTCATGGAGCACATAGTTAAACTATGGAACTTGTTCCCACAAGAGACCGTGAAGGCCTCGAAACATCGATGGCTTTGAAAGAGCATTAGACACGTCCTTGGAGGAGAGGGCTATCAATGGCTACTAGCATTGATGGCTATGCTCTGCCTTCACAGTTGGAGGCAGAAATGCTTCTGAATACCAGTTGCTGGAAACCACAGGAGGGGAGAGGAAATGAGCAATGGGGACACCTTCTGTATCTGCGCTTCCCCACGCAGGGAACTTTGACACACTCCAGCGCTGGTTTGCTCCAACATGTTATGCTTTCCCCCTTTGTTTTGACTTCATGGATGCTCTTCCTGCTACTCGCCTCCTAATGCCAAGGTCTCCAAGGAAGGGTTTGATAAACCCAGATCAAGCCATGCTCTTCCCTCATCCCTCCAGTTGGGCATTTCATTCCTGGCTCGAAGCACCAAGGAGCGCCTTTCAAGTAGGCTTTCAGGATGGGAGGAGTACAAGCATCAATGCTGCCTCAGGAAGAAGATCTGTATGGTAAATAGAAGCTTATGTATGGCTATTGATCTGGATCCTCTGTGTCAGCTGCAGGGAACCTTTGGCCCTCCAGATGTTGTTGGGTGACAACACCTGTTAGTCCCAGCAAGCATGGCCAGGGATTATGGGAGCTGTAGTTCCCCAGCATCTGGAGGGCCAAAGATCCCCTACACCTGCTGTATATATTAAGACTACTTAGTAGTGCTGCGTATCTTAGGAAATCATTTTATGAGCCCGTCACTCAACCACCCAGTGGCGTAGCTAGCCGCTCAGGGGCCCAAGCCACCACGTCACTCCCAGGAGAGATGCGTGGCTCGGGCGCGCTTCTGGCCCCGCGGGAAGTGCTGCCCCCTGTGGTGTGGCGCCCAGTGCCCCCCTCCCCCCCCAAGCTACATCTCTGCACCCGCCTCTTGGGATATCCTGGGAACAAGGCTTGAATGGTAAAAATTAACTGCGCTCAGTGTTATTTTTCTAGAAAAAGAGGTGCCAGAACTCACCACGAACGCTTCCCTTGTTCTTTTACAGTGGCAATGGCACCAACCTGAGAGGTGCCAGAACTCAGTTCCAGTGAGTTCTGGCTGGGGGGAAAAGCTGCACTATATTTTTTCCTCTAAGGCTGGAGCTTCAATATGTGGCATGTGGGTGGGTGGGTACATTTCCTCCCTCACCTCAAGCAGCCCTGTTTGTGTTCTTGTTATGCTACCATTATAGTTCCTGAAATGAGCTTGCAGTTGGCGTTCTGTTGAATGCACATTGCAGACGGATGCAGTGAAATTTGCAGCCGGGCTTAAGGGATTCCTATCAAAGCCAGATGTTTGGGGCGAAGAGGGCTTCTCTAAGGAGGTACCAGCTCTTCCAGTGGGAAGTGCAAACCATGCCATACGCCTTGTGGTCTTGCAAGATCAGATCAAAATCCTACCTGGTTCAGCATTCTCCCTCTCCTTCCTTCTGTCTGTGTCCTTTTAAGCAGAGCAACGTTGGTCTACTCCCTGCTGCTGTATTTCCCTTGGGGAGAAGCAGAAAAGGCTCCCTATCTCTATTCCCTATTGGTTCCCTGTATTCCAACCCTTTAAATCACATCATAGGTCATCCTCTGCTCCCCCTCCCTTTCCCCACTGTTTCAAGAAGGACGTTTCCATTTTTGTTCCTAGATTATCCATGGGATAAATCCAATCAGAAATCAATACAAATAGACTTGGCAAAGTTTAAGGAACTGGATGCCTATGCACAGAAGGTATGCTGTCTCTTATTGTGATATATGCAGCAAGGAATTTGCTAGGATGCTGAGGTTTTTAATGTGCATTTGGAATTTGAGAGTGCTTTCAAGTGTCCTCTCCTGATAGGAGGCAATTACTTCTGTTGAGATGGAAGGTCCGAACTGGGAACATCATGAGTCACAAGACCCTGCTCCTGTTTTCCAGAAAACTAACACGGTGGAGCACCTATTCACATGCGCTGCACACACCATGCATTTAAAGAACACCAACTCCCCAAAAGAACTATGGGAGCTGTAGTTTTCCCCTCACAGAGCTACAAATCCTAGAACCCTTAACAAACCACAGGATTCTCTTTCTCTCTGTGTGCGTGCGTGAATTAAATGCATGTATATACACCCATATTTAGTTATTTTGCAGCATTGCTTTGCTTTAAAAATTCAGGAGATAGCTCCAAAGTCAATTCGGAGGAGAGCTAGCAATCATAGGCAATATGAAAGGGTTTGAACGACTCCTCTCTCTTTCACAATTCACTTTCGATCGTATTTATACTACAGACCGAAATTGATTTGGTAGTTATTTCCTCTCCTCGGGGAACTCCGAGTACTATACTTCTGTGAACAAGGCTAGCAGTCATTAACAGAAAATTCTCAGTGCCCTTGCCAAACCACAACTCCCAGGAATCTCTGGGGGGCCTCGCCAGAATTAAACTGGCATAAAATTAATATACTGGTGCAGTAATCAGCCCTGGGTTTCCCCCAGTGCTGTCAAGTGACAACAGTAGGGCCGGCCCAGGATCCAGGGTTGCCTTGGTCCCTCCCTGCCCCCAGAATGCCCCCCCCCAGTTGTACTTCCACCCACCCAAAGGTGCGATGGGCAGTGGCGAAGCTGCATGCTCTGGCACCAGGGGCGGAGAGCAGGCAGGGGCGTGGCTGGCGTGTGTCCCGGGGGCGTGGCACATCGCCTGCGGGGGCGTGACATGCATCCTGGGGGCGTGGTGCCCGGCACGTGGGGGGGTGCACGGCGCATGTCGGGGGCGGCCGCAATGGTACCCCCTCCCCGATGGTGCCGGGGGCAGTGCGCTCCCCCCCGTTCCTCTGCCAGTAGCAATGGGGGAACTCTGCACTTGTGGGGAGACAGTAGCAAAGAGGATTTGGGTTTCAGCTGAAGATTGTAGAAATAACATGCCTGTGAACCCTGGAAAAAGGAAAGGTTAATCATGCGTCTCCCTTCAGAACAACTTCCCCCCCAAGGGTACATTTTTGGCAAGTATAATAAATTCTTTGATTGATCAATCAAGTAAAACACATACACTTAATCGACTAACTGTGCAATCCCAGTGAATTCAGCAAGAGACACTCTTGTAAGTGCACGCAGGATTGCACCCTAAAATTTCTTTAAACAAGTGGGCTTAGGTAGAAGAAAGGAACTGGTACCCCCTCGTCCATATTAACTGCTTCCAAGTCTATTTACCTTCTGTGAAACAGGTGAATGTCAGGAATAGTGTGAAAAACCTGGTGAGTGTCTTGCTGCAAAAAGCCCCCAGTGACCTGGAGAAAGTGCGAGCCATTTGGATGTGGATCTGCCACCATATAGGTAGGTGGGGGTACCACCTTTCTGCATACTTGAGTCCCCTTGCCTCTGACAACTTCCGGTATTAAAAGATCAGCCTTTGTCACTGCCCTGCGCCCATGAATCCAGCTCTGTAGCAGAGTTCTGTAGCAGACACCCAGTCCAGTGATTGCCAGCCAAGGAAGATGGATACGTAAGGTCATATCAAAGCAAGTTATATTCAGAGTAGACCGGCTGAAATCAATGGATGTAAGTAACTCATGGACATTAAATTTAGTGGGTCTACTCCGAGCATGGCTTCTTTGCAGCTGTCTCGGGCATTTTCACCATTTCATAGCCAGTCATGTCAGCTCCATTTGCACAAAGGATTCTGGATTGTAACCTGTGTGGATCAGTGATTTGGTGTTTGGCTCACACAGAGCTTGACTGGGATCTCTGTTCAGCCATGAATCTCAGAAGGGATCAGGAGGTGCTCATTGATAACAGAAATCACTGGGTTAAAGCTCACTGAAAGTGCCGCGGTAGCATTATTATCAATTTACGATGGGGTGGAAGGTTTGCAGGCTATGAAGGACTCGCTCACAAATTTATTGAAAGCTGCACAAATTATGATAGCTAGCAAGTGGAAGGGGCAAGCAGAATATAAAATGGAAAAATGGTATGAAGAGGTGTGGGATACATAGCTATTAATGATAAATGAACATGTGCCATTAAGGTAAGACGGGTGTCAGGGCTGCCTCAAGTCTCAGCTCACAAAAGACCAACGCCTTTCTTTTCTTATATACAAAAATGTTTATTGCAGTTCATTGTTTGCTTCAGATCCGAGGCACGCAGCCCTACGTCTGCTAGGCTTAGACCGCTGAAGTCCCTTCTGAATCTGTCCCTCCCCTGCACCAGTTTAAGAGGCTTGCGCTGCTCCACCTCTTTCTCTCTTTCCTTTTCCGCAGGGTCTTTCTGCCCGCTGGGGTTTCGCCCCTCCTGGATTCCTCCGACGCGGAATCAGACTGCTCTTGCCCCCTCCTGCGGGCTTTGGGACCTGGCCCCTCCTCCGGGCTCCCTGTACTTCCACGCGCCTCTACATTTGAACTTGGCGCGCGCCCCCAACCTCTAACCTTCCTTTTAACAGCTACACTACTCCCTTCACTACTCCCCTCCCCTTCCGGGAGGGTGGCTTGCTCCGACCTCCCTCCTTTCTCTGCTGCCGGAGCCGCCTCCCCTGATACACTGGAACCTCCACCCCCTTCGCTGCACTCTGGCGGGGAGGCTGGTCCTGACGCCCAGCTGCCACTTTGGGATCCCCCGCTGGCCCCCTGCTCCTGACAAGTCCCCCCTGGGGCTCCCCTGGCCTTGACCACCGGCGCCCCCTTCTGGGAATCCTCTGATTCGCTGGAAAGACTCATGGAATCTCTAGAGTCATTGTCATCCTCTTCCTCGCTGTCCTGGGATTCATCCCCATCGCTCTCCATCTCCTGCCTACCCTGTGCCTCTGTCCCCGAACCCCTGACATCCATCCCCCCCTCGAAGCCCCCCCTTCCCCCCTCCCGCTGCTCTGGCGCAGGTTCCGGGAGCTCCGTTGTAGCGGGGGTAGATGCTGGATACAGTTCATCGACGTCGATCTCCTCTGCTTCCAGTTCAGTGTATGCGTGCTCGAAACCGGGGTCCTCCCCCAACACATCCAAACCCTTCCCTCCCCCTGTTACTTCAGGCGATGCTGCTTGCCAAGGCCCCCTTCGCCACCCCACTTCTGGTTGATCGTCCCACCAATAAGAGCGGTCCGTGTCCACCCCCGAGCACGATCCCCTTGGAGGGCTCGATTCTGGCGTGGTCTCCTCTGCGGAGGAGAACCCCCGGAAGGTGCTGCCTGAAAGTGTGGGCGTAAAAAGCCAGTCGTCAAAATACTCCTCTGGCATGGGCCTGTGTGGGAAGAGTGCATGGAACTCGTCTTTAAGAAGAGGTTCCTCCAGAGCATAATCTGGCACCCAACTGTTGGCGCTGGCCGGGGTACCTTCCCTGGCGAGGAGGTATTCCACTCCCTCCTCCCCCCATCTCGAGTCCAGAATTTCCGTGACCTCGTTGAGTGTCGGGGTCCTCGGTGACTTCCCCCCCCCCCGGTGACTCTCTACGTGGGTCTGGTGCCGTCCCTGGCTCCTGAAATCTGTGTGGGGCCTTGTAGGGTGTAAGCACCGACCTATGAAAGACCGGGTGCATTCGGGAACCTTCTGGGAGGGTCAACCGAAAAGCTACGGGATTGATCCTGCCCTCAACTTGGTATGGCCCTAGCTGTTTGTGTCCTAGCTTCTTCTTAGCTAACGACTTGGCCGGCACCGCCTGGGCTGCTAACCATACCCAGTCCCCCACCTGGATGTCTTCTCCTGCCCTCCTGTGCCTGTCTGCCTGCACTTTGTAGGCGTGTTTAGCTAGTTCCAAGTGCCGTCGTAGCTCCTCGTGGACCTCCTGCAATTCTGCTGCTAAATGCTCAGCTCCCTGCGACTCCCCCTGCGTTGTTGTCTCCAACGCCGGGAAGGTTCTGGGATGTCGCCCATTGTTGGCGAAGAACGGTGTCACCCCCGTTGACGCGTGCTTCGTGTTGTTGTAGGCAAACTCGGCCATCGGCAAGTAGTCCACCCAAGTTGCAGGCTTTTGATTGGCGTAACATCGCAGGTACTGCTGCATGATGGCGTTGACCCTCTCCGCTTGGCCGTTGGTTTGCGGGTGTCTCGCCGACGCTAAGTTGATCTTGACATTCAGGATGCACAGGAGCTTCTGCCAGAAACTGGAAATGAATTGGCGACCCCGGTCGGACAGGATGGACCGCGGTAAGCCGTGCACCCGGAACACGTGGTCTATGAACAGCTTGGCGGTCTGTTCCGCTGTTGCCACCTTCGCGCAAGGAATGAAGTGCGCCATCTTGGTGAACAGGTCTACAACCACAAGCACCGCCGTCTTGCCCCGCGAACTGGGCAGATCAGTAACAAAGTCCAGCACCACCCGTTCCCACGGCTGTAGTGGCGTCTCCAGCGGTTCCAGCAATCCCGCTGGCTTCTTGTGCACTGGCTTGGACCTCTGACAAGTGTCACACCTGGCGACGTAATCCGCGACCTCTCCCCGCATCTGGGGCCACCAAAAGTCTCTGGCTACTAAGTCCGCCGTCTTTTCTTTGCCGAAGTGACCCGCGCTGGGTGCGTCGTGTAACTGCTGTAAAACCTTCGCGCGGAGATCGTCTCCCGGCACGTAGAGAGCACCTTTGCGGGTCAGCAGGCCGTCGCGTATCTGGAATTCGCCGTCCTTTGCTGTCCCTCTTCGCACCTCCTCCATCTTGGATTGTGCGAACGGATCCGTCTGTAGCGTGCGTCGTACCGCGTCCAGGTCCACGGCGGCGGAAGCGCACGCCCACGCTTGCGGTGCGAAAATGTGCCTGGCTGCCACTGGTGCCGCTTCCTCGAGATACTGCGGTTTCCTGGAGAGCGCGTCCGCTATGACGTTGTTGTCTCCCGGGATATACTCTATCCGGAAATCGAAATCCGCAAAGAACTCCGCCCATCTCATGTGCCTCTGGCTCTGGAGCTTCGCCGTGCGCCAATACTCTAGGTTCTTGTGGTCCGTGCGGACCTGCACGGTGTGCTTGGCTCCGATGAGGAAGTGCCGCCACGCCTTGAAAGCCGCGTGGATGGCCAACAACTCCCTGTCCCAGATGGTGTAGTTCTGTTCCGACTTGCTGAGCTTCCGGGAATAGAAAGCGCAGGGCCTCCAGTTCCCTTGCGGATCTTCCTGCAAGAGGACGGCCCCCACTGCTCTGTCAGATGCGTCAGTCTCAACCCGCATGGGCCTGCCGGGATTCACGTGTAGCAGCTGGTCTTCGGACGCGAAGAGACTCTTAAGTCTCCTGAAGGACTGCTCCGCCTGGTCCGTCCAGGTGAACTTTTTCTTCTTGGAACTGAGGGTGTCCGTGATAGCTGCCGTCTCTTTCGCGAAACCCCTGATGAACTTGCGGTAAAAGTTGGCGAAGCCGACGAACCTCTGGACCTCCTTCCGATTGCGCGGGCTATTCCAGTCCAACACCGCGCGGACTTTGGCGCTGTCCATGGCTAGTCCCTTGTCGGACAGCCGGTAGCCCAGGAAATCCACCTCCGTCACGTCGAACTGGCACTTCTCCAGTTTGGCGTAGAGTCTGTGCTCCCGTAGCCTCTGCAGGACCTCCTTTACGTCTCTCTCGTGAGTCTCCTGTGATTCTGAGAAGATCAGAATGTCGTCGAGGAAGCATACGCACTTCTTGTAGAGGAGTCCTGCTAGCACGTGGTGCATGAATGCTTGGAAACAGTGGGAGCCATTTTGGAGACCAAACGGCATAACTCTGTATTCATAGGTGCCCAGCGGCGTGAACATGGCCGTCTTCCACTCGTCACCTTCCCTCATGCGTATTAGATTGTATGCTCCGCGTAGATCCAACTTGGTGAAGATCCTCCCCTTCCTCACCGTCGCGAGCAAGTCGTCAATCTTGGGCATGGGGAAGGCCTTGGGCTTTGTCATCGAGTTGATGGCCCTATAGTCCACAATGAGCCTTTTTTGGGGCGTGTCCTTCTTCTTCACGAAAAACACAGGACTGCCCCCCACGGCCTTGGATTCTCGGATGAATCCCCGCTTCAAATTGTGATCTATGAACTCCCGGAGTTCCTGCATCTCATCTTCAGACATGGAATACAGCTTCGCAGTCGGCAGCGTCGCCCCTGGTAAGAGGTCAATTGCACAGTCGTAGGGCCGGTGGGGTGGTAATTGGTCAGCTTCCTTTTCACAGAAGACCTCCAAAAACCCCTTGTACTTGTGGGGCACTGCCTGCACCATGCCTAGATGCAACTGCTGCCCTTCCTCCTGGCCCTCCTCCTCCTGGCCGGTCTGGATGCAATGTTGTGCGCAGTAGGACGAGCCAAAGGTGAGCTGCCGCTGGTACCACGCTAATGATGGGCTGTGTCTATCCAGCCAACTCATGCCTAACACTATAGGCGTGTCTGACAGTTGGGTGACATTGAAACTGATGACCTCGCGATGATTCCCAATTTTCAGCAGCATGGGTGGCGTCTGTTGTACCACTTGCCCACCCAGCAACTTTCTGCCATCTACCGTGACGACGTTCAGAGGCAGCGTGGCTGGTAGTAGCGCTATGCGATGCTGCTTGATGAACTGCATCCCCACGAAGTCTGCGTTGCTCCCTGAGTCAATCGTAATGGGGACTTCCAGGGTGAGTCCATTAGGTAGCTGGAGAGTAGCAGTGAGCTGCACCACTGGCTTGGGTGGTAAGGGGTCTGTAGGCTGCAAAAGCGCTGGGGACTGCTTCACTGACTTGCCTGGCGGAGCCCCAGCATCTCTGCTTCCAGCCAGGCATTCTCGTTTCCCTGAAACTGTTCTCCTTGGAACTCTTCCCCTGTTACTGTTGCTAAGGCTGCAGTGTGCTTCTGGAGCCTCTGGGGACACTCTTTAGCCATGTGCTGTGCACTGTCACAGATGTAACACTTCCTGGTCCCTCTAGGAGGCTTCGCCTTGACTGCTCCGGACGCTGAGGCTCCGGCAGCTGACTGAGCCTTTGCACGACCCAGCTCCATTGGTTCCTCCCCTCCCTTCAGCATAGGCGAGGGATTTGTACGTCCCAGGTCCCTGGGAAGAAGAAAAGGAGGCGCTCTAGCTGGTGGGCGGACGTGACGCCCCTCCTCACTGTGCCAAGGGCGTTCTTCGTGGCGCACCCCTATCGTGAGTGCCCTCTGCACGACGTCTGCTAGGGTTTGAGGTCTGTCTCCCCTAGCCAGCTCATCTTTTACTGAGCCATGAAGCCCCTCCCAAAACAAGTCTCTCACTGCCAGGGAGTCCTTTTCCCAGCCCAGCACATTCAGCAATGCAAAAAAGCGAGAATGGTACTGACGCACTGTAGCCTTGCCCTGCCGCAATCCATGCATCTCCTGGCGCGCCACATCAACGTCAACGGTAGATTGGAAGCAAGCGTCCATGGCTTTGATAAATTCGTCAGAGTCCCTGCAGGCAAGACCATCTTCGCGCCACAAATTGCGTAACCAGGTTCTAGCTTCCCCATGCAAATGGGACACAATAAAGCCTACTTTCTCCTCCTCATCTTTGAAGTCTTTTCGAAGCAAATGCAGCGCGTATAGGACGTCTGCTCTGAAACTGGGATAATGCTTCAGGTTCCCATCGAAGTGGGCTACTAAATTGCCCCCCCTCCGTCCGAGACCGATTCCCTCTGATCTGGACCCCGGGAACCCCTGTTTGCACGCCTGATCCCACCTGGCTTGCAGATCCTGGCATCGCGCTTCTGCTTCGGCAACTGTCTTCTGAGAGACCCGTACTGCAACGGAGAGTTCAGCGACTGCGTTTTGCAGGGTCGTTATCTGCTCCTCAGTAGTCATGTCTGCCAAACTTCGTGAGCTTTGCAAAAAAAAAAATTTTTGCAGTTTTTTGAGAAGGGACTTACTGTCAGGGCTGCCTCAAGTCTCAGCTCACAAAAGACCAACGCCTTTCTTTTCTTATATACAAAAATGTTTATTGCAGTTCATTGTTTGCTTCAGATCCGAGGCGCGCAGCCCTACGTCTGCTAGGCTTAGACCGCTGAAGTACCTTCTGAATCTGTCCCTCCCCTGCACCAGTTTAAGAGGCTTGCGCTGCTCCACCTCTTTCTCTCTTTCCTTTTCCGCAGGGTCTTTCTGCCCGCTGGGGTTTCGCCCCTCCTGGATTCCTCCGACGCGGAATCAGACTGCTCTTGCCCCCTCCTGCGGGCTTTGGGACCTGGCCCCTCCTCCGGGCTCCCTGTACTTCCGCGCGCCTCTACATTTGAACTTGGCGCGCGCCCCCAACCTCTAACTTTCCTTTTGACAGCTACGCTACTCCCTTCACTACTCCCCTCCCCTTCCGGGAGGGTGGCTTGCTCCGACCTCCCTCCTTTCTCTACTGCCGGAGCCGCCTCCCCTGATACACTGGAACCTCCACCCCCTTCGCTGCACTCTGGCGGGGAGGCTGGTCCTGACGCCCAGCTGCCACTTTGGGATCCCCCGCTGGCCCCCTGCTCCTGACAAGTCCCCCCTGGGGCTGCCCTGGCCTTGACCACCGACGCCCCCTTCTGGGAATCCTCTGATTCGCTGGAAAGACTCATGGAATCTCTAGAGTCATTGTCATCCTCTTCCTCGCTGTCCTGGGATTCATCCCCATCGCTCTCCATCTCCTGCCTACCCTGTGCCTCTGTCCCCGAACCCCTGACAACGGGGAATATGCAGGAGGAATGATTTTGAGGAGATATGGAGGGTGTTTGTAGAATTTGTACTGTTATAATGGAAAGGGGTCAAACCATCGCTAGAGGTGTTGAAATTTTGGGAGGTTGGATAGTTACAATGGAATGGTCTCGCTGGTGGGGTGCACATTTTTATTCTTATTTATTTATTCTTATTACTTTGTCAAAATAAAGTAAAGGTCGCAGCACGGGAGGAGAGGAGGTGTCTCCCGACTCCTAACCCTTGCACCAGTGTGCATTTTTATTTGGCAACAAGACCCTGGGTCTACACAAAGCAGATTTACGAGTGCTTCCAGACTTTCTCTTTTGAGGTGCGATTCAATCACATATGGGCAAATTCATGTTGTGCAATCAAAAGTTCATTTGGAGCTCTTGCAAGACAAGCCACGCCACCCCCCAGTCAGATTTTGGCAACCAGGAAAGATATTGAGAAACACGATGGAAAGTGTGGCAAAGTGTTGCCACCCCACAAGCAAATCAGAATGGGTGCTCACTGTCTTTATTTCTACAGAATATGATGTGGAAGGCTGCTATAACCTGGACAAGGTGTCATTTAAACCAGCTGATGTCCTTCAGTCAGGAAAGGCTATTTGCGGTGGATATGCTCGACTCTTTCAAGAAATGTGCAGGTAACTTCTGTTGGCTCCAGCCATCATGGCAAGTGGTTGTTACTTGGCTGTAGCGATAGGAGATCTGGAGAGCCACAGGTTCCCCACCCCTTGCCCTAGGCAGCTATCTCCATGCTTAGGCGTGATCAACTCGCACGTGACAGCCCTCGGAAATATGTAAATCAATAGATTCTAAGCAGAAAATGGCGGGAGAGATCTGGAGAGTCCTCATGGCTCATGAGGAGACCCTCGCCAGAACCCAAAGAGGACTTCAGTGGGAGCGGAGGAAGCCCCAAAGAGAACGGAGGCACAGTGGGGCTTTGTTTAGGCTGCTCAGCCTCCCCACCTAGTAGCTGACACACGTCACAGCATGGCAGCTGCTGCTGCTTTTCCACAGGTCCTCCAGCCAGCTCCAGAGCTTCAACTCTGGTTGAAAGGAGTGTTGTGGGGAGAGAGAGCTGGAGAGCAGGAAAAAATGAGCTTTTTTTTAGTGGGTGCTCCCTACTTACACAGGGACACGGGTGGCGCTGTGGTCTAAACCACTGAGCCTCTTGGGCTTGCCGATCAGAAGGTCGGCGGTTCGAATCCCCACGACGGCGTGAGCTCCCGTTGCTCGGTCCCAGCTCCTGCCAACCTAGCAGTTGGAAAACATGCCAAAAAGTGCAAGTAGATAAATAGATACCGCTCCGCCGGGAAGGTAAACGGTGTTTCCGTGCGCTGCTCTGGTTTCGGTGTTCTGTTGCGCCAGAGGCGGCTTTGTCAGGCTGGCCACATGACCCGGAAAAAACTGTCTGCGGACAAACGCCGGCTCCCTCGGCCTGTAAAGTGAGATGAGTGCCGCAACCCCAGAGTTCTCTGTGACTGGACTTAACTTTCAGGGGTCCTTTACCTTTACCTTTACCTTTACCTTTACCTTTACCTTTACCTTCACCTTTACCCTACTTACACAATGTTTGCTTATGTGCATGGGGTTCCGGAACATGACCCACCATGTAAGTGGAGGAATGATCCTGAAGCAAACTTGCATATATAGGGCTGCATTGAATTGAGTAGATCCACTGGAATCCATAGACTTAAAAATTACTTGAATTTAATGGGTCTCTTCCCTGTGTGACTTAGTTCCTCATCCATACTTACCTTTGCTCTGTGCTTTATAGGCACAGGTCCTGGCTTTCCAGGTCCGTGTCCAAATGTTGTTGTTGTTCTTTCATCCCAGGAAAACTTGTGTTTTCCTGCCAAATTGGAGCAAATGAGAATCTGTGGAGAACCTGATTGCTGTTTTCTCTGATCCAGCAAAATGAAGGGCGGCCACTCCAGCCTATCAAAGCGGTGAAAGCAACCACTTGTCCTCTTGGTAGCAACACTGTTCCTGAATACCTTCCTTCCCCTCTCAGTATTGCAGGGATACAGTGCCAGTATTTGATAGGCAGCTGCAGCGTAAAGGGGAAGAGCGACCATGCCTGGAATGCTGTCCGCATTGATGGAAGGTGGCATCTCTTAGACTGCACCTGGGGAAGTGGCTCTGTGAATACTGCTTTTAGCAAGTTCACTTTCAGGTACGTTGTTAGGCAGACCAGGCAGAGCGTGGGACACACTGAGGGGATAGCAGAAGAAGAAGAGCTTGGATTTGATATCCCGCTTTCTCACTACCCTAAGGAGTCTCAAAGCGGCCAACAATCTCCTTTCCCTTCCTCCCCCACAACAAACACTCTGTGAGGTGAGTGGGGCTGAGAGACTTCAGAGAAGTGTGACTAGCTGCAGGTGGAGGAGCAGGGAAGCGAACCCGGTTCCCCAGATTACGAGTCCACCGCTCTTAACCACTACACCACACTGGCTCTCACAGTTAACTTCATTTGCTTTCAGGTGGTTTTGTTTTGCTTGGACCACTTGTCAGAGTTTGCAATTTGATGGCCGCAGGGCTGATTAATGTAAGCAAGTGCAATAAGAATGCTGCAGCTAGGTTGGTGACTGGGAGCGGCCGCCGAGACCATATAACACCGGCCCTGAAAGACCTACATTGGCTCCCAGTAGATTTCCAAGCACAATTCAAAGTGTTGGTGCTGACCTCTAAAGCCCTAAATGGCCTCGGCCCAGTATACCTGAAGGAGTGTCTCCACCCCCATCCTTCAGCCTGAGGTCCAGCTCTGAGGGCCTTCTGGCAGTTCCCTCACTGTGAGAAGTGAGGTTACAGGGAACCAGGCCTTCTCAGTAGTGGCGCCCGCCCTGTGGAACGCCCTCCCATCAGATGTCAAGGAAATACAATAACTATCTGACTTTTAGAAGACATCTGAAGGCAGCCCTGTTTAGGGAAGTTTTTAATCTTTGAAGTGTTATTCCGTGCAGAGTGGCTGTGGAGGCCCGGCCAGATGGGTGGGGGTATAAGTAATATTTCATTATTATTATTATTATTATTATTATTATTATTATTAAGCCATGGGCATGGAGTGTCCTGATGGCAGGGATAGATACCATCTATTTATCCTCTTTGAACAGTTCTGGAGTTTTGTGCTTATTCTGGGCTACATGTGCAAAATCTGGGGATTCTGGAGGCTGGATTGTTGCAACACAGCAGCTTCCTCAACCAGATGCCCTCCAGCTGCTCTGGATCACCACTCTGTTTGCCTGTCTGGCCCTGGTGCTGATTTAGGCAATATTATGAAATACTAGACTATTGCGCCTTCTCCTTTTGCAGGTACGATGAGTTTTACTTCCTTACTCACCCCGCTCTGTTTATTAAGAAGCACTTCCCTGAGGACCCCAAGTGGCAGCTTCTGAAACAGACGGTGACACTGGAGCATCAGCATGATCTGACTTAAATGCAGAAGGACTGACCGTCGCAGTCATAAGAACATCAACCACTGAAAATGGGTAAAGCCAATTAGAAGCCTCTGTCTTGTTCCCTTTGATATCACAGTTACATCCACAATCAGCCTCATGTACAAGCTGTTACTGCAGTGTATATCACAGGGATGGAGAACCAGAGGCCCTTTCAGAGGTCCTGCACTACAACTTATCCAGAATGCGGCAGCTAGACTGGTGACTGGGAGCGGCCGCCCAGACCACAGAACTTGAAAGACCTACACTGGCTCCCAGTCCATTTCCGAGCACAATTCAAAGTGTTGGTGCTGACCTTGAAAGCCGCCTAAACGGCCTCGGTCCAGTAGACCTGAAGGAGCGTCTCCACCCCCATCGTTCTGCCCGGACACTGAGGTCCAGCGCCGAGGGCCTTCTGGCGGTTCCCTCACTGCGAGATGCCAAGTTACAGGGAACCAGGCAGAGGGCCTTCTCGGTAGTGGCTCCCGTCCTGTGGAACGCCCTCCCATCAGATGTCAAAGGAATAAACAACTACCTGATGTTTAGAAGACATCTGAAGGCAGCCCTGTTTAGGGAAGTTTTTTAATGACTGATGTTTTAATGTATTTTTAAGCTCCTGTTGGAAGCCGTCTCGGGCATCACTGCTAAACTGAGCACGGTTTTGGTGCACAGGGTTTTTAGCTTGACACAAAGTTTTTAAAAATGGAAAACATATATAATATATATAACATGATACTTGTTTCAATGAGCTAAAATCGATTACAGTAGCTATTTACAAATTTACAGTATAACAAAGAAATCGGGGAGGTGTTCCAGGATTTCTTTTTAAAGGCCGTATCAAAAAATGAGTAAAGTGGGAAACCCTAGATTGATTTTGAAAAGCAGATAATGAAAGGGTACAATTAATGTTTAGGCATAAACTTGTTCATATAAAAATGTGTTGAATCCCGCCCCCCCATCTTTTACAGTACAGCAGCACAAATCATTAGCATTTTATCCACCATATTCTTGAGACACCCTAATGTGGTCCTATCCATTAACTTAAAGTAGTAGCAGATTTTTTTTATATATATAGCAAACAGTAAATAAAAAGAGTACAATCCATAAATTGGTGCAAACTTTTGGGGCTTGCCTTTGATTTCCCAGTGTGTTTGTAAATGCAATAAAGTTTCACTGTTCTCCGCCAAATGTGTCCTTGTGTTTTGTTCCTCTTGCTTGATTCAGTTGTTTAATATGTGGCAATCTAATAAATTTACAGTCGTACCTTGGATCCCGAACGCCTTGCAAGTCGAACGTTTTGGCTCCCAAAAGCTGCAAGCCCGGAAGTGAGTGTTCCGGTTTGCGAACGTTATTTGGAACCCGAACGTCCAACGCGGCCTACGAGGCTTTCGATTGGAAGCTACGCCTTGGTTCCCAAACATTTTGGAAGACGAACGGACTTCCAGAACGGATTCCGTTCGACTTCCGAGGTACGACTGTACCTACAGCATGATCACATCTTACGCGCAGAGGCATATCTAGGGGTTCTCTATGTAGAGGTGAAGGGGGTAAGGTCCTGAAAACTGCTGCTACTTAGGGGTCTAAAACAGATACATTTTTACTAAGCTTTAAGACACTTACAACTGTTATTTTATAGTGCAGAGCAACAGGGACAGAAGGAACCATGAGAGAAGCGATGACTGGCTTCACGGTTTTTCCCACATAATGGTTTTTTACACGGCACGCGCACACATTGTGATTAATATTATGGCACTGTTACCACGCTGTGGACTTCAAACTTATTTCCTCACCCCCAAATGTATTGATACATTGCCCAGCCTTAAAGTATGTGTGTGTGCTCTATGCAAAAATCACCATGCGGGAAAAACTGTGAAGCCAGCTAGTGCCTCTACATAGCTCCATCCTGATTGCAGACATGGTGATATATTGGTACATTGCAAAATTTAGCTGGTGCTCTATCCCGATTTTGAAAACCAGGTAACATCTAGCCCTCCTCTCGACCCTTGTTATTCTTCGAAAAGAATTTGTCTAAGTTTGCTTAAGTAAGTGGCTTAAAAGTGTGGGTTTGGATTAAGAAAAGAGGAGAAATGATTCCCTACAACAGGTAACTTATCAGTTTTCGTGAAAGGTGTCAACTTTGAGAGAAAGCAGTATTATTTGTGATGGCTAAAAGGTAACGGGACCCCTGACCGTTAGGTCCAGTCGCGGACGACTCTACGGTTGCGCGCTCATCTCGTTCTATAGGCCGAGGGAGCCGGCATGTGTCCGCAGACAGTTTTTCTGGGTCATGTGGCCAGCATGTGGCCAGCATGACTGGCGAACCAGAGCAGCGCACGGAAATGCCGTTTACCTTCCCGCCGGAGCGGTACCTATCTATCTACTTGTACTTTGACGTGCTTTTGAACTGCTAGGTTGGCAGGAGCAGGGACCGAGCAACGGGAGCTCACCCCGTCGCGGGGATTCGAACCGCCGACCTTCTGATCGGCAAGCCCAAGAGGCTCAGTGGTTTAGACCACAGCACCACCCGCGTCCCTACACAACACAAAACACTGTTGCTGTCTGTAGGTTTTATTTTTATATTTTTTACCTTATATTTTGGAAATGTACATCCAGGTTTTATTTCCTTTAAATTGGGGGGGGGGGGGGACCAAGAGAGTGGGGCCCTAAACTATAGCTTGTTTAGCTTACATGTAAATACGGCACTAGGGGCTGCCTGCCCTGCTCACTCTGCTAAGCCTAGACTAACCGATCCAATAGGAATCCAACCCCTCCGACCATCCAACATTGTGTCCTACATTTCTAAGCAGTGAAAAGTTCTGGAGCAGCAATACAGGGAGAAAGGGTACCAGGGGTAGGGGGGCTTGTAAACTGGCCACATATGGTTGATCTGTCTGGACTGAGATCAAGTCATACTCAAGCCACAAAGCTCTGTTTTGACGCTTCGTTCTTTGCTTGAATTCCCCAGAATTCCCCCTCGCTCTCTAAACCGAAAGCACAAGCATTTCCTCCACCCTCTACTTAATGAGGTCAAGGCGAACAAGTGAAATGTTGAGGGCTAGTCACTTGTGGGCTTATTTGCAAAGCTACGGTAGGCCCTGCATTATTTTCAGCATGGTGGCTAAGTTTTGATTTGTAACCAGAAATTCCTAGAGGTCTTTCCTAAAGCAAAGACACATAGAATTGTGCTGTTCCTCTGTAAGAAAAAGAAATAATAATCTTTTGTTATAGTTTTATCTGTCTCCCAAATATGATGGGGGAAATTTATTCTGGGGCTCAGCACTAATACATGTTTCTTGTACTACGTGCAAAGGGGTTTCTCGATCATGCCCATTTTGGACTTTCTGAGGACTGAAAAACCCTGAATTTAAAGGGCAAAAGGTCCAGGAGAACAATGGGGTGGGAAGTATCTCATCTGAAGGCCCATATATTCATGGGGAGACAGGGTGATGCAAATCTAGTCTAGACTGCAGATTCTGCTCTGGTGCAGGCAAGTCCTAAGTCCATAGTGTGGACACAGCCAGCCTCCAAAGCTGCTTCAGGCTGCAATTCTAAACCCACTTGCCTGAGAGTAAGCCCCACCAAATTCAATCAGACTTACAGTTGTACCTTGGTAGTCAAACGGCTTGGCTCCCAAACAAATCGGCTCCCAAACGCCGCAAATCCAGAAGTGAGTGTTCCAGTTTTTCGGAAGCCAAACGTC
The DNA here is from genome assembly GCF_964106645.2 of Podarcis pityusensis. NCBI lineage: Eukaryota > Metazoa > Chordata > Lepidosauria > Squamata > Lacertidae > Podarcis > Podarcis pityusensis. The sequence continues at coordinate 3,482,228 of NC_138045.1, forward strand.
CGACGCGGCTTCCGCTTGAGTGCAGGAAGCTCCCGCAGCCAATCGGAAGCTGCGCCTTGGTTTTCAAATGGTTTTGGGAGGCGAATGGACTTCCGGAACGGATTAAGTTCGAGAAGCAAGGTACCACTGTATTGAAAACATAATATCACAATTAAATTATATGAAAATGATATGAAGTGGAATTATGAATGATATATAACTTATACTTTTAGAAGATACCTGAAGGCAGCCCTGTTTAGGGAAGTTTTTAATGTTTGATGTTTTATTGTATTTTTAATATTTTGTTGGAAGCCTCCCAGAGTGGCTGGGGAAACCCAGCCAGATGGACGGGGTATAAGTAATAAATGATGATGATGATGATGAAAATAGTATAGGAATTAATACCAAAAAATACTACACCCCATTCCCTGCAAAAAGAAGGACGCCCTAAAAACAAACTGAGCACACCTCTTATATCAATCGGCAATGGGAACAGGAGATGGACCTTTCCATTAATTATATGTGGGCAGATCCACATAAAACATAGACTATGAATTGCCGAAATCTACCTGGCAGGGGAGGAAATGTGCATTTGGGACTCCAGGGAACTTTGACACACTGCTGTGCTGTTTTGTCCAAACTTGTTCTGCTTTCACTTTTGTTTTGGCGCCGTAAGTGCTGTTCCTGTTACTCTTATCATAATGCCAAGGTCTCCATCAACAGCAGAAATTGCGTGCACGAAAGTTGAAGCAACTTCTAGGGAACAGAAACACAACGTGGCATTGTGTCATCGGTCTTGATCCATCAAGGGTGCTCTATTGTGTGCACGAAACATACCAGAGCTGCTGGGTGCGATGGCTATCAGGGCTTCAAGTAAAAGTAGTGATTATTTATTTCACCACTGAGGGAGGGTGGCACTCTGCACATGCTCAGGCACTCACTCGTTTATTATGGCTTGAACATGAGAGGTAAGTGGAAGAGCCGTGCACAAAGGCAGCATACCTCTAACGTAAGAACATAAAAAGAGCCTGCTGGATCAGGCCAATGGCCCAACTATTCACGCATCCTGTTCTCACAGAAGCTGAGCAGATGTGTGTGGAAAACCCATAAAAATAAAATATCAGGGACGGGCAATCTGTGGCCATACAGATGGTCTCAGCCAGCATGGCTAATGGTCAATGATGGTGGGCATTGCAATATATGTTTTAATGTACATATTGTCTCATCCCAAGGATAACCATTTTGTAGCCTTTCAAGAGGAAAGGAGAACAAGGATCAACTCTGTCCCAGAAACAATCTGATGGGAAATCGGTACTGATGGACTTGATGCAGTTTAAGGAACTGGATGCCCATGTGTTGAAGGCATGCTGTCTCTTATTGTGATATATACAGTGTGGAATTATAGTCCTGTAAGGAATCTGCTAGAATGCTGAGGGGTTTTTTCATGTGGATTTGGAATTTGATAGTACAGTGGTACACTGGTTCTCGAATGTAATCCGTTCCGGAAGTCCATTCGACTTCCGAAACGTTCTAAAACCAAGGTGCGGCTTCCAATTGGCGCCGGCGCCCCGGAAACAATAGCCGACAGCCACATCAGACATTCGGCTTCCGAAAAAAGTTTGCAAACCAAAGCATTTAACTTCTGGGTTTGCGGCGTTCGGGTTCCGATTTGTTCGTCAACTGAGCCATTTGAGAACCAAGGTTCCACTGTGCCTTCAAGTGTCCTCTCCGGATAGGAGGCAACTTCTTCTGTTCACATTGAAGGTCCCAATGGGGAACAATGTGGGCCACACAAGACCATGCTCCTGTCTTGCACATGTTCTAACACAATAGGGCACCTGTTTACAGGTGTACACCTGTGTACCCAAGAAAAAGGAAAGCTTAAGCATCTTTCAGAATACTTTTTACCCAGGGGCAAGTTTTTGCCAAATTTAAGAAATTAGTGGTCAATCAGCTAAAACACATACATTTAATTGACCAGCTGTGCAACCCTGAGCAGTTTTACTCACTGAGTAGCCCCACTGAGTTCAGCAAGATTGACCCTCTTGTAAGTGCCTGTAAAAATGCACCCCACATTTTCTTTAAACAATGTCAGGCTTAGAGAGAAAAAGGGAACTGGGTACTCCTTATTCGTGTCAACTGCTCCTGAATCTATTTCCCTTTGTTGCCTGGTGCCTAAAGGTGTATGATGAAGGTGCCAGCCAAGCATTCCACAAACAGGGAGCCACTGCAGATAAGGCCCGTTCTTGTGTTGCCACCCTTTGGCCCTCTCGTGGGGGAGGCACACAAAGAAGGGCCTCTGATGTTTATTTCAGGGTCCGGGTAGGTTCTCATGGAGAGAGATCCTTCATGTCTTTGCTTTAGGAAAGAGGTACAAGGAGACCCCCTCAGCTCAGTTCTAGCAACTGGAACAATAATTCTTGATTATTGTGGTTATAGGTTAAAAAAAAGGCCACTGTCCTGAAAATGCAGTGGGGCCTATTGTAGCTTTGCAAATCAGCCCACAAGTGAGGTGGGGGGAACTTTGATCTTTCAAATTTCAGTGGCGCTCTGTGCAAGGTCAAAATCCAGCAGCTCCCTACCTCACCACCTGCTCTGCTCAATTCACTACATCATAGTTGCGACACCCTGCAGTGCCCCCCTTGGCTTGATGCCCAGTTTGGCAGAACTGGCTGCACTGCCCTAGATCTGCCTCTGCCACAAGTTACTAGTCCTCAACATTTCACTTGCTCACACTGACTTCCTTTAGGTACCCATGTCCATGTTATCTATCTATCTATCTATCTAATTTATTACGGTTGGAGACCAGCTCATAAAACGCACTTGGGGTTACAGTCACAGAAGAAAAACAGAGAATTAAAAAATGTACAACAATAAACTATCGCAGGGAGTTGACCCAGAGTCACCCATGGAACCGAGTTTGGGGATTTTCATAACGAACTAGTTTGAGTTGGGAGATGGTCTGTGCCTACAGATCTGTACACAGAATCTGGCGACCATCCAGGTCGTCTTCTGATCGTTGCCTAACAGGAAAAGGTCAAGTTTTTGCTTTTCCGGGAGGTTGGCGAGCCTCACCAGCAGAGGATCAATGGTCTTACTACGTTCCTCTTCATAAAAGAGACATCTAAAGAACAAGTGCTCTGGGCTTCCTATCTCTCCCAATGGACAGGCGCAAAGACTCTGAGCATATGGGACTTTTTAAAGGCTCCTTCCAGGACCGGCGAGGGCAGAGCCGAGCTTCTGGCGAGTGTAAAGGCTCTTCTTGCATTTTTAGATACGAGAAAGAAGAGATATGCTGCCGGTGCAGCTATATCTCTCTCAATTTCTCAAATTTTATAGTCGGGGCACCTTGCGCAGTCCTGCTGTCTCTCGGTGTCTAAGATTCTTTGCCTGACCGTGGCTTTTGCCTGGCCCAACCCCAGGCTCAGAAGGGCTTGAGGGGCAAAACCCAGTTTCTGAAGGGTGTTCAGGTCTGCAGTCTGCCAGCCTGACTGGAATTGATCGCAGAGGATCAATGGGGCTATCCCTCGGGGGAGCAGATTCAATGTCAGCCATTTGTAGATTGATGTTAGGCAGATATAAGCCTCCACTCTCATCATCCCCGTTTCTAGTCTAACCCATGCGTTTGAAACACATCTGGGGACTTGGAGGAGAGCTCTAAGAAGTTTGGATTGAACTCTCTCAAGCGGGGAGAAAGCAGAGGAAGGCGGGCCCAGAAAGGATCCATAAAGGAGCTGTGCCAAAGCTTTGGCCTTGTATAATTTTAGAGCCGTGGGGATGACGAAGCCCCCTTGTGCTCTGAAAAATTTAAGGATACAGTTTGCGGTTTTTTCCGCTGAGCTCCCGATGGAGTTTATGTGACGTTTGTTGGTTCCTGAGGCCTGTACCACCATTCCTAGATACTTATAATTTGTGACTTGTTCTAATTTATGGCCTTAGAGTTCCCAGCTTCTAAGCTTTGGTTTTCCCCCAAAAGCGAGTATCTTGGTCTTTTGATAGTTGATTTTGAGACATTCAGTTTCACAGTATGCTGCGAGCTTCCTTAGTGCTCTTTTGAGTCCAATGGGGGTTCTAGATAGAATTACCGCCTCATCGGCATATAGCAGGACCGAAATATGCTGATTTGCGAGCTTCGGAGGGTGGAGTTCTGAGTCATTGAGTGCAGATACTAAATTATTTAAATAGAAATTGAATAGTAGAGGGGCCAATAGGCATCCTTGCCTGACTCCTTTGAAGGTTTTAATGGGGTCCGTTAGGTGCCCTGACTCTAAGAGCCGTGTTTGCGTGGAGTGCCTGAATTAAGAGCAGAAGCTTTCTATCTATATTGGTACCCTGTAGTCTGTCCCAGAGTCTGGTTCTGGAGACTATCTGTCTATCTATCTAGCTATCTAGCTAGCTAGCTATCTAGCTATCTAGCTATTCAGTGCTTTTTTTCTTTTAAAATGTTTAGGGGTACTCTCATTTTCTTACTCATATTTAAACACGGCCCCTCAATGAGGCCAAACTTAGATTCACAAAATGCTTAGGGGTATGCATCCCCCCGCGTCCCCCCAGAAAAAAAATCTGTCTCTCTCTCTCTCTCTCTCTCTCATCTATCTATATCTATCTATCTATCTATCTATCTATCTATCTATCTCTGTATTTCTTTCAGTAGAAGCGGAAAGTACTGTAATAGGAAAAAAGATAACCTATGTGATATATTAATTCAGCTTTTGAATCCATTGTATTGTATTTTCAGACATAGTCAGGTTTATTAAGGTGAACGAATAGGGCCTGCCAAAAGGGCCCGAGAGCATAAACTCACCACTGCCCTTACCTGCTGTTCTTGCCATTCCCATCCATCCCTCACCGTTCATTTGTATAAAACTGGAGAGAAACACTCTGGAGAATTCACTGAACTGCTATTCTGTGACCTGAAAAGATCCCTCCTGGGGCTGTGCCTGGAATGAGCTTCTGCTTCCTAACTATCCTAGGATTCCGGTCTGCCAGGCTTACCAGTTCCTGGTAAATAGACACTCCATGGACCAGTCAGTTGGACCAGTCCGCCCCCTAGGCCAGATGGAGTTGGCAGGAAAGGGAGCGGCCCACCCAGCACTCACTAGAGCAGCAGCAGCAGCAGTGTCCCGGAAGCCTCCCTCAGGCCTCTGAAGCTGTGGCGGTGAGTGCAGGCTCCGCCCCCTAGGCCAGATGGAGTTGGCAGGAAAGGGAGCGCCCCACCCAGCACTCACTAGAGCAGCAGCAGCAGCAGTGTCCCGGAAGCCTCCCTCAGGACTCTTAAGCTGTGGCGGTGAGTCCAGGCTCCGCCCCCTAGGCCAGATGGAGTTGGCAGGAAAGGGAGCGGCCCACCCAGCACTCACTAGAGCAGCAGCAGTGTCCCGGAAGCCTCCCTCAGGCCTCTTAAGCTGTGGCGGAGAGTGCAGGCTCCGCCCCCTAGGCCAGATGGAGTTGGGAGAAAAGGGAGCGGCCCACCCAGCAATCACTAGAGCAGCAGCAGCAGCAGTGTCCCGGAAGCCTCCCTCAGGCCTCTTAAGCTGTGGCGGTGAGTGCAGGCTCCGCCCCCTAGGCCAGATGGAGTTGGCAGGAAAGGGAGCGGCCCACCCAGCACTCACTAGAGCAGCAGCAGCAGCAGCAGTGTCCTGGAAGCCTCCCTCAGGCCCCTTAAGCTGTGGCAGTGAGTGCAGGCTCCGCCCCCTAGGCCAGATGGAGTTGGCAGGAAAGGGAGCGGCCCACCCAGGACTCACTAGAGCAGCAGCAGCACCAGCAGTGTCCCGGAAGCCTCCCTCAGGCCTCTTAAGCTGTGGCGGTGAGTGCAGGCTCCGCCCCCTAGGCCAAATGGAGTTGGCAGGAAAGGGAGCGGCCCACCCAGCACTCACTAGAGCAGCAGCAGCAGCAGTGTCCTGGAAGCCTCCCTCGGGCCTCTTAAGCTGTGGTGGTGCGTGCAGGCTCCGCCCCCTAGGCCAGATGGAGTTGGCAGGAAAGGGAGCCTCCCACCCAGCACTCACTAGAACAGCAGTAGCAGTGTCCCGGAAGCCTCCCTCAGGCCTCTTAAGCTGTGGCGGTGAGTGCAGGCTCCGCCCCCTAGGCCCGATGGAGTCGGCAGGAAAGGGAGCGGCCGACCCAGCACGCACTAGAGCAGCAACAGTGTCCCGGAAGCCTCCCTCAGGCCTCTTAAGCTGTGGCGGTGAGTGCAGGCTCCGCCCCCTAGGCCAGATGGAGTTGGCAGGAAAGGGAGCGGCCCACCCAGCACTCACTAGAGCAGCAGCAGCAGTGTCCCGGAAGCCTCCCCCAGGCCTCTTAAGCTGTGGCGGTGAGTGCAGGCTCCGCCCCCTAGGCCAGATGGAGTTGGCAGGAAAGGGAGCGGCCCACCCAGCACTCACTAGAGCAATAGCAGCAGCAGCAGAGTCCCGGAAGTCTCCCTCAGGCCTCTTAAGCTGTGGCGGTGAGTGCAGGCTCCGCCCCTTTAGGCCAGATGGAGTTGGCAGGAAAGGGAGCGGCCCACCCAGCACTCACTAGAGAAGCAGCAGCAGTGTCCCGGAAGCCTCCCTCAGGCCTCTTAAGCTGTGGCGGTGAGTGCAGGCTCCGCCCCCTAGGCCAGATGGAGTTGGCAGGAAAGGGAGCGGCCCACCCAGCACTCACTAGAGAAGCAGCAGCAGTGTCCCGGAAGCCTCCCTCAGGCCTCTTAAGATGTGGCGGTGAGTGCAGGCTCCGCCCCTTAGGCCAGATGGAGTTGGCAGGAAAGAGAGTGGCCCACCCAGCACTCATTAGAGCAGCAGCAGCAGCAGCAGCAGTGTCCCGGAAGCCTCCCTCAGGCCTCTTAAGCTGTTTCGGTGAGTGCAGGCTCCGCCCCCTAGGCCAGATGGAGATGGTAGGAAAGGGAGCGGCCCACCCAGCACTCACTAAAACAGCAGCAGCAGTGTCCCGGAAGCCTCCCTCAGGCCTCTTAAGCTGTGGTGGTGAGTGCAGGCTCCGCCCCCTAGGCCAGATGGAGTTGGCAGGAAAGGGAGCGCCCCACCCAGCACTCACTAGAGCAGCAGCAGCAGTGTCCCGGAAGCCTCTCTCAGGCCTCTTAAGCTGTGGCGGTGAGTGCAGGCTCCGCCCCCTAGGCCAGATGGAGTTGGCAGGAAAGGGAGCGGCCCACCCAGCACTCACTAGAGCAGCAGCAGCAGTGTCCCGGAAGCCTCCCTCAGGCCTCTTAAGCTGTGGCGCTGAGTGCAGGCTCCGCCCCCTAGGCCCCTAGCTAGCTATTCAGTGCTTTTTTTCTTTTAAAATGTTTAGGGGTACTCTCCTTTTCTTACTCATATTTAAACACGGCCCCTCAATGAGGCCAAACTTAGATTCACAAAATGTTTCTATCTATCTATCTATCTATCTATCTATCTATCTATCTATCTATCTCTGTATTTCTTTCAGTAGAAGCGGAAAGTACTGTAATAGGAAAAAAGATAACCTATGTGATATATTAATTCAGCTTTTAAATCCATTGTATTGTATTTTCAGACATAGTCAGGTTTATTAAGGTGAACGAATAGGGCCTGCCAAAAGGGCCCGAGAGCATAAGCTCACCACTGCCCTTACCTGCTTTTCTTGCCATTCCCATCCATCCCTCACCGTTCATTTGTATAAAACTGGAGAGAAACACTCTGGAGAATTCACTGAACTGCTATTCTGTGACCTGAAAAGTTCCCTCCAGGGGCTGTGCCTGGAATGAGCTTCTGCTTCCTAACTATCCTAGGATTCCGGTCTGCCAGGCTTACCAGTTCCTGGTAAATAGACACTCCATGGACCAGTCAGTTGCTTCATTTCACAAACCCTGCTTTTGTAAGAGGCCCAAACAAATCAAGATGCTCTGGTTACCTTTCGGCATAGATGCTCAGCAGGGACATCCAGGTAATGATTCTTCTCCCTTGGAGAAGACTTCTCAGTGCACCTAGGAGAAACAGGTAAGTTGTTTCATTTCCTTGTTGGAGAAAGGCTTCTCTCTCACAATGCAAATGCAAGCAATCATATTCTTTATAGAGGTTGCTTAGGGAAAGAAATTTATACAGCCAAGGTGTGTCACCATCACAACGGCATAGCAGTGTGAATTTGGGGAGTAACGGGGAACTCTGCATTTGTGTAATCAAGGAATAAAGTCCCAAAGGGGAGGAGTGAGGGATTCACGTGGCTTGAACTCAGTCAGGAGGAAAGATCACCCAGATGTGGCCTGCGTATTGTCCTACCCAGTGCTTTGTTTCCTGAGGGGACGCGAGGGGCATACGCATACCCCTAAACATCTTGTGAATCTACCTTTGGCCTCATTGAGGGGCAGTATTTCAATATGCCTAGGAAAATGAGAGTACCCCTAAACATTTTTTTTTTTTAAAAAAGGACTGGCTTTTTAAAAAAGCACTTTCTTTCTGTATTGTTGCCCCATAGTTTTTCACTGCTCAGAACAGGGGTTCCCAGAGTGGGCACAGGCTGTGGGATTAACCAGAGGGTGCTAGGAGGCACGAGGGGCATTGGGGGTATAACTATCAGAATTTGAAAAACTGGTATCACTCGATCAAGCTCATCGATTTTACTGATTTAATTGAACTAAATAGTTTTAACTGGATTTGGAATAAATGTGCAATTGATCGTTGCTGTTTTGAATTTTATTGCGTTATTATCTTCCTTAGTTGGTCATGCAAACCACTATTCTGAATACCGTTGTACTTCTGCTCCCGAATGCCTTGGGAGTCAAACGTTCTTTTGGAAGCCGAACGTCCAGTGGGGCTTCCACGGCTTCTGATTGGCTGCAGGAGCTTCCTGAGACCAATCAGAAGCCGCACTTTGGTTTCCAAACGTTTCAGAAGTCAAATGGACTTCTGGAAAGGACTCCGTTCGACTTCCAAGGTACGACTGTACAGTGGAACCTCGGTTGTTGAACATAATCCGTTCCGGAAGACCGTTCGACTTCCGAAACATTTGACAACCCTTTACCTTTACCTTTTTCTCTCTAAGCCTGACACTTGTTTAAAGAAAATGTGGGGTGCATTTTTACAGGCACTTACAAGAGGGTCAATCTTGCTGAACTCAGTGGGGCTACTCAGTGAGTAAAGCTGCTCAGGGTTGCACAGCTGGTCAATTAAATGTATGTGTTTCGGAAGTCGAATGGACTTCCGGAACGGATTACATTCGAGAACCAATGTACCACTGTACTATCAAATTCCAAATCCACATGAAAAAACCCCTCAGCATTCTAGCAGATTCCTTACAGGACTATAATTCCACACTGTATATATCACAATAAGAGACAGCATGCCTTCAACACATGGGCATCCAGTTCCTTAAACTGCATCAAGTCCATCAGTACCGATTTCCCATCAGATTGTTTCTGGGACAGAGTTGATCCTTGTTCTCCTTTCCTCTTGAAAGGCTACAAAATGGTTATCCTTGGGATGAGACAATATGTACATTAAAACATATATTGCAATGCCCACCATCCCTGACCATTAGCCATGCTGGCTGAGACCATCTGTATGGCCACAGATTGCCCGTCCCTGATATTTTATTTTTATGGGTTTTCCACACACATCTGCTCAGCTTCTGTGAGAACAGGATGCTTGAATAGTTGGGCCATTGGCCTGATCCAGCAGGCTCTTTTTATGAGGAGGTTAAGGGGTGATATGATAGCCATGTTCAAATATATAAAAGGATGTCACATAGAGGAGGGAGAAAGGTTGTTTTCTGCTGCTCCAGAGAAGCGGACACGGAGCAATGGATCCAAACTACAAGAAAGAAGATTCCACCTAAACATTAGGAAGAACTTCCTGACAGTAAGAGCTGTTCGACAGTGGAATTTGCTGCCAAGGAGTGTGGTGGAGTCTCCTTCTTTGGAGGTCTTTAAGCAGAGGCTTGACAACCATATGTCAGGAGTGCTCTGATGGTGTTTCCTGCTTGGCAGGGGGTTGGACTCGATGGCCCTTGTGGTCTCTTCCAGTTCTATGATTCTATGATTCTATGTTCTTACGTTAGAGGTATGCTGCCTTTGTGCACGGCTCTTCCACTTACCTCTCATGTTCAAGCCATAATAAACGAGTGAGTGCCTGAGCATGTGCAGAGTGCCACCCTCCCTCAGTGGTGAAATAAATAATCACTACTTTTACTTGAAGCCCTGATAGCCATCGCACCCAGCAGCTCTGGTATGTTTCGTGCACACAATAGAGCACCCTTGATGGATCAAGACCGATGACACAATGCCACGTTGTGTTTCTGTTCCCTAGAAGTTGCTTCAACTTTCGTGCACGCAATTTCTGCTGTTGATGGAGACCTTGGCATTATGATAAGAGTAACAGGAACAGCACTTACGGCGCCAAAACAAAAGTGAAAGCAGAACAAGTTTGGACAAAACAGCACAGCAGTGTGTCAAAGTTCCCTGGAGTCCCAATTGCACATTTCCTCCCCTGCCAGGTAGATTTCGGCAGTTCATAGTCTATGTTTTATGTGGATCTGCCCACATATAATTAATGGAAAGGTCCATCTCCTGTTCCCATTGCCGATTGATATAAGAGGTGTGCTCAGTTTGTTTTTAGGGCGTCCTTCTTTTTGCAGGGAATGGGGTGTAGTATTTTTTGGTATTAATTCCTATACTATTTTCATCATCATCATCATCATCATCATCATCATCATTTATTACTTATACCCCGTCCATCTGGCTGGGTTTCCCCAGCCACTCTGGGAGGCTTCCAACAAAATAGTAAAAATACAATAAAACATCAAACATTAAAAACTTCCCTAAACAGGGCTGCCTTCAGGTATCTTCTAAAAGTATAAGTTATATATCATTCATAATTCCACTTCATATCATTTTCATATGATTTAATTGTGATATTATGTTTTTAATACAGTGGTACCTTGCTTCTCGAACTTAATCCGTTCCGGAAGTCCATTCGCCTCCCAAAACCATTTGAAAACCAAGGCGCAGCTTCCGATTGGCTGCGGGAGCTTCCTGCACTCAAGCGGAAGCCGCGTCGGACGTTTGGCTTCCGAAAAACTGGAACACTCACTTCTGGATTTGCGGCGTTTGGGAGCCGATTTGTTTGGGAGCCAAGCCGTTTGACTACCAAGGTACAACTGTAAGTCTGATTGAATTTGGTGGGGCTTACTCTCAGGCAAATGGGTTTAGAATTGCAGCCTGAAGCAGCTTTGGAGGCTGGCTGTGTCCACACTATGGACTTAGGACTTGCCTGCACCAGAGCAGAATCTGCAGTCTAGACTAGATTTGCATCACCCTGTCTCCCCATGAATATATGGGCCTTCAGATGAGATACTTCCCACCCCATTGTTCTCCTGGACCTTTTGCCCTTTAAATTCAGGGTTTTTCAGTCCTCAGAAAGTCCAAAATGGGCATGATCGAGAAACCCCTTTGCACGTAGTACAAGAAACATGTATTAGTGCTGAGCCCCGGAATAAATTTCCCCCATCATATTTGGGAGACAGATAAAACTATAACAAAAGATTATTATTTCTTTTTCTTACAGAGGAACAGCACAATTCTATGTGTCTTTGCTTTAGGAAAGACCTCTAGGAATTTCTGGTTACAAATCAAAACTTAGCCACCATGCTGAAAATAATGCAGGGCCTACCGTAGCTTTGCAAATAAGCCCACAAGTGACTAGCCCTCAACATTTCACTTGTTCGCCTTGACCTCATTAAGTAGAGGGTGGAGGAAATGCTTGTGCTTTCGGTTTAGAGAGCGAGGGGGAATTCTGGGGAATTCAAGCAAAGAACGAAGCGTCAAAACAGAGCTTTGTGGCTTGAGTATGACTTGATCTCAGTCCAGACAGATCAACCATATGTGGCCAGTTTACAAGCCCCCCTACCCCTGGTACCCTTTCTCCCTGTATTGCTGCTCCAGAACTTTTCACTGCTTAGAAATGTAGGACACAATGTTGGATGGTCGGAGGGGTTGGATTCCTATTGGATCGGTTAGTCTAGGCTTAGCAGAGTGAGCAGGGCAGGCAGCCCCTAGTGCCGTATTTACATGTAAGCTAAACAAGCTATAGTTTAGGGCCCCACTCTCTTGGTCCCCCCCCCCCAATTTAAAGGAAATAAAACCTGGATGTACATTTCCAAAATATAAGGTAAAAAATATAAAAATAAAACCTACAGACAGCAACAGTGTTTTGTGTTGTGTAGGGACGCGGGTGGTGCTGTGGTCTAAACCACTGAGCCTCTTGGGCTTGCCGATCAGAAGGTCGGCGGTTCGAATCCCCGCGACGGGGTGAGCTCCCGTTGCTCGGTCCCTGCTCCTGCCAACCTAGCAGTTCGAAAGCACGTCAAAGTACAAGTAGATAGATAGGTACCGCTCCGGCGGGAAGGTAAACGGCATTTCCGTGCGCTGCTCTGGTTCGCCAGTCATGCTGGCCACATGCTGGCCACATGACCCAGAAAAACTGTCTGCGGACACATGCCGGCTCCCTCGGCCTATAGAGCGAGATGAGCGCGCAACCGCAGAGTCGTCCGCGACTGGACCTAACGGTCAGGGGTCCCGTTACCTTTTAGCCATCACAAATAATACTGCTTTCTCTCAAAGTTGACACCTTTCACGAAAACTGATAAGTTACCTGTTGTAGGGAATCATTTCTCCTCTTTTCTTAATCCAAACCCACACTTTTAAGCCACTTACTTAAGCAAACTTAGACAAATTCTTTTCGAAGAATAACAAGGGTTGAGAGGAGGGCTAGATGTTACCTGGTTTTCAAAATCGGGATAGAGCACCAGCTAAATTTTGCAATGTACCAATATATCACCATGTCTGCAATCAGGATGGAGCTATGTAGAGGCACTAGCTGGCTTCACAGTTTTCCCCGCATGGTGATTTTTGCATAGAGCACACACACATACTTTAAGGCTGGGCAATGTATCAATACATTTGGGGGTGAGGAAATAAGTTTGAAGTCCACAGCGTGGTAACAGTGCCATAATATTAATCACAATGTGTGCGCGTGCCGTGTAAAAAACCATTATGTGGGAAAAACCGTGAAGCCAGTCATCGCTTCTCTCATGGTTCCTTCTGTCCCTGTTGCTCTGCACTACAAAATAACAGTTGTAAGTGTCTTAAAGCTAAGTAAAAATGTATCTGTTTTAGACCCCTAAGTAGCAGCAGTTTTCAGGACCTTACCCCCTTCACCTCTACATAGAGAACCCCTAGATATGCCTCTGCGCGTAAGATGTGATCATGCTGTAGGTACAGTCGTACCTCGGAAGTCGAACGGAATCCGTTCTGGAAGTCCGTTCGTCTTCCACAATGTTTGGGAACCAAGGCGTGGCTTCCAGTCGGAAGCCTCGTAGGCCGCGTTGGACGTTCGGGTTCCAAATAACGTTCGCAAACCGGAACACTCACTTCCGGGCTTGCAGCTTTTGGGAGCCAAAACGTTCGACTTGCAAGGCGTTCGGGATCCAAGGTACGACTGTAAATTTATTAGATTGCCACATATTAAACAACTGAATCAAGCAAGAGGAACAAAACACAAGGACACATTTGGCGGAGAACAGTGAAACTTTATTGCATTTACAAACACACTGGGAAATCAAAGGCAAGCCCCAAAAGTTTGCACCAATTTATGGATTGTACTCTTTTTTTTTTTAATAATAATTTTTTATTAAAGTTTAAAACAACAAAACAAAAAAAAAAACACACACAAAAAACAATACAAAACTTAACAATAAAAACACAAAACACAACAATTAAAAACAAACTCTCTTTTCCATTTCCAATTTTACATTACTTATTTTCTAGACTTCCTCAAACCTCCCTCTTTTGTATTCCAGTCCACATTATTTGTCCAGCAGTTTCTTTTCCACTTTTTAATCCCAATCTTTAATTTAATAAAATGTTAAAATATATAACTTCAACTTTTTTTAAACCTAATCCTTGATCTTAATATCATATAACTTTAAAATTTTCCCTTTTAATATCAAATTTCCATTTCTTTAAACATCTTTAATCTTGATCTTTAATCTTAATCTATCCTTAACTTTAACCTGTGCAGCTGGAAACCACTTGTTTTCAGTCCAACATCACACTAACATTCCTTAATTTTGCAGTGTTTCTGAAGATAGTCTTTGAATTTCTTCCAGTCTTCCTCCATCGACTCTTCTCCCTGGTCGCGGATTCTACCAGTCATTTCAGCTAGTTCCATATAGTCCATAAGTTTCATCTGCCATTCCTCCAGCATGGGAAGTTCTTGTGTCTTCCAATACTTTGCGATGAGTATTCTTGCTGCTGTTGTTGCATACTGTGATGGGACGATGAGCTGCTTGTGTGTAAAATCCAAGTCCCTCAGAGTTTGGTCAAGTTTGCAAACCTCTGTCTGTAACGGAGCCCCTTAAGCATGGCTCCGTCAGTCGCTGGCAGATTCCGACAGTGGTTGCTTTCGGAATCGCTTCCAACATAAAAGCTCCTTAACGGAAACACGTCTTCTGGACTCTCTGCGTGACAGTTTCCGGCGAGGAGTGGGTGTCCCTACAGGAGGTCCTGAAACCTCCCCACTGTTTTCGCTGGAAGTGTCTCTGAGCCATCCCTCCAGCTCACTTTCCCTCAGCTCACCTCCTCTCCCCCTACTGGTTCCCTCTTCAGCTGCTGAGTCTCTCCCAACCTGTGTGAGCCCTTTCACCTCCCTTCCTTCCGATGGCAGTTCCCTGACATCCACCTCCCCTCCAGGGCCCCCTTCACCCCCTCCCGCCCCCTCCTCTACGGGCGGTGAGGAGGCAAAACCCCGGAATGAACTTCCTTCATCTTCCGATGTCTCGAACACTTCTCTCCACCTGTTGCGGTTCCTGGTCTCGAAGTACTCCTCCTCCTCAGAGTTCATCTCCCCTTCCCCTTCCGAGTCCGGGAATCCTTCCAACTCCTCCTCCTCATCGGTGGTCCCAAAGTATTCCCTCCGGAACCTCTCCACAGGCTGAGGTTTCCTTGGGAACCTTTGATGGAACGTTTCTATCAATACCTCGTCATTGATATCTTCTGCCATTACCCAAGTGTTTTCTGACTCCGGTTCTCCTTCCCACGCTACCAAATACTCCACCTGATCCCCCTTCCACCTGGCGTCGAGGATTTCTGCCACATGGCTGCTGCATTCCCTTTCTTCTATGACCGGTCCCCGAGTGGCCATCCCTTCTCGTCCCCCCTCATACGGTGACAGTAACGACCTGTGAAATACTGGGTGCAGTTTCATGTGGTTGGGTAACCGGAGCCTGAAAGCCACTGGGTTGACCTGTTGAATGACCTCAAAGGGACCCAATCTCCTGGGTCTTAATTTCTTACAACCTCCTTTGAACGGCAACCCTTGGGTTGACAGCCACACCCTATCTCCCACCCTTATGGTTTCACCTTCCCTTCGGTTCTTGTCTGCCTGCCTCTTGTATTCTTCCTTCGCCCTTTCTAAGTTGAGTTGGAGCTGACGATGGATTGCTTCCATTTCTTCTACAAAATGCTCGGCTGCCGGGACGCTCCATCTCTCCCCTTCTCCCCCTGGGAAAGCCCTGGGATGACACCCATAATTAGCCAAGAAGGGGCTCATCCCTGTGGACACATTCTCGGCATTGTTGTAGGCAAATTCCGCCAGCGCCAACTTTTCTACCCAGTCATTCTCTCTGTCATTGACATAACACCTCAGGTATTGCTGGAGGACACCGTTTGCTCTTTCCGCCTGCCCGTTGGTTTCAGGGTGCCGGGCAGTTGAAAAGTTGACCTCCACCTGCAGTAAGCTCATGAGCTTCCTCCAGAACCTGGAAGGAAATTGTTTTCCTTGGTCGGAGACCACCCTCAATGGCACTCCGTGCAACCTAAAAATGTGTTCTACAAATAACTTCGCTGTCTCTTCCGCCGTGACTGCATGCGAGCAGGCTACAAAGTGGCACATCTTTGTTAGTAGGTCTACCACCACCATGATGGCTGTTTTCCCCTTGGACTTCGGCAGATCAGTCATAAAATCTATCGACACTGCCTCCCAAGGTCGTTCTGGGGTTGGTAAGGGTTCTAATAGCCCCGCCGGCGCCCGCCTCTCCCCTTTGGCTCGCTGGCATTGCTCGCACCCTCTTACATACTCCCGTACATCTTCCCTCACCTTAGGCCACCAAAATTCCCTGGTGACCAACCACATGGTTTTGTGTTGTCCAAAATGCCCCGCCGTGGGGCTGTCGTGCAACTGCTTGAGTACCCTCCCCCTTAAGTCTCCTTCAGGGATATACAGTGCCCCTTTGTAATACAAAGCTCCATTTCTTTCCTCGAAACCCCCTGGTTCCTCTCTCTCACCCCTAAGACCTCTGAGCTTATTCTGGGCGTATTCATCATTCTCTGTTTCCTCTACCAGTTCTCTTTGCCCCACCAATGCCGCCCCACACACCCAGCGGTCCTCTGGGATGACATGTCTCTCTTCGGGTGCCCCCTCCCCTTCCAAATATTCAGGTTTGTGTGAGAGAGCGTCCGCCCTAACATTTTCTGGACCTGGCACATAACAAATTTCAAAGTGGAATTTGGAGAACTCCTGGGCCCATCTCACTTGCCGTTGGTTGAGCACTCGTGCCGTTCTCCAATACTCTAAGTTCTTGTGGTCCGTGCACACTTGCACCTTATGTTGTGCCCCAATTAATAAATGCCTCCATCTCCTGAACGCTTCATGAATGGCTAGTAGTTCTCGGTCATACACCGTGTAGTTCCTCTCAGATTTGTTCAGCTTTCGCGAAAAAAAGGCACACGGTCTCCACTCCGACTCCTCCTTGCCAGGCTGCAGAAGCACCGCCCCCACAGCCCGGTCTGATGCGTCCGTTTCCACTCGCATCGGTTTTTGTAAATCCACATGTAGGAGCTGTTCTTCCGAAGCGAACGCCCTTTTCAGCTCCTCAAAAGCTCGCTCCGCCTCCGCCGTCCAAACGAATTTCCTCTTACTGCTGAGACAGTCCATAATGGGCGCCGTCAAGTGGGCAAAATTTCTGATGAACTTCCGATAGAAGTTTCCAAATCCAAGGAATCTTTGCACATCCTTCCTTGTTTTCGGTGTTTTCCATTCCAGTACCGCTTGGACCTTGCCAGGATCCATGGCCAATCCCTTGTCCGACAAGCGGTACCCCAGGAATTCCACCTCCTTGGCATGAAACTGACACTTCTCTAGCTTCACCCACAGCTGATTGGCTTGCAGTCTGCCCAACACTTCCCTGACGTCTTTTACATGCTGCTCCTCATTCTCTGAATATACTAACACGTCATCTAAGAAGGCCACACAATTCTTGTAAAGCAAAGGCCCCAGGACGTGGTTCATAAACGATTGAAAGCACGCAGAGCCTGCTTGTAAGCTGAAGGGCATAACTAAATATTCAAATGCCCCCAAAGGGGTGAACATGGTGGTTTTCCATTCATCCCCCTTCCTTATTCGTATCAGGTTGTACGCCCCCCTCAGGTCCAGTTTAGTAAAAATCTTTCCCTTCCTGACCCTTGTCAAAATGTCATCAATTCTGGGCATCGGGAAAGTCACTGGTTCTGACACTGCATTTAAGGCCCTGAAGTCCACTACAAGTCTAGGTTTGTCCGTGTTTTTTTTATCCACAAAAAACACTGGGCTGCCCCCCACCGCCCTGGACTCTCTGATGAACCCTCTCTTCAGGTTCTTGTCAATGAACTCCCTTAGCTCCTGCATCTCTCTGTCTGACATGGCGTACAGCTTGCCTACAGGGAGCTGTGCCCCAGGGAGTAAATTGATTTGACAGTCATAGGGCCTATGTGGGGGTAGTTTGTCTGCCTCCCTCTCGCTGAAGACGTTGCTCAGGTCGGCGTATTGTTGGGGAACCTTCCCCTTCTCCGTTACTTCCGTCCCTGCTAGAGTGGCTCTGGCCCCTCCTTGAGCCTCCCGCTCTTTGCAGTGTTCTAGACAATGTGCTGACCCAAAGGAGACCACTCTCTGATGCCAGCCCACTAGCGGATCATGTAACGCTAGCCAGCTCATCCCCAAAATAATGGGAGCTCCTCCCAAGGTAGCCACATTAAACGCTATTAGCTCAGTGTGTCTTGCTACCCTCATTATCATTGGGACGGTCTGCTGGCTGACTTCTCCTCCCAGCAGCTCCCTTCCATCGATCGTGGTCACCTGCAAAGGGTTACTTAAAGGGATAGTCTGTATCTGGTGCTCAGCAGCAAACTCCTTACTCATGAAATTGCAGGAGCTGCCTGAGTCCAATAGCGCCTTTATCTTTAGTGGGTGTCCGTTAGGCAGCTCTAGTAACACCTCTATCACTAGGGCGGGTTTAGGAGGTTCCGGCGTGGGCACTTTCACTGCTCTTTGGCCTGGCTGCTGTGCCCTGACGGTGGCAGCCAGGCGTTGGCTTTTACTTGCTCCGGTACCTTTTCCTCCCTCTCCCCAACAGCTCCCGCCATTCCTTGCCATTCCTTTCTTTGGGGGCAGACTCTGGCAAAATGACCTGGCTGTTGGCAGAGATAACATTTCTTGGCGCCCTTCCCCTCCTTCTTCCGCTCTTCACTGGGCTTTGAAACTGCGCGCGCGCGCGCTGTTCCAATTTCCATCGGCTCTCCCGGCGAGAACGGTGGCTCTGGAATCTCTGGAATGCGAAGCTCCCTCCAACGTTCCCCCTTCCCTTCCCGCCTCTCCAAGGCTCTCGCCTCTTGGCGCGCTCCTATGGTCAGTGCTGATTTGGTCAGCTGGTCCATAGACTCCGCCCTGGGCGCCCGGGAAAGTTCGTCTTTCACAGCCGAAGAAAGCCCTTCTTCAAAGAGCATTTGAATGGGTTCCGCCGATAGATCCCACCCCAATTTATGGATCAACATGGTAAACTCAGTCCAGTACTCACGAACAGATCGGCTCCCCTGTTTGCACGCCATTAACTGTCTGCGTACCACTCCCTGCTCAATATCGCTGGAAAACATCAGATCCATGGCACGAAAAAACTTCCTCGTGTCCTTCAGGATGTCATTATTCGTTGCCATCAGGGGCCTCACCCAGTCTTTCGCCCCCTTTTCGAGATGCCCAATCACAAAAGCCACCCGCGATTCCTCGTCGGGAAAGTCATCAAACTGCAGATTAAGGGCATATTGCATCTCTGTCCTAAAGGTATGATAGTCCTTGGGCTCCCCCCCAAACTTCTGTACCAATCCTGGCAACTTTCTGGTGAGCGGGGTGGTTTTCCCCTTCTCTGCATCTTGAGCCCTCCTCTCCTCGAGCCTCGCCGTCTGCAGCGCTAGCTGGACCTCCAACGCCCGGTACCTTTCTTCCAGGCTTGGACCCGCTCCAGCTCCTGCTTCTCCGGTTCCGGCTGGGTTGCTCATGATGCCTTCTCCTGCACAAGCTGCTCACGGAGACTGTCGGAATGCTGTGATGGGACGATGAGCTGCTTGTGTGTAAAATCCAAGTCCCTCAGAGTTTGGTCAAGTTTGCAAACCTCTGTCTGTAACGGAGCCCCTTAAGCATGGCTCCGTCAGTCGCTGGCAGATTCCGACAGTGGTTGCTTTCGGAATCGCTTCCAACATAAAAGCTCCTTAACGGAAACACGTCTTCTGGACTCTCTGCGTGACAGTTTCCGGCGAGGAGTGGGTGTCCCTACAGGAGGTCCTGAAACCTCCCCACTGTTTTCGCTGGAAGTGTCTCTGAGCCATCCCTCCAGCTCACTTTCCCTCAGCTCACCTCCTCTCCCCCTACTGGTTCCCTCTTCAGCTGCTGAGTCTCTCCCAACCTGTGTGAGCCCTTTCACCTCCCTTCCTTCCGATGGCAGTTCCCTGACACATACATAAAGAAAGTTCTATCCTTTTTTAACACCATTTGGCCGACAATGCCCAGGAGAAAGGCCTCTGGTTTCTTAGGGAAGGTATACTTAAATACCTTTTTTAGTTCATTATATATCATTTCCCAGAAAGCCTTGATCTTTGGGCACGTCCACCAAAGGTGAAAAAATGTACCTTCAGTTTCTTTACATTTCCAACATTTGTTGTCGGGCAAGTGGTAGATTTTCGCAAGCTTGACTGGGGTTATGTACCACCTGTATATCATTTTCATAATATTCTCTCTTAAGGCATTACATGCCGTAAATTTCATACCTGTGGTCCATAACTGTTCCCAGTCAGCAAACATAATGTTATGTCCTACGTCCTGTGCCCATTTAATCATAGCCGATTTTACTGTTTCATCTTGAGTATTCCATTTCAGCAGCAAGTTATACATTCTTGACAAATTCTTAGTCTTGGGTTCTAACAATTCTGTTTCTAATTTGGATCTTTCCACCTGGAAGCCAATTTTCCTGTCCAATTTAAATACCTCCATTATTTGATAATAATGAAGCCAGTCTCGCACTTTGTTTTTTAGTTTTTCAAAACTCTGCAATTTCAGTCTATCTCCGTCTTGTTCCAAAATTTCCCAATATTTCGGCCATTTGACCTCCATATTGACCCTTTTCAAGGCTTTCGCTTCCATTGGTGACAGCCACCTTGGGGTTTTATTTTCTAGCAAATCCTTATATCTTATCCAAACATTAAACAACGCTTTCCTGACAATGTGGTTTTTAAATGCTTTATGTGCTTTGACCTTATCTGTGATGGGACGATGAGCTGCTTGTGTGTAAAATCCTAGTCCCTCAGAGTTTGGTCAAGTTTGCAAACCTCTGTCTGTAACGGAGCCCCTTAAACATGGCTCCGTCAGTCGCTGGCAGTTTCCGACAGTGGTTGCTTTCGGAATCGCTTCCAACATAAAAGCTCCTTAACGGAAACACGTCTTCTGGACTCTCTGCGTGACAGTTTCCGGCGAGGAGTGGGTGTCCCTACAGGAGGTCCTGAAACCTCCCCACTGTTTTCGCTGGAAGTGTCTCTGAGCCATCCCTCCAGCTCCCTTTCCCTCAGCTCAGCTCCTCTCCCCCTACTGGTTCCCTCTTCAGCTGCTGAGTCTCTCCCAACCTGTGTGAGCCCTTTCACTTCCCTTCCTTCCGATGGCAGTTCCCTGACATCCACCTCCCCTCCAGGGCCCCCTTCATCCCCTCTCGCCCCCTCCTCTACGGGCGGTGAGGAGGCAAAACCCCGGAATGAACTTCCTTCATCTTCCGATGTCCCGAACACTTCTCTCCACCTGTTGCGGTTCCTGGTCTCGAAGTACTCCTCCTCCTCAGAGTCCATCTCCCCTTCCCCTTCCGATTCCGAGAATCCTTCCAACTCCTCCTCCTCATCGGTGGTCCCAAAGTATTCCCTCCGGAACCTCTCCACAGGCTGAGGTTTCCTTGGGAACCTTTGATGGAACGTTTCTATCAATACCTCGTCATTGATATCTTCTGCCATTACCCAAGTGTTTTCTGACTCCGGTTCTCCTTCCCACGCTACCAAATACTCCACCTGATCCCCCTTCCATCTGGCGTCGAGGATTTCTTCCACATGGCTGCTGCATTCCCTTTCTTCTATGACCGGTCCCCGAGTGGCCATCCCTTCTCGTCCCCCCTCATACGGTGACAGTAACGACCTGTGAAATACTGGGTGCAGTTTCATGTGGTTGGGTAACCGGAGCCTGAAAGCCACTGGGTTGACCTGTTGAATGACCTCAAAGGGACCCAATCTCCTGGGTCTTAATTTCTTACAACCTCCTTTGAACGGCAACCCTTGGGTTGACAGCCACACCCTATCTCCCACCCTTATGGTTTCACCTTCCCTTCGGTTCTTGTCTGCCTGCCTCTTGTATTCTTCCTTCGCCCTTTCTAAGTTGAGTTGGAGCTGACGATGGATTGCTTCCATTTCTTCTACAAAATGCTCGGCTGCCGGGACACCCCATCTCTCCCCTTCTCCCCCTGGGAAAGCCCTGGGATGACACCCATAATTAGCCAAGAAGGGGCTCATCCCTGTGGACACATTCTCGGCATTGTTGTAGGCAAATTCCGCCAGCGCCAACTTTTCTACCCAGTCATTCTCTCTGTCATTGACATAACACCTCAGGTATTGCTGGAGGACACCGTTTGCTCTTTCCGCCTGCCCGTTGGTTTCAGGGTGCCGGGCAGTCGAAAAGTTGACCTCCACCTGCAGTAAGCTCATGAGCTTCCTCCAGAACCTGGAAGTAAATTGTTTTCCTCGGTCTGAGACCACCCTCAATGGCACTCCGTGCAACCTAAAAATGTGTTCTACAAATAACTTCGCTGTCTCTTCCGCCGTGACTGCATGCGAGCAGGCTACAAAGTGGCACATCTTTGTTAGTAGGTCTACCACCACCATGATGGCTGTTTTCCCCTTGGACTTCGGCAGATCAGTCATAAAATCTATCGACACTGCCTCCCAAGGTCGTTCTGGGGTTGGTAAGGGTTCTAATAGCCCCGCCGGTGCCCGCCTCTCCCCTTTGGCTCGCTGGCATTGCTCACACCCTCTTACATACTCCCGTACATCTTCCCTCACCTTAGGCCACCAAAATTCCCTGGTGACCAACCACATGGTTTTGTGTTGTCCAAAATGCCCCGCCGTGGGGCTGTCGTGCAACTGCTTGAGTACCCTCCCCCTTAAGTCTCCTTCAGGGATATACAGTGCCCCTTTGTAATACAAAGCTCCATTTCTTTCCTCGAAACCCCCTGGTTCCTCTCCCTCACCCCTAAGACCTCTGAGCTTATTCTGGGCGTATTCATCATTCTCTGTTTCCTCTACCAGTTCTCTTTGTCCCACCAATGCCGCCCCACACACCCAGCGGTCCTCTGGAATGACATGTCTCTCTTCGGGTGCTCCCTCCCCCTCCAAATATTCAGGTTTGCGTGAGAGAGCGTCCGCCCTAATGTTCTCTGGGCCTGGCACGTAACAAATCTCAAAGTTAAATTTGGAGAACTCCTGGGCCCATCTCACTTGCCGTTGGTTGAGCACTCGTGCCGTCCTCCAATACTCTAGGTTCTTGTGGTCAGTGCACACTTGCACCTTATGTTGTGCGCCAATTAGCAGGTGCCTCCATCTCCGGAACGCCTCATGAATGGCTAGTAGTTCTCGGTCATACACCGTGTAGTTCCTCTCGGATTTGTTCAGCTTTCGCGAAAAAAAGGCACACGGTCTCCACTCTGACTCCTCCTTCCCTGGCTGCAGAAGCACCGCCCCAATAGCTCTGTCTGATGCGTCAGTTTCCACTCTCATCGGTTTTTGTAAATCCACATGCAGGAGTTGTTGTTCCGAGGCGAAGGCCCTTTTTAGTTCCTCAAATGCTCGCTCCGCCTCCTCAGTCCAAACGAACTTCTTCTTACTGCTGAGACAGTCCGTAATGGGCGCCGTCAGGTGGGCAAAGTTTCGGATGAACTTACGATAGAAGTTCCCAAATCCTAGGAACCTCTGCACATCCTTCCTTGTTTTGGGTGTTTTCCATTCCAGCACCGCCTGGACCTTGCCGGGATCCATGGCCAATCCCTTGTCTGACAGGCGATACCCCAGGAATTCCACCTCCTTGGTATGAAACTGACACTTCTCCAGTTTCACCCACAGCTGGTTGGCTTGCAGCCTGCTCAACACTTCTCTGACGTCTCTCACATGCTGCTCCTCATTCTCAGAATACACCAACACGTCGTCTAAGAAGGCCACACAATTCTTGTAAAGCAAAGGCCCCAGGACATGGTTCATAAACGATTGAAAGCACGCGGAGCCTCCTTGTAGGCCGAAGGGCATAACTAAATATTCAAATGCCCCCAAAGGGGTGAACATGGTGGTTTTCCATTCATCCCCCTTCCTTATTCGTATCAGGTTGTACGCCCCCCTTAGGTCCAGTTTAGTAAAAATCTTTCCCTTCCTGACCCTTGTCAAAATGTCGTCAATCCTGGGCATAGGGAAAGCCACTGGTTCTGACACTGCATTTAAGGCCCTGAAGTCACACACAAGCCTCGGCTTGTTCGTGTTTTTTTTATCCACAAAAAACACTGGGCTGCCCCCCACCGCCCTGGACTCTCTGATGAACCCTCTCTTCAGGTTCTTGTCAATGAACTCTCTTAGCTCCTGCATCTCTCTGTCTGACATGGCGTACAGCTTGCCTACAGGGAGCTGTGCCCCAGGGAGTAAATTGATTTGACAGTCAAAGGGTCTATGCGGGGGTAGTTGGTCAGCTTCCCTTTCGCTGAAGACGTCGCGGAGATCTGCGTATTGTCGTGGTACCTTCACGTTCTCCGTTACTTCAGTCCCTGCTAGGGTGGCTTGGGCCCCTGCCAAACCCTTTCCCTCTTTGCAGTGTTCTAAGCAATGTGCTGAACCAAAAGAAACCACTCTCTGATGCCAGCCCACCAGCGGATCATGTAACGCTAGCCAGCTCATCCCCAATATAATGGGAGCTCCTCCCAAGGTGGCCACATTAAACGCTATCAGTTCGGTGTGCCTTGCCACCTTCATTATCATTGGGACGGTCTGCAAGCTGACTTCTCCTCCCAACAGCTCCCTGCCATCGATCGTGGTCACCTGCAGGGGGTTGCTTAAAGGGATCGTCTGTATCTGGTGTTCAGCTGCAAACTCTTTGCTCATGAAATTGCAGGAGCTGCCTGAGTCCAACAGCGCCTTTATCTTTAGAGGGTGTCCGTTTGGCAGCTCTAGCGCCACTTCTATCACTAGGGCGGGTTTAGGAGGTTCTGGCGTGGGCACTTTCACTGCTCTTTGGCCTGGCTGCTGTGCCCCGACGGTGGCAGCCAGGCGTTGGCTTTTACTTGCTTCGGTATTTCTTCCTCTCTTCCCTCCACAGCTCCTACCATCCCTTGCCATTCCTTCCTCTGGGGGCAGACTCTGGCAAAGTGACCTGGCTGTTGGCAGAGATAGCATTTCCGGGCGCCTTTTCCCTCCTTCTTTCCCCCCTCACTGGGCTTTGAAACTGCGCGCGCGCGCGCTGTTCCGATTTCCATCGGCTCTGCCGGCGGGAAAGTTGGCTCTGGAATGTCTGGAATGCGGAACTCCTTCCAACGTTCCCCCTTCCCTTCCCGCCTCTCCAATGCTCTCGCCTCCTGGCGCGCTCCTATGGTCAGCGCTGATTTGGTCAGCTGGTCCATAGACTCCGCCCTGGGCGCCCGGGAAAGTTCGTCTTTCACAGCCGAAGAAAGCCCTTCTTCAAAGAGCATTTGAATGGGTTCCGCCGATAGATCCCACCCCAATTTATGGATCAACATGGTGAACTCAGTCCAGTACTCACGGACAGATCGGCTCCCCTGTTTGCAAGCCATTAACTGTCTGCGGACCACTCCCTGTTCAATATCGCTGGAAAACATCAGATCCATGGCGCGAAAGAACTTCATCGTGTCCTTTAGGACGTCACTATTCGCTGCCATCAGGGGTCTAACCCAGTCTCTCGCCCCCTTTTCAAGATGCCCAATCACGAAAGCCACTCGTGATTCCTCGTCAGGGAATTCATCAAACTGCAGATTGAGGGCATATTGCATCTCTGTCCGAAAGCCATGATAGTCTTTGGGCTCCCCCCCAAACTTCTGCACCAATCCTGGTACCTTTCTGACGAGCTGGGTGTCTTTCCCCTTTTTGTCTGCATCCTGAGCCCTCCTCTCCTCAAGCCTCGCCGTCTGCAGCGCTAGCTGGACCTCCAACACCCGGTACCTTTCTTCCAGGCTTGGACCCGCTCCAGCTCCTGCTTCTCCGGTTCCGGCTGGGTTGCTCATGATGCCTTCTCCTGCACAAGCTGCTCACGAAGACTGTCGGAATGCTGTGATGGGACGATGAGCTGCTTGTGTGTAAAATCCTAGTCCCTCAGAGTTTGGTCAAGTTTGCAAACCTCTGTCTGTAACGGAGCCCCTTAAACATGGCTCCGTCAGTCGCTGGCAGTTTCCGACAGTGGTTGCTTTCGGAATCGCTTCCAACATAAAAGCTCCTTAACGGAAACACGTCTTCTGGACTCTCTGCGTGACAGTTTCCGGCGAGGAGTGGGTGTCCCTACAGGAGGTCCTGAAACCTCCCCACTGTTTTCGCTGGAAGTGTCTCTGAGCCATCCCTCCAGCTCCCTTTCCCTCAGCTCAGCTCCTCTCCCCCTACTGGTTCCCTCTTCAGCTGCTGAGTCTCTCCCAACCTGTGTGAGCCCTTTCACTTCCCTTCCTTCCGATGGCAGTTCCCTGACATTATCATACCATAAATATGCATGCCATCCAAATACGTTATTAAAACCTTCTAAATCCAAAATGTCAGTGTTTTCAAGAAGTAGCCATTCTTTCAACCAGCAAAAAGCTGCTGATTCATAGTACAGTTTAAAGTCTGGCAGGGCAAATCCACCTCTTTCCTTTGCATCCGTTAGTATTTTAAATTTTATTCTGGGTTTCTTGCCCTGTCAGACAAATTTTGAAATATCTTTCTGCCACCTCTTGAAACAATCCATTTTGTCCACAATCTGCAAAGTTTGAAACAAAAACAACATTCTAGGCAATACATTCATTTTTATCGCAGCAATACGGCCTAGCAGTGAAAGCTTCAAATTTGACCAAATTTCTAAATCTTTTTTCACTTCTGACCAACATTTTTCATAGTTATCTTTAAATAAATTCCCATTTTTTGCTGTCATGTTAATCCCCAGGTATTTAACTTTCTTAACCACTGTTAAACCTGTCTCATTCTGAAACCTCTCTCTTTCAAACGATGTTAAGTTTTTCTCTAGAACCTTGGTTTTTGACTTGTTCAATTTAAATCCTGCCACTTGACCAAATTCTTGAATCAGTTCTAAAACTCTTTTAGTACTAGATTCTGGCTCCTGTAACGTCAATACTAAGTCATCTGCAAATGCTCTCAATTTATAGTGTTTAGTTCCGACCTGTATACCTTTAACCATCTGGTCCCTTCTAATCATATTTAGCAGAACCTCCAGGACCGAAACAAAAAGAAGTGGGGAAATTGGGCAACCTTGTCGTGTCCCTTTTTCAATTTTAAGTTCTTCCGTCACAACATTATTTACAATTAGTTTAGCCTTTTGTTCTGAATAAATTGCACTTATACCATTCTCAAAACCTTGGCCTACCCCCATACCCTGTAGATTCTTCTTCATAAACTTTCAAGAAATATTGTCAAAGGCTTTCTCCGCGTCTACAAATATCAACACTGCTTTAGTGTTTATATTCACTTCTAATTTTTCCAAGATATCAATTATATTCCTCAAATTATCAGACAAATTTCTTCCTGGGAGAAAGCCCGCTTGGTCTTTATGAATCTCTTCCAACAGCACTTTTTTAAATCTCTTAGCCAAAATATCTGCAAAAATTTTGTAATCCACATTAAGTAATGATATAGGGCGGTAGTTCTTAAGTTGTGTCTTTTCAGTCTCTGTTTTTGGTACAAGTGTAATATATGCTTCTTTCCACGACTCTGGTGCCCTCTTCCCCTCCATTATTTCGTTGCAGACCTCTTTCAATGGTTGAATTAGCCATTCTTTTAAAGATCTGTAGTATCTAGAGGTCAAGCCGTCTGGTCCTGGAGATTTACCCAGTTGCATGTTTTGAATGGCACCTTCTATTTCCTGTTCAGTTATTCTGTCATTCAAAATTAGTCTATTTTCTAGAGATCTTTTTTGTAATCCATTTGTTTTCAAAAATTGGTCTAAGTCTGTTTCTTTCACTGGCCCTTGAGTATATAGTCTTTTAAAATACTTCTGGAAACAACTCCTAATCTCCGCAGGGTTCTGTATATTCCTTCCTTCCACTTCTAAATTCGTGATCGTATTTAGTTTTTGTCTCTTTTTCATTTGCCATGCCAACAATTTACCACATTTATTGGCCGATTCAAAAGTCTTTTGTCTCATTTGTTTAATTTTCCATTCTATTTCCTGATTCATTATTTTCATATATTGTGCTTGATATAACTTTAACTCTCTCAGAATCTCTTGAGATTTGGGATTTACTCTCAGTCTTTTTTCACATTCATTCGTTTTGTTCATAATTTTATCCTTCTTCTCATTTTGAGTTCTTTTCTTTATCGCATTCTGCTGTATTAAGAACCCTCTCATAACCGCTTTACTTGCATCCCAGATTACTCTTTTCTCCACGTTGGAACTAAGATTTATCTCGAAGTAATCTCTTAGAGTTTTTTGGGCCTTCTTAAGAAATTCTTCATCTCTAAATAAGGTGTCATTCATCTTCCATCTGAAGGAGCCAGTTGGTGTTAGTCTCATTTCCATCTTAACAGCATTGTGGTCGGAGCAAATTTTCGGGCAGATTTCCACCTTTCTTGTCTTTGGTGCCATTCCTCTAGTTATCCAAATTTGGTCAATTCTTGTCCAAGTCATTTTGGCTTCAGAAAAGAAAGTTCCCTCTTTAGCCAAGGGGTTTCTAATGTCAGGAAAAAGCACCAAGGCAAAAGCCAGCTCCAGATGGCTGGAATGCAAAACAGTGCAGATGTACTGTTGGAGAAAAGGTGGAGCCTATTCTCTGTACTGAGCACCGGATGTTAGCTCAGAGTGTCATATGACCTGTGCTGGAAGTACAGGGGAGGAGTGTGTGACTCTTCTGATGGAGTCTGAAGGGAGCAGTTACTTTTCTATGTACTGTTGAGTGACAGGAATAAAACATGTAAATAGGACTCCTGTCTGTCTCATTTCCCCTCCCTGGGGAGAATGCAGGGAGGGAAAGAAGCAGAGAAGCAGAGGGTGTGTTCTTCTCACGACTAATGAGAAGAATCGCCGGGTTTGTTTACCTAGCCTGCCGGGGTCGCAGACGGACGGTAAACACACAGTATCTCGCTCAATTGCCTCGGGGGAGGCCAGGTACCTCTGCCTGTGAGCTGAAGATACTGACATCTAATTCTCCAAATATCCACTAAATCCAAGTTGTCTGTCATATCAAAAAAGGTTTTCG
Source organism: Podarcis pityusensis (assembly GCF_964106645.2). Classification (NCBI taxonomy): domain Eukaryota; kingdom Metazoa; phylum Chordata; class Lepidosauria; order Squamata; family Lacertidae; genus Podarcis; species Podarcis pityusensis. Next base: position 3,510,965 of record NC_138045.1, read on the forward strand.
GTAGTCTACCATCTTTGGTGACTACCTGTCTTTGTGCCTTGTCCATATAAGTAGATACCACTCCATTCATATCTCCCATCAGAATCATGTTGTAATCCATATGGTCCATCAAGGTCTCATGCAACTTCTTAAAAAAATCAGATTTCCCGTCATTAGGTGCGTAAACTCCTACAATCAAAAATTTTTCTCCTTGTGTTTGAATTTCAATTGCCACAAATCTTCCTTGGTCATCCTTAAAAACGAATTTTGGTGATAAATTGTCTTTTGCGTAGATCACAACCCCTCTCTTTTTAACTTTATCTGACGAAATAAATTCCTGACCAAGTCTTTTATTTATCAACAATTTCCTGTGTAATCTTGTTATATGCGTTTCTTGTAAACAAATTAGGTCCAATTGTTCCTTTTTTAATATATGAAATACTGACTTCCTTTTCTGAGGGGAATTCAAACCCCGACAGTTCCATGTTAAAAGTTGCAGGGCCATGATGTTATTGTTTTAGTTCTCCTCCTACTGCACCTAGTGCCTGTTCCTCATCCGTCGGTGGTATCCCTTCTTTCGAACGGTCTTTTGGTTCCGGAAATAGTTCTTTTTGTAAGTCTTCTCCGTGGTCCCTGTAAAATTTATCTTTGTCGTCTTCCGATCTTATTTTCCTCTTCTTTCCTTTGTAACTAAAAGACAGGCCTTGAGGGAGTTCCCACCTGAAGTTGATGTTGTTCCTTCTCAGCAGGGTAACCAGGTCTTTGTATTTTGATCTGAGATCCAGAAGATATTTCGGGATATCTTTGAATATTTCCACCCTTGTCCGATGGATTTCCAGTGTCTTCTTGAAATGTAGGCCCAAAATCTTATCCCTCTCTTCTTTTGTTCGAAAAGTAATCAGGCAGTCTCTCACCTTCTTCTCTCCTCTTCTCCCAAGTCTAAAAGCATTTACTATTGTGAAACTGTCTTTTGCCAGTTCTGGATCCCAAAAGTCCAAAAATTCCTGCGTGAGAAATTCAGCTAGATTGTCCTTTTCCACCTCAGGTACCGATCTGACCCGCAAATTCACTTGCTTTTCCTTCAAATCTATCATAGACAGGGTTAGTTTATGGTCTTCCAGTTGTTTATGCAGTGTTGGTAATTCCTCTTGAACCTCTTTAACTTCAGTAGCAGAAGTTGTAGCAATTTCTTTAGCCTCTTCAGCAATCTGGCGTGTTGAGGCCGATTCCTCTAATAACTTCTGAATAGTCTCTGTGTTAGTATTTACTTTTTGGCCCAAGTTATTTATACTTGCAGTATTTTGATCAATCTTGTCACATGCCTCTGCTACTTGTTGGCTTATTTTATTTAAAGATTCATTAACTTTGGCCAAAACTAGAGCAAAGGCGTCTTCACTTGTCACACTTTTTACCTTTGATTGTGCCGATGAGGCTATTGTTGAGGTTCCAGAAGGGCCTGAGGCCGAAGCTCTCCTTTGTAATCCTTCTTCTGTGCGAATAGTCCTCCCCGATCTTGTAGTCGAAGCATCCGCCTTCTCTTTATCTGCCATTCCTTAGATAATGCTCAAGGTCAGACACGTAGTTGAAATTAAACAGTGGAAATTTCCTCCCAAGCAGTGTGAGAACTCCTCAAGCCTGCTACAATTACAATTATAACAAGTTGTAACAGTTCCAAGTTCCACTAGGGGGACACTGTAACAGTCATAAAAGTTCTTGGATACTTTAATTTCCTTTTTAAACCCCCCTAGTTTATTCAGAAGGAAAACAGTCTATTCACAATTTTTAACTTAGGACCAGGAGATATATATTCACATAATCCGTCCAAACTTTTATTTCCTGTGCAGGACTAGCTGTCAAAATATATTGCAAGACAGTACCTCTCTTTCTTTCCTAGGATCTGGAAAATCCTTTCCCAGGGAATTGAGTGATGGTTTAATCCCTTCTTTTCCACTCTTTATGAAGAAATCACCTCCACAATTCTCCCCCTTTTTCCCTCAATTTATAGAGGGAAAAGTCCAGGTTAGATGATTGGATTAAAGTCCGCTAAAACGTACTTTCCAAATGCTTCTGCTTTCAAGTTCAATGCTTTATTTTATCTACAATAAAAGAGGCTGACTTCCTTTTTAAGCCTCTTTCCGTTTTCGGCCAGATTTCAGTTTCCAGTTTGTACAGTTCCAATTTAGGTTATATCCTACTCACGGATCGTTGATTTTCAGGTCCGGATTTTAAGGAAGAAAGGCAGCGCTCTCCGGTCAACAGCTTGCGGCTTCACACCACGAACGAGCAGACAACCCACAGCACAGCGCTCTCCCCCGCTCCGATTTCAAGCCCGTTTCTGGGCTTTTTACCGGGTTGGGGGGGGCGCCAAATGTGCCCGCTGGGTCCCAGGCTCACAGGCTTCCCCTGCCTGTGATTTTTAGGGGTCCCCCGCTGCACCGAAGCGGGATTCGACCCTTTTCTTCGTGGCGCTGATTCCCTCTAACCGAGGAAATCCGCCATCGACCGCTGGCGCCGCCTCTGGAAGTCCTCGATTGTACTCTTTTTATTTACTGTTTGCTATATATAAAAAAAATCTGCTACTACTTTAAGTGAATGGATATGACCACATTAGGGTGTCTCAAGAATATGGTGGATAAAATGCTAATGATTTGTGTTGCTGTACTGTAAAAGATGGGGGGGGCGGGATTCAACACATTTTTATATGAACAAGTTTATGCCTAAAGATTAATTGTACCCTTTCATTATCTGCTTTTCAAAATCCATCTAGGGTTTCCCACTTTACTCATTTTTTGATACGGACTTTAAAAAGAAATCCTGGAACACCTCCCCGATTTCTTTGTTATACTGTAAATTTGTAAATAGCTACTGCAATCGATTTTAGCTCATTGAAACAAGTATCATGTTATATATATTATATATGTTTTCCATTTTTAAAAACTTTGTGTCAAGCTAAAAACCCTGTGCATCAAAACCGTGGTCAGTTTAGCAGTGATGCCCGAGACAAGTGACTGTCCTTGAAGGATATCAAATTACACGGTAGGCGGATTCCATTCAAGCTGCTGCAGGTGCAGAAGTCTGCTTCAGAAGCTGCCATTTGGGATCATCTGGGAAGTGCTAATAATCAGAACAGGATGGTTGAGGAAGTAAATCACATGGTACCTGAAAAAGAGAGGTCAATAGTGCAGCATTTAGCAACACTATCTAAATCAGCAATAGGGGCAAACAAAGGTATCTAAGGTAGAGCATGGAATACTTACAGACCCAGTTCAGATGTCAAGTGAAACCATGGTTTAGTATGCTGGGAATGAGCCAAAGCAAGCCTTGGGCTCACACATTCCCCCCCTCCTCCCTCTACACAAGCGGTGAAGAGTTTGGAAACTACATCCTCGTTAGGCTTAACCACAGCTTGTGCCTCACCCAAATCTGATGAACTATGCTTATTGTTAACCATGGTTGATTGGTTTGATAAGCCATCTTTAAACCATGGCTCATCCAGCTAGCTTGTTTAAACTCTTAATCTCAGGGTCGTGGGTTTGAGCCTCACACGGGGCAAAAATAATAATCCTGCATTGCTGGGGGTTAGGCAAAATGACACTTGTGGTCCCTTCCAACTCTATAATAACTCTATAACTTTATAACGTTAACCACAGCTGAGAGTCTGGGGTGGTGTGCTAAACCAGCCTTCGCCAATCTGATTTCCTCCAGATTTTGCTGAATTCTTATGTCCCATCAACCACATGATAGTCAGGGATGATGGGACATCATCATCATCATCATCATCATCATTTATTACTTATACCCCGCCCGCCCGCCCGCCCAGCCAGGTCTCCCCAGCCACTGTGGACGGCTTCCAACAGGAGCTTAAAAATACATTAAAACATCAGTCATTAAAAAACTTCCCTAAACAGGGCTGCCTTCAGATGTCTTCTAAACATCAGGTAGTTGTTTATTCCTTTGACATCTGATGGGAGGGCGTTCCACAGGACGGGAGCCACTACCGAGAAGGCCCTCTGCCTGGTTCCCTGTAACTTGGCATCTCGCAGTGAGGGAACCGCCAGAAGGCCCTCGGCGCTGGACCTCAGTGTCCGGGCAGAACGATGGGGGTGGAGACGCTCCTTCAGGTCTACTGGACCGAGGCCGTTTAGGCGGCTTTCAAGGTCAGCACCAACACTTTGAATTGTGCTCGGAAATGGACTGGGAGCCAGTGTAGGTCTTTCAAGTTCTGTGGTCTGGGCGGCCGCTCCCAGTCACCAGTCTAGCTGCCGCATTCTGGATAAGTTGTAGTGCAGGACCTCTGAAAGGGCCTCTGGTTCTCCATCCCTGTGATATACACTGCAGTAACAGCTTGTACATGAGGCTGATTGTGGATGTAACTGTGATATCAAAGGGAACAAGACAGAGGCTTCTAATTGGCTTTACCCATTTTCAGTGGTTGATGTTCTTATGACTGCGACGGTCAGTCCTTCTGCATTTAAGTCAGATCATGCTGATGCTCCAGTGTCACCGTCTGTTTCAGAAGCTGCCACTTGGGGTCCTCAGGGAAGTGCTTCTTAATAAACAGAGCGGGGTGAGTAAGGAAGTAAAACTCATCGTACCTGCAAAAGGAGAAGGCGCAATAGTCTAGTATTTCATAATATTGCCTAAATCAGCACCAGGGCCAGACAGGCAAACAGAGTGGTGATCCAGAGCAGCTGGAGGGCATCTGGTTGAGGAAGCTGCTGTGTTGCAACAATCCAGCCTCCAGAATCCCCAGATTTTGCACATGTAGCCCAGAATAAGCACAACACTCCAGAACTGTTCAAAGAGGATAAATAGATGGTATCTATCCCTGCCATCAGGACACTCCATGCCCATGGCTTAATAATAATAATAATAATAATAATAATAATAATAATAATAATGAAATATTACTTATACCCCCACCCATCTGGCCGGGCCTCCACAGCCACTCTGCACGGAATAACACTTCAAAGATTAAAAACTTCCCTAAACAGGGCTGCCTTCAGATGTCTTCTAAAAGTCAGATAGTTATTGTATTTCCTTGACATCTGATGGGAGGGCGTTCCACAGGGCGGGCGCCACTACTGAGAAGGCCTGGTTCCCTGTAACCTCACTTCTCACAGTGAGGGAACTGCCAGAAGGCCCTCAGAGCTGGACCTCAGGCTGAAGGATGGGGGTGGAGACACTCCTTCAGGTATACTGGGCCGAGGCCATTTAGGGCTTTAGAGGTCAGCACCAACACTTTGAATTGTGCTTGGAAATGTACTGGGAGCCAATGTAGGTCTTTCAGGGCCGGTGTTATATGGTCTCGGCGGCCGCTCCCAGTCACCAACCTAGCTGCAGCATTCTTATTGCACTTGCTTACATTAATCAGCCCTGCGGCCATCAAATTGCAAACTCTGACAAGTGGTCCAAGCAAAACAAAACCACCTGAAAGCAAATGAAGTTAACTGTGAGAGCCAGTGTGGTGTAGTGGTTAAGAGCGGTGGACTCGTAATCTGGGGAACCGGGTTCGCTTCCCTGCTCCTCCACCTGCAGCTGCTGGGTGACCTTGGGCTAGTCACACTTCTCTGAAGTCTCTCAGCCCCACTCACCTCACAGAGTGTGTGTTGTGGGGGAGGAAGGGAAAGGAGATTGTTGGCCGCTTTGAGACTCCTTAGGGTAGTGAGAAAGCGGGATATCAAATCCAAGCTCTTCTTCTTCTGCTATCCCCTCAGTGTGTCCCACGCTCTGCCTGGTCTGCCTAACAACGTACCTGAAAGGGAACTTGCTAAAAGCAGTATTCACAGAGCCACTTCCCCAGGTGCAGTCTAAGAGATGCCACCTTCCATCAATGCGGACAGCATTCCAGGCATGGTCGCTCTTCCCCTTTACGCTGCAGCTGCCTATCAAATACTGGCACTGTATCCCTGCAATACTGAGAGGGGAAGGAAGGTATTCAGGAACAGTGTTGCTACCAAGAGGACAAGTGGTTGCTTTCACCGCTTTGATAGGCTGGAGTGGCCGCCCTTCATTTTGCTGGATCAGAGAAAACAGCAATCAGGTTCTCCACAGATTCTCATTTGCTCCAATTTGGCAGGAAAACACAAGTTTTCCTGGGATGAAAGAACAACAACAACATTTGGACACGGACCTGGAAAGCCAGGACCTGCGCCTATAAAGCACAGAGCAAAGGTAAGTATGGATGAGGAACTAAGTCACACAGGGAAGAGACCCATTAAATTCAAGTAATTTTTAAGTCTATGGATTCCAGTGGATCTACTCAATTCAATGCAGCCCTATATATGCAAGTTTGCTTCAGGATCATTCCTCCACTTACATGGTGGGTCATGTTCCGGAACCCCATGCACATAAGCAAACATTGTGTAAGTAGGGTAAAGGTAAAGGTAAAGGTAAAGGTAAAGGTAAAGGTAAAGGTAAAGGTAAAGGACCCCTGAAAGTTAAGTCCAGTCACAGACAACTGTGGGGTTGCGGCACTCATCTCACTTTACAGGCCGAGGGAGCCGGCGTTTGTCCGCAGACAGTTTTTTCCGAGTCATGTGGCCAGCCTGACAAAGCCGCCTCTGGCGCAACAGAACACCGAAACCAGAGCAGCGCACGGAAACGCCGTTTACCTTCCCGCCGGAGCGGTACCTATTTATCTACTTGCACTTTTTGGCATGTTTTCCAACTGCTAGGTTGGCAGGAGCTGGGACCGAGCAACGGGAGCTCACCCCGTCGTGGGGATTTGAACCGCCGACCTTCTGATCGGCAAGCCCAAGAGGCTCAGTGGTTTAGACCACAGCGCCACCCGTGTCCCTGTGTAAGTAGGGAGCACACACTAAAAAAAAGCTCATTTTTTCCTGCTCTCCAGCTCTCTCTCCCCACAACACTCCTTTCAACCAGAGTTGAAGCTCTGGAGCTGGCTGGAGGACCTGTGGAAAAGCAGCAGCAGCTGCCATGCTGTGACGTGTGTCAGCTACTAGGTGGGGAGGCTGAGCAGCCTAAACAAAGCCCCACTGTGCCTCCGTTCTCTTTGGGGCTTCCTCCGCTCCCACTGAAGTCCTCTTTGGGTTCTGGCGAGGGTCTCCTCATGAGCCATGAGGACTCTCCAGATCTCTCCTGCCATTTTCTGCTTAGAATCTATTGATTTACATATTTCCGAGGGCTGTCACGTGCGAGTTGATCACGCCTAAGCATGGAGATAGCTGCCTAGGGCAAGGGGTGGGGAACCTGTGGCTCTCCAGATCTCCTATCGCTACAGCCAAGTAACAACCACTTGCCATGATGGCTGGAGCCAACAGAAGTTACCTGCACATTTCTTGAAAGAGTCGAGCATATCCACCGCAAATAGCCTTTCCTGACTGAAGGACATCAGCTGGTTTAAATGACACCTTGTCCAGGTTATAGCAGCCTTCCACATCATATTCTGTAGAAATAAAGACAGTGAGCACCCATTCTGATTTGCTTGTGGGGTGGCAACACTTTGCCACACTTTCCATCGTGTTTCTCAATATCTTTCCTGGTTGCCAAAATCTGACTGGGGGGTGGCGTGGCTTGTCTTGCAAGAGCTCCAAATGAACTTTTGATTGCACAACATGAATTTGCCCATATGTGATTGAATCGCACCTCAAAAGAGAAAGTCTGGAAGCACTCGTAAATCTGCTTTGTGTAGACCCAGGGTCTTGTTGCCAAATAAAAATGCACACTGGTGCAAGGGTTAGGAGTCGGGAGACACCTCCTCTCCTCCCGTGCTGCGACCTTTACTTTATTTTGACAAAGTAATAAGAATAAATAAATAAGAATAAAAATGTGCACCCCACCAGCGAGACTATTCCATTGTAACTATCCAACCTCCCAAACTTTCAACACCTCTAGCGATGGTTTGACCCCTTTCCATTATAACAGTACAAATTCTACAAACACCCTCCATATCTCCTCAAAATCATTCCTCCTGCATATTCCCCGTCTTACCTTAATGGCACATGTTCATTTATCATTAATAGCTATGTATCCCACACCTCTTCATACCATTTTTCCATTTTATATTCTGCTTGCCCCTTCCACTTGCTAGCTATCATAATTTGTGCAGCTTTCAATAAATTTGTGAGCGAGTCCTTCATAGCCTGCAAACCTTCCACCCCATCGTAAATTGATAATAATGCTACCGCGGCACTTTCAGTGAGCTTTAACCCAGTGATTTCTGTTATCAATGAGCACCTCCTGATCCCTTCTGAGATTCATGGCTGAACAGAGATCCCAGTCAAGCTCTGTGTGAGCCAAACACCAAATCACTGATCCACACAGGTTACAATCCAGAATCCTTTGTGCAAATGGAGCTGACATGACTGGCTATGAAATGGTGAAAATGCCCGAGACAGCTGCAAAGAAGCCATGCTCGGAGTAGACCCACTAAATTTAATGTCCATGAGTTACTTACATCCATTGATTTCAGCCGGTCTACTCTGAATATAACTTGCTTTGATATGACCTTACGTATCCATCTTCCTTGGCTGGCAATCACTGGACTGGGTGTCTGCTACAGAACTCTGCTACAGAGCTGGATTCATGGGCGCAGGGCAGTGACAAAGGCTGATCTTTTAATACCGGAAGTTGTCAGAGGCAAGGGGACTCAAGTATGCAGAAAGGTGGTACCCCCACCTACCTATATGGTGGCAGATCCACATCCAAATGGCTCGCACTTTCTCCAGGTCACTGGGGGCTTTTTGCAGCAAGACACTCACCAGGTTTTTCACACTATTCCTGACATTCACCTGTTTCACAGAAGGTAAATAGACTTGGAAGCAGTTAATATGGACGAGGGGGTACCAGTTCCTTTCTTCTACCTAAGCCCACTTGTTTAAAGAAATTTTAGGGTGCAATCCTGCGTGCACTTACAAGAGTGTCTCTTGCTGAATTCACTGGGATTGCACAGTTAGTCGATTAAGTGTATGTGTTTTACTTGATTGATCAATCAAAGAATTTATTATACTTGCCAAAAATGTACCCTTGGGGGGGAAGTTGTTCTGAAGGGAGACGCATGATTAACCTTTCCTTTTTCCAGGGTTCACAGGCATGTTATTTCTACAATCTTCAGCTGAAACCCAAATCCTCTTTGCTACTGTCTCCCCACAAGTGCAGAGTTCCCCCATTGCTACTGGCAGAGGAACGGGGGGGAGCGCACTGCCCCCGGCACCATCGGGGAGGGGGTACCATTGCGGCCGCCCCCGACATGCGCCGTGCACCCCCCCACGTGCCGGGCACCACGCCCCCAGGATGCATGTCACGCCCCCGCAGGCGATGTGCCACGCCCCCGGGACACACGCCAGCCACGCCCCTGCCTGCTCTCCGCCCCTGGTGCCAGAGCATGCAGCTTCGCCACTGCCCATCGCACCTTTGGGTGGGTGGAAGTACAACTGGGGGGGGCATTCTGGGGGCAGGGAGGGACCAAGGCAACCCTGGATCCTGGGCCGGCCCTACTGTTGTCACTTGACAGCACTGGGGGAAACCCAGGGCTGATTACTGCACCAGTATATTAATTTTATGCCAGTTTAATTCTGGCGAGGCCCCCCAGAGATTCCTGGGAGTTGTGGTTTGGCAAGGGCACTGAGAATTTTCTGTTAATGACTGCTAGCCTTGTTCACAGAAGTATAGTACTCGGAGTTCCCCGAGGAGAGGAAATAACTACCAAATCAATTTCGGTCTGTAGTATAAATACGATCGAAAGTGAATTGTGAAAGAGAGAGGAGTCGTTCAAACCCTTTCATATTGCCTATGATTGCTAGCTCTCCTCCGAATTGACTTTGGAGCTATCTCCTGAATTTTTAAAGCAAAGCAATGCTGCAAAATAACTAAATATGGGTGTATATACATGCATTTAATTCACGCACGCACACAGAGAGAAAGAGAATCCTGTGGTTTGTTAAGGGTTCTAGGATTTGTAGCTCTGTGAGGGGAAAACTACAGCTCCCATAGTTCTTTTGGGGAGTTGGTGTTCTTTAAATGCATGGTGTGTGCAGCGCATGTGAATAGGTGCTCCACCGTGTTAGTTTTCTGGAAAACAGGAGCAGGGTCTTGTGACTCATGATGTTCCCAGTTCGGACCTTCCATCTCAACAGAAGTAATTGCCTCCTATCAGGAGAGGACACTTGAAAGCACTCTCAAATTCCAAATGCACATTAAAAACCTCAGCATCCTAGCAAATTCCTTGCTGCATATATCACAATAAGAGACAGCATACCTTCTGTGCATAGGCATCCAGTTCCTTAAACTTTGCCAAGTCTATTTGTATTGATTTCTGATTGGATTTATCCCATGGATAATCTAGGAACAAAAATGGAAACGTCCTTCTTGAAACAGTGGGGAAAGGGAGGGGGAGCAGAGGATGACCTATGATGTGATTTAAAGGGTTGGAATACAGGGAACCAATAGGGAATAGAGATAGGGAGCCTTTTCTGCTTCTCCCCAAGGGAAATACAGCAGCAGGGAGTAGACCAACGTTGCTCTGCTTAAAAGGACACAGACAGAAGGAAGGAGAGGGAGAATGCTGAACCAGGTAGGATTTTGATCTGATCTTGCAAGACCACAAGGCGTATGGCATGGTTTGCACTTCCCACTGGAAGAGCTGGTACCTCCTTAGAGAAGCCCTCTTCGCCCCAAACATCTGGCTTTGATAGGAATCCCTTAAGCCCGGCTGCAAATTTCACTGCATCCGTCTGCAATGTGCATTCAACAGAACGCCAACTGCAAGCTCATTTCAGGAACTATAATGGTAGCATAACAAGAACACAAACAGGGCTGCTTGAGGTGAGGGAGGAAATGTACCCACCCACCCACATGCCACATATTGAAGCTCCAGCCTTAGAGGAAAAAATATAGTGCAGCTTTTCCCCCCAGCCAGAACTCACTGGAACTGAGTTCTGGCACCTCTCAGGTTGGTGCCATTGCCACTGTAAAAGAACAAGGGAAGCGTTCGTGGTGAGTTCTGGCACCTCTTTTTCTAGAAAAATAACACTGAGCGCAGTTAATTTTTACCATTCAAGCCTTGTTCCCAGGATATCCCAAGAGGCGGGTGCAGAGATGTAGCTTGGGGGGGGAGGGGGGCACTGGGCGCCACACCACAGGGGGCAGCACTTCCCGCGGGGCCAGAAGCGCGCCCGAGCCACGCATCTCTCCTGGGAGTGACGTGGTGGCTTGGGCCCCTGAGCGGCTAGCTACGCCACTGGGTGGTTGAGTGACGGGCTCATAAAATGATTTCCTAAGATACGCAGCACTACTAAGTAGTCTTAATATATACAGCAGGTGTAGGGGATCTTTGGCCCTCCAGATGCTGGGGAACTACAGCTCCCATAATCCCTGGCCATGCTTGCTGGGACTAACAGGTGTTGTCACCCAACAACATCTGGAGGGCCAAAGGTTCCCTGCAGCTGACACAGAGGATCCAGATCAATAGCCATACATAAGCTTCTATTTACCATACAGATCTTCTTCCTGAGGCAGCATTGATGCTTGTACTCCTCCCATCCTGAAAGCCTACTTGAAAGGCGCTCCTTGGTGCTTCGAGCCAGGAATGAAATGCCCAACTGGAGGGATGAGGGAAGAGCATGGCTTGATCTGGGTTTATCAAACCCTTCCTTGGAGACCTTGGCATTAGGAGGCGAGTAGCAGGAAGAGCATCCATGAAGTCAAAACAAAGGGGGAAAGCATAACATGTTGGAGCAAACCAGCGCTGGAGTGTGTCAAAGTTCCCTGCGTGGGGAAGCGCAGATACAGAAGGTGTCCCCATTGCTCATTTCCTCTCCCCTCCTGTGGTTTCCAGCAACTGGTATTCAGAAGCATTTCTGCCTCCAACTGTGAAGGCAGAGCATAGCCATCAATGCTAGTAGCCATTGATAGCCCTCTCCTCCAAGGACGTGTCTAATGCTCTTTCAAAGCCATCGATGTTTCGAGGCCTTCACGGTCTCTTGTGGGAACAAGTTCCATAGTTTAACTATGTGCTCCATGAAAAAGAATATATATTTAGTAATTAGATGCTTCTTTGAGGTTAGCTATCCGACGCATCAGCCTTGTTAGAATTTCTATTTCGCTGCCAGGCCCCCACCCTATTTCTTGAAGCATCTAGCTAGAAGCTTGTGCCAGCTTCCTCAGGTTGGCTCTCTCCAGCTAGGCTGAATAGGTGGGAAACTTTTGGACTTTGCGTGCCAGATCCTTATTGGGATCTGTATCTTGGGTCAAAATCCCTTTCACTACCAACAAAGAGACATCAGGCCTAAAAGGGAGGAGGGAAAGAGCCTAATATCACTACAGTCTTGGAGAGTCTCCCCCTTTTAGGACTGCAGTGAGATCAGGCTTAAAGGAAGGAGGGGAAGCCTTCGGGAGCCCCCACCTCTCTCTTGAAGAGCTCAGCAAGCTTGGGCTTCACAGGGAAGGGAAGAAACCTCTCCCTCCTTTTTTAGTGCTCAGAAGGATCTGAAGGGATGGGCAATTCTACTTAGTACTGAGTATTGGCTCGCCAAAGAGCTCTCTGCCAGGAGTGCCATGGCTCAGCCCAACTGAATGGGATGTTCTGCGTTGATATGAAGGGGGAGCCATCCTGCTTAGCAATGGGTCCCTGGTTTCTGCATTTCTTCAGAGGATCCTGACAACTAGTCCCATGCTTTGAGGGCTGTGCAAAGAAAGCAGCTTTGGAAAGCCATGTCCTATCAGTCAAGCCTCACCCCTTACCTGCATGTGAGAATGGCCTCATGGACCAAATGGGGAAGACTTGGGGAGGGGGCAAGATGTGCTCAGAGGCCAGACGTTCCCCACCCCAAAATTTCACCTCAGGAACCGATGGACTCTTACTTTGCCTCACAATCGTTTTGAAATGTGCCGGGTTTTCGACGTTCGGGAGCCGAAACGTTCCAAAACGCAGGCGTTCGGGAGCTGAGCTTTGACTGTAATATATTGGCGTCCGCATGAAATCCGCCCCATCCCATTGTTGTCCCGTGTCTTTAAATGCAGGGTTTTCCCATCCTTTGGAAGTCCAAAAGGGGCATGATCTTTGTACTTAGCACACGACTGAGTGCTAGCAGTAGGAGGAAGTGCAGGGGCTGAGCCCCAGAACAAAATTCCCCCCATCACTGATTCTTGTTTCTTTTCTTATCAAGGCAAAATCCTACGTGTCTTTGCTTTTCGAAAGATCTCCAAGGGTACAAGGGGATCCCTCAGCTCAATTCTAGCAAGCGGGACAGTTCTTGAGTTTTGTGGTTACACATCAATAGTCAGCCAGTCTCCTGAAAGTGCCATGGGGCCTGTTATGTATTCAGTGGTCTTGAGTCTGGACTAAGGATTCTGAGCTCCTGTGTTCTGATTCGATACATGATATCCAATCACAGAACATTTCTGGATTTGGGCTTCTGCCATTGGCCCTTAAACTCTGAGTCATGATTCGCAGCTTGGAAGTTTAGACAGCCAATCACGTGGGGAGTGGGAGCGGTCCAGGTCTTCAGAAATGTCTATAAGCAGTTGCTTCGACCCTGTTGTCCAGTTCAGTTACCAATCAACTCCTGTTTTTGCTTATCTTTAATCTTTTCCGAGAGACTATCTATCACACAGGATCTTAGAAAGTTGTCCCAAAACAAAGTTTGTCCTCAATACTGTCCTCTTCACATATATGGGGACATTCACCACCTGCACAGGCTCAATGTTTCCACATATTAAAGTAGCAAAAGTCCACATTAGCGGCGAATGTGAATTGCCACAAGCAATCTTGATTGCTTCTTAGCCCTCTCTAAGCAACATACAAACACGTACTCTAATGTAATTATTCTGTTCTAGTTGGCAAGCGGCTGCTAAGGTCACTTTGGTTTGACATCAAGGTTACTAATAAAGAAATAGAGGTGTTATACTGTGTGTGTGTATATATATATATATATATATGGCAATTATATAAATAATGTGTGTGTGTGTATCTCATAAGTGCAATTGTCTCTAAAAACATTAACTTGCCAGATATGCAGATTTCCCCCAGTGCTTCTGCTTTGCTAGGGTATTGGCTTATGTGACGCAGTCCTTCCCTTTTGAAAAACATGAGACCGATTGCCAATGCAACTGTGTTCTGGATAGATGCTTCTAATCGATTTTACATGTTCCAGCGAGTGATGTTTCTGTGGATGTTCCAGTCAGTCAGTCCTACAGAATAAAACTCAGGCATATTTTAGCCATCACACCCGTCCTTCTTCAGCCTTAATGTCTGTTTCAGAAGCTGCCATCTGGGGTCATCTGGGAAGTGATCCTCAATAAACAGAGCAGGATGGGTAAAGAAGTAAAACTCATTGTATCTGCAAAAGAAGACCGTGGAATCATGCAGTCTTTCATAACATTTCTGAAATCAGAACCAGGGTGAAGCAGGCCAAGCTGTTGAAGAATGAGTATGGAATATTTACATGCCCAATTCAGATTTCAAGTAGAACTATAATTTAGCATGTAGAGAATGAGCCCTAGAGGGCCTCAGGCTCACACTCTTCCCACCCCCCTCCATCTCTGCCCACCTGCACAGAGTTTGGAACCGACCTCCTGGTTTAGATTAAGCAAAGTTTGTTGTCTCACCCAAATCCGACAAACAGCGCTTTATGTTAACTATGGTTTGACAAGCCGTCTTTGAACTATAGTTTACCTAGCTAGCTTGTTTAAACAAACCATGGCTAACATTAGCCACAGTTAAAGGTCTGCATTGAGGGCACAAGGAGAAGGGGACGACAGAGGACGAGATGGTTGGACAGTGTTCTCGAAGCTACCAGCATGAGTTTGACCAAACTGCGGGAGGCAGTGGAAGACAGGAGTGCCTGGCGTGCTCTTGTCCAGGGGGTCACGAAGAGTCGGACATGACTAAACGACTCAACAACAACAACAACTGAGGGTATTGGCGGCGAGCTTTGGCTCGATTGGCGGTTAGGCATTGGTAGGGGTATTGTTATGCAAATGAGGGGGGGAGGAAGTGCCATCACCTTCCCCCAAAGCAAAGGGTAGTCCAGTAAAGGATTCCGGGGGGCGTTGCCCTGTCCGAAGCCTATGGAGGTGTGGGCCTAAGGCACGCCCCCGAGCGGTGACCCCGGGGGAGATCCTAGTTGATGTACATCAGCAGGACTCCCCCTACTGGTGGTTAACCCTCACCGGTCTTCATGCAATTGGGCTGAAGCCGGTTAGCTGATAGGACCAATGCCTAAGCCAATACCGCTCAATTCCTGCAATCAATAAAGTTGTGGCCAAGTTTCGCCCATTAACCTTATATACCGTGTCCTGTGTCTTTATTTCTCAAGGGGGGAGGGGGACTTGCCACGCAACACCCTTGTGATCAAGGGACTGTGGCTGCTTTCACTTCTTTCTTTCTTTCTTTCTTTCTTTCTTTCTTTCTTTCTTTCTTTCTTTCTTTCTTTCCTTCCTTCCTTCCTTCCTTCCTTCCTTCCTTCCTTCCTTCCTTCCTTCCTTCCTTCCTTCCTTCTTTCTTTTTAACAAGGTCCTCCTTCACTTTGCTGTTTTCAGAAGCCAAACAACAGCCTTCCCAGCTCATTGCATTTCACACTTGTTCTTGTCCTGTCCGGTCTGCCTCATTAGGGATGTGCATTGTGGGATTTTGATGGCGAAAATAGAATTATTTTGAGTGTCACCTGGGACCACTACTTTACTTTTCAGGAAAGCCATGGCTCAGTAGTGCTAACAGACCCAACTGTGGCCACAGCCTGCCTCATTTCTTTCTTTCATATTACAAGTTACAGGTAGGTAGCCATGCTGGTCTGCCGTAGTTGAAACAAAATAAAAAAATGCCTTCCAGTAGCACCTTAGAGACCAACTAAGTTTGTTATTGGTATGAGCTTCCATGTGCATGGTATCTGAAGAAG
Organism: Podarcis pityusensis; assembly: GCF_964106645.2. NCBI lineage: Eukaryota > Metazoa > Chordata > Lepidosauria > Squamata > Lacertidae > Podarcis > Podarcis pityusensis. Next base: position 3,526,801 of record NC_138045.1, read on the forward strand.
TGTGCATGCACACGAAAGCTCATACCAATAACTAACTTAGTTGGTCTCTGGGCCTGACAAGATGTCTCGGGAAGTGTGCTGTCTCCCCGGGGCTAAGATCCAAGATGTAACTGAACGACTGCAAGGAATCATAAAACCCACTGACAAATACCCCTTCCTCTTGGTTCATGTGGGAACCAATGACACTGCAAGCAATAGCCTCCAGAAGATCAAAAGAGACTACGAGGCTCTGGGCAGGAAATTGAAGCAATTAAATGCACAAATTGTCATCTCATCTGTCCTCCCAGTTGAACGACGTGGCCCAGGGAGAGAGGGGAAAATAGTGGAAGTGAACAGCTGGCTTCGCAAATGGTGTAAACAGGAACGGTTTGGATTCTTAGATCACGGACTGCAGTTTCTTGAAGATGGACTTCTGGCAAGCGATGGGCTGCACCTCACAACGGTTGGGAGGAATGTTTTGGCCAAAAATCTCAGAAACCTCATCAGGAGGGCTTTAAACTGACTAATGTGGGGGAGGGAGACAGTGCTCCTGAAGGTAGGAGTCTATCAATTGATGAAGATGATCATCCAAATGTCATAGACCAAATGGAGCAAACAGCACGCAGACCTTGTGGTGGGAGGAAAAATCCTTAAATAAGAGACACGGGGGAATGATTAATGGACTTCAATGTCTGTAGACTAATGCGCAAAGCATGGGAAATAAACAAGATGAGCTCGAGCTCTTGGGACAGCAAACTAAATATGACATAATAGGCATCACTGAAACCTGGTGGGATAAGTCCCACGATTGGAATGTAATAATGGAGGGATACAATCTATTTCAGAGAAACAGACCAGACAAGAAAGGAGGAGGAGTGGCGTTATATGTCAGGGATGTGTATACCTGTGAAGAGATCCAAGATTTAGAACCTCAAAGCCAAAGTGAGAGCATTTGGCTCAAAATTAAGGGAGAGAAGAATAACAGTGACCTCATTGTGGGAGTTTACTATAGATCCCCAAGCCAAACGGAGGACATAGATGATGCCTTCCTGCGGGAGGCAGTGGAAGACAGGAGTGCCTGGCGTGCTCTTGTCCAGGGGGTCACGAAGAGTCGGACATGACTAAACGACTCAACAACAACAACAACTGAGGGTATTGGCGGCGAGCTTTGGCTCGATTGGCGGTTAGGCATTGGTAGGGGTATTGTTATGCAAATGAGGGGGGGAGGAAGTGCCATCACCTTCCCCCAAAGCAAAGGGTAGTCCAGTAAAGGATTCCGGGGGGCGTTGCCCTGTCCGAAGCCTATGGAGGTGTGGGCCTAAGGCACGCCCCCGAGCGGTGACCCCGGGGGAGATCCTAGTTGATGTACATCAGCAGGACTCCCCCTACTGGTGGTTAACCCTCACCGGTCTTCATGCAATTGGGTTGAAGCCAGTTAGCTGATAGGACCAATGCCTAAGCCAATACCGCTCAATTCCTGCAATCAATAAAGTTGTGGCCAAGTTTCGCCCATTAACCTTATATACCGTGTCCTGTGTCTTTATTTCTCAAGGGGGGAGGGGGACTTGCCACGCAACACCCTTGTGATCAAGGGACTGTGGCTGCTTTCACTTCTTTCTTTCTTTCTTTCTTTCTTTCTTTCTTTCTTTCTTTCTTTCTTTCTTTCCTTCCTTCCTTCCTTCCTTCCTTCCTTCCTTCCTTCCTTCCTTCCTTCCTTCCTTCCTTCTTTCTTTTTAACAAGGTCCTCCTTCACTTTGCTGTTTTCAGAAGCCAAACAACAGCCTTCCCAGCTCATTGCATTTCACACTTGTTCTTGTCCTGTCCGGTCTGCCTCATTAGGGATGTGCATTGTGGGATTTTGATGGCGAAAATAGAATTATTTTGAGTGTCACCTGGGACCACTACTTTACTTTTCAGGAAAGCCATGGCTCAGTAGTGCTAACAGACCCAACTGTGGCCACAGCCTGCCTCATTTCTTTCTTTCATATTACAAGTTACAGGTAGGTAGCCATGCTGGTCTGCCGTAGTTGAAACAAAATAAAAAAATGCCTTCCAGTAGCACCTTAGAGACCAACTAAGTTTGTTATTGGTATGAGCTTCCATGTGCATGGTATCTGAAGAAGTGTGCATGCACACGAAAGCTCATACCAATAACTAACTTAGTTGGTCTCTGGGCCTGACAAGATGTCTCGGGAAGTGTGCTGTCTCCCCGGGGCTAAGATCCAAGATGTAACTGAACGACTGCAAGGAATCATAAAACCCACTGACAAATACCCCTTCCTCTTGGTTCATGTGGGAACCAATGACACTGCAAGCAATAGCCTCCAGAAGATCAAAAGAGACTACGAGGCTCTGGGCAGGAAATTGAAGCAATTAAATGCACAAATTGTCATCTCATCTGTCCTCCCAGTTGAACGACGTGGCCCAGGGAGAGAGGGGAAAATAGTGGAAGTGAACAGCTGGCTTCGCAAATGGTGTAAACAGGAACGGTTTGGATTCTTAGATCACGGACTGCAGTTTCTTGAAGATGGACTTCTGGCAAGCGATGGGCTGCACCTCACAACGGTTGGGAGGAATGTTTTGGCCAAAAATCTCAGAAACCTCATCAGGAGGGCTTTAAACTGACTAATGTGGGGGAGGGAGACAGTGCTCCTGAAGGTAGGAGTCTATCAATTGATGAAGATGATCATCCAAATGTCATAGACCAAATGGAGCAAACAGCACGCAGACCTTGTGGTGGGAGGAAAAATCCTTAAATAAGAGACACGGGGGAATGATTAATGGACTTCAATGTCTGTAGACTAATGCGCAAAGCATGGGAAATAAACAAGATGAGCTCGAGCTCTTGGGACAGCAAACTAAATATGACATAATAGGCATCACTGAAACCTGGTGGGATAAGTCCCACGATTGGAATGTAATAATGGAGGGATACAATCTATTTCAGAGAAACAGACCAGACAAGAAAGGAGGAGGAGTGGCGTTATATGTCAGGGATGTGTATACCTGTGAAGAGATCCAAGATTTAGAACCTCAAAGCCAAAGTGAGAGCATTTGGCTCAAAATTAAGGGAGAGAAGAATAACAGTGACCTCATTGTGGGAGTTTACTATAGATCCCCAAGCCAAACGGAGGACATAGATGATGCCTTCCTGGAACAGATGGCCAAGCATGCAAAAGGAAGGGAGATAGTAGTAATGGGGGACTTCAATTACCCGGATATTTGTTGGATGTCAAACTCAGCCAAGAGCATAAGGTCAAACAGATTCCTCACTGGCCTTGCAGACAACTTCGTTGTCCAGAAAGTGGGAGAAGCAACAAGAGGAACAGCCATTTCAGATCTGGTCCTAACCAATGTTGATGACCTGGTTAGTGGGGTAGAAGTGGAAGGATCATTAGGCGCGAGTGATCATGCTCTTCTGAAGTTTACTATACAGCGGAAAGGAGCAGCCAAGCATACTAGGACTCAATTTCTTGACTTTAAGAAAGCCGACTTCATAAAACTTAGGGAAGTGCTGGGTGAGATCCCATGGACAGTAATACTAAAAGGAAAGGGAGTTCATGATGGCTGGCAGTTTGTTAAGAGGGAGATAGTAAAAGCACAACTTCAGGCAATACCAATGAGACGGAAACATGGAAGGTGCCTAAAGAAGCCAGGGTGGCTATCTAAAGAACTTTTAACTGAGTTAAGATTAAAAAAGGATGTGTACAAAAAATGGAAAAGGGGGGAAACCACCAAAGAGGAATTCAAACAAATAGCCAGCACGTGTAGACACAAAGTCAGAAAAGCTAAAGCACAGAATGAACTCAGGCTTGCTAGAGAGGTTAAAAGCAACAAAAAAGGCTTTTATGGGTATGTTCGTAGCAAAAGGAAGAACAAAGAAACAGTGGGGTCACTCAGAGGAGAAGATGGTGAAATGCAAACAGGGGACACAGAAAGGGCTGAACTCCTCAATGCCTTCTTTGCCTCAGTCTTCTCCGATAAAGAAAACAATGCCCGACCTGAAAAATTTGGAGCAAATGATTCAGCAGAGGAAACACAGCCCAGAATAACTAAGGAGATAGTACAAGAATGCTTGGCTAGTTTAGATGTATTCAAGTCTCCAGGGCCAGATGAACTGCATCCAAGAGTATTAAAAGAACTGGCAGATGTGATCTCAGAACCACTGGCAGTCATCTTTGAGAATTCCTGGAGAACAGGCGAAGTCCCGGCAGACTGGAGGAGGGCAGGTGTTGTCCCTATTTTCAAAAAGGGGGAAAGAGAGGACCCAAATAATTACCGCCCAGTCAGTCTGACATCAATACCAGGGACGATTCTGGAGCAGATCATTAAGCAAACAGTCTGTGAGCACCTAGAAAGGAATGCTGTGATCACCAATAGTCAGCATGGATTTCTGAAAAAGAAGTCATGTCAGACTAACCTGATCTCGTTTTTTTGACAGAATTACAAGCCTGGTAGATGAAGGGAACGCAGTGGATGTAGCCTACCTTGATTTCAGCAAGGCATTTGACAAGGTGCCCCATGATATTCTTGTAAAGAAGCTGGTAAAATGCGGTCTTGACTATGCTACCACTCAGTGGATTTGCAACTGGCTGACTGACCGAACCCAAAGGGTGCTCATCAATGGTTCCTCTTCATCCTGGAGAAGAGTGACTAGTGGGGTGCCACAGGGTTCTGTCTTGGGCCCGGTCTTATTCAACATCTTTATCAACGACTTGGATGATGGACTCAAGGGCATCCTGATCAAATTTGCAGATGACACCAAACTGGGAGGGGTGGCTAACACCCCAGAGGACAGGATCACAACAGGATCACACTTCAAAACGACCTTGACAGATTAGAGAACTGGGCCAAAACAAACAAGATGAATTTTAACAGGGAGAAATGTAAAGTATTGCACTTGGGCAAAAAAAATGAGAGGCACAAATACAAGATGGGGGACACCTGGCTTGAGAGCAGTACATGTGAAAAGGATCTAGGAGTCTTGGTTGACCACAAACTTGACATGAGCCAACAGTGTGACGCGGCAGCTAAAAAAGCCAATGCAATTCTGGGCCTCATCAATAGGAGTATAGCATCTAGATCAAGGGAAGTAATAGTGCCACTGTATTCTGCTCTGGTCAGACCTCATCTGGAGTACTGTGTCCAGTTCTGGGCACCACAGTTCAAGGAGGACACTGACAAACTGGAACGTGTCCAGAGGAGGGCAACCAAAATGGTCAAAGGCCTGGAAACGATGCCTTATGAGGAACGGCTAAGGGAGCTGGGCATGTTTAGCCTGGAGAAGAGGAGGTTAAGGGGTGATATGATAGCCATGTTCAAATATATAAAAGGATGTCACATAGAGGAGGGAGAAAGGTTGTTTTCTGCTGCTCCAGAGAAGCGGACACGGAGCAATGGATCCAAACTACAAGAAAGAAGATTCCACCTAAACATTAGGAAGAACTTCCTGACAGTAAGAGCTGTTCGACAGTGGAATTTGCTGCCAAGGAGTGTGGTGGAGTCTCCTCCTTTGGAGGTCTTTAAGCAGAGGCTTGACAACCATATGTCAGGAGTGCTCTGATGGTGTTTCCTGCTTGGCAGGGGGTTGGACTCGATGGCCCTTGTGGTCTCTTCCAATTCTATGGTTCTATGATTCTAGGGGGAGTCCTGCTGATGTACATCAACTAGGATCTCCCCCGGGGTCACCGCTCGGGGGCGTGCCTTAGGCCCACACCTCCATAGGCTTCGGACAGGGCAACGCCCCCTGGAATCCTTTACTGGACTACCCTTTGCTTTGGGGGAAGGTGATGGCACTTCCTCCCCCCCTCATTTGCATAACAATACCCCTACCAATGCCTAACCGCCAATCGAGCCAAAGCTCGCCGCCAATACCCTCAGTTGTTGTTGTTGTTGAGTCGTTTAGTCATGTCCGACTCTTCGTGACCCCCTGGACAAGAGCACGCCAGGCACTCCTGTCTTCCACTGCCTCCCGCAGTTTGGTCAAACTCATGCTGGTAGCTTCGAGAACACTGTCCAACCATCTCGTCCTCTGTCGTCCCCTTCTCCTTGTGCCCTCAATGCAGACCTTTAACTGTGGCTAATGTTAGCCATGGTTTGTTTAAACAAGCTAGCTAGGTAAACTATAGTTCAAAGACGGCTTGTCAAACCATAGTTAACATAAAGCGCTGTTTGTCGGATTTGGGTGAGACAACAAACTTTGCTTAATCTAAACCAGGAGGTCGGTTCCAAACTCTGTGCAGGTGGGCAGAGATGGAGGGGGGTGGGAAGAGTGTGAGCCTGAGGCCCTCTAGGGCTCATTCTCTACATGCTAAATTATAGTTCTACTTGAAATCTGAATTGGGCATGTAAATATTCCATACGCATTCTTCAACAGCTTGGCCTGCTTCACCCTGGTTCTGATTTCAGAAATGTTATGAAAGACTGCATGATTCCACGGTCTTCTTTTGCAGATACAATGAGTTTTACTTCTTTACCCATCCTGCTCTGTTTATTGAGGATCACTTCCCAGATGACCCCAGATGGCAGCTTCTGAAACAGACATTAAGGCTGAAGAAGGACGGGTGTGATGGCTAAAATATGCCTGAGTTTTATTCTGTAGGACTGACTGACTGGAACATCCACAGAAACATCACTCGCTGGAACATGTAAAATCGATTAGAAGCATCTATCCAGAACACAGTTGCATTGGCAATCGGTCTCATGTTTTTCAAAAGGGAAGGACTGCGTCACATAAGCCAATACCCTAGCAAAGCAGAAGCACTGGGGGAAATCTGCATATTTGGCAAGTTAATGTTTTTAGAGACAATTGCGCTTATGAGATACACACACACACATTATTTATATAATTGCCATATATATATATATATATACAGTATAACACCTCTATTTCTTTATTAGTAACCTTGATGTCAAACCAAAGTGACCTTAGCAGCCGCTTGCCAACTAGAACAGAATAATTACATTAGAGTACGTGTTTGTATGTTGCTTAGAGAGGGCTAAGAAGCAATCAAGATTGCTTGTGGCAATTCACATTCACCGCTAATGTGGACTTTTGCTACTTTAATATGTGGAAACATTGAGCCTGTGCAGGTGGTGAATGTCCCCATATATGTGAAGAGGACAGTATTGAGGACAAACATTGTTTTGGGACAACTTTCTAAGATCCTGTGTGATAGATAGTCTATCCTGTGTGATAGAGAGCCAGTGCGGTGTAGTGGTTAAGAGCGGTAGTCTCGTAATCTGGGGAACCGGGTTTGAGTCTCCGCTCCTCCACATGCAGCTGCTGGGTGACCTTGGGCTAGTCACACTTCTCTGAAGTCTCTCAGCCCCACTCACCTCACAGAGTGTTTGTTGTGGGGGAGGAAGGGAAAGGAGAATGTTAGCCGCTTTGAGACTCCTTAAAGGGAGTGAAAGGCGGGATATCAAATCCAAACTCTTCTTCTTCTTCTTCTTCTCGGAAAAGATTAAAGATAAGCAAAAACAGGAGTTGATTGGTAACTGAACTGGACAACAGGGTCGAAGCAACTGCTTATAGACATTTCTGAAGACCTGGACCGCTCCCACTCCCCACGTGATTGGCTGTCTAAACTTCCAAGCTGCGAATCATGACTCAGAGTTTAAGGGCCAATGGCAGAAGCCCAAATCCAGAAATGTTCTGTGATTGGATATCATGTATCGAATCAGAACACAGGAGCTCAGAATCCTTAGTCCAGACTCAAGACCACTGAATACATAACAGGCCCCATGGCACTTTCAGGAGACTGGCTGACTATTGATGTGTAACCACAAAACTCAAGAACTGTCCCGCTTGCTAGAATTGAGCTGAGGGATCCCCTTGTACCCTTGGAGATCTTTCGAAAAGCAAAGACACGTAGGATTTTGCCTTGATAAGAAAAGAAACAAGAATCAGTGATGGGGGGAATTTTGTTCTGGGGCTCAGCCCCTGCACTTCCTCCTACTGCTAGCACTCAGTCGTGTGCTAAGTACAAAGATCATGCCCCTTTTGGACTTCCAAAGGATGGGAAAACCCTGCATTTAAAGACACGGAACAACAATGGGATGGGGCGGATTTCATGCGGACGCCAATATATTACAGTCAAAGCTCAGCTCCCGAACGCCTGCGTTTTGGAACGTTTCGGCTCCCGAACGTCGAAAACCCGGCACATTTCAAAACGATTGTGAGGCAAAGTAAGAGTCCATCGGTTCCTGAGGTGAAATTTTGGGGTGGGGAACGTCTGACCTCTGAGCACATCTTGCCCCCTCCCCAAGTCTTCCCCATTTGGTCCATGAGGCCATTCTCACATGCAGGTAAGGGGTGAGGCTTGACTGATAGGACATGGCTTTCCAAAGCTGCTTTCTTTGCACAGCCCTCAAAGCATGGGACTAGTTGTCAGGATCCTCTGAAGAAATGCAGAAACCAGGGACCCATTGCTAAGCAGGATGGCTCCCCCTTCATATCAACGCAGAACATCCCATTCAGTTGGGCTGAGCCATGGCACTCCTGGCAGAGAGCTCTTTGGCGAGCCAATACTCAGTACTAAGTAGAATTGCCCATCCCTTCAGATCCTTCTGAGCACTAAAAAAGGAGGGAGAGGTTTCTTCCCTTCCCTGTGAAGCCCAAGCTTGCTGAGCTCTTCAAGAGAGAGGTGGGGGCTCCCGAAGGCTTCCCCTCCTTCCTTTAAGCCTGATCTCACTGCAGTCCTAAAAGGGGGAGACTCTCCAAGACTGTAGTGATATTAGGCTCTTTCCCTCCTCCCTTTTAGGCCTGATGTCTCTTTGTTGGTAGTGAAAGGGATTTTGACCCAAGATACAGATCCCAATAAGGATCTGGCACGCAAAGTCCAAAAGTTTCCCACCTATTCAGCCTAGCTGGAGAGAGCCAACCTGAGGAAGCTGGCACAAGCTTCTAGCTAGATGCTTCAAGAAATAGGGTGGGGGCCTGGCAGCGAAATAGAAATTCTAACAAGGCTGATGCGTCGGATAGCTAACCTCAAAGAAGCATCTAATTACTAAATATATATTCTTTTTCATGGAGCACATAGTTAAACTATGGAACTTGTTCCCACAAGAGACCGTGAAGGCCTCGAAACATCGATGGCTTTGAAAGAGCATTAGACACGTCCTTGGAGGAGAGGGCTATCAATGGCTACTAGCATTGATGGCTATGCTCTGCCTTCACAGTTGGAGGCAGAAATGCTTCTGAATACCAGTTGCTGGAAACCACAGGAGGGGAGAGGAAATGAGCAATGGGGACACCTTCTGTATCTGCGCTTCCCCACGCAGGGAACTTTGACACACTCCAGCGCTGGTTTGCTCCAACATGTTATGCTTTCCCCCTTTGTTTTGACTTCATGGATGCTCTTCCTGCTACTCGCCTCCTAATGCCAAGGTCTCCAAGGAAGGGTTTGATAAACCCAGATCAAGCCATGCTCTTCCCTCATCCCTCCAGTTGGGCATTTCATTCCTGGCTCGAAGCACCAAGGAGCGCCTTTCAAGTAGGCTTTCAGGATGGGAGGAGTACAAGCATCAATGCTGCCTCAGGAAGAAGATCTGTATGGTAAATAGAAGCTTATGTATGGCTATTGATCTGGATCCTCTGTGTCAGCTGCAGGGAACCTTTGGCCCTCCAGATGTTGTTGGGTGACAACACCTGTTAGTCCCAGCAAGCATGGCCAGGGATTATGGGAGCTGTAGTTCCCCAGCATCTGGAGGGCCAAAGATCCCCTACACCTGCTGTATATATTAAGACTACTTAGTAGTGCTGCGTATCTTAGGAAATCATTTTATGAGCCCGTCACTCAACCACCCAGTGGCGTAGCTAGCCGCTCAGGGGCCCAAGCCACCACGTCACTCCCAGGAGAGATGCGTGGCTCGGGCGCGCTTCTGGCCCCGCGGGAAGTGCTGCCCCCTGTGGTGTGGCGCCCAGTGCCCCCCTCCCCCCCCAAGCTACATCTCTGCACCCGCCTCTTGGGATATCCTGGGAACAAGGCTTGAATGGTAAAAATTAACTGCGCTCAGTGTTATTTTTCTAGAAAAAGAGGTGCCAGAACTCACCACGAACGCTTCCCTTGTTCTTTTACAGTGGCAATGGCACCAACCTGAGAGGTGCCAGAACTCAGTTCCAGTGAGTTCTGGCTGGGGGGAAAAGCTGCACTATATTTTTTCCTCTAAGGCTGGAGCTTCAATATGTGGCATGTGGGTGGGTGGGTACATTTCCTCCCTCACCTCAAGCAGCCCTGTTTGTGTTCTTGTTATGCTACCATTATAGTTCCTGAAATGAGCTTGCAGTTGGCGTTCTGTTGAATGCACATTGCAGACGGATGCAGTGAAATTTGCAGCCGGGCTTAAGGGATTCCTATCAAAGCCAGATGTTTGGGGCGAAGAGGGCTTCTCTAAGGAGGTACCAGCTCTTCCAGTGGGAAGTGCAAACCATGCCATACGCCTTGTGGTCTTGCAAGATCAGATCAAAATCCTACCTGGTTCAGCATTCTCCCTCTCCTTCCTTCTGTCTGTGTCCTTTTAAGCAGAGCAACGTTGGTCTACTCCCTGCTGCTGTATTTCCCTTGGGGAGAAGCAGAAAAGGCTCCCTATCTCTATTCCCTATTGGTTCCCTGTATTCCAACCCTTTAAATCACATCATAGGTCATCCTCTGCTCCCCCTCCCTTTCCCCACTGTTTCAAGAAGGACGTTTCCATTTTTGTTCCTAGATTATCCATGGGATAAATCCAATCAGAAATCAATACAAATAGACTTGGCAAAGTTTAAGGAACTGGATGCCTATGCACAGAAGGTATGCTGTCTCTTATTGTGATATATGCAGCAAGGAATTTGCTAGGATGCTGAGGTTTTTAATGTGCATTTGGAATTTGAGAGTGCTTTCAAGTGTCCTCTCCTGATAGGAGGCAATTACTTCTGTTGAGATGGAAGGTCCGAACTGGGAACATCATGAGTCACAAGACCCTGCTCCTGTTTTCCAGAAAACTAACACGGTGGAGCACCTATTCACATGCGCTGCACACACCATGCATTTAAAGAACACCAACTCCCCAAAAGAACTATGGGAGCTGTAGTTTTCCCCTCACAGAGCTACAAATTCTAGAACCCTTAACAAACCACAGGATTCTCTTTCTCTCTGTGTGCGTGCGAGAATTAAATGCATGTATATACACCCATATTTAGTTATTTTGCAGCATTGCTTTGCTTTAAAAATTCAGGAGATAGCTCCAAAGTCAATTCGGAGGAGAGCTAGCAATCATAGGCAATATGAAAGGGTTTGAACGACTCCTCTCTCTTTCACAATTCACTTTCGATCGTATTTATACTACAGACCGAAATTGATTTGGTAGTTATTTCCTCTCCTCGGGGAACTCCGAGTACTATACTTCTGTGAACAAGGCTAGCAGTCATTAACAGAAAATTCTCAGTGCCCTTGCCAAACCACAACTCCCAGGAATCTCTGGGGGGCCTCGCCAAAATTAAACTGGCATAAAATTAATATACTGGTGCAGTAATCAGCCCTGGGTTTCCCCCAGTGCTGTCAAGTGACAACAGTAGGGCCGGCCCAGGATCCAGGGTTGCCTTGGTCCCTCCCTGCCCCCAGAATGCCCCCCCCAGTTGTACTTCCACCCACCCAAAGGTGCGATGGGCAGTGGCGAAGCTGCATGCTCTGGCACCAGGGGCGGAGAGCAGGCAGGGGCGTGGCTGGCGTGTGTCCCGGGGGCGTGGCACATCGCCTGCGGGGGCGTGACATGCATCCTGGGGGCGTGGTGCCCGGCACGTGGGGGGGTGCACGGCGCATGTCGGGGGCGGCCGCAATGGTACCCCCTCCCCGATGGTGCGGGGGCAGTGCGCTCCCCCCCCCGTTCCTCTGCCAGTAGCAATGGGGGAACTCTGCACTTGTGGGGAGACAGTAGCAAAGAGGATTTGGGTTTCAGCTGAAGATTGTAGAAATAACATGCCTGTGAACCCTGGAAAAAGGAAAGGTTAATCATGCGTCTCCCTTCAGAACAACTTCCCCCCCAAGGGTACATTTTTGGCAAGTATAATAAATTCTTTGATTGATCAATCAAGTAAAACACATACACTTAATCGACTAACTGTGCAATCCCAGTGAATTCAGCAAGAGACACTCTTGTAAGTGCACGCAGGATTGCACCCTAAAATTTCTTTAAACAAGTGGGCTTAGGTAGAAGAAAGGAACTGGTACCCCCTCGTCCATATTAACTGCTTCCAAGTCTGTTTACCTTCTGTGAAACAGGTGAATGTCAGGAATAGCGTGAAAAACCTGGTGAGTGTCTTGCTGCAAAAAGCCCCCAGTGACCTGGAGAAAGTGCGAGCCATTTGGATGTGGATCTGCCACCATATAGGTAGGTGGGGGTACCACCTTTCTGCATACTTGAGTCCCCTTGCCTCTGACAACTTCCGGTATTAAAAGATCAGCCTTTGTCACTGCCCTGCGCCCATGAATCCAGCTCTGTAGCAGAGTTCTGTAGCAGACACCCAGTCCAGTGATTGCCAGCCAAGGAAGATGGATACGTAAGGTCCTATCAAAGCAAGTTATATTCAGAGTAGACCGGCTGAAATCAATGGATGTAAGTAACTCATGGACATTAAATTTAGTGGGTCTACTCCGAGCATGGCTTCTTTGCAGCTGTCTCGGGCATTTTCACCATTTCATAGCCAGTCATGTCAGCTCCATTTGCACAAAGGATTCTGGATTGTAACCTGTGTGGATCAGTGATTTGGTGTTTGGCTCACACAGAGCTTGACTGGGATCTCTGTTCAGCCATGAATCTCAGAAGGGATCAGGAGGTGCTCATTGATAACAGAAATCACTGGGTTAAAGCTCACTGAAAGTGCCGCGGTAGCATTATTATCAATTTACGATGGGGTGGAAGGTTTGCAGGCTATGAAGGACTCGCTCACAAATTTATTGAAAGCTGCACAAATTATGATAGCTAGCAAGTGGAAGGGGCAAGCAGACTATAAAATGGAAAAATGGTATGAAGAGGTGTGGGATACATAGCTATTAATGATAAATGAACATGTGCCATTAAGGTAAGACGGGGAATATGCAGGAGGAATGATTTTGAGGAGATATGGAGGGTGTTTGTAGAATTTGTACTGTTACAACGGAAAGGGGTCAAACCATCGCTAGAGGTGTTGAAAGTTTGGGAGGTTGGATAGTTACAATGGAATGGTCTCGCTGGTGGGGTGCACATTTTTATTCTTATTTATTTATTCTTATTACTTTGTCAAAATAAAGTAAAGGTCGCAGCACGGGAGGAGAGGAGGTGTCTCCCGACTCCTAACCCTTGCACCAGTGTGCATTTTTATTTGGCAACAAGACCCTGGGTCTACACAAAGCAGATTTACGAGTGCTTCCAGACTTTCTCTTTTGAGGTGTGATTCAATCACATATGGGCAAATTCATGTTGTGCAATCAAAAGTTCATTTGGAGCTCTTGCAAGACAAGCCACGCCACCCCCCAGTCAGATTTTGGCAACCAGGAAAGATATTGAGAAACACGATGGAAAGTGTGGCAAAGTGTTGCCACCCCACAAGCAAATCAGAATGGGTGCTCATTGTCTTTATTTCTACAGAATATGATGTGGAAGGCTGCTATAACCTGGACAAGGTGTCATTTAAACCAGCTGATGTCCTTCAGTCAGGAAAGGCTATTTGCGGTGGATATGCTCGACTCTTTCAAGAAATGTGCAGGTAACTTCTGTTGGCTCCAGCCATCATGGCAAGTGGTTGTTACTTGGCTGTAGCGATAGGAGATCTGGAGAGCCACAGGTTCCCCACCCCTTGCCCTAGGCAGCTATCTCCATGCTTAGGCGTGATCAACTCGCACGTGACAGCCCTCGGAAATATGTAAATCAATAGATTCTAAGCAGAAAATGGCGGGAGAGATCTGGAGAGTCCTCATGGCTCATGAGGAGACCCTCGCCAGAACCCAAAGAGGACTTCAGTGGGAGCGGAGGAAGCCCCAAAGAGAACGGAGGCACAGTGGGGCTTTGTTTAGGCTGCTCAGCCTCCCCACCTAGTAGCTGACACACGTCACAGCATGGCAGCTGCTGCTGCTTTTCCACAGGTCCTCCAGCCAGCTCCAGAGCTTCAACTCTGGTTGAAAGGAGTGTTGTGGGGAGAGAGAGCTGGAGAGCAGGAAAAAATGAGCTTTTTTTTAGTGTGTGCTCCCTACTTACACAGGGACACGGGTGGCGCTGTGGTCTAAACCACTGAGCCTCTTGGGCTTGCCGATCAGAAGGTCGGCGGTTCAAATCCCCACGACGGGGTGAGCTCCCGTTGCTCGGTCCCAGCTCCTGCCAACCTAGCAGTTGGAAAACATGCCAAAAAGTGCAAGTAGATAAATAGGTACCGCTCCAGCGGGAAGGTAAACGGCGTTTCCGTGCGCTGCTCTGGTTTCGGTGTCCTGTTTTGCCAGATGCGGCTTTGTCAGCCTGGCCACATGACCCGGAAAAAACTGTCTGCGGACAAATGCCGGCTCCCTCGGCCTGTAAAGTGAGATGAGTGCCGCAACCCCAGAGTTCTCTGTGACTGGACTTAACTTTCAGGGGTCCTTTACCTTTACCTTTACCTTTACCTTTACCTTTACCTTTACCTTCACCTTTACCCTACTTACACAATGTTTGCTTATGTGCATGGGGTTCCGGAACATGACCCACCATGTAAGTGGAGGAATGATCCTGAAGCAAACTTGCATATATAGGGCTGCATTGAATTGAGTAGATCCACTGGAATCCATAGACTTAAAAATTACTTGAATTTAATGGGTCTCTTCCCTGTGTGACTTAGTTCCTCATCCATACTTACCTTTGCTCTGTGCTTTATAGGCACAGGTCCTGGCTTTCCAGGTCCGTGTCCAAATGTTGTTGTTGTTCTTTCATCCCAGGAAAACTTGTGTTTTCCTGCCAAATTGGAGCAAATGAGAATCTGTGGAGAACCTGATTGCTGTTTTCTCTGATCCAGCAAAATGAAGGGCGGCCACTCCAGCCTATCAAAGCGGTGAAAGCAACCACTTGTCCTCTTGGTAGCAACACTGTTCCTGAATACCTTCCTTCCCCTCTCAGTATTGCAGGGATACAGTGCCAGTATTTGATAGGCAGCTGCAGCGTAAAGGGGAAGAGCAACCATGCCTGGAATGCTGTCTGCATTGATGGAAGGTGGCATCTCTTAGACTGCACCTGGGGAAGTGGCTCTGTGAATACTGCTTTTAGCAAGTTCACTTTCAGGTACGTTGTTAGGCAGACCAGGCAGAGCGTGGGACACACTGAGGGGATAGCAGAAGAAGAAGAGCTTGGATTTGATATCCCGCTTTCTCACTACCCTAAGGAGTCTCAAAGCGGCCAACAATCTCCTTTCCCTTCCTCCCCCACAACAAACACTCTGTGAGGTGAGTGGGGCTGAGAGACTTCAGAGAAGTGTGACTAGCTGCAGGTGGAGGAGCAGGGAAGCGAACCCGGTTCCCCAGATTACGAGTCCACCGCTCTTAACCACTACACCACACTGGCTCTCACAGTTAACTTCATTTGCTTTCAGGTGGTTTTGTTTTGCTTGGACCACTTGTCAGAGTTTGCAATTTGATGGCCGCAGGGCTGATTAATGTAAGCAAGTGCAATAAGAATGCTGCAGCTAGGTTGGTGACTGGGAGCGGCCACCGAGACCATATAACACCTACATTGGCTCCCAGTACATTTCCAAGCACAATTCAAAGTGTTGGTGCTGACCTCTAAAGCCCTAAATGGCCTCGGCCCAGTATACCTGAAGGAGTGTCTCCACCCCCATCCTTCAGCCTGAGGTCCAGCTCTGAGGGCCTTCTGGCAGTTCCCTCACTGTGAGAAGTGAGGTTACAGGGAACCAGGCCTTCTCAGTAGTGGCGCCCGCCCTGTGGAACGCCCTCCCATCAGATGTCAAGGAAATACAATAACTATCTGACTTTTAGAAGACATCTGAAGGCAGCCCTGTTTAGGGAAGTTTTTAATCTTTGAAGTGTTATTCCGTGCAGAGTGGCTGTGGAGGCCCGGCCAGATGGGTGGGGGTATAAGTAATATTTCATTATTATTATTATTATTATTATTATTATTATTATTATTATTATTAAGCCATGGGCATGGAGTGTCCTGATGGCAGGGATAGATACCATCTATTTATCCTCTTTGAACAGTTCTGGAGTGTTGTGCTTATTCTGGGCTACATGTGTAAAATCTGGGGATTCTGGAGGCTGGATTGTTGCAACACAGCAGCTTCCTCAACCAGATGCCCTCCAGCTGCTCTGGATCACCACTCTGTTTGCCTGTCTGGCCCTGGTGCTGATTTAGGCATTATTATGAAATACTAGACTATTGCGCCTTCTCCTTTTGCAGGTACAATGAGTTTTACTTCCTTACTCACCCCGCTCTGTTTATTAAGAAGCACTTCCCTGAGGACCCCAAGTGGCAGCTTCTGAAACAGACGGTGACACTGGAGCATCAGCATGATCTGACTTAAATGCAGAAGGACTGACCGTCGCAGTCATAAGAACATCAACCACTGAAAATGGGTAAAGCCAATTAGAAGCCTCTGTCTTGTTCCCTTTGATATCACAGTTACATCCACAATCAGCCTCATGTACAAGCTGTTACTGCAGTGTATATAACAGGGATGGAGAACCAGAGGCCCTTTCAGAGGTCCTGCACTACAACTTATCCAGAATGCGGCAGCTAGACTGGTGACTGGGAGCGGCCGCCCAGACCACAGAACTTGAAAGACCTACACTGGCTCCCAGTCCATTTCCGAGCACAATTCAAAGTGTTGGTGCTGACCTTGAAAGCCGCCTAAACGGCCTCGGTCCAGTAGACCTGAAGGAGCGTCTCCACCCCCATCGTTCTGCCCGGACACTGAGGTCCAGCGCCGAGGGCCTTCTGGCGGTTCCCTCACTGCGAGATGCCAAGTTACAGGGAACCAGGCAGAGGGCCTTCTCGGTAGTGGCTCCCGTCCTGTGGAACGCCCTCCCATCAGATGTCAAAGGAATAAAGAACTACCTGATGTTTAGAAGACATCTGAAGGCAGCCCTGTTTAGGGAAGTTTTCTAATGACTGATGTTTTAATGTATTTTTAAGCTCCTGTTGCAAGCCGTCCACAGTGGCTGGGGAGACCTGGCTGGGCGGGCGGGCGGGGTATAAGTAATAAATGATGATGATGATGATGATGATGATGTCCCATCATCCCTGACTATCATGTGGTTGATGGGACATAAGAATTCAACAACATCTGGAGGAAATCAGATTGGCGAAGGCTGGTTTAGCACACCACCCCAGACTCTCAGCTGTGGTTAACGTTATAAAGTTATAGAGTTATTATAGAGTTGGAAGGGACCACAAGTGTCATTTTGCCTAACCCCCAGTAATGCAGGATTATTATTTTTGCCCCGTGTGAGGCTCAAACCCACGACCCTGAGATTAAGAGTTTAAACAAGCTAGCTGGATGAGCCATGGTTTAAAGATGGCTTATCAAACCAATCAACCATGGTTAACAATAAGCATAGTTCATCAGATTTGGGTGAGGCACAAGCTGTGGTTAAGCCTAACGAGGATGTAGTTTCCAAACTCTTCACCGCTTGTGTAGAGGGAGGAGGGGGGGAATGTGTGAGCCCAAGGCTTGCTTTGGCTCATTCCCAGCATACTAAACCATGGTTTCACTTGACATCTGAACTGGGTCTGTAAGTATTCCATGCTCTACCTTAGATACCTTTGTTTGCCCCTATTGCTGATTTAGATAGTGTTGCTAAATACTGCACTATTGACCTCTCTTTTTCAGGTACCATGTGATTTACTTCCTCAACCATCCTGTTCTGATTATTAGCACTTCCCAGATGATCCCAAATGGCAGCTTCTGAAGCAGACTTCTGCACCTGCAGCAGCTTGAATGGAATCCGCCTACTGTGTAATTTGATATCCTTCAAGGACAGTCACTTGTCTCGGGCATCACTGCTAAACTGACCACGGTTTTGATGCACAGGGTTTTTAGCTTGACACAAAGTTTTTAAAAATGGAAAACATATATAATATATATAACATGACACTTGTTTCAATGAGCTAAAATCGATTGCAGTAGCTATTTACAAATTTACAGTATAACAAAGAAATCGGGGAGGTGTTCCAGGATTTCTTTTTAAAGGCCGTATCAAAAAATGAGTAAAGTGGGAAACCCTAGATGGATTTTGAAAAGCAGATAATGAAAGGGTACAATTAGTGTTTAGGCATAAACTTGTTCATATAAAAATGTGTTGAATCCCGCCCCCCCATCTTTTACAGTACAGCAACACAAATCATTAGCATTTTATCCACCATATTCTTGAGACACCCTAATGTGGTCCTATCCATTCACTTAAAGTAGTAGCAGATTTTTTATATATATAGCAAACAGTAAATAAAAAGAGTACAATCCATAAATTGGTGCAAACTTTTGGGGCTTGCCTTTGATTTCCCAGTGTGTTTGTAAATGCAATAAAGTTTCACTGTTCTCCGCCAAATGTGTCCTTGTGTTTTGTTCCTCTTGCTTGATTCAGTTGTTTAATATGTGGCAATCTAATAAATTTACAGTCGTACCTTGGATCCCGAACGCCTTGCAAGTCGAACGTTTTGGCTCCCAAAAGCTGCAAGCCCGGAAGTGAGTGTTCCGGTTTGCGAACGTTATTTGGAACCCGAACGTCCAACGCGGCCTACGAGGCTTCCGACTGGAAGCCACGCCTTGGTTCCCAAACATTGTGGAAGACGAACGGACTTCCAGAACGGATTCCGTTCGACTTCCGAGGTACGACTGTACCTACAGCATGATCACATCTTACGCGCAGAGGCATATCTAGGGGTTCTCTATGTAGAGGTGAAGGGGGTAAGGTCCTGAAAACTGCTGCTACTTAGGGGTCTAAAACAGATACATTTTTACTTAGCTTTAAGACACTTACAACTGTTATTTTGTAGTGCAGAGCAACAGGGACAGAAGGAACCATGAGAGAAGCGATGACTGGCTTCACGGTTTTTCCCACATAATGGTTTTTTACACGGCACGCGCACACATTGTGATTAATATTATGGCACTGTTACCACGCTGTGGACTTCAAACTTATTTCCTCACCCCCAAATGTATTGATACATTGCCCAGCCTTAAAGTATGTGTGTGTGCTCTATGCAAAAATCACCATGCGGGGAAAACTGTGAAGCCAGCTAGTGCCTCTACATAGCTCCATCCTGATTGCAGACATGGTGATATATTGGTACATTGCAAAATTTAGCTGGTGCTCTATCCCGATTTTGAAAACCAGGTAACATCTAGCCCTCCTCTCAACCCTTGTTATTCTTCGAAAAGAATTTGTCTAAGTTTGCTTAAGTAAGTGGCTTAAAAGTGTGGGTTTGGATTAAGAAAAGAGGAGAAATGATTCCCTACAACAGGTAACTTATCAGTTTTCGTGAAAGGTGTCAACTTTGAGAGAAAGCAGTATTATTTGTGATGGCTAAAAGGTAACGGGACCCCTGACCGTTAGGTCCAGTCGCGGACGACTCTGCGGTTGCGCGCTCATCTCGTTCTATAGGCCGAGGGAGCCGGCATGTGTCCGCAGACAGTTTTTCTGGGTCATGTGGCCAGCATGTGGCCAGCATGACTGGCGAACCAGAGCAGCGCATGGAAATGCCGTTTACCTTCCCGCCGGAGCGGTACCTATCTATCTACTTGTACTTTGACGTGCTTTCGAACTGCTAGGTTGGCAGGAGCAGGGACCGAGCAACGGGAGCTCACCCCGTCGCGGGGATTCGAACCGCCGACCTTCTGATCGGCAAGCCCAAGAGGCTCAGTGGTTTAGACCACAGCACCACCCGCGTCCCTACACAACACAAAACACTGTTGCTGTCTGTAGGTTTTATTTTTATATTTTTTACCTTATATTTTGGAAATGTACATCCAGGTTTTATTTCCTTTAAATTGGGGGGGGGGGGGGGGACCAAGAGAGTGGGGCCCTAAACTATAGCTTGTTTAGCTTACATGTAAATACGGCACTAGGGGCTGCCTGCCCTGCTCACTCTGCTAAGCCTAGACTAACCGATCCAATAGGAATCCAACCCCTCCGACCATCCAACATTGTGTCCTACATTTCTAAGCAGTGAAAAGTTCTGGAGCAGCAATACAGGGAGAAAGGGTACCAGGGGTAGGGGGGCTTGTAAACTGGCCACATATGGTTGATCTGTCTGGACTGAGATCAAGTCATACTCAAGCCACAAAGCTCTGTTTTGACGCTTCGTTCTTTGCTTGAATTCCCCAGAATTCCCCCTCGCTCTCTAAACCGAAAGCACAAGCATTTCCTCCACCCTCTACTTAATGAGGTCAAGGCGAACAAGTGAAATGTTGAGGGCTAGTCACTTGTGGGCTTATTTGCAAAGCTACGGTAGGCCCTGCATTATTTTCAGCATGGTGGCTAAGTTTTGATTTGTAACCAGAAATTCCTAGAGGTCTTTCCTAAAGCAAAGACACATAGAATTGTGCTGTTCCTCTGTAAGAAAAAGAAATAATAATCTTTTGTTATAGTTTTATCTGTCTCCCAAATATGATGGGGGAAATTTATTCCGGGGCTCAGCACTAATACATGTTTCTTGTACTACGTGCAAAGGGGTTTCTCGATCATGCCCATTTTGGACTTTCTGAGGACTGAAAAACCCTGAATTTAAAGGGCAAAAGGTCCAGGAGAACAATGGGGTGGGAAGTATCTCATCTGAAGGCCCATATATTCATGGGGAGACAGGGTGATGCAAATCTAGTCTAGACTGCAGATTCTGCTCTGGTGCAGGCAAGTCCTAAGTCCATAGTGTGGACACAGCCAGCCTCCAAAGCTGCTTCAGGCTGCAATTCTAAACCCACTTGCCTGAGAGTAAGCCCCACCAAATTCAATCAGACTTACAGTTGTACCTTGGTAGTCAAACGGCTTGGCTCCCAAACAAATCGGCTCCCAAACGCCGCAAATCCAGAAGTGAGTGTTCCAGTTTTTCGGAAGCCAAACGTCCGACGCGGCTTCCGCTTGAGTGCAGGAAGCTCCTGCAGCCAATCGGAAGCTGTGCCTTGGTTTTCAAATGGTTTTGGGAGGCGAATGGACTTCCGGAACGGATTAAGTTCGAGAAGCAAGGTACCACTGTATTGAAAACATAATATCACAATTAAATTATATGAAAATGATATGAAGTGGAATTATGAATGATATATAACTTACACTTTTAGAAGATACCTGAAGGCAGCCCTGTTTAGGGAAGTTTTTAATGTTTGATGTTTTATTGTATTTTTACTATTTTGTTGGAAGCCTCCCAGAGTGGCTGGGGAAACCCAGCCAGATGGACGGGGTATAAGTAATAAATGATGATGATGATGATGATGAAAATAGTATAGAAACCCAGCCAGATGGACGGGGTATAAGTAATAAATGACGATGATGATGATGATGATGATGAAGAAAATAGTATAGGAATTATAATGGTATGGGGTTGCTCGTGCGTAAGTTGCCGCCTCTCCTGGCTATGTTGCCTTGTTAAACCTTTCTGTCTGGACAGCCCTTCAATTCGTGGCTGCCTCAGTCGCTAGCAGAATCCGTCAGTGGGCGTTTCTTAAACCTTTTCCAACATAAAAGTTGTTTGACACCCAGTCTCCTCCTACTTTCTCTGCGCGGAAGTCTTCTGCGCAGGGAGGGCGTGGGTAGCGGAGAACCAGTGCTCTCCCCGCTGGTGTCCAGTGAAGAGTCTGGGAGCCCTCTCTCCGATTCCCCCATCTGCCCCTCCTTATTCCTGGTGTTGCACTGAATTGCTTCCCCATCTGCTGAGCTGCCTCTCTCCCTGCTGGGCCCTTTTCCAGCATCATTAGAGAGCCTCCCCTCCACCTCTAGCTCCGATGTCACTTCCCTGACAGGAATTAATACCAAAAAATACTACACCCCATTCCCTGCAAAAAGAAGGACACCCTAAAAACAAACTGAGCACACCTCTTATATCAATCGGCAATGGGAACAGGAGATGGACCTTTCCATTAATTATATGTGGGCAGATCCACATAAAACATAGACTATGAATTGCTGAAATCTACCTGGCAGGGGAGGAAATGTGCAATTGGGACTCCAGGGAACTTTGACACACTGCTGTGCTGTTTTGTCCAAACTTGTTCTGCTTTCACTTTTGTTTTGGCGCCGTAAGTGCTGTTCCTGTTACTCTTATCATAATGCCAAGGTCTCCATCAACAGCAGAAATTGCGTGCACGAAAGTTGAAGCAACTTCTAGGGAACAGAAACACAACGTGGCATTGTGTCATCGGTCTTGATCCATCAAGGGTGCTCTATTGTGTGCACGAAACATACCAGAGCTGCTGGGTGCGATGGCTATCAGGGCTTCAAGTAAAAGTAGTGATTATTTATTTCACCACTGAGGGAGGGTGGCACTCTGCACATGCTCAGGCACTCACTCGTTTATTATGGCTTGAACATGAGAGGTAAGTGGAAGAGCCGTGCACAAAGGCAGCATACCTCTAACGTAAGAACATAGAATCATAGAATCATAGAACTGGAAGAGACCACAAGGGCCATCGAGTCCAACCCCCTGCCAAGCAGGAAACACCATCAGAGCACTCCTGACATATGGTTGTCAAGCCTCTGCTTAAAGACCTCCAAAGAAGGAGACTCCACCACACTCCTTGGCAGCAAATTCCACTGTCGAACAGCTCTTACTGTCAGGAAATTCTTCCTAATGTTTAGGTGGAATCTTCTTTCTTGTAGTTTGGATCCATTGCTCCGTGTCCGCTTCTCTGGAGCAGCAGAAAACAACCTTTCTCCCTCCTCTATGTGACATCCTTTTATATATTTGAACATGGCTATCATATCACCCCTTAACCTCCTCATAAAAAGAGCCTGCTGGATCAGGCCAATGGCCCAACTATTCAAGCATCCTGTTCTCACAGAAGCTGAGCAGATGTGTGTGGAAAACCCATAAAAATAAAATATCAGGGATGGGCAATCTGTGGCCATACAGATGGTCTCAGCCAGCATGGCTAATGGTCAATGATGGTGGGCATTGCAATATATGTTTTAATGTACATATTGTCTCATCCCAAGGATAACCATTTTGTAGCCTTTCAAGAGGAAAGGAGAACAAGGATCAACTCTGTCCCAGAAACAATCTGATGGGAAATCGGTACTGATGGACTTGATGCAGTTTAAGGAACTGGATGCCCATGTGTTGAAGGCATGCTGTCTCTTATTGTGATATATACAGTGTGGAATTATAGTCCTGTAAGGAATCTGCTAGAATGCTGAGGGGTTTTTTCATGTGGATTTGGAATTTGATAGTACAGTGGTACATTGGTTCTCGAATGTAATCCGTTCCGGAAGTCCATTCGACTTCCGAAACACATACATTTAATTGACCAGCTGTGCAACCCTGAGCAGCTTTACTCACTGAGTAGCCCCACTGAGTTCAGCAAGATTGACCCTCTTGTAAGTGCCTGTAAAAATGCACCCCACATTTTCTTTAAACAAGTGTCAGGCTTAGAGAGAAAAAGGTAAAGGTAAAGGGTTGTCAAATGTTTCGGAAGTCGAACGGTCTTCCGGAACGGATTATGTTCAACAATCGAGGTTCCACTGTACAGTCGTACCTTGGAAGTCGAACGGAGTCCTTTCCAGAAGTCCATTTGACTTCTGAAACGTTTGGAAACCAAAGTGCGGCTTCTGATTGGTCTCAGGAAGCTCCTGCAGCCAATCAGAAGCCGTGGAAGCCCCACTGGACGTTCGGCTTCCAAAAGAACGTTTGACTCCCAAGGCATTCGGGAGCAGAAGTACAACGGTATTCAGAATAGTGGTTTGCATGACCAACTAAGGAAGATAATAACGCAATAAAATTCAAAACAGCAACGATCAATTGCACATTTATTCCAAATCCAGTTAAAACTATTTAGTTCAATTAAATCAGTAAAATCGATGAGCTTGATCGAGTGATACCAGTTTTTCAAATTCTGATAGTTATACCCCCAATGCCCCTCGTGCCTCCTAGCACCCTCTGGTTAATCCCACAGCCTGTGCCCACTCTGGGAACCCCTGTTCTGAGCAGTGAAAAACTATGGGGCAACAATACAGAAAGAAAGTGCTTTTTTAAAAAGCCAGTCCTTTTTTAAAAAAAAAAATGTTTAGGGGTACTCTCATTTTCCTAGGCATATTGAAATACTGCCCCTCAATGAGGCCAAAGGTAGATTCACAAGATGTTTAGGGGTATGCGTATGCCCCTCGCGTCCCCTCAGGAAACAAAGCACTGGGTAGGACAATACGCAGGCCACATCTGGGTGATCTTTCCTCCTGACTGAGTTCAAGCCACGTGAATCCCTCACTCCTCCCCTTTGGGACTTTATTCCTTGATTACACAAATGCAGAGTTCCCCGTTACTCCCCAAATTCACACTGCTATGCCGTTGTGATGGTGACACACCTTGGCTGTATAAATTTCTTTCCCTAAGCAACCTCTATAAAGAATATGATTGCTTGCATTTGCATTGTGAGAGAGAAGCCTTTCTCCAACAAGGAAATGAAACAACTTACCTGTTTCTCCTAGGTGCACTGAGAAGTCTTCTCCAAGGGAGAAGAATCATTACCTGGATGTCCCTGCTGAGCATCTATGCCGAAAGGTAACCAGAGCATCTTGATTTGTTTGGGCCTCTTACAAAAGCAGGGTTTGTGAAATGAAGCAACTGACTGGTCCATGGAGTGTCTATTTACCAGGAACTGGTAAGCCTGGCAGACCGGAATCCTAGGATAGTTAGGAAGCAGAAGCTCATTCCAGGCACAGCCCCTGGAGGGAACTTTTCAGGTCACAGAATAGCAGTTCAGTGAATTCTCCAGAGTGTTTCTCTCCAGTTTTATACAAATGAACGGTGAGGGATGGATGGGAATGGCAAGAAAAGCAGGTAAGGGCAGTGGTGAGCTTATGCTCTCGGGCCCTTTTGGCAGGCCCTATTCGTTCACCTTAATAAACCTGACTATGTCTGAAAATACAATACAATGGATTTAAAAGCTGAATTAATATATCACATAGGTTATCTTTTTTCCTATTACAGTACTTTCCGCTTCTACTGAAAGAAATACAGAGAGAGAGAGAGAGAGAGAGAGAGAGAGAGAGAGAGAGATAGATAGATAGATAGATAGATAGATAGAAACATTTTGTGAATCTAAGTTTGGCCTCATTGAGGGGCCGTGTTTAAATATGAGTAAGAAAAGGAGAGTACCCCTAAACATTTTAAAAGAAAAAAAGCACTGAATAGCTAGCTAGGGGCCTAGGGGGCGGAGCCTGCACTCAGCGCCACAGCTTAAGAGGCCTGAGGGAGGCTTCCGGGACACTGCTGCTGCTGCTGCTCTAGTGAGTGCTGGGTGGGCCGCTCCCTTTCCTGCCAACTCCATCTGGCCAAGGGGGCGGAGCCTGCACTCACCGCCACAGCGTAAGAGGCCTGAGGGAGGCTTCTGGGACACTGCTGCTGCTGCTCTAGTGAGTGCTGGGTGGGCCGCTCCCTTTCCTGCCGACTCCATCTGGCCAAGGGGGCGGACCCTGCACTCACCGCCACAGCGTAAGAGGCCTGAGGGAGGCTTCCGGGACACTGCTGCTGATGTTCTAGTGAGTGCTGGGTGGGCCGCTCCCTTTCCTGCCAACTCCATCTGGCCTAGGGGGCGGAGCCTGCACTCACCGCCACAGCTTAAGAGGCCGAAGGGAGGCTTCCGGGACACTGCTGCTGCTGCTGTAGTGAGTGCTGGGTGGGCCGCTCCCTTTCCTGCCAACTCCATCTGGCCTAGGGGGCGGAGCCTGCACTCACCGCCAAAGCTTAAGAGGCTTGAGGGAGGCTTCCGGGACACTGCTGCTGATGTTCTAGTGAGTGCTAGGTGGGCCGCTCCCTTTCCTGCCAACTCCATCTGGCCTAGGGGGCGGAGCCTGCACTCACCGCCACAGCTTAAGAGGCCGAAGGGAGGCTTCCGGGACACTGCTGCTGCTGCTGTAGTGAGTGCTGGGTGGGCCGCTCCCTTTCCTGCCAACTCCATCTGGCCTAGGGGGCGGAGCCTGCACTCACCGCCAAAGCTTAAGAGGCTTGAGGGAGGCTTCCGGGACACTGCTGCTGATGTTCTAGTGAGTGCTAGGTGGGCCGCTCCCTTTCCTGCCAACTCCATCTGGCCTAGGGGGCGGAGCTTGCACTCACCGCCAAAGCTTAAGAGGCTTGAGGGAGGCTTCCGGGACACTGCTGATGATGCTGCTGCTGCTGCTCTAGTGAGTGCTGAGTGGGCCGCTCCCTTTCCTGCCAACTCCATCTGGCCTAGGGGGCGGAGCCTGCACTCACCGCCACAGCGTAAGAGGCCTGAGGGAGGCTTCCGGGACACTGCTGCTGATGTTCTAGTGAGTGCTAGGTGGGCCGCTCCCTTTCCTGCCAACTCCATCTGGCCTAGGGGGCGGAGCTTGCACTCACCGCCAAAGCTTAAGAGGCTTGAGGGAGGCTTCCGGGACACTGCTGATGATGCTGCTGCTGCTGCTCTAGTGAGTGCTGAGTGGGCCGCTCCCTTTCCTGCCAACTCCATCTGGCCTAGGGGGCGGAGCCTGCACTCACCGCCACAGCGTAAGAGGCCTGAGGGAGGCTTCCGGGACACTGCTGCTGATGTTCTAGTGAGTGCTAGGTGGGCCGCTCCCTTTCCTGCCAACTCCATTTGGCCTAGGGGGCGGAGCTTGCACTCACCGCCACAGCTTAAGAGGCCGAAGGGAGGCTTCCGGGACACTGCTGCTGCTGCTGTAGTGAGTGCTGGGTGGGCCGCACCCTTTTCTGCCAACTCCATCTGGCCTAGGGGGCGGAGCCTGCACTCACCGCCAAAGCTTAAGAGGCCTGAGGGAGGCTTCCGGGACACTGCTGCTGCTGCTGCTCTAGTGAGTGCTGGGTGGGCCGCTCCCTTTCCTGCCAACTCCATCTGGCCTAGGGGGCGGAGCCTGCACTCACCGCCACAGCTTACGAGGCCTGAGGGAGGCTTCCAGGACACAGCTGCTGCTGCTGCTCTAGTGAGGGCTGGGTGGGCCGCTCCCTTTCCTGCCAACTCCATCTGGCCTAGGGGGCGGAGCCTGCACTCTCCGCAACAGCTTAAGAGGACTGAGGGAGGCTTCCAGGACACTGCTGCTGCTGCTGCTGCTCTAGTGAGTGCTGGGTGGGCCGCTCCCTTTTCTGTCAACTCCATCTGGCCTAGGGGGCGGAGCCTGCACTCACCGCCACAGCTTAAGAGGACTGAGGGAGGCTTCCGGGACACTGCTGCTGCTGCTGCTCTAGTGAGTGCTGGGTGGGCCGCTCCCTCTCCTGCCAACTCCATCTGGCCTAGGGGGCGGAGCCTGCACTCACCACCACAGCTTAAGAGGCCTGAGGGAGGCTTCCGGGACACTGCTGCTGCTGTTTTAGTGAGTTCTGGGTGGGCCGCTCCCTTTCCTACCATCTCCATCTGGCCTAGGGGGCGGAGCCTGCACTCACCGCCACAGCTTAAGAGGCCTGAGGGAGGCTTCCGGGACACTGCTGCTGCTGCTCTAGTGAGTGCTGGGTGGGGCGCTCCCTTTCCTGCCAACTCCATCTGGCCTAGGGGGCGGAGCCTGCACTCACCGCCACAGCTTAAGAGGCCTGAGGGAGGCTTCCGGGACACTGCTGCTGCTGTTTTAGTGAGTTCTGGGTGGGCCGCTCCCTTTCCTACCATCTCCATCTGGCCTAGGGGGCGGACCCTGCACTCACCGCCACAGCGTAAGAGGCCTGAGGGAGGCTTCCGGGACACTGCTGCTGATGTTCTAGTGAGTGCTAGGTGGGCCGCTCCCTTTCCTGCCAACTCCATCTGGCCTAGGGGGCGGAGCCTGCACTCACCGCCACAGCGTAAGAGGCCGAAGGGAGGCTTCCGGGACACTGCTGCTGCTGCTGTAGTGAGTGCTGGGTGGGCCGCTCCCTTTCCTGCCAACTCCATCTGGCCTAGGGGGCGGAGCTTGCACTCACCGCCAAAGCTTAAGAGGCTTGAGGGAGGCTTCCGGGACACTGCTGATGATGCTGCTGCTGCTGCTCTAGTGAGTGCTGAGTGGGCCGCTCCCTTTCCTGCCAACTCCATCTGGCCTAGGGGGCGGAGCCTGCACTCACCGCCACAGCGTAAGAGGCCTGAGGGAGGCTTCCGGGACACTGCTGCTGATGTTCTAGTGAGTGCTAGGTGGGCCGCTCCCTTTCCTGCCAACTCCATCTGGCCTAGGGGGCGGAGCTTGCACTCACCGCCACAGCTTAAGAGGCCGAAGGGAGGCTTCCGGGACACTGCTGCTGCTGCTGTAGTGAGTGCTGGGTGGGCCGCACCCTTTTCTGCCAACTCCATCTGGCCTAGGGGGCGGAGCCTGCACTCACCGCCAAAGCTTAAGAGGCCTGAGGGAGGCTTCCGGGACACTGCTGCTGCTGCTGCTCTAGTGAGTGCTGGGTGGGCCGCTCCCTTTCCTGCCAACTCCATCTGGCCTAGGGGGCGGAGCCTGCACTCACCGCCACAGCTTACGAGGCCTGAGGGAGGCTTCCAGGACACAGCTGCTGCTGCTGCTCTAGTGAGGGCTGGGTGGGCCGCTCCCTTTCCTGCCAACTCCATCTGGCCTAGGGGGCGGAGCCTGCACTCTCCGCAACAGCTTAAGAGGACTGAGGGAGGCTTCCAGGACACTGCTGCTGCTGCTGCTCTAGTGAGTGCTGGGTGGGCCGCTCCCTCTCCTGCCAACTCCATCTGGCCTAGGGGGCGGAGCCTGCACTCACCACCACAGCTTAAGAGGCCTGAGGGAGGCTTCCGGGACACTGCTGCTGCTGTTTTAGTGAGTTCTGGGTGGGCCGCTCCCTTTCCTACCATCTCCATCTGGCCTAGGGGGCGGAGCCTGCACTCACCGCCACAGCTTAAGAGGCCTGAGGGAGGCTTCCGGGACACTGCTGCTGCTGCTCTAGTGAGTGCTGGGTGGGGCGCTCCCTTTCCTGCCAACTCCATCTGGCCTAGGGGGCGGAGCCTGCACTCACCGCCACAGCTTAAGAGGCCTGAGGGAGGCTTCCGGGACACTGCTGCTGCTGTTTTAGTGAGTTCTGGGTGGGCCGCTCCCTTTCCTACCATCTCCATCTGGCCTAGGGGGCGGAGCCTGCACTCACCGCCACAGCTTAAGAGGCCTGAGGGAGGCTTCCGGGACACTGCTGCTGCTGTTTTAGTGAGTTCTGGGTGGGCCGCTCTCTTTCCTGCCACCTCCATCTGGCCTAGGGAGCGGAGCCTTCACTCACAGCCTCAGCTTAAGAGGCCTGAGGGAGGCTTCCGGGACTCTGCTGTTGCTGCTGCTCTAGTGAGGGCTGGGTGGGCCGCTCGCTTTCCTGCCAACTCCATCTGGCCTAGGGGGCGGACCCTGCACTCACCGCCACAGCGTAAGAGGCATGAGGGAGGCTTCCAGGACACTGCTGCTGCTGCTGCTCTAGTGAGGGCTGGGTGGGCCGCTCCCTTTCCTGCCAACTCCATCTGGCCTAGGGGGCGGAGCCTGCACTCTCCGCAACAGCTTAAGAGGACTGAGGGAGGCTTCCAGGACACTGCTGCTGCTGCTGCTCTAGTGAGTGCTGCGTGGGCCGCTCCCTTTTCTGTCAACTCCATCTGGCCTAGGGGGCGGAGCCTGCACTCACCGCCACAGCTTAAGAGGACTGAGGGAGGCTTCCGGGACACTGCTGCTGCTCTAGTGAGTGCTGGGGGGGCCGCTCCCATTTCTGCCAACTCCATCTGGCCTAGGGGGCGGACCCTGCACTCACCGCCACAGCTTAAGAGTCCTGAGGGAGGCTTTCGGGACACTGATGCTGCTGCTGCTCTAGTGAGGGCTGGGTGGGCCGCTCCCTTTCCTGCCAACTCCATCTGGCCTAGGGGGCGGAGCCTGCACTCACCGCCACAGCGTAAGAAGCCTGAGGGAGGCTTCCGGGACACTACTGCTGATGTTCTAGTGAGTGCTAGGTGGGCCGCTCCCTTTCCTGCCAACTCCATCTGGCCTAGGGGGCGGAGCCTGCACTCACCGCCACAGCGTAAGAGGCCTGAGGGAGGCTTCCGGGACACTCCTGCTGATGTTCTAGTGAGTGCTAGGTGGGCCGCTCCCTTTCCTGCCAACTCCATCTGGCCTAGGGGGCGGAGCCTGCTCTCACCGCCACAGCTTAAGAGGCCTGAGGGAGGCTTCCGGGACACTGCTGCTGCTGCTGCTCTAGTGAGTGCTGGGTGGGCCGCTCCCTTTCCTGCCAACTCCATCTGGCCTAGGGGGCGGAGCCTGCACTCACCGCCACAGCTTAAGAGGCCTGAGGGAGGCTTCCGGAACACTGCTGCTGCTGTTTTAGTGAGTTCTGGGTGGGCCGCTCCCTTTCCTACCATCTCCATCTGGCCTAGGGGGCGGAGCCTGCACTCACCGCCACAGCTTAAGAGGCCTGAGGGAGGCTTCCGGGACACTGCTGCTGCTGTTTTAGTGAGTTCTGGGTGGGCCGCTCTCTTTCCTGCCAACTCCATCTGGCCTAGGGAGCGGAGCCTTCACTCACAGCCTCAGCTTAAGAGGCCTGAGGGAGGCTTCCGGGACACTGCTGCTGCTGTTTTAGTGAGTTCTGGGTGGGCCGCTCTCTTTCCTGCCAACTCCATCTGGCCTAGGGGGCGGAGCCTGCACTCACCGCCACAGCTTAAGAGGCCTGAGGGAGGCTTCCGGGACACTGCTGCTGCTGCTGCTCTAGTGAGGGCTGGGTGGGCCGCTCGCTTTCCTGCCAACTCCATCTGGCCTAGGGGGCGGACCCTGCACTCACCGCCACAGCGTAAGAGGCCTGAGGGAGGCTTCCGGGACACTGCTGCTGATGTTCTAGTGAGTGCTAGGTGGGCCGCTCCCTTTCCTGCCAACTCCATCTGGCCTAGGGGGCGGAGCTTGCACTCACCGCCAAAGCTTAAGAGGCTTGAGGGAGGCTTCCGGGACACTGCTGATGATGCTGCTGCTGCTGCTCTAGTGAGTGCTGAGTGGGCCGCTCCCTTTCCTGCCAACTCCATCTGGCCTAGGGGGCGGAGCCTGCACTCACCGCCACAGCGTAAGAGGCCTGAGGGAGGCTTCCGGGACACTGCTGCTGATGTTCTAGTGAGTGCTAGGTGGGCCGCTCCCTTTCCTGCCAACTCCATCTGGCCTAGGGGGCGGAGCTTGCACTCACCACCACAGCTTAAGAGGCCGAAGGGAGGCTTCCGGGACACTGCTGCTGCTGCTGTAGTGAGTGCTGGGTGGGCCGCACCCTTTTCTGCCAACTCCATCTGGCCTAGGGGGCGGAGCCTGCACTCACCGCCAAAGCTTAAGAGGCCTGAGGGAGGCTTCCGGGACACTGCTGCTGCTGCTGCTCTAGTGAGTGCTGGGTGGGCCGCTCCCTTTCCTGCCAACTCCATCTGGCCTAGGGGGCGGAGCCTGCACTCACCGCCACAGCTTACGAGGCCTGAGGGAGGCTTCCAGGACACAGCTGCTGCTGCTGCTCTAGTGAGGGCTGGGTGGGCCGCTCCCTTTCCTGCCAACTCCATCTGGCCTAGGGGGCGGAGCCTGCACTCTCCGCAACAGCTTAAGAGGACTGAGGGAGGCTTCCAGGACACTGCTGCTGCTGCTGCTCTAGTGAGTGCTGGGTGGGCCGCTCCCTCTCCTGCCAACTCCATCTGGCCTAGGGGGCGGAGCCTGCACTCACCACCACAGCTTAAGAGGCCTGAGGGAGGCTTCCGGGACACTGCTGCTGCTGTTTTAGTGAGTTCTGGGTGGGCCGCTCCCTTTCCTACCATCTCCATCTGGCCTAGGGGGCGGAGCCTGCACTCACCGCCACAGCTTAAGAGGCCTGAGGGAGGCTTCCGGGACACTGCTGCTGCTGCTCTAGTGAGTGCTGGGTGGGGCGCTCCCTTTCCTGCCAACTCCATCTGGCCTAGGGGGCGGAGCCTGCACTCACCGCCACAGCTTAAGAGGCCTGAGGGAGGCTTCCGGGACACTGCTGCTGCTGTTTTAGTGAGTTCTGGGTGGGCCGCTCCCTTTCCTACCATCTCCATCTGGCCTAGGGGGCGGAGCCTGCACTCACCGCCACAGCTTAAGAGGCCTGAGGGAGGCTTCCGGGACACTGCTGCTGCTGTTTTAGTGAGTTCTGGGTGGGCCGCTCTCTTTCCTGCCACCTCCATCTGGCCTAGGGAGCGGAGCCTTCACTCACAGCCTCAGCTTAAGAGGCCTGAGGGAGGCTTCCGGGACTCTGCTGTTGCTGCTGCTCTAGTGAGGGCTGGGTGGGCCGCTCGCTTTCCTGCCAACTCCATCTGGCCTAGGGGGCGGACCCTGCACTCACCGCCACAGCGTAAGAGGCATGAGGGAGGCTTCCAGGACACTGCTGCTGCTGCTGCTCTAGTGAGGGCTGGGTGGGCCGCTCCCTTTCCTGCCAACTCCATCTGGCCTAGGGGGCGGAGCCTGCACTCTCCGCAACAGCTTAAGAGGACTGAGGGAGGCTTCCAGGACACTGCTGCTGCTGCTGCTCTAGTGAGTGCTGCGTGGGCCGCTCCCTTTTCTGTCAACTCCATCTGGCCTAGGGGGCGGAGCCTGCACTCACCGCCACAGCTTAAGAGGACTGAGGGAGGCTTCCGGGACACTGCTGCTGCTCTAGTGAGTGCTGGGGGGGCCGCTCCCATTTCTGCCAACTCCATCTGGCCTAGGGGGCGGACCCTGCACTCACCGCCACAGCTTAAGAGTCCTGAGGGAGGCTTTCGGGACACTGATGCTGCTGCTGCTCTAGTGAGGGCTGGGTGGGCCGCTCCCTTTCCTGCCAACTCCATCTGGCCTAGGGGGCGGAGCCTGCACTCACCGCCACAGCGTAAGAAGCCTGAGGGAGGCTTCCGGGACACTACTGCTGATGTTCTAGTGAGTGCTAGGTGGGCCGCTCCCTTAACTGCCAACTCCATCTGGCCTAGGGGGCGGAGCCTGCACTCACCGCCACAGCGTAAGAGGCCTGAGGGAGGCTTCCGGGACACTGCTGCTGATGTTCTAGTGAGTGCTAGGTGGGCCGCTCCCTTTCCTGCCAACTCCATCTGGCCTAGGGGGCGGAGCCTGCTCTCACCGCCACAGCTTAAGAGGCCTGAGGGAGGCTTCCGGGACACTGCTGCTGCTGCTGCTCTAGTGAGTGCTGGGTGGGCCGCTCCCTTTCCTGCCAACTCCATCTGGCCTAGGGGGCGGAGCCTGCACTCACCGCCACAGCTTAAGAGGCCTGAGGGAGGCTTCCGGGACACTGCTGCTGCTGTTTTAGTGAGTTCTGGGTGGGCCGCTCCCTTTCCTACCATCTCCATCTGGCCTAGGGGGCGGAGCCTGCACTCACCGCCACAGCTTAAGAGGCCTGAGGGAGGCTTCCGGGACACTGCTGCTGCTGTTTTAGTGAGTTCTGGGTGGGCCGCTCTCTTTCCTGCCAACTCCATCTGGCCTAGGGAGCGGAGCCTTCACTCACAGCCTCAGCTTAAGAGGCCTGAGGGAGGCTTCCGGGACTCTGCTGCTGCTGCTGCTCTAGTGAGGGCTGGGTGGGCCGCTCGCTTTCCTGCCAACTCCATCTGGCCTAGGGGGCGGACCCTGCACTCACCGCCACAGCGTAAGAGGCATGAGGGAGGCTTCCAGGACACTGCTGCTGATGTTCTAGTGAGTGCTAGGTGGGCCGCTCCCTTTCCTGCCAACTCCATCTGGCCTAGGGGGCGGAGCTTGCACTCACCGCCACAGCTTAAGAGGCCGAAGGGAGGCTTCCGGGACACTGCTGCTGCTCTAGTGAGTGCTGGGTGGGCCGCTCCCTTTCCTGCCAACTTCATCTGGCCTAGGGGGCGGAGCCTGCACTCACCGCCACAGCGTAAGAGGCCTGAGGGAGGCTTCCGGGACACTGCTGCTGCTGCTGCTCTAGTGAGTGCTGCGTGGGCCGCTCCATTTTCTGCCAACTCCATCTGGCCTAGGGGGCGGAGCCTGCACTCACCGCCTCAGCTTAAGAGGCCTGAGGGAGGCTTCCGGGACACTGCTGCTGCTGCTGCTCTAGTGAGGGCTGGGTGGGCCGCTCCCTTTCCTGCCAACTCCATCTGGCCTAGGGGGCGGAGCCTGCACTCTCCGCAACAGCTTAAGAGGACTGAGGGAGGCTTCCAGGACTCTGCTGCTGCTGCTGCTCTAGTGAGGGCTGGGTGGGCCGCTCCCTTTCCTGCCAACTCCATCTGGCCTAGGGGGCGGAGTCTGCACTCTCCGCAACAGCTTAAGAGGACTGAGGGAGGCTTCCAGGACACTGCTGCTGCTGCTGCTCTAGTGAGTGCTGCGTGGGCCGCTCCCTTTTCTGTCAACTCCATCTGGCCTAGGGGGCGGAGCCTGCACTCACCGCCACAGCTTAAGAGGACTGAGGGAGGCTTCCGGGACACTGCTGCTGCTCTAGTGAGTGCTGGGGGGGCCGCTCCCTTTCCTGCCAACTCCATCTGGCCTAGGGGGCGGACACTGCACTCACCGCCACAGCTTAAGAGTCCTGAGGGAGTCTTTCGGGACACTGATGCTGCTGCTGCTCTAGTGAGGGCTGGGTGGGCCGCTCCCTTTCCTGCCAACTCCATCTGGCCTAGGGGGCGGAGCCTGCACTCACCGCCACAGCGTAAGAAGCCTGAGGGAGGCTTCCGGGACACTACTGCTGATGTTCTAGTGAGTGCTAGGTGGGCCGCTCCCTTTCCTGCCAACTCCATCTGGCCTAGGGGGCGGAGCCTGCACTCACCGCCACAGCTTAAGAGGCCTGAGGGAGGCTTCCGGGACACTGCTGCTGATGTTCTAGTGAGTGCTAGGTGGGCCGCTCCCTTTCCTGCCAACTCCATCTGGCCTAGGGGGCGGAGCCTGCACTCACCGCCACAGCTTAAGAGGCCGAAGGGAGGCTTCCGGGACACTGCTGCTGCTGCTGTAGTGAGTGCTGGGTGGGCCGCTCCCTTTCCTGCCAACTCCATCTGGCCTAGGGGGCGGAGCCTGCACTCACCGCCAAAGCTTAAGAGGCTTGAGGGAGGCTTCCGGGACACTGCTGATGATGCTGCTGCTGCTGCTCTAGTGAGTGCTGAGTGGGCCGCTCCCTTTCCTGCCAACTCCATCTGGCCTAGGGGGCGGAGCCTGCACTCACCGCCAAAGCTTAAGAGGCTTGAGGGAGGCTTCCGGGACACTGCTGCTGATGTTCTAGTGAGTGCTAGGTGGGCCGCTCCCTTTCCTGCCAACTCCATCTGGCCTAGGGGGCGGAGCCTGCACTCACCGCCACAGCTTAAGAGGCCGAAGGGAGGCTTCCGGGACACTGCTGCTGCTGCTGTAGTGAGTGCTGGGTGGGCCGCTCCCTTTCCTGCCAACTCCACCTGGCCTAGGGGGCGGAGCTTGCACTCACCGCCAAAGCTTAAGAGGCTTGAGGGAGGCTTCCGGGACACTGCTGATGATGCTGCTGCTGCTGCTCTAGTGAGTGCTGAGTGGGCCGCTCCCTTTCCTGCCAACTCCATCTGGCCTAGGGGGCGGAGCCTGCACTCACCGCCACAGCGTAAGAGGCCTGAGGGAGGCTTCCGGGACACTGCTGCTGATGTTCTAGTGAGTGCTAGGTGGGCCGCTCCCTTTCCTGCCAACTCCATCTGGCCTAGGGGGCGGAGCCTGCACTCACCGCCACAGCGTAAGAGGCCTGAGGGAGGCTTCCTGGACACTGCTGCTGATGTTCTAGTGAGTGCTAGGTGGGCCGCTCCCTTTCCTGCCAACTCCATCTGGCCTAGGGGGCGGAGCCTGCACTCACCGCCACAGCGTAAGAGGCCTGAGGGAGGCTTCCTGGACACTGCTGCTGATGTTCTAGTGAGTGCTGGATGGGCCGCTCCCTTTCCTGCCAACTCCATCTGGCCTAGGGGGCGGAGCCTGCACTCACCGCCACAGCTTAAGAGGCCTGAGGGAGGCTTCCGGGACACTGCTGCTGCTGCTGCTCTAGTGAGTGCTGGGTGGGCCGCTCCCTTTCCTGCCAACTCCATCTGGCCTAGGGGGCGGAGCCTGCACTCGCCGCCACAGTTTAAGAGGCCTGAGGTAGGCTTCCGGGACACTGCTGCTGCTGCTGCTGCTCTAGTGAGTGCTGGGTGGGCCGCTCCCTTTCCTGCCAACTCCATCTGGTCTAGGGGGCGGAGCTTCCACTCACCGCCACAGCTTAAGAGGCCGAAGGGAGGCTTCCGGGACACTGCTGCTGCTGCTGTAGTGAGTGCTGGGTGGGCCGCTCCATTTTCTGCCAACTCCATCTGGCCTAGGGGGCGGAGCCTGCACTCACCGCCAAAGCTTAAGAGGCTTGAGGGAGGCTTCCGGGACACTGCTGCTGCTGCTCTAGTGAGTGCTGGGTGGGTCGCTCCCTTTCCTGCGATCTCCATCTGGCCTAGGGGGCGGAGCCTGCACTCACCGCGAAAGCTTAAGAGAATAGAGGGAGGCTTCCGGGACACTGCTGCTGCTGCTCTATTGAGTGCTGGGTGGGCCGCTCCCTTTCCTGCCAACTCCATCTGTCCTAGGGGGCGGAGCCTGCACTCACCGCCACAGCTTACGAGGCCTGAGGGAGACTTCCAGGACACTGCTGCTGCTGCTGCTCTAGTGAGGGCTGGGTGGGCCGCTCCCTTTCCTGCCAACTCCATCTGGCCTAGGGGGCGGAGCCTGCACTCTCCACAACAGCTTAAGAGGACTGAGGGAGGCTTCCAGGACACTGCTGCTGCTGCTGCTCTAGTGAGTGCTGGGTGGGCCGCTCCCTTTTCTGTCAACTCCATCTGGCCTAGGGGGCGGAGCCTGCACTCACCGCCACAGCTTAAGAGGTCTGAGGGAGGCTTCCGGGACACTGCTGCTGCTGCTCTAGTGAGTGCTGGGTGGGCCGCTCCCTTTCCTGCCAACTCCATCTGGCCTAGGGGGCGGAGCTTGCACTCACCGCCACAGCTTAAGAGGTCTGAGGGAGGCTTCCAGGACACTGCTGCTGCTGCTGCTCTAGTGAGTGCTGGGTGGGCCGCTCCCTTTCCTGCCAACTCCATCTGGCCTAGGGGGCGGACCCTGCACTCACCGCCACAGCTTAAGAGGCCTGAGGGAGGCTTCCGGGACACTGCTACTGCTGCTCTAGTGAGTGCAGGGTGGGCCGCTCCCTTTCCTGCCAACTCCATCTGGCCTAGGGGGCGGAGCCTGCACTCACCGCCACAGCTTAAGGGGCCTGAGGGAGGCTTCCAGGACACTGCTGCTGCTGCTGCTCTAGTGAGTGCTGGGTGGGCCGCTCCCTTTCCAGCCAACTCCATCTGGCCTAGGGGGCGGAGCCTGCACTCACCGCCACAGCTTAAGAGGCCTGAGGGAGGCGTCCGGGACACTGCTGCTGCTGCTATTGCTCTAGTGAGTGCTCGGTGGGCCGCTCCCTTTCCATCCAACTCCATCTGGCCTAGGGGGAGGAGCCTGCACTCACCGCCACAGCTTAAGAGGCCTGAGGGAGGCGTCAGGGACACTGCTGCTGCTGCTGCTCTAGTGAGGGCTGGGTGGGCCGCTCCCTTTCCATCCAACTCCATCTGGCCTAGAGGGCGGACCCTGCACTCACCGCCACAGCTTAAGAGGCCTGAGGGAGGCTTCCGGGACACTTCTACTGCTGCTGGTGCTCTAGTGAGTGCTGGGTGGGCCGCTCCCTTTCCTGCCAACTCCATCTTGCCTAGAGGGCGGACCCTGCACTCACCACCACAGCTTAAGAGGCCTGAGGGAGGCTTCCGGGACACTGCTGCTGATGTTCTAGTGAGTGCTAGGTGGGCCGCTCCCTTTCCTGCCAACTCCATCTGGCCTAGGGGGCGGAGCCTGCACTCACCGCCACAGCTTAAGAGGTCTGAGGGAGGCTTCCAGGACACTGCTGCTGCTGCTCTAGTGAGTGCTGGGTGGGCCGCTCCCTTTCCTGCCAACTCCATCTGGCCTAGGGGGCGGAGCCTGCACTCTCCGAAACAGCTTAAGAGGACTGAGGGAGGCTTCCAGGACACTGCTGCTGCTGCTGCTCTAGTGAGTGCTGGGTGGGCCGCTCCCATTTCTGCCAACTCCATCTGGCCTAGGGGGCGGAGCCTGCACTCACCGCCACAGCTTAAGAGGACTGAGGGAGGCTTCCGGGACACTGCTGCTGCTGCTGCTGCTCTAGTGAGTGCTGGGTGGGCCGCTCCCATTTCTGCCAACTCCATCTGGCCTAGGGGGCGGAGCCTGCACTCACCGCCACAGCTTAAGAGGCCTGAGGGAGGCTTCCGGGACACTGCTACTGCTGCTGCTGCTCTAGTGAGTGCTGGGTGGGCCGCTCCCTTTCCTGCCAACTCCATCTGGCCTAGGGGGCGGACCCTGCACTCACCACCACAGCTTAAGAGGCCTGAGGGAGGCGTCCGGGACACTGCTGCTGCTGCTGCTGCTCTAGTGAGTGCTGGGTGGGCCGCTCCCTTTCCTGCCAACTCCATCTGGCCTATGGGGCGGAGCCTGCACTCACCGCCAAAGCTTAAGAGGCCTGAGGGAGGATTCCGGGACACTGCTGCTGCTGCTGCTGCTCTAGTGAGTGCTGGGTGGGCCGCTCCCTTTCCTTCCAACTCCATCTGGCCTATGGGGCGGAGCCTGCACTCACCGCCAAAGCTTAAGAGGCCTGAGGGAGCCTTCCGGAACACTGCTGCTGCTGCTGCTGCTGCTGCTGCTGCTGCTGCTGCTTTAGTGAGAGCTGTGTGGGCCACTCCCTTTCCTCCCAATTCCATCTGGCCTAGGGGGCGGAGCCTGCACTCACCGCCAAAGCTTAAGAGGCCTGAGGGAGGATTCCGGGACACTGCTGCTGCTGCTGCTCTACTGCGTACTGGGTGGGGCGCTCCCTTTCCTGCCAACTCCATCTTGCCTAGGGGGCAGAGCCTGCACTCACCGCCACAGCTTAAGAGGCCTGAGGGAGGCTTCCGGAACACTGCTGCTGCTTCTGCTGCTCTAGTGAGTGCTGGGTGGGCCGGTCCCATTTCTGCCAACTCCATCTGGCCTAGGGGGCGGAGCCTGCACTCACCGCCACAGCTTAAGAGGCCTGAGGGAGGCTTCCGGGACACTGCTGCTGCTGCTACTGCTCTACGGAGTGCTGGGTGGTCCGCTCCCTTTCCTGCCAACTCCATATGGCCTAGGGGCGGAGCCTGCTCTCACCACCACAGCTTAAGAGGCCTGAGGGCGGCTTCCGGGACACTGCTGCTGCTGCTGCTCTACTGCGTACTGGGTGGGGCGCTCCCTTTCCTGCCAACTCCATCTGGCCTAGGGGGCAGAGCCTGCACTCACCGCCACAGCTTAAGAGGCCTGAGGGAGGCTTCCGGAACACTGCTGCTGCTTCTGCTGCTCTAGTGAGTGCTGGTTGGGCCGCTCCCTTTCCTGCCAACTCCATCTGGCCTAGGGGGCGGAGCCTGCACTCACCGCCACAGCTTAAGAGGTCTGAGGGAGGCTTCCGGGACACTGCTGATGCTGCTACTGCTCTACGGAGTGCTGGGTGGGCCGCTCCCTTTCCTACCAACTCCATCTGGCCTAGGGGGCGGAGCCTGCACTCACCGCCACAGCTGAAGAGGCCTGAGGGAGGCTTCCGGGACACTGCTGCTGCTTCTGCTGCTCTAGTGAGTGCTGGTTGGGCCGCTCCCTTTCCTGCCAACTCCATCTGGCCTAGGGGGCGGAGCCTGCACTCACCGCCACAGCTTAAGAGGTCTGAGGGAGGCTTCCGGGACACTGCTGCTGCTGCTCTAGTGAGTGCTGGGTGGGCCGCTCCCTTTCCTTCCAACTCCATCTGGCCTAGGGGGCGGACCCTGCACTCACCACCACAGCTTAAGGGGCGTGAGGGAGGCGTCCGGAACACTGCTGCTGCTGCTACTGCTCTATGGAGTGCTGGGTGGGCCGCTCCCTTTCCTGCCACCTCCATCTGGCCTAGGGGGCGGATCCTGCACGCACCGCCACAGCTTAAGAGGCCTGAGGGAGGCTTCCGGGACACTGCTGCTACTGCTGCAACTAGTGAGTGCTGGGTGGGCCGCTCCCTTTCCTGCCAACTCCATCTAGCCTAGGGGGCGGAGCCTGCACGCACCGCCACAGCTTAAGAGGCCTGAGGGAGGCTTCCGGGACACTGCTGCTGCTGCTGCTCTAGTGAGTGCTGCGTGGGCCGCTCCCTTTCTTGCCAACTCCATCTGGCCTAGGGGGCGGAGCCTGCACGCACCGCCACAGCTTATGAGGCCTGAGAGAGGCTTCCGGGACACTGCTGCTGCTGCTGATGCTGCTACTCTAGTGAGTGCTGGGTGGGCCGCTCAATTTCCTGCCACCTCCATCTGGCCTAGGGGGCGGAGCCTGCACTCACCGCCACAGCTTAAGAGGCCTGAGGGAGGCTTCCGGGACACTGCTGCTGCTGCTGCTGCTGCTGCTCTAGTGAGTGCTGGGTGGGCCGCTCCCTTTCCTGCCAACTCCATCTGGCCTAGGGGGCGGAGCCTGTACTCACCGCCACAGCTTAAGAGGCCTGAGGGAGGCTTCCGGGACACTGCTGCTGCTGCTGCTCTAGTGAGTGCTGGGTGCGCGGCTCCCTTTCCTGCCAACTCCATCTGGCCTAGGGGGCGGTGCCTGCACGCACCGCCACAGCTTAAGAGGCCTGAGGGAGGCTTCCGGGACACTTCTGCTGCTGCTGCTGGTCTAGTGAGTCCTGGGTGGGCCGCTCCCTTTCCTGCCAACTCCATCTGGCCTAAGGGGCGGAGCCTGCACTCACCGCCACAGCTTAAGGGGCCTGAGGGAGGCTTCCGGAACACTGCTGCTGCTGCTGCTGCTGCTTCTGCTGCTCTAGTGAGGGCTGGATGGGCCGCTCACTTTCCTGCCAACTCCATCTGGCCAAGGGGGCGTCGCCTGCACTCACCGCCACACCTTAAGAGGCCTGAGGGAGGCTTCCGGGACACTGCTGCTGCTGCTCTAATGAGTGCTGGGTGGGCCGCTCCCTTTCCTGCCAACTCCATCTGGCCTAGGGGGCGGAGCCTGCACTCACCGCCACAGCTTAAGGGGCCTGACGGAGGCTTCCAGGACACTGCTGCTGCTGCTGCTCTAGTGAGTGCTGGGTGGGCCGCTCCCTTTCCAGCCAACTCCATCTGGCCTAGGGGGCGGAGCCTGCACTCACCGCCACAGCTTAAGAGGCCTGAGGGAGGCTTCCGGGACACTGCTGCTGCTGCTCTAATGAGTGCTGGGTGGGCCGCTCCCTTTCCTGCCAACTCCATCTGGCCTAGGGGGCGGAGCCTGCACTCACCGCCACAGCTTAAGGGGCCTGACGGAGGCTTCCAGGACACTGCTGCTGCTGCTGCTCTAGTGAGTGCTCGGTGGGCCGCTCCCTTTCCATCCAACTCCATCTGGCCTAGGGGGAGGAGCCTGCACTCACCGCCACAGCTTAAGAGGCCTGAGGGAGGCGTCAGGGACACTGCTGCTGCTGCTGCTCTAGTGAGTGCTGGGTGGTCCGCTCCCTTTCCAGCCAACTCCATCTGGCCTAGGGGGCGGAGCCTGCACACACCGCCACAGCTTAAGAGGCCAGAGGGAGGCTTCCGGGACACTGCTGCTGCTGCTCTAGTGAGTGCTGGGTGGGCCGCTCCCTTTCCTCCCAACTCCATCTGGCCAAGGGGGCGGAGCCTGCACTCACCGCCACAGCTTCAGAGGCCTGAGGGAGGCTTCCGGGACTCTGCTGCTGCAGCAGCTCTAGTAAGTGCTGGGTGGGCCGCTCCCTTTCCTGCCAACTCCATCTGGCCTAGGGGGCGGAGCCTGCACTCACCGCCACAGCTTAAGAGGTCTGAGGGAGGCTTCCGGGACACTGCTGCTGCTGCTCTAATGAGTGCTGGGTGGGCCGCTCCCTTTCCTGCCAACTCCATCTGGCCTAGGGGGCGGAGCCTGCACTCACCGCCACAGCTTAAGGGGCCTGACGGAGGCTTCCAGGACACTGCTGCTGCTGCTGCTCTAGTGAGTGCTGGGTGGGCCGCTCCCTTTCCAGCCAACTCCATCTGGCCTAGGGGGCGGAGCCTGCACTCACCGCCACAGCTTAAGAGGCCTGAGGGAGGCGTCAGGGACACTGCTGCTGCTGCTGCTCTAGTGAGTGCTCGGTGGGCCGCTCCCTTTCCATCCAACTCCATCTGGCCTAGGGGGAGGAGCCTGCACTCACCGCCACAGCTTAAGAGGCCTGAGGGAGGCGTCAGGGACACTGCTGCTGCTGCTGCTCTAGTGAGTGCTGGGTGGTCCGCTCCCTTTCCAGCCAACTCCATCTGGCCTAGGGGGCGGAGCCTGCACACACCGCCACAGCTTAAGAGGCCAGAGGGAGGCTTCCGGGACACTGCTGCTGCTGCTCTAGTGAGTGCTGGGTGGGCCGCTCCCTTTCCTCCCAACTCCATCTGGCCAAGGGGGCGGAGCCTGCACTCACCGCCACAGCTTCAGAGGCCTGAGGGAGGCTTCCGGGACTCTGCTGCTGCAGCAGCTCTAGTAAGTGCTGGGTGGGCCGCTCCCTTTCCTGCCAACTCCATCTGGCCTAGGGGGCGGAGCCTGCACTCACCGCCACAGCTTAAGAGGTCTGAGGGAGGCTTCCGGGACACTGCTGCTGCTGCTGCTCTAGTGAGTGCTGGGTGGGCCGCTCCCTTTCCTGCCAACTCCATCTGGCCTAGGGCGCGGAGCCTGCACGCACCGCCACAGCTTAAGAGGCCTGAGGGAGGCTTCCGGGACACTTCTGCTGCTGCTGCTGGTCTAGTGAGTCCTGGGTGTGCCGCTCCCTTTCCTGCCAACTCCATCTCGCCTAGGGGGCGGAGTCTGCACTCACCGCCACAACGTAAGAGGCCTGAGGGAGGCTTCCAGGACACTGCTGCTGCTGCTGCTCTAGTGAGTGCTGGGTGGGCCGCTCCCTTTCCAGCCAACTCCATCTGGCCTAGGGGGCGGAGCCTGCACTCACCGCCACAGCTTAAGAGGCCTGAGGGAGGCTTCCGGGACACTGCTGCTGCTCTAGTGAGTGCTGGGTGGGCCGCTCCCTTTCCTGCCACTCCATCTGGCCTAGGGGGCGGAGCCTGCACTCACCGCCACAGCTTAAGAGGCCTGAGGGAGGCTTCCGGAACACTGCTGCTGCTGCTCTAGTGAGTGCTGGGTGGGCCGCTCCCTTTCCTGCCAACTCCATCTGGCCTAGGGGGCGGAGCCTGCACTCACCGCCACAGCTTAAGGGGCCTGACGGAGGCTTCCAGGACACTGCTGCTGCTGCTGCTCTAGTGAGTGCACGGTGGGCCGCTCCCTTTCCTGCCAACTCCATCTGGCCAAGGGGGCGGAGCCTGCACTCACCGCCACAGCTTAAGGGGCCTGAGGGAGGCTTCCAGGACACTGCTGCTGCTGCTGCTCTAGTGAGTGCTGGGTGGGCCGCTCCCTTTCCATCCAACTCCATCTGGCCTAGGGGGAGGAGCCTGCACTCACCGCCACAGCTTAAGAGGCCTGAGGGAGGCATCAGGGACACTGCTGCTGCTGCTGCTCTAGTGAGTGCTGGGTGGTCCGCTCCCTTTCCAGCCAACTCCATCTGGCCTAGGGGGCGGAGCCTGCACACACCGCCACAGCTTAAGAGGCCAGAGGGAGGCTTCCGGGACACTGCTGCTGCTGCTCTAGTGAGTGCTGGGTGGGCCGCTCCCTTTCCTGCCAACTCCATCTGGCCTAGGGCACGGAGCCTGCACTCACCGCCACAGCTTAAGAGGCCTGAGGGAGGCTTCCGGAACACTGCTGCTGCTGCTGCTCTAGTGAGTGCTGGGTGGTCCGCTCCCTTTCCAGCCAACTCCATCTGGCCTAGGGGGCGGAGCCTGCACACACCGCCACAGCTTAAGAGGCCAGAGGGAGGCTTCCGGGACACTGCTGCTGCTCCTCTAGTGAGTGCTGGGTGGGCCGCTCCCTTTCCTGCCAACTCCATCTGGCCTAGGGCACGGAGCCTGCACTCACCGCCACAGCTTAAGAGGCCTGAGGGAGGCTTCCGGAACACTGCTGCTGCTGCTGCTCTAGTGAGTGCTGGGTGGGCCTCTCCCTTTCCTGCCAACTCCATCTTGCCTAGGGGGCGGAGCCTGCACTCACCGCCACAGCTTAAGAGGCCTAAGGGAGGCTTCCGTGACACTTCTGCTGCTGCTGCTGCTCTAGTGAGTGCTGGGTGGGCCGCTCCCTTTCCTGCCAACTCCATCTGGCCTAGGGGGCGGAGCCTGCACGCACCACCACAGCTTAAGAGGCCTGAGTGAGGCTTCCGGAACACTGCTGCTGATGTTCTAGTGAGTGCTGGGTGGGCCGCTCCCTTTCCTGCCAACTCCATCTGGCCTAGGGGGCGGAGCCTGCACTCACCGCCACAGCTTAAGAGGCCTGAGGGAGGCTTCCGGGACACTGCTGCTGCTGCTCTAGTGAGTGCAGGGTGGGCCGCTCCCTTTCCTGCCAACTCCATCTGGCCTAGGGGGCGGAGCCTGCACTCACCGCCACAGCTTAAGAGGCCTGAGGGAGGCTTCCGGGACACTGCTGCTGCTGCTCTAGTGAGTGCAGGGTGGGCCGCTCCCTTTCCTGCCAGCTCCATCTGGCCTAGTGGGCGGAGCTTGCACTCACCGCCACAGCTTAAGAGTTCTGAGGGAGGCTTCCGGGACACTGCTGCTGCGGCTGCTGCTGCTGCTGCTGCTGCTCTAGTGAGTGCTGGGTGGT
This sequence comes from Podarcis pityusensis, assembly GCF_964106645.2. Lineage (NCBI taxonomy): Eukaryota > Metazoa > Chordata > Lepidosauria > Squamata > Lacertidae > Podarcis > Podarcis pityusensis. The sequence continues at coordinate 3,571,521 of NC_138045.1, forward strand.
CCGCTCCCTTTCCTGCCAACTCCATCTGGCCTAGGGGGCGGAGCCTGCACTCACCGCCACATCTTAAGAGTTCTGAGGGAGGCTTCCGGGACACTGCTGCTGCTGCTGCTGCTGCTGCTGCTGCTGCTCTAGTGAGTGCTGGGTGGGCCGCTCCCTTGCCAGCCAACTCCATCTGGCCTAGGGGGCGGAGCCTGCACTCACCGCCACAGCTTAAGAGGCCAGAGGGAGGCGTACGGGACACTGCTGCTGCTGCTACTGCTCTAGTGAGTGCTCGGTGGGCCGCTCCCTTTCCATCCAACTCCATCTGGCCTAGGGGGAGGAGCCTGCACTCACCGCCACAGCTTAAGAGGCCTGAGGGAGGCGTCAGGGACACTGCTGCTGCTGCTGCTCTAGTGAGTGCTGGGTGGTCCGCTCCCTTTCCAGCCAACTCCATCTGGCCTAGGGGGCGGAGCCTGCACACACCGCCACAGCTTAAGAGGCCAGAGGGAGGCTTCCGGGACACTGCTGCTGCTGCTCTAGTGAGTGCTGGGTGGGCCGCTCCCTTTCCTGCCAACTCCATCTGGCCTAGGGCGCGGAGCCTGCACTCACCGCCACAGCTTAAGAGGCCTGAGTGAGGCTTCCGGAACACTGCTGCTGATGTTCTAGTGAGTGCTGGGTGGGCCGCTCCCTTTCCTGCCAACTCCATCTGGCCTAGGGGGCGGAGCCTGCACTCACCGCCACAGCTTAAGAGGCCTGAGGGAGGCTTCCGGGACACTGCTGCTGCTGCTCTAGTGAGTGCTGGGTGGGCCGCTCCCTTTCCTGCCAACTCCATCTGGCCTAGGGGGCGGAGCCTGCACGCACCACCACAGCTTAAGAGGCCTGAGTGAGGCTTCCGGAACACTGCTGCTGATGTTCTAGTGAGTGCTGGGTGGGCCGCTCCCTTTCCTGCCAACTCCATCTGGCCTAGGGGGCGGAGCCTGCACTCACCGCCACAGCTTAAGAGGCCTGAGGGAGGCTTCCGGGACACTGCTGCTGCTGCTCTAGTGAGTGCTGGGTGGGCCGCTCCCTTTCCTGCCAACTCCATCTGGCCTAGGGGGCGGAGCCTGCACTCACCGCCACATCTTAAGAGTTCTGAGGGAGGCTTCCGGGACACTGCTGCTGCTGCTGCTGCTGCTCTAGTGAGTGCTGAGTGGACGGTCGCTTTCCTGCCAACTCCATCTGGCCTAGGGGGCGGAGCTTGCACTCACCGCCACAGCTTAAGAGTTCTGAGGGAGGCTTCCGGGACACTGCTGCTGCTGCTGCTGCTGCTGCTGTTGCTGCTGCTGCTCTAGTGAGTGCTGGGTGGTCCGCTCCCTTTCCTGCCAACTCCATCTGGCCTAGGGGGCGGAGCCTGCACTCACCGCCACATCTTAAGAGTTCTGAGGGAGGCTTCCGGGACAATGCTGCTGCTGCTGCTGCTCTAGTGAGTGCTGAGTGGACGGTCGCTTTCCTGCCAACTCCATCTGGCCTAGGGGGCGGAGCCTACACTCACCGCCACAGCTTAAGAGGCCTGAGGGAGGTTTCCGGGACACTGTTGCTGCTCTAGTGAGTGCTGGGTGGGCCGCTCCCTTTCCTGCTGACTCCATCTGGCCTAGGGGGCGGAGCCTGCACTCACCCCCACAGCTTAAGAGGCCTGAGGGAGGTTTCCGGGACACTGTTGCTGCTCTAGTGAGTGCTGGGTGGGCCGCTCCCTTTCCTGCCAACTCCATCTGGCCTAGGGGGCGGAGCCTGCACTCACCGCCACAGCTTAAGAGGCCTGAGGGATGCTTCCGGGACACTGCTGCTGCTGCTCTAGTGAGTGCTGGGTGGGCCGCTCCCTTTCCTGCCGACTCCATCTGGCCTAGGGGGCGGAGTCTGCACTCACCGCCACAGCTTAAGAGGCCTGAGGGAGGCTTCCGGAACACTGCTGCTGCTGCTGCTGCTCTAGTGAGTGCTGGGTGGGCCGCTCCCTTTCCTGCCGACTCCATCTGGCCTAGGGGGCGGAGCCTGCACTCACCGCCACAGCTTAAGAGGCCTGAGGGAGGCTTCCGGGACACTGCTGCTGCTGCTCTAGTGAGTGCTGGGTGGGCCGCTCCCTTTCCTGCCAACTCCATCTGGCCTAGGTGGCGGAGCCTGCACTCACCGCCACAGCTTAAGAGGCCTGAGGGAGGCGTCTGGAACACTGTTGCTGCTGCTCTAGTGAGTGCTGGGTGGGCCGCTCCCTTTCCTGCCAACTCCATCTGGCCTAGGGGGCGAAGCCTGCACTCACCGCCACAGCTTAAGAGGCCTGAGGGAGGCTTCCGGGACACTGCTGCTGCTGCTGCTGCTGCTGCTGCTGCTGCTCTAGTGAGTGCTGGGTGAGCCGCTCCCTTTCCTGCCAACTCCACCTGGCCTAGTGGGTGGAGCCTGCACTCACCGCCACAGCTTAAGAGGCCTGAGGGAGTCTTCCGGGACACTGCTGCTGCTGCTGCTGCTGCTGCTGCTAGTCTAGTGAGTGCTGGGTGGGCCGCTCCCTTTCCTGCCAACTCCATCTGGCCTAGGGGGCGGAGCCTGCACTCACCGCCACAGCTCAAGAGACCTGAGGGAGGCTTCCGGGACTCTGCTGCTGCTGCTGCTCTAGTGAGTGCTGCGTGGGCCGCTCCCTTTCCTGCCAACTCCATCTGGCCTAGGGGGCGGAGCCTGCACTCACCGCCACAGCTTAAGAGGCCTGAGGGAGGCTTCCGGGACACTGCTGCTGTTCTAGTGAGTGCTGGGTGGGCCGCTCCCTTTCCTGCCAACTCCATCTGGCCTAGGGGGCGGAGCCTGCACTCACCGCCACAGCTTAAGAGGCCTGAGGGAGGCTTCCGGGACACTGCTGCTGCTGCTACTGCTCTATGGAGTGCTTTGTGGGCCACTCCCTTTCCTGCCAACTCCATCTGGCCTAGGGGGCCTAGCCTGCACTCACCGCCACAGCTTAAGAGGCCTGAGGGAGGCTTCCAGGACACTGCTGCTGCTGCTCTAGTGAGTGCTGGGTGGGCCGCTCCCTTTCGTGCCAACTCCATCTGGCCTAGGGGACGGAGCCTGCACTCACCGCCACAGCTTAAGAGGCCTGAGGGAGGCTTCCGGGACACTGCTGCTGTTCTAGTGAGTGCTGGGTGGGCCGCTCCCTTTCCTGCAAACTCCATCTGGCCTAGGGGACGGAGCCTGCACTCACCGCCACAGCTTAAGAGGCCTGAGGGAGGCTTCCGGGACACTGCTGCTGCTGCTGCTGCTCTAGTGAGTGCTGGGTGGGCCTCTCCCTTTCCTGCCAACTCCATCTGGCCTAGGGGGTGGAGCCTGCACTCACCGCCACAGCTTAAGTGGCCTGAGGGAGGCTTCCGGGACACTGCTGTTGCTGCTCTAGTGAGTGCTGGGTGGGCCGCTCCCTTTCCTGCCAACTCCATCTGGCCTAGGGGACGGAGCCTGCACTCTCCACCACAGCTTAAGAGGCCTGAGGGAGGCTTCCGGGACACTGCTGCTGCTGCTCTAGTGAGTGCTGGGTGGGCCGCTCCCTTTCCTGCCAACTCCATCTGGCCTAGGGGGCGGACTGGTCCAACTGACTGGTCCATGGAGTGTCTATTTACCAGGAACTGGTAAGCCTGGCAGACCGGAATCCTAGTATAGTTAGGAAGCAGAAGCTCATTCCAGGCACAGCCCCTGGAGGGAACTTTTCAGGTCACAGAATAGCAGTTCAGTGAATTCTCCAGAGTGTTTCTCTCCAGTTTTATACAAATGAACGGTGAGGGATGGATGGGAATGGCAAGAACAGCAGGTAAGGGCAGTGGTGAGTTTATGCTCTCGGGCCCTTTTGGCAGGCCCTATTCGTTCACCTTAATAAACCTGACTATGTCTGAAAATACAATACAATGGATTTAAAAGCTGAATTAATATATCACATAGGTTATCTTTTTTCCTATTACAGTACTTTCCGCTTCTACTGAAAGAAATACAGAGATAGATAGATAGATAGATAGATAGATATAGATAGATGAGAGAGAGAGAGAGAGACAGATTTTTTTTCTGGGGGGACGCGGGGGGATGCATACCCCTAAGCATTTTGTGAATCTAAGTTTGGCCTCATTGAGGGGCCGTGTTTAAATATGAGTAAGAAAATGAGAGTACCCCTAAACATTTTAAAAGAAAAAAAGCACTGAATAGCTAGCTAGATAGATAGATAGATAGATAGACAGATAGTCTCCAGAACCAGACTCTGGGACAGACTACAGGGTACCAATATAGATAGAAAGCTTCTGCTCTTAATTCAGGCACTCCACGCAAACACGGCTCTTAGAGTCAGGGCACCTAACGGACCCCATTAAAACCTTCAAAGGAGTCAGGCAAGGATGCCTATTGGCCCCTCTACTATTCAATTTCTATTTAAATAATTTAGTATCTGCACTCAATGACTCAGAACTCCACCCTCCGAAGCTCGCAAATCAGCATATTTCGGTCCTGCTATATGCCGATGAGGCGGTAATTCTATCTAGAACCCCCATTGGACTCAAAAGAGCACTAAGGAAGCTCGCAGCATACTGTGAAACTGAATGTCTCAAAATCAACTATCAAAAGACCAAGATACTCGCTTTTGGGGGAAAACCAAAGCTTAGAAGCTGGGAACTCTAAGGCCATAAATTAGAACAAGTCACAAATTATAAGTATCTAGGAATGGTGGTACAGGCCTCAGGAACCAACAAACGTCACATAAACTCCATCGGGAGCTCAGCGGAAAAAACCGCAAACTGTATCCTTAAATTTTTCAGAGCACAAGGGGGCTTCGTCATCCCCACGGCTCTAAAATTATACAAGGCCAAAACTTTGGCACAGCTCCTTTATGGATCCTTTCTGGGCCCGCCTTCCTCTGCTTTCTCCCCGCTTGAGAGAGTTCAATCCAAACTTCTTAGAGCTCTCCTCCAAGTCCCCAGATGTGTTTCAAACGCATGGGTTAGACTAGAAACGGGGATGATGAGAGTGGAGGCTTATATCTGCCTAACATCAATCTACAAATGGCTGGCATTGAATCTGCTCCCCCGAGGGATAGCCCCATTGATCCTCTGCGATCAATTCCAGTCAGGCTGGCAGACTGCAGACCTGAACACCCTTCAGAAACTGGGTTTTGCCCCTCAAGCCCTTCTGAGCCTGGGGTTGGGCCAGGCAAAAGCCACGGTCAGGCAAAGAATCTTAGACACCGAGAGACAGCAGGACTGCGCAAGGTGCCCCGACTATAAAATTTGAGAAATCGAGAGATATATAGCTGCACCGGCAGCATATCTCTTCTTTCTCGTATCTAAAAATGCAAGAAGAGCCTTTACACTCGCCAGAAGCTCGGCTCTGCCCTCGCCGGTCCTGGAAGAAGCCTTTAAAAAGTCCCATATGCTCAGAGTCTTTGCGCCTGTCCATTGGGAGAGATAGGAAGCCCAGAGCACTTGTTCTTTAGATGTCTCTTTTATGAAGAGGAACGTAGTAAGACCATTGATCCTCTGCTGGTGAGGCTCGCCAACCTCCCGGAAAAGCAAAAACTTGACCTTTTCCTGTTAGGCAAAGATCAGAAGACGACCTGGATGGTCGCCAGATTCTGTGTACAGATCTGTAGGCACAGACCATCTCCCAACTCAAACTAGTTCGTTATGAAAATCCCCAAACTCGGTTCCATGGGTGACTCTGGGTCAACTCCCTGCAATAGTTTATTGTTGTACATTTTTTAATTCTCTGTTTTTCTTCTGTGACTGTAACCCCAAGTGCGTTTTATGAGCTGGTCTCCAACCGTAATAAATTAGATAGATAGATAGATAGATAGATAGATAGATAGATAGATAGATAACATGGACATGGGTACCTAAAGGAAGTCAGTGTGAGCAAGTGAAATGTTGAGGACTAGTAACTTGTGGCAGAGGCAGATCTAGGGCAGTGCAGCCAGTTCTGCCAAACTGGGCATCAAGCCAAGGGGGGCACTGCAGAGTGTCGCAACTATGATGTAGTGAATTGAGCAGAGCAGGTGGTGAGGCAGGGAGCTGCTGGATTTTGACCTTGCACAGAGCGCCACCGAAATTTGAAAGATCAAAGTTCCCCCCACCTCACTTGTGGGCTGATTTGCAAAGCTACAATAGGCCCCACTGCATTTTCAGGACAGTGGCCTTTTTTTTAACCTATAACCACAATAATCAAGAATTATTGTTCCAGTTGCTAGAACTGAGCTGAGGGGGTCTCCTTGTACCTCTTTCCTAAAGCAAAGACATGAAGGATCTCTCTCCATGAGAACCTACCCGGACCCTGAAATAAACATCAGAGGCCCTTCTTTGTGTGCCTCCCCCACGAGAGGGCCAAAGGGTGGCAACACAAGAACGGGCCTTATCTGCAGTGGCTCCCTGTTTGTGGAATGCTTGGCTGGCACCTTCATCATACACCTTTAGGCACCAGGCAACAAAGGGAAATAGATTCAGGAGCAGTTGACACGAATAAGGAGTACCCAGTTCCCTTTTTCTCTCTAAGCCTGACATTGTTTAAAGAAAATGTGGGGTGCATTTTTACAGGCACTTACAAGAGGGTCAATCTTGCTGAACTCAGTGGGGCTACTCAGTGAGTAAAACTGCTCAGGGTTGCACAGCTGGTCAATTAAATGTATGTGTTTTAGCTGATTGACCACTAATTTCTTAAATTTGGCAAAAACTTGCCCCTGGGTAAAAAGTATTCTGAAAGATGCTTAAGCTTTCCTTTTTCTTGGGTACACAGGTGTACACCTGTAAACAGGTGCCCTATTGTGTTAGAACATGTGCAAGACAGGAGCATGGTCTTGTGTGGCCCACATTGTTCCCCATTGGGACCTTCAATGTGAACAGAAGAAGTTGCCTCCTATCCGGAGAGGACACTTGAAGGCACAGTGGAACCTTGGTTCTCAAATGGCTCAGTTGACGAACAAATCGGAACCCGAACGCCGCAAACCCAGAAGTTAAATGCTTTGGTTTGCAAACTTTTTTCGGAAGCCGAATGTCCGATGTGGCTGTCGGCTATTGTTTCCGGGGCGCCGGCGCCAATTGGAAGCCGCACCTTGGTTTTAGAACGTTTCGGAAGTCGAATGGACTTCCGGAACGGATTACATTCGAGAACCAGTGTACCACTGTACTATCAAATTCCAAATCCACATGAAAAAACCCCTCAGCATTCTAGCAGATTCCTTACAGGACTATAATTCCACACTGTATATATCACAATAAGAGACAGCATGCCTTCAACACATGGGCATCCAGTTCCTTAAACTGCATCAAGTCCATCAGTACCGATTTCCCATCAGATTGTTTCTGGGACAGAGTTGATCCTTGTTCTCCTTTCCTCTTGAAAGGCTACAAAATGGTTATCCTTGGGATGAGACAATATGTACATTAAAACATATATTGCAATGCCCACCATCATTGACCATTAGCCATGCTGGCTGAGACCATCTGTATGGCCACAGATTGCCCGTCCCTGATATTTTATTTTTATGGGTTTTCCACACACATCTGCTCAGCTTCTGTGAGAACAGGATGCGTGAATAGTTGGGCCATTGGCCTGATCCAGCAGGCTCTTTTTATGTTCTTACGTTAGAGGTATGCTGCCTTTGTGCACGGCTCTTCCACTTACCTCTCATGTTCAAGCCATAATAAACGAGTGAGTGCCTGAGCATGTGCAGAGTGCCACCCTCCCTCAGTGGTGAAATAAATAATCACTACTTTTACTTGAAGCCCTGATAGCCATCGCACCCAGCAGCTCTGGTATGTTTCGTGCACACAATAGAGCACCCTTGATGGATCAAGACCGATGACACAATGCCACGTTGTGTTTCTGTTCCCTAGAAGTTGCTTCAACTTTCGTGCACACAATTTCTGCTGTTGATGGAGACCTTGGCATTATGATAAGAGTAACAGGAACAGCACTTACGGCGCCAAAACAAAAGTGAAAGCAGAACAAGTTTGGACAAAACAGCACAGCAGTGTGTCAAAGTTCCCTGGAGTCCCAAATGCACATTTCCTCCCCTGCCAGGTAGATTTCGGCAATTCATAGTCTATGTTTTATGTGGATCTGCCCACATATAATTAATGGAAAGGTCCATCTCCTGTTCCCATTGCCGATTGATATAAGAGGTGTGCTCAGTTTGTTTTTAGGGCGTCCTTCTTTTTGCAGGGAATGGGGTGTAGTATTTTTTGGTATTAATTCCTATACTATTTTCATCATCATCATCATCATCATTTATTACTTATACCCCGTCCATCTGGCTGGGTTTCCCCAGCCACTCTGGGAGGCTTCCAACAAAATAGTAAAAATACAATAAAACATCAAACATTAAAAACTTCCCTAAACAGGGCTGCCTTCAGGTATCTTCTAAAAGTATAAGTTATATATCATTCATAATTCCACTTCATATCATTTTCATATAATTTAATTGTGATATTATGTTTTCAATACAGTGGTACCTTGCTTCTCGAACTTAATCCGTTCCGGAAGTCCATTCGCCTCCCAAAACCATTTGAAAACCAAGGCGCAGCTTCCGATTTGCTGCGGGAGCTTCCTGCACTCAAGCGGAAGCCGCGTCGGACGTTTGGCTTCCGAAAAACTGGAACACTCACTTCTGGATTTGCGGCGTTTGGGAGCCGATTTGTTTGGGAGCCAAGCCGTTTGACTACCAAGGTACAACTGTAAGTCTGATTGAATTTGGTGGGGCTTACTCTCAGGCAAGTGGGTTTAGAATTGCAGCCTGAAGCAGCTTTGGAGGCTGGCTGTGTCCACACTATGGACTTAGGACTTGCCTGCACCAGAGCAGAATCTGCAGTCTAGACTAGATTTGCATCACCCTGTCTCCCCATGAATATATGGGCCTTCAGATGAGATACTTCCCACCCCATTGTTCTCCTGGACCTTTTGCCCTTTAAATTCAGGGTTTTTCAGTCCTCAGAAAGTCCAAAATGGGCATGATCGAGAAACCCCTTTGCACGTAGTACAAGAAACATGTATTAGTGCTGAGCCCCGGAATAAATTTCCCCCATCATATTTGGGAGACAGATAAAATTATAACAAAAGATTATTATTTCTTTTTCTTACAGAGGAACAGCACAATTCTATGTGTCTTTGCTTTAGGAAAGACCTCTAGGAATTTCTGGTTACAAATCAAAACTTAGCCACCATGCTGAAAATAATGCAGGGCCTACCGTAGCTTTGCAAATAAGCCCACAAGTGACTAGCCCTCAACATTTCACTTGTTCGCCTTGACCTCATTAAGTAGAGGGTGGAGGAAATGCTTGTGCTTTCGGTTTAGAGAGCGAGGGGGAATTCTGGGGAATTCAAGCAAAGAACGAAGCGTCAAAACAGAGCTTTGTGGCTTGAGTATGACTTGATCTCAGTCCAGACAGATCAACCATATGTGGCCAGTTTACAAGCCCCCCTACCCCTGGTACCCTTTCTCCCTGTATTGCTGCTCCAGAACTTTTCACTGCTTAGAAATGTAGGACACAATGTTGGATGGTCGGAGGGGTTGGATTCCTATTGGATCGGTTAGTCTAGGCTTAGCAGAGTGAGCAGGGCAGGCAGCCCCTAGTGCCGTATTTACATGTAAGCTAAACAAGCTATAGTTTAGGGCCCCACTCTCTTGGTCCCCCCCCCCCCAATTTAAAGGAAATAAAACCTGGATGTACATTTCCAAAATATAAGGTAAAAAATATAAAAATAAAACCTACAGACAGCAACAGTGTTTTGTGTTGTGTAGGGACGCGGGTGGTGCTGTGGTCTAAACCACTGAGCCTCTTGGGCTTGCCGATCAGAAGGTCGGCGGTTCGAATCCCCGCGACGGGGTGAGCTCCCGCTGCTCGGTCCCTGCTCCTGCCAACCTACCAGTTCGAAAGCACGTCAAAGTGCAAGTAGATAGATAGGTACCGCTCCGGCGGGAAGGTAAACGGCATTTCCGTGCGCTGCTCTGGTTCGCCAGTCATGCTGGCCACATGCTGGCCACATGACCCAGAAAAACTGTCTGCGGACACATGCCGGCTCCCTCGGCCTATAGAACGAGATGAGCGCGCAACCGCAGAGTCGTCCGCGACTGGACCTAACGGTCAGGGGTCCCGTTACCTTTTAGCCATCACAAATAATACTGCTTTCTCTCAAAGTTGACACCTTTCACGAAAACTGATAAGTTACCTGTTGTAGGGAATCATTTCTCCTCTTTTCTTAATCCAAACCCACACTTTTAAGCCACTTACTTAAGCAAACTTAGACAAATTCTTTTCAAAGAATAACAAGGGTCGAGAGGAGGGCTAGATGTTACCTGGTTTTCAAAATCGGGATAGAGCACCAGCTAAATTTTGCAATGTACCAATATATCACCATGTCTGCAATCAGGATGGAGCTATGTAGAGGCACTAGCTGGCTTCACAGTTTTCCCCGCATGGTGATTTTTGCATAGAGCACACACACATACTTTAAGGCTGGGCAATGTATCAATACATTTGGGGGTGAGGAAATAAGTTTGAAGTCCACAGCGTGGTAACAGTGCCATAATATTAATCACAATGTGTGCGCGTGCCGTGTAAAAAACCATTATGTGGGAAAAACCGTGAAGCCAGTCATCGCTTCTCTCATGGTTCCTTCTGTCCCTGTTGCTCTGCACTATAAAATAACAGTTGTAAGTGTCTTAAAGCTTAGTAAAAATGTATCTGTTTTAGACCCCTAAGTAGCAGCAGTTTTCAGGACCTTACCCCCTTCACCTCTACATAGAGAACCCCTAGATATGCCTCTGCGCGTAAGATGTGATCATGCTGTAGGTACAGTCGTACCTCGGAAGTCGAACGGAATCCGTTCTGGAAGTCCGTTCGTCTTCCACAATGTTTGGGAACCAAGGCGTGGCTTCCAATCGGAAGCCTCGTAGGCCGCGTTGGACGTTCGGGTTCCAAATAACGTTCGCAAACCGGAACACTCACTTCCGGGCTTGCAGCTTTTGGGAGCCAAAACGTTCGACTTGCAAGGCGTTCGGGATCCAAGGTACGACTGTAAATTTATTAGATTGCCACATATTAAACAACTGAATCAAGCAAGAGGAACAAAACACAAGGACACATTTGGCGGAGAACAGTGAAACTTTACTGCATTTACAAACACACTGGGAAATCAAAGGCAAGCCCCAAAAGTTTGCACCAATTTATGGATTGTACTCTTTTTATTTACTGTTTGCTATATATAAAAAAAATCTGCTACTACTTTAAGTGAATGGATAGGACCACATTAGGGTGTCTCAAGAATATGGTGGATAAAATGCTAATGATTTGTGTTGCTGTACTGTAAAGGATGGGGGGCGGGATTCAACACATTTTTATATGAACAAGTTTATGCCTAAAGATTAATTGTACCCTTTCATTATCTGCTTTTCAAAATCCATCTAGGGTTTCCCACTTTACTCATTTTTTGATACGGCCTTTAAAAAGAAATCCTGGAACACCTCCCCGATTTCTTTGTTATACTGTAAATTTGTAAATAGCTACTGCAATCGATTTTAGCTCATTGAAACAAGTATCATGTTATATATATTATATATGTTTTCCATTTTTAAAAACTTTGTGTCAAGCTAAAAACCCTGTGCATCAAAACCGTGGTCAGTTTAGCAGTGATGCCCGAGACAAGTGACTGTCCTTGAAGGATATCAAATTACACGGTAGGCGGATTCCATTCAAGCTGCTGCAGGTGCAGAAGTCTGCTTCAGAAGCTGCCATTTGGGATCATCTGGGAAGTGCTAATAATCAGAACAGGATGGTTGAGGAAGTAAATCACATGGTACCTGAAAAAGAGAGGTCAATAGTGCAGTATTTAGCAACACTATCTAAATCAGCAATAGGGGCAAACAAAGGTATCTAAGGTAGAGCATGGAATACTTACAGACCCAGTTCAGATGTCAAGTGAAACCATGGTTTAGTATGCTGGGAATGAGCCAAAGCAAGCCTTGGGCTCACACATTCCCCCCCTCCTCCCTCTACACAAGCGGTGAAGAGTTTGGAAACTACATCCTCGTTAGGCTTAACCACAGCTTGTGCCTCACCCAAATCTGATGAACTATGCTTATTGTTAACCATGGTTGATTGGTTTGATAAGCCATCTTTAAACCATGGCTCATCCAGCTAGCTTGTTTAAACTCTTAATCTCAGGGTCGTGGGTTTGAGCCTCACACGGGGCAAAAATAATAATCCTGCATTGCTGGGGGTTAGGCAAAATGACACTTGTGGTCCCTTCCAACTCTATAATAACTCTATAACTTTATAACGTTAACCACAGCTGAGAGTCTGGGGTGGTGTGCTAAACCAGCCTTCGCCAATCTGATTTCCTCCAGATGTTGCTGAATTCTTATGTCCCATCAACCACATGATAGTCAGGGATGATGGGACATCATCATCATCATCATCATCATAATTTATTACTTATACCCTGCCCGCCCGCCCAGCCAGGTCTCCCCAGCCACTGTGGACGGCTTGCAACAGGAGCTTAAAAATACATTAAAACATCAGTCATTAAAAAACTTCCCTAAACAGGGCTGCCTTCAGATGTCTTCTAAACATCAGGTAGTTGTTTATTCCTTTGACATCTGATGGGAGGGCGTTCCACAGGACGGGAGCCACTACCGAGAAGGCCCTCTGCCTGGTTCCCTGTAACTTGGCATCTCGCAGTGAGGGAACCGCCAGAAGGCCCTCGGCGCTGGACCTCAGTGTCCGGGCAGAACGATGGGGGTGGAGACGCTCCTTCAGGTCTACTGGACCGAGGCCGTTTAGGCGGCTTTCAAGGTCAGCACCAACACTTTGAATTGTGCTCGGAAATGGACTGGGAGCCAGTGTAGGTCTTTCAAGTTCTGTGGTCTGGGCGGCCGCTCCCAGTCACCAGTCTAGCTGCCGCATTCTGGATAAGTTGTAGTGCAGGACCTCTGAAAGGGCCTCTGGTTCTCCATCCCTGTGATATACACTGCAGTAACAGCTTGTACATGAGGCTGATTGTGGATGTAACTGTGATATCAAAGGGAACAAGACAGAGGCTTCTAATTGGCTTTACCCATTTTCAGTGGTTGATGTTCTTATGACTGCGACGGTCAGTCCTTCTGCATTTAAGTCAGATCATGCTGATGCTCCAGTGTCACCGTCTGTTTCAGAAGCTGCCACTTGGGGTCCTCAGGGAAGTGCTTCTTAATAAACAGAGCGGGGTGAGTAAGGAAGTAAAACTCATTGTACCTGCAAAAGGAGAAGGCGCAATAGTCTAGTATTTCATAATAATGCCTAAATCAGCACCAGGGCCAGACAGGCAAACAGAGTGGTGATCCAGAGCAGCTGGAGGGCATCTGGTTGAGGAAGCTGCTGTGTTGCAACAATCCAGCCTCCAGAATCCCCAGATTTTACACATGTAGCCCAGAATAAGCACAAAACTCCAGAACTGTTCAAAGAGGATAAATAGATGGTATCTATCCCTGCCATCAGGACACTCCATGCCCATGGCTTAATAATAATAATAATAATAATAATAATAATAATAATAATAATAATAATGAAATATTACTTATACCCCCACCCATCTGGCCGGGCCTCCACAGCCACTCTGCACGGAATAACACTTCAAAGATTAAAAACTTCCCTAAACAGGGCTGCCTTCAGATGTCTTCTAAAAGTCAGATAGTTATTGTATTTCCTTGACATCTGATGGGAGGGCGTTCCACAGGGCGGGCGCCACTACTGAGAAGGCCTGGTTCCCTGTAACCTCACTTCTCACAGTGAGGGAACTGCCAGAAGGCCCTCAGAGCTGGACCTCAGGCTGAAGGATGGGGGTGGAGACACTCCTTCAGGTATACTGGGCCGAGGCCATTTAGGGCTTTAGAGGTCAGCACCAACACTTTGAATTGTGCTTGGAAATGTACTGGGAGCCAATGTAGGTCTTTCAGGGCCGGTGTTATATGGTCTCGGCGGCCGCTCCCAGTCACCAACCTAGCTGCAGCATTCTTATTGCACTTGCTTACATTAATCAGCCCTGCGGCCATCAAATTGCAAACTCTGACAAGTGGTCCAAGCAAAACAAAACCACCTGAAAGCAAATGAAGTTAACTGTGAGAGCCAGTGTGGTGTAGTGGTTAAGAGCGGTGGACTCGTAATCTGGGGAACCGGGTTCGCTTCCCTGCTCCTCCACCTGCAGCTAGTCACACTTCTCTGAAGTCTCTCAGCCCCACTCACCTCACAGAGTGTTTGTTGTGGGGGAGGAAGGGAAAGGAGATTGTTGGCCGCTTTGAGACTCCTTAGGGTAGTGAGAAAGCGGGATATCAAATCCAAGCTCTTCTTCTTCTGCTATCCCCTCAGTGTGTCCCACGCTCTGCCTGGTCTGCCTAACAACGTACCTGAAAGTGAACTTGCTAAAAGCAGTATTCACAGAGCCACTTCCCCAGGTGCAGTCTAAGAGATGCCACCTTCCATCAATGCGGACAGCATTCCAGGCATGGTTGCTCTTCCCCTTTACGCTGCAGCTGCCTATCAAATACTGGCACTGTATCCCTGCAATACTGAGAGGGGAAGGAAGGTATTCAGGAACAGTGTTGCTACCAAGAGGACAAGTGGTTGCTTTCACCGCTTTGATAGGCTGGAGTGGCCGCCCTTCATTTTGCTGGATCAGAGAAAACAGCAATCAGGTTCTCCACAGATTCTCATTTGCTCCAATTTGGCAGGAAAACACAAGTTTTCCTGGGATGAAAGAACAACAACAACATTTGGACACGGACCTGGAAAGCCAGGACCTGTGCCTATAAAGCACAGAGCAAAGGTAAGTATGGATGAGGAACTAAGTCACACAGGGAAGAGACCCATTAAATTCAAGTAATTTTTAAGTCTATGGATTCCAGTGGATCTACTCAATTCAATGCAGCCCTATATATGCAAGTTTGCTTCAGGATCATTCCTCCACTTACATGGTGGGTCATGTTCCGGAACCCCATGCACATAAGCAAACATTGTGTAAGTAGGGTAAAGGTGAAGGTAAAGGTAAAGGTAAAGGTAAAGGTAAAGGACCCCTGAAAGTTAAGTCCAGTCACAGAGAACTCTGGGGTTGCGGCACTCATCTCACTTTACAGGCCGAGGGAGCCGGCATTTGTCCGCAGACAGTTTTTTCCGGGTCATGTGGCCAGGCTGACAAAGCCGCATCTGGCAAAACAGGACACCGAAACCAGAGCAGCGCACGGAAACGCCGTTTACCTTCCCGCTGGAGCGGTACCTATTTATCTACTTGCACTTTTTGGCATGTTTTCCAACTGCTAGGTTGGCAGGAGCTGGGACCGAGCAACGGGAGCTCACCCCGTCGTGGGGATTTGAACCGCCGACCTTCTGATCGGCAAGCCCAAGAGGCTCAGTGGTTTAGACCACAGCGCCACCCGTGTCCCTGTGTAAGTAGGGAGCACACACTAAAAAAAAGCTCATTTTTTCCTGCTCTCCAGCTCTCTCTCCCCACAACACTCCTTTCAACCAGAGTTGAAGCTCTGGAGCTGGCTGGAGGACCTGTGGAAAAGCAGCAGCAGCTGCCATGCTGTGACGTGTGTCAGCTACTAGGTGGGGAGGCTGAGCAGCCTAAACAAAGCCCCACTGTGCCTCCGTTCTCTTTGGGGCTTCCTCCGCTCCCACTGAAGTCCTCTTTGGGTTCTGGCGAGGGTCTCCTCATGAGCCATGAGGACTCTCCAGATCTCTCCCGCCATTTTCTGCTTAGAATCTATTGATTTACATATTTCCGAGGGCTGTCACGTGCGAGTTGATCACGCCTAAGCATGGAGATAGCTGCCTAGGGCAAGGGGTGGGGAACCTGTGGCTCTCCAGATCTCCTATCGCTACAGCCAAGTAACAACCACTTGCCATGATGGCTGGAGCCAACAGAAGTTACCTGCACATTTCTTGAAAGAGTCGAGCATATCCACCGCAAATAGCCTTTCCTGACTGAAGGACATCAGCTGGTTTAAATGACACCTTGTCCAGGTTATAGCAGCCTTCCACATCATATTCTGTAGAAATAAAGACAATGAGCACCCATTCTGATTTGCTTGTGGGGTGGCAACACTTTGCCACACTTTCCATCGTGTTTCTCAATATCTTTCCTGGTTGCCAAAATCTGACTGGGGGGTGGCGTGGCTTGTCTTGCAAGAGCTCCAAATGAACTTTTGATTGCACAACATGAATTTGCCCATATGTGATTGAATCACACCTCAAAAGAGAAAGTCTGGAAGCACTCGTAAATCTGCTTTGTGTAGACCCAGGGTCTTGTTGCCAAATAAAAATGCACACTGGTGCAAGGGTTAGGAGTCGGGAGACACCTCCTCTCCTCCCGTGCTGCGACCTTTACTTTATTTTGACAAAGTAATAAGAATAAATAAATAAGAATAAAAATGTGCACCCCACCAGCGAGACCATTCCATTGTAACTATCCAACCTCCCAAACTTTCAACACCTCTAGCGATGGTTTGACCCCTTTCCGTTGTAACAGTACAAATTCTACAAACACCCTCCATATCTCCTCAAAATCATTCCTCCTGCATATTCCCCGTCTTACCTTAATGGCACATGTTCATTTATCATTAATAGCTATGTATCCCACACCTCTTCATACCATTTTTCCATTTTATAGTCTGCTTGCCCCTTCCACTTGCTAGCTATCATAATTTGTGCAGCTTTCAATAAATTTGTGAGCGAGTCCTTCATAGCCTGCAAACCTTCCACCCCATCGTAAATTGATAATAATGCTACCGCGGCACTTTCAGTGAGCTTTAACCCAGTGATTTCTGTTATCAATGAGCACCTCCTGATCCCTTCTGAGATTCATGGCTGAACAGAGATCCCAGTCAAGCTCTGTGTGAGCCAAACACCAAATCACTGATCCACACAGGTTACAATCCAGAATCCTTTGTGCAAATGGAGCTGACATGACTGGCTATGAAATGGTGAAAATGCCCGAGACAGCTGCAAAGAAGCCATGCTCGGAGTAGACCCACTAAATTTAATGTCCATGAGTTACTTACATCCATTGATTTCAGCCGGTCTACTCTGAATATAACTTGCTTTGATATGACCTTACGTATCCATCTTCCTTGGCTGGCAATCACTGGACTGGGTGTCTGCTACAGAACTCTGCTACAGAGCTGGATTCATGGGCGCAGGGCAGTGACAAAGGCTGATCTTTTAATACCGGAAGTTGTCAGAGGCAAGGGGACTCAAGTATGCAGAAAGGTGGTACCCCCACCTACCTATATGGTGGCAGATCCACATCCAAATGGCTCGCACTTTCTCCAGGTCACTGGGGGCTTTTTGCAGCAAGACACTCACCAGGTTTTTCACGCTATTCCTGACATTCACCTGTTTCACAGAAGGTAAACAGACTTGGAAGCAGTTAATATGGACGAGGGGGTACCAGTTCCTTTCTTCTACCTAAGCCCACTTGTTTAAAGAAATTTTAGGGTGCAATCCTGCGTGCACTTACAAGAGTGTCTCTTGCTGAATTCACTGGGATTGCACAGTTAGTCGATTAAGTGTATGTGTTTTACTTGATTGATCAATCAAAGAATTTATTATACTTGCCAAAAATGTACCCTTGGGGGGGAAGTTGTTCTGAAGGGAGACGCATGATTAACCTTTCCTTTTTCCAGGGTTCACAGGCATGTTATTTCTACAATCTTCAGCTGAAACCCAAATCCTCCTTGCTACTGTCTCCCCACAAGTGCAGAGTTCCCCCATTGCTACTGGCAGAGGAACGGGGGGGAGCGCACTGCCCCCGGCCCCATCGGGGAGGGGGTACCATTGCGGCCGCCCCCGACATGCGCCGTGCACCCCCCCACGTGCCGGGCACCACGCCCCCAGGATGCATGTCACGCCCCCGCAGGCGATGTGCCACGCCCCCGGGACACACGCCAGCCACGCCCCTGCCTGCTCTCCGCCCCTGGTGCCAGAGCATGCAGCTTCGCCACTGCCCATCGCACCTTTGGGTGGGTGGAAGTACAACTGGGGGGGGGGCATTCTGGGGGCAGGGAGGGACCAAGGCAACCCTGGATCCTGGGCCGGCCCTACTGTTGTCACTTGACAGCACTGGGGGAAACCCAGGGCTGATTACTGCACCAGTATATTAATTTTATGCCAGTTTAATTCTGGCGAGGCCCCCCAGAGATTCCTGGGAGTTGTGGTTTGGCAAGGGCACTGAGAATTTTCTGTTAATGACTGCTAGCCTTGTTCACAGAAGTATAGTACTCGGAGTTCCCCGAGGAGAGGAAATAACTACCAAATCAATTTCGGTCTGTAGTATAAATACGATCGAAAGTGAATTGTGAAAGAGAGAGGAGTCGTTCAAACCCTTTCATATTGCCTATGATTGCTAGCTCTCCTCCGAATTGACTTTGGAGCTATCTCCTGAATTTTTAAAGCAAAGCAATGCTGCAAAATAACTAAATATGGGTGTATATACATGCATTTAATTCACGCACGCACACAGAGAGAAAGAGAATCCTGTGGTTTGTTAAGGGTTCTAGGATTTGTAGCTCTGTGAGGGGAAAACTACAGCTCCCATAGTTCTTTTGGGGAGTTGGTGTTCTTTAAATGCATGGTGTGTGCAGCGCATGTGAATAGGTGCTCCACCGTGTTAGTTTTCTGGAAAACAGGAGCAGGGTCTTGTGACTCATGATGTTCCCAGTTCGGACCTTCCATCTCAACAGAAGTAATTGCCTCCTATCAGGAGAGGACACTTGAAAGCACTCTCAAATTCCAAATGCACATTAAAAACCTCAGCATCCTAGCAAATTCCTTGCTGCATATATCACAATAAGAGACAGCATACCTTCTGTGCATAGGCATCCAGTTCCTTAAACTTTGCCAAGTCTATTTGTATTGATTTCTGATTGGATTTATCCCATGGATAATCTAGGAACAAAAATGGAAACGTCCTTCTTGAAACAGTGGGGAAAGGGAGGGGGAGCAGAGGATGACCTATGATGTGATTTAAAGGGTTGGAATACAGGGAACCAATAGGGAATAGAGATAGGGAGCCTTTTCTGCTTCTCCCCAAGGGAAATACAGCAGCAGGGAGTAGACCAACGTTGCTCTGCTTAAAAGGACACAGACAGAAGGAAGGAGAGGGAGAATGCTGAACCAGGTAGGATTTTGATCTGATCTTGCAAGACCACAAGGCGTATGGCATGGTTTGCACTTCCCACTGGAAGAGCTGGTACCTCCTTAGAGAAGCCCTCTTCGCCCCAAACATCTGGCTTTGATAGGAATCCCTTAAGCCCGGCTGCAAATTTCACTGCATCCGTCTGCAATGTGCATTCAACAGAACGCCAACTGCAAGCTCATTTCAGGAACTATAATGGTAGCATAACAAGAACACAAACAGGGCTGCTTGAGGTGAGGGAGGAAATGTACCCACCCACCCACATGCCACATATTGAAGCTCCAGCCTTAGAGGAAAAAATATAGTGCAGCTTTTCCCCCCAGCCAGAACTCACTGGAACTGAGTTCTGGCACCTCTCAGGTTGGTGCCATTGCCACTGTAAAAGAACAAGGGAAGCGTTCGTGGTGAGTTCTGGCACCTCTTTTTCTAGAAAAATAACACTGAGCGCAGTTAATTTTTACCATTCAAGCCTTGTTCCCAGGATATCCCAAGAGGCGGGTGCAGAGATGTAGCTTGGGGGGGGAGGGGGGCACTGGGCGCCACACCACAGGGGGCAGCACTTCCCGCGGGGCCAGAAGCGCGCCCGAGCCACGCATCTCTCCTGGGAGTGACGTGGTGGCTTGGGCCCCTGAGCGGCTAGCTACGCCACTGGGTGGTTGAGTGACGGGCTCATAAAATGATTTCCTAAGATACGCAGCACTACTAAGTAGTCTTAATATATACAGCAGGTGTAGGGGATCTTTGGCCCTCCAGATGCTGGGGAACTACAGCTCCCATAATCCCTGGCCATGCTTGCTGGGACTAACAGGTGTTGTCACCCAACAACATCTGGAGGGCCAAAGGTTCCCTGCAGCTGACACAGAGGATCCAGATCAATAGCCATACATAAGCTTCTATTTACCATACAGATCTTCTTCCTGAGGCAGCATTGATGCTTGTACTCCTCCCATCCTGAAAGCCTACTTGAAAGGCGCTCCTTGGTGCTTCGAGCCAGGAATGAAATGCCCAACTGGAGGGATGAGGGAAGAGCATGGCTTGATCTGGGTTTATCAAACCCTTCCTTGGAGACCTTGGCATTAGGAGACGAGTAGCAGGAAGAGCATCCATGAAGTCAAAACAAAGGGGGAAAGCATAACATGTTGGAGCAAACCAGCGCTGGAGTGTGTCAAAGTTCCCTGCGTGGGGAAGCGCAGATACAGAAGGTGTCCCCATTGCTCATTTCCTCTCCCCTCCTGTGGTTTCCAGCAACTGGTATTCAGAAGCATTTCTGCCTCCAACTGTGAAGGCAGAGCATAGCCATCAATGCTAGTAGCCATTGATAGCCCTCTCCTCCAAGGACGTGTCTAATGCTCTTTCAAAGCCATCGATGTTTCGAGGCCTTCACGGTCTCTTGTGGGAACAAGTTCCATAGTTTAACTATGTGCTCCATGAAAAAGAATATATATTTAGTAATTAGATGCTTCTTTGAGGTTAGCTATCCGACGCATCAGCCTTGTTAGAATTTCTATTTCGCTGCCAGGCCCCCACCCTATTTCTTGAAGCATCTAGCTAGAAGCTTGTGCCAGCTTCCTCAGGTTGGCTCTCTCCAGCTAGGCTGAATAGGTGGGAAACTTTTGGACTTTGCGTGCCAGATCCTTATTGGGATCTGTATCTTGGGTCAAAATCCCTTTCACTACCAACAAAGAGACATCAGGCCTAAAAGGGAGGAGGGAAAGAGCCTAATATCACTACAGTCTTGGAGAGTCTCCCCCTTTTAGGACTGCAGTGAGATCAGGCTTAAAGGAAGGAGGGGAAGCCTTCGGGAGCCCCCACCTCTCTCTTGAAGAGCTCAGCAAGCTTGGGCTTCACAGGGAAGGGAAGAAACCTCTCCCTCCTTTTTTAGTGCTCAGAAGGATCTGAAGGGATGGGCAATTCTACTTAGTACTGAGTATTGGCTCGCCAAAGAGCTCTCTGCCAGGAGTGCCATGGCTCAGCCCAACTGAATGGGATGTTCTGCGTTGATATGAAGGGGGAGCCATCCTGCTTAGCAATGGGTCCCTGGTTTCTGCATTTCTTCAGAGGATCCTGACAACTAGTCCCATGCTTTGAGGGCTGTGCAAAGAAAGCAGCTTTGGAAAGCCATGTCCTATCAGTCAAGCCTCACCCCTTACCTGCATGTGAGAATGGCCTCATGGACCAAATGGGGAAGACTTGGGGAGGGGGCAAGATGTGCTCAGAGGCCAGACGTTCCCCACCCCAAAATTTCACCTCAGGAACCGATGGACTCTTACTTTGCCTCACAATCGTTTTGAAATGTGCCGGGTTTTCGACGTTCGGGAGCCGAAACGTTCCAAAACGCAGGCGTTCGGGAGCTGAGCTTTGACTGTAATATATTGGCGTCCGCATGAAATCCGCCCCATCCCATTGTTGTCCCGTGTCTTTAAATGCAGGGTTTTCCCATCCTTTGGAAGTCCAAAAGGGGCATGATCTTTGTACTTAGCACACGACTGAGTGCTAGCAGTAGGAGGAAGTGCAGGGGCTGAGCCCCAGAACAAAATTCCCCCCATCACTGATTCTTGTTTCTTTTCTTATCAAGGCAAAATCCTACGTGTCTTTGCTTTTCGAAAGATCTCCAAGGGTACAAGGGGACCCCTCAGCTCAATTCTAGCAAGCGGGACAGTTCTTGAGTTTTGTGGTTACACATCAATAGTCAGCCAGTCTCCTGAAAGTGCCATGGGGCCTGTTATGTATTCAGTGGTCTTGAGTCTGGACTAAGGATTCTGAGCTCCTGTGTTCTGATTCGATACATGATATCCAATCACAGAACATTTCTGGATTTGGGCTTCTGCCATTGGCCCTTAAACTCTGAGTCATGATTCGCAGCTTGGAAGTTTAGACAGCCAATCACGTGGGGAGTGGGAGCGGTCCAGGTCTTCAGAAATGTCTATAAGCAGTTGCTTCGACCCTGTTGTCCAGTTCAGTTACCAATCAACTCCTGTTTTTGCTTATCTTTAATCTTTTCCGAGAGACTATCTATCACACAGGATCTTAGAAAGTTGTCCCAAAACAAAGTTTGTCCTCAATACTGTCCTCTTCACATATATGGGGACATTCACCACCTGCACAGGCTCAATGTTTCCACATATTAAAGTAGCAAAAGTCCACATTAGCGGCAATTGTGAATTGCCACAAGCAATCTTGATTGCTTCTTAGCCCTCTCTAAGCAACATACAAACACGTACTCTAATGTAATTATTCTGTTCTAGTTGGCAAGCGGCTGCTAAGGTCACTTTGGTTTGACATCAAGGTTACTAATAAAGAAATAGAGGTGTTATACTGTATATATATATATATATGGCAATTATATAAATAATGTGTGTGTGTGTATCTCATAAGTGCAATTGTCTCTAAAAACATTAACTTGCCAAATATGCAGATTTCCCCCAGTGCTTCTGCTTTGCTAGGGTATTGGCTTATGTGACGCAGTCCTTCCCTTTTGAAAAACATGAGACCGATTGCCAATGCAACTGTGTTCTGGATAGATGCTTCTAATCGATTTTACATGTTCCAGCGAGTGATGTTTCTGTGGATGTTCCAGTCAGTCAGTCCTACAGAATAAAACTCAGGCATATTTTAGCCATCACACCCGTCCTTCTTCAGCCTTAATGTCTGTTTCAGAAGCTGCCATCTGGGGTCATCTGGGAAGTGATCCTCAATAAACAGAGCAGGATGGGTAAAGAAGTAAAACTCATTGTATCTGCAAAAGAAGACCGTGGAATCATGCAGTCTTTCATAACATTTCTGAAATCAGAACCAGGGTGAAGCAGGCCAAGCTGTTGAAGAATGCGTATGGAATATTTACATGCCCAATTCAGATTTCAAGTAGAACTATAATTTAGCATGTAGAGAATGAGCCCTAGAGGGCCTCAGGCTCACACTCTTCCCACCCCCCTCCATCTCTGCCCACCTGCACAGAGTTTGGAACCGACCTCCTGGTTTAGATTAAGCAAAGTTTGTTGTCTCACCCAAATCCGACAAACAGCGCTTTATGTTAACTATGGTTTGACAAGCCGTCTTTGAACTATAGTTTACCTAGCTAGCTTGTTTAAACAAACCATGGCTAACATTAGCCACAGTTAAAGGTCTGCATTGAGGGCACAAGGAGAAGGGGACGACAGAGGACGAGATGGTTGGACAGTGTTCTCGAAGCTACCAGCATGAGTTTGACCAAACTGCGGGAGGCAGTGGAAGACAGGAGTGCCTGGCGTGCTCTTGTCCAGGGGGTCACGAAGAGTCGGACATGACTAAACGACTCAACAACAACAACAACTGAGGGTATTGGCGGCGAGCTTTGGCTCGATTGGCGGTTAGGCATTGGTAGGGGTATTGTTATGCAAATGAGGGGGGGAGGAAGTGCCATCACCTTCCCCCAAAGCAAAGGGTAGTCCAGTAAAGGATTCCGGGGGGCGTTGCCCTGTCCGAAGCCTATGGAGGTGTGGGCCTAAGGCACGCCCCCGAGCGGTGACGCCGGGGGAGATCCTAGTTGATGTACATCAGCAGGACTCCCCCTAGAATCATAGAACCATAGAATTGGAAGAGACCACAAGGGCCATCGAGTCCAACCCCCTGCCAAGCAGGAAACACCATCAGAGCACTCCTGACATATGGTTGTCAAGCCTCTGCTTAAAGACCTCCAAAGAAGGAGACTCCACCACACTCCTTGGCAGCAAATTCCACTGTCAAACAGCTCTTACTGTCAGGAAGTTCTTCCTAATGTTTAGGTGGAATCTTCTTTCTTGTAGTTTGGATCCATTGCTCCGTGTCCGCTTCTCTGGAGCAGCAGAAAACAACCTTTCTCCCTCCTCTATGTGACATCCTTTTATATATTTGAACATGGCTATCATATCACCCCTTAACCTCCTCTTCTCCAGGCTAAACATGCCCAGCTCCCTTAGCCGTTCCTCATAAGGCATCATTTCCAGGCCTTTGACCATTTTGGTTGCCCTCCTCTGGACACGTTCCAGTTTGTCAGTGTCCTTCTTGAACTGCGGCGCCCAGAACTGGACACAGTACTCCAGATGAGGTCTGACCAGAGCAGAATACAGTGGCACTATTACTTCCCTTGATCTAGATGCTATACTCCTATTGATGAGGCCCAGAATTGCATTGGCTTTTTTAGCTGCCTCGTCACAGTGTTGGCTCATGTCAAGTTTGTGGTCAACCAAGACTCCTAGATCCTTTTCACATGTACTGCTCTCAAGCCAGGTGTCCCCCATCTTGTATTTGTGCCTCTCATTTTTTTTGCCCAAGTGCAATACTTTACATTTCTCCCTGTTAAAATTCATCTTGTTTGTTTTGGCCCAGTTCTCTAATCTGTCAAGGTCGTTTTGAAGTGTGATCCTGTTGTGATCCTGTCCTCTGGGGTGTTAGCCACCCCTCCCAGTTTGGTGTCATCTGCAAATTTGATCAGGATGCCCTTGAGTCCATCATCCAAGTCGTTGATAAAGATGTTGAATAAGACCGGGCCCAAGACAGAACCCTGTGGCACCCCACTAGTCACTCTTCTCCAGGATGAAGAGGAACCATTGATGAGCACCCTTTGGGTTCGGTCAGTCAGCCAGTTACAAATCCACTGAGTGGTAGCATAGTCAAGACCGCATTTTACCAGCTTCTTTACAAGAATATCATGGGGCACCTTGTCAAATGCCTTGCTGAAATCAAGGTAGGCTACATCCACTGCGTTCCCTTCATCTACCAGGCTTGTAATTCTGTCAAAAAACGAGATCAGGTTAGTCTGACATGACTTCTTTTTCAGAAATCCATGCTGACTATTGGTGATCACAGCATTCCTTTCTAGGTGCTCACAGACTGTTTGCTTAATGATCTGCTCCAGAATCGTCCCTGGTATTGATGTCAGACTGACTGGGCGGTAATTATTTGGGTCCTCTCTTTCCCCCTTTTTGAAAATAGGGACAACATCTGCCCTCCTCCAGTCTGCCGGGACTTCGCCTGTTCTCCAGGAATTCTCAAAGATGACTGCCAGTGGTTCTGAGATCACATCTGCCAGTTCTTTTAATACTCTTGGATGCAGTTCATCTGGCCCTGGAGACTTGAATACATCTAAACTAGCCAAGCATTCTTGTACTATCTCCTTAGTTATTCTGGGCTGTGTTTCCTCTGCTGAATCATTTGCTCCAAATTTTTCAGGTCGGGCATTGTTTTCTTTATCGGAGAAGACTGAGGCAAAGAAGGCATGGAGGAGTTCAGCCCTTTCTGTGTCCCCTGTTTGCATTTCACCATCTTCTCCTCTGAGTGACCCCACTGTTTCTTTGTTCTTCCTTTTGCTACGGACATACCCATAAAAGCCTTTTTTGTTGCTTTTAACCTCTCTAGCAAGCCTGAGTTCATTCTGTGCTTTAGCTTTTCTGACTTTGTGTCTACACGTGCTGGCTATTTGTTTGAATTCCTCTTTGGTGGTTTCCCCCCTTTTCCATTTTTTGTACACATCCTTTTTTAATCTTAACTCAGTTAAAAGTTCTTTAGATAGCCACCCTGGCTTCTTTAGGCACCTTCCATGTTTCCGTCTCATTGGTATTGCCTGAAGTTGTGCTTTTACTATCTCCCTCTTAACAAACTGCCAGCCATCATGAACTCCCTTTCCTTTTAGTATTACTGTCCATGGGATCTCACCCAGCACTTCCCTAAGTTTTATGAAGTCGGCTTTCTTAAAGTCAAGAAATTGAGTCCTAGTATGCTTGGCTGCTCCTTTCCGCTGTATAGTAAACTTCAGAAGAGCATGATCACTCGCGCCTAATGATCCTTCCACTTCTACCCCACTAACCAGGTCATCAACATTGGTTAGGACCAGATCTGAAATGGCTGTTCCTCTTGTTGCTTCTCCCACTTTCTGGACAACGAAGTTGTCTGCAAGGCCAGTGAGGAATCTGTTTGACCTTATGCTCTTGGCTGAGTTTGACATCCAACAAATATCCGGGTAATTGAAGTCCCCCATTACTACTATCTCCCTTCCTTTTGCATGCTTGGCCATCTGTTCCAGGAAGGCATCATCTATGTCCTCCGTTTGGCTTGGGGATCTATAGTAAACTCCCACAATGAGGTCACTGTTATTCTTCTCTCCCTTAATTTTGAGCCAAATGCTCTCACTTTGGCTTTGAGGTTCTAAATCTTGGATCTCTTCACAGGTATACACATCCCTGACATATAACGCCACTCCTCCTCCTTTCTTGTCTGGTCTGTTTCTCTGAAATAGATTGTATCCCTCCATTATTACATTCCAATCGTGGGACTTATCCCACCAGGTTTCAGTGATGCCAATTATGTCATATTTAGTTTGCTGTCCCAAGAGCTCGAGCTCATCTTGTTTATTTCCCATGCTTTGCGCATTAGTCTACAGACATTGAAGTCCATTAATCATTCCCCCGTGTCTCTTATTTAAGGATTTTTTCCTCCCACCACTAGGTCTGCGTGCTGTTTGCTCCATTTGGTCTATGACATTTGGATGATCATCTTCATCAATTGATAGACTCCTACCTTCAGGAGCACTGTCTCCCTCCCCCACATTAGTCAGTTTAAAGCCCTCCTGATGAGGTTTCTGAGTTTTTTGGCAAAAACATTCCTCCCAACCGTTGTGAGGTGCAGCCCATCGCTTGCCAGAAGTCCATCTTCAAGAAACTGCAGTCCGTGATCTAAGAATCCAAACCGTTCCTGTTTACACCATTTGCGAAGCCAGCTGTTCACTTCCACTATTTTTCCCTCTCTCCCTGGGCCACGTCGTTCAACTGGGAGGACAGATGAGATGACAATTTGTGCATTTAATTGCTTCAATTTCCTGCCCAGAGCCTCGTAGTCTCTTTTGATCTTCTGGAGGCTATTGCTTGCAGTGTCATTGGTTCCCACATGAACCAAGAGGAAGGGGTATTTGTCAGTGGGTTTTATGATTCCTTGCAGTCGTTCAGTTACATCTTGGATCTTAGCCCCGGGGAGACAGCACACTTCCCGAGACATCTTGTCAGGCCCAGAGACCAACTAAGTTAGTTATTGGTATGAGCTTTCGTGTGCATGCACACTTCTTCAGATACCATGCACATGGAAGCTCATACCAATAACAAACTTAGTTGGTCTCTAAGGTGCTACTGGAAGGCATTTTTTTATTTTGTTTCAACTACGGCAGACCAGCATGGCTACCTACCTGTAACTTGTAATATGAAAGAAAGAAATGAGGCAGGCTGTGGCCACAGTTGGGTCTGTTAGCACTACTGAGCCATGGCTTTCCTGAAAAGTAAAGTAGTGGTCCCAGGTGACACTCAAAATAATTCTATTTTCGCCATCAAAATCCCACAATGCACATCCCTAATGAGGCAGACCGGACAGGACAAGAACAAGTGTGAAATGCAATGAGCTGGGAAGGCTGTTGTTTGGCTTCTGAAAACAGCAAAGTGAAGGAGGACCTTGTTAAAAAGAAAGAAGGAAGGAAGGAAGGAAGGAAGGAAGGAAGGAAGGAAGGAAGGAAGGAAGGAAGGAAAGAAAGAAAGAAAGAAAGAAAGAAAGAAAGAAAGAAAGAAAGAAAGAAAGAAAGAAAGAAAGAAAGAAAGAAAGAAGTGAAAGCAGCCACAGTCCCTTGATCACAAGGGTGTTGCGTGGCAAGTCCCCCTCCCCCCTTGAGAAATAAAGACACAGGACACGGTATATAAGGTTAATGGGCGAAACTTGGCCACAACTTTATTGATTGCAGGAATTGAGCGGTATTGGCTTAGGCATTGGTCCTATCAGCTAACTGGCTTCAACCCAATTGCATGAAGACCGGTGAGGGTTAACCACCAGTAGGGGGAGTCCTGCTGATGTACATCAACTAGGATCTCCCCCGGGGTCACCGCTCGGGGGCGTGCCTTAGGCCCACACCTCCATAGGCTTCGAACAGGGCAACGCCCCCCGGAATCCTTTACTGGACTACCCTTTGCTTTGGGGGAAGGTGATGGCACTTCCTCCCCCCCTCATTTGCATAACAATACCCCTACCAATGCCTAACCGCCAATCGAGCCAAAGCTCGCCGCCAATACCCTCAGTTGTTGTTGTTGTTGAGTCGTTTAGTCATGTCCGACTCTTCGTGACCCCCTGGACAAGAGCACGCCAGGCACTCCTGTCTTCCACTGCCTCCCGCAGTTTGGTCAAACTCATGCTGGTAGCTTCGAGAACACTGTCCAACCATCTCGTCCTCTGTCGTCCCCTTCTCCTTGTGCCCTCAATGCAGACCTTTAACTGTGGCTAATGTTAGCCATGGTTTGTTTAAACAAGCTAGCTAGGTAAACTATAGTTCAAAGACGGCTTGTCAAACCATAGTTAACATAAAGCGCTGTTTGTCGGATTTGGGTGAGACAACAAACTTTGCTTAATCTAAACCAGGAGGTCGGTTCCAAACTCTGTGCAGGTGGGCAGAGATGGAGGGGGGTGGGAAGAGTGTGAGCCTGAGGCCCTCTAGGGCTCATTCTCTACATGCTAAATTATAGTTCTACTTGAAATCTGAATTGGGCATGTAAATATTCCATACGCATTCTTCAACAGCTTGGCCTGCTTCACCCTGGTTCTGATTTCAGAAATGTTATGAAAGACTGCATGATTCCACGGTCTTCTTTTGCAGATACAATGAGTTTTACTTCTTTACCCATCCTGCTCTGTTTATTGAGGATCACTTCCCAGATGACCCCAGATGGCAGCTTCTGAAACAGACATTAAGGCTGAAGAAGGACGGGTGTGATGGCTAAAATATGCCTGAGTTTTATTCTGTAGGACTGACTGACTGGAACATCCACAGAAACATCACTCGCTGGAACATGTAAAATCGATTAGAAGCATCTATCCAGAACACAGTTGCATTGGCAATCGGTCTCATGTTTTTCAAAAGGGAAGGACTGCGTCACATAAGCCAATACCCTAGCAAAGCAGAAGCACTGGGGGAAATCTGCATATTTGGCAAGTTAATGTTTTTAGAGACAATTGCACTTATGAGATACACACACACACATTATTTATATAATTGCCATATATATATATATATATACAGTATAACACCTCTATTTCTTTATTAGTAACCTTGATGTCAAACCAAAGTGACCTTAGCAGCCGCTTGCCAACTAGAACAGAATAATTACATTAGAGTACGTGTTTGTATGTTGCTTAGAGAGGGCTAAGAAGCAATCAAGATTGCTTGTGGCAATTCACAATTGCCGCTAATGTGGACTTTTGCTACTTTAATATGTGGAAACATTGAGCCTGTGCAGGTGGTGAATGTCCCCATATATGTGAAGAGGACAGTATTGAGGACAAACTTTGTTTTGGGACAGCTTTCTAAGATCCTGTGTGATAGATAGTCTCTCGGAAAAGATTAAAGATAAGCAAAAACAGGAGTTGATTGGTAACTGAACTGGACAACGGGGTCGAAGCAACTGCTTATAGACATTTCTGAAGACCTGGACCGCTCCCACTCCCCACGTGATTGGCTGTCTAAACTTCCAAGCTGCGAATCATGACTCAGAGTTTAAGGGCCAATGGCAGAAGCCCAAATCCAGAAATGTTCTGTGATTGGATATCATGTATCGAATCAGAACACAGGAGCTCAGAATCCTTAGTCCAGACTCAAGACCACTGAATACATAACAGGCCCCATGGCACTTTCAGGAGACTGGCTGACTATTGATGTGTAACCACAAAACTCAAGAACTGTCCCGCTTGCTAGAATTGAGCTGAGGGGTCCCCTTGTACCCTTGGAGATCTTTCGAAAAGCAAAGACACGTAGGATTTTGCCTTGATAAGAAAAGAAACAAGAATCAGTGATGGGGGGAATTTTGTTCTGGGGCTCAGCCCCTGCACTTCCTCCTACTGCTAGCACTCAGTCGTGTGCTAAGTACAAAGATCATGCCCCTTTTGGACTTCCAAAGGATGGGAAAACCCTGCATTTAAAGACACGGGACAACAATGGGATGGGGCGGATTTCATGCGGACGCCAATATATTACAGTCAAAGCTCAGCTCCCGAACGCCTGCGTTTTGGAACGTTTCGGCTCCCGAACGTCGAAAACCCGGTACATTTCAAAACGATTGTGAGGCAAAGTAAGAGTCCATCGGTTCCTGAGGTGAAATTTTGGGGTGGGGAACGTCTGACCTCTGAGCACATCTTGCCCCCTCCCCAAGTCTTCCCCATTTGGTCCATGAGGCCATTCTCACATGCAGGTAAGGGGTGAGGCTTGACTGATAGGACATGGCTTTCCAAAGCTGCTTTCTTTGCACAGCCCTCAAAGCATGGGACTAGTTGTCAGGATCCTCTGAAGAAATGCAGAAACCAGGGACCCATTGCTAAGCAGGATGGCTCCCCCTTCATATCAACGCAGAACATCCCATTCAGTTGGGCTGAGCCATGGCACTCCTGGCAGAGAGCTCTTTGGCGAGCCAATACTCAGTACTAAGTAGAATTGCCCATCCCTTCAGATCCTTCTGAGCACTAAAAAAGGAGGGAGAGGTTTCTTCCCTTCCCTGTGAAGCCCAAGCTTGCTGAGCTCTTCAAGAGAGAGGTGGGGGCTCCCGAAGGCTTCCCCTCCTTCCTTTAAGCCTGATCTCACTGCAGTCCTAAAAGGGGGAGACTCTCCAAGACTGTAGTGATATTAGGCTCTTTCCCTCCTCCCTTTTAGGCCTGATGTCTCTTTGTTGGTAGTGAAAGGGATTTTGACCCAAGATACAGATCCCAATAAGGATCTGGCACGCAAAGTCCAAAAGTTTCCCACCTATTCAGCCTAGCTGGAGAGAGCCAACCTGAGGAAGCTGGCACAAGCTTCTAGCTAGATGCTTCAAGAAATAGGGTGGGGGCCTGGCAGCGAAATAGAAATTCTAACAAGGCTGATGCGTCGGATAGCTAACCTCAAAGAAGCATCTAATTACTAAATATATATTCTTTTTCATGGAGCACATAGTTAAACTATGGAACTTGTTCCCACAAGAGACCGTGAAGGCCTCGAAACATCGATGGCTTTGAAAGAGCATTAGACACGTCCTTGGAGGAGAGGGCTATCAATGGCTACTAGCATTGATGGCTATGCTCTGCCTTCACAGTTGGAGGCAGAAATGCTTCTGAATACCAGTTGCTGGAAACCACAGGAGGGGAGAGGAAATGAGCAATGGGGACACCTTCTGTATCTGCGCTTCCCCACGCAGGGAACTTTGACACACTCCAGCGCTGGTTTGCTCCAACATGTTATGCTTTCCCCCTTTGTTTTGACTTCATGGATGCTCTTCCTGCTACTCACCTCCTAATGCCAAGGTCTCCAAGGAAGGGTTTGATAAACCCAGATCAAGCCATGCTCTTCCCTCATCCCTTTAGTTGGGCATTTCATTCCTGGCTCGAAGCACCAAGGAGCGCCTTTCAAGTAGGCTTTCAGGATGGGAGGAGTACAAGCATCAATGCTGCCTCAGGAAGAAGATCTGTATGGTAAATAGAAGCTTATGTATGGCTATTGATCTGGATCCTCTGTGTCAGCTGCAGGGAACCTTTGGCCCTCCAGATGTTGTTGGGTGACAACACCTGTTAGTCCCAGCAAGCATGGCCAGGGATTATGGGAGCTGTAGTTCCCCAGCATCTGGAGGGCCAAAGATCCCCTACACCTGCTGTATATATTAAGACTACTTAGTAGTGCTGCGTATCTTAGGAAATCATTTTATGAGCCCGTCACTCAACCACCCAGTGGCGTAGCTAGCCGCTCAGGGGCCCAAGCCACCACGTCACTCCCAGGAGAGATGCGTGGCTCGGGCGCGCTTCTGGCCCCGCGGGAAGTGCTACCCCCTGTGGTGTGGCGCCCAGTGCCCCCCTCCCCCCCCAAGCTACATCTCTGCACCCGCCTCTTGGGATATCCTGGGAACAAGGCTTGAATGGTAAAAATTAACTGCGCTCAGTGTTATTTTTCTAGAAAAAGAGGTGCCAGAACTCACCACGAACGCTTCCCTTGTTCTTTTACAGTGGCAATGGCACCAACCTGAGAGGTGCCAGAACTCAGTTCCAGTGAGTTCTGGCTGGGGGGAAAAGCTGCACTATATTTTTTCCTCTAAGGCTGGAGCTTCAATATGTGGCATGTGGGTGGGTGGGTACATTTCCTCCCTCACCTCAAGCAGCCCTGTTTGTGTTCTTGTTATGCTACCATTATAGTTCCTGAAATGAGCTTGCAGTTGGCGTTCTGTTGAATGCACATTGCAGACGGATGCAGTGAAATTTGCAGCCGGGCTTAAGGGATTCCTATCAAAGCCAGATGTTTGGGGCGAAGAGGGCTTCTCTAAGGAGGTACCAGCTCTTCCAGTGGGAAGTGCAAACCATGCCATACGCCTTGTGGTCTTGCAAGATCAGATCAAAATCCTACCTGGTTCAGCATTCTCCCTCTCCTTCCTTCTGTCTGTGTCCTTTTAAGCAGAGCAACGTTGGTCTACTCCCTGCTGCTGTATTTCCCTTGGGGAGAAGCAGAAAAGGCTCCCTATCTCTATTCCCTATTGGTTCCCTGTATTCCAACCCTTTAAATCACATCATAGGTCATCCTCTGCTCCCCCTCCCTTTCCCCACTGTTTCAAGAAGGACGTTTCCATTTTTGTTCCTAGATTATCCATGGGATAAATCCAATCAGAAATCAATACAAATAGACTTGGCAAAGTTTAAGGAACTGGATGCCTATGCACAGAAGGTATGCTGTCTCTTATTGTGATATATGCAGCAAGGAATTTGCTAGGATGCTGAGGTTTTTAATGTGCATTTGGAATTTGAGAGTGCTTTCAAGTGTCCTCTCCTGATAGGAGGCAATTACTTCTGTTGAGATGGAAGGTCCGAACTGGGAACATCATGAGTCACAAGACCCTGCTCCTGTTTTCCAGAAAACTAACACGGTGGAGCACCTATTCACATGCGCTGCACACACCATGCATTTAAAGAACACCAACTCCCCAAAAGAACTATGGGAGCTGTAGTTTTCCCCTCACAGAGCTACAAATTCTAGAACCCTTAACAAACCACAGGATTCTCTTTCTCTCTGTGTGCGTGCGTGAATTAAATGCATGTATATACACCCATATTTAGTTATTTTGCAGCATTGCTTTGCTTTAAAAATTCAGGAGATAGCTCCAAAGTCAATTCGGAGGAGAGCTAGCAATCATAGGCAATATGAAAGGGTTTGAACGACTCCTCTCTCTTTCACAATTCACTTTCGATCGTATTTATACTACAGACCGAAATTGATTTGGTAGTTATTTCCTCTCCTCGGGGAACTCCGAGTACTATACTTCTGTGAACAAGGCTAGCAGTCATTAACAGAAAATTCTCAGTGCCCTTGCCAAACCACAACTCCCAGGAATCTCTGGGGGGCCTCGCCAGAATTAAACTGGCATAAAATTAATATACTGGTGCAGTAATCAGCCCTGGGTTTCCCCCAGTGCTGTCAAGTGACAACAGTAGGGCCGGCCCAGGATCCAGGGTTGCCTTGGTCCCTCCCTGCCCCCAGAATGCCCCCCCCCAGTTGTACTTCCACCCACCCAAAGGTGCGATGGGCAGTGGCGAAGCTGCATGCTCTGGCACCAGGGGCGGAGAGCAGGCAGGGGCGTGGCTGGCGTGTGTCCCGGGGGCGTGGCACATCGCCTGCGGGGGCGTGACATGCATCCTGGGGGCGTGGTGCCCGGCACGTGGGGGGGTGCACGGCGCATGTCGGGGGCGGCCGCAATGGTACCCCCTCCCCGATGGGGCCGGGGGCAGTGCGCTCCCCCCCGTTCCTCTGCCAGTAGCAATGGGGGAACTCTGCACTTGTGGGGAGACAGTAGCAAAGAGGATTTGGGTTTCAGCTGAAGATTGTAGAAATAACATGCCTGTGAACCCTGGAAAAAGGAAAGGTTAATCATGCGTCTCCCTTCAGAACAACTTCCCCCCCAAGGGTACATTTTTGGCAAGTATAATAAATTCTTTGATTGATCAATCAAGTAAAACACATACACTTAATCGACTAACTGTGCAATCCCAGTGAATTCAGCAAGAGACACTCTTGTAAGTGCACGCAGGATTGCACCCTAAAATTTCTTTAAACAAGTGGGCTTAGGTAGAAGAAAGGAACTGGTACCCCCTCGTCCATATTAACTGCTTCCAAGTCTATTTACCTTCTGTGAAACAGGTGAATGTCAGGAATAGCGTGAAAAACCTGGTGAGTGTCTTGCTGCAAAAAGCCCCCAGTGACCTGGAGAAAGTGCGAGCCATTTGGATGTGGATCTGCCACCATATAGGTAGGTGGGGGTACCACCTTTCTGCATACTTGAGTCCCCTTGCCTCTGACAACTTCCGGTATTAAAAGATCAGCCTTTGTCACTGCCCTGCGCCCATGAATCCAGCTCTGTAGCAGAGTTCTGTAGCAGACACCCAGTCCAGTGATTGCCAGCCAAGGAAGATGGATACGTAAGGTCATATCAAAGCAAGTTATATTCAGAGTAGACCGGCTGAAATCAATGGATGTAAGTAACTCATGGACATTAAATTTAGTGGGTCTACTCCGAGCATGGCTTCTTTGCAGCTGTCTCGGGCATTTTCACCATTTCATAGCCAGTCATGTCAGCTCCATTTGCACAAAGGATTCTGGATTGTAACCTGTGTGGATCAGTGATTTGGTGTTTGGCTCACACAGAGCTTGACTGGGATCTCTGTTCAGCCATGAATCTCAGAAGGGATCAGGAGGTGCTCATTGATAACAGAAATCACTGGGTTAAAGCTCACTGAAAGTGCCGCGGTAGCATTATTATCAATTTACGATGGGGTGGAAGGTTTGCAGGCTATGAAGGACTCGCTCACAAATTTATTGAAAGCTGCACAAATTATGATAGCTAGCAAGTGGAAGGGGCAAGCAGACTATAAAATGGAAAAATGGTATGAAGAGGTGTGGGATACATAGCTATTAATGATAAATGAACATGTGCCATTAAGGTAAGACGGGGAATATGCAGGAGGAATGATTTTGAGGAGATATGGAGGGTGTTTGTAGAATTTGTACTGTTACAACGGAAAGGGGTCAAACCATCGCTAGAGGTGTTGAAAGTTTGGGAGGTTGGATAGTTACAATGGAATGGTCTCGCTGGTGGGGTGCACATTTTTATTCTTATTTATTTATTCTTATTACTTTGTCAAAATAAAGTAAAGGTCGCAGCACGGGAGGAGAGGAGGTGTCTCCCGACTCCTAACCCTTGCACCAGTGTGCATTTTTATTTGGCAGCAAGACCCTGGGTCTACACAAAGCAGATTTACGAGTGCTTCCAGACTTTCTCTTTTGAGGTGCGATTCAATCACATATGGGCAAATTCATGTTGTGCAATCAAAAGTTCATTTGGAGCTCTTGCAAGACAAGCCACGCCACCCCCCAGTCAGATTTTGGCAACCAGGAAAGATATTGAGAAACACGATGGAAAGTGTGGCAAAGTGTTGCCACCCCACAAGCAAATCAGAATGGGTGCTCATTGTCTTTATTTCTACAGAATATGATGTGGAAGGCTGCTATAACCTGGACAAGGTGTCATTTAAACCAGCTGATGTCCTTCAGTCAGGAAAGGCTATTTGCGGTGGATATGCTCGACTCTTTCAAGAAATGTGCAGGTAACTTCTGTTGGCTCCAGCCATCATGGCAAGTGGTTGTTACTTGGCTGTAGCGATAGGAGATCTGGAGAGCCACAGGTTCCCCACCCCTTGCCCTAGGCAGCTATCTCCATGCTTAGGCGTGATCAACTCGCACGTGACAGCCCTCGGAAATATGTAAATCAATAGATTCTAAGCAGAAAATGGCGGGAGAGATCTGGAGAGTCCTCATGGCTCATGAGGAGACCCTCGCCAGAACCCAAAGAGGACTTCAGTGGGAGCGGAGGAAGCCCCAAAGAGAACGGAGGCACAGTGGGGCTTTGTTTAGGCTGCTCAGCCTCCCCACCTAGTAGCTGACACACGTCACAGCATGGCAGCTGCTGCTGCTTTTCCACAGGTCCTCCAGCCAGCTCCAGAGCTTCAACTCTGGTTGAAAGGAGTGTTGTGGGGAGAGAGAGCTGGAGAGCAGGAAAAAATGAGCTTTTTTTTAGTGGGTGCTCCCTACTTACACAGGGACACGGGTGGCGCTGTGGTCTAAACCACTGAGCCTCTTGGGCTTGCCGATCAGAAGGTCGGCGGTTCGAATCCCCACGACGGCGTGAGCTCCCGTTGCTCGGTCCCAGCTCCTGCCAACCTAGCAGTTGGAAAACATGCCAAAAAGTGCAAGTAGATAAATAGGTACCGCTCCGGCGGGAAGGTAAACGGCGTTTCCGTGCGCTGCTCTGGTTTCGGTGTTCTGTTGCGCCAGAGGCGGCTTTGTCAGGCTGGCCACATGACCCGGAAAAAACTGTCTGCGGACAAACGCCGGCTCCCTCGGCCTGTAAAGTGAGATGAGTGCCGCAACCCCAGAGTTCTCTGTGACTGGACTTAACTTTCAGGGGTCCTTTACCTTTACCTTTACCTTTACCTTTACCTTTACCTTTACCTTTACCTTTACCTTTACCTTTACCTTTACCTTTACCCTACTTACACAATGTTTGGTTATGTGCATGGGGTTCCGGAACATGACCCACCATCTAAGTGGAGGAATGATCCTGAAGCAAACTTGCATATATAGGGCTGCATTGAATTGCGTAGATCCACTGGAATCCATAGACTTAAAAATTACTTGAATTTAATGGGTCTCTTCCCTGTGTGACTTAGTTCCTCATCCATACTTACCTTTGCTCTGTGCTTTATAGGCACAGGTCCTGGCTTTCCAGGTCCGTGTCCAAATGTTGTTGTTGTTCTTTCATCCCAGGAAAACTTGTGTTTTCCTGCCAAATTGGAGCAAATGAGAAACTGTGGAGAACCTGATTGCTGTTTTCTCTGATCCAGCAAAATGAAGGGCGGCCACTCCAGCCTATCAAAGCGGTGAAAGCAACCACTTGTCCTCTTGGTAGCAACACTGTTCCTGAATACCTTCCTTCCCCTCTCAGTATTGCAGGGATACAGTGCCAGTATTTGATAGGCAGCTGCAGCGTAAAGGGGAAGAGCGACCATGCCTGGAATGCTGTCCGCATTGATGGAAGGTGGCATCTCTTAGACTGCACCTGGGGAAGTGGCTCTGTGAATACTGCTTTTAGCAAGTTCACTTTCAGGTACGTTGTTAGGCAGACCAGGCAGAGCGTGGGACACACTGAGGGGATAGCAGAAGAAGAAGAGCTTGGATTTGATATCCCGCTTTCTCACTACCCTAAGGAGTCTCAAAGCGGCCAACAATCTCCTTTCCCTTCCTCCCCCACAACAAACACTCTGTGAGGTGAGTGGGGCTGAGAGACTTCAGAGAAGTGTGACTAGCCCAAGGTCACCCAGCAGCTGCAGGTGGAGGAGCAGGGAAGCGAACCCGGTTCCCCAGATTACGAGTCCACCGCTCTTAACCACTACACCACACTGGCTCTCACAGTTAACTTCATTTGCTTTCAGGTGGTTTTGTTTTGCTTGGACCACTTGTCAGAGTTTGCAATTTGATGGCCGCAGGGCTGATTAATGTAAGCAAGTGCAATAAGAATGCTGCAGCTAGGTTGGTGACTGGGAGCGGCCGCTGAGACCATATAACACCGGCCCTGAAAGACCTACATTGGCTCCCAGTAGATTTCCAAGCACAATTCAAAGTGTTGGTGCTGACCTCTAAAGCCCTAAATGGCCTCGGCCCAGTATACCTGAAGGAGTGTCTCCACCCCCATCCTTCAGCCTGAGGTCCAGCTCTGAGGGCCTTCTGGCAGTTCCCTCACTGTGAGAAGTGAGGTTACAGGGAACCAGGCCTTCTCAGTAGTGGCGCCCGCCCTGTGGAACGCCCTCCCATCAGATGTCAAGGAAATACAATAACTATCTGACTTTTAGAAGACATCTGAAGGCAGCCCTGTTTAGGGAAGTTTTTAATCTTTGAAGTGTTATTCCGTGCAGAGTGGCTGTGGAGGCCCGGCCAGATGGGTGGGGGTATAAGTAATATTTCATTATTATTATTATTATTATTATTATTATTATTATTATTATTATTAAGCCATGGGCATGGAGTGTCCTGATGGCAGGGATAGATACCATCTATTTATCCTCTTTGAACAGTTCTGGAGTGTTGTGCTTATTCTGGGCTACATGTGTAAAATCTGGGGATTCTGGAGGCTGGATTGTTGCAACACAGCAGCTTCCTCAACCAGATGCCCTCCAGCTGCTCTGGATCACCACTCTGTTTGCCTGTCTGGCCCTGGTGCTGATTTAGGCAATATTATGAAATACTAGACTATTGCGCCTTCTCCTTTTGCAGGTACGATGAGTTTTACTTCCTTACTCACCCCGCTCTGTTTATTAAGAAGCACTTCCCTGAGGACCCCAAGTGGCAGCTTCTGAAACAGACGGTGACACTGGAGCATCAGCATGATCTGACTTAAATGCAGAAGGACTGACCGTCGCAGTCATAAGAACATCAACCACTGAAAATGGGTAAAGCCAATTAGAAGCCTCTGTCTTGTTCCCTTTGATATCACAGTTACATCCACAATCAGCCTCATGTACAAGCTGTTACTGCAGTGTATATAACAGGGATGGAGAACCAGAGGCCCTTTCAGAGGTCCTGCACTACAACTTATCCAGAATGCGGCAGCTAGACTGGTGACTGGGAGCGGCCGCCCAGACCACAGAACTTGAAAGACCTACATTGGCTCCCAGTCCATTTCCGAGCACAATTCAAAGTGTTGGTGCTGACCTTGAAAGCCGCCTAAACGGCCTCGGTCCAGTAGACCTGAAGGAGCGTCTCCACCCCCATCGTTCTGCCCGGACACTGAGGTCCAGCGCCGAGGGCCTTCTGGCGGTTCCCTCACTGCGAGATGCCAAGTTACAGGGAACCAGGCAGAGGGCCTTCTCGGTAGTGGCTCCCGTCCTGTGGAACGCCCTCCCATCAGATGTCAAAGGAATAAACAACTACCTGATGTTTAGAAGACATCTGAAGGCAGCCCTGTTTAGGGAAGTTTTTTAATGACTGATGTTTTAATGTATTTTTAAGCTCCTGTTGCAAGCCGTCCACAGTGGCTGGGGAGACCTGGCTGGGCGGGCGGGCGGGGTATAAGTAATAAATGATGATGATGATGATGATGATGTCCCATCATCCCTGACTATCATGTGGTTGATGGGACATAAGAATTCAGCAACATCTGGAGGAAATCAGATTGGCGAAGGCTTGTTTAGCACACCACCCCAGACTCTCAGCTGTGGTTAACGTTATAAAGTTATAGAGTTATTATAGAGTTGGAAGGGACCACAAGTGTCATTTTGCCTAACCCCCAGCAATGCAGGATTATTATTTTTGCCCCGTGTGAGGCTCAAACCCACGACCCTGAGATTAAGAGTTTAAACAAGCTAGCTGGATGAGCCATGGTTTAAAGATGGCTTATCAAACCAATCAACCATGGTTAACAATAAGCATAGTTCATCAGATTTGGGTGAGGCACAAGCTGTGGTTAAGCCTAACGAGGATGTAGTTTCCAAACTCTTCACCGCTTGTGTAGAGGGAGGAGGGGGGGAATGTGTGAGCCCAAGGCTTGCTTTGGCTCATTCCCAGCATACTAAACCATGGTTTCACTTGACATCTGAACTGGGTCTGTAAGTATTCCATGCTCTACCTTAGATACCTTTGTTTGCCCCTATTGCTGATTTAGATAGTGTTGCTAAATACTGCACTATTGACCTCTCTTTTTCAGGTACCATGTGATTTACTTCCTCAACCATCCTGTTCTGATTATTAGCACTTCCCAGATGATCCCAAATGGCAGCTTCTGAAGCAGACTTCTGCACCTGCAGCAGCTTGAATGGAATCCGCCTACCGTGTAATTTGATATCCTTCAAGGACAGTCACTTGTCTCGGGCATCACTGCTAAACTGACCACGGTTTTGATGCACAGGGTTTTTAGCTTGACACAAAGTTTTTAAAAATGGAAAACATATATAATATATATAACATGATACTTGTTTCAATGAGCTAAAATCGATTGCAGTAGCTATTTACAAATTTACAGTATAACAAAGAAATCGGGGAGGTGTTCCAGGATTTCTTTTTAAAGGCCGTATCAAAAAATGAGTAAAGTGGGAAACCCTAGATGGATTTTGAAAAGCAGATAATGAAAGGGTACAATTAATCTTTAGGCATAAACTTGTTCATATAAAAATGTGTTGAATCCCGCCCCCCATCCTTTACAGTACAGCAACACAAATCATTAGCATTTTATCCACCATATTCTTGAGACACCCTAATGTGGTCCTATCCATTCACTTAAAGTAGTAGCAGATTTTTTTTATATATAGCAAACAGTAAATAAAAAGAGTACAATCCATAAATTGGTGCAAACTTTTGGGGCTTGCCTTTGATTTCCCAGTGTGTTTGTAAATGCAATAAAGTTTCACTGTTCTCCGCCAAATGTGTCCTTGTGTTTTGTTCCTCTTGCTTGATTCAGTTGTTTAATATGTGGCAATCTAATAAATTTACAGTCGTACCTTGGATCCCGAACGCCTTGCAAGTCGAACGTTTTGGCTCCCAAAAGCTGCAAGCCCGGAAGTGAGTGTTCCGGTTTGCGAACGTTATTTGGAACCCGAACGTCCAACGCGGCCTACGAGGCTTCCGACTGGAAGCCACGGCTTGGTTCCCAAACATTTTGGAAGACGAACGGACTTCCAGAACGGATTCCGTTCGACTTCCGAGGTACGACTGTACCTACAGCATGATCACATCTTACGCGCAGAGGCATATCTAGGGGTTCTCTATGTAGAGGTGAAGGGGGTAAGGTCCTGAAAACTGCTGCTACTTAGGGGTCTAAAACAGATACATTTTTACTAAGCTTTAAGACACTTACAACTGTTATTTTATAGTGCAGAGCAACAGGGACAGAAGGAACCATGAGAGAAGCGATGACTGGCTTCACGGTTTTTCCCACATAATGGTTTTTTATACGGCACGCACACACATTGTGATTAATATTATGGCACTGTTACCACGCTGTGGACTTCAAACTTATTTCCTCACCCCCAAATGTATTGATACATTGCCCAGCCTTAAAGTATGTGTGTGTGCTCTATGCAAAAATCACCATGCGGGGAAAACTGTGAAGCCAGCTAGTGCCTCTACATAGCTCCATCCTGATTGCAGACATGGTGATATATTGGTACATTGCAAAATTTAGCTGGTGCTCTATCCCGATTTTGAAAACCAGGTAACATCTAGCCCTCCTCTCGACCCTTGTTATTCTTCGAAAAGAATTTGTCTAAGTTTGCTTAAGTAAGTGGCTTAAAAGTGTGGGTTTGGATTAAGAAAAGAGGAGAAATGATTCCCTACAACAGGTAACTTATCAGTTTTCGTGAAAGGTGTCAACTTTGAGAGAAAGCAGTATTATTTGTGATGGCTAAAAGGTAACGGGACCCCTGACCGTTAGGTCCAGTCGCGGACGACTCTGCGGTTGCGCGCTCATCTCGCTCTATAGGCCGAGGGAGCCGGCATGTGTCCGCAGACAGTTTTTCTGGGTCATGTGGCCAGCATGTGGCCAGCATGACTGGCGAACCAGAGCAGCGCACGGAAATGCCGTTTACCTTCCCGCCGGAGCGGTACCTATCTATCTACTTGTACTTTGACGTGCTTTCGAACTGCTAGGTTGGCAGGAGCAGGGACCGAGCAACGGGAGCTCACCCCGTCGCGGGGATTCGAACCGCCGACCTTCTGATCGGCAAGCCCAAGAGGCTCAGTGGTTTAGACCACAGCACCACCCGCGTCCCTACACAACACAAAACACTGTTGCTGTCTGTAGGTTTTATTTTTATATTTTTTACCTTATATTTTGGAAATGTACATCCAGGTTTTATTTCCTTTAAATTGGGGGGGGGGGGACCAAGAGAGTGGGGCCCTAAACTATAGCTTGTTTAGCTTACATGTAAATACGGCACTAGGGGCTGCCTGCCCTGCTCACTCTGCTAAGCCTAGACTAACCGATCCAATAGGAATCCAACCCCTCCGACCATCCAACATTGTGTCCTACATTTCTAAGCAGTGAAAAGTTCTGGAGCAGCAATACAGGGAGAAAGGGTACCAGGGGTAGGGGGGCTTGTAAACTGGCCACATATGGTTGATCTGTCTGGACTGAGATCAAGTCATACTCAAGCCACAAAGCTCTGTTTTGACGCTTCGTTCTTTGCTTGAATTCCCCAGAATTCCCCCTCGCTCTCTAAACCGAAAGCACAAGCATTTCCTCCACCCTCTACTTAATGAGGTCAAGGCGAACAAGTGAAATGTTGAGGGCTAGTCACTTGTGGGCTTATTTGCAAAGCTACGGTAGGCCCTGCATTATTTTCAGCATGGTGGCTAAGTTTTGATTTGTAACCAGAAATTCCTAGAGGTCTTTCCTAAAGCAAAGACACATAGAATTGTGCTGTTCCTCTGTAAGAAAAAGAAATAATAATCTTTTGTTATAGTTTTATCTGTCTCCCAAATATGATTTGGGAAATTTATTCTGGGGCTCAGCACTAATACATGTTTCTTGTACTACGTGCAAAGGGGTTTCTCGATCATGCCCATTTTGGACTTTCTGAGGACTGAAAAACCCTGAATTTAAAGGGCAAAAGGTCCAGGAGAACAATGGGGTGGGAAGTATCTCATCTGAAGGCCCATATATTCATGGGGAGACAGGGTGATGCAAATCTAGTCTAGACTGCAGATTCTGCTCTGGTGCAGGCAAGTCCTAAGTCCATAGTGTGGACACAGCCAGCCTCCAAAGCTGCTTCAGGCTGCAATTCTAAACCCACTTGCCTGAGAGTAAGCCCCACCAAATTCAATCAGACTTACAGTTGTACCTTGGTAGTCAAACGGCTTGGCTCCCAAACAAATCGGTTCCCAAACGCCGCAAATCCAGA
The DNA here is from genome assembly GCF_964106645.2 of Podarcis pityusensis. NCBI lineage: Eukaryota > Metazoa > Chordata > Lepidosauria > Squamata > Lacertidae > Podarcis > Podarcis pityusensis. The sequence continues at coordinate 3,614,667 of NC_138045.1, forward strand.
AGTGAGTGTTCCAGTTTTTCGGAAGCCAAACGTCCGACGCGGCTTCCGCTTGAGTGCAGGAAGCTCCCGCAGCCAATCGGAAGCTGCGCCTTGGTTTTCAAATGGTTTTGGGAGGCGAATGGACTTCCGGAACGGATTAAGTTCGAGAAGCAAGGTACCACTGTATTGAAAACATAATATCACAATTAAAATATATGAAAATGATATGAAGTGGAATTATGAATGATATATAACTTACACTTTTAGAAGATACCTGAAGGCAGCCCTGTTTAGGGAAGTTTTTAATGTTTGATGTTTTATTGTATTTTTAATATTTTGTTGGAAGCCTCCCAGAGTGGCTGGGGAAACCCAGCCAGATGGACGGGGTATAAGTAATAAATGATGATGATGATGATGATGATGAAAATAGTATAGGAATTAATACCAAAAAATACTACACCCCATTCCCTGCAAAAAGAAGGACGCCCTAAAAACAAACTGAGCACACCTCTTATATCAATCGGCAATGGGAACAGGAGATGGACCTTTCCATTAATTATATGTGGGCAGATCCACATAAAACATAGACTATGAACTGCCGAAATCTACCTGGCAGGGGAGGAAATGTGCATTTGGGACTCCAGGGAACTTTGACACACTGCTGTGCTGTTTTGTCCAAACTTGTTCTGCTTTCACTTTTGTTTTGGCGCCGTAAGTGCTGTTCCTGTTACTCTTATCATAATGCCAAGGTCTCCATCAACAGCAGAAATTGTGTGCACGAAAGTTGAAGCAACTTCTAGGGAACAGAAACACAACGTGGCATTGTGTCATCGGTCTTGATCCATCAAGGGTGCTCTATTGTGTGCACGAAACATACCAGAGCTGCTGGGTGCGATGGCTATCAGGGCTTCAAGTAAAAGTAGTGATTATTTATTTCACCACTGAGGGAGGGTGGCACTCTGCACATGCTCAGGCACTCACTCGTTTATTATGGCTTGAACATGAGAGGTAAGTGGAAGAGCCGTGCACAAAGGCAGCATACCTCTAACGTAAGAACATAAAAAGAGCCTGCTGGATCAGGCCAATGGCCCAACTATTCAAGCATCCTGTTCTCACAGAAGCTGAGCAGATGTGTGTGGAAAACCCATAAAAATAAAATATCAGGGACGGGCAATCTGTGGCCATACAGATGGTCTCAGCCAGCATGGCTAATGGTCAGGGATGGTGGGCATTGCAATATATGTTTTAATGTACATATTGTCTCATCCCAAGGATAACCATTTTGTAGCCTTTCAAGAGGAAAGGAGAACAAGGATCAACTCTGTCCCAGAAACAATCTGATGGGAAATCGGTACTGATGGACTTGATGCAGTTTAAGGAACTGGATGCCCATGTGTTGAAGGCATGCTGTCTCTTATTGTGATATATACAGTGTGGAATTATAGTCCTGTAAGGAATCTGCTAGAATGCTGAGGGGTTTTTTCATGTGGATTTGGAATTTGATAGTACAGTGGTACACTGGTTCTCGAATGTAATCCGTTCCGGAAGTCCATTCGACTTCCGAAACGTTCTAAAACCAAGGTGCGGCTTCCAATTGGCGCCGGCGCCCCGGAAACAATAGCCGACAGCCACATCGGACATTCGGCTTCCGAAAAAAGTTTGCAAACCAAAGCATTTAACTTCTGGGTTTGCGGCGTTCGGGTTCCGATTTGTTCGTCAACTGAGCCATTTGAGAACCAAGGTTCCACTGTGCCTTCAAGTGTCCTCTCCGGATAGGAGGCAACTTCTTCTGTTCACATTGAAGGTCCCAATGGGGAACAATGTGGGTCACACAAGACCATGCTCCTGTCTTGCACATGTTCTAACACAATAGGGCACCTGTTTACAGGTGTACACCTGTGTACCCAAGAAAAAGGAAAGCTTAAGCATCTTTCAGAATACTTTTTACCCAGGGGCAAGTTTTTGCCAAATTTAAGAAATTAGTGGTCAATCAGCTAAAACACATACATTTAATTGACCAGCTGTGCAACCCTGAGCAGTTTTACTCACTGAGTAGCCCCACTGAGTTCAGCAAGATTGACCCTCTTGTAAGTGCCTGTAAAAATGCACCCCACATTTTCTTTAAACAATGTCAGGCTTAGAGAGAAAAAGGGAACTGGGTACTCCTTATTCGTGTCAACTGCTCCTGAATCTATTTCCCTTTGTTGCCTGGTGCCTAAAGGTGTATGATGAAGGTGCCAGCCAAGCATTCCACAAACAGGGAGCCACTGCAGATAAGGCCCGTTCTTGTGTTGCCACCCTTTGGCCCTCTCGTGGGGGAGGCACACAAAGAAGGGCCTCTGATGTTTATTTCAGGGTCCGGGTAGGTTCTCATGGAGAGAGATCCTTCATGTCTTTGCTTTAGGAAAGAGGTACAAGGAGACCCCCTCAGCTCAGTTCTAGCAACTGGAACAATAATTCTTGATTATTGTGGTTATAGGTTTAAAAAAAGGCCACTGTCCTGAAAATGCAGTGGGGCCTATTGTAGCTTTGCAAATCAGCCCACAACTGAGGTGGGGGGAACTTTGATCTTTCAAATTTCAGTGGCGCTCTGTGCAAGGTCAAAATCCAGCAGCTCCCTGCCTCACCACCTGCTCTGCTCAATTCACTACATCATAGTTGCGACACCCTGCAGTGCCCCCCTTGGCTTGATGCCCAGTTTGGCAGAACTGGCTGCACTGCCCTAGATCTGCCTCTGCCACAAGTTACTAGTCCTCAACATTTCACTTGCTCACACTGACTTCCTTTAGGTACCCATGTCCATGTTATCTATCTATCTATCTATCTATCTATCTATCTATCTATCTAATTTATTACGGTTGGAGACCAGCTCATAAAACGCACTTGGGGTTACAGTCACAGAAGAAAAACAGAGAATTAAAAAATGTACAACAATAAACTATCGCAGGGAGTTGACCCAGAGTCACCCATGGAACCGAGTTTGGGGATTTTCATAACGAACTAGTTTGAGTTGGGAGATGGTCTGTGCCTACAGATCTGTACACAGAATCTGGCGACCATCCAGGTCGTCTTCTGATCTTTGCCTAACAGGAAAAGGTCAAGTTTTTGCTTTTCCGGGAGGTTGGCGAGCCTCACCAGCAGAGGATCAATGGTCTTACTACGTTCCTCTTCATAAAAGAGACATCTAAAGAACAAGTGCTCTGGGCTTCCTATCTCTCCCAATGGACAGGCGCAAAGACTCTGAGCATATGGGACTTTTTAAAGGCTTCTTCCAGGACCGGCGAGGGCAGAGCCGAGCTTCTGGTGAGTGTAAAGGCTCTTCTTGCATTTTTAGATACGAGAAAGAAGAGATATGCTGCCGGTGCAGCTATATATCTCTCGATTTCTCAAATTTTATAGTCGGGGCACCTTGCGCAGTCCTGCTGTCTCTCGGTGTCTAAGATTCTTTGCCTGACCGTGGCTTTTGCCTGGCCCAACCCCAGGCTCAGAAGGGCTTGAGGGGCAAAACCCAGTTTCTGAAGGGTGTTCAGGTCTGCAGTCTGCCAGCCTGACTGGAATTGATCGCAGAGGATCAATGGGGCTATCCCTCGGGGGAGCAGATTCAATGCCAGCCATTTGTAGATTGATGTTAGGCAGATATAAGCCTCCACTCTCATCATCCCCGTTTCTAGTCTAACCCATGCGTTTGAAACACATCTGGGGACTTGGAGGAGAGCTCTAAGAAGTTTGGATTGAACTCTCTCAAGCGGGGAGAAAGCAGAGGAAGGCGGGCCCAGAAAGGATCCATAAAGGAGCTGTGCCAAAGCTTTGGCCTTGTATAATTTTAGAGCCGTGGGGATGACGAAGCCCCCTTGTGCTCTGAAAAATTTAAGGATACAGTTTGCGGTTTTTTCCGCTGAGCTCCCGATGGAGTTTATGTGACGTTTGTTGGTTCCTGAGGCCTGTACCACCATTCCTATGAGGCATCTAATCATAGCCTGCATTTTTATCAAGGCTTATAGTTTGATTAGGGTCTGTATTTTAAAATGAGCTTAAAGATTTTCAAATGTTTTATGCCAGGCAGAAGACCAGCTGCCTAAGTACTTTGTCAAGATGTTTATCCTCCTGGACAAGGGGGCCCCCTGATTTATAGCAGAAAACAATTCTCAAAGTCGTAAAAGGGAATTACAGGCTGAGGGCAAGGTTACACCACCCTACATAATTAAGAGTTGGTAAATAGTAAAACAAAACCCTGTGCCTCCCATTAAACTTGAGCCATATCTTTCTAAGGTTAAAGGCCAAGAGCAACTGGCTGGAGAAGGAGAAGTGTAAACAGAAAAAGAGGCTTTTTCCTATTTTATTTTGAGGCTGTAAACTGATTCCTTCCTGTTACTTTGAGAAGGTTTATTCTTGTAAAAAGCTATCTATGATAATGTATGAAATATACTGGCTTAAATGTAATTATGCAAAGGATCTAGAAAGAAAGAAATGTTAAATTCTTATTTCATAGAGTCATATTGCTGTAGGAGACCAGAGGGGCAAATGAGCCCAGCCCCCTGCCAGACAGGAGACGCCATCGAGCACTCCTGATATATGGTTGTCAGGCCTTTGTTTAAAGACCTTCAAAAAGGAGATCTTTCATTGATGATGTATGAGAATGTGAACCCAAGATCTCTGACATCTGTTTAAGATAAAAAAATTTAAAACTATTAACCATCTGTTTTGGAGGGCAATAGGGCAAGGAGGGCAAGAGGTGAGCTGGTAATTAAGGTTCCTTGTTGAGACAAATGTAAGATATATGACTACTTATTTGTCATTTATAGATAGAAGAATATATAGCTTTTTGTATCCCATAAAAGGCAATAGGAAATGGGTGTATCTTTTAGGATTGGTTGTAGCAATCAGCCAATAGGAAATTCAACCAGGCTGATTGGACAGAGGCAGCCAAAGGAGGAGCAAGGGAGCTGGGCTGAGGGAATATAAGTGCTGGCCATAATGGCAGGAGACCAGGCCAGAGCTTGGTAACCATATACCACTGTGCCTCTCATTTATTTGTCTGACAAATAAATTATTATTTTAATTTCTCTATTGCTGCGTTGAATATTTCATTCCAGCTAAGCGTTAACCACAAGCAGGGTGCTACACCTAGATACTTATAATTTGTGACTTGTTCTAATTTATGGCCTTAGAGTTCCCAGCTTCTAAGCTTTGGTTTTCCCCCAAAAGCGAGTATCTTGGGCTTTTGATAGTTGATTTTGAGACATTCAGTTTCACAGTATGCTGCGAGCTTCCTTAGTGCTCTTTTGAGTCCAATGGGGGTTCTAGATAGAATTACCGCCTCATCGGCATATAGCAGGACCGAAATATGCTGATTTGCGAGCTTCGGAGGGTGGAGTTCTGAGTCATTGAGTGCAGATACTAAATTATTTAAATAGAAATTGAATAGTAGAGGGGCCAATAGGCATCCTTGCCTGACTCCTTTGAAGGTTTTAATGGGGTCCGTTAGGTGCCCTAGGCGGCTACACCTGACTCTAAGAGCCGTGTTTGCGTGGAGTGCCTGAATTAAGAGCAGAAGCTTTCTATCTATATTGGTACCCTGTAGTCTGTCCCAGAGTCTGGTTCTGGAGACTATCTGTCTATCTATCTATCTATCTATCTATCTATCTATCTATCTATCTATCTATCTGTCTATCTGTCTATCTATCTAGCTAGCTAGCTAGCTAGCTAGCTATTCAGTGCTTTTTTTCTTTTAAAATGTTTAGGGGTACTCTCATTTTCTTACTCATATTTAAACACGGCCCCTCAATGAGGCCAAACTTAGATTCACAAAATGCTTAGGGGTATGCATCCCCCCGCGTCCCCCCAGAAAAAAAATCTGTCTCTCTCTCTCTCTCATCTATCTATATCTATCTATCTATCTATCTATCTCTGTATTTCTTTCAGTAGAAGCGGAAAGTACTGTAATAGGAAAAAAGATAACCTATGTGATATATTAATTCAGCTTTTAAATCCATTGTATTGTATTTTCAGACATAGTCAGGTTTATTAAGGTGAACGAATAGGGCCTGCCAAAAGGGCCCGAGAGCATAAACTCACCACTGCCCTTACCTGCTTTTCTTGCCATTCCCATCCATCCCTCACCGTTCATTTGTATAAAACTGGAGAGAAACACTCTGGAGAATACACTGAACTGCTATTCTGTGACCTGAAAAGTTCCTTCCAGGGGCTGTGCATGGAATGAGCTTCTGCTTCCTAACTATCCCAGGATTCCGGTCTGCCAGGCTTACCAGTTCCTGGTAAATAGACACTCCATGGACCAGTCAGTTGGACCATCCGCCCCCTAGGCCAGATGGAGATGGCAGGAAAGGGAGCGGCCCACCCAGCACTCACTAGAGCAGCAGCAGCTGTGTCCCGGAAGCCTCCCTCAGGCCTCTTAAGCTGTGGCGGTGAGTGCAGGCTCCGTCCCCTAGGCCAGATGGAGTTGGCAGGAAAGGGAGCGGCCCACCCAGCACTGACTAGAGCAGCAGCAGCAGTGTCCCGGAAGCCTCCCTCAGGCCTCTTAAGCTGTGGCGGTGAGTGCAGGCTCCGCCCCCTAGGCCAGATGGAGTTGGCAGGAAAGGGAGCGGCCCACCCAGCACTCACTAGAGCAGCAGCAGCAGCAGCACTGTCCCGGAAGCCTCCCTCAGGCCTCTTAAGCTGTGGCGGTGAGTGCAGGGTCCGCCCCCTAGGCCAGATGGAGTTGGCAGGAAAGGGTGCGACCCACCCAGTACACACTAGAGCAGCAGCAGCAGTGTCCCGGAAGCCTCCCTCAGGCCTCTTAAGCTGTGGCGGTGAGTGCAGGCTTCGCCCAAAAAGGCCAGATGGAGTTGGCCGGAAAGGGAGCGGCCCACCGAGCACTCACTAGAGCAGCAGCAGCAGCAGCAGTGTCCCGGAAGCCTCCATCAGGCCTCTTAAGCTGTGGCGGTGAGTGCAGGCTCCGCCCCCTAGGCCAGATGGAGTTGGCAGGAAAGGGAGCGGCCCACCCAGCACTCACTAGAGCAGCAGCAGCAGCAGCAGTGTCCCGCAAGACTCCCTCAGGCCTCTTAAGCTGTGGCGGTGAGTGCAGGCTCCGCCCCCTAGGCCAGATGGAGTCGGCAGGAAAGGGAGCGGCCCACCCAGCACTCAATAGAGCAGCAGCAGCAGTGTCCCGGAAGCCTCCCTCAGGCCTCTTAAGCTGTGGCGGTGAGTGCAGGCTCCGCCCCCTAGGCCAGATGGAGTTGGCAGGAAAGGGAGCGGCCCACCCAGCACTCAATAGAGCAGCAGCAGCAGTGTCCCGGAAGCCTCCCTCAGGCCTCTTAAGCTGTGGCGGTGAGTGCAGGCTCCGCCCCCTAGGCCAGATGGAGTCGGCAGGAAAGGGAGCGGCCCACCCAGCACTCAATAGAGCAGCAGCAGCAGTGTCCCGGAAGCCTCCCTCAGGCCTCTTAAGCTGTGGCGGTGAGTGCAGGCTCCGCCCCCTAGGCCAGATGGAGTTGGCAGGAAAGGGAGCGGCCCACCCAGCACTCACTAGAGCAGCAGCAGCAGTGTCCCGGAAGCCTCCCTCAGGCCTCTTAAGCTGTGGCGGTGAGTGCAGGCTCCGCCCCCTAGGCCAGATGGAGTCGGCAGGAAAGGGAGCGGCCCGGTAAGGCGACTTCACCCGGGCAAGGAATCTCACGAAGCGTGTGTGTGAGTGACTGAGTGGATACTTCACAGGGCCATACAATGGGAGTTGGGGGTTCAAAGGGGGAAAATACACCTCTTGAATGTATGTTAAATAATTTTAAGAAAGCCTTCTCAGGGGCATATGGAGTCAAAATGACGCCAGAACGCTTGAGAACGTTATGTGAATTAGAGTGGCCGAAACAAAATACTGAATGGCCATCTCAGGGAACCTTTGATATAAATTTAGTAAGCAAACTTTGGTCTAACATCGCCAAAGAAACTGGAGGGTGCCCAGAACAATTTTCATATATAGATTCTTGGCTGAGCACATTAAATAAAAATCCTCCATGGATAAGGGAATGCAAAGTCAAACGATGCAAATTGTTGGCTGTAAAAGCCGAAGCTAGGAAAGGAATCTTGCCAAATAAACTCAAACCCATTTTTGAGGGACCAGAGGAAGAGGTGCTTCCACCTCCACCCTATGCTCCACATCGAAGGGAGCCTAATCCAAACACTCCACCAGTTGTAACCCCAAGGCAAGAAAGTGGAATGAATAATGGGGCTGGAGTCACAGAACTTGATTCCTTGATAGATTATGATAAATATCTTCAGGAGGCATTGGAGGCCTATAATAAAGCCCAAGCAGAAGTGGTTATTCCACCTGTGAGTCCCAGTAGAACTCCATCTACAGTCTCTTTTAATGGAACAACTGATTGCCTACCCCAAACCCCTGTACATCCAAGTCCTAGAGAATTATTACAGAAGTTACAGGGAGACCTTAATCGGTCAGCAAGCAATACAGCCAGGCGTATAAGGCTGCTAAAAGAACGCCTTGGGACAAATACCATCCCCTATGATTTGAGGCCCCTAGAGCAAAGCGAAGAGAAAGATCACGTAGTAGCCCCTCTCAGAAGAGTATTTGATGCACTTGAGGAGCCTGTGCTGGTTAACGGGCAACTCAGACCACGGCCACCTCGAACTTCGACCCTCCAGTACATTCCATTCACAACTACGGATCTGATGAATTGGAAAACACACACCCCATCTTTTGCAGAAAAACCTCAGGCTATGATGGACTTGGTGACTTCAATAATAAATACTCATAGTCCTACTTGGACAGATTGCCGCCAGCTCCTGAATACTCTGTTCACCACTGAGGAAAGGAGAGACATAATTGAAAAGGCACAGATATATTTGCGTGAGCAGGCCAGAGTGGGAAATATTTTAAATGTTGACCGTCATCTCCGGGACAACTTTCCCTTGGAAGATCCTAATTGGGATCCAAACAATGCAATTCATCTGGCCAGGCTTACCACCTACCGCCAGACGCTTGTGCAAGGTATCCGCAGGGCATGCCAGAAGCCCACTAATATGTCTAAAGTCTCAGAAGTAGAACAGAAACCAAATGAGAGTCCAGGAGACTTTTTAGAGAGGCTGCAGGAAGCCTATCGTATATGGACTCCTTTTGACCCTGAAGCCCCTGAAAACAGCAGAATGATTACTGCTACATTTGTGGCCCAGTGCGCTTCTGACATTCGTAAGAAAATTCAGAAATCAGAAGGATGGGAAGGGATGCTGATGAGCCAAATTATGGCCATTGCACGCCGAGTTTATCGGAATAGGGATGAGGCTGAGAAGCAAGAGAAGAAGAAGTGGCAGAAGGAAAAGATGGTGATGTTAGCCACAGCAGTAAAGCAAGACTACCGCCCCTTAAATGGAGGGAGAGGGCGGGGAAGGAATCCACCACTGGGAAAGAATCAATGTGCGAATTGCAAGAAGGAGGGTCATTGGAAGCGGGAGTGTCCTGAACCCCTGAGGTTGGAAGAAGTACGCCCAGGCCCAGGCCCAGGCCCAGGCCCAGGCTCCGGCCCAAGAAACCAGGGACGGGGACGGGGAATGATCCGAGATGGAAGATATCAGAGACCTGGACAAGGACGGAGTAGGGACAATTTCATTGGACTGGCAGAGGAGAATTTTACCCAAGACTAGGAACGACCGGACTCCATAAAGTTAGGCTTCCAGGAGCCCACGGTCACGATTCAATTAGGGAGCCATTTAATAGACTTTATGATTGATACTGGGGCTGAATACTCAGTACTCCCAGAACTATTGCAGAAAAAGGCATCCAAAAGTGTAGTCATTAAAAGTGCCACTGGTCAGTCAGCTAAGAGGTCTTTCCTCCAACCTTTGGAATGCCAGATTGGGGGACATCGTTTAACCCATCAGTTTTTGTATATACCTGAGTGTCCAGTACCTCTCTTGGGTAGAGATATGCTGTCCAAATTGCAGGCCCAAATCACCTTCACTCCTCGAGGTCCAGAAATGAAACTGCCATCAAATGCAGCAGGAATAATTTCCCTCTCAGTACCTAAGGAACAATCATGGCGCCTAATGTCAGCCCTGCAAGTCCAACCCACATTGGATACAGAGTTAAACAAGCTCCTCCGAACCCTACAGGTGCCACCAGGAGTATGGGCCGAAAATAGCCCACCAGGAATGGCTAAGAATATAGCTCCAATTGTAGTAACCCTAAACCTATGGCTACCCCTGTATCTGTAAAGCAATATCCTTTACCCCGGCGAGCAGCAGAGGGCATCCAGAAACATTTGGACCGCCTATTAAAATATGGTCTGCTTAAGCCCTGCCAATCAGAATGGAACACACCTCTATTGCCTGTTCGGAAACCTGGGACAGATGAATACAGGCCAGTACAGGACTTGAGGCTCGTAAACCAGGCTATCGAGACCTTGCACCCAAATGTACCAAACCCATATACCCTGCTGAGTTTGATCCCACCAGAAGCAACATTTTTTACTGTATTGGACTTGAAAGATGCATTCTTCTGTTGCCGGCTGGCACCACAGAGCCAACCTATATTTGCCTTCCAGTGGGAAGACCCTTTAACAGGAACAAAAGGCCAGCTAACCTGGACGAGATTGCCCCAGGGATTCAAAAATTCCCCAACTTTATTTGGCACTGCCTTGGCGAAGGATCTAACAAGTTACCCCTCAATACCTGGAGAAAAGGTGGTTCTGCAATATGTAGATGACCTTATATTAGCAGCAAAGGATTTTGATACCTGTAAAGAAGGGACAGAGGAACTGCTCCACTTGCTCTGGGAAGCTGGCTACCGAGTTTCCCAGAAAAAGGCACAGTTATGTTTAGAAAAGGTCAAATATTTGGGCTTTGACATCTCACACCAACAACGAGCATTGAGGCCAGAGAGGAAAGAAGCTATTTGCCTTATCAAGGAACCTACCACAAGGAAACAACTCAGAGGATTCCTGGGAACAGCAGGGTTTTGTAGACTATGGATACCTGATTTCAGCAGTCTGGCCAAGCCCTTACATGAAAGCACTCGAGGTGCAGAAAAGGACCCATTCGTATGGGGACCTGAGCAGCAAGAAGCCTTTTTAGTTATCAAACAACGACTTATGGAGGCCCCAGCCCTTGGACTGCCTAATTCGGAAAAACCCTTTCAGCTGTATGTACATGAACAGAATGGGATTGCAGCGGCAGTCCTGACCCAGAGATTAGGAAGTTGGAATCGTCCAGTAGCTTATTTGTCAAAACAATTGGACTCAGTAGCAAAAGGATGGCCTCCATGCCTAAGGGCAGTAGCGGCCACTGCAAGCCTTGTCAAAGAAGCTGATAAATTTACCTTCGGCCAGACGATGTATGTGAATGTACCTCATGCTGTTCTGACACTCATGGAATATAAGGGTAGTTATTGGCTAACGAACCCAAGGATGGCTAGATACCAAGGCCTATTGTGTGAAAATCCCAGGATTCATCTACGAGTAGTGAATATGCTCAATCCAGCAACTTTGCTGCCCCTACCAGAGGTAGATGATGAAGAATCACATGATTGTCTCCAAATAATGGATGAAGTTTATTCCAGTAGACCCGATCTGAAAGATGAACCATTGAAAAATCCAGATGTTGTATATTATACTGATGGTAGCAGTTACCTGCATGAAGGTGCCAGACGAGCAGGATATGCTGTGGTCACCAATGAGGAAGTTGTGGAAGCTGAAGCTTTGCCTGCTGGCACCTCAGCACAAAAAGCTGAACTTATAGGTTTAACTAGAGCTCTGCAATTGGCAGCCGGATGTAAGGCAAACATCTATACTGATTCTAAATATGCCTTCTTAACCCTGCATGCACATGGTGCTCTATGGAAAGAAAGAGGTCTAATCGGAGCCCACGGGAAGGCCTTGAAATATGGACCTGAAGTAGAAATCCTGTTGGAAGCAGTATGGGCTCCAGAACAGATTGCTGTAATGCACTGCAAAGGTCATGGACGAGGAAGGGATCCAATAACCAGAGGAAATCATGCTGCTGACAAAGCAGCCCGAGAGGCAGCCCAAAAGCCTGTGGGAGGATTTATAGCAGCCCTCATACCAGAGGTAGTTCCAGGAGAAGTTAAACCTCACTATACCCCAGAAGAGAGGAAGTGGGCTGAACAGGAAGGAGCGGTTGTGAAGGACGGTTGGATGATCCTGCCGGACAATAGGATTTATGTACCTCATCACCTAGCAGGCACAATTGTAAGAAATTATCATGAATCTACTCACCTTGGCGGTACTGCAACCAGAGAGAGTCTCAGTCGGAAGTTGTATATTATTAACCTATCACAATTAGCAACTTGCATTTCACAGAAATGTGTTCTTTGTGCTAAAAACAATCCCAGGCAGGGACCGGTACAACCTCCTGGAATCCAACATGTGGGATATGTCCCCATGGAAAGCCTAATTGTGGACTTCACAGAGCTGGTCCCTTCTAAGGGATTCAAGTATCTCCTTGTGTTTGTAGATACTCTTACCGGATGGGTTGAAGCTTTTCCCACCCGAACTGAAAAGGCACGAGAGGTAACTAAGAGACTCCTCACTGAATTGATCCCGAGGTTTGGGTTACCTAGATGCATTGGAAGTGATAATGGGCCAGCGTTCATTGATCAAGTAGTACAAGAAGTATGTCGAGTCCTACAAGTGAAATGGAGACTGCATGCAGCATATAGGCCTCAAAGTTCAGGGAAAACTGAAAGAATGAATCGGACTCTGAAAACCCAATTGGCAAAATTAACCCAGGAAACGGGATTGGGATGGGTGGATGTGTTACCCATAACACTGTTTCGTGTTCGGTGTGCACCCACAAAAAGACTTAAGTTGTCACCTTTTGAGCTCCTGTATGGGAGGCCGCCCTCCTTTGTTCAGGATATTCCAGCTGACCTCAAACAAATAGGAGACCATGTGACACAGGAACAAGTGCAATCTCCCGTGTTTTTGTTTCTCTTAACAGGTGGGCCCTCGAGCGCACGCCGTGCAGCATTGCCGAGCCGATTCATCAGTTCCAGGCTGGCGATAGCGTATGGGTGAAAGAGTGGAAACGAGATCCACTTGCACCTAAGTGGCGTGGACCTTACACCGTCTTGCTCTCTACTCCAACAGCGGTGAAGGTAGCTGAGGTGACCCCCTGGATTCATCACTCCTGTTTGAAGAAGTCCGAAGGCAGTTGGACGTGCAAAGGTGACCCCTCTAATCCTTTAAAACTGACTCTCTCCAAAAACCCCTGTATCTAGCCCTACGGGGAACGGGCTAGGTCACGGGCAACATTAGACGACCGGCCTGCTGCAGCCACAACCTGGAAGCTGGCTGACCTGCGCACGCCTGAAGCTTGAGGAGCGTCTAAACCAGCGATTGTGAACGGGAAGATTCTCTAATACAATTAATTGACTGCCCCCCCCCCCTTGTGGAACAATTATCAAGGATATTACTTGTCAGAGCTGCTTCCAGATCCTAGCTCACAGAGGATCACGCTAGCCAGCGATCATTAAATAAAAGTCTTTATTGAGTTACAGTTTCCATTCTCAAGCTGCTGCGTGCAACTCTACGTCTCATGGTTAGATCGGCGAAGCTCCATCTGAGTCTCCGCCCCTTGTACACCAACTTAATATCCTAGCCTTGCTCCACCTTTTCCGCCTGACTGTTCTTCTCTGGGTCCCTCTGCCCCCCGGGGTCTCTTCCTTCCGGGATTCCTCTGACGCTGACCCCCCTGACTCTTCTCCCTCCTTTCGGCGGGCTTTAGGACCTGGCTCCCTTTCCGGGCTGCCTACTGCGCCACCTTCCTGTGCATTTGAACTTGGCACGCGCGCCCAACCTTCCACCTTCCGTCTGACCGTTTCTTCGCTCCCCGATGGAGGTGTGGCCACTCCTGACTCGTGCCCTCCCCCCTGTTGTGAGCTGCCAGCGCTTGATCCCTGGCGCCCTTCCTCTTCCCTGCTCTCTGGCGGTGACGCTGGTCCTGATTTCCAACTGCTCCCCTCTGAGTCCCCTCTGGCTCTATCTTCCTGGGGTGTCCCCCTAGGCTCCCCCCTTGCCCTGGCCACTGGTGCTCCTTTCTGTGAATCTTCTGATTCACTGGAAAGACTCGGAGATCTCGGGTCGTCGTCATCACTCATCTTTTCTTCTGCCTCCTCTCCCTCGCTCTCTGTTTCCTCCCTTGCCCTTGCCTCTGCTCCTGAACCCCTGACATCCATCCCCCCCTCGAAGCCCCCTCTTCCCCCCTCCCCTCCTTCCGGTGCGGGATCTGGGTGCTGCCGTGTCAGGGGGACGAATGTCGGATACAGTTCGCTTCCCGTGGCGGGCCGCCATCCGAAGTCTTCCGGTTCTTCCTCCCTGCTCTCGTTGACGACGGTCACCTCCGCTTCCATCTCTGTGCCGCCGTGCTCGAAACCCGGGTCGTCCCCGAAAACGTCCATGTCCGTCTCTCCTTCGTTGCCTTCTGGAGACGTTGCTCGTCCTGGACCCTCCAGCCACCTTCTGCGGAACTGCTCCTCTGGTCGATCATCCCACCAATACGAGGGTTCTGAAGCAGATCCCGAGGGTGACCCCTCCGGGGAACGGGCGTCTCGTGTCGGTTCCTCGTCCGAGTCGAACCCCCGGAACGTGCTGGCTGAAAGCGTGGGCGTGAAAAGCCAGTCGTCGAAAAAGTCTGCTGGCATTGGCCTATGTGGGAAGAGGGCATGAAACTCTTCTTTGAGCAGAGGTTCGTCTAAAGCGTAGCCCGGCACCCAGCTGTTGGCACTGGCCGGGGTGCCCTCCTTGGCGAGAAGGTATTCTACCCCCTCTTCCCCCCATCTGGAGTCCAAAATCTCCGTGACTTCGTTGATGCGCTCCTCCTGTGCCACTCCCCCTTGCCCGGTTCTCTCTCGGAGCGGACCCGGTGCCGTTCCTGGTTCCTGAAACCTGTGAGGTGCCTTGTAGGGAGTGAGCACCGATCTGTGGAACACCGGATGCATTCTGGAACCCTCCGGAAGAGCCAGCCTGAAAGCCACCGGGTTGACCTGTTCGTCGACTTGGTAGGGCCCCAGTTGTTTATGCCCTAGTTTCTTCTTCGCCAACGACCTGGCCGGCACTGCGTGGGCTGCTAACCAGACCCAGTCTCCCACATGGATCTCTTCGCCAACCCTTCTGTGTTTGTCCGCTTGTACCTTGTATGCGTGTTTAGCCAGCTCCAGGTGCCGCCGCAGCTGATCGTGGACCTCCTGCAACTCCGACGCGAACGCATCTGCTGTCTGCGGCTCCCCCTCCCCCATTCTTT
This sequence comes from Podarcis pityusensis, assembly GCF_964106645.2. Classification (NCBI taxonomy): domain Eukaryota; kingdom Metazoa; phylum Chordata; class Lepidosauria; order Squamata; family Lacertidae; genus Podarcis; species Podarcis pityusensis. The sequence continues at coordinate 3,629,904 of NC_138045.1, forward strand.
CCAGTCCCGGGAAGGTTCTAGGGTGCCTCCCGTTGTTGGCGAAGAACGGCGTGACCCCCGTGGACACGTGCTTCGTGTTGTTGTAGGCGAACTCGGCGAGAGGCAGGTAATCCACCCACGTCGCAGGCTGTTGATTCGCATAACATCTCAGGTACTGCTGCATGATGGCATTGACCCGCTCCGCTTGCCCGTTGGTCTGCGGGTGTCTAGCCGACGCCAGGTTGATCTTGACGTTCAGGAAGCCCATCAACCTCTGCCAGAAGTTTGAGATGAACTGTCGCCCTCGGTCGGACAGAATAGACCGCGGCAGACCGTGAACCTTGAACACGTGGTCTATGAACAGTTTGGCGGTTTGTTCCGCCGTGGCCACCTTCGCACACGGAATGAAATGTGCCATCTTGGAGAACAAATCCACCACCACCAGCACAGCCGTCTTGCCCCTCGAGCTGGGCAGATCCGTGACAAAGTCCAGGGCCACTCTCTCCCATGGCTCGAACGGAGTTTGCAGCGGTTCCAGCAGTCCGGCCGGCGGTCTGTGCACTGGTTTGGACCTCTGGCAGGTGTCACACCTCGCCACGTAGTCCGCGACTTCCCCTCTCATTCCGGGCCACCAGAAGTCTCTGGCTACTAATTCCACCGTCTTCTCCTTGCCAAAGTGCCCGGCAGTGGGCGCGTCGTGCAGCTGCTGCAGTACCTTGGCGCGAAGTTCGTCTCCCGGCACGTAGATGGCCCCTTTACGGATGAGCAAACCATCTCGCAGCTGGAACTCGTCGGTCGCTGCCGTGCCCCTGTGCACCTCTGCCATCTTTGCTTGCGCGAAGGAGTCATCCTGCAACGCTCGTCGCACCGCATCCAGGTCAACTGTTGCCGCCGCGCACGCCCACACTGTCGGTGCGAAGATGTGCATGGCGGCCGCTGGCGTTGCCTCCTCCAGATACTGTGGCTTACGGGAGAGAGCATCCGCCATGATGTTGGTGTCCCCCGGGACATACGCTATTCGGAAGTCGAAATTCGCAAAGAACTCAGCCCAACGTATCTGCCTCTGGTTCAGGAACTGTGCCGTGCGCCAGTGCTCTAGATTCTTGTGGTCCGTGCAGACCTGCACCGTGTGCTTGGCGCCGATCAGGAAGTGCCTCCACGCTTTGAACGCTGCATGAATGGCCAGCAACTCCCTGTCCCAGATGGTGTAGTTCTGTTCGGACTTGCTGAGCTTCCTTGAGTAAAACGCTCCCGGCCTCCAAACCCCCTGCGGGTCTTTCTGCAGCAGGACTGCTCCCACGGCTCTGTCCGAAGCGTCTGTCTCCACCCTCATCGGCCTGCTGGGGTTGACATGAAGCAGCTGCTCTTCCGACGCGAAGAGACGCTTGAGTGCCTGAAAGGACTGCTCCGCCTGCTCTGTCCAGATGAACTTCTTTTTCTTGGAGCTGAGCGTGTCCGTGATGGCCGCTGTCTGCATCGCAAAGCCTTTGATAAACTTGCGATAGAAGTTCGCGAAGCCGACAAACCGTTGGACCTCCTTCCGGTTGCGTGGGCTTTTCCAATCCAACACTGCTCGGACCTTGGCGCTGTCCATGGCGAGCCCTTTATCAGACAACTTGTAGCCCAGGAAATCCACCTCGGTCACGTCGAATTGGCACTTCTCCAGCTTGGCGTAAAGCCTATGTTGCTGTAGCCTGCTCAGCACTTCCTTGACGTGTCTGTCATGCTCCTGCTGCGATTCCGAAAAGATCAGGATGTCATCCAAGAAACAGACGCACGTCTTGTAGAGGAGCCCCGCCAACACGTGATGCATGAAAGCTTGAAAAACGTGGGAGCCATTTTGCAATCCAAAAGGCATAACTCTATATTCGTAGGTGCCCAGGGGCGTGAACATGGCTGTCTTCCACTCATCTCCCTCCCGCATGCGAATGAGGTTGTATGCCCCTCGCAGGTCCAACTTGGTGAACACTCTGCCCTTCCGTACCTTTGCGAGGAGGTCGTCGATTCGGGGCATGGGGAAGTCCGATGGCTTGGTCACACTGTTCAAGATGCGAAAGTCCACTACAAGTCTTTTTTGGGGCGTGTCCCGCTTCTTAACAAAGAATACCGGACTGCCCCCCGCTGCCTTGGACTCTCGGATGAAACCGCGCTCCAAATTATGATCTATGAACTCTTTGAGTTCCTGCAGTTCGTCCTCAGACATGGAATACAGCTTCCCTTTGGGTAGCGCCGCCCCCGGCAGCAGGTCAATTTTGCAGTCATATGGTCTGTGGGGGGGTAGCCTGTCTGCCTCTTTCTCGCAGAAAACCTCCAAAAATTCTGCGTACTTGTGGGGGACCGCTTGCAGCGTGCCTAGCTGCAGCTGTGACTCCTCTTCCCCTCCTTCCTGCCTGGGCACGATGCAGTGTTCAGCGCAAAAGGAAGAGCCGAAGGTCAGCTGCCGCTGGTACCAAGCCAGCGTCGGGCTGTGCTTGTCCAGCCAACTCATGCCCAATACAATGGGCGTGTCCGATAGTTGAGTGACATTGAAGCTGATGATTTCCCTGTGATTCCCAAGTCGCATCACCATTGGTGGCGTCTGCTTCACCACTTGCCCCCCTAGCAGCTCCCTGCCATCCACCGTGACAACCTGCAGGGGCAGCGTGGCAGGCAGCAACTGTATAGCGTGCCGGTCGACAAAGTCCTGCCCTATAAAGTCCGCATTGCTTCCGGAGTCAATGGTGATTGGCACGTCCATGGTGATTCCATTGGGCAGCTGGAGCGACGCGGTGAGCTTCACTACCGGTTTGGGCGGGAGGGGGTCCATGGGCTGTAAAATCTCTGGGGACTGCTTCACTGACACGTCTGGTTGGGCCCCAGTGCCTCTTTCTCCAACCAGACTCCTTCGTTTCCCTGCTGTGGTTGTCCTTGCTGCGTTGCTGCAGTTACCATTGCTGAGGCTGCCGTGTGCTTGTGGAGCCTCTGGGGACACTCTTTCGCCATATGCTGTGGATCATCGCAGATGTAACACTTCCTGTTCCCTCTAGGAGGCTTCGCTTTCACTGCTGCCGGTGCTAGGGCTCTGGCTGCTGACTGAGCCCTTGCACCTCCAACCTCCATAGGTTCCGCTCCTCCTCCTGGCGGAGGCGTGGATTGCGCACGCGCTGCTTCTCTGGGAAGGAAGGAGGAGCCCCTGGCTGGTTCGCGCCCTCCACGCCCTTCGTCCCTGCTCCACGGACGTCCTTCCAGCCGCACCCCCACCGCCAGCGCCCTCTGAACGATCTCCTGCGTGGTCCGGGGTCTCTCCCCCCTCGCAATTTCATCTTTAACCGAGCCGTGCAATCCCTCCCAAAACAGGTCTCTTACAGGAGCCGAATCTCTGTCCCATTCCAGGGCACTGACCAAAGCGAAAAAGCGGGCATGGTACTGCCTTACGCTGGCCCTCCCTTGCTTCAGTCCATGTATCTCCTGCCGAGCAAGATCCACGTCAATGCTTGATAAAAAGCACCCATCCATCGCTTTAATAAAGGCATCCGCATTTTGGAGCGCCGGATCATTATCTCTCCACAAATTGCGCAGCCATGCTTTAGCATCTCCATGCAAATGGGACATGATGAATCCCACCTTCTCTTGCTCATCTCTAAAGTCTTTGTTCAGCAGTTGCAGTGCACACATTACATCTGCTCTAAAGTTGGGGTACTGTTGCAAATTCCCATCGAAGTGAGAGACCAGACCGCCTGTTCGTCTCCCCAACCCAATCCCCTCCGGTTTGGGTGTCAGTTGCCCTTGCTTCGTAAGCACTTCCAACCTGACCTGGAGATCCCTGTAGGCGGCAGCTGCGTCCTCCTCTCTCTTCCTGGATGCAAGAGCCTCGGCATTCAGTCGTGTCACTGCTTCTCTGAGTTCCACTATCTGCTGTTCGGCCGTCATGTTGTCTGCCGTTCGTGAGCTCGCTAGTAGGCACCCTCTTTCTCTCCTCTCCGCGAGGACGTAGATGCCCACAATCTAGGGATGGAGCTTACTGTCAGAGCTGCTTCCAGATCCTAGCTCACAGAGGATCACGCTAGCCAGCGATCATTAAATAAAAGTCTTTATTGAGTTACAGTTTCCATTCTCAAGCTGCTGCGTGCAACTCTACGTCTCATGGTTAGATCGGCGAAGCTCCATCTGAGTCTCCGCCCCTTGTACACCAACTTAATATCCTAGCCTTGCTCCACCTTTTCCGCCTGACTGTTCTTCTCTGGGTCCCTCTGCCCCCCGGGGTCTCTTCCTTCCGGGATTCCTCTGACGCTGACGCTGACCCCCCTGACTCTTCTCCCTCCTTTCGGCGGGCTTTAGGACCTGGCTCCCTTTCCGGGCTGCCTACTGCGCCACCTTCCTGTGCATTTGAACTTGGCACGCGCGCCCAACCTTCCACCTTCCGTCTGACCGTTTCTTCGCTCCCCGATGGAGGTGTGGCCACTCCTGACTCGTGCCCTCCCCCCTGTTGTGAGCTGCCAGCGCTTGATCCCTGGCGCCCTTCCTCTTCCCTGCTCTCTGGCGGTGACGCTGGTCCTGATTTCCAACTGCTCCCCTCTGAGTCCCCTCTGGCTCTATCTTCCTGGGGTGTCCCCCTAGGCTCCCCCCTTGCCCTGGCCACTGGTGCTCCTTTCTGTGAATCTTCTGATTCACTGGAAAGACTCGGAGATCTCGGGTCGTCGTCATCACTCATCTTTTCTTCTGCCTCCTCTCCCTCGCTCTCTGTTTCCTCCCTTGCCCTTGCCTCTGCTCCTGAACCCCTGACATTACTCATTGGGGATCCTTGGGATATATGTTTTGGTCTTGGTGGTTCCCCATTTCTGTCACTGGGGGAATTATATTGGGGCTAATATTTTTATGCTATCACAATAAGGTAATCTTTTGTGGAAGGAATGCATATACTACACATCAACATGATTTTATTATTAATCCTGATCCCTTGGGAAGGGGAAGGGTCCTTGAATCTGACCAAATTTACTAAATATGGATTCCGCCATGACCACAATATGTGGGTAGGCTTAGCTGAGATGGTAGCCAATGTTGCAAATAGGACCAATTGCCTTGTTTGCTCTCTTGGGCCAGATGATTCAGAGGGAGGTATGCCCTTATTACCGATACCATTAAATGCCATTGGTATGGTAAGCGAAATGCCACACCAAACAGAAGTACAGAATTTCCCCGGATGGAACTCAACTAAACCAATACGAGTTATACCTGTGCAAGGGGAATTCTGTGTACATAAATCATCAGATGCAGCTGATCCTACCATGATAGGCTCTTCTCATTGTCACTATACTTGGGATTATATTAAGAATAGTCAAACCTGGGTAAACGGTACTACCTATCGAACTCGGAATACCTTGCCCTGTGCACCTCCTTTTATTCATGCATGGAAAGTGGTATGGAACATAACTGTGACAGAAAAAGGCAATCTAACATACTGCACTGTGAACTCTGTACCCCTTTTGATATTTCGCCTTCTGCACTCCACGTACCAAAAACCTCAGACCCGATGGTTGTGGTGGATATGTGGAGAATGGGCATACAAGAAGCTCCCTTCCAAATGGAGTGGGACTTGTTTCCTGGGATGGGTATTACCACCAATGTGGATTATGCCCACTAATTCGGCCAAGCGTACACGAAGAAACGCTGATATTTCTCGTATAGCAGGAGGAAGTACCCAAAGTTGGAGCGATACTGATGATTGGCCACCAGAGCGCATTATAGCCTATTATGAGCCTGCCTCCTGGAATCCTGGTGAGCTCATACAAGGGGCACGGGATCCTATTTATAATCTAAACAGAATAATTCGATTGCAAGCAGTAGTGGAACTTGTAACCAATGCAACGGCCCAGAGTTTGAGACTTATTGCACAACAGCTGGATGAAAGTAGAGCCGCCATTTTGCAGCTGAAAATGGGAATGGATTATGTACTTGCCAGGCAGGGAGGCCTATGTGGAGTCTTGAACTTGACAGGGAGTGCCTGTTGCTTTGGCATTTCTGGTGGTGGTGAGGCAATCCGTGTGTTGGCCACAAAGATGGAGAGTATAGCACACGTCCCAGTACAAACATGGGAAGGATGGGATATGGGATGGCTCACCAACTGGTTACCTAATGTTGCGGGACTCAAAGGGATACTATTGTCTTGCTTGTTTTTCTTGACGGTAGTAATAATGGTTTTATGTATGGTGCCATGTATCATTTCATGTTTTAGAAGTACAATTAGCAAGATGATTTCGAATGAAACTTTACCTCATATCATGGCCCTATATAGAGCTTTACCTCAGGAATATGATGAAGGTCAAGCTATCAAGGACACTTGGGATGAAGGTCCTTGAGCTTGAAAGGGGGGAATGAGGCATCTAATCATAGCCTGCATTTTTATCAAGGCTTATAGTTTGATTAGGGTCTGTATTTTAAAATGAGCTTAAAGATTTTCAAATGTTTTATGCCAGGCAGAAGACCAGCTGCCTAAGTACTTTGTCAAGATGTTTATCCTCCTGGACAAGGGGGCCCCCTGATTTATAGCAGAAAACAATTCTCAAAGTCGTAAAAGGGAATTACAGGCTGAGGGCAAGGTTACACCACCCTACATAATTAAGAGTTGGTAAATAGTAAAACAAAACCCTGTGCCTCCCATTAAACTTGAGCCATATCTTTCTAAGGTTAAAGGCCAAGAGCAACTGGCTGGAGAAGGAGAAGTGTAAACAGAAAAAGAGGCTTTTTCCTATTTTATTTTGAGGCTGTAAACTGATTCCTTCCTGTTACTTTGAGAAGGTTTATTCTTGTAAAAAGCTATCTATGATAATGTATGAAATATACTGGCTTAAATGTAATTATGCAAAGGATCTAGAAAGAAAGAAATGTTAAATTCTTATTTCATAGAGTCATATTGCTGTAGGAGACCAGAGGGGCAAATGAGCCCAGCCCCCTGCCAGACAGGAGACGCCATCGAGCACTCCTGATATATGGTTGTCAGGCCTTTGTTTAAAGACCTTCAAAAAGGAGATCTTTCATTGATGATGTATGAGAATGTGAACCCAAGATCTCTGACATCTGTTTAAGATAAAAAAATTTAAAACTATTAACCATCTGTTTTGGAGGGCAATAGGGCAAGGAGGGCAAGAGGTGAGCTGGTAATTAAGGTTCCTTGTTGAGACAAATGTAAGATATATGACTACTTATTTGTCATTTATAGATAGAAGAATATATAGCTTTTTGTATCCCATAAAAGGCAATAGGAAATGGGTGTATCTTTTAGGATTGGTTGTAGCAATCAGCCAATAGGAAATTCAACCAGGCTGATTGGACAGAGGCAGCCAAAGGAGGAGCAAGGGAGCTGGGCTGAGGGAATATAAGTGCTGGCCATAATGGCAGGAGACCAGGCCAGAGCTTGGTAACCATATACCACTGTGCCTCTCATTTATTTGTCTGACAAATAAATTATTATTTTAATTTCTCTATTGCTGCGTTGAATATTTCATTCCAGCTAAGCGTTAACCACAAGCAGGGTGCTACACCTAGATACTTATAATTTGTGACTTGTTCTAATTTATGGCCTTAGAGTTCCCAGCTTCTAAGCTTTGGTTTTCCCCCAAAAGCGAGTATCTTGGGCTTTTGATAGTTGATTTTGAGACATTCAGTTTCACAGTATGCTGCGAGCTTCCTTAGTGCTCTTTTGAGTCCAATGGGGGTTCTAGATAGAATTACCGCCTCATCGGCATATAGCAGGACCGAAATATGCTGATTTGCGAGCTTCGGAGGGTGGAGTTCTGAGTCATTGAGTGCAGATACTAAATTATTTAAATAGAAATTGAATAGTAGAGGGGCCAATAGGCATCCTTGCCTGACTCCTTTGAAGGTTTTAATGGGGTCCGTTAGGTGCCCTAGGCGGCTACACCTGACTCTAAGAGCCGTGTTTGCGTGGAGTGCCTGAATTAAGAGCAGAAGCTTTCTATCTATATTGGTACCCTGTAGTCTGTCCCAGAGTCTGGTTCTGGAGACTATCTGTCTATCTATCTATCTATCTATCTATCTATCTATCTATCTATCTGTCTATCTGTCTATCTATCTAGCTAGCTAGCTAGCTAGCTAGCTATTCAGTGCTTTTTTTCTTTTAAAATGTTTAGGGGTACTCTCATTTTCTTACTCATATTTAAACACGGCCCCTCAATGAGGCCAAACTTAGATTCACAAAATGCTTAGGGGTATGCATCCCCCCGCGTCCCCCCAGAAAAAAAATCTGTCTCTCTCTCTCTCTCATCTATCTATATCTATCTATCTATCTATCTATCTCTGTATTTCTTTCAGTAGAAGCGGAAAGTACTGTAATAGGAAAAAAGATAACCTATGTGATATATTAATTCAGCTTTTAAATCCATTGTATTGTATTTTCAGACATAGTCAGGTTTATTAAGGTGAACGAATAGGGCCTGCCAAAAGGGCCCGAGAGCATAAACTCACCACTGCCCTTACCTGCTTTTCTTGCCATTCCCATCCATCCCTCACCGTTCATTTGTATAAAACTGGAGAGAAACACTCTGGAGAATACACTGAACTGCTATTCTGTGACCTGAAAAGTTCCTTCCAGGGGCTGTGCATGGAATGAGCTTCTGCTTCCTAACTATCCCAGGATTCCGGTCTGCCAGGCTTACCAGTTCCTGGTAAATAGACACTCCATGGACCAGTCAGTTGGACCATCCGCCCCCTAGGCCAGATGGAGATGGCAGGAAAGGGAGCGGCCCACCCAGCACTCACTAGAGCAGCAGCAGCTGTGTCCCGGAAGCCTCCCTCAGGCCTCTTAAGCTGTGGCGGTGAGTGCAGGCTCCGTCCCCTAGGCCAGATGGAGTTGGCAGGAAAGGGAGCGGCCCACCCAGCACTGACTAGAGCAGCAGCAGCAGTGTCCCGGAAGCCTCCCTCAGGCCTCTTAAGCTGTGGCGGTGAGTGCAGGCTCCGCCCCCTAGGCCAGATGGAGTTGGCAGGAAAGGGAGCGGCCCACCCAGCACTCACTAGAGCAGCAGCAGCAGCAGCACTGTCCCGGAAGCCTCCCTCAGGCCTCTTAAGCTGTGGCGGTGAGTGCAGGGTCCGCCCCCTAGGCCAGATGGAGTTGGCAGGAAAGGGTGCGACCCACCCAGTACACACTAGAGCAGCAGCAGCAGTGTCCCGGAAGCCTCCCTCAGGCCTCTTAAGCTGTGGCGGTGAGTGCAGGCTTCGCCCAAAAAGGCCAGATGGAGTTGGCCGGAAAGGGAGCGGCCCACCGAGCACTCACTAGAGCAGCAGCAGCAGCAGCAGTGTCCCGGAAGCCTCCATCAGGCCTCTTAAGCTGTGGCGGTGAGTGCAGGCTCCGCCCCCTAGGCCAGATGGAGTTGGCAGGAAAGGGAGCGGCCCACCCAGCACTCACTAGAGCAGCAGCAGCAGCAGCAGTGTCCCGCAAGACTCCCTCAGGCCTCTTAAGCTGTGGCGGTGAGTGCAGGCTCCGCCCCCTAGGCCAGATGGAGTCGGCAGGAAAGGGAGCGGCCCACCCAGCACTCAATAGAGCAGCAGCAGCAGTGTCCCGGAAGCCTCCCTCAGGCCTCTTAAGCTGTGGCGGTGAGTGCAGGCTCCGCCCCCTAGGCCAGATGGAGTTGGCAGGAAAGGGAGCGGCCCACCCAGCACTCAATAGAGCAGCAGCAGCAGCAGTGTCCCGGAAGCCTCCCTCAGGCCTCTTAAGCTGTGGCGGTGAGTGCAGGCTCCGCCCCCTAGGCCAGATGGAGTCGGCAGGAAAGGGAGCGGCCCACCCAGCACTCAATAGAGCAGCAGCAGCAGTGTCCCGGAAGCCTCCCTCAGGCCTCTTAAGCTGTGGCGGTGAGTGCAGGCTCCGCCCCCTAGGCCAGATGGAGTTGGCAGGAAAGGGAGCGGCCCACCCAGCACTCACTAGAGCAGCAGCAGCAGTGTCCCGGAAGCCTCCCTCAGGCCTCTTAAGCTGTGGCGGTGAGTGCAGGCTCCGCCCCCTAGGCCAGATGGAGTCGGCAGGAAAGGGAGCGGCCCACCCAGCACTCAATAGAGCAGCAGCAGCAGTGTCCCGCAAGACTCCCTCAGGCCTCTTAAGCTGTGGCGGTGAGTGCAGGCTCCGCCCCCTAGGCCAGATGGAGTCGGCAGGAAAGGGAGTGGCCCACCCAGCACTCAATAGAGCAGCAGCAGCAGTGTCCCGGAAGCCTCCCTCAGGCCTCTTAAGCTGTGGCGGTGAGTGCAGGCTCCGCCCCCTAGGCCAGATGGAGTTGGCAGGAAAGGGAGCGGCCCACCTAGCACTCACTAGAGCAGCAGCAGCAGCAGCAGTGTCCCCGAAGCCTCCCTCAGGCCTCTTAAGCTGTGGCGGTGAGTGCAGGCTCCGCCCCCTAGGCCAGATGGAGTTGGCAGGAAAGGGAGCGGCCCACCCAGCACTCCATAGAGCAGTAGCAGCAGCAGTGTCCCGGAAGCCTCCCTCAGGCCTCTTAAGCTGTGGCGGTGAGTGCAGGCTCCGCCCCCTAGGCCAGATGGAGTTGGCAGGAAAGGGAGCGGCCCACCCAGCACTCACTAGAGCAGCAGCAGCAGTGTCCCGGAAGCCTCCCTCAGGCCTCTTAAGCTGTGACGGTGAGTGCAGGCTCCGCCCCCTAGGCCAGATGGAGTTGGCAGGAAAGGGAGCGGCCCACCTAACACTCACTAGAGCAGCAGCAGCAGCAGCAGTGTCCCGGAAGCCTCCCTCAGGCCTCTTAAGCTGTGGCGGTGCGTGCAGGCTCCGCCCCATAGGCCAGATGGAGTTGGCAGGAAAGGGAGCGGCCCACCCAGCACTCACTAGAGCAGCATCAGCAGCAGCAGTGTCCCGGAAGCCTCCATCAGGCCTCTTAAGCTGCGGCGGTGAATGCAGGGTCCGCCCCCTGGGCCAGATGGAGTTGGCAGGAAAGGGAGCGGCCCACCCAGCACTCACTAGAGCAGCAGCAGCAGCAGTGTCCCGGAAGCCTCCCTCAGGCCTCTTAAGCTGTGGCGGTCAGTGCAGGCTTCGCCCCCTAGGCCAGATGGAGTTGGCAGGAAAGGGAGCGGCCCACCCAGCACTCACTAGAACAGCAGCAGCAGCAGCAGTGTCCCGGAAGCCTCCATCAGGCCTCTTAAGCTGCGGCGGTGAATGCAGGGTCCGCCCCATAGGCCAGATGGAGTTGGCAGGAAAGGGAGCGGCCCACCCAGCACTCACTAGAGCAGCAGCAGCAGCAGCAGCAGTGTCCCAGAAGCCTCCCTCAGGCCTCTTAAGCTGTGGCGGTGAGTGCAGGCTTCGCCCCCTAGGCCAGATGGAGTTGGCAGGAAAGGGAGCGGCCCACCTAGCACTCACTAGAGCAGCAGCAGCAGTGTCCCGGAAGCCTCCCTCAGGCCTCTTAAGCTGTGGCGGTGAGTGCAGGCTCCGCCCCATAGGCCAGATGGAGTTGGCAGGAAAGTGAGCAGCCCACTCAGCACTCACTAGAGCAGCAGCAGCAGTGTCCCGGAAGCCTCCCTCAGGCCTCTTAAGCTGTGGCGGTGAGTGCAGGCTTCGCCCCATAGGCCAGATGGAGTTGGCAGGAAAGGGAGCGGCCCACCTAGCACTCACTAGAGCAGCAGCAGCAGCAGCAGTGTCCCGGAAGCCTCCCTCAGGCCTCTTAAGCTGTGGCGGTGAGTGCAGGCTCCGCCCCCTAGGCCAGATGGAGTTGGCAGGAAAGGGAGCGGCCCACCCAGCACTTACTAGAGCAGCAGCAGCAGTGTCCCGGAAGCCTCCCTCAGGCCTCTTAAGCTGTGGCGGTGAGTGCAGGCTCCGCCCCCTAGGCCAGATGGAGTTGGCAGGAAAGGGAGCAGCCCACTCAGCACTTCATAAAGCAGCAGCAGCAGTGTACCGGACGCCTCCCTCAGGCCTCTTAAGCTGTGGCGTTGAGTGTAGACTCCGCCCCCTAGGCCAGATGAAGTTGGCAGGAAAGGGAGCGGCCCACCCAACACTCACTAGAACAGCAGCAGCAGCAGCAGTGTCCCGGAAGCCTCCCTCAGGCCTCTTAAGCTGTGGCGGTACGTGCAGGCTCCGCCCCATAGGCCAGATGGAGTTGGCAGGAAAGGGAGCGGCCCACCCAGCACTCACTAGAGCAGCAGCAGCAGCAGCAGCAGTGTTCCGGAAGCCTCCATCAGGCCTCTTAAGCTGTGGCGGTGAGTACAGGCTCCGCCCCCTAGGCCAGATGGAGTTGGCAGGAAAGGGAGCGGCCCACCCAGCACTCACTAGAGCAGCAGCAGTGTCCCGGAAGCCTCCCTCAGGCCTCTTAAGCTGTGGCGGTGAGTGCAGGCTTCGCCCCCTAGGCCAGATGGAGTTGGCAGGAAAGGGAGCGGCCCACCTAGCACTCACTAGAGCAGCAGCAGCAGTGTCCCGGAAGCCTCCCTCAGGCCTCTTAAGCTGTGGCGGTGAGTGCAGGCTCCGCCCCCTAGGCCAGATGGAGTTGGCAGGAAAGGGAGCGGCCCACCCAGCACTCACTAGAGCAGCAGCAGCAGCAGTGTCCCGGAAGCCTCCCTCAGGCCTCTTAAGCTGTGGCGGTGAGTGCAGGCTTCGCCCCCTAGGCCAGATGGAGTTGGCAGGAAAGGGAGCGGCCCACCCAGCACTCACTAGAGCAGCAGCAGCAGTGTCCCGGAAGCCTCCCTCAGGCCTCTGAAGCTGTGGCGGTGAGTGCAGGCTCCGCCCCCTAGGCCAGATGGAGTTGGCAGGAAAGGGAGCGGCCCACCCAACACTCACTAGAGCAGCAGCAGCAGCAGCAGTGTCCCAGAAGCCTCCCTCAGGCCTCTTAAGCTGTGGCGGTGCGTGCAGGCTCCGCCCCATAGGCGAGATGGAGTTGGCAGGAAAGGGAGCGGCCCACCCAGCACTCACTAGAGCAGCAGCAGCAGCAGCAGTGTCCCGGAAGCCTCCCTCAGGCCTCTTAAGCTGTGGCGGTGAGTGCAGGCTCCGCCCCCTAGGCCAGATGGAGTTGGCAGGAAAGGGAGCGGCCCACCCGGCACTTACTAGAGCAGCAGCAGTGTTCCGGAACCTCCCTCAGACCTCTTAAGCTGTGGCGGTGAGTGCAGGCTCCGCCCCCTAGGCCAGGTGGAGTTGGCAGGAAAGGGAGCGGCCCACCCAGCACTCACAAGAGCAGCAGCAGCAGTGTCCCGGAAGCCTCCCTCAAGCCTCTTAAGCTGTGGCGGTGAGTGCAGGCTCCGCCCCCTAGGCCAGATGGAGTTGGCAGGAAAGGGAGCGGCCCACCCAGCACTTACTAGAGCAGCAGCAGCAGTGTCCCGGAAGCCTCCCTCAGGCCTCTTAAGCTGTGGCGGTGAGTGCAGGCTCCGCCCCCTAGGCCAGATGGAGTTGGCAGGAAAGGGAGCAGCCCACTCAGCACTTCATAAAGCAGCAGCAGCAGTGTACCGGACGCCTCCCTCAGGCCTCTTAAGCTGTGGCGTTGAGTGTAGACTCCGCCCCCTAGGCCAGATGAAGTTGGCAGGAAAGGGAGCGGCCCACCCAACACTCACTAGAACAGCAGCAGCAGCAGCAGTGTCCCGGAAGCCTCCCTCAGGCCTCTTAAGCTGTGGCGGTACGTGCAGGCTCCGCCCCATAGGCCAGATGGAGTTGGCAGGAAAGGGAGCGGCCCACCCAGCACTCACTAGAGCAGCAGCAGCAGCAGCAGCAGTGTTCCGGAAGCCTCCATCAGGCCTCTTAAGCTGTGGCGGTGAGTACAGGCTCCGCCCCCTAGGCCAGATGGAGTTGGCAGGAAAGGGAGCGGCCCACCCAGCACTCACTAGAGCAGCAGCAGTGTCCCGGAAGCCTCCCTCAGGCCTCTTAAGCTGTGGCGGTGAGTGCAGGCTTCGCCCCCTAGGCCAGATGGAGTTGGCAGGAAAGGGAGCGGCCCACCTAGCACTCACTAGAGCAGCAGCAGCAGTGTCCCGGAAGCCTCCCTCAGGCCTCTTAAGCTGTGGCGGTGAGTGCAGGCTCCGCCCCCTAGGCCAGATGGAGTTGGCAGGAAAGGGAGCGGCCCACCCAGCACTCACTAGAGCAGCAGCAGCAGCAGTGTCCCGGAAGCCTCCCTCAGGCCTCTTAAGCTGTGGCGGTGAGTGCAGGCTTCGCCCCCTAGGCCAGATGGAGTTGGCAGGAAAGGGAGCGGCCCACCCAGCACTCACTAGAGCAGCAGCAGCAGTGTCCCGGAAGCCTCCCTCAGGCCTCTGAAGCTGTGGCGGTGAGTGCAGGCTCCGCCCCCTAGGCCAGATGGAGTTGGCAGGAAAGGGAGCGGCCCACCCAACACTCACTAGAGCAGCAGCAGCAGCAGCAGTGTCCCAGAAGCCTCCCTCAGGCCTCTTAAGCTGTGGCGGTGCGTGCAGGCTCCGCCCCATAGGCGAGATGGAGTTGGCAGGAAAGGGAGCGGCCCACCCAGCACTCACTAGAGCAGCAGCAGCAGCAGCAGTGTCCCGGAAGCCTCCCTCAGGCCTCTTAAGCTGTGGCGGTGAGTGCAGGCTCCGCCCCCTAGGCCAGATGGAGTTGGCAGGAAAGGGAGCGGCCCACCCGGCACTTACTAGAGCAGCAGCAGTGTTCCGGAACCTCCCTCAGACCTCTTAAGCTGTGGCGGTGAGTGCAGGCTCCGCCCCCTAGGCCAGGTGGAGTTGGCAGGAAAGGGAGCGGCCCACCCAGCACTCACAAGAGCAGCAGCAGCAGTGTCCCGGAAGCCTCCCTCAAGCCTCTTAAGCTGTGGCGGTGAGTGCAGGCTCCGCCCCCTAGGCCAGATGGAGTTGGCAGGAAAGGGAGCGGCCCACTCAGCACTCACTAAAGCAGCAGCAGCAGTGTCCCGGAAGCCTCCCTCAGGCCTCTTAAGCTGTGGCGGTGAGTGCAGGCTCCGCCCCCTAGGCCAGATGGAGTTGGCAGGAAAGTGAGCGGCCCACCCAACACTCACTAGAGCAGCAGCAGTAGCAGCAGTGTCCCGGAAGCCTCCCTCAGGCCTCTTAAGCTGTGGCGGTGCGTGCAGGCTCCGCCCCATAGGCGAGATGGAGTTGGCAGGAAAGGGAGCGGCCCACCCAGCACTCACTAGAGCAGCAGCAGCAGCAGCAGTGTCCCGGAAGCCTCCCTCAGGCCTCTTAAGCTATGGCGGTGAGTGCAGGCTCCGCCCCCTAGGCCAGATGGAGTTGGCAGGAAAGGGAGCGGCCCACCCGGCACTGACTAGAGCAGCAGCAGTGTTCCGGAAGCCTCCCTCAGACCTCTTAAGCTGTGGCGGTGAGTGCAGGCTCCGCCCCCTAGGCCAGGTGGAGTTGCCAGGAAAGGGAGCGGCCCACCCAGCACTCACAAGAGCAGCAGCCGCAGTGTCCCGGAAGCCTCCCTCAAGCCTCTTAAGCTGTGGCGGTGAGTGCAGGCTCCGCCCCCTAGGCCAGATGGAGTTGGCAGGAAAGGGAGCGGCCCACTCAGCACTCACTAAAGCAGCAGCAGTGTACCGGAAGCCTAACTCAGGTCTCTTAAGCTGTGGCGGTGAGTGCAAGCTCCGCCCCCTAGGCCAGATGGAGTTAGCAGGAAAGGGAGCGGCCCACCCAGCACTCACTAGAGCAGCAGCGGCAGCAGCAGCAGCAGTGTCCCGGAGGCCTCCCTCAGGCCTCTTAAGCTGTGGGTGTGAGTGCAGGCTCCGCCCCCTAGGCCAGATGGAGTTGGCAGGAAAGGGAGCGGCCCACCCAGCACTCACTAGAGCAGCAGCAGCAGCAGCAGTGTCCCGGAAGCCTCCCTCAGGCCTCTTAAGCTGTGGCGGTGAGTGCAGGCTCCGCCCCCTAGGCCAGATGGAGTTGGAAGGACAGGGAGCGGCCCACCCAGCACTCACTAGAGCAGCAGCAGTGTCCCGGAAGCCTCCCTCAGGCCTCTTAAGCTGTGGCGGTGAGTGCAGGCTTCGCCCCATAGGCCAGATGGAGTTGGCAGGAAAGGGAGCGGCCCACCCAGCACTCACTAGAGCAATAGCAGCAGCAGCAGTGTTCCGGAAGCCTCCCTCAGGCCTCTTAAGCTGTGGCGGTGAGTGAGGGCTTCGCCCCATAGGCCAGATGGAGTTGGCAGGAAAGGGAGCGGCCCACCTAGCACTCACTAGAGCAGCAGCAGCAGCAGCAGTGTCCCGGAAGCCTCCCTCAGGCCTCTTAAGCTGTGGCGGTGAGTGCAGGCTCCGCCCCCTAGGCCAGATGGAGTTGGCAGGAAAGGGAGCGGCCCACCCAGCACTTACTAGAGCAGCAGCAGCAGTGTCCCGGAAGCCTCCCTCAGGCCTCTTAACCTGTGGCGGTGAGTGCAGGCTCCGCCCCCTAGGCCAGATGGAGTTGGCAGGAAAGGGAGCAGCCCACTCAGCACTTCATAGAGCAGCAGCAGCAGTGTACCGGACGCCTCCCTCAGGCCTCTTAAGCTGTGGCGTTGAGTGTAGACTCCGCCCCCTAGGCCAGATGAAGTTGGCAGGAAAGGGAGCGGCCCACCCAACACTCACTAGAGCAGCAGCAGCAGCAGCAGTGTCCCGGAAGCCTCCCTCAGGCCTCTTAAGCTGTGGCGGTGCGTGCAGGCTCCGCCCCCTAGGCCAGATGGAGTTGGCATAAAAGGGAGCGGCCCACCCAGCACTCACTAGAGCAGCAGCAGCAGCAGCAGTGTTCCGGAAGCCTCCCTCAGGCCTCTTAAGCTGTGGCGGTGAGTGCAGGCTCCGCCCCCTAGGCCAGATGGAGTTGGGAGGAAAGGGAGCGGCCCACCCAGCACTCACTAGAGCAGCAGCAGCAGTGTCCCGGAAGCCTCCCTCAAGCCTCTTAAGCTGTGGCGGTGAGTGCAGGCTCCGCCCCCTAGCCCAGGTGGAGTTGGCAGGAAAGGGAGCGGCCCACCCAGCACTCACAAGAGCAGCAGCAGCAGTGTCCCGGAAGCCTCCCTCAAGCCTCTTAAGCTGTGGCGGTGAGTGCAGGCTCCGCCCCCTAGCCCAGGTGGAGTTGGCAGGAAAGGGAGCGGCCCACCCAGCACTCACAAGAGCAGCAGCAGCAGTGTCCCGGAAGCCTCCCTCAAGCCTCTTAAGCTGTGGCGGTGAGTGCAGGCTCCGCCCCCTAGCCCAGGTGGAGTTGGCAGGAAAGGGAGCGGCCCACCCAGCACTCACAAGAGCAGCAGCAGCAGTGTCCCGGAAGCCTCCCTCAAGCCTCTTAAGCTGTGGCGGTGAGTGCAGGCTCCGCCCCCTAGCCCAGGTGGAGTTGGCAGGAAAGGGAGCGGCCCACCCAGCACTCACAAGAGCAGCAGCAGCAGTGTCCCGGAAGCCTCCCTCAAGCCTCTTAAGCTGTGGCGGTGAGTGCAGGCTCCGCCCCCTAGGCCAGATGGAGTTGGCAGGAAAGGGAGCGGCCCACTCAGCACTCACTAAAGCAGCAACAGCAGTGTCCCGGAAGCCTCCCCCAGGCCTCTTAAGCTGTGGCGGTGAGTGCAGGCTCTGCCCCCTAGGCCAGATGGAGTTGGCAGGAAAGGGAGCGGCCCACCCAGCACTCACTAGAGCAGCAGCAGAAGTGTCCCGGAAGCCTCCCTCGGGCCTCTTAAGCTGTGGCGGTGAGTGCAGGCTCCGCCCCCTAGGCCAGATGGAGTTGGCTGGAAAGGGAGCGGCCCACTCAGCACTCACTAAAGCAGCAGCAGCAGTGTGCCGGAAGCCTCCCTCAGGCCTCTTAAGCTGTGGCGGTGAGTGCAGGCTCCGCCCCCTAGGCCAGATGGAGTTGGCAGGAAAGGGAGCGGCCCACCCAGCACTCACTAGAGCAGCAGCAACAGTGTCCCGGAAGCCTCCCTCAAGCCTCTTAAGCTGTGGCGGTGAGTGCAGGCTCCGCCCCCTAGCCCAGGTGGAGTTGGCAGGAAAGGGAGCGGCCCACCCAGCACTCACAAGAGCAGCAGCAGCAGTGTCCCGGAAGCCTCCCTCAAGCCTCTTAAGCTGTGGCGGTGAGTGCAGGCTCCGCCCCCTAGGCCAGATGGAGTTGGCAGGAAAGGGAGCGGCCCACTCAGCACTCACTAAAGCAGCAACAGCAGTGTCCCGGAAGCCTCCCCCAGGCCTCTTAAGCTGTGGCGGTGAGTGCAGGCTCCGCCCCCTAGGCCAGATGGAGTTGGCAGGAAAGGGAGCGGCCCACCCAGCACTCACTAGAGCAGCAGCAGAAGTGTCCCGGAAGCCTCCCTCGGGCCTCTTAAGCTGTGGCGGTGAGTGCAGGCTCCGCCCCCTAGGCCAGATGGAGTTGGCTGGAAAGGGAGCGGCCCACTCAGCACTCACTAAAGCAGCAGCAGCAGTGTCCCGGAAGCCTCCCTCAGGCCTCTTAAGCTGTGGCGGTGAGTGCAGGCTCCGCCCCCTAGGCCAGATGGAGTTGGCAGGAAAGGGAGCGGCCCACTCAGCACTCACTAAAGCAGCAGCAGCAGTGTCCAGGAAGCCTCCCTCAGGCCTCTTAAGCTGTGGCGGTGAGTGCAGGCTCCGCCCCCTAGGCCAGATGGAGTTGGCAGGAAAGGGAGCGGCCCACTCAGCACTCACTAAAGCAGCAGCAGCAGTGTCCCGGAAGCCTCCCTCAGGCCTCTTAAGCTGTGGCGGTGAGTGCAGGCTCCGCCCCCTAGGCCAGATGGAGTTGGCAGGAAAGGGAGCGGCCCACTCAGCACTCACTAAAGCAGCAGCAGCAGTGTCCCGGAAGCCTCCCTCAGGCCTCTTAAGCTGTGGCGGTGAGTGCAAGCTCCGCCCCCTAGGCCAGATGGAGTTAGCAGGAAAGGGAGCGGCCCACCCAGCACTCACTAGAGCAGCAGCGGCAGCAGCAGTGTTCCGGAAGCCTCCCTCAGGCCTCTTAAGCTGTGGCGGTGAGTGCAGGCTTCGCCCCCTAGGCCAGATGGAGTTGGGAGGAAAGGGAGCGGCCCACCTAGCACTCACTAGAGCAGCAGCAGCAGCAGCAGTGTTCCGGAAGCCTCCCTCAGGCCTCTTAAGCTGTGGCGGTGAGTGCAGGCTCCGCCCCCTAGGCCAGATGGAGTTGGCAGGAAAGGGAGCGGCCCACCCAGCACTCACTAGAGCAGCAGCAGCAGTGTCCCGGAAGCCTCCCTCAAGCCTCTTAAGCTGTGGCGGTGAGTGCAGGCTCCGCCCCCTAGCCCAGGTGGAGTTGGCAGGAAAGGGAGCGGCCCACCCAGCACTCACAAGAGCAGCAGCAGCAGTGTCCCGGAAGCCTCCCTCAAGCCTCTTAAGCTGTGGCGGTGAGTGCAGGCTCCGCCCCCTAGGCCAGATGGAGTTGGCAGGAAAGGGAGCGGCCCACTCAGCACTCACTAAAGCAGCAGCAGCAGTGTCCCGGAAGCCTCCCCCAGGCCTCTTAAGCTGTGGCGGTGAGTGCAGGCTCCGCCCCCTAGGCCAGATGGAGTTGGCAGGAAAGGGAGCGGCCCACCCAGCACTCACTAGAGCAGCAGCAGCAGTGTCCCGGAAGCCTCCCTCAAGCCTCTTAAGCTGTGGCGGTGAGTGCAGGCTCCGCCCCCTAGCCCAGGTGGAGTTGGCAGGAAAGGGAGCGGCCCACCCAGCACTCACAAGAGCAGCAGCAGCAGTGTCCCGGAAGCCTCCCTCAAGCCTCTTAAGCTGTGGCGGTGAGTGCAGGCTCCGACCCCTAGGCCAGATGGAGTTGGCAGGAAAGGGAGCGGCCCACTCAGCACTCACTAAAGCAGCAGCAGCAGTGTCCCGGAAGCCTCCCCCAGGCCTCTTAAGCTGTGGCGGTGAGTGCAGGCTCCGCCCCCTAGGCCAGATGGAGTTGGCAGGAAAGGGAGCGGCCCACCCAGCACTCACTAGAGCAGCAGCAGAAGTGTTCCGGAAGCCTCCCTCGGGCCTCTTAAGCTGTGGCGGTGAGTGCAGGCTCCGCCCCCTAGGCCAGATGGAGTTGGCAGGAAAGGGAGCGGCCCACCTAGCACTCACTAGAGCAGCAGCAGCAGCAGCAGTGTTCCGGAAGCCTCCCTCAGGCCTCTTAAGCTGTGACGGTGAGTGCAGGCTCCGCCCCCTAGGCCAGATGGAGTTGGCAGGAAAGGGAGCGGCCCACCCAGCACTCACTAGAGCAGCAGCAGCAGTGTGCCGGAAGCCTCCCTCAGGCCTCTTAAGCTGTGGCGGTGAGTGCAGGCTTCGCCCCCTAGGCCAGATGGAGTTGGCAGGAAAGGGAGCGGCCCACCTAGCACTCACTAGAGCAGCAGCAGCAGCAGCAGTGTTCCGGAAGCCTCCCTCAGGCCTCTTAAGCTGTGGCGGTGAGTGCAGGCTCCGCCCCCTAGCCCAGGTGGAGTTGGCAGGAAAGGGAGCGGCCCACCCAGCACTCACAAGAGCAGCAGCAGCAGTGTCCCGGAAGCCTCCCTCAAGCCTCTTAAGCTGTGGCGGTGAGTGCAGGCTCCGCCCCCTAGGCCAGATGGAGTTGGCAGGAAAGGGAGCGGCCCACTCAGCACTCACTAAAGCAGCAGCAGCAGTGTCCCGGAAGCCTCCCTCAGGCCTCTTAAGCTGTGGCGGTGAGTGCAGGCTCCGCCCCCTAGGCCAGATGGAGTTGGCAGGAAAGGGAGCGGCCCACCCAGCACTCACTAGAGCAGCAGCAGCAGTGTCCCGGAAGCCTCCCTCAAGCCTCTTAAGCTGTGGCGGTGAGTGCAGGCTCCGCCCCCTAGCCCAGGTGGAGTTGGCAGGAAAGGGAGCGGCCCACCCAGCACTCACTAGAGCAGCAGCAGCAGTGTCCCGGAGGCCTCCCTCAAGCCTCTTAAGCTGTGGCGGTGAGTGCAGGCTCCGCCCCCTAGGCCAGATGGAGTTGGCAGGAAAGGGAGCGGCCCACCTAACACTCACTAGAGCAGCAGCAGCAGTGTCCCGGAAGCCTCCCTCAGGCCTCTTAAGCTGTGGCGGTGAGTGCAGGCTCCGCCCCCTAGGCCAGATGGAGTTGGCAGGAAAGGGAGCGGCCCACCCAGCACTCACTAGAGCAGCAGCAGCAGTGTCCCGGAAGCCTCCCTCAAGCCTCTTAAGCTGTGGCGGTGAGTGCAGGCTCCGCCCCCTAGCCCAGGTGGAGTTGGCAGGAAAGGGAGCGGCCCACCCAGCACTCACAAGAGCAGCAGCAGCAGTGTCCCGGAAGCCTCCCTCAAGCCTCTTAAGCTGTGGCGGTGAGTGCAGGCTCCGCCCCCTAGGCCAGATGGAGTTGGCAGGAAAGGGAGCGGCCCACGCAGCACTCACTAAAGCAGCAGCAGCAGTGTCCCGGAAGCCTCCCTCAGGCCTCTTAAGCTGTGGCGGTGAGTGCAGGCTCCGCCCCCTAGGCCAGATGGAGTTGGCAGGAAACGGAGCGGCCCACCCAGCACTCACTAGAGCAGCAGCAGCAGCAGCAGCAGCAGCAGTGTCCCGAAAGCCTCCCTCAGGCCTCTTAAGCTGTGGCGGTGAGTGCAGGCTCCGCCCCCTAGGCCAGATGGAGTTGGCAGGAAAGGGAGCGGCCCACTCAGCACTCACTAAAGCAGCAGCAGCAGTGTCCCGGAAGCCTCCCTCAGGCCTCTTAAGCTGTGGCGGTGAGTGCAGGCTCCGCCCCCTAGGCCAGATGGAGTTGGCAGGAAAGGGAGCGGCCCACTCAGCACTCACTAAAGCAGCAGCAGCAGTGTCCCGGAAGCCTCCCTCAGGCCTCTTAAGCTGTGGCGGTGAGTGCAAGCTCCGCCCCCTAGGCCAGATGGAGTTAGCAGGAAAGGGAGCGGCCCACCCAGCACTCACTAGAGCAGCAGCGGCAGCAGCAGCAGCAGTGTCCCGGAAGCCTCCCTCAGGCCTCTTAAGCTGTGGCGGTGAGTGCAGGCTCCGCCCCCTAGGCCAGATGGAGTTGGGAGGAAAGGGAGCGGCCCACCGAGTACTCACTAGAGCAGCAGCAGCAGTGTCCCGGAAGCCTCCCTCAAGCCTCTTAAGCTGTGGCGGTGAGTGCAGGCTCCGCCCCCTAGCCCAGGTGGAGTTGGCAGGAAAGGGAGCGGCCCACCCAGCACTCACTAGAGCAGCAGCAGCAGTGTCCCGGAAGCCTCCCTCAAGCCTCTTAAGCTGTGGCGGTGAGTGCAGGCTCCGCCCCCTAGGCAAGATGGAGTTAGCAGGAAAGGGAGCGGCCCACTCAGCACTCACTAAAGCAGCAGCAGCAGTGTCCCGGAAGCCTCCCCCAGGCCTCTTAAGCTGTGGCGGTGAGTGCAGGCTCCGCCCCCTAGGCCAGATGGAGTTGGCAGGAAAGGGAGCGGCCCACCCAGCACTCACTAGAGCAGCAGCAGCAGTGTCCCGGAAGCCTCCCTCAAGCCTCTTAAGCTGTGGCGGTGAGTGCAGGCTCCGCCCCCTAGCCCAGGTGGAGTTGGCAGGAAAGGGAGCGGCCCACCCAGCACTCACTAGAGCAGCAGCAGCAGTGTCCCGGAGGCCTCCCTCAAGCCTCTTAAGCTGTGGCGGTGAGTGCAGGCTCCGCCCCCTAGGCCAGATGGAGTTGGCAGGAAAGGGAGCGGCCCACCTAACACTCACTAGAGCAGCAGCAGCAGTGTCCCGGAAGCCTCCCTCAGGCCTCTTAAGCTGTGGCGGTGAGTGCAGGCTCCGCCCCCTAGGCCAGATGGAGTTGGCAGGAAAGGGAGCGGCCCACCCAGCACTCACTAGAGCAGCAGCAGCAGTGTCCCGGAAGCCTCCCTCAAGCCTCTTAAGCTGTGGCGGTGAGTGCAGGCTCCGCCCCCTAGCCCAGGTGGAGTTGGCAGGAAAGGGAGCGGCCCACCCAGCACTCACAAGAGCAGCAGCAGCAGTGTCCCGGAAGCCTCCCTCAAGCCTCTTAAGCTGTGGCGGTGAGTGCAGGCTCCGCCCCCTAGGCCAGATGGAGTTGGCAGGAAAGGGAGCGGCCCACTCAGCACTCACTAAAGCAGCAGCAGCAGTGTCCCGGAAGCCTCCCTCAGGCCTCTTAAGCTGTGGCGGTGAGTGCAGGCTCCGCCCCCTAGGCCAGATGGAGTTGGCAGGAAAGGGAGCGGCCCACTCAGCACTCACTAAAGCAGCAGCAGCAGTGTTCCGGAAGCCTCCCTCAGGCCTCTTAAGCTGTGGCGCTGAGTGCAGGCTCCGCCCCCTAGGCCAGATGGAGTTGGCAGGACAGGGAGCGGCCCACCCAGCACTCACTAGAGCAGCAGCAGTGTCCCGGAAGCCTCCCTCAAGCCTCTTAAGCTGCTGCGGTGAGTGCAGGCTCCGCCCCCCAGGCCAGATGGAGTTGGCAGGAAAGGGAGCAGCCCACCCAGCACTCACTAGAGCAGCAGCAGGAGCAGCAGTGTCCCGGAAGCCTCCCTCAGGCCTCTTACGCTGTGGCGGTGAGTGCAGGCTCCGCCCCCTAGGCCAGATGGAGTTGGCAGGAAAGGGAGCGGCCCACCCAGCACTCACTAGAGCAATAGCAGCAGCAGCAGTGTTCCGGAAGCCTCCCTCAGGCCTCTTAAGCTGTGGCGGTGAGTGCAGGCTCCGCCCCCTAGGCCAGATGGAGTTAGCAGGAAAGGGAGCGGCCCACCCAGCACTCACTAGAGCAGCAGCGGCAGCAGCAGCAGCAGTGTCCCGGAGGCCTCCCTCAGGCCTCTTAAGCTGTGGGTGTGAGTGCAGGCTCCGCCCCCTAGGCCAGATGGAGTTGGCAGGAAAGGGAGCGGCCCACCCAGCACTCACTACAGCAGCAGCAGCAGCAGCAGTGTCCCGGAAGCCTCCCTCAGGCCTCTTAAGCTGTGGCGGTGAGTGCAGGCTCCGCCCCCTAGGCCAGATGGAGTTGGAAGGACAGGGAGCGGCCCACCCAGCACTCACTAGAGCAGCAGCAGTGTCCCGGAAGCCTCCCTCAGGCCTCTTAAGCTGTGGCGGTGAGTGCAGGCTCCGCCCCCCAGGCCAGATGGAGTTGGCAGGAAAAGGAGCAGCCCACCCAGCACTCACTAGAGCAGCAGCAGGAGCAGCAGTGTCCCGGAAGCCTCCCTCAGGCCTCTTAAGCTGTGGCGGTGAGTGCAGGCTCCGCCCCCTAGCCCAGGTGGAGTTGGCAGGAAAGGGAGCGGCCCACCCAGCACTCACTAGAGCAGCAGCAGCAGTGTCCCGGAAGCCTCCCTCAAGCCTCTTAAGCTGTGGCGGTGAGTGCAGGCTCCGCCCCCTAGGCAAGATGGAGTTAGCAGGAAAGGGAGCGGCCCACTCAGCACTCACTAAAGCAGCAGCAGCAGTGTCCCGGAAGCCTCCCCCAGGCCTCTTAAGCTGTGGCGGTGAGTGCAGGCTCCGCCCCCTAGGCCAGATGGAGTTGGCTGGATAGGGAGCGGCCCACCCAGCACTCACTAGAGCAGCAGCAGCAGTGTCCCGGAAGCCTCCCTCGGGCCTCTTAAGCTGTGGCGGTGAGTGCAGGCTCCGCCCCCTAGGCCAGATAGAGTTGGCTGGAAAGGGAGCGGCCCACTCAGCCTAACTAAATCAGCAGCAGCAGTGTCCCGGAAGCCTCCCTCAGGCCTCTTAAGCTGTGGCGGTGAGTGCAGGCTCCGCCCCCTAGGCCAGATGGAGTTGGCAGGAAAGGGAGCGGCCCACTCAGCACTCACTAAAGCAGCAGCAGCAGTGTCCCGGAAGCCTCCCTCAGGCCTCTTAAGCTGTGGCGCTGAGTGCAGGCTCCGCCCCCTAGGCCAGATGGAGTTGGCAGGACAGGGAGCGGCCCACCCAGCACTCACTAGAGCAGCAGCAGTGTCCCGGAAGCCTCCCTCAAGCCTCTTAAGCTGCTGCGGTGAGTGCAGGCTCCGCCCCCCAGGCCAGATGGAGTTGGCAGGAAAGGGAGCAGCCCACCCAGCACTCACTAGAGCAGCAGCAGGAGCAGCAGTGTCCCGGAAGCCTCCCTCAGGCCTCTTACGCTGTGGCGGTGAGTGCAGGCTCCGCCCCCTAGGCCAGATGGAGTTGGCAGGAAAGGGAGCGGCCCACCCAGCACTCACTAGAGCAATAGCAGCAGCAGCAGTGTTCCGGAAGCCTCCCTCAGGCCTCTTAAGCTGTGGCGGTGAGTGCAGGCTCCGCCCCCTAGGCCAGATGGAGTTAGCAGGAAAGGGAGCGGCCCACCCAGCACTCACTAGAGCAGCAGCGGCAGCAGCAGCAGCAGTGTCCCGGAGGCCTCCCTCAGGCCTCTTAAGCTGTGGGTGTGAGTGCAGGCTCCGCCCCCTAGGCCAGATGGAGTTGGCAGGAAAGGGAGCGGCCCACCCAGCACTCACTACAGCAGCAGCAGCAGCAGCAGTGTCCCGGAAGCCTCCCTCAGGCCTCTTAAGCTGTGGCGCTGAGTGCAGGCTCCGCCCCCTAGGCCAGATGGAGTTGGAAGGACAGGGAGCGGCCCACCCAGCACTCACTAGAGCAGCAGCAGTGTCCCGGAAGCCTCCCTCAGGCCTCTTAAGCTGTGGCGGTGAGTGCAGGCTCCGCCCCCCAGGCCAGATGGAGTTGGCAGGGAAAGGAGCAGCCCACCCAGCACTCACTAGAGCAGCAGCAGGAGCAGCAGTGTCCCGGAAGCCTCCCTCAGGCCTCTTAAGCTGTGGCGGTGAGTGCAGTCTCCGCCCCCTAGGCCAGATGGAGTTGGCAGGAAAGGGAGCGGCCCACCCAGCACTCACTAGAGCAATAGCAGCAGCAGCAGTGTTCCGGAAGCCTCCCTCAGGCCTCTTAAGCTGTGGCGGTGAGTGCAGGCTTCGCCCCATAGGCCAGATGGAGTTGGCAGGAAAGGGAGCGGCCCACCTAGCACTCACTAGAGCAGCAGCAGCAGCAGTGTCCCGGAAGCCTCCCTCAGGCCTCTTAAGCTGTGGCGGTGAGTGCAGGCTCCGCCCCCTAGGCCAGATGGAGTTGGCAGGAAAGGGAGCGGCCCACCCAGCACTTACTAGAGCAGCAGCAGCAGTGTCCCGGAAGCCTCCCTCAGGCCTCTTAACCTGTGGCGGTGAGTGCAGGCTCCGCCCCCTAGGCCAGATGGAGTTGGCAGGAAAGGGAGCAGCCCACTCAGCACTTCATAGAGCAGCAGCAGCAGTGTACCGGACGCCTCCCTCAGGCCTCTTAAGCTGTGGCGTTGAGTGTAGACTCCGCCCCCTAGGCCAGATGAAGTTGGCAGGAAAGGGAGCGGCCCACCCAACACTCACTAGAGCAGCAGCAGCAGCAGCAGTGTCCCGGAAGCCTCCCTCAGGCCTCTTAAGCTGTGGCGGTGCGTGCAGGCTCCGCCCCCTAGGCCAGATGGAGTTGGCATAAAAGGGAGCGGCCCACCCAGCACTCACTAGAGCAGCAGCAGCAGCAGCAGTGTTCCGGAAGCCTCCCTCAGGCCTCTTAAGCTGTGGCGGTGAGTGCAGGCTCCGCCCCCTAGGCCAGATGGAGTTGGGAGGAAAGGGAGCGGCCCACCGAGCACTCACTAGAGCAACAGCAGTGTGCCGGAAGCCTCCCTCAGGCCTCTTAAGCTGTGGCGGTGAGTGCAGGCTCCGCCCCCTAGGCCAGGTGGAGTTGGCAGGAAAGGGAGCGGCCCACCCAGCACTCACTAGAGCAGCAGCAGCAGTGTCCCGGAAGCCTCCCTCAAGCCTCTTAAGCTGTGGCGGTGAGTGCAGGCTCCGCCCCCTAGCCCAGGTGGAGTTGGCAGGAAAGGGAGCGGCCCACCCAGCACTCACAAGAGCAGCAGCAGCAGTGTCCCGGAAGCCTCCCTCAAGCCTCTTAAGCTGTGGCGGTGAGTGCAGGCTCCGCCCCCTAGGCCAGATGGAGTTGGCAGGAAAGGGAGCGGCCCACCCAGCACTCACTAGAGCAGCAGCAGAAGTGTCCCGGAAGCCTCCCTCGGGCCTCTTAAGCTGTGGCGGTGAGTGCAGGCTCCGCCCCCTAGGCCAGATGGAGTTGGCTGGAAAGGGAGCGGCCCACTCAGCACTCACTAAAGCAGCAGCAGCAGTGTCCCGGAAGCCTCCCTCAGGCCTCTTAAGCTGTGGCGGTGAGTGCAGGCTCCGCCCCCTAGGCCAGATGGAGTTGGCAGGAAAGGGAGCGGCCCACTCAGCACTCACTAAAGCAGCAGCAGCAGTGTCCAGGAAGCCTCCCTCAGGCCTCTTAAGCTGTGGCAGTGAGTGCAGGCTCCGCCCCCTAGGCCAGATGGAGTTGGCAGGAAAGGGAGCGGCCCACTCAGCACTCACTAAAGCAGCAGCAGCAGTGTCCCGGAAGCCTCCCTCAGGCCTCTTAAGCTGTGGCGGTGAGTGCAGGCTCCGCCCCCTAGGCCAGATGGAGTTGGCAGGAAAGGGAGCGGCCCACTCAGCACTCACTAAAGCAGCAGCAGCAGTGTCCCGGAAGCCTCCCTCAGGCCTCTTAAGCTGTGGCGGTGAGTGCAAGCTCCGCCCCCTAGGCCAGATGGAGTTAGCAGGAAAGGGAGCGGCCCACCCAGCACTCACTAGAGCAGCAGCGGCAGCAGCAGTGTTCCGGAAGCCTCCCTCAGGCCTCTTAAGCTGTGGCGGTGAGTGCAGGCTTCGCCCCCTAGGCCAGATGGAGTTGGCAGGAAAGGGAGCGGCCCACCTAGCACTCACTAGAGCAGCAGCAGCAGCAGCAGTGTTCCGGAAGCCTCCCTGAGGCCTCTTAAGCTGTGGCGGTGAGTGCAGGCTCCGCCCCCTAGGCCAGATGGAGTTGGCAGGAAAGGGAGCGGCCCACCCAGCACTCACTAGAGCAGCAGCAGCAGTGTCCCGGAAGCCTCCCTCAAGCCTCTTAAGCTGTGGCGGTGAGTGCAGGCTCCGCCCCCTAGCCCAGGTGGAGTTGGCAGGAAAGGGAGCGGCCCACCCAGCACTCACAAGAGCAGCAGCAGCAGTGTCCCGGAAGCCTCCCTCAAGCCTCTTAAGCTGTGGCGGTGAGTGCAGGCTCCGCCCCCTAGGCCAGATGGAGTTGGCAGGAAAGGGAGCAGCCCACTCAGCACTCACTAAAGCAGCAGCAGCAGTGTCCCGGAAGCCTCCCCCAGGCCTCTTAAGCTGTGGCGGTGAGTGCAGGCTCCGCCCCCTAGGCCAGATGGAGTTGGCAGGAAAGGGAGCGGCCCACCCAGCACTCACTAGAGCAGCAGCAGCAGTGTCCCGGAAGCCTCCCTCAAGCCTCTTAAGCTGTGGCGGTGAGTGCAGGCTCCGCCCCCTAGCCCAGGTGGAGTTGGCAGGAAAGGGAGCGGCCCACCCAGCACTCACAAGAGCAGCAGCAGCAGTGTCCCGGAAGCCTCCCTCAAGCCTCTTAAGCTGTGGCGGTGAGTGCAGGCTCCGACCCCTAGGCCAGATGAAGTTGGCAGGAAAGGGAGCGGCCCACTCAGCACTCACTAAAGCAGCAGCAGCAGTGTCCCGGAAGCCTCCCCCAGGCCTCTTAAGCTGTGGCGGTGAGTGCAGGCTCCGCCCCCTAGGCCAGATGGAGTTGGCAGGAAAGGGAGCGGCCCACCCAGCACTCACTAGAGCAGCAGCAGAAGTGTTCCGGAAGCCTCCCTCGGGCCTCTTAAGCTGTGGCGGTGAGTGCAGGCTCCGCCCCCTAGGCCAGATGGAGTTGGCAGGAAAGGGAGCGGCCCACCTAGCACTCACTAGAGCAGCAGCAGCAGCAGCAGCAGCAGTGTTCCGGAAGCCTCCCTCAGGCCTCTTAAGCTGTGGCGGTGAGTGCAGGCTCCGCCCCCTAGGCCAGATGGAGTTGGCAGGAAAGGGAGCGGCCCACCCAGCACTCACTAGAGCAGCAGCAGCAGTGTGCCGGAAGCCTCCCTCAGGCCTCTTAAGCTGTGGCGGTGAGTGCAGGCTTCGCCCCCTAGGCCAGATGGAGTTGGCAGGAAAGGGAGCGGCCCACCTAGCACTCACTAGAGCAGCAGCAGCAGCAGCAGTGTCCCGGAAGCCTCCCTCAGGCCTCTTAAGCTGTGGCGGTGAGTGCAGGCTCCACCCCCTAGGCCAGGTGGAGTTGGAAGGAAAGGGAGCGGCCCACCCAGCAGTCACTAGAGCAGCAGCAGCAGTGTTCCGGAAGCCTCCCTCAGGCCTCTTAAGCTGTGGCGGTGAGTGCTGGCTCCGCCCCCTAGGCCAGATGGAGTTGGCAGGAAAGGGAGCAGCCCACCCAGCACTCACTAGAGCAGCAGCAGCAGCAGTGTCCCGGAAGCCTCCCTCAGGCCTCTTAAGCTGTGGCGGTGAGTGCAGGCTCCGCCCCCTAGGCCAGGTGGAGTTGGCAGGAAAGGGAGCAGCCCACCCAGCACTCACTAGAGCAGCAGCAGCAGCAGCAGTGTTCCGGAAGCCTCCCTCAGGCCTCTTAAGCTGTGGCGGTGAGTGCAGGCTCCGCCCCCTAGGCCAGGTGGAGTTGGAAGGAAAGGGAGAGGCCCACCCAGCACTCACTAGAGCAGCAGCAGCAGTGTCCCGGAAGCCTCCCTCAGGCCTCTTAAGCTGTGGCGGTGAGTGCAGGCTCCGCCCCCTAGGCCAGATGGAGTTGGCAGAAAAGGGATCGGCCCACCCAGCACTCACTAGAGCAGCAGCAGCAGCAGTGTCCCGGAAGACTCCTTCAGGCCTCTTAAGGTTTGGCGGTGAGTGCAGGCTCCGCCCGCTAGGCCTGATGGAGTTGTCAGGAAAGGGAGAGGCCCACCCAGCACTCACTAGAGCAGCAGCAGCAGCAGTGTCCTGGAAGCCTCCCTCAGGCCTCTTAAGCTGTGGCGGTGAGTGCAAGCTCCGCCCCCTAGGCCAGATGGAGTTGGCAGGAAAGGGAGCGGCCCACCCAGCACTCACTAGAGCAGCAGCAGTGTCCTGGAAGCCTCCCTCAGGCCTCTTAAGCTGTGGCGGTGAGTGCTGGCTCTGCCCCCTAGGCCAGATGGAGGTGGCAGGAAAGCGAGCGGCCCCCCCAGCACTCACTAGAGCAGCAGCAGCAGCAGCAGCAGTGTCCCGGAAGCCTCCCTCAGGCCTCTTAAGCTGTGGCGGTGAGTGCTGGCTCTGCCCCCTAGGCCAGATGGAGGTGGCAGGAAAGCGAGCGGCCCCCCCAGCACTCACTAGAGCAGCAGCAGCAGCAGCAACAGTGTCCCGGAAGCCTCCCTCAGGCCTCTTAAGCTGTGGCGGTGAGTGCTGGCTCCGCCCCCTAGGCCAGATGGAGGTGGCAGGAAAGGGAGAGGCCCACCCAGCACTCACTAGAGCAGCAGCAGCAGCAGTGTCCCGGAAGCCTCCCTCAGGCCTCTTAAGCTGTGGCGGTGAGTGCAAGCTCCGCCCCCTAGGCCAGATGGAGTTGGCAGGAAAGGGAGCGGCCCACCCAGCACTCACTAGAGCAGCAGCAGCAGCAGCAACAGTGTCCTGGACGCCTCCTTCAGGCCTCTTAAGCTGTGGCGGTGAGTGCAGGCTCCGCCCCCTAGGTCAGATGGAGTTGGCAGGAAAGGGAGCGGCCCACCCAGCACTCACTAGAGCAGCAGCAGCAGCAGTTTCCCGGAAGCCTCCCGCAGGCCTCTTAAGCTGTGGCGGTGAGTGTAGGCTCCGCCCCCTAGGCCCGATGGAGTTGGCAGGTAAGGGAGCGGCCCACCCTGCAGTCACTAGACCAGCAGCAGTGTCCCGGAAGCCTCGCTCAGGCCTCTTAAGCTGTGGCGGTGAGTGCAGGCTCCGCCCCCTAGTCCAGGTGGAGTTGGCAGGAAAGGGAGCGGCCCACCCAGCACTCACTAGAGCAGCAGCAGCAGTGTTCCGGAAGCCTCCCTCAGGCCTATTAAGCTGTGGCGGTGAGGGCAGGCTGTGCCTCCTAGGCCAGATGGAGTTGGCAGGAAAGGGAGCGGCCCACCCAGCACTCACTAGAGCATCAGCAGCAGCAGTGTTCCGGAAGCCTCCCTCAGGCCTCTTAAGCTGTGGCGGTGAGTGCAGGCTCCGCCCCCTAGGCCAGATGGAGTTGGCAGGAAAGGGAGCGGCCCACCCAGCACTCACTAGAGCAGCAGCAGCAGTGTCCCGGAAGCCTCCCTCAGTCCTCTTAAGCTGTGGCGGTGAGGGCAGGCTGTGCCCCCTAGGCCAGATGGAGTTGGCAGGAAAGGGAGCGGCCCACCCAGCACTCACTAGAGCAGCAGCAGCAGCAGTGTTCCGGAAGCCTCCCTCCGGCCTCTTAAGCTGTGGCGGTGAGTGCAGGCTCCGCCCCCTAGGCCAGGTGGAGTTGGAAGGAAAGGGAGAGGCCCACCCAGCACTCACTAGAGCAGCAGCAGCAGCATTGTCCCGGAAGCCTCCCTCAGGCCTCTTAAGCTGTGGCGGTGAGGGCAGGCTCCGCCTCCTAGGACTGATGGAGTTGGCAGGAAAGGGAGCGGCCCACCCAGCACTCACTAGAGCAGCAGCAGCAGTGTCCCGGAAGCCCCCCTCAGGCCTCTTAAGCTGTGGCGGTGAGGGCAGGCTGTGCCCCCTAGGCCAGATGGAGTTGGCAGGAAAGGGAGCGGCCCACCCAGCACTCACTAGAGCAGCAGCAGCAGTGTCCCGGAACCCCCCCTCAGGCCTCTTAAGCTGTGGCGGTGAGGGCAGGCTGTGCCCCCTAGGCCAGATGGAGTTGGCAGGAAAGGAAGCGGCCCACCCAGCACTCACTAGAGCAGCAGCAGCAGCAGTGTTCCGGAAGCCTCCCTCAGGCCTCTTAAGCTGTGGCGGTGAGTGCAGGCTCCGCCCCCTAGGCCAGGTGGAGTTGGAAGGAAAGGGAGAGGCCCACCCAGCACTCACTAGAGCAGCAGCAGCAGCATTGTCCCAGAAGCCTCCCTCAGGCCTCTTAAGCTGTGGCGGTGAGTGCAGGCTCCACCCCCTAGGCCAGATGGAGTTGGCAGGAAAGGGAGCGGCCCACCCAGCACTCACTAGACCAGCAGCAGCAGTGTCCCAGAAGCCTCCCTCAGGCCTCTTAAGCTGTGGCGGTGAGTGCAAGCTCCGCCCCCTAAGCCAGATGGAGTTGGCAGGAAAGGGAGCGGCCCACCCAGCACTCACTAGACCAGCAGCAGCAGTGTCCCAGAAGCCTCCCTCAGGCCTCTTAAGCTGTGGCGGAGAGTGCAGGCTCCACCCCCTAGGCCAGATGGAGTTGGCAGGAAAGGGAGCAGCCCACCCAGCACTCACTAGAGCAGCAGCAGCAGTGTTCCGGAAGCCTCCCGCAGGCCTCTTAAGCTGTGGCGGTGAGTGCAGCCTCCGCCCCCTAGGCCAGGTGGAGTTGGAAGGAAAGGGAGAGGCCCACCCAGCACTCACTAGACCAGCAGTAGCAGTGTCCCAGAAGCCTCCCTCAGGCCTCTTAAGCTGTGGCGGTGAGTGCAGGCTCCGCCCCCTAGGCCAGATGGAGTTGGCAGGAAAGGGAGCGGCCCACCCAGCACTCACTAGACCAGCAGCAGCAGTGTCCCAGAAGCCTCCCTCAGGCCTCTTAAGCTGTGGCGGTGAGTGCAAGCTCCGCCCCCTAGGCCAGATGGAGTTGGCAGGAAAGGGAGCGGCCCACCCAGCACTCACTAAAGTAGCAGCAGCAGCAGCAGTGTCCTGGAAGCCTCCCTCAGGCCTCTTAAGCTGTGGCGGAGAGTGCAGGCTCCACCCCCTAGGCCAGATGGAGTTGGCAGGAAAGGGAGCAGCCCACCCAGCACTCACTAGAGCAGCAGCAGCAGTGTTCCGGAAGCCTCCCTCAGGCCTCTTAAGCTGTGGCGGTGAGTGCAGGCTCCGCCCCCTAGGCCAGATGGAGTTGGCAGGAAAGGGAGCGGCCCACCCAGCACTCACTAGACCAGCAGCAGCAGTGTCCCAGAAGCCTCCCTCAGGCCTCTTAAGCTGTGGCGGTGAGTGCAAGCTCCGCCCCCTAAGCCAGATGGAGTTGGCAGGAAAGGGAGCGGCCCACGCAGCACTCACTAGAGCAGCAGTAATGTCCCGGAAGCCTCCCTCAGGCCTCTTAAGCTGTGGCGGTGAGTGCAGGCTCCGCCCCCTAGGCCAGATGGAGTTGGCAGGAAAGGGAGCGGCCCACCCAGCACTCACTAGACCAGCAGCAGCAGTGTTCCGGAAGCCTCCCTCAGGCCTCTTAAGCTGTGGCGGTGAGGGCAGGCTGTGCCCCCTAGGCCAGATGGAGTTGGCAGGAAAGGGAGCGGCCCACCCAGCACTCACTAGAGCAGCAGCAGCAGCAGTGTTCCGGAAGCCTCCCTCAGGCCTCTTAAGCTGTGGCGGTGAGTGCAGGCTCCGCCCCCTAGGCCAGGTGGAGTTGGAAGGAAAGGGAGAGGCCCACCCAGCACTCACTAGAGCAGCAGCAGCAGCATTGTCCCGGAAGCCTCCCTCAGGCCTCTTAAGCTGTGGCGGTGAGGGCAGGCTCCGCCTCCTAGGACTGATGGAGTTGGCAGGAAAGGGAGCGGCCCACCCAGCAGTCACTAGAGCAGCAGCAGCAGCAGTGTCCAGGAAGCCTCCCGCAGGCCTCTTAAGCTGTGGCGGTGAGTGCAGGCTCCACCCCCTAGGCCAGGTGGAGTTGGAAGGAAAGGGAGAGGCCCACCCAGCACTCACTAGAGCAGCAGCAGCAGTGTCCCGGAAGCCTCCCTCAGGCCTCTTAAGCTGTGGCGGTGAGTGCAGGCTCCGCCCCCTAGGCCAGATGGAGTTGGCAGGAAAGGGAGCGGTCCACCCAGCACTCACTAGAGCAGCAGCAGTGTCCCGGAAGCCTCCCTCAGGCCTCTTAAGCTGTGGCGGTGAGGGCAGGCTGTGCCCCCTAGGCCAGATGGAGTTGGCAGGAAAGGGAGCGGCCCACCCAGCACTCACTAGAGCAGCAGCAGCAGTGTCCTGGAAGCCCCCCTCAGGCCTCTTAAGCTGTGGCGGTGAGGGCAGGCTGTGCCCCCTAGTCCAGATGGAGTTGGCAGGAAAGGGAGCGGCCCACCCAGCACTCACTAGAGCAGCAGCAGCAGCAGTGTTCCGGAAGCCTCCCTCAGGCCTCTTAAGCTGTGGCGGTGAGTGCAGGCTCCGCCCCCTAGGCCAGGTGGAGTTGGAAGGAAAGTGAGAGGCCCACCCAGCACTCACTAGAGCAGCAGCAGCAGCATTGTCCCAGAAGCCTCCCTCAGGCCTCTTAAGCTGTGGCGGTGAGTGCAGACTCCACCCCCTAGGCCAGATGGAGTTGGCAGGAAAGGGAGCGGCCCACCCAGCACTCACTAGACCAGCAGCAGCAGTGTCCCAGAAGCCTCCCTCAGGCCTCTTAAGCTGTGGCGGTGAGTGCAAGCTCCGCCCCCTAAGCCAGATGGAGTTGGCAGGAAAGGGAGCGGCCCACCCAGCACTCACTAGACCAGGAGCAGCAGTGTCCCAGAAGCCTCCCTCAGGCCTCTTAAGCTGTGGCGGTGAGTGCAAGCTCCGCCCCCTAGGCCAGATGGAGTTGGCAGGAAAGGGAGCGGCCCACCCAGCACTCACTAGACCAGCAGCAGCAGTGTCCCTGAAGCCTCCCTCAGGCCTCTTAAGCTGTGGCGGAGAGTGCAGGCTCCACCCCCTAGGCCAGATGGAGTTGGCAGGAAAGGGAGCAGCCCACCCAGCACTCACTAGAGCAGCAGCAGCAGTGTCCCTGAAGCCTCCCTCAGGCCTCTTAAGCTGTGGCGGTGAGTGCAGCCTCCGCCCCCTAGGCCAGGTGGAGTTGGAAGGAAAGGGAGAGGCCCACCCAGCACTCACTAGACCAGCAGTAGCAGTTTCCCAGAAGCCTCCCTCAGGCCTCTTAAGCTGTGGCGGTGAGTGCAGGCTCCGCCCCCTAGGCCAGATGGAGTTGGCAGGAAAGGGAGCGGCCCACCCAGCACTCACTAGAGTAGCAGCAGCAGCAGCAGTGTCCTGGAAGCCTCCCTCAGGCCTCTTAAGCTGTGGCGGAGAGTGCAGGCTCCACTCCCTAGGCCAGATGGAGTTGGCAGGAAAGGGAGCGGCCCACCCAGCACTCACTAGAGTAGCAGCAGCAGCAGTGTCCTGGAAGCCTCCCTCAGGCCTCTTAAGCTGTGGCGGTGAGTGCAGGCTCCGCCCCCTAGGCCAGATGGAGTTGGCAGGAAAGGGAGCAGCCCACCCAGCACTCACTAGAGCAGCAGCAGCAGTGTTCCGGAAGCCTCCCGCAGGCCTCTTAAGCTGTGGCGGTGAGTGCAGCCTCCGCCCCCTAGGCCAGATGGAGTTGGCAGGAAAGGGAGCGGCCCACCCAGCACTCACTAGACCAGCAGCAGCAGTGTCCCAGAAGCCTCCCTCAGGCCTCTTAAGCTGTGGCGGTGAGTGCAAGCTCCGCCCCCTAGGCCAGATGGAGTTGGCAGGAAAGGGAGCGGCCCACCCAGCACTCACTAAATTAGCAGCAGCAGCAGCAGTGTCCTGGAAGCCTCCCTCAGGCCTCTTAAGCTGTGGCGGAGAGTGCAGGCTCCACCCCCTAGGCCAGATGGAGTTGGCAGGAAAGGGAGCAGCCCACCCAGCACTCACTAGAGCAGCAGCAGCAGTGTTCCGGAAGCCTCCCTCAGGCCTCTTAAGCTGTGGCGGTGAGTGCAGGCTCCGCCCCCTAGGCCAGATGGAGTTGGCAGGAAAGGGAGCGGCCCACCCAGCACTCACTAGACCAGCAGCAGCAGTGTCCCAGAAGCCTCCCTCAGGCCTCTTAAGCTGTGGCGGTGAGTGCAAGCTCCGCCCCCTAAGCCAGATGGAGTTGGCAGGAAAGGGAGCGGCCCACGCAGCACTCACTAGAGCAGCAGTAATGTCCCGGAAGCCTCCCTCAGGCCTCTTAAGCTGTGGCGGTGAGTGCAGGCTCCGCCCCCTAGGCCAGATGGAGTTGGCAGGAAAGGGAGCGGCCCACCCAGCACTCACTAGACCAGCAGCAGCAGTGTTCCGGAAGCCTCCCTCAGGCCTCTTAAGCTGTGGCGGTGAGGGCAGGCTGTGCCCCCTAGGCCAGATGGAGTTGGCAGGAAAGGGAGCGGCCCACCCAGCACTCACTAGAGCAGCAGCAGCAGCAGTGTTCCGGAAGCCTCCCTCCGGCCTCTTAAGCTGTGGCGGTGAGTGCAGGCTCCGCCCCCTAGGCCAGGTGGAGTTGGAAGGAAAGGGAGAGGCCCACCCAGCACTCACTAGAGCAGCAGCAGCAGCATTGTCCCGGAAGCCTCCCTCAGGCCTCTTAAGCTGTGGCGGTGAGGGCAGGCTCCGCCTCCTAGGACTGATGGAGTTGGCAGGAAAGGGAGCGGCCCACCCAGCAGTCACTAGAGCAGCAGCAGCAGCAGTGTCCAGGAAGCCTCCCGCAGGCCTCTTAAGCTGTGGCGGTGAGTGCAGGCTCCACCCCCTAGGCCAGGTGGAGTTGGAAGGAAAGGGAGAGGCCCACCCAGCACTCACTAGAGCAGCAGCAGCAGTGTCCTGGAAGCCCCCCTCAGGCCTCTTAAGCTGTGGCGGTGAGGGCAGGCTGTGCCCCCTAGGCCAGATGGAGTTGGCAGGAAAGGGAGCGGCCCACCCAGCACTCACTAGACCAGCAGCAGCAGCAGTGTTCCGGAAGCCTCCCTCAGGCCTCTTAAGCTGTGGCGGTGAGTGCAGGCTCCGCCCCCTAGGCCAGGTGGAGTTGGCAGGAAAGGGAGCGGCCCACCCAGCACTCACTAGACCAGCAGCAGCAGTGTCCCAGAAGCCTCCCTCAGGCCTCTTAAGCTGTGGCGGTGAGTGCAAGCTCCGCCCCCTAAGCCAGATGGAGTTGGCAGGAAAGGGAGCGGCCCACCCAGCACTCACTAGACCAGGAGCAGCAGTGTCCCAGAAGCCTCCCTCAGGCCTCTTAAGCTGTGGCGGTGAGTGCAAGCTCCGCCCCCTAGGCCAGATGGAGTTGGCAGGAAAGGGAGCGGCCCACCCAGCACTCACTAGACCAGCAGCAGCAGTGTCCCTGAAGCCTCCCTCAGGCCTCTTAAGCTGTGGCGGAGAGTGCAGGCTCCACCCCCTAGGCCAGATGGAGTTGGCAGGAAAGGGAGCAGCCCACCCAGCACTCACTAGAGCAGCAGCAGCAGTGTCCCTGAAGCCTCCCTCAGGCCTCTTAAGCTGTGGCGGAGAGTGCAGGCTCCACCCCCTAGGCCAGATGGAGTTGGCAGGAAAGGGAGCAGCCCACCCAGCACTCACTAGACCAGCAGCAGCAGTGTCCCTGAAACCTCCCTCAGGCCTCTTAAGCTGTGGCGGTGAGTGCAGCCTCCGCCCCCTAGGCCAGGTGGAGTTGGAAGGAAAGGGAGAGGCCCACCCAGCACTCACTAGACCAGCAGTAGCAGTTTCCCAGAAGCCTCCCTCAGGCCTCTTAAGCTGTGGCGGTGAGTGCAGGCTCCGCCCCCTAGGCCAGATGGAGTTGGCAGGAAAGGGAGCGGCCCACCCAGCACTCACTAGAGTAGCAGCAGCAGCAGCAGTGTCCTGGAAGCCTCCCTCAGGCCTCTTAAGCTGTGGCGGAGAGTGCAGGCTCCACTCCCTAGGCCAGATGGAGTTGGCAGGAAAGGGAGCGGCCCACCCAGCACTCACTAGAGTAGCAGCAGCAGCAGCAGTGTCCTGGAAGCCTCCCTCAGGCCTCTTAAGCTGTGGCGGTGAGTGCAGGCTCCGCCCCCTAGGCCAGATGGAGTTGGCAGGAAAGGGAGCAGCCCACCCAGCACTCACTAGAGCAGCAGCAGCAGTGTTCCGGAAGCCTCCCGCAGGCCTCTTAAGCTGTGGCGGTGAGTGCAGCCTCCGCCCCCTAGGCCAGATGGAGTTGGCAGGAAAGGGAGCGGCCCACCCAGCACTCACTAGACCAGCAGCAGCAGTGTCCCAGAAGCCTCCCTCAGGCCTCTTAAGCTGTGGCGGTGAGTGCAAGCTCCGCCCCCTAGGCCAGATGGAGTTGGCAGGAAAGGGAGCGGCCCACCCAGCACTCACTAAATTAGCAGCAGCAGCAGCAGTGTCCTGGAAGCCTCCCTCAGGCCTCTTAAGCTGTGGCGGAGAGTGCAGGCTCCACCCCCTAGGCCAGATGGAGTTGGCAGGAAAGGGAGCAGCCCACCCAGCACTCACTAGAGCAGCAGCAGCAGTGTTCCGGAAGCCTCCCTCAGGCCTCTTAAGCTGTGGCGGTGAGTGCAGGCTCCGCCCCCTAGGCCAGATGGAGTTGGCAGGAAAGGGAGCGGCCCACCCAGCACTCACTAGACCAGCAGCAGCAGTGTCCCAGAAGCCTCCCTCAGGCCTCTTAAGCTGTGGCGGTGAGTGCAAGCTCCGCCCCCTAAGCCAGATGGAGTTGGCAGGAAAGGGAGCGGCCCACGCAGCACTCACTAGAGCAGCAGTAATGTCCCGGAAGCCTCCCTCAGGCCTCTTAAGCTGTGGCGGTGAGTGCAGGCTCCACCCCCTAGGCCAGATGGAGTTGGCAGGAAAGGGAGCGGCCCACCCAGCACTCACTAGACCAGCAGCAGCAGTGTTCCGGAAGCCTCCCTCAGGCCTCTTAAGCTGTGGCGGTGAGGGCAGGCTGTGCCCCCTAGGCCAGATGGAGTTGGCAGGAAAGGGAGCGGCCCACCCAGCACTCACTAGAGCAGCAGCAGCAGCAGTGTTCCGGAAGCCTCCCTCCGGCCTCTTAAGCTGTGGCGGTGAGTGCAGGCTCCGCCCCCTAGGCCAGGTGGAGTTGGAAGGAAAGGGAGAGGCCCACCCAGCACTCACTAGAGCAGCAGCAGCAGCATTGTCCCGGAAGCCTCCCTCAGGCCTCTTAAGCTGTGGCGGTGAGTGCAGGCTACGCCCCCTAGGCCAGATGGAGTTGGCAGGAAAGGGAGTGGCACATCCAGCAGTCACTAGAGCAGCAGCAGCAGCAGTGTCCAGGAAGCCTCCCGCAGGCCTCTTAAGCTGTGGCGGTGAGTGCAGGCTCCACCCCCTAGGCCAGGTGGAGTTGGAAGGAAAGGGAGAGGCCCACCCAGCACTCACTAGAGCAGCAGCAGCAGTGTCCTGGAAGCCCCCCTCAGGCCTCTTAAGCTGTGGCGGTGAGGGCAGGCTGTGCCCCCTAGGCCAGATGGAGTTGGCAGGAAAGGGAGCGGCCCACCCAGCACTCACTAGAGCAGCAGCAGCAGCAGTGTTCCGGAAGCCTCCCTCAGGCCTCTTAAGCTGTGGCGGTGAGTGCAGGCTCCGCCCCCTAGGCCAGGTGGAGTTGGAAGGAAAGTGAGAGGCCCACCCAGCACTCACTAGAGCAGCAGCAGCAGCATTGTCCCAGAAGCCTCCCTCAGGCCTCTTAAGCTGTGGCGGTGAGTGCAGGCTCCACCCCCTAGGCCAGATGGAGTTGGCAGGAAAGGGAGCGGCCCACCCAGCACTCACTAGACCAGCAGCAGCAGTGTCC
Source organism: Podarcis pityusensis (assembly GCF_964106645.2). NCBI lineage: Eukaryota > Metazoa > Chordata > Lepidosauria > Squamata > Lacertidae > Podarcis > Podarcis pityusensis. The sequence continues at coordinate 3,668,963 of NC_138045.1, forward strand.
CAGAAGCCTCCCTCAGGCCTCTTAAGCTGTGGCGGTGAGTGCAAGCTCCGCCCCCTAGGCCAGATGGAGTTGGCAGGAAAGGGAGCGGCCCACCCAGCACTCACTAGACCAGCAGCAGCAGTGTCCCTGAAGCCTCCCTCAGGCCTCTTAAGCTGTGGCGGAGAGTGCAGGCTCCACCCCCTTGGCCAGATGGAGTTGGCAGGAAAGGGAGCAGCCCACCCAGCACTCACTAGAGCAGCAGCAGCAGTGTTCCGGAAGCCTCCCGCAGGCCTCTTAAGCTGTGGCGGTGAGTGCAGCCTCCGCCCCCTAGGCCAGGTGGAGTTGAAAGGAAAGGGAGAGGCCCACCCAGCACTCACTAGACCAGCAGTAGCAGTTTCCCAGAAGCCTCCCTCAGGCCTCTTAAGCTGTGGCGGTGAGTGCAAGCTCCGCCCCCTAGGCCAGATGGAGTTGGCAGGAAAGGGAGCGGCCCACCCAGCACTCACTAGAGTAGCAGCAGCAGCAGCAGTGTCCTGGAAGCCTCCCTCAGGCCTCTTAAGCTGTGGCGGAGAGTGCAGGCTCCACCCCCTAGGCCAGATGGAGTTGGCAGGAAAGGGAGCAGCCCACCCAGCACTCACTAGAGCAGCAGCAGCAGTGTTCCGGAAGCCTCCCTCAGGCCTCTTAAGCTGTGGCGGTGAGTGCAGGCTCCGCCCCCTAGGCCAGTTGGAGTTGGCAGGAAAGGGATCGGCCCACCCAGCACTCACTAGACCAGCAGCAGCAGTGTCCCAGAAGCCTCCCTCAGGCCTCTTAAGCTGTGGCGGTGAGTGCAAGCTCCGCCCCCTAAGCCAGATGGAGTTGGCAGGAAAGGGAGCGGCCCACGCAGCACTCACTAGAGCAGCAGTAATGTCCCGGAAGCCTCCCTCAGGCCTCTTAAGCTGTGGCGGTGAGTGTAGGCTCCGTTCCCTAGGCCCGATGGAGTTGGCAGGAAAGGGAGCGGCCCACCCAGCACTCACTAGAGTAGCAGCAGCAGCAGCAGTGTCCTGGAAGCCTCCCTCAGGCCTCTTAAGCTGTGGCGGTGAGTGCAGGCTCCGCCCCCTAGGCCAGATGGAGTTGGCAGGAAAGGGAGCGGCCCACCCAGCACTCACTAGAGCAGCAGCAGCAGCAGCAGCAGTGTCCCGGAAGCCTCCCTCAGGCCTCTTAAGCTGTGGCGGTGAGTGCAAGCTCCGCCCCCTAGGCCAGATGGAGTTGGCAGGAAAGGGAGCGGCCCACCCAGCACTCACTAGAGCAGCAGCAGCAGCAGCAGCAGTGTCCCGGAAGCCTCCCTCAGGCCTCTTAAGCTGTGGCGGTAAGTGCAGGCTCCACCCCCTAGGCCAGGTGGAGTTGGCAGGAAAGGGATCGGCCCACCCAGCACTCACTAGAGCAGCAGCAGCAGTGTCCTGGAAGCCTCCCTCAGGCCTCTTAAGCTGTGGCGGTGAGTGCAGGCTCCGCCCCCTAGGCCCGATGGAGTTGGCAGGAAAGGGAGAGGCCCACCCAGCACTCACTAGAGCAGCAGCAACAGCAGTGTCCTGGAAGCCTCCCTCAGGCCTCTTAAGCTGTCGCGGTGAGTGCAGGCTCCGCCCCCAAGGCCAGATGGAGTTGGCAGGAAAGGGAGCGGCCCACCTAGCACTCACTAGAGCAGCAGCAGCAGCAGCAGCAGTGTCCCGGAAGCCTCCCTCAGGCCTCTTAAGCTGTGGCGGTGAGTGCTGGCTCCGCCCCCTAGGCCAGATGGAGTTGGCAGGAAAGGGAGCGGCCCACCCAGCACTCACTAGAGCAGCAGCAGCAGCATTGTCCCGGAAGCCTCCCTCAGGCCTCTTAAGCTGTGCCGGTGAGTGCAAGCTCCGCCCCCTAGGCCAGATGGAGTTTGCAGGAAAGGGAGCGGCCCACCCAGCACTCACTAGAGCAGCAGCAGCAGCAGCAACAGTGTCCCGGACGCCTCCCTCAGGCCTCTTAAGCTGTGGCGGTGAGTGCAGGCTCCGCGCCCTAGGTCAGATGGAGTTGGCAGGAAAGGGAGCGGCCCACCCAGCACTCACTAGAGCAGCAGCAGCAGCAGTGTCCCGGAAGCCTCCCGCAGGCCTCTTAAGCTGTGGCGGTGAGTGTAGGCTCCGCCCCCTAGGCCCGATGGAGTTGGCAGGTAAGGGAGCAGCCCACCCTGCAGTCACTAGAGCAGCAGCAGTGTCCCGGAAGCCTCGCTCAGGCCTCTTAAGCTGTGGCGGTGAGTGCAGGTTCCGCCCCCTAGGCCAGGTGGAGTTGGCAGGAAAGGGAGCGGCCCACCCAGCACTCACTAGAGCAGCAGCAGCAGTGTCCCGGAAGCCTCCCTCAGGCCTCTTAAGCTGTGGCGGTGAGGGCAGGCTGTGCCCCCTAGGCCAGATGGAGTTGGCAGGAAAGGGAGCGGCCCACCCAGCACTCACTAGAGCAGCAGCAGCAGTGTCCCGGAAGCCTCCCTCAGGCCTCTTAAGCTGTGGCGGTGAGTGCAAGCTCAACCCCCTAGGCCAGATGGAGTTGGCAGGAAAGGGAGCGGCCCACCCAGCACTCACCAGAGCAGCAGCAGCAGTGTCCCGGAAGCCTCCCTCAGGCCTCTTAAGCTGTGGCGGTGAGTGCAGGCTCCGCCCGCTAGGCCAGATGGAGTTGGCTGGAAAGGGAGCGGCCCACCCAGCACTCACTAGAGCAGCAGCAGCAGCAGTGTCCCGGAAGCCTCCCTCAGGCCTCTTAAGCTGTGGCGGTGAGTGCAGGCTCCGCCCCCTAGGCCAGATGGAGTTGGCAGGAAAGGGAGAGGCCCACCCAGCACTCACTAGAGCAGCAGCAGCAGCAGCAGCAGCATTGTCCCGGAAGCCTCCCTCAGGCCTCTTAAGCTGTGGCAGTGAGTGCAGGCTCCAACCCCCTAGGCCAGGGGGAGTTGGAAGGAAAGGGAGAGGCCCACCCAGCACTCACTAGAGCAGCAGCAGCAGTGTCCTGGAAGCCTCCCTCAGGCCTCTTAAGCTGTGGCGGTGAGTGCAGGCTCCGCCCCCTAGGCCCGATGGAGTTGGCAGGAAAGGGAGCAGCCCACCCAGCACTCACTAGAGCAGCAGCAGCAGTGTTCCGGAAGCCTCCCGCAGGCCTCTTAAGCTGTGGCGGTGAGTGCAGGCTCCGCCCCCGAGGCCAGGTGGAGTTGGAAGGAAAGGGAGAGTCCCACCCAGCACTCACTAGAGCAGCAGCAGTGTCCTGGAAGCCTCCCGCAGGCCTCTTAAGCTGTAGCGGTGAGTGCAGGCTCCGCCCCCTAGGCCAGATGGAGTTGGCAGGAAAGGGAGAGGCCCACCCAGCACTCACTAGAGCAGCAGCAGCAGCAGCAGCAGCAGCAGCAGCATTGTCCCGGAAGCCTCCCTCAGGCCTCTTAAGCTGTGGCAGTGAGTGCAGGCTCCACCCCCTAGGCCAGGTGGAGTTGGAAGGAAAGGGAGCGGCCCACCCAACACTCACTGTAACAGCAGCAGCAGCAGTGTCCCGGAAGCCTCCCTCAGGCCTCTTAAGCTGTGGCGGTGAGTGCAGGCTCCGCCCCCTAGGCCAGATGGAGTTGGCAGGAAAGGGAGCGGCCCACCCAACACTCACTGTAACAGCAGCAGCAGCAGTGTCCCGGAAGCCTCCCTCAGGCCTCTTAAGCTGTGGCGGTGAGTGCAGGCTCCGCCCCCGATGCCAGGTGGAGTTGGAAGGAAAGGGAGAGTCCCACCCAGCACTCACTAGAGCAGCAGCAGTGTCCTGGAAGCCTCCCTCAGGCCTCTTAAGCTGTGGCGGTGAGTGCAGGCTCCGCCCCCTAGGCCAGATGGAGTTGGCAGGAAAGGGAGAGTCCCACCCAGCACTCACTAGAGCAGCAGCAGTGTCCTGGAAGCCTCCCGCAGGCCTCTTAAGCTGTGGCGGTGAGTGCAGGCTCCGCCCCCTTGGCCCGATGGAGTTGGCAGGAAAGGGAGCAGCCCACCCAGCACTCACTAGAGCAGCAGCAGCAGTGTTCCGGAAGCCTCCCGCAGGCCTCTTAAGCTGTGGCGGTGAGTGCAGGCTCCGCCCCCGAGGCCAGGTGGAGTTGGAAGGAAAGGGAGAGTCCCACCCAGCACTCACTAGAGCAGCAGCAGTGTCCTGGAAGCCTCCCTCAGGCCTCTTAAGCTGTGGCGGTGAGTGCAGGCTCCGCCCCCTAGGCCAGATGGAGTTGGCAGGAAAGGGAGAGGCCCACCCAGCACTCAATAGAGCAGCAGCAGCAGCAGCAGCAGCATTGTCCCGGAAGCCTCCCTCAGGCCTCTTAAGCTGTGGCAGTGAGTGCAGGCTCCAACCCCCTAGGCCAGGGGGAGTTGGAAGGAAAGGGAGAGGCCCACCCAGCACTCACTAGAGCAGCAGCAGCAGTGTCCTGGAAGCCTCCCTCAGGCCTCTTAAGCTGTGGCGGTGAGTGCAGGCTCCGCCCCCTAGGCCCGATGGAGTTGGCAGGAAAGGGAGCAGCCCACCCAGCACTCACTAGAGCAGCAGCAGCAGTGTTCCGGAAGCCTCCCGCAGGCCTCTTAAGCTGTGGCGGTGAGTGCAGGCTCCGCCCCCGAGGCCAGGTGGAGTTGGAAGGAAAGGGAGAGGCCCACCCAGCACTCACTAGAGCAGCAGCAGCAGCAGCAGCAGCAGCAGCAGCAGCAGCATTGTCCCGGAAGCCTCCCTCAGGCCTCTTAAGCTGTGGCAGTGAGTGCAGGCTCCACCCCCTAGGCCAGGTGGAGTTGGAAGGAAAGGGAGCGGCCCACCCAACACTCACTGTAACAGCAGCAGCAGCAGTGTCCCGGAAGCCTCCCTCAGGCCTCTTAAGCTGTGGCGGTGAGTGCAGGCTCCGCCCCCTAGGCCAGATGGAGTTGGCAGGAAAGGGAGCGGCCCACCCAACACTCACTGTAACAGCAGCAGCAGCAGTGTCCCGGAAGCCTCCCTCAGGCCTCTTAAGCTGTGGCGGTGAGTGCAGGCTCCGCCCCCTAGGCCAGATGGAGTTGGCAGGAAAGGGAGCGGCCCACCCAACACTCACTGTAACAGCAGCAGCAGCAGTGTCCCGGAAGCCTCCCTCAGGCCTCTTAAGCTGTGGCGGTGAGTGCAGGCTCCGCCCCCTAGGTCAGATGGAGTTGGCAGGAAAGGGAGCGGCCCACCCAGCACTCACTAGAGCAGCAGCAGCAACAGTGTCCCGGAAGCCTCCCGCAGGCCTCTTAAGCTGTGGCGGTGAGTGTAGGCTCCGCCCCCTAGGCCCGATGGAGTTGGCAGGTAAGGGAGCGGCCCACCCTGCAGTCACTAGAGCAGCAGCAGTGTCCCGGAAGCCTCGCTCAGGCCTCTTAAGCTGTGGCGGTGAGTGCAGGCTCCGCCCCCTAGGCCAGGTGGAGTTGGCAGGAAAGGTAGCGGCCCACCCAGCACTCACTAGAGCAGCAGCAGCAGTGTCCCGGAAGCCTCCCTCAGGCCTCTTAAGCTGTGGCGGTGAGGGCAGGCTGTGCCCCCTAGGCCAGATGGAGTTGGCAGGAAAGGGAGCGGCCCACCCAGCACTCACTAGAGCAGCAGCAGCAGTGTCCCGGAAGCCTCCCTCAGGCCTCTTAAGCTGTGGCGGTGAGTGCAAGCTCCGCCCCCTAGGCCAGATGGAGTTGGCAGGAAAGGGAGCGGCCCACCCAGCACTCACTAGAGCAGCAGCAGCAGTGTCCCGGAAGCCTCCTTCAGGCCTCTTAAGCTGTGGCGGTGAGGGCAGGCTGTGCCCCCTAGGCCAGATGGAGTTGGCCGGAAAGGGAGCGGCCCACCCAGCACTCACTAGAGCAGCAACAGCAGCAACAGTGTTCCGGAAGCCTCCCTCAGGCCTCTTAAGCTGTGGCAGTGAGTGCAGGCTCCAACCCCCTAGGCCAGGGGGAGTTGGAAGGAAAGGGAGAGGCCCACCCAGCACTCACTAGAGCAGCAGCAGCAGTGTCCTGGAAGCCTCCCTCAGGCCTCTTAAGCTGTGGCGGTGAGTGCAGGCTCCGCCCCCTAGGCCCGATGGAGTTGGCAGGAAAGGGAGCAGCCCACCCAGCACTCACTAGAGCAGCAGCAGCAGTGTTCCGGAAGCCTCCCGCAGGCCTCTTAAGCTGTGGCGGTGAGTGCAGGCTCCGCCCCCGAGGCCAGGTGGAGTTGGAAGGAAAGGGAGAGTCCCACCCAGCACTCACTAGAGCAGCAGCAGTGTCCTGGAAGCCTCCCGCAGGCCTCTTAAGCTGTAGCGGTGAGTGCAGGCTCCGCCCCCTAGGCCAGATGGAGTTGGCAGGAAAGGGAGAGGCCCACCCAGCACTCACTAGAGCAGCAGCAGCAGCAGCAGCAGCAGCAGCAGCATTGTCCCGGAAGCCTCCCTCAGGCCTCTTAAGCTGTGGCAGTGAGTGCAGGCTCCACCCCCTAGGCCAGGTGGAGTTGGAAGGAAAGGGAGCGGCCCACCCAACACTCACTGTAACAGCAGCAGCAGCAGTGTCCCGGAAGCCTCCCTCAGGCCTCTTAAGCTGTGGCGGTGAGTGCAGGCTCCGCCCCCTAGGCCAGATGGAGTTGGCAGGAAAGGGAGCGGCCCACCCAACACTCACTGTAACAGCAGCAGCAGCAGTGTCCCGGAAGCCTCCCTCAGGCCTCTTAAGCTGTGGCGGTGAGTGCAGGCTCCGCCCCCGAGGCCAGGTGGAGTTGGAAGGAAAGGGAGAGTCCCACCCAGCACTCACTAGAGCAGCAGCAGTGTCCTGGAAGCCTCCCTCAGGCCTCTTAAGCTGTGGCGGTGAGTGCAGGCTCCGCCCCCTAGGCCTAATGGAGTTGGCAGGAAAGGGAGAGTCCCACCCAGCACTCACTAGAGCAGCAGCAGTGTCCTGGAAGCCTCCCGCAGGCCTCTTAAGCTGTGGCGGTGAGTGCAGGCTCCGCCCCCTTGGCCCGATGGAGTTGGCAGGAAAGGGAGCAGCCCACCCAGCACTCACTAGAGCAGCAGCAGCAGTGTTCCGGAAGCCTCCCGCAGGCCTCTTAAGCTGTGGCGGTGAGTGCAGGCTCCGCCCCCGAGGCCAGGTGGAGTTGGAAGGAAAGGGAGAGTCCCACCCAGCACTCACTAGAGCAGCAGCAGTGTCCTGGAAGCCTCCCTCAGGCCTCTTAAGCTGTGGCGGTGAGTGCAGGCTCCGCCCCCTAGGCCAGATGGAGTTGGCAGGAAAGGGAGAGGCCCACCCAGCACTCAATAGAGCAGCAGCAGCAGCAGCAGCAGCATTGTCCCGGAAGCCTCCCTCAGGCCTCTTAAGCTGTGGCAGTGAGTGCAGGCTCCAACCCCCTAGGCCAGGGGGAGTTGGAAGGAAAGGGAGAGGCCCACCCAGCACTCACTAGAGCAGCAGCAGCAGTGTCCTGGAAGCCTCCCTCAGGCCTCTTAAGCTGTGGCGGTGAGTGCAGGCTCCGCCCCCTAGGCCCGATGGAGTTGGCAGGAAAGGGAGCAGCCCACCCAGCACTCACTAGAGCAGCAGCAGCAGTGTTCCGGAAGCCTCCCGCAGGCCTCTTAAGCTGTGGCGGTGAGTGCAGGCTCCGCCCCCGAGGCCAGGTGGAGTTGGAAGGAAAGGGAGAGTCCCACCCAGCACTCACTAGAGCAGCAGCAGTGTCCTGGAAGCCTCCCGCAGGCCTCTTAAGCTGTAGCGGTGAGTGCAGGCTCCGCCCCCTAGGCCAGATGGAGTTGGCAGGAAAGGGAGAGGCCCACCCAGCACTCACTAGAGCAGCAGCCGCAGCAGCAGCAGCAGCAGCAGCAGCAGCATTGTCCCGGAAGCCTCCCTCAGGCCTCTTAAGCTGTGGCAGTGAGTGCAGGCTCCACCCCCTAGGCCAGGTGGAGTTGGAAGGAAAGGGAGCGGCCCACCCAACACTCACTGTAACAGCAGCAGCAGCAGTGTCCCGGAAGCCTCCCTCAGGCCTCTTAAGCTGTGGCGGTGAGTGCAGGCTCCGCCCCCTAGGCCAGATGGAGTTGGCAGGAAAGGGAGCGGCCCACCCAACACTCACTGTAACAGCAGCAGCAGCAGTGTCCCGGAAGCCTCCCTCAGGCCTCTTAAGCTGTGGCGGTGAGTGCAGGCTCCGCCCCCTAGGCCAGATGGAGTTGGCAGGAAAGGGAGCGGCCCACCCAACACTCACTGTAACAGCAGCAGCAGCAGTGTCCCGGAAGCCTCCCTCAGGCCTCTTAAGCTGTGGCGGTGAGTGCAGGCTCCGCCCCCTAGGTCAGATGGAGTTGGCAGGAAAGGGAGCGGCCCACCCAGCACTCACTAGAGCAGCAGCAGCAACAGTGTCCCGGAAGCCTCCCGCAGGCCTCTTAAGCTGTGGCGGTGAGTGTAGGCTCCGCCCCCTAGGCCCGATGGAGTTGGCAGGTAAGGGAGCGGCCCACCCTGCAGTCACTAGAGCAGCAGCAGTGTCCCGGAAGCCTCGCTCAGGCCTCTTAAGCTGTGGCGGTGAGTGCAGGCTCCGCCCCCTAGGCCAGGTGGAGTTGGCAGGAAAGGTAGCGGCCCACCCAGCACTCACTAGAGCAGCAGCAGCAGTGTCCCGGAAGCCTCCCTCAGGCCTCTTAAGCTGTGGCGGTGAGGGCAGGCTGTGCCCCCTAGGCCAGATGGAGTTGGCAGGAAAGGGAGCGGCCCACCCAGCACTCACTAGAGCAGCAGCAGCAGTGTCCCGGAAGCCTCCCTCAGGCCTCTTAAGCTGTGGCGGTGAGTGCAAGCTCCGCCCCCTAGGCCAGATGGAGTTGGCAGGAAAGGGAGCGGCCCACCCAGCACTCACTAGAGCAGCAGCAGCAGTGTCCCGGAAGCCTCCTTCAGGCCTCTTAAGCTGTGGCGGTGAGGGCAGGCTGTGCCCCCTAGGCCAGATGGAGTTGGCCGGAAAGGGAGAGGCCCACCCAGCACTCACTAGAGCAGCAGCAGCAGCATTGTCCCGGAAGCCTCCCTCAGGCCTCTTAAGCTGTGGCGGTGAGTGCAGGCTCCGCCCCCTAGGCCAGATGGAGTTGGAAGGAAAGGGAGCGGCCCACCCAGCACTCACTAGAGCAGCAGCAGCAGCAGTGTCCCGGAAGCCTCCCGCAGGCCTTTTAAACTGTGGTGGTGAGTGTAGGCTCCGCCCCCTAGTCCAGATGGAGTTGGAAGGAAAGGGAGAGGCCCACCCAGCACTCACTAGAGCAGCAGCAGCAGTGTCCTGGAAGCCTCCCTCAGGCCTCTTAAGCTGTGGCGGTGAGTGCAGGCTCCGCCCCCTAGGCCCGATGGAGTTGGCAGGAAAGGGAGCAGCCCACCCAGCACTCACTAGAGCAGCAGCAGCAGTGTTCCGGAAGCCTCCCGCAGGCTTCTTAAGCTGTGGCGGTGAGTGCAGGCTCCGCCCCCTAGGCCAGGTGGAGTTGGAAGGAAAGGGAGAGGCCCCCCTAGCACTCACTAGAGCAGCAGCAGTGTCCTGGAAGCCTCCCTCAGGCCTCTTAAGCTGTGGCGGTGAGTGCAGGCTCCGCCCCCTAGGCCAGATGGAGTTGGAAGGAAAGGGAGAGGCCCACCCAGCACTCACTAGAGCAGCAGCAGCAGCAGTGTCCCGGAAGCCTCCCTCAGGCCTCTTAAGCTGTGGCGGTGAGTGCAGGCTCCGCCCCCTAGGCCAGATGGAGTTGGCAGGAAAGGGAGCGGCCCACCCAACACCCACTGGAACAGCAGCAGCAGCAGCAGTGTCCCGGAAGCCTCCCTCAGGCCTCTTAAGCTGTGGCGGTGAGTGCAGGCTCCGCCCCCTAGGCCCGATGGAGTTGGCAGGAAAGGGAGCAGCCCACCCAGCACTCACTAGAGCAGCAGCAGCAGTGTTCCGGAAGCCTCCCGCAGGCCTCTTAAGCTGTGGCGGTGAGTGCAGGCTCCGCCCCCTAGGCCAGGTGGAGTTGGAAGGAAAGGGAGAGGCCCACCCAGCACTCACTAGAGCAGCAGCAGCAGCAGTGTCCCGGAAGCCTCCCTCAGGCCTCTTAAGCTGTGGCGGTGAGTGCAGGCTCCGCCCCCTAGTCCAGATGGAGTTGGAAGGAAAGGGAGAGGCCCAGCCAGCACTCACTAGAGCAGCAGCAGCAGCATTGTCCCGGAAGCCTCCCTCAGGCCTCTTAAGCTGTGGCGGTGAGTGCAGGCTCCGCCCCCTAGGCCAGATGGAGTTGGCTGGAAAGGGAGCGGCCCAACCAGCACTCACTAGAGCAGCAGCAGCAGCAGTGTCCCGGAAGCCACCCGCAGGCCTTTTAAGCTGTGGTGGTGAGTGTAGGCTCCGCCCCCTAGTCCAGATGGAGTTGGCAGGAAAGGGAGAGGCCAACCCAGCACTCACTAGAGCAGCAGCAGCAGCCTTGTCCCGGAAGCCTCCCTCAGGCCTCTTAAGCTGTGGCGGTGAGGGCAGGCTCCGCCTCCTAGGACATATGGAGTTGGCAGGAAAGGGAGCGGCCCACCCAGCAGTCACTAGAGCAGCAGCAGCAGCAGTGTCCCGGAAGCCTTCCTCAGGCCTCTTAAGCTGTGGCGGTGAGTGCAGGCTCTGCCCCCTAGGCCAGATGGAGATGGCAGGAAAGGGAGCGGCCCACCCAGCACTCACTAGAGCAGCAGCAGCAGTGTCCTGGAAGCCTTCCTCAGGCCTCTTAAGCTGTGGCGGTGAGTGCAGGCTCCGCCCCCTAGGCCCGATGGAGTTGGCAGGAAAGGGAGCAGCCCAACCAGCACTCACTAGAGCAGCAGCAGCAGTGTTCCGGAAGCCTCCCGCAGGCCTCTTAAGCTGTGGCGGTGAGTGCAGGCTCCGCCCCCTAGGCCAGGTGGAGTTGGCAGGAAAGGGAGCGGCCCACCCAGCACTCACTAGAGCAGCAGCAGCAGCAGCATTGTCCCGGAAGCCTCCCTCAGCCCTCTTAAGCTGTGGCGGTGAGGGCAGGCTCCGCCCCCTAGGCCAGATGGAGTTGGCAGGAAAGGGAGCGGCCCACCCAGCACTCACTAGAGCAGCAGCAGCAGCAGTGTCCCGAAAGCCTCCCGCAGGCCTTTTAAGCTGTGGCGGTGAGTGTAGGCTCCGCCCCCTAGGCCCGAAGTATTTGGCAGGAAAGGGAGCGGCCCACCCAGCAGTCACTAGAGCAGCAGCAGCAGCAGCAGTGTCCCGGAGGCCTCCCTCAGGCCTCTTAAGCTGTGGCGGTGAGTGCAGGCTCCACCCCCTAGGCCAGGTGGAGTTGGCAGGAAAGGGAGTGGCCCACCCAGCGGTCACTAGAGCAGCAGCAGCAGCAGCAGTGTTCCGGAAGCCTCCCTCAGGCCTCTTAAGCTGTGGCGGTGAGTGCAGGCTCCGCCCCGTAGGCCAGATGGAGATGGCAGGAAAGGGAGCGGCCCACCCAGCACTCACTAGAGCAGCAGCAGCAGTATGCCGGAGGAGTCCCTCAGGCCTCTTATGCTGTGGCGGTGAGTGCAGGCTCCGCCCCCTAGGCCAGATGGAGTTGGCAGGAAAGGGAGCGGCCCACCCAGCACTCACTAGAACAGCAGCAGCATTGTCCCGGAAGCCTCCCTCAGGCCTCTTCAGCTGTGGCGGTGAGTGCAGGCTCCACCCCCTAGGCCCGATGGAGTTGGCAGGAAGGGAGCGGCCCACCCAGCACTCACTAGAGCAGCAGCAGCAGCAGTGTCCTGGAAGCCTCCCGCAGTCCTTTTAAGCTCTGGCGATGAGTGTAGGCTCCGCCCCCTAGGCCCGATGGATTTGGCAGGAAAGGGAGCGGCCCCCCAAGCAGTCACTAGAGCAGCAGCAGCAGCAGTGTCCCGGAAGCCTCCCTCAGGCCTCTTAAGCTGTGGCGGTGAGTGCAGGCTCCACCCCCTAGGCCAGGTGGAGTTGGAAGGAAAGGGAGAGGCCCACCCAGCACTCACTAGAGCAGCAGCAGCAGTGTCCTGGAAGCCTCCCTCAGGCCTCTTAAGCTCTGGCGGTGAGTGCAGGCTCCGCCCCCTAGGCCCGATGGAGTTGGCAGGAAAGGGAGCAGCCCACCCAGCACTCACTAGAGCAGCAGCAGCAGTGTTCCGGAAGCCTCCCGCAGGCCTCTTAAGCTCTGGCGGTGAGTGCAGGCTCCGCCCCCTAGGCCAGGTGGAGTTGGAAGGAAAGGGAGAGGCCCACCCAGCACTCACTGGAGCAGCAGCAGCAGCAGTGTCCTGGAAGCCTCCCTCAGGTCTCTTAAGCTGTGGCGGTGAGTGCAGGCTCCGCCCCCTAGGCCAGATGGAGTTGGAAGGAAAGGGAGCGGCCCACCCAGCACTCACTAGAGCAGCAGCAGCAGTATCCCGGAGGAGTCCCTCAGGCCTCTTATGCTGTGGCGGTGAGTGCACGCTCCGCCCCCTAGGCCAGATGGAGTTGGCAGGAAAGGGAGAGGCCCACCCAGCACTCACTAGAGCAGCAGCAGCAGCAGCAGCAGTGTTCCGGAAGCCTCCCTCAGGCCTCTTAAGCTGTGGCGGTGAGTGCTGGCTCCGCCCCCTAGGCCAGATGGAGTTGGCAGGAAAGGGAGCGGCCCACCCAGCACTCACTAGAGCAGCAGCAGCAGCAGTGTCCCGGAAGCCTCCCTCAGGCCTCTTAAGCTGTGGCGGTGAGTGCAAGCTCCGCCCCCTAGGCCAGACGGAGTTTGCAGGAAAGGGAGCGGCCCACCCAGCACTCACTAGAGCAGCAGCAGCAACAGTGTCCCGGACGCCTCTCTCAGGCCTCTTAAGCTGTGGCAGTGAGTGCAGGCTCCGCCCCCTAGGCCAGATGGAGTTGGCAGGACAGGGAGCGGCCCACCCAGCACTCACTAGAGCAGCAGCAGCAGTGTTCCGGAAGCCTCCCTCAGGCCTCTTAAGGTGTGGCGGTGAGTGCAGGCTCCGCCCCCTAGGCCAGATGGAGTTGGCAGTAAAGCGAGCGGCCCACCGAGCACTCACTAGAGCAGCAGCAGCAGCAGCAGTGTCCCGGAAGCCTCCCTCAGGCCTCTTAAGGTGTGGCGGTGAGTGCAGGCTCCGCCCCCTAGGCCAGATGGAGTTGGCAGGAAAGGGAGCGGCCCACCCAGCACTCACTAGAGCAGCAGCAGCAGTGTCCTGGAAGCCTCCCTCAGGCCTCTTAAGCTGTGGCAGTGAGTGCAGGCTCCGCCCCCTAGGCCAGATGGAGTTGGCAGGACAGGGAGCGGCCCACCCAGCACTCACTAGAGCAGCAGCAGCAGTGTTCCGGAAGCCTCCCTCAGGCCTCTTAAGGTGTGGCGGTGAGTGCAGGCTCCGCCCCCTAGGCCAGATGGAGTTGGCAGTAAAGCGAGCGGCCCACCGAGCACTCACTAGAGCAGCAGCAGCAGCAGCAGTGTCCCGGAAGCCTCCCTCAGGCCTCTTAAGGTGTGGCGGTGAGTGCAGGCTCCGCCCCCTAGGCCAGATGGAGTTGGCAGGACAGGGAGCGGCCCACCGAGCACTCACTAGAGCAGCAGCAGCAGTGTCCCGGAAGCCTCCCTCAGGCCTCTTAAGGTGTGGCGGTGAGTGCAGGCTCCGCCCCCTAGGCCCGATGGAGTTGGCAGGAAAGGGAGAGGCCCACCCAGCACTCACTAGAGCAGCAGCAGCAGCAGCAGTGTTCCGGAAGCCTCCCTCAGGCCTCTGAAGCTGTGGCGGTGAGTGCAGGCTCCGCCCCCTAGGCCAGATGGAGTTGGCAGGAAAGGGAGCGGCCCACCCAGCACTCACTAGAGCAGCAGCAGCAGCAGCATTGTCCCGGAAGCCTCTCTCAGGCCTCTTAAGCTGTGGCGGTGAGGGCAGGCTCCGCCTCCTAGGACAGATGGAGTTGGCAGGAAAGGGAGCGGCCCACCCAGCACTCACTAGAGCAGCAGCAGCAGTATCCCGGAGGAGTCCCTCAGGCCTCTTATGCTGTGGCGGTGAGTGCAGGCTCCGCCCCCTAGGCCAGATGGAGTTGGCAGGAAAGGGAGCGGTCCACCCAGCACTCTCTAGAGCAGCAGCAGCAGCAGTGTCCCGGAAGCCTCCCTCAGGCCTCTTAAGATTTGGCGGTGAGTGCAGGCTCCGCTCGCTAGGCCTGATGGAGTTGTCAGGAAAGGGAGAGGCCCACCCAGCACTCACTAGAGCAGCAGCAGCAGTGCCCCGGAAGCCTCCCTCAGGCCTCTTAAGCTGTGGCGGTGAGTGCAAGCTCCGCCCCCTAGGCCAGATGGAGTTGGCAGGAAAGGGAGCGGCCCACCCAGCACTCACTAGAGCAGCAGCAGCAGCAGCATTGTCCCGGAAGCCTCCCTCAGGCCTCTTAAGCTGTGGCGGTGAGGGCAGGCTCCGCCCCCTATTCCAGATGGAGTTGGATGGAAAGGGAGCGGTCCACCCAGCACTCACTAGAGCAGCAGCAGCAGCAGCAGTGTCCCGGAAGCCTCCCTCAGGCCTCTTAAGCTGTGGCGGTGTGTGCAGGCTCCGCCCCCTAGGCCAGATGGAGTTGGCAGGAAAGGGAGCGGCCCACCCAGCACTCACTAGAACAGCAGCAGCAGCAGCAGTGTCCCGGAAGCCTCCCTCAGGCCTCTTAAGCTGTGGCGGTGAGTGCAGGCTCCGCCCCCTAGGCCAGATGGAGTTGGCAGGAAAGGGAGCAGCCCACCCAGCACTCACTAGAGCAGCAGCAGCAGCAGCAGTGTCCCGGAAGCCTCCCTCAGGCCTCTTAAGCTGTGGCGGTGAGTGCAGGATAGATAGATAGATAGATAGATAGATAGATAGATAGATAGATAATACTTTATTCGGCTATAAGCCCACAAGGTAAAACAAATCAATAGATAAAAATCAATAGATAAAATCAATAGCATCTTACAATCTAAAATATCAACTAAAATATTTCAACGCATAATCTCTAAATGTACCGTGTTATGGCCTTGAAGATAAAGATGGTGCATAGAGTTTACTGAATTTTTAATAGTCATGCAGCATTCCATGAAGTCTTTTATATGACAGAACTGAGATCAGGAATCTAGCAACCTGTAAAGTTCTATAAGAGTCAATGTCCTGGAGTAGATAAGCTAGATGTAATTCAGGTGGTTTAGCAGCAATTTCCAGAATGATTGAACTCAGGATCCTTGATCGGGGAACATTGTATAAGGGGCAATTAAACAAGATATGATAAAGGGATTCTATCGATTTGTTGTCACATGCGCACAAAACAGAGATTTTACCGTTAGAAAATCTATTGCTCAGCACATTTGAGGGGAACACATTAAATCTGGCTCTAACAAATGCGAATCTATGCGACGCAGCCGATAAAGTAGACAGATATCGAGGTATCTGGGACATAGATGTAATGCCCTGATATATCGGGGAACATGTACCTCCACCTGTGGTAAGATTTTGTTGTAAATCTACCTCCTCCAGTCTTTGTTTGATGACCTTTTTAGCTGTAATTAGATCTAAATTAAGTATATCGGAAGGAGAGATTCCATAAGACAACAGTTTGGAATGGATTTTTGTTGCCCATGGGCTAGTGAATTCATCTCTCCAAAGGCACTGAATAAGATGGTAGTTTGGCAATTTATGCCAAAGGGACAGCCAATAATTAAAGGCATGTCTCCACATCAGAATCTCAAGGGAGGGGGTCTTAAGTTCTAAGCGAATGGCAGAGTTGCTTACACAGGAGGGTAGTTTCAAAAGGCGTCTTAGAAAAAGATTTTGCAATGTCACCAGAGGCAAGAGGTTTACAAAGGCGCCCCATAAAGGGACCGCATAGGCCATAGTTGCAACCACTTTTGCACTATAAACTTTTAAGGCGGATGGAACATGCATAGCCCCCTCAGTAAAGAAGAAGCGTAGTAGAGCGTAGATAAGGGCTTTCACCTTGTTTTGTAAATATGTGATATGCGCTTTCCATCCCATATTATACTGGAAGTAAATTCCTAGATATTGAAATTTGTAAACTTGTTCAATTGGCTTCCCCTCAAGTTCCCATCTATACAGTTTACGACTCCTGGAAAAAATTAGGACTTTAGATTTGGAATGATTAATAGTAAGTAAATTTGTTTGGCAATATGATGCAAAAATCTTAAGGGCCCTCCTCAAACCGATTCGAGAATAAGAGAGGATCACCGCATCGTCAGCGTACAATAATAAGGGGCAGCGATAGTCTGCAAGCCTGGGTGCATGAATGGAGGTTTGGGCCTCAGCTAGGGGCGTCCTCATGTCACTAATATAAAGGTTAAAAAGATAGGGGGCAAGGATACACCCTTGTCGTACCCCCTTGTTTATTGGAACTGAGTTTGTGAGATCGCCCTCAGGTGTTAACCTCACCCTAGCGGCCGTCCCTTCATGTAATTTAATCAATAGCCACAACAGCCTTTTTTCTATGCCCCACTTTGCCAGTTTTTCCCATAACAGCTCTCTAGAGATACTGTCAAAAGCCGCCTTCAGGTCTATAAAAGCGGCACATAGAAGACCATGAGTAGGGGAAGAATACTTCCGCGCCAAATGATATAGAATTATAGCATGGTCAATAGAAGCGCGATTTGGTCTAAACCCGACCTGTTCATGGCCTATCAGATTGGAATCTTCGGCCCATTGGGTTAGTCTGGTTAGCAAGAAGCGAGTGTAGATTTTTCCGATGATTGATAATAAACTGATATTACGATAGTTTCCTGGGTCCTCTGGTGGTCCTTTTTTATATATAGGAATTATGATGGACTCCTTCCATGATGTAGGTATCTGGCCCGTGGCATTGATTGCATCAAAGATTTTTGCAAGAATTTTAGCCCACCATATTGGGTGTTGTTTAATAGCTTCCGCCGGGATCAGATCGGGCCCTGGGGCTTTATCAGTTTTCAGTTTAGCAATTAAATCTACTATTTCCTCCGGGTCAGTATCTGGCCATATGGGCAAGTGACTTGAGAGAGTATCAGATTGGATGTTAGAGATGTCTGTCTGGGAGAAATATTTTCTTAGAAATTGTTCCCATGTCGGGGCTGGGATAACCGTCAATGGGTATTTCCTCGATCTTTTGTTGATTAAATTCCAAAAACCGCGAGAGCTGCGAAGCTTAGAGGCAGCAATCAGCGCTTGCCAACGTCTTAGCTGCCACTCGTGCTTGGCTGACTTCTGTGCCTGTTTGTAAGCAATTTTGGCCTGCAAGTACTCTGGGGGGAGAGTTTCAGCTCCAGAGGCTTTATATCTGTTGTAGATACAACAGAGAGAGAGTCTAGCTTGCTTACATTTGGCATCAAACCAAGGTGCACCGAACCTGGGTTGATCTCGGTTAGCCAGGTGAGCCGGCATCGTAAAGAAGCTAGTTAAATCTGCAGAGAAGTGGAAGAACCACTCCAGTATCCTATTTGGTTCAGACAGCTCCGCCAATGAAACAATAAGGGATTCGGAGCTATTCCTCTGGAAGAATTCTGCATATTTTTGGGCCTGTTTCATGGACCATTTAATGCCTCTTACTTGAGCTGTGGCATTTAAACCTACATGAATTGGGTGTGTTCCGCTAACCGGGTGCCAGTCAAGCGTTAGCTTGGCCGCTAGAGGTAGGTGATCACTGGATTGTACATTATCTACTTTGAGATAAAAGAAGTTTTAAAATAGGTCTTCTGAGACTAGAAGATAATCTAGGACACTATTTGATGTTGTGCCCAAATGAGTGAATTCACCTGGCGCGTCCGGAGGGCAGTTGCCATTTAGAATGTTCAAATTCATACGAATGGCCAATTGATAAAGAAGGACTCCCGCCTCATTCACTCTGTTGTCCTTAGATCTTCTTGATGTGAAAGAGATTAAATCAGATTTTGGGTAGGGGGGAGATACCCACCACTTGGCCTTAATTATCCCATTCCAGTTGGCAGCTGTACGTGCATTGAAGTCACCACCCATTATCGATGGAATATTAGGGTACTTAACATAGCATGCCAATAAATGATCTTCCAGAGAATCCCATCTATAATGAAGGTCTGATATCAGACCACCTGGAGGAAGATAAACATTGGTGATTAATAGTGAGAATTTTTCACTTGAAATCAGACCAGTAAAAGCAAAAGGAGGAAAGGTATGAACTAGCGAGAGTTTAGCTCTCATTTTAAGCGATATGGCGATTGCAAGACCGCCTCTGGACCGGCCACCTTTCTGGGAGGGGATAGCTGGAAGTGATATCAGTTCAAAGCCATTTATATCTATTTTATCTTCTTCCCATGTTTCTTGCAAAAGGATTATCTGGAAAGAGTTTATATAGGACAGAAATTTGGGATCTAATCTTTTCCTTTTCCAGCCAGCAATGTTCCAACTTAGGACTGCTAGCTGGGGACTTCTATGTTGTTCTTTTAACAGTCAAAACGGGGGGGGGGGGGGCAGACTCTCTGTTAAAGACTGAAGATGTAACAAAAAAGTCAGTTATTTTACTTTGGGAAGATGGTAACTGTGAGGCGCCCTGCAAATTAAAGTTTTTAACAATTTGTTCGACTGTTGGCACACCGTGAATGAGCCACTGAAAGTAGATCTCTGAACAGGAAGTCTCTTCATTTCGAAATTCTTGGTACAACTTGACAGAGAAATACCCAGGTAGGGGGAAATTGAGTCCGTCGGGGTAAACCCTCTCGCAGATTTATCATCCGACATTCGGATTATTTTATTGATGCGTCCCATCGGGTCTTCAATCGTTTCTGACGGCGGGTCCCGAGGTGTAACATTCGCAGTTTCCTTTGAAGGAGGTAATTGAGGGGGCATCACGGGGGTGGAAATTGCGGAAGACTCTCTCAGGGGCATCACTTGTGGACTACTTCTATATCTGGACGAAACTGGAGAAGATTCTAGCTCTGGCATAGATGAGTGAGTTAAAGAGGGATTTGAGTCAAGCAGGGAAATCAGAATTTCGTCCTTAGGTATGTTGGTTGATGAATATAGATGAAGGTTCAGTGAGGATGGCAGAGCCTGGTCGTCTCGTGATGTAGCGCACGCTGCAGAAGCAACTTGAAGATTTGAGTCTTGTCAGATGGTTTTTGAATTCAGAGTGGGGCTGAGCTGAAGAAGGTCAACCACTTCTGTCCGGTGAGCCCAAGTGGGATTATTTGAGACATCGTTAGTATCTTCCCCTCTATGTTGGACTTGCAAAAGCTGAGATTTAAGCGTGTCAAATCTTTGCATCATCACCGACTGTTCTTTCGGAGGGAGGGCTCTGAATGAATCAATAAGTTCCCTTTCGTCGAGGGCAGTCTGCAGATTATCATCCTCATATATAGCAGTTTGAGAGGGTATCGAGTTTGGTCGCGGATGGCACGCTGCAGAGTCATCGCGGTTGGGCCTGACAGTATTTTGAAGTAAGGCAGAGTCTCTTGTCCTAATGTCCTCACCGCCAGGGCACCTATTTAGAAGGGGTTTGATCTTACTGTCTGTAAAAACCCTCGTTGCTACAATGTCGGCTATGGACAAAAGCGTTTTCCTCCTAACAATAATAGATGGTATCTTTTCAGAGTGGAACGCAAGTATCACCTTCAAGAAGTTGGTCTGCCGGGGAAGGGGCATCACAGCATATAGGTCAATCTGATGTTTCTTAATTTTTAAAAGTTTGCTTAAGCAGTCTTTAGCTCCTTCTAGCGTTGACCACCTTCCTATTTCCGACCTGACAGAAAGGCAACTTTTCTTGGGTTGCAAGTTAATATCTGATTGTTCAATTGGGAATTTAAGACATATTTAGTTTTAGTCTCCAGTATTTTATCTGAATGGGGGTGAGGCAATAGGTTTTTGACCTCACAAACTGAAGATTGTGTTGTTGATTCAAGTTTTCCGATTTTCAGCAGGATATTGGATAATTGTGAAGATACCTCGTCCAGCCTTTTAAAAATACAGTGAAGGGTCTTAATTACTAAGTGTAACTGCTCACAACTGGGGAACTCCCCCATAACAGATGCCAAACCATCTTCCTGCGATGAGAGTTTTTCTTTCGTATTCTCCTTTACAGGCTTTACATTTGAAACATTTTGAGTCATCGGAATCGGAGTAGCTTCTAAATCAATTAGAGGTTGGAAGCGATTTTGGGTTTCCACTGCAAAGCATTGCTCGGCATGGTCACTCCCTCCTCCATTCCGGTGTGGCACCAACCTTGATAGTTTTGGTTTAGGGGATGATAGGGGCTCGTCAAAGTCTCTCAAGCGTTTTTTCTGACCCATGCTTTCCTCAGGCCAGAGATTATACGATTCTTAAAATAACATAACACTTGACACGCAATTAAGATAATGGCGTTCTCAACTCCTTCAGCAGCTAAAGCCAGCCCGCTGATACGAGAGAAACAAAGAGCAGCTTGCAGCAGTCTGGAGCAGGGCCAAATCTCTCAAAGAGTTTCCATAGTATGCGGCTGCAGCAATTATAAAATACTTCAAAAACTGACTGAGTCAGTTGAGATAAAAGTATAAAAGATTAAAAGAAGATTAAAAGAAGTCCGAAGAGCACCGGTAAGCGCGTCTTACCTCGGCGCCATGTTGGCTCCTCCTCCGGCGGTGAGTGCAGGCTCCACCCCCTAGGCCAGATGGAGTTGGCAGGAAAGGGAGAGGCCCACCCAGCACTCACTAGAGCAGCAGCAGCAGCAGCAGTGTCCCGGAAGCCTCCCTCAGGCCTCTTAAGCTGTGGCGGTGAGTGCAGGCTCCGCCCCCTAGGCCAGATGGAGTTGGCAGGAAAAGGAGCGGCCCACCCAGCACTCACTAGAGCAGCAGCAGTGTCCCGGACGCCTCCCTCAGGCCTCTTAAGCTGTGGCGGTGAGTGCAGGCTCTGCCCCCTAGGCCAGATGGAGTTGGTAGGAAAGGAAGTGGCCCACCCAGCACTCACTAGAGCAGCAGCAGCAGTGTCCCGGAAGCCTCCCTCAGGCCTCTTAAGCTGTGGCGGTGAGTGCAGGCTTCGCCCCCTAGGCCAGATGGAGTTGGCAGGAAAGGGAGCGGCCCACCCAGCACTCACTAGAGCAGCAGCAGCAGCAGTGTCCCGGAAGCCTCCCTCAGGCCTCTTAAGCTGTGGCGGTGAGTGCAGGCTCCGCCCCCTAGGCCAGATGGAGTTGGCAGGAAAGGGAGCGGCCCACCCAGCACTTACTAGAGCAGCAGCAGCAGCAGCAGTGTCCCGGAAGCCTCCCTCAGGCCTCTTAAGCTGTGGCGGTGCGTGCAGGCTCCGCCCCCTAGGCCAGATGGAGTTGGCTGGAAAGGGACCGGCCCACCCAGCACTCACTAGAGCAGCAGCAGCAGTGTTCCGGACGCCTCCCTCAGGCCTCTTAAGCTGTGGCGGTGAGTGCAGGCTACGCCCCCTAGGCCAGATGGAGTTGGCAGGAAAGGGAGCGGCCCACCCAGCACTCACTAGAGCAGCAGCAGCAGCAGCAGTGTCCCGGAAGCCTCCCTCAGGCCTCTTAAGCTGTGGCGGTGAGTGCAGGCTCCACCCCCTAGGCCAGATGGCGTTGGCAGGAAAGGGAGCGGCCCACCCAGCACTCACTAGAGCAGCAGCAGCAGCAGTGTCCCGGAAGCCTCCCTCAGGCCTCTTAAGCTGTGGCGGTGAGTGCAGGCTCCGCCCCCTAGGCCAGATGGCTTTGGCAGGAAAGGGAGGGGCCACCCAGCACTCACTAGAGCAGCAGCAGCAGCAGCAGTGTCCCGGAAGCCTCCCTCAGGCCTCTTCAGCTGTGGCGGTGAGTGCAGGCTCCGCCCCCTAAGCCAGATGGAGTTGGCAGGAAAGGGAGCGGCCCACCCAGCACTCACTGGAACAGCAGCAGCAGCAGTGTCCCGGAAGCCTCCCTCAGGCCTCTTAAGCTGTGGCGGTGAGTGCAGGCTCCGCCCCCTAGGCCAGATGGAGTTGGCAGGAAAGGGAGCGGCCCACCCAGCACTCACTAGAGCAGCAGCAGCAGTGTCCCGGAAGCCTCCCTCAAGCCTCTTAAGCTGTGGCGGTGAGTGCAGGCTCCGCCCCCTAGCCCAGGTGGAGTTGGCAGGAAAGGGAGCGGCCCATCCAGCACTCACTAGAGCAGCAGCAGCAGCAGCAGCAGTGTCCCGGAAGCCTCCCTCAGGCCTCTTAAGCTGTGGCGGTGAGTGCAGGCTCCGCCCCCTAGGCCAGATGGAGTTGGCAGGAAAGGGAGCGGCCCATCCAGCACTCACTAGAGCAGCAGCAGCAGCAGCAGTGTCCCGGAAGCCTCCCTCAGGCCTCTTAAGCTGTGGCGGTGAGTGCAGGCTCCGCCCCCTAGGCCAGATGGCTTTGGCAGGAAAGGGAGGGGCCACCCAGCACTCACTAGAGCAGCAGCAGCAGCAGCAGTGTCCCGGAAGCCTCCCTCAGGCCTCTTAAGCTGTGGCGGTGAGTGCAGGCTCCGCCCCCTAGGCCAGATGGCTTTGGCAGGAAAGGGAGCGGCCCACCCAGCACTCACTGGAACAGCAGCAGCAGCAGTGTCCCGGAAGCCTCCCTCAGGCCTCTTAAGCTGTGGCGGTGAATTCAGGCTCCGCCCCCTAGGCCAGATGGACTTGGCAGGAAAGGGAGTGGCCCACCCAGCACTCACTAGAGCAGCAGCAGCAGCAACAGCAGCAGCATTGTCCCGGAAGCCTCCCTCAGGCCTCTTAAGCTGCGGCGGTGAGTGCAAGCTCCGCCCCCTAGGCCAGATGGAGTTGGCAGGAAAGGGAGCGGCCCACCCAGCACTCACTAGAGCAGCAGCAGCATTGTCCCGGAAGCCTCCCTCAGGCCTCTTAAGCTGTGGCGGTGAGTGCAGGCTCCGCCCCCTAGGCCAGATGGAGTTGGCAGGAAAGGGAGCGGCCCATCCAGCACTCACTAGAGCAGCAGCAGCAGTGTCCCAGAAGCCTCCCTCAGGCCTCTTAAGCTGTGGCGGTGAGTGCAGGCTCCGCCCCCTTGGCCAGATGGAGTTGGCAGGAAAGGGAGCGGCCCACTCAGCACTCACTAGAGCAGCAGCAGCAGCAGCAGTGTCCCGGAAGCCTCCCTCAGGCCTCTTAAGCTGTGGCGGTGAGTGCAGGCTCCGCCCCCTAGGCCAGATGGAGTTGACAGGAAAGGAAGCGGCCCACCCAGCACTCACTAGAGCAGCAGCAGTGTCCCGGAAGCCTCCCTCAGGCCTCTTAAGCTGTGGCGGTGAGTGCAGGCTCCACCCCCTGGGCCAGATGGCGTTGGCAGGAAAGGGAGCGGCCCACCCAGCACTCACTAGAGCAGCAGCAGCAGCAGCAGCAGTGTCCCGGAAGCCTCCCTCAGGCCTCTTAAGCTGTGGCGGTGAGTGCAGGCTCCGCCCCCTAGGCCAGATGGCTTTGGCAGGAAAGGGAGGGGCCACCCAGCACTCACTAGAGCAGCAGCAGTGTCCCGGAAGCCTCCCTCAGGCCTCTTAAGCTGTGGCGGTGAGTGCAGGCTCCGCCCCCTAGCCCAGATGGAGTTGGCAGGAAAGGGAGCGGCCCACCCAGCACTCACTAGAGCAGCAGCAGCAGCAGTGTC
Source organism: Podarcis pityusensis (assembly GCF_964106645.2). Taxonomy (NCBI): domain Eukaryota; kingdom Metazoa; phylum Chordata; class Lepidosauria; order Squamata; family Lacertidae; genus Podarcis; species Podarcis pityusensis. The sequence continues at coordinate 3,692,275 of NC_138045.1, forward strand.
CCGGAAGCCTCCCTCAGGACTCTTAAGCTGTGGCGGTGAGTGCAAACTCCGCCCCCTAGGCCAGATGGAGTTGGCAGGAAAGGGAGCGGCCCACCCAGCACTCACTAGAGCAGCAGCAGTGTCCCGGAAGCCTCCCTCAGGCCTCTTAAGCTGTGGCGGTGAGTGCAGGCTACGCCCCCTAGGCCAGATGGAGTTGGCAGGAAAGGGAGCGGCACATCCAGCACTCATAGTGCAGCAGCAGCAGCAGCAGTGTCCCGGAAGCCTCCCTCAGGCCTCTTAAGCTGTGGCGGTGAGTGCAGGCTCCACCCCCTGGGCCAGATGGCGTTGGCAGGAAAGGGAGCGGCCCACCCAGCACTCACTAGAGCAGCAGCAGCAGCAGCAGCAGTGTCCCGGAAGCCTCCCTCAGGCCTCTTAAGCTGTGGCGGTGAGTGCAGGCTCCGCCCCCTAGGCCAGATGGCTTTGGCAGGAAAGGGAGGGGCCACCCAGCACTCACTAGAGCAGCAGCAGCAGCAGCAGTGTCCCGGAAGCCTCCCTCAGGCCTCTTCAGCTATGGCGGTGAGTGCAGGCTCCGCCCCCTAAGCCAGATGGAGTTGGCAGGAAAGGGAGCGGCCCACCCAGCACTCACTGGAACAGCAGCAGCAGCAGTGTCCCGGACGCCACCCTCAGGCCTCTTAAGCTGTGGCGGTGAGTGCAGGCTCCGCCCCCTAGGCCAGATGGCGTTGGCAGGAAAGGGAGCGGCCCACCCAGCACTCACTAGAGCAGCAGCAGCAGCAGCAGCAGTGTCCCGGAAGCCTCCCTCAGGCCTCTTAAGCTGTGGCGGTGAGTGCAGGCTCCGCCCCCTAGGCCAGATGGAGTTGGCAGGAAAGGGAGCGGCCCATCCAGCACTCACTAGAGCAGCAGCAGCAGCAGCAGTGTCCCGGAAGCCTCCCTCAGGCCTCTTAAGCTGTGGCGGTGAGTGCAGGCTCCGCCCCCTAGGCCAGATGGCTTTGGCAGGAAAGGGAGGGGCCACCCAGCACTCACTAGAGCAGCAGCAGCAGCAGCAGTGTCCCGGAAGCCTCCCTCAGGCCTCTTAAGCTGTGGCGGTGAGTGCAGGCTCCGCCCCCTAGGCCAGATGGCTTTGGCAGGAAAGGGAGCGGCCCACCCAGCACTCACTGGAACAGCAGCAGCAGCAGTGTCCCGGAAGCCTCCCTCAGGCCTCTTAAGCTGTGGCGGTGAATTCAGGCTCCGCCCCCTAGGCCAGATGGACTTGGCAGGAAAGGGAGTGGCCCACCCAGCACTCACTAGAGCAGCAGCAGCAGCAACAGCAGCAGCATTGTCCCGGAAGCCTCCCTCAGGCCTCTTAAGCTGCGGCGGTGAGTGCAAGCTCCGCCCCCTAGGCCAGATGGAGTTGGCAGGAAAGGGAGCGGCCCACCCAGCACTCACTAGAGCAGCAGCAGCATTGTCCCGGAAGCCTCCCTCAGGCCTCTTAAGCTGTGGCGGTGAGTGCAGGCTCCGCCCCCTAGGCCAGATGGAGTTGGCAGGAAAGGGAGCGGCCCACCCAGCACTCACTAGAGCAGCAGCAGCAGTGTCCCAGAAGCCTCCCTCAGGCCTCTTAAGCTGTGGCGGTGAGTGCAGGCTCCGCCCCCTTGGCCAGATGGAGTTGGCAGGAAAGGGAGCGGCCCACTCAGCACTCATAGTGCAGCAGCAGCAGCAGCAGTGTCCCGGAAGCCTCCCTCAGGCCTCTTAAGCTGTGGCGGTGAGTGCAGGCTACGCCCCCTAGGCCAGATGGAGTTGGCAGGAAAGGGAGCGGCCCACCCACCACTCACTAGAGCAGCAGCAGCAGCAGTGTCCCGGAAGCCTCCCTCAGGCCTCTTAAGCTGTGGCGGTGAGTGCAGGCTACGCCCCCTAGGCCAGATGGAGTTGGCAGGAAAGGGAGCGGCACATCCAGCACTCATAGTGCAGCAGCAGCAGCAGCAGTGTCCCGGAAGCCTCCCTCAGGCCTCTTAAGCTGTGGCGGTGAGTGCAGGCTCCACCCCCTAGGCCAGATGGCGTTGGCAGGAAAGGGAGCGGCCCACCCAGCACTCACTAGAGCAGCAGCAGCAGCAGCAGCAGTGTCCCGGAAGCCTCCCTCAGGCCTCTTAAGCTGTGGCGGTGAGTGCAGGCTCCGCCCCCTAGGCCAGATGTCTTTGGCAGGAAAGGGAGGGGCCACCCAGCACTCACTAGAGCAGCAGCAGCAGCAGCAGTGTCCCGGAAGCCTCCCTCAGGCCTCTTCAGCTGTGGCGGTGAGTGCAGGCTCCGCCCCCTAAGCCAGATGGAGTTGGCGGGAAAGGGAGCGGCCCACCCAGCACTCACTGGAACAGCAGCAGCAGCAGTGTCCCGGAAGCCTCCCTCAGGCCTCTTAAGCTGTGGCGGTGAGTGCAGGCTCCGCCCCCTAGGCCAGATGGCGTTGGCAGGAAAGGGAGCGGCCCACCCAGCACTCACTAGAGCAGCAGCAGCAGCAGCAGCAGCAGTGTCCCGGAAGCCTCCCTCAGGCCTCTTAAGCTGTGGCGGTGAGTGCAGGCTCCGCCCCCTAGGCCAGATGGAGTTGGCAGGAAAGGGAGCGGCCCATCCAGCACTCACTAGAGCAGCAGCAGCAGCAGCAGTGTCCCGGAAGCCTCCCTCAGGCCTCTTAAGCTGTGGCGGTGAGTGCAGGCTCCGCCCCCTAGGCCAGATGGCTTTGGCAGGAAAGGGAGGGGCCACCCAGCACTCACTAGAGCAGCAGCAGCAGCAGCAGTGTCCCGGAAGCCTCCCTCAGGCCTCTTAAGCTGTGGCGGTGAGTGCAGGCTCCGCCCCCTAGGCCAGATGGCTTTGGCAGGAAAGGGAGCGGCCCACCCAGCACTCACTGGAACAGCAGCAGCAGCAGTGTCCCGGAAGCCTCCCTCAGGCCTCTTAAGCTGTGGCGGTGAATTCAGGCTCCGCCCCCTAGGCCAGATGGACTTGGCAGGAAAGGGAGCGGCCCACCCAGCACTCACTAGAGCAGCAGCAGCATTGTCCCGGAAGCCTCCCTCAGGCCTCTTAAGCTGTGGCAGTGAGTGCAGGCTCCGCCCCCTAGGCCAGATGGAGTTGGCAGGAAAGGGAGCGGCCCACCCAGCACTCACTAGAGCAGCAGCAGCAGTGTCCCAGAAGCCTCCCTCGGGCCTCTTAAGCTGTGGCGGTGAGTGCAGGCTCCGCCCCCTTGGCCAGATGGAGTTGGCAGGAAAGGGAGCGGCCCACTCAGCACTCACTAGAGCAGCAGCAGCAGCAACAGCAGCAGCATTGTCCCGGAAGCCTCCCTCAGGCCTCTTAAGCTGCGGCGGTGAGTGCAAGCTCCGCCCCCTAGGCCAGATGGAGTTGGCAGGAAAGGGAGCGGCCCACCCAGCACTCACTAGAGCAGCAGCAGCATTGTCCCGGAAGCCTCCCTCAGGCCTCTTAAGCTGTGGCAGTGAGTGCAGGCTCCGCCCCCTAGGCCAGATGGAGTTGGCAGGAAAGGGAGCGGCCCACCCAGCACTCACTAGAGCAGCAGCAGCAGTGTCCCAGAAGCCTCCCTCGGGCCTCTTAAGCTGTGGCGGTGAGTGCAGGCTCCGCCCCCTTGGCCAGATGGAGTTGGCAGGAAAGGGAGCGGCCCACTCAGCACTCACTAGAGCAGCAGCAGCAGCAGCAGTGTCCCGGAAGCCTCCCTCAGGCCTCTTAAGCTGTGGCGGTGAGTGCAGGCTCCGCCCCCTAGGCCAGATGGAGTTGACAGGAAAGGAAGCGGCCCACCCAGCACTCACTAGAGCAGCAGCAGCAGCAGTGTCCCGGAAGCCTCCCTCAGGCCTCTTAAGCTGTGGCGGTGAGTGCAGGCTACGCCCCCTAGGCCAGATGGAGTTGGCAGGAAAGGGAGCGGCACATCCAGCACTCATAGTGCAGCAGCAGCAGCAGCAGTGTCCCGGAAGCCTCCCTCAGGCCTCTTAAGCTGTGGCGGTGAGTGCAGGCTCAGCCCGTAGGCCAGATGGAGTTGGCAGGACAGGGAGCGGCCCACTCAGCACTCACTAGAGCAGCAGCAGCAGCAGCAGTGTCCTGGAAGCCTCCCTCAGGCCTCTTCAGCTGTGGCGGTGAGTGCAGGCTCCGCCCCCTAGGCCAGATGGAGTTGGCAGGAAAGGGAGCGGCCCACCCAGCACTCACTAGAGCAGCAGCAGCAGCAGCAGTGTCCTGGAAGCCTCCCTCAGGCCTCTTCAGCTGTGGCGGTGAGTGCAGGCTCCGCCCCCTAGGCCAGATGGCGTTGGCAGGAAAGGGAGCGGCCCACCCAGCACTCACTAGAGCAGCAGCAGCAGCAGCAGTGTCCTGGAAGCCTCCCTCAGGCCTCTTCAGCTGTGGCGGTGATTGCAGGCTCCGCCCCCTAAGCCAGATGGAGTTGGCAGGAAAGGGAGCGGCCCACCCAGCACTCACTGGAACAGAAGCAGCAGCAGTGTCCCGGAAGCCTCCCTCAGGCCACTTAAGCTGTGGCGCTGAGTGCAGGCTCCGCCCCCTAGGCCAGATGGCGTTGGCAGGAAAGGGAGCGGCCCACCCAGCACTCACTAGAGCAGCAGCAGCAGCAGCAGTGTTCCGGAAGCCTCCCTCAGGCCTCTTAAGCTGTGGCGGTGAGTGCAGGCTCCGCCCCCTAGGCCAGATGGAGTTGGCAGTAAAGCGAGCGGCCCACCGAGCACTCACTAGAGCAGCAGCAGCAGCAGCAGTGTGCCGGAAGCCTCCCTCAGGCCTCTTAAGCTGTGGCGGTGAGTGCATGCTCTGCCCCCTAGGCCAGATGGAGTTGGCAGGACAGGGAGCGGCCCACCGAGCACTCACTAGAGCAGCAGCAGCAGTGTCCCGGAAGCCTCCCTCAGGCCTCTTAAGGTGTGGCGGTGAGTGCAGGCTCCGCCCCCTAGGCCCGATGGCGTTGGCAGGAAAGGGAGCGGCCCACCCAGCACTCACTAGAGCAGCAGCAGCAGCAGCAGTGTCCCGGAAGCCTCCCTCAGGCCTCTTCAGCTGTGGCGGTGATTGCAGGCTCCGCCCCCTAGGCCAGATGGAGTTGGCAGGAAAGGGAGCGGCCCACCCAGCACTCACTGGAACAGCAGCAGCAGCAGTGTCCCAGAAGCCTCCCTCAGGCCTCTTAAGCTGTGGCGGTGAGTGCAGGCTCCGCCCCCTAGGCCAGATGGAGTTGGCAGGAAAGGGAGTGGCCCACCCAGCACTCACTAGAGCAGCAGCAGCAGTGTCCCAGAAGCCTCCCTCAGGCCTCTTAAGCTGTGGCGGTGAGTGCAGGCTCCGCCCCCTAGGCCAGATGGAGTTGGCAGGAAAGGGAGCGGCCCACCCAGCACTCACTAGAGCAGCAGCAGCAGTCTCCCGGAAGCCTCCCTCAGGCCTCTTAAGGTGTGGCGGTGAGTGCAGGCTCCGCCCCCAAGGCCAGATGGAGTTGGCAGGATAGGGAGCGGCCCACCCAGCACTCACTAGAGCAGCAGCAGCAGTGTCCCAGAAGCCTCCCTCAGGCCTCTTAAGCTGTGGCGGTGAGTGCAGGCTCCGCCCCCTAGGCCAGATGGAGTTGGCAGGAAAGGGAGCGGCCCACCCAGCACTCACTAGAGCAGCAGCAGCAGTCTCCCGGAAGCCTCCCTCAGGCCTCTTAAGGTGTGGCGGTGAGTGCAGGCTCCGCCCCCAAGGCCAGATGGAGTTGGCAGGAAAGGGAGCGGCTCACCCAGGACTTACTAGAGCAGCAGCAGCACCAGCAGTGTCCCGGAAGCCTCCCTCAGGCCTCTTAAGCTGTGGCGGTGAGTGCAGGCTCCGCCCCCTAGCCCAGATGGAGTTGGCAGGAAAGGGAGCGGCCCACCCAGCACTCACTAGAGCAGCAGCAGTGTCCCGGAAGCCTCCCTCAGGCCTCTTAAGCTGTGGCGGTGAGTGCAGGCTCCGCCCCCTAGGCCAGATGGCGTTGGCAGGAAAGGGAGCGGCCCACCCAGCACTTACTAGAGCAGCAGCAGCAGCAGTGTCCCAGAAGCCTCCCTCAGGCCTCTTCAGCTGTGGCGGTGAGTGCAGGCTCCGCCCCCTAGGCCAGATGGAGTTGGCAGGAAAGGGAGCGGCCCACCCAGCACTCACTAGAGCAGCAGCAGCAGTGTCCCAGAAGCCTCCCTCAGGCCTCTTAAGCTGTGGCGGTGAGTGCAGGCTCCGCCCCCTAGGCCAGATGGAGTTGACAGGAAAGGAAGCGGCCCACCCAGCACTCACTAGAGCAGCAGCAGTGTCCCGGAAGCCTCCCTCAGGCCTCTTAAGCTGTGGCGGTGAGTGCAGGCTCCGCCCCCTAGGCCACATGGAGTTGGCAGGAAAGGGAGCGGCCCACCCAGCACTTACTAGAGCAGCAGCAGCAGCAGCAGTGTCCCAGAAGCCTCCCTCAGGCCTCTTCAGCTGTGGCGGTGAGTGCAGGCTCCGCCCCCTAGGCCAGATGGAGTTGGCAGGAAAGGGAGCGGCCCACCCAGTACTCACTAGAGCAGCAGCAGCAGCAGCAGTGTCGCGGAAGCCTCCCTCAGGCCTCTTAAGCTGTGGCGGTGAGTGCAGGCTCCGCCCCCTAGGCCAGATGGAGTTGGCAGGAGAGGGAGCGGCCCACCCAGCACTCACTAGAGCAGCAGCAGTGTCCCGGAAGCCTCCCTCAGGCCTCTTAAGCTGTTGCGGTGAGTGCAGGCTCCGCCCCCTAGGCCAGATGGAGTTGGCAGGAAAGGGAGCGGCCCACCCAGCACTCACTAGAGCAGCAGCAGCAGTGTCCCAGAAGCCTCCCACAGGCCTCTTAACCTGTGGCGGTGAGTGCAGGCTCCGCCCCCTAGGCCAGATGGAGTTGGCAGGAAAGGGAGCGGCCCACCCAGCACTCACTAGAGCAGCAGCAGCAGTCTCCCGGAAGCCTCCCTCAGGCCTCTTAAGCTGTGGCGGTGAATGCAGGCTCCGCCCCCTAGGCCAGATGGAGTTGGCAGGAAAGGGAGCGGCCCACCCAGCACTCACTAGAGCAGCAGCAGCAGTGTCCCAGAAGCCTCCCACAGGCCTCTTAAGCTGTGGCGGTGAGTGCAGGCTCCGCCCCCTAGGCCAGATGGAGTTGGCAGGAGAGGGAGCGGCCCACCCAGCACTCACTAGAGCAGCAGCAGCAGTCTCCCGGACGCCTCCCTCAGGCCTCTTAAGCTGTGGCGGTGAGTGCAGGCTCCGCCCCCTAGGCCAGATGGCGTTGGCAGGAAAGGGAGCGGCCCACCCAGCACTTACTAGAGCAGCAGCAGCAGCAGCAGTGTCCCAGAAGCCTCCCTCAGGCCTCTTCAGCTGTGGCGGTGAGTGCAGGCTCCGCCCCCTAGGCCAGATGGAGTTGGCAGGAAAGGGAGCGGCCCACCCAGTACTCACTAGAGCAGCAGCAGCAGCAGCAGTGTCCCGGAAGCCTCCCTCAGGCCTCTTAAGCTGTGGCGGTGAGTGCAAGCTCCGCCCCCTAGGCCAGATGGAGTTGGCAGGAAAGGGAGCGGCCCACCCAGCACTCTCTAGAGCAGCAGCAGTGTCCCGGAAGCCTCCCTCAGGCCTCTTAAGCTGTGGCGGTGCGTGCAGGCTCCGCCCCCTAGGCCAGATAGAGTTGGCAGGAAAGGGAGCGGCCCACCCAGCACTCTCTAGAGCAGCAGCAGTGTCCGGGAAGCCTCCCTCAGGCCTCTTAAGCTGTGGCGGTGAGTGCAGACTCCTCCCCCTAGGCCAGATGGAGTTGGCAGGAAAGGGAGCGGCCCACCCAGCACTCTCTAGAGCAGCAACAGTGTCCCGGACGCCTCCCTCAGGCCTCTTAAGCTGTGGCGGTGAGTGCAAGCTCCACCCACTAGGCCAGATGGAGTCGGCAGGAAAGGGAGCGGCCCACCCAGCACTCACTAGAGCAGCAGCAGCAGTGTTCCGGAAGCCTCCCTCAGGCCTCTTAAGCTGTGGCGGTGAGTGCAGGCTCCGCCCCCTAGGCCAGATGGAGTTGGCAGGAGAGGGAGCGGCCCACCCAGCACTCACTAGAGCAGCAGCAGTGTCCCGGAAGCCTCCCTCAGGCCTCTTAAGCTGTTGCGGTGAGTGCAGGCTCCGCCCCCTAGGCCAGATGGAGTTGGCAGGAAAGGGAGCGGCCCACCCAGCACTCACTAGAGCAGCAGCAGCAGTGTCCCAGAAGCCTCCCACAGGCCTCTTAAGCTGTGGCGGTGAGTGCAGGCTCCGCCCGCTAGGCCAGATGGAGTTGGCAGGAAAGGGAGCGGCCCACCCAGCACTCACTAGAGCAGCAGCAGCAGTGTCCCAGAAGCCTCCCTCAGGCCTCTTAAGCTGTGGCGGTGAGTGCAGGCTCCGCCCCCTAGGCCAGATGGAGTTGGCAGGAAAGGGAGCGGCCCACCCAGCACTCACTAGAGCAGCAGCAGCAGCAGCAGCAGTGTCCCGGAAGCCTCCCTCAGGCCTCTTAAGCTGTGGCGGTGAGTGCAGGCTCCGCCCCCTAGGCGAGATGGAGTTGGCAGGAAAGGGAGCGGCCCACCCAGCACTCACTAGAGCAGCAGCAGCAGCAGCAGTGTCCCGGAAGCCTCCCTCAGGCCTCTTAAGCTGTGGCGGTGAGTGCAGGCTCCGCCCCCTAGGCCAGATGGAGTTGACAGGAAAGGAAGCGGCCCACCCAGCACTCACTAGAGCAGCAGCAGTGTCCCGGAAGCCTCCCTCAGGCCTCTTAAGCTGTGGCGGTGAGTGCAGGCTCCGCCACCTAGGCCAGATGGAGTTGGCAGGAAAGGGAGCGGCCCACCCAGCACTCACTAGAGCAGCAGCAGCAGCAGCAGTGTCCCAGAAGCCTCCCTCAGGCCTCTGAAGCTGTGGCGGTGAGTGCAGGCTCCGCCCCCTAGGCCAGATGGCGTTGGCAGGAAAGGGAGCGGCCCACCCAGCACTTACTAGAGCAGCAGCAGCAGCAGCAGTGTCCCAGAAGCCTCCCTCAGGCCTCTTCAGCTGTGGTGGTGAGTGCAGGCTCCTCCCCTTAGGCCAGATGGAGTTTGCGGGAAAGGGAGCGGCCCACCCAGCACTCACTAGAGCAGCAGCAGTGTCCCGGAAGCCTCCCTCAGGCCTCTTAAGCTGTGGCGGTGAGTGAAGGCTCCGCCCCCTAGGCCAGATGGAGTTGGCAGGAAAGGGAGCGGCCCACCCAGCACTCACTAGAGCAGCAGCAGTGTCCCGGAAGCCTCCCTCAGGCCTCTTCAGCTGTGGCGGTGAGTGCAGGCTCCGCCCCCTAGGCCAGATGGAGTTGGCAGGAAAGGGAGCGGCCCACCCAGCACTCACTAGAGCAGCAGCAGCAGCAGTGTCCCGGAAGCCTCCCTCAGCCCTCTTAAGCTGTGGCGGTGAGTGCAGACTCCGCCCCCTAGGCCAGATGGAGTTGGCAGGAAAAGGAGCGGCCCACCCAGCACTCTCTAGAGCAGCAGCAGTGTCCCGGAAGCCTCCCTCAGGCCTCTTAAGCTGTGGCGGTGAGTGCAGGCTCCGCCCCCTAGGCCAGATGGAGTTGGCAGGAAAGGGAGCGGCCCACCCAGCACTCTCTAGAGCAGCAGCAGTGTCCCGGAAGCCTCCCTCAGGCCTCTTAAGCTGTGGCGGTGAGTGCAGGCTCCGCCCCCTAGGCCAGATGGAGTTGGCAGGAGAGGGAGCGGCCCACCCAGCACTCACTAGAGCAGCAGCAGCAGTGTCCCGGACGCCTCCCTCAGGCCTCTTAAGCTGTGGCGGTGAGTGCAGGCTCCGCCCCCTAGGCCAGATGGAGTTGGCAGGAAAGGGAGCGGCCCACCCAGCACTCACTAGAGCAGCAGCAGTGTCCCGGACGCCTCCCTCAGGCCTCTTAAGCTGTGGCGGTGAGTGCAGGCTCCGCCCCCTAGGCCAGATGGAGTTGGCAGGAGAGGGAGCGGCCCACCCAGCACTCACTAGAGCAGCAGCAGTGTCCCGGAAGCCTCCCTCAGGCCTCTTAAGCTGTTGCGGTGAGTGCAGGCTCCGCCCCCTAGGCCAGATGGAGTTGGCAGGAGAGGGAGCGGCCCACCCAGCACTCACTAGAGCAGCAGCAGCAACAGTGTCCCGGACGCCTCCCTCAGGCCTCTTAAGCTGTGGCGGTGAGTGCAGGCTCCGCCCCCTAGGCCAGATGGCGTTGGCAGGAAAGGGAGCGTCCCACCCAGCACTTACTAGAGCAGCAGCAGCAGTGTCCCAGAAGCCTCCCTCAGTCCTCTTCAGCTGTGGCGGTGAGTGCAGGCTCCGCCCCCTAGGCCAGATGGAGTTGGCAGGAAAGGGAGCGGCCCACCCAGCACTCACTAGAGCAGCAGCAGCAGCAGTGTCCCAGAAGCCTCCCTCAGGCCTCTTAAGCTGTGGCGGTGAGTGCAGGCTCCGCCCCCTAGGCCAGATGGAGTTGGCAGGAAAGGAAGCGGCCCACCCAGCACTCACTAGAGCAGCAGCAGTGTCCCGGAAGCCTCCCTCAGGCCTCTTAAGCTGTGGCGGTGAGTGCAGGCTCCGCCCCCTAGGCCAGATGGCGTTGGCAGGAAAGGGAGCGGCCCACCCAGCACTCACTAGAGCAGCAGCAGCAGCAGCAGTGTCCCAGAAGCCTCCCTCAGGCCTCTGAAGCTGTGGCGGTGAGTGCAGGCTCCGCCCCCTAGGCCAGATGGCGTTGGCAGGAAAGGGAGCGGCCCACCCAGCACTTACTAGAGCAGCAGCAGCAGCAGCAGTGTCCCAGAAGCCTCCCTCAGGCCTCTTCAGCTGTGGCGGTGAGTGCAGGCTCCGCCCCCTAGGCCAGATGGCGTTGGCAGGAAAGGGAGCGGCCCACCCAGCACTCACTAGAGCAGCAGCAGCAGCAGCAGTGTCCCAGAAGCCTCCCTCAGGCCTCTTAAGCTGTGGCGGTGCGTGCAGGCTCCGCCCCCTAGGCCAGATGGAGTTGGCAGGAAAGGGAGCGGCCCACCCAGCACTCTCTAGAGCAGCAGCAGTGTCCCGGAAGCCTCCCTCAGGCCTCTTAAGCTGTGGCGGTGAGTGCAGGCTCCGCCCCCTAGGCCTGATGGAGTTGGCAGGAAAGGGAGTGGCCCACCTAGCACTCACTAGAGCAGCAGCAGCAGCAACAGTGTCCAGGAAGCCTCCCTCAGGCCTCTTAAGCTGTGGCGGTGAGTGCAGACTCCGCCCCCTAGGCCAGATGGAGTTGGCAGGAAAGGGAGCGGCCCACCCAGCACTCACTAGAGCAGCAGCAGCAGTGTCCCGGACGCCACCCTCAGGCCTCTTAAGCTGTGGCGGTGAGTGCAGGCTCCGCCCCCTAGGCCAGATGGAGTTGGCAGGAAAGGGAGCGGCCCACCCAGCACTCACTAGAGCAGCAGCAGTGTCCCGGAAGCCTCCCTCAGGCCTCTTAAGCTGTGGCGGTGAGTGCAGGCTCCGCCACCTAGGCCAGATGGAGTTGGCAGGAAAGGGAGCGGCCCACCCAGCACTCACTAGAGCAGCAGCAGCAGCAGCAGTGTCCCAGAAGCCTCCCTCAGGCCTCTGAAGCTGTGGCGGTGAGTGCAGGCTCCGCCCCCTAGGCCAGATGGCGTTGGCAGGAAAGGGAGCGGCCCACCCAGCACTTACTAGAGCAGCAGCAGCAGCAGCAGTGTCCCAGAAGCCTCCCTCAGGCCTCTTCAGCTGTGGTGGTGAGTGCAGGCTCCTCCCCTTAGGCCAGATGGAGTTTGCGGGAAAGGGAGCGGCCCACCCAGCACTCACTAGAGCAGCAGCAGTGTCCCGGAAGCCTCCCTCAGGCCTCTTAAGCTGTGGCGGTGAGTGAAGGCTCCGCCCCCTAGGCCAGATGGAGTTGGCAGGAAAGGGAGCGGCTCACCCAACACTCACTAGAGCAGCAGCAGCAGCAGCAGCAGTGTCCCAGAAGCCTCCCTCAGGCCTCTTCAGCTGTGGCGGTGCGTGCAGGCTCCGCCCCCTAGGCCAGATGGAGTTGGCAGGAAAGGGAGCGGCCCACCCAGCACTCACTAGAGCAGCAGCAGTGTCCCGGAAGCCTCCCTCAGGCCTCTTCAGCTGTGGCGGTGAGTGCAGGCTCCGCCCCCTAGGCCAGATGGAGTTGGCAGGAAAGGGAGCGGCCCACCCAGCACTCACTAGAGCAGCAGCAGCAGCAGTGTCCCGGAAGCCTCCCTCAGCCCTCTTAAGCTGTGGCGGTGAGTGCAGACTCCGCCCCCTAGGCCAGATGGAGTTGGCAGGAAAAGGAGCGGCCCACCCAGCACTCTCTAGAGCAGCAGCAGTGTCCCGGAAGCCTCCCTCAGGCCTCTTAAGCTGTGGCGGTGAGTGCAGGCTCCGCCCCCTAGGCCAGATGGAGTTGGCAGGAAAGGGAGCGGCCCACCCAGCACTCTCTAGAGCAGCAGCAGTGTCCCGGAAGCCTCCCTCAGGCCTCTTAAGCTGTGGCGGTGAGTGCAGGCTCCGCCCCCTAGGCCAGATGGAGTTGGCAGGAGAGGGAGCGGCCCACCCAGCACTCACTAGAGCAGCAGCAGCAGTGTCCCGGACGCCTCCCTCAGGCCTCTTAAGCTGTGGCGGTGAGTGCAGGCTCCGCCCCCTAGGCCAGATGGAGTTGGCAGGAAAGGGAGCGGCCCACCCAGCACTCACTAGAGCAGCAGCAGTGTCCCGGACGCCTCCCTCAGGCCTCTTAAGCTGTGGCGGTGAGTGCAGGCTCCGCCCCCTAGGCCAGATGGAGTTGGCAGGAGAGGGAGCGGCCCACCCAGCACTCACTAGAGCAGCAGCAGTGTCCCGGAAGCCTCCCTCAGGCCTCTTAAGCTGTTGCGGTGAGTGCAGGCTCCGCCCCCTAGGCCAGATGGAGTTGGCAGGAGAGGGAGCGGCCCACCCAGCACTCACTAGAGCAGCAGCAGCAACAGTGTCCCGGACGCCTCCCTCAGGCCTCTTAAGCTGTGGCGGTGAGTGCAGGCTCCACCCCCTAGGCCAGATGGCGTTGGCAGGAAAGGGAGCGGCCCACCCAGCACTTACTAGAGCAGCAGCAGCAGCAGCAGTGTCCCAGAAGCCTCCCTCAGGCCTCTTCAGCTGTGGTGGTGAGTGCAGGCTCCTCCCCTTAGGCCAGATGGAGTTTGCGGGAAAGGGAGCGGCCCACCCAGCACTCACTAGAGCAGCAGCAGTGTCCCGGAAGCCTCCCTCAGGCCTCTTAAGCTGTGGCGGTGAGTGAAGGCTCCGCCCCCTAGGCCAGATGGAGTTGGCAGGAAAGGGAGCGGCTCACCCAACACTCACTAGAGCAGCAGCAGCAGCAGCAGCAGTGTCCCAGAAGCCTCCCTCAGGCCTCTTCAGCTGTGGCGGTGCGTGCAGGCTCCGCCCCCTAGGCCAGATGGAGTTGGCAGGAAAGGGAGCGGCCCACCCAGCACTCACTAGAGCAGCAGCAGTGTCCCGGAAGCCTCCCTCAGGCCTCTTCAGCTGTGGCGGTGAGTGCAGGCTCCGCCCCCTAGGCCAGATGGAGTTGGCAGGAAAGGGAGCGGCCCACCCAGCACTCACTAGAGCAGCAGCAGCAGCAGTGTCCCGGAAGCCTCCCTCAGCCCTCTTAAGCTGTGGCGGTGAGTGCAGACTCCGCCCCCTAGGCCAGATGGAGTTGGCAGGAAAAGGAGCGGCCCACCCAGCACTCTCTAGAGCAGCAGCAGTGTCCCGGAAGCCTCCCTCAGGCCTCTTAAGCTGTGGCGGTGAGTGCAGGCTCCGCCCCCTAGGCCAGATGGAGTTGGCAGGAAAGGGAGCGGCCCACCCAGCACTCTCTAGAGCAGCAGCAGTGTCCCGGAAGCCTCCCTCAGGCCTCTTAAGCTGTGGCGGTGAGTGCAGGCTCCGCCCCCTAGGCCAGATGGAGTTGGCAGGAGAGGGAGCGGCCCACCCAGCACTCACTAGAGCAGCAGCAGCAGTGTCCCGGACGCCTCCCTCAGGCCTCTTAAGCTGTGGCGGTGAGTGCAGGCTCCGCCCCCTAGGCCAGATGGAGTTGGCAGGAAAGGGAGCGGCCCACCCAGCACTCACTAGAGCAGCAGCAGTGTCCCGGACGCCTCCCTCAGGCCTCTTAAGCTGTGGCGGTGAGTGCAGGCTCCGCCCCCTAGGCCAGATGGAGTTGGCAGGAGAGGGAGCGGCCCACCCAGCACTCACTAGAGCAGCAGCAGTGTCCCGGAAGCCTCCCTCAGGCCTCTTAAGCTGTTGCGGTGAGTGCAGGCTCCGCCCCCTAGGCCAGATGGAGTTGGCAGGAGAGGGAGCGGCCCACCCAGCACTCACTAGAGCAGCAGCAGCAACAGTGTCCCGGACGCCTCCCTCAGGCCTCTTAAGCTGTGGCGGTGAGTGCAGGCTCCGCCCCCTAGGCCAGATGGCGTTGGCAGGAAAGGGAGCGTCCCACCCAGCACTTACTAGAGCAGCAGCAGCAGTGTCCCAGAAGCCTCCCTCAGGCCTCTTCAGCTGTGGCGGTGAGTGCAGGCTCCGCCCCCTAGGCCAGATGGCGTTGGCAGGAAAGGGAGCGGCCCACCCAGCACTCACTAGAGCAGCAGCAGCAGCAGCAGTGTCCCAGAAGCCTCCCTCAGGCCTCTTAAGCTGTGGCGGTGCGTGCAGGCTCCGCCCCCTAGGCCAGATGGAGTTGGCAGGAAAGGGAGCGGCCCACCCAGCACTCTCTAGAGCAGCAGCAGTGTCCCGGAAGCCTCCCTCAGGCCTCTTAAGCTGTGGCGGTGAGTGCAGGCTCCGCCCCCTAGGCCTGATGGAGTTGGCAGGAAAGGGAGTGGCCCACCTAGCACTCACTAGAGCAGCAGCAGCAGCAACAGTGTCCAGGAAGCCTCCCTCAGGCCTCTTAAGCTGTGGCGGTGAGTGCAGACTCCGCCCCCTAGGCCAGATGGAGTTGGCAGGAAAGGGAGCGGCCCACCCAGCACTCACTAGAGCAGCAGCAGCAGTGTCCCGGACGCCACCCTCAGGCCTCTTAAGCTGTGGCGGTGAGTGCAGGCTCCGCCCCCTAGGCCAGATGGAGTTGGCAGGAAAGGGAGCGGCCCACCCAGCACTCACTAGAGCAGCAGCAGCAGTGTCACAGAAGCCTCCCACAGGCCTCTTAAGCTGTGGCGGTGAGTGCAGGCTCCGCCCCCTAGGCCAGATGGAGTTGGCAGGAGAGGGAGCGGCCCACCCAGCACTCACTAGAGCAGCAGCAGTGTCCCGGAAGCCTCCCTCAGGCCTCTTAAGCTGTTGCGGTGAGTGCAGGCTCCGCCCCCTAGGCCAGATGGAGTTGGCAGGAAAGGGAGCGGCCCACCCAGCACTCACTAGAGCAGCAGCAGCAGTGTCCCAGAAGCCTCCCACAGGCCTCTTAAGCTGTGGCGGTGAGTGCAGGCTCCGCCCCCTAGGCCAGATGGAGTTGGCAGGAAAGGGAGCGGCCCACCCAGCACTCACTAGAGCAGCAGCAGCAGTCTCCCGGAAGCCTCCCTCAGGCCTCTTAAGGTGTGGCGGTGAGTGCAGGCTCCGCCCCCTAGGCCAGATGGAGTTGGCAGGAAAGGGAGCGGCCCACCCAGCACTCACTAGAGCAGCAGCAGCAGTGTCCCAGAAGCCTCCCACAGGCCTCTTAAGCTGTGGCGGTGAGTGCAGGCTCCGCCCCCTAGGCCAGATGCAGTTGGCAGGAGAGGGAGCGGCCCACCCAGCACTCACTAGAGCAGCAGCAGCAGTGTTCCGGACGCCACCCTCAGGCCTCTTAAGCTGTGGCGGTGAGTGCAGGCTCCGCCCCCTAGGCCAGATGGAGTTGGCAGGAAAGGGAGCGGCCCACCCAGCACTCACTAGAGCAGCAGCAGCAGTGTCCCAGAAGCCTCCCACAGGCCTCTTAAGCTGTGGCGGTGAGTGCAGGCTCCGCCCCCTAGGCCAGATGGAGTTGGCAGGAGAGGGAGCGGCCCACCCAGCACTCACTAGAGCAGCAGCAGCAGTGTCCCGGACGCCTCCCTCAGGCCTCTTAAGCTGTGGCGGTGAGTGCAGGCTCCGCCCCCTAGGCCAGATGGCGTTGGCAGGAAAGGGAGCGGCCCACCCAGCACTTACTAGAGCAGCAGCAGCAGCAGCAGTGTCCCAGAAGCCTCCCTCAGGCCTCTTCAGCTGTGGCGGTGAGTGCAGGCTCCGCCCCCTAGGCCAGATGGAGTTGGCAGGAAAGGGAGCGGCCCACCCAGTACTCACTAGAGCAGCAGCAGCAGCAGCAGTGTCCCGGAAGCCTCCCTCAGGCCTCTTAAGCTGTGGCGGTGAGTGCAAGCTCCGCCCCCTAGGCCAGATAGAGTTGGCAGGAAAGGGAGCGGCCCACCCAGCACTCTCTAGAGCAGCAGCAGTGTCCGGGAAGCCTCCCTCAGGCCTCTTAAGCTGTGGCGGTGAGTGCAGGCTCCGCCCCCTAGGCCAGATGGAGTTTGCAGGAAAGGGAGTGGCCCACCTAGCACTCACTAGAGCAGCAGCAGCAGCAACAGTGTCCAGGAAGCCTCCCTCAGGCCTCTTAAGCTGTGGCGGTGAGTGCAGACTCCACCCACTAGGCCAGATGGAGTCGGCAGGAAAGGGAGCGGCCCACCCAGCACTCTCTAGAGCAGCAACAGTGTCCCGGAAGCCTCCCTCAGGCCTCTTAAGCTGTGGCGGTGAGTGCAGGCTCCACCCACTAGGCCAGATGGAGTCGGCAGGAAAGGGAGCGGCCCACCCAGCACTCACTAGAGCAGCAGCAGCAGTGTTCCGGAAGCCTCCCTCAGGCCTCTTAAGCTGTGGCGGTGAGTGCAGGCTCCGCCCCCTAGGCCAGATGGAGTTGGCAGGAGAGGGAGCGGCCCACCCAGCACTCACTAGAGCAGCAGCAGTGTCCCGGAAGCCTCCCTCAAGCCTCTTAAGCTGTGGCGGTGAGTGCAGGCTCCGCCCCCTAGGCCAGATGGAGTTGGCAGGAAAGGGAGCGGCCCACCCAGCACTCACTAGAGCAGCAGCAGCAGTGTTCCAGAAGCCTCCCACAGGCCTCTTAAGCTGTGGCGGTGAGTGCAGGCTCCGCCCCCTAGGCCAGATGGAGTTGGCAGGAGAGGGAGCGGCCCACCCAGCACTCACTAGAGCAGCAGCAGTGTCCCGGAAGCCTCCCTCAGGCCTCTTAAGCTGTTGCGGTGAGTGCAGGCTCCGCCCCCTAGGCCAGATGGAGTTGGCAGGAAAGGGAGCGGCCCACCCAGCACTCACTAGAGCAGCAGCAGCAGTGTCCCAGAAGCCTCCCACAGGCCTCTTAAGCTGTGGCGGTGAGTGCAGGCTCCGCCCCCTAGGCCAGATGGAGTTGGCAGGAAAGGGAGCGGCCCACCCAGCACTCACTAGAGCAGCAGCAGCAGTCTCCCGGAAGCCTCCCTCAGGCCTCTTAAGCTGTGGCGGTGAGTGCAGGCTCCGCCCCCTAGGCCAGATGGAGTTGGCAGGAAAGGGAGCGGCCCACCCAGCACTCACTAGAGCAGCAGCAGCAGTGTCCCAGAAGCCTAACACAGGCCTCTTAAGCTGTGGCGGTGAGTGCAGGCTCCGCCCCCTAGGCCAGATGGAGTTGGCAGGAGAGGGAGCGGCCCACCCAGCACTCACTAGAGCAGCAGCAGCAGTGTCCCGGACTCCTCCCTCAGGCCTCTTAAGCTGTGGCGGTGAGTGCAGGCTCCGCCCCCTAGGCCAGATGGCGTTGGCAGGAAAGGGAGCGGCCCACCCAGCACTTACTAGAGCAGCAGCAGCAGCAGCAGTGTCCCAGAAGCCTCCCTCAGGCCTCTTCAGCTGTGGCGGTGAGTGCAGGCTCCGCCCCCTAGGCCAGATGGAGTTGGCAGGAAAGGGAGCGGCCCACCCAGTACTCACTAGAGCAGCAGCAGCAGCAGCAGTGTCCCGGAAGCCTCCCTCAGGCCTCTTAAGCTGTGGCGGTGAGTGCAAGCTCCGCCCCCTAGGCCAGATGGAGTTGGCAGGAAAGGGAGTGGCCCACCTAGCACTCACTAGAGCAGCAGCAGTGTCCCGGAAGCCTCCCTCAGGCCTCTTAAGCTGTGGCGGTGCGTGCAGGCTCCGCCCCCTAGGCCAGATAGAGTTGGCAGGAAAGGGAGCGGCCCACCCAGCACTCTCTAGAGCAGCAGCAGTGTCCGGGAAGCCTCCCTCAGGCCTCTTAAGCTGTGGCGGTGAGTGCAGGCTCCGCCCCCTAGGCCAGATGGAGTTGGCAGGAAAGGGAGTGGCCCACCTAGCACTCACTAGAGCAGCAGCAGCAGCAACAGTGTCCAGGAAGCCTCCCTCAGGCCTCTTAAGCTGTGGCGGTGAGTGCAGACTCCTCCCCCTAGGCCAGATGGAGTTGGCAGGAAAGGGAGCGGCCCACCCAGCACTCTCTAGAGCAGCAACAGTGTCCCGGAAGCCTCCCTCAGGCCTCTTAAGCTGTGGCGGTGAGTGCAGGCTCCACCCACTAGGCCAGTTGGAGTTGGCAGGAAAGGGAGCGGCCCACCCAGCACTTACTACAGCAGCAGCAGCAGCAGTGTTCCGGACGCCTCCCTCAGGCCTCTTAAGCTGTGGCGGTGAGTGCAGGCTCCGCCCCCTAGGCCAGATGCAGTTGGCAGGAGAGGGAGCGGCCCACCCACCACTCACTAGAGCAGCAGCAGTGTCCCGGAAGCCTCCCTCAAGCCTCTTAAGCTGTGGCGGTGAGTGCAGGCTCCGCCCCCTAGGCCAGATGGAGTTGGCAGGAAAGGGAGCGGCCCACCCAGCACTCACTAGAGCAGCAGCAGCAGCAGCAGTGTCCCAGAAGCCTCCCACAGGCCTCTTCAGCTGTGGCGGTGAGTGCAGGCTCCGCCCCCTAGGCCAGATGGCGTTGGCAGGAAAGGGAGCGGCTCACCCAACACTCACTAGACCAGCAGCAGCAGCAGCAGTGTCCCAGAAGCCTCCCTCAGGCCTCTTAAGCTGTGGCGGTGCGTGCAGGCTCCGCCCCCTAGGCCAGATGGAGTTGGCAGGAAAGGGAGCGGCCCACCCAGCACTCTCTAGAGCAGCAGCAGCAGCAGTGTCCTGGAAGCCTCCCTCAGGCCTCTTAAGCTGTGGCGGTGAGTGCAGACTCCGCCCCCTAGGCCAGATGGAGTTGGCAGGAAAGGGAGCGGCCCACCCAGCACTCACTAGAGCAGCAGCAGCAGTGTCCCGGACGCCACCCTCAGGCCTCTTAAGCTGTGGCGGTGAGTGCAGGCTCCGCCCCCTAGGCCAGATGGAGTTGGCAGGAAAGGGAGCGGCCCACCCAGCACTCACTAGAGCAGCAGCAGCAGTGTCCCAGAAGCCTCCCTCAGGCCTCTTCAGCTGTGGCGGTGAGTGCAGGCTCCGCCCCCTAGGCCAGATGGAGTTTGCAGGAAAGGGAGTGGCCCACCTAGCACTCACTAGAGCAGCAGCAGCAGCAACAGTGTCCAGGAAGCCTCCCTCAGGCCTCTTAAGCTGTGGCGGTGAGTGCAGACTCCTCCCCCTAGGCCAGATGGAGTTGGCAGGAAAGGGAGCGGCCCACCCAGCACTCTCTAGAGCAGCAACAGTGTCCCGGAAGCCTCCCTCAGGCCTCTTAAGCTGTGGCGGTGAGTGCAGGCTCCACCCACTAGGCCAGATGGAGTCAGCAGGAAAGGGAGCGGCCCACCCAGCACTCACTAGAGCAGCAGCAGCAGTGTTCCGGAAGCCTCCCTCAGGCCTCTTAAGCTGTGGCGGTGAGTGCAGGCTCCGCCCCCTAGGCCAGATGGAGTTGGCAGGAGATGGAGCGGCCCACCCAGCACTCACTAGAGCAGCAGCAGTGTCCCGGAAGCCTCCCTCAAGCCTCTTAAGCTGTGGCGGTGAGTGCAGGCTCCGCCCCCTAGGCCAGATGGAGTTGGCAGGAAAGGGAGCGGCCCACCCAGCACTCACTAGAGCAGCAGCAGCAGTGTCCCAGAAGCCTCCCACAGGCCTCTTAAGCTATGGCGGTGAGTGCAGGCTCCGCCCCCTAGGCCAGATGGAGTTGGCAGGAGAGGGAGCGGCCCACCCAGCACTCACTAGAGCAGCAGCAGTGTCCCGGAAGCCTCCCTCAGGCCTCTTAAGCTGTTGCGGTGAGTGCAGGCTCCGCCCCCTAGGCCAGATGGAGTTGGCAGGAAAGGGAGCGGCCCACCCAGCACTCACTAGAGCAGCAGCAGCAGTGTCCCAGAAGCCTCCCACAGGCCTCTTAAGCTGTGGCGGTGAGTGCAGGCTCCGCCCCCTAGGCCAGATGGAGTTGGCAGGAAAGGGAGCGGCCCACCCAGCACTCACTAGAGCAGCAGCAGCAGTCTCCCGGAAGCCTCCCTCAGGCCTCTTAAGCTGTGGCGGTGAGTGCAGGCTCCGCCCCCTAGGCCAGATGGAGTTGGCAGGAAAGGGAGCGGCCCACCCAGCACTCACTAGAGCAGCAGCAGCAGTGTCCCAGAAGCCTCCCACAGGCCTCTTAAGCTGTGGCGGTGAGTGCAGGCTCCGCCCCCTAGGCCAGATGGAGTTGGCAGGAGAGGGAGCGGCCCACCCAGCACTCACTAGAGCAGCAGCAGCAGTGTCCCGGACGCCTCCCTCAGGCCTCTTAAGCTGTGGCGGTGAGTGCAGGCTAGCGCCCCCTAGGCCAGATGGCGTTGGCAGGAAAGGGAGCGGCCCACCCAGCACTTACTAGAGCAGCAGCAGCAGCAGCAGTGTCCCAGAAGCCTCCCTCAGGCCTCTTCAGCTGTGGCGGTGAGTGCAGGCTCCGCCCCCTAGGCCAGATGGAGTTGGCAGGAAAGGGAGCGGCCCACCCAGTACTCACTAGAGCAGCAGCAGCAGCAGCAGTGTTCCGGAAGCCTCCCTCAGGCCTCTTAAGCTGTGGCGGTGAGTGCAAGCTCCGCCCCCTAGGCCAGATGGAGTTGGCAGGAAAGGGAGTGGCCCACCTAGCACTCACTAGAGCAGCAGCAGTGTCCCGGAAGCCTCCCTCAGGCCTCTTAAGCTGTGGCGGTGCGTGCAGGCTCCGCCCCCTAGGCCAGATAGAGTTGGCAGGAAAGGGAGCGGCCCACCCAGCACTCTCTAGAGCAGCAGCAGTGTCCGGGAAGCCTCCCTCAGGCCTCTTAAGCTGTGGCGGTGAGTGCAGGCTCCGCCCCCTAGGCCAGATGGAGTTGGCAGGAAAGGGAGTGGCCCACCTAGCACTCACTAGAGCAGCAGCAGCAGCAACAGTGTCCAGGAAGCCTCCCTCAGGCCTCTTAAGCTGTGGCGGTGAGTGCAGACTCCTCCCCCTAGGCCAGATGGAGTTGGCAGGAAAGGGAGCGGCCCACCCAGCACTCTCTAGAGCAGCAACAGTGTCCCGGAAGCCTCCCTCAGGCCTCTTAAGCTGTGGCGGTGAGTGCAGGCTCCACCCACTAGGCCAGATGGAGTCGGCAGGAAAGGGAGCGGCCCACCCAGCACTCACTAGAGCAGCAGCAGCAGTGTTCCGGAAGCCTCCCTCAGGCCTCTTAAGCTGTGGCGGTGAGTGCAGGCTCCGCCCCCTAGGCCAGATGCAGTTGGCAGGAGAGGGAGCGGCCCACCCACCACTCACTAGAGCAGCAGCAGTGTCCCGGAAGCCTCCCTCAAGCCTCTTAAGCTGTGGCGGTGAGTGCAGGCTCCGCCCCCTAGGCCAGATGGAGTTGGCAGGAAAGGGAGCGGCCCACCCAGCACTCACTAGAGCAGCAGCAGCAGTGTCCCAGAAGCCTCCCACAGGCCTCTTAAGCTGTGGCGGTGAGTGCAGGCTCCGCCCCCTAGGCCAGATGGCGTTGGCAGGAAAGGGAGCGGCCCACCCAGCACTTACTAGAGCAGCAGCAGCAGCAGCAGTGTCCCAGAAGCCTCCCTCAGGCCTCTTCAGCTGTGGCGGTGAGTGCAGGCTCCGCCCCCTTGGCCCGATGGAGTTGGCAGGAAAGGGAGCGGCTCACCCAACACTCACTAGACCAGCAGCAGCAGCAGCAGTGTCCCAGAAGCCTCCCTCAGGCCTCTTAAGCTGTGGCGGTGCGTGCAGGCTCCGCCCCCTAGGCCAGATGGAGTTGGCAGGAAAGGGAGCGGCCCACCCAGCACTCTCTAGAGCAGCAGCAGCAGCAGTGTCCTGGAAGCCTCCCTCAGGCCTCTTAAGCTGTGGCGGTGAGTGCAGACTCCGCCCCCTAGGCCAGATGGAGTTGGCAGGAAAGGGAGCGGCCCACCCAGCACTCACTAGAGCAGCAGCAGCAGTGTCCCGGACGCCACCCTCAGGCCTCTTAAGCTGTGGCGGTGAGTGCAGGCTCCGCCCCCTAGGCCAGATGGAGTTGGCAGGAAAGGGAGCGGCCCACCCAGCACTCACTAGAGCAGCAGCAGCAGTGTCCCAGAAGCCTCCCACAGGCCTCTTAAGCTGTGGCGGTGAGTGCAGGCTCCGTCCCCTAGGCCAGATGGAGTTGGCAGGAGAGGGAGCGGCCCACCCAGCACTCACTAGAGCAGCAGCAGTGTCCCGGAAGCCTCCCTCAGGCCTCTTAAGCTGTTGCGGTGAGTGCAGGCTCCGCCCCCTAGGCCAGATGGAGTTGGCAGGAAAGGGAGCGGCCCACCCAGCACTCACTAGAGCAGCAGCAGCAGTGTCCCAGAAGCCTCCCACAGGCCTCTTAAGCTGTGGCGGTGAGTGCAGGCTCCGCCCCCTAGGCCAGATGGAGTTGGCAGGAAAGGGAGCGGCCCACCCAGCACTCACTAGAGCAGCAGCAGCAGTGTCCCAGAAGCCTCCCACAGGCCTCTTAAGCTGTGGCGGTGAGTGCAGGCTCCGCCCCCTAGGCCAGATGGAGTTGGCAGGAGAGGGAGCGGCCCACCCAGCACTCACTAGAGCAGCAGCAGCAGTGTTCCGGACGCCACCCTCAGGCCTCTTAAGCTGTGGCGGTGAGTGCAGGCTCTGCCCCCTAGGCCAGATGGAGTTGGCAGGAAAGGGAGCGGCCCACCCAGCACTCACTAGAGCAGCAGCAGCAGTGTCCCAGAAGCCTCCCACAGGCCTCTTAAGCTGTGGCGGTGAGTGCAGGCTCCGCCCCCTAGGCCAGATGGAGTTGGCAGGAGAGGGAGCGGCCCACCCAGCACTCACTAGAGCAGCAGCAGCAGTGTCCCGGACGCCTCCCTCAGGCCTCTTAAGCTGTGGCGGTGAGTGCAGGCTCCGCCCCCTAGGCCAGATGGCGTTGGCAGGAAAGGGAGCGGCCCACCCAGCACTTACTAGAGCAGCAGCAGCAGCAGCAGTGTCCCAGAAGCCTCCCTCAGGCCTCTTCAGCTGTGGCGGTGAGTGCAGGCTCCGCCCCCTAGGCCAGATGGAGTTGGCAGGAAAGGGAGCGGCCCACCCAGTACTCACTAGAGCAGCAGCAGCAGCAGCAGTGTCCCGGAAGCCTCCCTCAGGCCTCTTAAGCTGTGGCGGTGAGTGCAAGCTCCGCCCCCTAGGCCAGATGGAGTTGGCAGGAAAGGGAGTGGCCCACCTAGCACTCACTAGAGCAGCAGCAGTGTCCCGGAAGCCTCCCTCAGGCCTCTTAAGCTGTGGCGGTGCGTGCAGGCTCCGCCCCCTAGGCCAGATAGAGTTGGCAGGAAAGGGAGCGGCCCACCCAGCACTCTCTAGAGCAGCAGCAGTGTCCGGGAAGCCTCCCTCAGGCCTCTTAAGCTGTGGCGGTGAGTGCAGGCTCCGCCCCCTAGGCCAGATGGAGTTGGCAGGAAAGGGAGTGGCCCACCTAGCACTCACTAGAGCAGCAGCAGCAGCAACAGTGTCCAGGAAGCCTCCCTCAGGCCTCTTAAACTGTGGCGGTGAGTGCAGATTCCTCCCCCTAGGCCAGATGGAGTTGGCAGGAAAGGGAGCGGCCCACCCAGCACTCTCTAGAGCAGCAACAGTGTCCCGGAAGCCTCCCTCAGGCCTCTTAAGCTGTGGCGGTGAGTGCAGGCTCCACCCACTAGGCCAGATGGAGTCGGCAGGAAAGGGAGCGGCCCACCCAGCACTCACTAGAGCAGCAGCAGCAGTGTTCCGGAAGCCTCCCTCAGGCCTCTTAAGCTGTGGCGGTGAGTGCAGGCTCCGCCCCCTAGGCCAGATGGAGTTGGCAGGAGAGGGAGCGGCCCACCCAGCACTCACTAGAGCAGCAGCAGTGTCCGGGAAGCCTCCCTCAAGCCTCTTAAGCTGTGGCGGTGAGTGCAGGCTCCGCCCCCTAGGCCAGATGGAGTTGGCAGGAAAGGGAGCGGCCCACCCAGCACTCACTAGAGCAGCAGCAGCAGTGTCCCAGAAGCCTCCCACAGGCCTCTTAAGCTGTGGCGGTGAGTGCAGGCTCCGCCCCCTAGGCCAGATGGAGTTGGCAGGAGAGGGAGCGGCCCACCCAGCACTCACTAGAGCAGCAGCAGTGTCCCGGAAGCCTCCCTCAGGCCTCTTAAGCTGTTGCGGTGAGTGCAGGCTCCGCCCCCTAGGCCAGATGGAGTTGGCAGGAAAGGGAGCGGCCCACCCAGCACTCACTAGAGCAGCAGCAGCAGTGTCCCAGAAGCCTCCCACAGGCCTCTTAAGCTGTGGCGGTGAGTGCAGGCTCCGCCCCCTAGGCCAGATGGAGTTGGCAGGAGAGGGAGCGGCCCACCCAGCACTCACTAGAGCAGCAGCAGCAGTGTTCCGGACGCCACCCTCAGGCCTCTTAAGCTGTGGCGGTGAGTGCAGGCTCCGCCCCCTAGGCCAGATGGAGTTGGCAGGAAAGGGAGCGGCCCACCCAGCACTCACTAGAGCAGCAGCAGCAGTGTCCCAGAAGCCTCCCACAGGCCTCTTAAGCTGTGGCGGTGAGTGCAGGCTCCGCCCCCTAGGCCAGATGGAGTTGGCAGGAGAGGGAGCGGCCGACCCAGCACTCACTAGAGCAGCAGCAGCAGTGTCCCGGACGCCTCCCTCAGGCCTCTTAAGCTGTGGCGGTGAGTGCAGGCTCCGCCCCCTAGGCCAGATGGCGTTGGCAGGAAAGGGAGCGGCCCACCCAGCACTTACTAGAGCAGCAGCAGCAGCAGCAGTGTCCCAGAAGCCTCCCTCAGGCCTCTTCAGCTGTGGCGGTGAGTGCAGGCTCCGCCCCCTAGGCCAGATGGAGTTGGCAGGAAAGGGAGCGGCCCACCCAGTACTCACTAGAGCAGCAGCAGCAGCAGCAGTGTCCCGGAAGCCTCCCTCAGGCCTCTTAAGCTGTGGCGGTGAGTGCAAGCTCCGCCCCCTAGGCCAGATGGAGTTGGCAGGAAAGGGAGTGGCCCACCTAGCACTCACTAGAGCAGCAGCAGTGTCCCGGAAGCCTCCCTCAGGCCTCTTAAGCTGTGGCGGTGCGTGCAGGCTCCGCCCCCTAGGCCAGATAGAGTTGGCAGGAAAGGGAGCGGCCCACCCAGCACTCTCTAGAGCAGCAGCAGTGTCCGGGAAGCCTCCCTCAGGCCTCTTAAGCTGTGGCGGTGAGTGCAGGCTCCGCCCCCTAGGCCAGATGGAGTTGGCAGGAAAGAGAGTGGCCCACCTAGCACTCACTAGAGCAGCAGCAGCAGCAACAGTGTCCAGGAAGCCTCCCTCAGGCCTCTTAAGCTGTGGCGGTGAGTGCAGACTCCTCCCCCTAGGCCAGATGGAGTTGGCAGGAAAGGGAGCGGCCCACCCAGCACTCTCTAGAGCAGCAACAGTGTCCCGGAAGCCTCCCTCAGGCCTCTTCAGCTGTGGCGGTGAGTGCAGGCTCCGCCCCCTTGGCCCGATGGAGTTGGCAGGAAAGGGAGCGGCTCACCCAACACTCACTAGACCAGCAGCAGCAGCAGCAGTGTCCCAGAAGCCTCCCTCAGGCCTCTTAAGCTGTGGCGGTGCGTGCAGGCTCCGCCCCCTAGGCCAGATGGAGTTGGCAGGAAAGGGAGCGGCCCACCCAGCACTCTCTAGAGCAGCAGCAGTGTCCCGGAAGCCTCCCTCAGGCCTCTTAAGCTGTGGCGGTGAGTGCAGGCTCCGCCCCCTAGGCCTGATGGAGTTGGCAGGAAAGGGAGTGGCCCACCTAGCACTCACTAGAGCAGCAGCAGCAGCAACAGTGTCCAGGAAGCCTCCCTCAGGCCTCTTAAGCTGTGGCGGTGAGTGCAGACTCCGCCCCCTAGGCCAGATGGAGTTGGCAGGAAAGGGAGCGGCCCACCCAGCACTCACTAGAGCAGCAGCAGCAGTGTCCCGGACGCCACCCTCAGGCCTCTTAAGCTGTGGCGGTGAGTGCAGGCTCCGCCCCCTAGGCCAGATGGAGTTCGCAGGAAAGGGAGCGGCCCACCCAGCACTCACTAGAGCAGCAGCAGCAGTGTCCCAGAAGCCTCCCACAGGCCTCTTAAGCTGTGGCGGTGAGTGCAGGCTCCGCCCCCTAGGCCAGATGGAGTTGGCAGGAGAGGGAGCGGCCCACCCAGCACTCACTAGAGCAGCAGCAGTGTCCCGGAAGCCTCCCTCAGGCCTCTTAAGCTGTGGCGGTGAGTGCAGGCTCCGCCCCCTAGGCCAGATGGAGTTGGCAGGAAAGGGAGCGGCCCACCCAGCACTCACTAGAGCAGCAGCAGCAGTCTCCCGGAAGCCTCCCTCAGGCCTCTTAAGCTGTGGCGGTGAGTGCAGGCTCCGCCCCCTAGGCCAGATGGAGTTGGCAGGAAAGGGAGCGGCCCACCCAGCACTCACTAGAGCAGCAGCAGCAGTGTCCCAGAAGCCTCCCACAGGCCTCTTAAGCTGTGGCGGTGAGTGCAGGCTCCGCCCCCTAGGCCAGATGGAGTTGGCAGGAGAGGGAGCGGCCCACCCAGCACTCACTAGAGCAGCAGCAGTGTCCCGGAAGCCTCCCTCAGGCCTCTTAAGCTGTTGCGGTGAGTGCAGGCTCCGCCCCCTAGGCCAGATGGAGTTGGCAGGAAAGGGAGCGGCCCACCCAGTACTCACTAGAGCAGCAGCAGCAGCAGCAGTGTCCCGGAAGCCTCCCTCAGGCCTCTTAAGCTGTGGCGGTGAGTGCAAGCTCCGCCCCCTAGGCCAGATGGAGTTGGCAGGAAAGGGAGTGGCCCACCTAGCACTCACTAGAGCAGCAGCAGTGTCCCGGAAGCCTCCCTCAGGCCTCTTAAGCTGTGGCGGTGCGTGCAGGCTCCGCCCCCTAGGCCAGATAGAGTTGGCAGGAAAGGGAGCGGCCCACCCAGCACTCTCTAGAGCAGCAGCAGTGTCCGGGAAGCCTCCCTCAGGCCTCTTAAGCTGTGGCGGTGAGTGCAGGCTCCGCCCCCTAGGCCAGATGGAGTTGGCAGGAAAGAGAGTGGCCCACCTAGCACTCACTAGAGCAGCAGCAGCAGCAACAGTGTCCAGGAAGCTTCCCTCAGGCCTCTTAAGCTGTGGCGGTGAGTGCAGACTCCTCCCCCTAGGCCAGATGGAGTTGGCAGGAAAGGGAGCGGCCCACCCAGCACTCTCTAGAGCAGCAACAGTGTCCCGGAAGCCTCCCTCAGGCCTCTTCAGCTGTGGCGGTGAGTGCAGGCTCCGCCCCCTTGGCCCGATGGAGTTGGCAGGAAAGGGAGCGGCTCACCCAACACTCACTAGACCAGCAGCAGCAGCAGCAGTGTCCCAGAAGCCTCCCTCAGGCCTCTTAAGCTGTGGCGGTGCGTGCAGGCTCCGCCCCCTAGGCCAGATGGAGTTGGCAGGAAAGGGAGCGGCCCACCCAGCACTCTCTAGAGCAGCAGCAGTGTCCCGGAAGCCTCCCTCAGGCCTCTTAAGCTGTGGCGGTGAGTGCAGGCTCCGCCCCCTAGGCCTGATGGAGTTGGCAGGAAAGGGAGTGGCCCACCTAGCACTCACTAGAGCAGCAGCAGCAGCAACAGTGTCCAGGAAGCCTCCCTCAGGCCTCTTAAGCTGTGGCGGTGAGTGCAGACTCCGCCCCCTAGGCCAGATGGAGTTGGCAGGAAAGGGAGCGGCCCACCCAGCACTCACTAGAGCAGCAGCAGCAGTGTCCCGGACGCCACCCTCAGGCCTCTTAAGCTGTGGCGGTGAGTGCAGGCTCCGCCCCCTAGGCCAGATGGAGTTGGCAGGAAAGGGAGCGGCCCACCCAGCACTCACTAGAGCAGCAGCAGCAGTGTCCCAGAAGCCTCCCACAGGCCTCTTAAGCTGTGGCGGTGAGTGCAGGCTCCGCCCCCTAGGCCAGATGGAGTTGGCAGGAGAGGGAGCGGCCCACCCAGCACTCACTAGAGCAGCAGCAGTGTCCCGGAAGCCTCCCTCAGGCCTCTTAAGCTGTGGCGGTGAGTGCAGGCTCCGCCCCCTAGGCCAGATGGAGTTGGCAGGAAAGGGAGCGGCCCACCCAGCACTCACTAGAGCAGCAGCAGCAGTGTCCCAGAAGCCTCCCACAGGCCTCTTAAGCTGTGGCGGTGAGTGCAGGCTCCGCCCCCTAGGCCAGATGGAGTTGGCAGGAAAGGGAGCGGCCCACCCAGCACTCACTAGAGCAGCAGCAGCAGTCTCCCGGAAGCCTCCCTCAGGCCTCTTAAGCTGTGGCGGTGAGTGCAGGCTCCGCCCCCTAGGCCAGATGGAGTTGGCAGGAAAGGGAGCGGCCCACCCAGCACTCTCTAGAGCAGCAGCAGTGTCCCGGAAGCCTCCCTCAGGCCTCTTAAGCTGTGGCGGTGAGTGCAGGCTCCGCCCCCTAGGCCTGATGGAGTTGGCAGGAAAGGGAGTGGCCCACCTAGCACTCACTAGAGCAGCAGCAGCAGCAACAGTGTCCAGGAAGCCTCCCTCAGGCCTCTTAAGCTGTGGCGGTGAGTGCAGACTCCGCCCCCTAGGCCAGATGGAGTTGGCAGGAAAGGGAGCGGCCCACCCAGCACTCACTAGAGCAGCAGCAGCAGTGTCCCGGACGCCACCCTCAGGCCTCTTAAGCTGTGGCGGTGAGTGCAGGCTCCGCCCCCTAGGCCAGATGGAGTTGGCAGGAAAGGGAGCGGCCCACCCAGCACTCACTAGAGCAGCAGCAGCAGTGTCCCAGAAGCCTCCCACAGGCCTCTTAAGCTGTGGCGGTGAGTGCAGGCTCCGCCCCCTAGGCCAGATGGAGTTGGCAGGAGAGGGAGCGGCCCACCCAGCACTCACTAGAGCAGCAGCAGTGTCCCGGAAGCCTCCCTCAGGCCTCTTAAGCTGTGGCGGTGAGTGCAGGCTCCGCCCCCTAGGCCAGATGGAGTTGGCAGGAAAGGGAGCGGCCCACCCAGCACTCACTAGAGCAGCAGCAGCAGTGTCCCAGAAGCCTCCCACAGGCCTCTTAAGCTGTGGCGGTGAGTGCAGGCTCCGCCCCCTAGGCCAGATGGAGTTGGCAGGAAAGGGAGCGGCCCACCCAGCACTCACTAGAGCAGCAGCAGCAGTCTCCCGGAAGCCTCCCTCAGGCCTCTTAAGCTGTGGCGGTGAGTGCAGGCTCCGCCCCCTAGGCCAGATGGAGTTGGCAGGAAAGGGAGCGGCCCACCCAGCACTCACTAGAGCAGCAGCAGCAGTGTCCCAGAAGCCTCCCACAGGCCTCTTAAGCTGTGGCGGTGAGTGCAGGCTCCGCCCCCTAGGCCAGATGGAGTTGGCAGGAGAGGGAGCGGCCCACCCAGCACTCACTAGAGCAGCAGCAGTGTCCCGGAAGCCTCCCTCAGGCCTCTTAAGCTGTTGCGGTGAGTGCAGGCTCCGCCCCCTAGGCCAGATGGAGTTGGCAGGAAAGGGAGCGGCCCACCCAGCACTCACTAGAGCAGCAGCAGCAGTGTCCCAGAAGCCTCCCACAGGCCTCTTAAGCTGTGGCGGTGAGTGCAGGCTCCGCCCCCTAGGCCAGATGGAGTTGGCAGGAAAGGGAGCGGCCCACCCAGCACTCACTAGAGCAGCAGCAGCAGTCTCCCGGAAGCCTCCCTCAGGCCTCTTAAGCTGTGGCGGTGAGTGCAGGCTCCGCCCCCTAGGCCAGATGGAGTTGGCAGGAAAGGGAGCGGCCCACCCAGCACTCACTAGAGCAGCAGCAGCAGTGTCCCAGAAGCCTCCCACAGGCCTCTTAAGCTGTGGCGGTGAGTGCAGGCTCCGCCCCCTAGGCCAGATGGAGTTGGCAGGAGAGGGAGCGGCCCACCCAGCACTCACTAGAGCAGCAGCAGCAGTGTTCCGGACGCCACCCTCAGGCCTCTTAAGCTGTGGCGGTGAGTGCAGGCTCCGCCCCCTAGGCCAGATGGAGTTGGCAGGAAAGGGAGCGGCCCACCCAGCACTCACTAGAGCAGCAGCAGCAGTGTCCCAGAAGCCTCCCACAGGCCTCTTAAGCTGTGGCGGTGAGTGCAGGCTCCGCCCCCTAGGCCAGATGGAGTTGGCAGGAGAGGGAGCGGCCCACCCAGCACTCACTAGAGCAGCAGCAGCAGTGTCCCGGACGCCTCCCTCAGGGCTCTTAAGCTGTGGCGGTGAGTGCAGGCTCCGCCCCCTAGGCCAGATGGCGTTGGCAGGAAAAGGAGCGGCCCACCCAGCACTTACTAAAGCAGCAGCAGCAGTGTCCCAGAAGCCTCCCTCAGGCCTCTTCAGCTGTGGCGGTGAGTGCAGGCTCCGCCCCCTAGGCCAGATGGAGTTGGCAGGAAAGGGAGCGGCCCACCCAGTACTCACTAGAGCAGCAGCAGCAGCAGCAGTGTCCCGGAAGCCTCCCTCAGGCCTCTTAAGCTGTGGCGGTGAGTGCAAGCTCCGCCCCCTAGGCCAGATGGAGTTGGCAGGAAAGGGAGTGGCCCACCTAGCACTCACTAGAGCAGCAGCAGTGTCCCGGAAGCCTCCCTCAGGCCTCTTAAGCTGTGGCGGTGCGTGCAGGCTCCGCCCCCTAGGCCAGATAGAGTTGGCAGGAAAGGGAGCGGCCCACCCAGCACTCTCTAGACCAGCAGCAGTGTCCGGGAAGCCTCCCTCAGGCCTCTTAAGCTGTGGCGGTGAGTGCAGGCTCCGCCCCCTAGGCCAGATGGAGTTGGCAGGAAAGGGAGTGGCCCACCTAGCACTCACTAGAGCAGCAGCAACAGTGTCCAGGAAGCCTCCCTCAGGCCTCTTAAGCTGTGGCGGTGAGTGCAGACTCCTCCCCCTAGGCCAGATGGAGTTGGCAGGAAAGGGAGCGGCCCACCCAGCACTCTCTAGAGCAGCAACAGTGTCCCGGAAGCCTCCCTCAGGCCTCTTAAGCTGTGGCGGTGAGTGCAGGCTCCACCCACTAGGCCAGATGGAGTCGGCAGGAAAGGGAGCGGCCCACCCAGCACTCACTAGAGCAGCAGCAGCAGTGTTCCGGAAGCCTCCCTCAGGCCTCTTAAGCTGTGGCGGTGAGTGCAGGCTCCGCCCCCTAGGCCAGATGGAGTTGGCAGGAGAGGGAGCGGCCCACCCAGCACTCACTAGAGCAGCAGCAGTGTCCCGGAAGCCTCCCTCAAGCCTCTTAAGCTGTGGCGGTGAGTGCAGGCTCCGCCCCCTAGGCCAGATGGAGTTGGCAGGAAAGGGAGCGGCCCACCCAGCACTCACTAGAGCAGCAGCAGCAGTGTCCCAGAAGCCTCCCACAGGCCTCTTAAGCTGTGGCGGTGAGTGCAGGCTCCGCCCCCTAGGCCAGATGGAGTTGGCAGGAGAGGGAGCGGCCCACCCAGCACTCACTAGAGCAGCAGCAGTGTCCCGGAAGCCTCCCTCAGGCCTCTTAAGCTGTTGCGGTGAGTGCAGGCTCCGCCCCCTAGGCCAGATGGAGTTGGCAGGAAAGGGAGCGGCCCACCCAGCACTCACTAGAGCAGCAGCAGCAGTGTCCCAGAAGCCTCCCACAGGCCTCTTAAGCTGTGGCGGTGAGTGCAGGCTCCGCCCCCTAGGCCAGATGGAGTTGGCAGGAGAGGGAGCGGCCCACCCAGCACTCACTAGAGCAGCAGCAGCAGTGTCCCGGACGCCTCCCTCAGGGCTCTTAAGCTGTGGCGGTGAGTGCAGGCTCCGCCCCCTAGGCCAGATGGCGTTGGCAGGAAAAGGAGCGGCCCACCCAGCACTTACTAGAGCAGCAGCAGCAGTGTCCCAGAAGCCTCCCTCAGGCCTCTTCAGCTGTGGCGGTGAGTGCAGGCTCCGCCCCCTAGGCCAGATGGAGTTGGCAGGAAAGGGAGCGGCCCACCCAGTACTCACTAGAGCAGCAGCAGCAGCAGCAGTGTCCCGGAAGCCTCCCTCAGGCCTCTTAAGCTGTGGCGGTGAGTGCAAGCTCCGCCCCCTAGGCCAGATGGAGTTGGCAGGAAAGGGAGTGGCCCACCTAGCACTCACTAGAGCAGCAGCAGTGTCCCGGAAGCCTCCCTCAGGCCTCTTAAGCTGTGGCGGTGCGTGCAGGCTCCGCCCCCTAGGCCAGATAGAGTTGGCAGGAAAGGGAGCGGCCCACCCAGCACTCTCTAGACCAGCAGCAGTGTCCGGGAAGCCTCCCTCAGGCCTCTTAAGCTGTGGCGGTGAGTGCAGGCTCCGCCCCCTAGGCCAGATGGAGTTGGCAGGAAAGGGAGTGGCCCACCTAGCACTCACTAGAGCAGCAGCAACAGTGTCCAGGAAGCCTCCCTCAGGCCTCTTAAGCTGTGGCGGTGAGTGCAGACTCCTCCCCCTAGGCCAGATGGAGTTGGCAGGAAAGGGAGCGGCCCACCCAGCACTCTCTAGAGCAGCAACAGTGTCCCGGAAGCCTCCCTCAGGCCTCTTAAGCTGTGGCGGTGAGTGCAGGCTCCACCCACTAGGCCAGATGGAGTCGGCAGGAAAGGGAGCGGCCCACCCAGCACTCACTAGAGCAGCAGCAGCAGTGTTCCGGAAGCCTCCCTCAGGCCTCTTAAGCTGTGGCGGTGAGTGCAGGCTCCGCCCCCTAGGCCAGATGGAGTTGGCAGGAGAGGGAGCGGCCCACCCAGCACTCACTAGAGCAGCAGCAGTGTCCCGGAAGCCTCCCTCAAGCCTCTTAAGCTGTGGCGGTGAGTGCAGGCTCCGCCCCCTAGGCCAGATGGAGTTGGCAGGAAAGGGAGCGGCCCACCCAGCACTCACTAGAGCAGCAGCAGCAGTGTCCCGGAAGCCTCCCTCAGGCCTCTTAAGCTGTGGCGGTGAGTGCAGGCTCCGCCCCCTAGGCCAGATGGAGTTGGCAGGAGAGGGAGCGGCCCACCCAGCACTCACTAGAGCAGCAGCAGTGTCCCGGAAGCCTCCCTCAGGCCTCTTAAGCTGTTGCGGTGAGTGCAGGCTCCGCCCCCTAGGCCAGATGGAGTTGGCAGGAAAGGGAGCGGCCCACCCAGCACTCACTAGAGCAGCAGCAGCAGTGTCCCAGAAGCCTCCCACAGGCCTCTTAAGCTGTGGCGGTGAGTGCAGGCTCCGCCCCCTAGGCCAGATGGAGTTGGCAGGAGAGGGAGCGGCCCACCCAGCACTCACTAGAGCAGCAGCAGCAGTGTTCCGGACGCCACCCTCAGGCCTCTTAAGCTGTGGCGGTGAGTGCAGGCTCCGCCCCCTAGGCCAGATGGAGTTGGCAGGAAAGGGAGCGGCCCACCCAGCACTCACTAGAGCAGCAGCAGCAGTGTCCCAGAAGCCTCCCACAGGCCTCTTAAGCTGTGGCGGTGAGTGCAGGCTCCGCCCCCTAGGCCAGATGGAGTTGGCAGGAGAGGGAGCGGCCGACCCAGCACTCACTAGAGCAGCAGCAGCAGTGTCCCGGACGCCTCCCTCAGGCCTCTTAAGCTGTGGCGGTGAGTGCAGGCTCCGCCCCCTAGGCCAGATGGCGTTGGCAGGAAAGGGAGCGGCCCACCCAGCACTTACTAGAGCAGCAGCAGCAGCAGCAGTGTCCCAGAAGCCTCCCTCAGGCCTCTTCAGCTGTGGCGGTGAGTGCAGGCTCCGCCCCCTAGGCCAGATGGAGTTGGCAGGAAAGGGAGCGGCCCACCCAGTACTCACTAGAGCAGCAGCAGCAGCAGCAGTGTCCCGGAAGCCTCCCTCAGGCCTCTTAAGCTGTGGCGGTGAGTGCAAGCTCCGCCCCCTAGGCCAGATGGAGTTGGCAGGAAAGGGAGTGGCCCACCTAGCACTCACTAGAGCAGCAGCAGTGTCCCGGAAGCCTCCCTCAGGCCTCTTAAGCTGTGGCGGTGCGTGCAGGCTCCGCCCCCTAGGCCAGATAGAGTTGGCAGGAAAGGGAGCGGCCCACCCAGCACTCTCTAGAGCAGCAGCAGTGTCCGGGAAGCCTCCCTCAGGCCTCTTAAGCTGTGGCGGTGAGTGCAGGCTCCGCCCCCTAGGCCAGATGGAGTTGGCAGGAAAGGGAGTGGCCCACCTAGCACTCACTAGAGCAGCAGCAGCAGCAACAGTGTCCAGGAAGCCTCCCTCAGGCCTCTTAAGCTGTGGCGGTGAGTGCAGACTCCTCCCCCTAGGCCAGATGGAGTTGGCAGGAAAGGGAGCGGCCCACCCAGCACTCTCTAGAGCAGCAACAGTGTCCCGGAAGCCTCCCTCAGGCCTCTTAAGCTGTGGCGGTGAGTGCAGGCTCCACCCACTAGGCCAGATGGAGTCGGCAGGAAAGGGAGCGGCCCACCCAGCACTCACTAGAGCAGCAGCAGCAGTGTTCCGGAAGCCTCCCTCAGGCCTCTTAAGCTGTGGCGGTGAGTGCAGGCTCCGCCCCCTAGGCCAGATGGAGTTGGCAGGAGAGGGAGCGGCCCACCCAGCACTCACTAGAGCAGCAGCAGTGTCCCGGAAGCCTCCCTCAAGCCTCTTAAGCTGTGGCGGTGAGTGCAGGCTCCGCCCCCTAGGCCAGATGGAGTTGGCAGGAAAGGGAGCGGCCCACCCAGCACTCACTAGAGCAGCAGCAGCAGTGTCCCAGAAGCCTCCCACAGGCCTCTTAAGCTGTGGCGGTGAGTGCAGGCTCCGCCCCCTAGGCCAGATGGAGTTGGCAGGAGAGGGAGCGGCCCACCCAGCACTCACTAGAGCAGCAGCAGCAGTGTCCCGGACGCCACCCTCAGGCCTCTTAAGCTGTGGGGGTGAGTGCAGGCTCCGCCCCCTAGGCCTGATGGAGTTGGCAGGAAAGGGAGCGGCCCACCCAGCACTCACTAGAGCAGCAGCAGCAGTGTCCCAGAAGCCTCCCACAGGCCTCTTAAGCTGTGGCGGTGAGTGCAGGCTCCGCCCCCTAGGCCAGATGGAGTTGGCAGGAGAGGGAGCGGCCCACCCAGCACTCACTAGAGCAGCAGCAGCAGTGTCCCGGACGCCACCCTCAGGCCTCTTAAGCTGTGGCGGTGAGTGCAGGCTCCGCCCCCTAGGCCAGATGGAGTTGGCAGGAGAGGGAGCGGCCCACCCAGCACTCACTAGAGCAGCAGCAGCAGTGTCCCGGACACCTCCCTCAGGCCTCTTAAGCTGTGGCGGTGAGTGCAGGCTCCGCCCCCTAGGCCAGATGGCGTTGGCAGGAAAGGGAGCGGCCCACCCAGCACTTACTAGAGCAGCAGCAGCAGCAGCAGTGTCCCAGAAGCCTCCCTCAGGCCTCTTCAGCTGTGGCGGTGAGTGCAGGCTCCGCCCCCTAGGCCAGATGGAGTTGGCAGGAAAGGGAGCGGCCCACCCAGCACTCACTAGAGCAGCAGCAGCAGTGTCCCAGAAGCCTCCCTCAGGCCTCTTAAGCTGTGGCGGTGAGTGCAGGCTCCGCCCCCTAGGCCAGATGGAGTTGGCAGGAAAGGGAGCGGCCCACCCAGCACTCACTAGAGCAGCAGCAGCAGCAGCAGCAGTGTCCCGGAAGCCTCCCTCAGGCCTCTTAAGCTGTGGCGGTGAGTGCAGGCTCCGCCCCCTAGGCCAGATGGAGTTGGCAGGAAAGGGAGCGGCCCACCCAGCACTCACTAGAGCAGCAGCAGCAGCAGCAGTGTCCCGGAAGCCTCCCTCAGGCCTCTTAAGCTGTGGCGGTGAGTGCAGGCTCCGCCCCCTAGGCCAGATGGAGTTGACAGGAAACGAAGCGGCCCACCCAGCACTCACTAGAGCAGCAGCAGTGTCCCGGAAGCCTCCCTCAGGCCTCTTAAGCTGTGGCGGTGAGTGCAGGCTCCGCCCCCTAGGCCAGATGGAGTTGGCAGGAAAGGGAGCGGCCCACCCAGCACTCACTAGAGCAGCAGCAGAAGCAGCAGTGTCCCAGAAGCCTCCCTCAGGCCTCTTCAGCTGTGGCGGTGAGTGCAGGCTCCGCCCTCTAGGCCAGATGGCGTTGGCAGGAAAGGGAGCGGCCCACCCAGCACTTACTACAGCAGCAGCAGCAGCAGCAGTGTCCCAGAAGCCTCCCTCAGGCCTCTTCAGCTGTGGTGGTGAGTGCAGGCTCCTCCCCTTAGGCCAGATGGAGTTTGCGGGAAAGGGAGCGGCCCACCCAGCACTCACTAGAGCAGCAGCAGTGTCCCGGAAGCCTCCCTCAGGCCTCTTAAGCTGTGGCGGTGAGTGAAGGCTCCGCCCCCTAGGCCAGATGGAGTTGGCAGGAAAGGGAGCGGCTCACCCAACACTCACTAGAGCAGCAGCAGCAGCAGTGTCCCAGAAGCCTCCCTCAGGCCTCTTAAGCTGTGGCGGTGAGTGTAGGCTCCGCCCCCTAGGCCAGATGGAGTTGGCAGGAAAGGGAGCGGCCCACCCAGCACTCACTAGAGCAGCAGCAGCAGCAGCAGCAGCAGCAGCAGCAGCAGTGTCCCGGAAGCCTCCCTCAGGCCTCTTCAGCTGTGGCGGTGCGTGCAGGCTCCGCCCCCTAGGCCAGATGGAGTTGGCAGGAAAGGGAGCGGCCCACCCAGCACTCTCTAGAGCAGCAGCAGTGTCCGGGAAGCCTCCCTCAGGGCTCTTAAGCTGTGGCGGTGAGTGCAGGCTCCGCCCCCTAGGCCAGATGGAGTTGGCAGGAAAGGGAGTGGCCCACCTAGCACTCACTAGAGCAGCAGCAGCAGCAACAGTGTCCCGGAAGCCTCCCTCAGGCCTCTTAAGCTGTGGCGGTGAGTGCAGACTCCGCCCCCTAGGCCAGATGGAGTTGGCAGGAAAGGGAGCGGCCCACCCAGCACTCTCTAGAGCAGCAGCAGTGTCCCGGAAGCCTCCCTCAGGCCTCTTAAGCTGTGGCGGTGAGTGCAGGCTCCGCCCCCTAGGCCAGATGGAGTTGGCAGGAGAGGGAGCGGCCCACCCAGCACTCACTAGAGCAGCAGCAGCAGTGTCCCGGACGCCTCCCTCAGGCCTCTTAAGCTGTGGCGGTGAGTGCAGGCTCCGCCCCCTAGGCCAGATGGAGTTGGCAGGAAAGGGAGCGGCCCACCCAGCACTCACTAGAGCAGCAGCAGTGTCCCGGACGCCTCCCTCAGGCCTCTTAAGCTGTGGCGGTGAGTGCAGGCTCCGCCCCCTAGGCCAGATGGAGTTGGCAGGAGAGGGAGCGGCCCACCCAGCACTCACTAGAGCAGCAGCAGTGTCCCGGAAGCCTCCCTCAGGCCTCTTAAGCTGTTGCGGTGAGTGCAGGCTCCGCCCCCTAGGCCAGATGGAGTTGGCAGGAGAGGGAGCGGCCCACCCAGCACTCACTAGAGCAGCAGCAGCAACAGTGTCCCGGACGCCTCCCTCAGGACTCTTAAGCTGTGGCGGTGAGTGCAGGCTCCGCCCCCTAGGCCAGATGGCGTTGGCAGGAAAGGGAGCGTCCCACCCAGCACTTACTAGAGCAGCAGCAGCAGTGTCCCAGAAGCCTCCCTCAGGCCTCTTCAGCTGTGGCGGTGAGTGCAGGCTCCGCCCCCTAGGCCAGATGGAGTTGGCAGGAAAGGGAGCGGCCCACCCAGCACTCACTAGAGCAGCAGCAGCAGCAGTGTCCCAGAAGCCTCCCTCAGGCCTCTTAAGCTGTGGCGGTGAGTGCAGGCTCCGCCCCCTAGGCCAGATGGAGTTGGGAGGAAAGGAAGCGGCCCACCCAGCACTCACTAGAGCAGCAGCAGTGTCCCGGAAGCCTCCCTCAGGCCTCTTAAGCTGTGGCGGTGAGTGCAGGCTCCGCCCCCTAGGCCAGATGGAGTTGGCAGGAAAGGGAGCGGCCCACCCAGCACTCACTAGAGCAGCAGCAGCAGCAGCAGTGTCCCAGAAGCCTCCCTCAGGCCTCTGAAGCTGTGGCGGTGAGTGCAGGCTCCGCCCCCTAGGCCAGATGGCGTTGGCAGGAAAGGGAGTGGCCCACCCAGCACTTACTAGAGCAGCAGCAGCAGCAGCAGTGTCCCAGAAGCCTCCCTCAGGCCTCTTCAGCTGTGGCGGTGAGTGCAGGCTCCGCCCCCTTGGCCCGATGGAGTTGGCAGGAAAGGGAGCGGCTCACCCAACACTCACTAGACCAGCAGCAGCAGCAGCAGTGTCCCAGAAGCCTCCCTCAGGCCTCTTAAGCTGTGGCGGTGCGTGCAGGCTCCGCCCCCTAGGCCAGATGGAGTTGGCAGGAAAGGGAGCGGCCCACCCAGCACTCTCTAGAGCAGCAGCAGTGTCCCGGAAGCCTCCCTCAGGCCTCTTAAGCTGTGGCGGTGAGTGCAGGCTCCGCCCCCTAGGCCAGATGGAGTTGGCAGGAAAGGGAGTGGCCCACCTACCACTCACTAGAGCAGCAGCAGCAGCAACAGTGTCCAGGAAGCCTCCCTCAGGCCTCTTAAGCTGTGGCGGTGAGTGCAGACTCCGCCCCCTAGGCCAGATGGAGTTGGCAGGAAAGGGAGCGGCCCACCCAGCACTCACTAGAGCAGCAGCAGCAGTGTCCCGGACGCCACCCTCAGGCCTCTTAAGCTGTGGCGGTGAGTGCAGGCTCCGCCCCCTAGGCCAGATGGAGTTGGCAGGAAAGGGAGCGGCCCACCCAGCACTCACTAGAGCAGCAGCAGCAGTGTCCCAAAAGCCTCCCACAGGCCTCTTAAGCTGTGGCGGTGAGTGCAGGCTCCGCCCCCTAGGCCAGATGGAGTTGGCAGGAGAGGGAGCGGCCCACCCAGCACTCACTAGAGCAGCAGCAGCAGTGTTCCGGACGCCTCCCTCAGGCCTCTTAAGCTGTGGCGGTGAGTGCAGGCTCCGCCCCCTAGGCCAGATGGCGTTGGCAGGAAAGGGAGCGGCCCACCCAGCACTTACTAGAGCAGTAGCAGCAGCAGCAGTGTCCCAGAAGCCTCCCTCAGGCCTCTTCAGCTGTGGTGGTGAGTGCAGGCTCCTCCCCTTAGGCCAGATGGAGTTTGCGGGAAAGGGAGCGGCCCACCCAGCACTCACTAGAGCAGCAGCAGTGTCCCGGAAGCCTCCCTCAGGCCTCTTAAGCTGTGGCGGTGAGTGAAGGCTCCGCCCCCTAGGCCAGATGGAGTTGGCAGGAAAGGGAGCGGCTCACCCAACACTCACTAGAGCAGCAGCAGCAGCAGCAGCAGTGTCCCAGAAGCCTCCCTCAGGCCTCTTCAGCTGTGGCGGTGAGTGCAGGCTCCGCCCCCTAGGCCAGATGGAGTTGGCAGGAAAGGGAGCGGCCCACCCAGCACTCACTAGAGCAGCAGCAGCAGCAGCAGCAGCAGCAGCAGCAGTGTCCCGGAAGCCTCCCTCAGGCCTCTTCAGCTGTGGCGGTGCGTGCAGGCTCCGCCCCCTAGGCCAGATGGAGTTGGCAGGAAAGGGAGCGGCCCACCCAGCACTCTCTAGAGCAGCAGCAGTGTCCGGGAAGCCTCCCTCAGGGCTCTTAAGCTGTGGCGGTGAGTGCAGGCTCCGCCCCCTAGGCCAGATGGAGTTGGCAGGAAAGGGAGTGGCCCACCTAGCACTCACTAGAGCAGCAGCAGCAGCAACAGTGTCCCGGAAGCCTCCCTCAGGCCTCTTAAGCTGTGGCGGTGAGTGCAGACTCCGCCCCCTAGGCCAGATGGAGTTGGCAGGAAAGGGAGCGGCCCACCCAGCACTCTCTAGAGCAGCAGCAGTGTCCCGGAAGCCTCCCTCAGGCCTCTTAAGCTGTGGCGGTGAGTGCAGGCTCCGCCCCCTAGGCCAGATGGAGTTGGCAGGAGAGGGAGCGGCCCACCCAGCACTCACTAGAGCAGCAGCAGCAGTGTCCCGGACGCCTCCCTCAGGCCTCTTAAGCTGTGGCGGTGAGTGCAGGCTCCGCCCCCTAGGCCAGATGGAGTTGGCAGGAAAGGGAGCGGCCCACCCAGCACTCACTAGAGCAGCAGCAGTGTCCCGGACGCCTCCCTCAGGCCTCTTAAGCTGTGGCGGTGAGTGCAGGCTCCGCCCCCTAGGCCAGACGGAGTTGGCAGGAGAGGGAGCGGCCCACCCAGCACTCACTAGAGCAGCAGCAGTGTCCCGGAAGCCTCACTCAGGCCTCTTAAGCTGTTGCGGTGAGTGCAGGCTCCGCCCCCTAGGCCAGATGGAGTTGGCAGGAGAGGGAGCGGCCCACCCAGCACTCACTAGAGCAGCAGCAGCAACAGTGTCCCGGACGCCTCCCTCAGGCCTCTTAAGCTGTGGCGGTGAGTGCAGGCTCCGCCCCCTAGGCCAGATGGCGTTGGCAGGAAAGGGAGCGTCCCACCCAGCACTTACTAGAGCAGCAGCAGCAGTGTCCCAGAAGCCTCCCTCAGGCCTCTTCAGCTGTGGCGGTGAGTGCAGGCTCCGCCCCCTAGGCCAGATGGAGTTGGCAGGAAAGGGAGCGGCCCACCCAGCACTCACTAGAGCAGCAGCAGCAGCAGTGTCCCAGAAGCCTCCCTCAGGCCTCTTAAGCTGTGGCGGTGAGTACAGGCTCCGCCCCCTAGGCCAGATGGAGTTGGGAGGAAAGGAAGCGGCCCACCCAGCACTCACTAGAGCAGCAGCAGTGTCCCGGAAGCCTCCCTCAGGCCTCTTAAGCTGTGGCGGTGAGTGCAGGCTCCGCCCCCTAGGCCAGATGGAGTTGGCAGGAAAGGGAGCGGCCCACCCAGCACTCACTAGAGCAGCAGCAGCAGCAGTGTCCCAGAAGCCTCCCTCAGGCCTCTGAAGCTGTGGCGGTGAGTGCAGGCTCCGCCCCCTAGGCCAGATGGCGTTGGCAGGAAAGGGAGCGGCCCACCCAGCACTTACTAGAGCAGCAGCAGCAGCAGCAGTGTCCCAGAAGCCTCCCTCAGGCCTCTTCAGCTGTGGCGGTGAGTGCAGGCTCCGCCCCCTTGGCCCGATGGAGTTGGCAGGAAAGGGAGCGGCTCACCCAACACTCACTAGACCAGCAGCAGCAGCAGCAGTGTCCCAGAAGCCTCCCTCAGGCCTCTTAAGCTGTGGCGGTGCGTGCAGGCTCCGCCCCCTAGGCCAGATGGAGTTGGCAGGAAAGGGAGCGGCCCACCCAGCACTCTCTAGAGCAGCAGCAGTGTCCCGGAAGCCTCCCTCAGGCCTCTTAAGCTGTGGCGGTGAGTGCAGGCTCCGCCCCCTAGGCCAGATGGAGTTGGCAGGAAAGGGAGTGGCCCACCTAGCACTCACTAGAGCAGCAGCAGCAGCAACAGTGTCCAGGAAGCCTCCCTCAGGCCTCTTAAGCTGTGGCGGTGAGTGCAGACTCCGCCCCCTAGGCCAGATGGAGTTGGCAGGAAAGGGAGCGGCCCACCCAGCACTCACTAGAGCAGCAGCAGCAGTGTCCCGGACGCCACCCTCAGGCCTCTTAAGCTGTGGCGGTGAGTGCAGGCTCCGCCCCCTAGGCCAGATGGAGTTGGCAGGAAAGGGAGCGGCCCACCCAGCACTCACTAGAGCAGCAGCAGCAGTGTCCCAGAAGCCTCCCACAGGCCTCTTAAGCTGTGGCGGTGAGTGCAGGCTCCGCCCCCTAGGCCAGATGGAGTTGGCAGGAGAGGGAGCGGCCCACCCAGCACTCACTAGAGCAGCAGCAGCAGTGTCCCGGACGCCTCCCTCAGGCCTCTTAAGCTGTGGCGGTGAGTGCAGGCTCCGCCCCCTAGGCCAGATGGCGTTGGCAGGAAAGGGAGCGGCCCACCCAGCACTTACTAGAGCAGTAGTAGCAGCAGCAGTGTCCCAGAAGCCTCCCTCAGGCCTCTTAAGCTGTGGCGGTGAGTGCAAGCTCCGCCCCCTAGGCCAGATGGAGTTGGCAGGAAAGGGAGTGGCCCACCCAGCACTCACTAGAGCAGCAGCAGTGTCCCGGAAGCCTCCCTCAGGCCTCTTAAGCTGTGGCGGTGCGTGCAGGCTCCGCCCCCTAGGCCAGATAGAGTTGGCAGGAAAGGGAGCGGCCCACCCAGCACTCTCTAGAGCAGCAGCAGTGTCCGGGAAGCCTCCCTCAGGCCTCTTAAGCTGTGGCGGTGAGTGCAGGCTCCGCCCCCTAGGCCAGATGGAGTTGGCAGGAAAGGGAGTGGCCCACCTAGCACTCACTAGAGCAGCAGCAGCAGCAACAGTGTCCAGGAAGCCTCCCTCAGGCCTCTTAAGCTGTGGCGGTGAGTGCAGACTCCTCCCCCTAGGCCAGATGGAGTTGGCAGGAAAGGGAGCGGCCCACCCAGCACTCTCTAGAGCAGCAACAGTGTCCCGGAAGCCTCCCTCAGGCCTCTTAAGCTGTGGCGGTGAGTGCAGGCTCCACCCACTAGGCCAGATGGAGTCGGCAGGAAAGGGAGCGGCCCACCCAGCACTCACTAGAGCAGCAGCAGCAGTGTCCCAGAAGCCTCCCTCAGGCCTCTTAAGCTGTGGCGGTGA
This sequence comes from Podarcis pityusensis, assembly GCF_964106645.2. Taxonomy (NCBI): domain Eukaryota; kingdom Metazoa; phylum Chordata; class Lepidosauria; order Squamata; family Lacertidae; genus Podarcis; species Podarcis pityusensis. The sequence continues at coordinate 3,734,567 of NC_138045.1, forward strand.
GTGCAGGCTCCGCCCCCTAGGCCAGATGGAGTTGGCAGGAAAGGGAGCGGCCCACCCAGCACTTACTAGAGCAGCAGCAGCAGTGTCCCAGAAGCCTCCCACAGGCCTCTTAAGCTGTGGCGGTGAGTGCAGGCTCCGCCCCCTAGGCCAGATGGAGTTGGCAGGAAAGGGAGCGGCCCACCCAGCACTCACTAGAGCAGCAGCAGCAGTGTCCCAGAAGCCTCCCACAGGCCTCTTAAGCTGTGGCGGTGAGTGCAGGCTCCGCCCCCTAGGCCAGATGGAGTTGGCAGGAGAGGGAGCGGCCCACCCAGCACTCACTAGAGCAGCAGCAGCAGTGTCCCGGACGCCACCCTCAGGCCTCTTAAGCTGTGGCGGTGAGTGCAGGCTCCGCCCCCTAGGCCAGATGGAGTTGGCAGGAAAGGGAGCGGCCCACCCAGCACTCACTAGAGCAGCAGCAGCAGTGTCCCAGAAGCCTCCCACAGGCCTCTTAAGCTGTGGCGGTGAGTGCAGGCTCCGCCCCCTAGGCCAGATGGAGTTGGCAGGAGAGGGAGCGGCCCACCCAGCACTCACTAGAGCAGCAGCAGCAGTGTCCCGGACGCCTCCCTCAGGCCTCTTAAGCTGTGGCGGTGAGTGCAGGCTCCGCCCCCTAGGCCAGATGGCGTTGGCAGGAAAGGGAGCGGCCCACCCAGCACTTACTAGAGCAGCAGCAGCAGCAGCAGTGTCCCAGAAGCCTCCCTCAGGCCTCTTCAGCTGTGGCGGTGAGTGCAGGCTCCGCCCCCTAGGCCAGATGGAGTTGGCAGGAAAGGGAGCGGCCCACCCAGCACTCACTAGAGCAGCAGCAGCAGTGTCCCAGAAGCCTCCCTCAGGCCTCTTAAGCTGTGGCGGTGAGTGCAGGCTCCGCCCCCTAGGCCAGATGGAGTTGGCAGGAAAGGGAGCGGCCCACCCAGCACTCACTAGAGCAGCAGCAGCAGCAGCAGCAGTGTCCCGGAAGCCTCCCTCAGGCCTCTTAAGCTGTGGCGGTGAGTGCAGGCTCCGCCCCCTAGGCCAGATGGAGTTAGCAGGAAAGGGAGCGGCCCACCTAGCACTCACTAGAGCAGCAGCAGCAGCAGCAGTGTCCCGGAAGCCTCCCTCAGGCCTCTTAAGCTGTGGCGGTGAGTGCAGGCTCCGCCCCCTAGGCCAGATGGAGTTGGCAGGAAAGGGAGCGGCCCACCCAGCACTCACTAGAGCAGCAGCAGCAGCAGCAGTGTCCCAGAAGCCTCCCTCAGGCCTCTGAAGCTGTGGCGGTGAGTGCAGGCTCCGCCCCCTAGGCCAGATGGCGTTGGCAGGAAAGGGAGCGGCCCACCCAGCACTTACTAGAGCAGCAGCAGCAGCAGCAGTGTCCCAGAAGCCTCCCTCAGGCCTCTTCAGCTGTGGTGGTGAGTGCAGGCTCCTCCCCTTAGGCCAGATGGAGTTTGCGGGAAAGGGAGCGGCCCACCCAGCACTCACTAGAGCAGCAGCAGTGTCCCGGAAGCCTCCCTCAGGCCTCTTAAGCTGTGGCGGTGAGTGAAGGCTCCGCCCCCTAGGCCAGATGGAGTTGGCAGGAAAGGGAGCGGCTCACCCAACACTCACTAGAGCAGCAGCAGCAGCAGCAGCAGTGTCCCAGAAGCCTCCCTCAGGCCTCTTCAGCTGTGGCGGTGAGTGCAGGCTCCGCCCCCTAGGCCAGATGGAGTTGGCAGGAAAGGGAGCGGCCCACCCAGCACTCACTAGAGCAGCAGCAGCAGCAGCAGCAGCAGTGTCCCGGAAGCCTCCCTCAGGCCTCTTCAGCTGTGGCGGTGCGTGCAGGCTCCGCCCCCTAGGCCAGATGGAGTTGGCAGGAAAGGGAGCGGCCCACCCAGCACTCTCTAGAGCAGCAGCAGTGTCCGGGAAGCCTCCCTCAGGGCTCTTAAGCTGTGGCGGTGAGTGCAGACTCCGCCCCCTAGGCCAGATGGAGTTGGCAGGAAAGGGAGTGGCCCACCTAGCACTCACTAGAGCAGCAGCAGCAGCAACAGTGTCCCGGAAGCCTCCCTCAGGCCTCTTAAGCTGTGGCGGTGAGTGCAGACTCCGCCCCCTAGGCCAGATGGAGTTGGCAGGAAAGGGAGCGGCCCACCCAGCACTCTCTAGAGCAGCAGCAGTGTCCCGGAAGCCTCCCTCAGGCCTCTTAAGCTGTGGCGGTGAGTGCAGGCTCCGCCCCCTAGGCCAGATGGAGTTGGCAGGAGAGGGAGCGGCCCACCCAGCACTCACTAGAGCAGCAGCAGCAGTGTCCCGGACGCCTCCCTCAGGCCTCTTAAGCTGTGGCGGTGAGTGCAGGCTCCGCCCCCTAGGCCAGATGGAGTTGGCAGGAAAGGGAGCGGCCCACCCAGCACTCACTAGAGCAGCAGCAGTGTCCCGGACGCCTCCCTCAGGCCTCTTAAGCTGTGGCGGTGAGTGCAGGCTCCGCCCCCTAGGCCAGATGGAGTTGGCAGGAGAGGGAGCGGCCCACCCAGCACTCACTAGAGCAGCAGCAGTGTCCCGGAAGCCTCCCTCAGGCCTCTTAAGCTGTTGCGGTGAGTGCAGGCTCCGCCCCCTAGGCCAGATGGAGTTGGCAGGAGAGGGAGCGGCCCACCCAGCACTCACTAGAGCAGCAGCAGCAACAGTGTCCCGGACGCCTCCCTCAGGCCTCTTAAGCTGTGGCGGTGAGTGCAGGCTCCGCCCCCTAGGCCAGATGGCGTTGGCAGGAAAGGGAGCGTCCCACCCAGCACTTACTAGAGCAGCAGCAGCAGTGTCCCAGAAGCCTCCCTCAGGCCTCTTCAGCTGTGGCGGTGAGTGCAGGCTCCGCCCCCTAGGCCAGATGGAGTTGGCAGGAAAGGGAGCGGCCCACCCAGCACTCACTAGAGCAGCAGCAGCAGCAGTGTCCCAGAAGCCTCCCTCAGGCCTCTTAAGCTGTGGCGGTGAGTGCAGGCTCCGCCCCCTAGGCCAGATGGAGTTGGCAGGAAAGGAAGCGGCCCACCCAGCACTCACTAGAGCAGCAGCAGTGTCCCGGAAGCCTCCCTCAGGCCTCTTAAGCTGTGGCGGTGAGTGCAGGCTCCGCCCCCTAGGCCAGATGGAGTTGGCAGGAAAGGGAGCGGCCCACCCAGCACTCACTAGAGCAGCAGCAGCAGCAGCAGTGTCCCAGAAGTCTCCCTCAGGCCTCTGAAGCTGTGGCGGTGAGTGCAGGCTCCGCCCCCTAGGCCAGATGGCGTTGGCAGGAAAGGGAGCGGCCCACCCAGCACTTACTAGAGCAGCAGCAGCAGCAGCAGTGTCCCAGAAGCCTCCCTCAGGCCTCTTCAGCTGTGGCGGTGAGTGCAGGCTCCGCCCCCTTGGCCCGATGGAGTTGGCAGGAAAGGGAGCGGCTCACCCAACACTCACTAGACCAGCAGCAGCAGCAGCAGTGTCCCAGAAGCCTCCCTCAGGCCTCTTAAGCTGTGGCGGTGCGTGCAGGCTCCGCCCCCTAGGCCAGATGGAGTTGGCAGGAAAGGGAGCGGCCCACCCAGCACTCTCTAGAGCAGCAGCAGTGTCCCGGAAGCCTCCCTCAGGCCTCTTAAGCTGTGGCGGTGAGTGCAGGCTCCGCCCCCTAGGCCAGATGGAGTTGGCAGGAAAGGGAGTGGCCCACCTAGCACTCACTAGAGCAGCAGCAGCAGCAACAGTGTCCAGGAAGCCTCCCTCAGGCCTCTTAAGCTGTGGCGGTGAGTGCAGACTCCGCCCCCTAGGCCAGATGGAGTTGGCAGGAAAGGGAGCGGCCCACCCAGCACTCTCTAGAGCAGCAGCAGTGTCCCGGAAGCCTCCCTCAGGCCTCTTAAGCTGTGGCGGTGAGTGCAGGCTCCGCCCCCTAGGCCAGATGGAGTTGGCAGGAGAGGGAGCGGCCCACCCAGCACTCACTAGAGCAGTAGCAGCAGTGTCCCGGACGCCTCCCTCAGGCCTCTTAAGCTGTGGCGGTGAGTGCAGGCTCCGCCCCCTAGGCCAGATGGAGTTGGCAGGAAAGGGAGCGGCCCACCCAGCACTCACTAGAGCAGCAGCAGCACTGTCCCAGAAGCCTCCCACAGGCCTCTTAAGCTGTGGCGGTGAGTGCAGGCTCCGTCCCCTAGGCCAGATGGAGTTGGCAGGAGAGGGAGCGGCCCACCCAGCACTCACTAGAGCAGCAGCAGTGTCCCGGAAGCCTCCCTCAGGCCTCTTAAGCTGTTGCGGTGAGTGCAGGCTCCGCCCCCTAGGCCAGATGGAGTTGGCAGGAAAGGGAGCGGCCCACCAAGCACTCACTAGAGCAGCAGCAGCAGCAGTGTCCCGGAAGCCTCCCTCAGGCCTCTTAAGCTGTTGCGGTGAGTGCAGGCTCCGCCCCCTAGGCCAGATGGAGTTGGCAGGAAAGGGAGCGGCCCACCCAGCACTCACTAGAGCAGCAGCAGCAGTGTCCCGGACGCCTCCCTCAGGCCTCTTAAGCTGTGGCGGTGAGTGCAGGCTCCGCCCCCTAGGCCAGATGGAGTTGGCAGGAAAGGGAGCGGCCCACCCAGCACTCACTAGAGCAGCAGCAGCAAAGAGCAAGATGATCCATGAGAATAAGTGCTTCAAAAACATGTTTTTGGGCCATGGTATGGCCAGGAGGCCGTGGATCCAATTTTTCTGTCGTACAGGCTGTGCCCCTGGCTATGACGTGTGATGTTTACGGTGAGTTATGGGTGGCCCAATGGAAAAAGCGTGCATCTGTGTTTTTTCTGGTGCAGGCTGTGCCCCTAGCTATCATGTGTAATTTGACGGTGAGTTTGGGTTGCCCCAATGCAAAAAACATGAGGATCAATGCGGATCCGTGCTTAGAAACAACGTTTTTGGGTTTATAACGGCCACATTTATGGGCCATGGAGCAGCCAGGAAGCAGTGGATCATAGATTTTTGTGGTGCAGGCTGTGCCCCTGGCTATAACGTGTGATTTGCCATAGAGTTTGGAATGGCCCAATGGAAAAAGAGTGAGGATCCATGAGGATCAGTGCTTTGAAACCCCGTTTTTGGGCCATGGAGCGGCTAGGAAGCTGTGGATCCGGGTTTTTTGTGGTGCAGGCTGTGCACATGACTATGATGTATGATTTGACAGTGAGTCAGGGGTGACCCAATGCAAAAAGCGTGAGGATCCATGAGAAGCCGTGCTTCGAAACCCCGTTTTTGGGTCTAGAAGGGCCAAGAAGCCATGGATCTGTGTTTTTTTCTGGTGCAGGCTCTGCCCCTAGCTATCATGTGTAATTCGACGGTGAGTTTGGGTTCGCCCAATGTAAAAAGCGTGAGGATTCATGAGGATACGTGCTTCAAAAACATGTTTTTGTGCCACGGTATCACCAGGAAGCTGTAGATCCATGTTTTTTGTGGTATAGGCTCTGCCCCGGCTATGATTTGTGATTTGACGGTGAGTTGGGTAGGCCCAATGCAGAAAGCGTGAGGATCCATGAGGATCAGTGCTTCGAAACCCCGTTTTTGGGCCATGGAGCGGCTAGGAAGCCGTGGAATTTTTTTAAATTTTTTTTGTGGTGCTGCTGTGACCCTAGCTATGATGTGTGATCTGAAGGTGAGTTAGGGAGGGGCCCAATGCAAAAAACATGAAGATCAATGAGGATTTGACTGCGATTTGACGGTGAGTTACAGTTGGCCCAATGCAAAAAGCGTGAGGATCCATGAGGAGCCGTGCATCGAAACCACATTTTTGGGCCTAGAACGACCAAGAAGCCATGGATCTGTTTTTTTCCTGGTGCAGGCTGTGCCCCTGGCTATGATGTGTGATTTGATGGTGAGGTAGGGGTGTCCCAATGCAAAAAGCGTGAGGATCCATGAGGACCCGTTCTTCGAATCCACGTTTTTGCGCCTAAAACGGCAAGGAAACCATGGATCTGAGTTTTTTGTGGTGCAGGCTGTGCCCCTCGCTATGATGTGTGTTTTGACGGTGAGTTATGGGGGGCCCAATGCAAAAAACATGAGGATCCATGCTTCGAAACCACGTTTTTGGGGCCATGGTTTGGCCAGGAAGCCGTAGATTCTTGTTTTTTGTGGTGAAGGCTGTGCCCCTGGCTATGATGTGTGATTTGACGGTGAGTTTGGGTTGGCCCAATGCAAAAAGCAAGATGATGCATGAGGATACGTGCTTCAAAAACATGTTTTTGGCCCACAGTATGACAAGGAAGTGGTGGATCCTAGTTTTTTGTGGTACAGGCTGTGCCCCTGGCTATGACGTGTGATTTTTACGGTGAGTTATGGGTGGCCCAGTGCAAAAAGCGTGAGGATCCATGAGGATCTATGCTTCGAAACCATGTTTTTGGGCTATGGAGTGGCGAGGAAGTTGTGGATCTGAGTTTTTTCTGGTGCAGGATGTGCCCCCGGCTATGACATGTGATTTGACGGTGAGTTTGTGTTGGCCCAATGTTAGAAGTGTGAGGATCCATGAGGATCCGTGCTTCAGAAGCACGTTTTTGGGCCACAGTGTCGCCAGGAAGCTGTGGATCTGTGGTTTTTGTGGTGAAGGCTGTGCCCATGGCCATGATGTTTGATCTGATGGTGACTTCGAGCTGATCTAGTGCAAAAACCATGAGGATCCATGAGGATCCGTGTTTTTTAACCATGTTTTTGCGCCATTGCGGCACCATGAAACAGTGGATGCGTGATTTGTTTGGTTCTGCCTACAGACTAAGATGTGGTCTGGAGTATCATGGTGTTTTTATTTTGTTTCAATATAAAAATCATATGAATTCATGAGGATCCATGTTTTTGTGGTGCTGCAGCGCGGCAAAGTGTTGGATCCACGTTTTTTGCCTTCCAGGTGTGATTTGACACTGGATTTGTTGGAGTTATTTTTTTAAAAGTGGAGGATCCATGAGGATCCGTGTAGATCCGCCTTTAACCCAGTCCCCCTACAGAGTAAGACATGGCCTACAGTATCATGGTGTTTTTATTTAATTTGAATGAAAAAATCATATGAATTCATGAGGATCCGTTTAAAATCAGCTGGATCCGCCTTTTCCCCTGTTCCTGTGAGGACTCTGCCGCCCAATCACCGCCGTGCTCAAGTCTCGTATTCCCGCCTCGCTTTACTTCTGCTCAGTCTAATCATATCGCGCAGCCGCAGTGTGCGAGCAAGGCATTTCCTAGATAACTCGGAAGTCTCGTCTCTAGAATGAGAACAATCATAGATTTCTAAGTCTATGCAGAGTCCGTAAGGAGACCGAGAAGCGGGAAGCAGAGCCGGAAGTGGCTCCGGGGTTCTTCCTAATACTGGTCTAAAATTTACTCTTTCCGGTCAGAGGCGGGACAGAAGGAGAGCGGGGCCACCTCCTAGGATGAGTATTTTCTGTTGCGGAGTGGGATGGGCCACTCCGACCGGAAATGCCTGGAGGGAGCGAGGCAAAGCCCCAGAACAGGAGAACGGGCTGGCGGTGTGAGGGTTGGGAAGGAGTGAGAGAGCGCAGCTGACTGCCTCGGAGACTCCTGCCCGGAGAAGCAGGTAAGGGGCGGTGGTGAAGGGGGAGTACAAAGAAATCATCATCATAACAACAGTTAATTATCATGAATTGTTGTTATGGGGTGCTGGTACTTCTATTCTCCTTCTCTCTCAGCTACTCCTCACAACTTTTTTTTTTTATTCCTCTCCCGTCATTTCTATCACATCCTAGAAGGTGCCTTTGCTTCTCCTCCTCTCCCCCATGCCAGGAGAGGGGTGCTCTCGTTATATATGGCTGTTTCTCTCCTGACTGAAGATGGGAAGGCCTGGGGGGAAACCGGGGGAAATGGGGAAAACCCCCAGGTATTTTCTGATTTTTTCCAAAGCCGCTTTTTTCCGGAAAAAATGAAAAAAAAGTTTCATATAGGTTGAATATTCCACACACTCTTTCCCCCCAATTTTTCCTGAAAAAAAATGGCTGGGGGGGGGGGGACTGAAAAAAACTGTTCCCTCCCCCCAATTTTTCCACCCCCCAGGCCTTCCAGCACCCACACTTTGGTGCCCCGTGCCAACTGGCACCAGGCAGGTGCTCTCACTGTACTCTTTCTGGGTGCTGCTCAAAACATTTTCGTTAGGGCCAGCCCATCTGAACACGTAGAAGCTGCATGTGATTTACTTCCTTTTAACCACTGCTGACTTTAAAGATCTTTTGAATACTCTTAAATACCTGCTTTTAACTGTGTTTTATCAATCATTTTAATATTCTGTTGTATATTTTTGTAAACTGTTTAGAAAGCTCTCTTACCATCATGCAGTTTATAATAAAGGTAAAGGGACCCCTGACCATGAGGTCCAGTCGCGGATGACTCTGGGGTTGCGGCGCTCATCTCGCTCTACTGGCCGAGGGAGCCGGCGTACAGCTTCCAGGTCATGTGGCCAGCATGATGAAGCCGCTTCTGGCGAACCAGAGCAGCGCACAGAAACACCGTTTACCTTCCCGCCGGAGCGGTACCTAGTGATCTACAGTGGTACCTTGGGTTACATACGCTTCAGGTTACAGACTCCGCTAACCCAGAAATAGTACCTCGGGTTAAGAACTTTGCTTCAGGATGAGAACAGAAATCGTGCTCCGGAGGTGCGGCAGCAGCAGGAGGCCCCATTAGCTAAAGTGGTGCTTCAGGTTAAGAACAGTTTCAGGTTAAGAACAGACCTCTGGAACAAATTAAGTACTTAACCCGAGGTACCACTGTACTTGCACTTTGACGTTCTTTCAAACTGCTAGGTGGGCAGGAGCAGGGACCGAGCAACGGGAGCTCACCCCGTCGCGGGGATTTGAACCGCCAACCTTCTGATCAGCAAGTCCTAGGCTCTGTGGTTTAACCCACAGCGCCACCCGCGTCCGGTTTATAATATATAATAACAAATTCAATAAAAAAACCAGAGTTTAAGCTGTAGTGCAACATACTATTCAGTAACTGGATGTTGGTTACTTCTTGGCCTGGCATGCAGAAAAAATGCCTTATGCTTTGCGCTGCCTGTGGTCAAGTAGAATCATAGAATCATAGAATCATAGAGTTGGAAGAGACCACAAGGGCCGTCGAGTCCAACCCCCTGCCAAGCAGGAAACACCGTCAGAGCACTGCTGACATACGGTTGTCAAGCCTCTGCTTAAAGACCTCCAAAGAAGGAGACTCCACCACACTCCTTGGCAGCAAATTCCACTGTCGAACAGCTCTTACTGTCAGGAAGTTCTTCCTAATGTTTAGGTGGAATCTTCTTTCTTGTAGTTTGGATCCATTGCTCCGTGTCCGCTTCTCTGGAGCAGCAGAAAACAACCTTTCTCCCTCCTCTATGTGACATCCTTTTATATAGTTGAACATGGCTATCATATCACCCCTTAACCTCCTCTTCTCCAGGCTAAACATGCCCAGCTCCCTTAGCCGTTCCTCATAAGGCATCGTTTCCAGGCCTTTGACCATTTTGGTTGCCCTCCTCTGGACACGTTCCAGTTTGTCAGTGTCCTTCTTGAACTGTGGTGCCCAGAACTGGACACAGTACTCCAGGTGAGGTCTGACCAGAGCAGAATACAGTGGCACTATTACTTCCCTTGATCTAGATGCTATACTCCTATTGATGCAGCCCAGAATTGCATTGGCTTTTTTAGCTGCCGCGTCACACTGTTGGCTCATGTCAAGTTTGTGGTCAGCCAAGACTCCTAGATCCTTTTCACATGTACGGCTCTCAAGCCAGGTGTCCCCCATCTTGTATTTGTGCCTCTCATTTTTTTTGCCCAAGTGCAATACTTTACATTTCTCCCTGTTAAAATTCATCTGGTTTGTTTTGGCCCAGTTCTCTAATCTGTCAAGGTCGTTTTGAAGTGTGATCCTGTCCTCTGGGGTGTTAGCCACCCCTCCCAGTTTGGTGTCATCTGCAAATTTGATCAGGATGCCCTTGAGTCCATCATCCAAGTCGTTGATAAAGATGTTGAATAAGACCGGGCCCAAGACAGAACCCTGTGGCACCCCACTAGTCACTCTTCTCCAGGATGAAGAGGAACCATTGATGAGCACCCTTTGGGTTCGGTCAGTCAGCCAGTTACAAATCCACTGAGTGGTAGCATAGTCAAGACCGCATTTTACCAGCTTCTTTACAAGAATATCATGGGGCACCTTGTCAAATGCCTTGCTGAAATCAAGGTAGGCTACATCCACTGCATTCCCTTCATCTACCAGGCTTGTAATTCTGTCAAAAAACGAGATCAGGTTAGTCTGACATGACTTCTTTTTCAGAAATCCATGCTGACTATTGGTGATCACAGCATTCCTTTCTAGGTGCTCACAGACTGTTTGCTTAATGATCTGCTCCAGAATCTTCCCTGGTATTGATGTCAGACTGACTGGGCGGTAATTATTTGGGTCCTCTCTTTCCCCCTTTTTGAAAATAGGGACAACATTTGCCCTCCTCCAGTCTGCCTTCGCCTGTTCTCCAGGAATACTCAAAGATGACTGCCAGTGGTTCTGAGATCACATCTGCCAGTTCTTTTAATACTCTTGGATGCAGTTCATCTGGCCCTGGAGACTTGAATACATCTAAACTAGCCAAGTATTCTTGTACTATCTCCTTAGTTATTCTGGGCTGTGTTTCCTCTACTGAATCACTTGCTCCAAATTCTTCAGGTCGGGCATTGTTTTCTTTATCGGAGAAGACTGAGGCAAAGAAGGCATGGAGGAGTTCAGCCCTTTCTGTGTCCCCAAGAGTGGTAGTCTCGTAATCTGGGGAACTGGGTTCGCGTCTCCGCTCCTCCACCTGCAGCTGCTGGGTGACCTTGGGCTAGTCACACTTCTTTGAAGTCTCTCAGCCCCACTCACCTCACAGAGTGTTTGTTGTGGGGGAGGAAGGGAAAGGAGATTGTGAGCCGCTTTGATACTCCTTAGGGGAGTGATAAAGGGGAATATCAAATCCAAACTCTTCTTCTTCTTCTGAGTGACCACACTGTTTCTTTGTTCTTCCTTTTGCTATGGACATACCCATAAAAGCCTTTTTTGTTGCTTTTAACCTCTCTAGCAAGCCTGAGTTCATTCTGTGCTTTAGCTTTTCTGACTTTGTGTCTACACGTGCTGGCTATTTGTTTGAATTCCTCTTTGGTGGTTTCCCCCCTTTTCCATTTTTTGTACACATCCTTTTTTAATCTTAACTCAGTTAAAAGTTCTTTAGATAGCCACCCTGGCTTCTTTAGGCACCTTCCATGTTTCCGTCTCATTGCTATTACCTGAAGTTGTGCTTTTACTATCTCCCTCTTAACAAACTGCCAGCCATCATGAACTCCCTTTCCTTTTAGTATTACTGTCCATGGGATCTCACCCAGCACTTCCCTAAGTTTTATGAAGTCGGCTTTCTTAAAGTCAAGAAATTGAGTCCTAGTATGCTTGGCTGCTCCTTTCCGCTGTATAGTAAACTTCAGAAGAGCATGATCACTCGCGCCTAATGATCCTTCCACTTCTACCCCACTAACCAGGTCATCAACATTGGTTCGGACCAGATCTAAAATGGCTGTTCCTCTTGTTGCTTCTCCCACTTTCTGGACAACGAAGTTGTCTGCAAGGCCAGTGAGGAATCTGTTTGACCTTATGCTCTTGGCTGAGTTTGACATCCAACAAATATCCGGGTAATTGAAGTCCCCCATTACTACTATCTCCCTTCCTTTTGCATGCTTGGCCATCTGTTCCAGGAAGGCATCATCTATGTCCTCCGTTTGGCTTGGGGATCTATAGTAAACTCCCACAATGAGGTCACTGTTATTCTTCTCTCCCTTAATTTTGAGCCAAATGCTCTCACTTTGGCTTTGAGGTTCTAAATCTTGGATCTCTTCACAGGTATACACATCCCTGACATATAACGCCACTCCTCCTCCTTTCTTGTCTGGTCTGTTTCTCTGAAATAGATTGTATCCCTCCATTATTACATTCCAATCGTGGGACTTACCCCACCAGGTTTCAGTGATGCCTATTATGTCATATTTAGTTTGCTGTACCAAGAGCTCAAGCTCATCTTGTTTGTTTATTTTATTTCCCATGCTTTGCGCATTAGTGTACAGACATTGAAGTCCATTAATCATTCCCCCGTGTCTCTTATTTAAGGATTTTTTCCTCCCACCACTAGGTCTGCGTGCTGTTTGCTCCATTTGGTCTATGACATTTGGATGATCATCTTCATCAATTGATAGACTCCTACCTTCAGGAGCACTGTCTCCCTCCCCCACATTAGTCAGTTTAAAGCCCTCCTGATGAGGTTTCTGAGATTTTTGGCAAAAACATTCCTCCCGACCGTTGTGAGGTGCAGCCCATCGCTTGCCAGAAGTCCATCTTCAAGAAACTGCAGTCCGTGATCTAAGAATCCAAACCGTTCCTGTTTACACCATTTGCGAAGCCAGCTGTTCACTTCCACTATTTTTCCCTCTCTCCCTGGGCCACGTCGTTCAACTGGGAGGACAGATGAGATGACAATTTGTGCATTTAATTGCTTCAATTTCCTGCCCAGAGCCTCGTAGTCTCTTTTGATCTTCTGGAGGCTATTGCTTGCAGTGTCATTGGTTCCCACATGAACCAAGAGGAAGGGGTATTTGTCAGTGGGTTTTATGATTCCTTGCAGTCGTTCAGTTACATCTTGGATCTTAGCCCCGGGGAGACAGCACACTTCCCGAGACATCTTGTCAGGCCCACAGATCACTGCTTCTGTTCCCCTCAGTAGGGAATGCCCTATCACCACTACACGCCTCCTCTTAGGTTTGGTCGGGGTTCTTCCGTGAGCTGTCCGTTCCAAGGTCGCCTGCACATTCCCTGAGGACTGACTTTGCCGCTCGTCTTCATATACCTGATCGACTGTAATGAGGGAGAGATCCTCAAATGGAGTCTGCTCTTCGTCTTCCATGCTAGGGGAGAGGACCTCAAAGCGATTGTGTATTTCTAAACAATCAGAGCGAACCCTGGGCCTCCTACTTCTTTGATTCATGTTTCTCCATATATCTGGCTCCTGTGTTGGTGAACTAGCCTCCTTCTCAGGGGAGTCCCCTGTCTCCTCCTTGGTGGAGACGGTGTGCTCTGTTGCTTCCAAGGAGAGCTCCAGCTCTCTAATTCTTTGGAGCGTAGCTTCACGTTCCTCCAGTTGCTGGACTTTGTCTTTTAAGAGGGTAATCAACATGCAGTTGCTGTAGGTAAAGCTGCCTGCAACCTTTGGCAAGATGGCAAACATTGCGCAGGAACCGCAGGCGACTGCAGCTGTTCCCTCCCCCTCCATCTTGAGAACGTGTCGTTGGGGGTGGCTACAGCGATCCTCCATCATAAAAAGCGTGAAGACAGGACAAATAACTCCCCCCACAAAAAAACCTAGGTCTCCCCCAACAAACGTTTGAGACTAGCTCCCCTAAATCTAAAAGAAACTTTGCTTTGAAACAGCAAAGCGGGAGAAGAGCTGCTGAATGGGGAGGAGAGAGGGACAGAGAGCCTGCTTCTTTAAAGGAGCAAAGCGGGAGAGGAGAGGAGCCGCTTACACGAGTGTAAGCGGCTCCTGTCCGGTTGGCTCCTTTAAAGCAAGCAGGCTCTCTGTCCCTCCTCCCCACTCAGCTCGCTAAATAGCAGCAAAGTTTTTCAGCTTGCTAAGCCGGGGGGGGGGGGGAGGATGAGCCAGGGAGGAGGGAGAGAAGCAGAGCAGCCTGCTTGCTTTAAAGGAGCCAAGCGGGAGAGGGGAGGAGCCTTCTCCCTTATACCCCTCTTCTGCATTATTAGCAGCATCCTTCTCCACACACTCGACGCGTGCTCCTTGTCCCTTGAGTGCTTTTCCTTCCCTCCCCACTTAAAACGTGGTTACAAAGCACAGATCCACATGGATCCTCAGGATTTTTGCACTGGGTCACCCCAAATTCACCATGAGATCACATAGCATGTCCGTGGCTACAGTTTGCACCAAAAAAATCACGCACCCACTGTTGCCTGGGGCCACAGTGGTGCAAAAACGTGGTTACAAACATGGATCCATATGGATCCTCAGGATTTTTGCATTGGGCTACCCCAAACTCACCGTCAGATCACATGTCTGTGGCCACAGCATGAACCACAAAAATCATACATCCACTGTTTCGTTTAGAATATTGTTTTCCTACTCTAAAAACTACGTGCGTGTTATGGTCGGGTGCGTGTTATCGAGCGAAAAATACGGTATATGTTATAAGAAAGTACTAGAAACTATAGTAAGAGTAAGGTAAGAAGTATAAGTACATTCAGTGTCGTAAATGTAAACTTACATCGGGAAATGACAGGAAGTCTGGGTTTTGTTTTTTTTAATAACTTTTATTCAAAATTAAAACAAAACATATTATCCAGAAACATATCATCCTTATTCCCCCCCCATTTTTCTCCCTCCCCTACCTCCCCCCACAGAACTCACCCCCCCACCCCCCGACTTCCCTCAGTTCCAGTCTTTGATTTCTCTAAAAATGCTGTTTCCTGCATGTTACGCAGTTGTATAAATCCTCAAACTATTTAGCTGATTATTATCAATAAAAAGTTTGTGAATGTTTATTCAAAACCAGCCAAGGAGTCCAGTTCGCTTTGTTGTGTCTTCGCATACTTTGTAGAGGGTTCCCATTCATCTTTAAAGTCACAGTTATCCTTGTCCCGTAGCTTGCATGTCAGTTTGGCCAGTTCTGCCTAGTCCATCCATTTTTCTGGCCATGATTCTTTAGTTGGGGTTTCTTCAGTCTTCCATCCGTGTGCTATTAGAACTCTTCCTGCCGTTGTCTTTTTTTTATAAAAAAAATGATATTTATTGAGAATTTAAAATTATAGAAAAAGAAAGGAAAAAACAAGAAAAAAGAAAAGGAAAAAAGGTAGACAAAAAGAGAGATTAAACAATATAAGTCAATAAAAACAAAAGTCAAAAAAAAACACACACACAATACATCAGAATCAAAAAACAAAAATAAACAAAAGATTTAAAAGCAAATCCAATATTCCCAAATCTTTATCTTTCATTAACTTGTTTCATCGACCTCCTCACACCTCCCTTTTTTGTATTCTAGTTTCTTCCTGCCGTTGTCGCATACATGAAGATGTTTTTCAACTTTTTTGGCAGGTCTTTCCCTACAATCCTCAACAAAAATGCCTCGGGTTTTTTAACAAATGTTAAATGGAACATTTTCTTCAATTCGTTGTATATCATTTCCCAATTTTTTTTAATTACCTTACAATCCCACCACATATGATAAAATGTCCCCTCCTTTTCCTTACACTTCCAACATCTATTTGAACTAGTTTTGTACATTTCCCCTAACTGCACTGGTGTTGTGTACCATCTGTACATCATCTTCATGTAATTCTCCTTCAATAGGGAACAGACTGTAAATTTTAAGTCAGTTTTCCATAATTTTTCCCAATCTTCCATCATAATGTTGTGACCTACATCTTGTGCCCATTTTATCATAACTGATTTTACCTCTTCATCTTTCGTCTCCCATTCTAATAGTATGCTGTATGCGGCCTTCAGTAGTTTCATTTTCCTTCAATCACTTCTGTTTGAAACCTAGATCTAGTATAGCTAAATCCTTTCTTGCTGTCTTCTTTATGTGTTTCATATAGTTGTCGATAATGCAACCAACTCTGAAAGTGCTCTTTGATCTCATCATAATCTCTTAATTTCCATTTTCCATCATGTTCCTTTAATAAATCAGCATATGTGAGCCATTTTCCTTTCTTTCCAAGTGGTTTGAGCAGTAATGCTTCATGTAGTGAAAGCCACCATGGGGTCTTTTGTTCCAATAAGTCTTTGTATCTCTCCCATACTCTCATTAGTGATTTCCTGATTATATGGTTGTAAAAACTTCTATGAACCTTCCCTTTCCCGTACCATAAGTATGCATGCCAGCCGAATCTGTTGTCATGTCCTTCTAGTTCTAATGCCTCTTGCTTATCCAATCTCATCCAGTCCCTGATCCATACCAAACAAGCAGATTCATAATACAATTTAAGGTCTGGGAGGGCAAACCTGCCTCTATCTTTTACATCTGTTTTATCCTTGGCCTTTTGTCCCCCCAGATAAATCTTGAAATCTCTTTCTGCCATTTTTTAAAACATTGATCTTTCAGAATGACTGGTATTGATTGAAAAAGAAATAGCATTTTTGGCAACACATTCATTTTAATCGCCAATATTTTTCCTAACGTTGAGAGATTCATTCTGCTCCATAGTTCTAAATTTCTTTTTACCTCAAGCCAAATTTTTTCATAGTTATTTTTAGATAGGTTTATATTTCTTGATGTTAACTGTAATGGATTTAGGGTTTGCTCGTGCGTAAGTTGCCGCCACTGCTGGCGAGGTTACCTGGTTAAACCCTTTCTGACTGAACAGCCTCCAGCATTGTGACTGTCTCAGTCGCTGGCAGAATCCGTCAGTGGGCGTTTCTTGAACTTCTTCCAGCACAAAAGTTCTTTGACGCCAAGTCTCCTCCTACTCTCCCTGCGCGGAAGTCTTCTGCGCAGGGAGGGTGTGGGCAGCGGAGGACCCGTACTCTCTCCGCTGGTCTCTGGTGAGGAGTCTTGGAGCCTCCTCTCCGATTCCCCCATCTGCCCCCCTTCTCTACTGGTCTTACGCTGATTTCCTTCCCCAGCGGACGGGCTGCCTCTCTCCCTACTGGGACCCTCTCCGCCATCCCTCTGGAGCCTTCCCTCCGCCTCTAGCTCCGATGGCAGTTCCCTGACATCCATCTCCCCCCCAGGACCCCCCCCCCACCCTCGGCCCGACCTTCTGATCCAACCTCGTCCTTTTCCTCGGCCGATGATGCGGGGAATCCCCTGAAGGAGCTGTCGCCATCCTCTGAGGATTCAAAACCCGCTTCCCACCCGCTCCGAACTCTTGCCGCGGGGTGGGCCTCCCAGTCTGATTCTTCTCCCTCTGACACCTCCCCTCCCTCCTCTTCGGAGGCAGGAAAACCCACAAATTCCTCTTCGTCGTCTGTGGTTCCAAATTCTTCCTCCCGGAATCTCGCTAGTGGTTTTGGTTTGTCTGGGAACAGGCTGTGGAATTCTTCCACTAGATACCCATCATTGACCGCCTCAGCGGGGACCCTGGCGCCCTCGCCACCTTGAATCGAGTATTTCCGTGGCTTGGTTGTGGAGTTCCCTCTCCTCTACCCGCGGGTGGGTGGTGACTCCTCCCTCCCACCCCGGGAATTCCCGCCCCTCCCTGTACGGTGAGAGTAGGGACCTATGGAACACCGGATGTATCTTCGTGCTGTCAGGCAACTTGAGCTTGAATGCCACAGGGTTCACCTGCTGTGTTACCTCAAAGGGTCCCAGCCGCCTCGGCTGCAACTTCTTGCACCCTCCCTTTAGGGGTAACCCTTGGGTTGACAACCACACTCGGTCTCCCAGCCGTATGGCCTCCCCCTCCCGACGGCGCTTGTCTGTCTGCCTCTTGTAAACTTCCTTGGCCCGCTCCAAGTTCATCTTGAGTTGCTGGAGCAAGGCCTCCATTTCTTCCACAAACTGCTCTGCCGTAGGTACACTCCACCCTTCCTCCCCCGTCCCCGGGAAGGCCCTGGGGTGACACCCATAATTGGCCATGAACGGGCTCATCCCCACGGGCACATGTTCAGCGTTATTGTACGCAAATTCAGCCAGTGCTAGTTGCTCTACCCAATCGTTCTGTCTCGTGCTGACGTAGCAGCGTAGGTATTGCTGGAGTATACTGTTCGCTCTTTCTGCTTGCCCGTTGGTTTCTGGGTGTCGTGCCGTCGAGAAGCCCACCTCTACCTGCAGCAAGCTCATGAGTTTCCTCCAGAACCGGGAAGTAAATTGTTTCCCGCGATCTGAGATGACCCTCGAGGGCGTCCCATGCAACCTGAAGATGTGATCCACAAACAACTTGGCTGTCTCCTCTGCCGTCACCGCATGTGAGCAAGCTATGAAATGGCACATCTTCGTCAGTAGATCGACTACTACCATGACTGCTGTCTTCCCCCTTGACTTTGGCAAATCTGTCATAAAATCAATGGACACCACCTCCCAGGGTCTTCCTGGCGTGGGTAAGGGTTCCAGTAACCCTGCGGGGGCAGCCCTCTCCCCCTTTGCCCTTTGGCAGCGGTCGCACCCCCGTACATATTCCCGTACATCCTCCCTCACCCTGGGCCACCAGAACTGCCTGGTGACGAGCAGCATGGTTTTGTGCTGTCCAAAGTGCCCAGCTGTAGGGTTGTCGTGGAGTTGTTTGAGTACCTTCCCCCTCAAGGTCTCCCCCAGTACATACAGCGCCCCCTTATAGTACAGCACCCCTTCCTTTTCTTCAAACCCTCCATGGTTTTCCCTTCCGTCTCGGAGTTCCCGGATTTTAGTTTGAGCGAACACGTCGTTTCTAGTAAGCCCGGCCAGTTCTCGTTTCCCAACCAAGGCTCCCCCCCACACCCATCGGTCCTCGGGGATCATGTGTCGGATCTCCGGTGGTCCCTCTCCTTCCATGTACTCCGGTTTCCGGGAGAGAGCATCTGGTCTCACGTTTTCCTCTCCTGGCACGTATCGGATTTCGAAGGAAAACTTGGAGAACTCCTGTGCCAATCGAATCTGTCTCTGGTTGAGTACTCGCGCGGTCCTCCAGTATTCCAAGTTCTTGTGATCAGTACAAACCTGGATCTTGTGCTGCGCCCCTATTAACAGATGTCTCCATCGGCGAAACGCCGCATAGATCGCCAGCAGGTCGCGGTCATACACCGTATAGTTTTGCTCCGACTTGCTCAGCTTCCTCGAGAAAAAGGCACACGGCTTCCAGTCCTGCTTGCCCCCCCCCCGGCTGCAAAAGTACCGCCCCAATGGCTCGGCCGGATGCGTCGGTCTCTAGCCTCATGGGGTTCTCCAGATTAACGTGCAGGAGCTGCTCTTCCGAAGCGAACTCCTTCTTCAGTCTTTCAAAGGATTGCTGGGCACTTTCTGTCCAGGCGAACTTCCTTTTGCTACTGAGACAATCTGTGATGGGCGCCGTCAAGTGGGCGAAGTTCTTGATGAACTTCCTGTAGAAGTTGCTGAACCCTAGGAACCTCTGCACATCCTTCAGATGCCCCACAATGTAGGCTACCCTTTGCTCATCGTTAGCAAAGTCATCATGCTGCAGTACCAAAGCGTACTCTATTTCCGTTCGGAACGCATTGTAGTCCTGGGGTTTCCCCCCAAACTTGTGTACCAGCCCCGGTACCTTCCTTGCGATGGGGGTGGGTCTGACCTGAGCATCCTGAGCTCGTCTTTCGTCCAGCCGCGCCGTCAGGAGAGCTACATGCTGTTCCAAGTCTCGGTTTCTCTCTACCAGACCTTGCACTGCAGCTGCTTGCTCCGTCTCTCCGGCTCCTCTGGTCTGGCTCATGGTGCTGCCTCTCTGGAGCTGCGCACAAGCAACGTTGGGGACTGACGGATTGCTGTAATGGATTTAGGGGTTGCTCGTGCGTAAGTTGCCGCCACTGCTAGCGAGGTTACCTGGTTAAACCCTTTCTGACTGAACAGCCTCCAGCATCGTGACTGTCTCAGTCGCTGGCAGAATCCGTCAGTGGGCGTTTCTTAAACCTTTTCCAGCATAAAAGTTGTTTGACGCCAAGTCTCCTCCTACTCTCCCTGCGCGGAAGCCTTCTGCGCAGGGAGGGTGTGGGCAGCGGAGGACCCATACTCTCTCCGCTGGTCTCCGGCGAGGAGTCTTGGAGCCTCCTCTCCGATTCCCCCATCTGCCCCCCTTCTCTACTGGTGTTACGCTGATTTCCTTCCCCAGCGGACGGGCTGCCTCTCTCCCTACTGGGACCCTCTCCGCCATCCCTCTGGAGCCTTCCCTCCGCCTCTAGCTCCGATGGCAGTTCCCTGACATTAACCAAATCCCTAAACGTTTAACCTTTTTATGGACTTCAATCTCAATGTTTTGTTCTAATTCAGTTCTTTCTTCTTATTTCATGTTTTTAACTAATAATTTAGTTTTATTCCTATTTAGCTTAAATTCTGCCACTTCCCCAAAATTCTGAATTTTTTCTATTACTTTAGGGAGTAAAGTTTTAGGTTCTTCCACTGTTATCACTAGGTCATCTGCATACGCTTTTAACTTGAATTCACTTTTCCCAGTTTTTACACCTGTAATCTCTTCATTTGCTCTTACGTTTTTTACAAGATCTTCCAAAACCAGAATAAACAATAATAGTGACAATGGGCATCCTTGTATTGTTCCTTTTTGGATCTTACAATCATCCGTTATCACCTGATTTATACTTAGTTTGGCTTTTTGTTCTGAATAGATTGCTGCTATTGCTTTAGGACCGCTTCTGATTTCTTCTAACAGCTTTATCATGAACTTCCAAGAAACATTATCAAAGGCTTTTTCAGCGTCTATATACATCGTTGCCACTTTCTTTTCATTTTTAGCCTCCAAATATTCTATTATATTCAAAATATTCCTTATATTCTCCTTCATTTGTTTTCCTGCTAAGAACCCGGCTTGATCTTGATGTATATATATATTTATTTATTTTTTAATCTGTTAGCTAGAATATTTGCGAACAATTTGTAATTGTTATTTAACAAGGAGATAGGCCTATAGTTTTTAATTTGCAGTAAATCTGCGTCTTGTTTTGGAATTACTGTTATATAGGCCTGTTTCCATGTTTCTGGGATTTCAGCTGTGTTCAGTATTTCATTCATGACATCTTTCAATGGGTTCGCTAATTGTTCATTTAATTTCTTATAATATTTTGCCGTAAAGCCATCTGGGCCTAGGGACTTGCCATTTTTAGAGCCTTTTATTGCCTCAAGTAGTTCTTGCATTGTTATCTGGGAGTTAAGGATATTCCTTTGTTTTTGTTTTAAATATGGCATATTGCTATTTCTGATGTACTCTTCTATCTTAAATGTTTTTTTCTTTCCCTTGTCTATACAGCTCAGAAAAATATTTAAGAAATCCTTCTCGTATTTCCTTCAGCTTGTCTATAATTCTGCCATTTATGTTAATTTTATTTATGGAGTTCCTTTGTTCATTTTTATTCACTTCCAGGCTAACAACTTCCCCGGTTTATTTGCATGCTCAAAATATTTTTGTTTTACTTTTTTTTATTTTCCAGCTGATTTCCTCGTTTATAATCATTGAATATTGGGTTTGTAATGTTTTGATTGCCTGTTTTACTGCCTCTTTATTTGCTTTGTTTGGCAGCTGTTTCTCCTTTTTCATAATTTCCTCTAATATTTCTTTTTTCTTTTTCTCTCTCAATTTCCTTTTAAATGAGTTTTGTTGTATAAAGAGTCCTCTCATTACAGCCTTGCTTGCATCCCAGACCGTCTGTAACTTTGTTTGCCCTTGACTATTTATTTCAAAATAATCCATCAAGGGCTTTTTTGCTTTTTCAACAAATTTGTGATCATCTAATAAATCATCATTTAATCTCCATCTAAAAGAGATTTGGCTTTCTTTTTGTAATTCCATAGTCAGGGAATTGTGGTCTGTAAAGGTTCTGGGATTGATTTCAAATTTTTTGACTCTTGTTTCCAATTCTTTGGAAATCCATACAGAGTCTATTCTTGAGCTGCTGTCATGTACATGGCTGTAAAAAGTATACTCTATCAAACATGTGTCTCATTCTCCAGATATCTATCAGCTTTAGAATTTGAGTCATGTCAAAAAAAGGTTTTGGCAGTTTACCATCTTTGGTCTCTTTTTTCCTGGCTGATCTGTCTTTGTCTAAAGTTGGAACTCCATTTAAGTCTCCCATTAATATAATCTTTTGATCTGCAAATTCAAGTAGTTCTGTTTCTAGTTTTCTGGAAAAAAAATGCTTTTTTATCATTAGGGGCATAAATACCAAGCAGTATCACTTTCTCTCCCTGGATTTTAATTTGTATTATTAAAATTCTGCCTTTTTCGTCCTGAATCAATTTGGGTTCAAGTGCAGGATTAATATAAAAAAACAACTCCTCTCTTTTTTGTTTTATCTGATGAGATGAAATCCATACCTAATTTTTTGTTAATTAAGACCCTTTTATGCTTTTTTGCAATATGTGTCTCTTGGGGACACATTATATCCAATTTCTGTTTTGCTATTACATGTTCAATCCGATGTCGTTTGGCTTCATAATTTAAACCGTTAACATTTCAACTCAGTAATTTAAGATTGGCCATTTCCAGAGTCAGTTACAATATCTGTTTTCCCTGAAAGCCTGTTCCAAGGCTTTCTTTTGCTCAGATCGGGGGTCTCCCCTGTCTTGTTTGGGGTCTAAGTCTCTCCTATTTTTATCCAGGAATTCTCTCGCCTGAAATTCTGATGTCAGTTTATATCTCCTCTTCATGTATGTAAAGGAGATACCCTCAGGAAATTCCCATTTGTATCTGATGTCAGCTCGCCTAAGAGCCGTTGTCAAAAACCGGTATTTTGTTGTTCTTAATCTCAATTTCAGAGGAATTTCTCTAAAAATGCCTACTTTCTGTCCAGCAACCACGAGATCATTTTCAAAGCTATTCTGAAGGATTGTGTCCTTCACTTTTTTTGTCACTAATGTTAACAAAATGTCTCCTGGCTGCTTCTGTTCTTCTCTGAAACGATTTAATTCCAAAACAGCTTTCAACTGAGCCATCCAGCCAATCTTTACTTTCCCCCATCCACTCTGAAATTGTCTGTGTCACATATGTCTCTAGGACTGGCTCAGAGTCAGAGTCTGGTAGCCCTCTGATTCTGACCGTCCTGTCCCGTTCTTGTAATTGCAGAAGTAAAACCTGATCTTCTAAATCACTCTGTTTCTCTTGAACCCCTTGTACCAATCCTGACATCCCTTTTTGTTCCTCTCTTACTTCTGTGACATCCTCTCTTAATTTTTCTAATTTATCTACCTTTGTCTCCAAATTGCTAACCTTATCTCCCAATATCCCAAACTGTTCTTTTAGAACTTTGTTTGAGTTCTCAATATCTCTATGTACTTGTTCCTTCAATGATAAATTAGATTTTTCCATGTCACTACAGACCTGTTGTGTAAATTCTTGCATTGATTTCATCATCTCTTTCCTAAATTCTAAAAGCTGCAGTGCAAAAGGGTCTGTCTGTTCTTTGTCGCCTTTTTCCCCATTATCGCCCTGTACACTGGCCCATCTTGCAGCTGCAGCAGCAACCGAAGCTGCTGTTTTACGTGTTGTTATTCTGTCTGGCCCCGACATTTATTATCTGTTGGTTCCATGTATTGTATGAGTTGTTCAAGGTCACACCTGCCAGCTCTGAATCTGTTCGGCTGTACAGCTATCACCCCCTCCCAGCTTTCTTCCGGTTTCCCTTTCCCTTTTGTCAGCTATCTCTCCCCCCGTCACACTTTCACATTCACTTTTATCCCCTAAGCAAAGGAAGATATAAAAAGAAAAAGGAAAAAAAAAGGGAAACTTTCAATAAAACATGTAACATAGAATATGTAAATACAATATTTAACAATAAGGGGGGGGGACCAGTTAATATTCCAAGAACAAGGGAGGTAAATTAAAAAAATATATTAGGCCAGTCAAATTTCCAGTATTGTCTTGGAACAAAAGGCACGCACAAAACAAATAAAAAAACCAGACTTCCGGGGAGGCGCCTCCGGCAATGGCTGAATTCCTCTGACCGGGAGGAATTTGCTCCGTGGGAACTTGGGTCTGGCCGCCACGGCGAAGGCGGAGACCCGTTAAAATCACAGGCGGGAGGAGCCTGTGAGCGTGGGATTCGGCGGGCACCTTTTGCGCCTCCCCCACTCACGGGGAACCCCGGTTTTTGGGGCTCCGGAGCGACATGGGGTGAGTGGCGCGGTGCATCGAATCGTCTGCTTCCACGGAGCGAAGCCGCATAGCGGTTGCCGGAGAGCGCTGACCTTTTCCTGTGGACAATTGGATTTTAAAAGTGGTTACCCGTGAGTAGAGTTTAAGCGGAAGAATTGGATTTCTAAATGTTGAATTTGGCATCGTAACGGGGAGGTTCAAAACAGGAAGTCCGCCTCCCCCTTTTGTAAATAGACTGAGGCAATGAAGTTGCAAGCTGGAGTCCTGGAAAGTCTTTTGTAAAAGATTAAATTTCCATCGGTAAAGAACAAAACCCCCCTTTGGAGGCAGGAGAAGAGGGGGGGAAGTTGAGGACTGAGTATGCCTGCAGGAGAGAGCGAAGAGATCTAAAACACCGCCGCTCTGACCCTGGAAACGGGCTGCTAGGAGGACTGACGTATTGTGGAATGTTCATTGACAGTGTTTAGAACGTTCATTGACAGCTAGTTAAACAAGAGAAATACATTGTTTCTACTGTTTCCGGCTGTTTCAAAAAGGAGTAAAAGTAACTGAAAATTGAAACTAACTTGAAACTAACTTTGGATTGTTTAAAAGAGGATACTATTGACTACTACAAATAGAAACTGTTTCCCCCTAGTGGAAGCTTTTGAAACCGGTTGCTTTACAAGAGTTGGGTTAGGGAAATTTCCAGCTGCAAGTTAAAAACCGTGAGACTCTGGGACTGACCTTGAATCTTTTAAGTGTTATGGTTAATGGAAGAGGAAAAACAGATCAGTTAACTGCTGACAAAACACTAAGGTCTGGGAGGACTTGGCAATAATCCAGGAGAGGTCCACCACCAGGTCCCCTTGCTCTTTTTGTTGCAGCCTTTGTACCAGTATATGTAAAACCAAGAGAAATGTTGACAGAAGAGGCCCTAGTGGCTGCGTTATTTAAGATAAATGACTCATTGGATCAGCTTCACAGGAAAATGGACACGATAAATGCGAAAGTGGATGTTCCAATCACTAAAATTAACGTAAATATAGAAAGTATAAATAATACCAATATAGAAATCACCCAGAAATTGACACAGGAACCGATTTTGGTATGGCAAACTGCGGAGGAGGCCAGGGAAAAAGTTGTTGTTGCTGAATGTAAAGAAACACAACTGGAGAGAAAGAGAGCCCCAGCTATACAGAAGCAACTTGATGAATATAAGTTGACGCTTGCGATGACTGAACTTAAAGAAAAACAGACGACTTTGAGGATTAGAGTTCACCTTTGGTGGACATGCCCAAGGATTAAGACACTTTGGGAGATGATTCATAATGAAATGGAAAAGGTATTTAAATATACCTTTTTGAAGAAACCAGAGGCCTTTCCCTTGGGCATGGTTGGCCAATTGGTGTTAAAGAAGGACAGAACTCTTTTCACGTATGTTACAATAGCAGCAAGAATACTCATTGTGAAGAACTGGAAGACACAAGATTTATCTATCCGGAAAGAATGGCAGATGAAGTTGATGGACTATATGGAATTGGCGGAAACGACTGGCAGAAATCCGAGACCAGGGAGAAGAGTCGGTGGAAGAAGATTGGAAAAAGTTTAAGACTATTTATAGAAATTTTGTTAAAATAATGAATGTTAGAAAAATGTTGGAATGAAGTTATACGGCTTCAGTAGAAATGCTATAAGGAATTAGGTATAAATAGATTAATAGAGTATTAAAGGGAAATATAAGATTAGAATATGTTAAGATAATTATAGAAGAGAAAACAGAGGAAGATGGAAAGGAATTGCTGAAACAATTAATAGAAGTGGAATACAAAAAGCGAGGTGTGAGGAGGTCGTGGAAATAAGGGAATGAAAGTTAAGATATCGAAATTGTTTTGTGTTTTAAATGGTTTGCGTCTTGATTTGTTAATCTTATGTTCTTTCTTTTTTTTGCTTTTTCTTTTCCTTTTTTGTTTTTCTGTTTTATTGTGTTTAAATGGTTGGAAAATCAATAAATATTATTTTTTTTTAAAAAAAAAAAACCAGCAGAGAAGACATTATTCTTTAAATTATACTTATCTACTTATAGTCTCTCAAATGGTGGTGGTTTGCAATATTTCCATAACTTGTAGGTCCTTTTAGTTAGTTCTTATTTTTAATCCCATGGCCGTAGTCTTGTTTTCCAAATCGCAAATTCACAGGCAACTAAAGTTCCAATTATCAAGCAGCTGAGGCTTTGATTAACAAATCTTATTTGGAGAACTCCCCCATTTCTTTTTTCTTTTTAAAGGGACGCGGGTGGCGCTGTGGGTAAAACGTCAGTGCCTAGGACTTGCCGATCGTATGGTCGGCGGTTCGAATCCCCACGACGGGGTGAGCTCCCGTCTTTCGGTCCCAGCTCTTGCCCACCTAGCAGTTCGAAAGCACCCCTAAAAAGTGCAAGTAGATAAATAGGTAGATATATAGCGGGAAGGTAAACGGCGTTTCCGTGTGCTGTGCTGGTGCTGGCTCGCCAGCTGCAGCTTCGTCACGCTGGCCACGTGACCCGGAAGTGTCTCCGGACAGCGCTGGCCCCCGGCATCTTAAGTGAGATGGGCGCACAACCCTAGAGTCGGACACTACTGGCCCGTACGGGCAGGGGTACCTTTACCCATTTCTTTTTGGGGTACTTTAGAGTACTTGGGAAGCTGTTCCAGGCTCTTTTCTACTTTTATTTTGGAGGTTGCCCCCCAAATGTGCAAGAGTTCCCTGCAGGCTTCCTGTCTTTACTTCCCCCTTTCTTCTTTAGCTCTTCCAAAATTTTTTATAAAGTTGCTTAAACCTCCAGCTGTGTAGATTTTCACTTATATCTCACTGGGTAACTGGATACAGTTAAAGTTGCAAGCCATTAGAATGTAACCATCCTTCCAGTCAAAGTTAGCTGTAGCAATTCTCCATAGCAATAAACAAGGTCTGAGTCCCATTCACAAAAAAATTCCCTTGCAGAGCCTGTCCGCAAAGATCGGAAACTGACTTCCTATTTTGTTTCCTTTTCGCCAAATTGAAGTTTTTGTTACGATATAGAAGCAATGCAGCTGCGAGCTGCTAGCTTGAAAACATCACATGATGTTGGGACTGTCCGTGGGAAACAGAGGGACAGTCAATTCACAGTGCGAAGCACCGGAATTAGCTCAGAGTGTAATATGAGCTGTACAGGAAGTACAGGAGGTGTTTGTCTCTCGACTGCTGGAGTTTGAAGAGAGCAGTCATGTTTTTTGTAACGCTGCAAAGACAGAAATAAAGGCATGTAAATACTTTTCTGTCTATCTCTTTCCCCTGCTGGGGGGGGGGAACAAAGAGGGGGGGGTGTTCTTCTCACGCTGAGAAGGATCGCCTATCGCGACCTCTGCCTGGGTCTTGCTGAGGAATGCAGACAGGGAGGTCAACAGGAGATCAAGCCAGGTGCCTGGAGAGTTGCCAGTTACTACTTAGATAGGCTTGAATCCCGACAGTTTTATGGTCTAACTGCGCCTTTAAATTGTTTTATTGGCTTTTACCTCTAATTAGGAAGGTCTGCTGCTTCTGGTGACGGATCGTAGCTTCAGCAGGAGGTTGCGTTGTTGCCTGGAGCGTTCTCAAGCCTCTTCCCCTTTCCTCCCGTGTGCTAAACAGCAGCCGGGGGGTGCTGGGGGGGGAGAATTCTTGCTCTGCAGGAACCCTTGGGTCCCCACACGCCTGTGGGGTTCTTTGGGGGGGGTGCGCTGAGCTCTGGCGCTGCCCTCAAAGCCTCTCCGCCGGCTCCGTGTCACAGACGACACTCAGCACACTGACATTTTCCTCTGCAGCAGCCGGAACTGAAGTCTGTTTTCATATAATTTAGTTTATTGGATTTTTTACTTTGGTTTATTTTTGTTTAGTTAGAAATTATAAGAAAAGAGTATGTACAAATACAAGTTTAAATCAATATTTAATGGTATAACTATTTAAGGCTGTACATGTACCTAAGATCGTGTATGGATATAAATTAATTAAAAAAAGAGAGAGATCGGCCCTTGGGGAGGATTGCGGCACCAGCAAACTATTAAAATACAATAGTTTTTCAGATATTAAAAGTTTCCCTAAACAGGGCTGCCTTCAGATGTCTTCTAAAAGTCTGGTAGTTGTTTTTCTCTTTGACATCTGATGGGAGGGCATTCCACAGGGCGGGCACCACTACCGAGAAGGCCCTCTGCCTGGTTCCCTGTAACTTGGCTTCTTGCAGTGAGGGAACCACCAGAAGGCCCTCTGGGCTGGACCTCAGTGTCTGGGCTGAACAATGGCTTTGACAGGGGCGCCAGTCATATCAGCCGAAAAATCCCCCAGACCTGTTTGGAATCCCACTGGATCCATCAGCCTTTGAGGGCAGACCTTTCTAATAGATCCCCCTCTGCGGAGGGGGAAAGGTGCTGACATCCTAAATCTCAACAGGAAGTGATCTGACCACGACAAGGGACTGATGTCAATGTCCGCCACCTTCAAATCACCCTCTTCCTGTCCAGTCCAGAAAACAAGGTCCGGAGTGTTGGCCTGCCTTGTGTGTTGGGCCGGTGACATGTTGAAACAGCCCCATGGTTGTTATGGCAGCCATGAAGTCCTGAGCCGCCCCAGAGCCAGCTGTCTCAACATGGATGTTGAAGTCTCCCAGAACCAGTAGTCTGGGAGTCCCCAACACTGCCTCCAAGACCAACTCTGTCATCTCAGGCAGGGAGACTGCTGGGCAGTGAGGCGGGTGGTAAACTAGCAGAATCCCTAATCTGTCCTGATTGCCCAACGCCAGGAACAAACAATCTAGGTCCCCCCCCCCACTGGACAGAGAGCCTGGAGATAGAGAATCTCTATGTTGTTGTTTAGTCGTTTAGTCGTGTCCGACTCTTCGTGACCCCATGGACCAGAGCACACCAGGCACTCCTGTCTTCCACTGCCTCCCGCAGTTTGGTCAGACTCATGTTTGTAGCTTCGAGAACACTGTCCAACCATCTTGTCCTCTGTCATCCCCTTCTCCTTGTGCCCTCCATCTTTCCCAACATCAGGGTCTTTTCCAGGGAGTCTTCTCTTCTCATGAGGTGGCCAAAGTGTTGGAGCCTCAGCTTCAGGATCTGTCCTTCCAGTGAGCACTCAGGGCTGATTTCCTTCAGAATGAAGAATAGGTTTGATCTTCTTGCAGTCCATGGGACTCTCAAGAGTCTCCTCCAGCACCATAATTCAAAAGCATCAATTCTGTGGTGATCAGCCTTCTTTATGGTCCAGCTCTCACTTCCATACATCACTACTGGGAAAACCATGGCTTTAACTATACGGACCTTTGTTGGCAAGGTGATGTCTCTGCTTTTTAAGATGCTGTCTAGGTTTGCCATCGCCTTTCTCCCAAGGAGCAGGCGTCTTTTAATTTTGTGGCTGCTGTCACCATCTGCAGTGATCATGGAGCCCAAGAAAGTGAAATCTCTCACTGCCTCCATTTCTTCCCCTTCTATTTGCCAGGAGGTGATGGGCCCAGTCGCCATGATCTTCGTTTTTTTGATGTTGAGCTTCAGACCATATTTTGCGCTCTCCTCTTTCACCCTCATTAAAAGGTTCTTTAATTCCTCCTCACTTTCTGCCATCAAGGTTGTGTCATCTGCATATCTGAGGTTGTTGGGGGAAAAAACAATTTAAAAGGCTATCGAAACAGTTTAAAAACAGTTTTTTTAAAAAAAGAGGTCCTCTCTGCTGAGCAGCAGTCCTCATGGGCCTGTCAGGCCCCGCTCTAGGCCAGGTGGAGAGAGGCAGGAATGGGGCCCTCAGGGACTCAGCAGAGGAGTCCTCTGGTTGAAACCCAGATATCGCCCAGTCCTACTATTGCATATCTCTGTCCAGGTGCTAAGTACTTTTATGCTGCTTTACAAATGTGTCCACCACCTAGTTGATTTGTGCAGTATATTTGCCTGTAAAATAAATATAAAGAAAGTAGTGGGGGTTATTGGGAATGTTTGATGTTTTATTGTGTTCTTTATCTGCAGGAAGCTGCCTAGAGTGGCTGGGGAAACCGAGTCAGATGGGCAGAGTACAAATAATAAAATTATGATTACTATTATTTGGTTACAAAGAACAGGAAGTAAGTGACACAGGGTGGCGTCACTAGAAAGTTATCTGTGATTAAGCCAAGAGTAAATGCAAACATGGGAAAAGTGAAAGTGAAAATTTCGCTAGCCTTTATCTGCTTTAATGTGTATTTGAGGTAAATATTTATATTTTATTAGAGAGAAATTTTGAATTGTCTTAAAACAAGCCTATCCAAGAAGCAGAGAACAGTTTACGTATTAAGGATCCATAGCTAAAGCTGAAGTTTGCGCATCCCATTTCTTGTGATCTTGTGGAATTTATCACTTCAAATTTCTAAACTGCTTCTCCTTTCCAAAAGGAAACTGGGGAGCTAACAACCATCAAACTGCTACATGTAAAAAACTGGAAGACATCAACTGAACCACAGGAAGCTATAGCTTTTAATGCATTCACTCTAAAACTTCCCTAAACTGTGTTAATGGTTTCAGAACTCACAGAGTTAAAGAGTTCTGGTGACGTCTCTTTCCTGAGGCGTGGTTAGAAACACTTAAGGGAGGGGTTTGACTCCGAGTGTTTCAGTCTGACTCTGGGACGCTATGCGAGAGGGAGAATGTGTCAGTTCTCGCCAGGTCTGAATTTATGGTGTTATTCTACATGATTAAAGGCTAAGAAGATAAGAAGGCCTTTGTGTCTGCTCTGAATTATTACACACGTGCTGCAATCCGCTTCTCACCGCTGTGTTCGCTCTGCTACCGGCAAGAGAAAGAGGCCTGAGGAGGACTTTCGCAGAGCACGGATAGCTTGCAAGCTACGCAAGGGAAGTGTGCCAGGCTCCATGTTCAGCCTCTGTTTACACTCTTGTCCGGCGTAATCCAAGAGGTTATGGATGCTTGCCAACGCTTTGAAGCATTGCAGGAACGTCCCACGTGTGGGGGAAGCCAGCAAGCTAGCTGAAAAGTTGCTGGGGCCAGCTGGAGCTCTGGAGCTGTGTCTTTGAAGCTGGAAGGAGCTCGCTGGGGAGGACCGGTCTGCCGGAGCCGGGAGGCGGAGGAAGCTACTGCCGAGACGTGAGTACGCTTAGCCCCCGGGGGAGGAGATGGCAGACGATCGTGAGTGCTGGTTTGAGGCCTATTGTTCTGGATGCAAGGAAGCCTGAGGTCGCTTGGGTAGCTCTCCAGGAAGCGTGTAAAGCTGGGGGCGGAAGCAAGGGCCGGGAGATGGCTGCATCAGGACAGGAGAGGCATGAGAGCACGGAAAGCCGGTACACAGCTGGGAAAGGCTGTGGGACCCCTGAGGGGGGCGAAGGGACTATTGCCACTGCTGCTGTTGCTGCTGGTTTAGCAGAGTCTAAAAGCTGCGTGGGTGATGCAACATGTCTGCGTGAGGAGCTTGGAGAGAGGCAAGCTCCTGGGGGCCCTTTACCCATCACTGGGGGTGCAGGAAAGCGTCCTGGGAGCCCTGGGAGCAGTGGGGGGGCGGTGAGCAGTAAAAGCTCAGAAAAGCCTCTTTTTCCAAAGGCTGCCAAGAGTTGTTTGCGTCGTGAGTCGAAGCCTGGGAAACAGGACAGAGCTAAAGGCTTCAAGGCCAGCCATCTGCTGCAGAGGGAGATACGTGCTGCAGAGCTGTCTGGGAACTCTGAGATAAGTCCAGTCTTCAGAGCAACGCCGGATGTTGCGGTTACGGACGCTGCCAAGGACAGGTGCAGCCAGGCGTTTGTTGGCATGGCAACGCTACAGAGCAATGCCAGCAGGGACACAGCTGTGAAGTGGGTGTTGGACTCAGGAGCGAGTCATCACCTGATAACGCCATCTGCTGGGGAGCTGCGGAATTGCAGAGCTGTTTCAGCTGGAATGACTGTTACATTAGCTGACGGGACAAAAAGAAAGTTTCTAAAGCAGCAAATGTCTATGTTTCTGTTTTGCAGGCGGAGCTGGAGTGCTTCATTGTACCAGGGATGAAGTGTTGCCTGTTATCGATTTCTGCTCTGGCGAAGCAGGGATACAAAATTTGTTTTGAAAATGATACCTGTTCCATTTTCAGAGGGGGGAGGCAACTTGTCAACATGGAAAGCAAGGACAATCTCTTTGTTCTGGAAACACCTCTGAAGGGTGGGGGGAATGCAGGGAAAGCACAGGCGCAGTGTGCTAGTGTTCCCAGCCATGATTCATGTGTTCATATATGGCACAAGAGAATGTCTCATGCTTGTTTGGAAGATGTTAAGAGGTTGCCAGGCTGCACCAAAGGTTGTAAAATCACGCCATGTGAGGGATCCCTAGTGTGCAGGGCATGCAGCAAGGTTCAAAGGTGCAGGTTTCCCGGGGTAAAGAGGGTAACCACAAAACCTTTTGAGTTGGTTCACACAGACCTTACAGGGCCAATGAAGTGTGAGAGTCTGGGTGGGGCCAGGTATCTGCTAACGATAGCGGATGATTTTTCTCAGAATTTATGGTCTTTCTCTCTCAGGACGCAGAGAGAAGCGGCGCAACTCATCCAGGATTGGGTTGCGGAGGTGGAACTAAGGTTCTCCACCAAGGTGCAAGAGTTCAGGAGCGACCGTGGGTCACAATTCACTGGGTCTGCTCTGAAGGAGTTCTTCAAGGAAAAGGGAATTCGTCACCAGGTGACGGGTGCAAAGTCTCCTCAAGAGAGAGGCGTGGCAGAGCACAGGAGTGAAGCACTGGCTGAAGTTGTCAGGGTTTTGCTGTGTGACTCTGGGCTGCCTCAGGGCTTTTGGAGTGAGGCTTGGAAGTTTGCCAGCTTTGTTTTTAACAGGTCCTACAATCACGATGTAGGTGACACACCGTATTTTCTGTTGCACAAGAGAAAGCCACAGGTGCATTTCTTCCGTTCGTTTGGTTCCAGGGCTTCAGTGCCAATACCAACAGCGCAACGGAAGGAGGGTGGTCCTAGGTACCAGGACATGATCTTCTGTGGGTATGATCCTGCAACAAATGGGTGGAAGTTTGCATACCCAGAGGGTGATCAGACCAAGCTGCTGGTCAGCAAGCATGCTGAGTTCTTTGAGCAGGGTGGTTGGTCACAGCCTAGGGTTGGTTCTGATTTTCTCTCAGAATGCTTGTCCGATTCTGAGGAGGAAGAAAGGGAGGAAGGAGAGGCAGAGGCGGAGCCTGTTGCTGAAGACCAGGTTGCTGATGATGGTCAAGCACAGGGGTGGGTTTCTCCACAGGTTAAGAGGGAACCCAAGAGCGAGCCTTCATCTCCTGTTAGCCAAGTGCAGGAGGCCCGAAGACGCAGCAAGTCAGAGGGGGAGTCTTCTGAGCTTGCTGGAGACACACTTGCTGACCCCAGTGGGTCAGGAGGAGCGCCCGAGGTTGTGCTCCGGCGGTCAACTCGGACCACAAAGGGGATTCCACCGGAGAGGTTTCAGGTCACCAGTGCGTGGGTTGGTTTCGCACAGTGTGATTCTAGGAGTGTGGAAGGGATTCAACAATTGCCTGGGATAGATGCCAGTGGGAGGCAAAAGGCAATGGGAGGTGAGTTGAACTCAAAGAGGTCTGTAAATAGGGGTTCACAGTTTCCCTCAGGATTCGTGACGAGAGGGGGTGTTAATGGTTTCAGAACTCACAGAGTTAAAGAGTTCTGGTGACGTCTCTTTCCTGAGGCGTGGTTAGAAACACTTAAGGGAGGGGTTTGACTCCGAGTGTTTCAGTCTGACTCTGGGACGCTATGCGAGAGGGAGAATGTGTCAGTTCTCGCCAGGTCTGAATTTATGGTGTTATTCTACATGATTAAAGGCTAAGAAGATAAGAAGGCCTTTGTGTCTGCTCTGAATTATTACACACGTGCTGCAATCCGCTTCTCACCGCTGTGTTCGCTCTGCTACCGGCAAGAGAAAGAGGCCTGAGGAGGACTTTCGCAGAGCACGGATAGCTTGCAAGCTACGCAAGGGAAGTGTGCCAGGCTCCATGTTCAGCCTCTGTTTACACTCTTGTCCGGCGTAATCCAAGAAACTGCATTTCAAAGGCCTTGAGAAATAATAATAAAAAGTGTTAACAATCTTCCTGGGTGCAACTATAGTATGAGACTGCCCAATTTCCCCTGGGAACATAGGAGGGTTGTGCATATATTCTCTTCAAGCATTGGCAGATTCCTTGTTCATTTTCTCGGTAGTGGTACCTGCCCTGTGGAACTCCCTCCCACAAGATGTTAACAAAAAAAACAACTACCAGACTTTTAGAAGATCTGAAGGCAGCCCTCTTTAGGGAAGCTTTTGATGTTTAACAGACCACTGTATTTTAATACTTTGTTGGAAGCCGCCCAGAGTGGCTGGGGAAACCCAGCCAGATGGGCGGGGTATAAATAAATAATAATAATAATAATTATTATTATTATTATTATTGCAACCACTTTGGATTACAACCATTTTGGATTACAACCACGTCAAACCCGGAACCTGTTTTGGTTTACAACCAGACCTCCAGAACGGATTATGGTTGTAAACCAAGGTACCACTGTATTGGTAGTTCTTGTATGTACAAGTATGGGTTTGTGTATGGGAGCTTCTCCCTGAGATAACTTGGGAAGGGCTGTAGCTCAGTGGTGGACCATCTGCTTTGAATTTAAACAGTCCCAGAGTCAGTTCTCACTATCTCCAGGTAGGGCTGGGTGTTGTCCTCTGTAGGAAACCCTGGAGAGCTGGTGCCAGTCAGTGCAGACAATATTGTGTTAGATGGAACACAACGATCCAACAGGAGGCAATGATGGCCACCAAATCAGATGGCTTTAAAAGAGGTTTGGGCAAATTCAAGGAGCATAATGCCGTCAATGACTACTACCTATGACAGCTATGCTCTGCCTCCATGGTTGGAGGCAATAATACTTCTGAATGCCAGTTTCTGGAAACAGCAGGAGGGGAGAGTGCAGTTGTGCTTGGGTGTTGCTTGCCAGTCTCCCACAGGCATCTGGTTGGCAACTGAGAACAGGGTGCTGGACTAGATGGGTGATTGGCCTGATATGTCAGGCTCATCTGTGTTCTTTTGTGTGGCTCGATATAAAGCAGCTTTCTATGTTGTTGAACTTTACTCAGAACATTTCTGTGTTCGTGTTTTCAAATAATTACAAATAATTATTTCTCTTTCTCTTTTTTTATTTTTGTGTTTATCTGCAGAATGGGTGCATGTCGTTGGTGCACCTCTGATGATTCAGTCATCAACCTGCTAAAAAGTTATGCTTCCTCTACATTGCCTGCAAATGAATTTGCTTCAGCCAATAATGACCTCTGTTACTGCATAGAGTGTGTGGATGAGTACCATAAAGCAAAGGATGAGTTGCCATCCTTCCATGAGGTAATTTGCTTTGATTGATAGCCCACTATATCCTGGCTGTGTTGGGGCTGGCTGATGACAGAGACAGTCATAGCAGATTTGGGCAGGCAGAAGGCCAGTAGTTATTTGATAGCTTCAGGGGTGGGTAGCTTGATTCAGCTGGTGGTAGAGGTTGGTGGGGTTGCTCACCTGAAGTCGCAGTGATGTCATCAGGTGACTCATTCCCCCCTCCCCTATGTGATGTGCAGCACTTTGAAGCCGCAACAACAACAAAATATTGGGGGTGCCAAACAAATCTCTTCCTTACCTTCCTCCCGCCTGCTGAAATCTGCTTTGGGCTGTAAAGTGGGTGGTAGCCACCCTGGTGTATGATCCTAAGAACTGGCTTAAAACAAGATCTCCAATTAAAAAAAGACAGCCCACATGACTGCCCCCTGGAGAGCTGATGGTCAAGCAGAGCAGGCAATACGTGGATAAATGGGCCAGTGATACAAAGCTGGTTTATATGTAAGAAATAGGATCTGTAAAGGTGCCCTTAGGAATGTAAGCACTGCGCAGTTCCAGCTCACTTAGAATAATAATAATAATTTATTATTTATACCCCGCCCATCTGGCTGGGTTTCCCCAGCCACTTGGGGCAGCTCCCAATCGGATATTAAAAACACAATACAGCATTAAACATTAAAAACTTCCCTAAACAGGGCTGCCTTCAGATGTCTTTTCCTTGACCTCTGATGGGAGGGCGTTCCACAGGGCAGGCACCTCTCCTGAGAAGGCCCTCTGCCTGGTTCCCTGTAACCTCACTTCTTGCAGTGAGGGAACCGCCAGAAGGCCCTTGGCGTTGGATCTCAGTGTCCGGGCTGAACGATGGGGTTGGAGACGCTCCTTCTGGACACAGAATTGACCTGCGCCTCCATGGACAGCTGTGAGTCCAAAATGACTCCCAGGCTGCACACCTGGTCCTTCAGGGGCACAGTTAACCCATTCAGGACCAGGGAGTCCCCCCCCGCCCGCCCCCCCAACAGTACTTCTGTCTTGTCAGGATTCAACCTCAATCTGTTAGCCGCCATCCATCCTCCAACCGCCTCCAGACACTCTCACAGGACCTTCACCGCCTTCACTGGTTCTGATTTAAGAGAGAGGTAAAGCTGGGTATCATCTGCATCCTGCATACACCCAGCCCAACCCCCCTGATGATCTCCCAGCGGCTTCATATAGATATAAAAAAGCACGGGGGAGAGGACGGAACCCTGAGGCACCCCACAAGTGAGAGCCCAAGGGTCTGAACATTCATGTTCATCTCCACTTTCTGGACACAGCCCAGGAGAAAGGAGCAGAACCACTGTATGACAGTGCCCCCAGCTCCCAGCCCCTCTAGACGGTCCAGAAGGATGTTATGGTCGATGGTAACAAAGGCGGCTGAGAGATCCAGCAGAACTAGGAAACAGCTCTCACCTTTGTCCCTAGCCCGCCGGAGATCATCGACCAGCGCGATCAAGGCAGTTTCAGTCCCCTGATGAGGCCTGAATCCCGATTGGAAGGGATCCAAATGGTTCGCATCCTCCAGGCGTGCTTGGAGTTGTTCAGCAACCACTCGCTCAATCACCTTGCCCAAGAATGGAAGATTTGAGACTGGGCGATAGTTGGCCATATTGACTGGGCCTAGAGATGTTTTTTTAAGAAGCAGTTTAATGACCGCCTCTTTCAGTGGGTCTGGGAAGGCTCCCTCACAGAGAGAAGCATTCACCACCCCGCAGAGCCCATCGCCCAGCCCTTCCCGGCTCGGTTTTATTAGCCAGGATGGGCAAGGATCAAGGAGTCAGGTGGTTGGTTTCACTCGTCCAAGCAGCCTGTCCACATTCTCGGAGGTAACAGATTGGAATTGATCCCATATAACATGACTAGACAGGACTCCAGCACTCTCCCGCCCTGGCCCTGCTCCCACGGTGGAGTCTACCTCCTTCCGAATCTGAGCGACTTCATCTGCAAAAAACTTTGCAAAAGCATTGCAGGAGACCTTGGGGTCCCTACCAGGCCCCGGTGACGAAGGTGGTTTCAATAGATTGCCAACCACCTGAAAGAGTCTCCTGCTGCTGTTTTCTGCAGATGCAGTAGAGGTAGTGAAGAAGGTCCTTTTCGCCGTCGCCACTTGGCAGGCTTGACGTTGAGCTCTAACCTGTGTCCGATCCGATTCAGAATGAGTTTTCCGCCACCGGCGCTCTAGCCATCTCAACGATTGTTTCACTGCCCTCAGATCCGGGGAAAACCACAGGGCTGTCTGGGCTCCATGCAATCGGAGAGGGCGCTTTGGAGCCAGGCAGTCAATAGCCCTGGTTAACTCCGGATTCCAACGGGAATCAGCTGAAAGGCCATCAACATGGGATAAAACATCCCCTACCACTCACTGGAAGCCATTTGGATCCATTAAGTGGTGGGGGCGGACCATCCAAATTGGTCCCACCTCCCTGCAGAGGGGAAGGGTCGCGGAGAAGTCCAGTTGCACCAGGAAGTGATCTGACCATTGGCACAGAATAAAAGTGTGGTGTAGCTTTTTCTGGGGGTGATGCACTTGCTCACTTAAACTTAATGGAGGGGAAAACACAGGGATTTGGACCAGGGAACAGCAATGTGAAAGGAGGGCAGGGATCTGTGAGTGGACAGAAATCTTCCTGTAAGACCTATTGCAGTCGTTAAGAGTCGTCAACAGGCTCATCTCAGCTATCTGCCAATCACCCATTCCCACCACCCTTCTGAGTAATACCCCTCCCCACCTTCTCACTATATAGAAGGATCTGGCAACTTCTGTTTCAGTGTATCTGAAGAAGTGTGCTTGCACACGAAAGCTCATACCAAGAACTAACTTAGTTGGTCTTTAAGGTGCTACTGGAAGGAATTTTTTTGTTTTGACTATGGCAGACCAACACGGCTACCTATCTGTAACTGGACAGAAATCTGTTAATGTTAATACATAACATAGCATACATTTAATATTGTTTCAGTTGTGTGTCACAAGCACATTAGCTATATAGCTTGCTGGGTTCTAGCCAACAATGTTTTCCAGGTAGACCCATTGAAATATATATCTGCCTAAATTAGTCATGCCCATTAATCTAAATCGGACTTCAGTTCAGAGAACACTAGATACAATCAACTGCATTTTTTTAAAGTTGCACTCATAAGCTGGCTGCAGCAATTATGAAAGTACCGTATTTTTCGCCCCATAGGACGCACCGCCCTATAGGACGCACCTAGTTTTTTTTTGGGGGGGGGGGAAAATAAAGGAAAAAAAAATATTTCCCCCCCAGGCACGGGGCTGGCGCGGGGGAAGCCCGAGCTTCCCCCGACCCCAGCCCCCAGAAGAGCCTGCTATCCGCAAGCCTAGGGAGCCACGCCGGTCTACCCAGGCTTGCGGACAGCTATGCGAAGCCCGGGCGTGCTGAGGCTTCCTAATGCAGGCAGCTCTGCCAAGCCGCGCCGGGCTCTGGAGGGTCGCGCAGAGCTGCGCGGACCCCGGGAGGGCAGGCAGCTCTGCGCGACCCTCTGGA
The DNA here is from genome assembly GCF_964106645.2 of Podarcis pityusensis. NCBI lineage: Eukaryota > Metazoa > Chordata > Lepidosauria > Squamata > Lacertidae > Podarcis > Podarcis pityusensis. The sequence continues at coordinate 3,773,148 of NC_138045.1, forward strand.
GGCCGGCGCGGCTTGGCGCCGGGCTCCGGAGAGTCGCGCAGAGCTTCCTGAAGCCTGGAGAGCGAGAGCCTCTCGCTCTCCAGGCTTCAGCGAAAGCCTGTATTCGCCCCATAGGACGCACCCACATTTCCCCTTCATTTTTGGAGTGGAAAAAGTGCGTCCTATAGGGCGAAAAATACAGTAAATTTTCTGCATTTAACTCACTTTGTAAATAAGTCTTTCCTTGTGTGAAAAATAAAATTGCCTGCAAGTCCTTTTCTTCCCCTTGCAACCCTAATGTTTCTCTGTCTCTGTCTGTCTGTCTGTCTCTCTCTCTCTCCCTCTCCTTAAAAAGAAACGCCTGAGTTCCTCTTTGCTTTGAAAACAGCTCAAATTAACTGTTGCTGTTTAGACTTTCAAGTGGGAGCAGCTGCTTAGTTTTGTTTTGTCTCAGTCACCCTTGGTGTAACTCAAAATCTGAATTGCACGAAGCATGATCTAACTAATTAAGTCTGCTTAAGTGTACTATACAAAAAGCTATTACCAGCTGCAAACTTTGGAGGAGTTTTTTCACCATGCCCAGCTTTTTCCTCTCCTCTGTCTCATTCTTCTGGCATACACATTTTAATACTTATCTAACCCTGAAAAAGAGTTCCGGGGAGTGCCAAGACTTGCTGACTACATTCTGACATTTCAGCTTCTTCTAACAACAAGAAAAAAACTAATTAAAGTTGTAATGAATATAAGAAGAGCCTGATGAATCAAGCCAAAGGGGGCCCACCTAGTCCAACATCCTGTTCTCACAGTTAGTTGTGTGAAACCCATCAGCAGGACCCGAGCACAAGAGCCCCCTACCAGTGGCGGAGCGGAGAGCAGGCGGGGGTGGGGCTGGCATGCGCCACCCGCAGCGGTGTGGTACGGCCAGTGCAGGCGGGGGGGGGGCAGGTGCGATGGCACCCTGCCGGGATCGCGCTGCCGGGGGCGGTGCGCTCCCCCCCCACTCCTCGTCCTCCACCAGTGCCCCCTACCCTCCTGTAGTTTCCAGCAACTGGTATTCAGAAGCATTACTTCCTCCCAACTGTGGAGACAGATCATAGTCATCATGGCTAGGAGCCATTGATAGCCTTCTCCATGAATTTATCTAATCCTTCTTTTAAAGTCATCCAGGTTGGTGGCAACCACTGCCTCCTGTGAGAGCAAGTTCAATAGTTTAACTATGTGCTGCATGAAGAAGACCTTTCTTTTATTTGTCCTAAATCTTCAAGCATTCAGCTTCATTGGAAGTCCATGAATTCTAGTGTTATCAGAGAGGTAGGAAAACTTTTTTCCATGTCATGCAAACATTTATAAACTCCTACCATGTCACCCCTTACTCGCCTTTTCTTTAAACCAAGAAGTCCCAAACATTGCAACCTTTCTTCATAGGGGAGTCACTCTATTCTTTTCATCATTTTGGTGGCCCTTTTCTGAAGGTTTCCAAACTTTACAATATCATTTTTGAGGTGAAGCAACCAGAGCTGTGCACAGTACAGTGGTACCTTGGTTTAAGAACAGCTTAATTTATGAACAGCTTGATTAAGAATGCTGCAAACCCAGAAGTAGGTGTTTTGGTTTGTGAACTTTGCTTTGGAAGTAGAACATGTTCCGCTTCCTGTTGAGTGTAAATTGAGTCCCCTGCTGCTATGGGAAAGCATGCCTTGGTTTAAGAACGGACTTCCGGAACGGATTAAGTTCGTAAACCAGGGTACCACTGTATTCGGAATGTGGTTGCTCCATAGATTTGTATTGGTGTGCTTGGAATTTTTTTTTCTCTTAATGGACTAACGCTATGCCCTTGTTATTTTAACAATTTTCAAAGAGGTAGCCATGTTACTCTGTTGCAGCCTAAGCAACTAATTTCTTGGTCTTTAGGTGCCACTGGGCTTTCTGGGTTACTGCAGTTTTCTGTTTTTCTTTTGTCTGCCACCTCTTTGCCTTTCTGTTGTATTGCTTCCTTTCCTGTTTGGTTTAATGCTTAAGCGTCTTTTCAGTATTTTGTCTGGCCAGTTAGCCTGACTCATAAAACAGTTTGTTCTTCTTTGCCTGGATCTTCCAGGATCTTGGCTATATATCTTTTCTAAAACCTTGCACAGTTATTGAGAGTCCAAACGTGTGTTTGAAGACTGTGATTGAATTACAAGATGACCAGGGATATGTTTGTGTGGCTGCTGAATAGACTCCATGTAAGTAAAGTACACACCACCATTTGCCAGTGCTGAGCTCCATTCTGTCTTGACCCTTCCATTTGCAGCATTTTTGTGTTGGCACAGCTTTTAAATTTCATGTCTTATTTAAAAATGTCTTCTCTGCCTTTGAAATTGTTACAAAGGAAGCTGTCTTGTAGATAATTAGACCACTGGTCAATATAGCTCAGTATTGAGAGTCTCTCCCAGCCCTGCCTGGAGATGCCTGGGATTGAACCTGGGACCTTGTGCATGCAAATCAGGTGCTCTGAGCTGCAGCCCTTCCCCTTACAGCCCCTGCTGGGAATCTGAGGTGAGAGACCCACATAGCCCATAGTTGCCCCCAGTTCCAGTCACCACCACACAGAGGCAGCTGAAGGTCCAAAAAGTTTACTGATGCAGACGACATTACAGTTCTGGACAGTGCTATATACATACAGCTTGTAGGCTTTCCAGATACTATTGATGTCTAGCAACTTTAACCTGTTGCAGGATCTTAGCCAGACCCAGTTGAATATAGCAGAGCATATGCAGACTTCCAGAAGCAATCAGTTGCAGGCAGGTAGGATCCTCTTCATGGATCACTGCCTTGCCGTGGCGAAGGGGCTTGAATAACTCAGAGAAGCTATGAGCTATGCTGTGCAAGGCCACCCAAGATGGACAGGTCATAGTGGAGAGGTTTGACCAAACGTGATCCACCTGGAGCAGGAACCGGCAAGCCACTCCAGTATCCCTGCCAAGAAAACTTCATGGACAAAGACAACAGGCACATAAAAGTTATGATGCTGGAAGATGAGCGCCTCAGGTCGGAAGGCGTCCAACATGCTACTGAGGAAGAGCGGAGGACAAGTACAAGTAGATTCAGAGCTGATGAAGCGGCTGGGCCAAAGCCGAAAGGACGCTCAGTTGCGGATATGCCTGGAAGCGAAAGGAAAGTCCAATGCTGTAAAGAAAAATATTGTATAGGAATCTGGAATGTAAGAACCATGAACCAGGGTAAGTTGGATGTGGTCAAAAATGAGATGGCAAGAATAAATATTGACATCCTGGGCATCAGTGAACTAAAATGGACGGGAATGGGCGAATTCAGTTCGGATGACCATCATATCTACTACTGTGGGCAAGAATCCCGTAAAAGAAATGGAGTGGCCCTCATAGTCAACAAAAGAGTGGCAAAAGCTGTACTGGGATGCAATCTCAAAAATGATAGAATGATCTCGATACGAATCCAAGGCAGACCTTTTAACATCACAGTAATCCAAGTTTATGCACCAACCACTGGTGCTGAAGAAACTGAAATTGAGCAATTCTATGAAGACTTACAACACCTTATAGAAGTGACACCAAAGAAGGATGTTCTTCTCATTATAGGGGATTGGAATGCTAAAGTAGGGAATCAAGAGATAAAAGGAACAACTGGCAAGTTTGGCCTTGGAGATCAAAACGAAGCAGGGCAAAGGCTAATAGAGTTCTGTCAAGAGAACAAGCTGGTCATCACAAACACACTTTTCCAACAACACAAGAGACGACTCTACACATGGACATCACCAGATGGGCAGCATCGAAACCAGATTGATTATATTCTCTGCAGCCAAAGATGGAGAAGCTCTATACAGTCAGCAAAAACAAGACCTGGAGCTGACTGTGGCTCAGATCATCAGCTTCTTATAGCAAAATTCAAGCTTAAACTGAAGAAAGTAGGAAAAACCACTGGGCCGGTAAGATACAATCTAAGTCAAATCCCTTATGAATACACAGTGGAAGTGAGGAACAGGTTTAAAGATTTAGATTTGGTGGACAGAGCGCCTGAAGAACTATGGATGGAGGCTCGTAACATTATACAGGAGGCAGCAAGGAAAACCATCCCAATGAAAAGGAAATGCAAGAAAGCAAAGTGGCTGTCCAACAAGGCCTTACAAATAGAGGGAGAGAGAAGGCAAGCAAAATGCGAGGGAGATAGTGAAAGATACAGGAAATTGAATGCAGATTTCCAAAAAATAGCAAGGAGAGACAAGAGGGCCTTCTTAAACAAGCAATGCAAAGAAATAGAGGAAAGCAATAGAATGGGAAGAAGCAGAGATCTGTTCAAGAAAATTGGAGATATGAAAGGAACATTTCGTACAAAGATTACCATAATAAAAGACAAAAGTGGAAAGGACCTAACAGAAGCAGAAGACATCAAGAAGAGGTGGCAAGAATACACGGAGGAATTATACCACAAAGATATGGATGTCTCGTACACCCCAGGTAGTGTGGTTGCTGACCTTGAGCCAGACAGCCTATGGCAAGTTCTTAAAGAACTGGGAGTGCCTCATCTGTCTCCTGAGAAATCTCTATGTGGGACAAGAAGCTACAGTTAGAACTGGATATGGAACAACTGATTGGTTCAAAATTGGGAAAGGAGTACGACAAGGCTGTACATGGTCTCCCTGCTTATTTAACTTATATGCAGAATTCATCATGCGAAAGGCTGGGCTGGATGAGATTGCCGGAAGAAATATCAACAACCTCAGATATCAGGTTACATACGCTTCAGGTTACTGACTCCGCTAACCCAGAAATAGTGCTTCAGGTTAAGAACTTTGCTTCAGGATGAGAACAGAAATTGTGCTTCGGCAGTGCGGCGGCAGCAGGAGGCCCCATTAGCTAAAGTGGTGCTTCAGGTTAAGACCAGTTTCAGGTTAAGAACGGACCTCTGGAACGAATTAAGTACTTAACCCGAGGTACCACTGTACAAGGCTAAGATGCTTCCTTTCTCCCAACAGCTTCACGGGCCCAGAGTGTTCCTGATAAGCATCACCAGTCTCCTCCTCAAAATACCCAAACAGAGAGACAGTCTTTAGACAGTCAGGGATTTGAGGTTAGAGTAGGAAAAGGTTTTTGGTTGCTGCACTTCTGCATTGTTACTTGATTTAACTTTTGGCCCAGTATTTAGTTCTAGTTTTTCTGGTATACTGCTGCATTATTTCCTCTTTCTAGTCCCAGCTTTTGCCTTCTCTTTGAGAGAAGATAGAATTTAATGATTTCAAACACCCATCCCTTCATTATTTTGTTGTTCAGTCTAACTTTTGAGCTGCCATCCTGTGTTGGGGATTGGCTTAGGAACAGTTGTCTTTCATTTTTTTTTCAGTCTCTCTTTTCTCATTACAGAAGTCAGGTTAATTTTGTTTTTTGATTTCATATTGTTTCCTTTGTTCTCTGGTGATGCTCAGACAAAACTATTTTCACTTTTAAAGCTATTTTTTACTCTAATGTATTAACTGGATTAATTTTCCCTGGGCTTCCTTTGCTGGGTTGATTTAAACTTCTGCTTTGAATAGTTAGCTGTTTTTCTTTTTCTCCCTTTGGAAACCTAATATACTTTTAGGGGGGTGGTGGAGGAGGAAGGCCAGGAGCAGAATTGTCTCAGCAATAACTAATTTTGCCTGCTCTAATCAATGCATGTCACCATATGCTTTAATACAGTTTTATTTCACATTTAATTCACAGGCTAATTATTGTACTCTTCTTTTCTGTGAAGATGCTGTTCCTTAATTTTTCTTACCCCTAAATTTCATTGGGCTGTAGCCAATGTTAGTCCCACTCAGAGTAAACCCATTGAACTTTATGAACATGACTGGTGTACATTAATTTAAATGTGTCTACTCTGAGTAGAGTGAAGTCAAGTGGGCCTTAGAAAGCACTGCAAATAACAAGGCCAGTGGAAGTGATGGTATTCCAGCTGAACTATTTAACTTTTTAAATGATGATGCTGTTAAGGTGCTACACTCAATATGCCAGCAAGTTTGGAAAACTCATCAGTGACCAGAGGATTGGAGAAGATCAGTCTACATCCCAATCCCCAAGAAGGGCAGTGTCAAAGAATGCTCTAACTACCGCACAATTGCACTCATTTCACACGCTAGCAAGGTTATGCTTAAAATTCTACAAGGTAGGCTCAAGCAGTATGTGGACCGAGAACTCCCAGAAGTGCAAGCTGGATTTCGAAGGGGCAGAGGAACCAGAGACCAAATTGCAAACCTGCGCTGGATTATGGAGAAAGCTAGAGAGTTCCAGAAAGACATCTACTTCTGCTTCATTGACTATGCAAAAGCCTTTGACTGTGTTGACCACAGCAAACTATGGCAAGTTCTTAAAGAAATGGGAGTGCCTGATCACCTCATCTGTCTGCTGAGAAATCTCTATGTGGGACAAGAAGCTACAGTTAGATCTGGATATGGAACAACTGATTGGTTCAAAATTGGGAAAGGAGTACGACAAGGCTGTATATTGTCTCCCTGCTTATTTAACTTATATGCAGAATTCATCATGCGAAAGGCTGGGCTGGATGAGATTGCCGGAAGAAATATCAACAACCTCAGATATGCAGATGACACAACCTTGATGGCAGAAAGTGAGGAGGAATTAAAGAACCTTTTATTGAGGGTAAAAGAGGAGAGCGCAAAACATGGTCTGAAACTCAACATCCAAAAAACGAAGATCATGGCCACTGGTCCCATCACCTCCTGGCAAATAGAAGGGGAAGAAATGGAGGCAGTGAGAGATTTTACTTTCTTGGGCTCCATCACTGCAGATGGTGACAGCAGCCACAAAATTAAAAGACGCCTGGATACAACCTAATTATGCATAATGTACTTTTGCTTTCTTTTATCCTATATAATTCCTTGTGAGTTATACTTCTATAGCCAAGAAGCTTGAATGCAGTCATTTTTTATCTGTTGTGGTGTATATTTATATATATATATATGAAATAAATGATTCTGATTTATTCCTTCTTAAAACTGACGTGTTCTCTCTGGTTGTTGCCACTTGACCATTTAAGGCTTTTGAACAGAGATCTTCCTCAGTCTGCATCTCTATTGGAATAGCTTTTAGATAGTTTAATTATTTTATCACTTGTGTGTTTGGTGCCCTGGGTTCCTTTTGGGAGGAAGAGGGGGATATAAATTTAATAAATAATAATCTACAGATTCTGTTGTTTTCAGCTGGTGTCTTAGGACAGCAGAGTCAGTTGCTCTCTCTGTTCTAGAATTTTATAGGGTTCTCCCCCCCCCCCCCCATTGCAGATCCTGTGCAAGCTTGAAATCACTCGCCTTATTACCCACTTTGAGAAATCAATGCAGGAGGAAGATGACAGTGACCTCTTCATTGTAGACAAAGATGGGGAAACGCAACTGTGCCATTATACGGATTCCAACTTTGAGGAGAACCTCAGAGTGCCATTGTTGGAAATGCTGAAGTACCCCTACCTGTTACTTCATGAACGTCTCAGTGAGTATCTGGTGGCACCTGAACATGATCCAGTTCTCCCCCTGCATTAGTGGTTCAATAAAAGCAGCTATGGAAAGTCTTCTCAGAATACAGCTGGAGGTGATACGTTGACTGGGATTTGTTTTTTTGTTTTACTATCCCCCCCCCCCCCAAAAAAAAACCTATTACAAAAGGAGTATTATTTTTATTTATAGAATATATATTCTGCTGCTCATCTAGGGTTGTCACCTTTGGTTGGGCAAAATATGGGACTGGGCGGGGGGGGGGGGGCTAAAATTACTTTACCTGATGCAGAATGAAATGACTTCAAAGCAATCAATCAATGTTATTACGGCAAACAGCCAGCATACTAAACCAGAATTTCTGCATAATTCTCTACATAAGCAATAAAAATGTTAAATATGGGGTTTAACAATCAATATACTAATTGAATGTACTTAAAATGTGTGTTTAGAGGAATAAAATACCATAAAAGTTTAAAAGAATAGGAGTTTTAACTAAGAACTGTAGCAGTATATAACATTTTATGCAGCTGTGTAATCTTTTGCTTTCTTTGACTTATGGCTATTGCATAAAATCTAGCTACATTTCCAATGCTGGTCATACTCATAGGGAAGACCCAATGAAATTTATAGAGCTAAGTTAGCAATACACATTAATTTCAATGACTCATATCCTCCACACATGCTGAATTTCTGCCTGTCAGATGAATGGTAAATGTAGAACCCCAGCCAAAGAAAGAAAGAGAGCAACAAATTCTGTTTCTCTTCCTAACAGAGCTTTGCCTCCACCGTCCCTTTCTATATAGCTGCTAATGCCAATTCATTCACACACACACACACACACACACACACACACATATGCCTCATAGTCAGACAAGTTCATCCAACCACTAGGGTTACATCTTTTCTTGTCACATATTTGTTAAAAAGCTTTCATGTGTTATCTATAGGCATTCATAGAATCATAGAAATGTAGAGTTGGAAGGGACCCTGAGCGTCATTTAGTGCTATACCACTGTTCTTCCTCAGCTAGCAAAATGTACAGTGGTACCTCGGGTTAAGAACTTAATTCGTTCTGGAGGTCTCTTCTTAACCTGAAACTGTTCTTAACCTGAAGCACTACTTTAGCTACTTTACTGCCACTGCGCCGCCGGCATGCGATTTCTGTTCTTATCCTGAAGTAAAGTTCTTAACCCGAGGTACTAATAATATAATAATAATAACTTATTATTTATACCCCGCCCATCTGGATGAGTTTCCCCAGCCACTCTGGGCGGCTTCCAATCAAGTGTTAAAAACAATACAGCATTAACTATTAAAAACTTCCCTAAACAGGGCTGCCTTCAGATCTCTTTTAAAGAGAAGATAGCTGCTTATTTCCTTCACATCTGAAGGGAGGGCGTTCCACAGGGCGGGCGCCAATACCGAAAAGGCCCTCTATTTGGTTCCCTGTAACCTCACTTCTCGCAATGAGGGAACCGCCAGAAGGCCCTCGGCGCTGGATCTCAGTGTCCGGGCTGAACGATGGGGGTGGAGACGCTCCTTCAGGTATACTGGACCAAGGCCGTTTAAGGCTTTAAAGGTCAGCAACAACTCTTTGAATTGTGCTTGGAAGCGTACTGGGAGCCAATGCAGATCTCTCAGGACCGGTGTTAGGTGGTCCCGGCGGCCACTCCCAGTCACCAGTCTAGCTGCCGCATTCTGGATTAATTGCAGTTTCCGGGTCACCTTCAAAGGTAGCCCCACGTAGAGCGCATTGCAGTAGTCCAAGCGGGAGATAACCAGAGCATGCACCACTCTGGCGAGACAGTCCGCGGGCAGGTAGGGTCTCAGCCTGCATACCAGGTGGAGCTGGTAGACAGCCGCCCTGGACACAGAATTAACCTGCACCTCCATGGACAGCTGTGAGTCCAAAATGACTCCCAGGCTGCGCCCCTGGTCCTTCAGGGGCACAGTTACCCCATTCAGGACCAGGGAGTCCCCCCCACCCGCCCCCCCAAACAGTACTTCTGTCTTGTCAGGATTCAACCTCAATCTGTTAGCCGCCATCCATCCTCCAACCGCCTCCAGGCACTCACACAGGACCTTCACCGCCTTCACTGGTTCTGATTTAAAAGAGAGGTAGAGCTCGGTATTAGTAGAGCTGGGTACTATTTCTGGGTTAGCGGAGTCTGTAACCTGAAGCGTCTGTAACCTGAAGCTTCTGTAACCCGAGGTACCACTGTATTGGGCAAACCAAGTCCTGCCTATTTAAACAGACAGGAATAGCTTCCCTAAGCAGGTCACCATTTGGAGTTTCACCATTTGTCTAGAGGAAAGTAACTCAGTTCTAGCGATTCTGCCAGTCTCTGCTTCCTCTTCCTCCATTTGTAATCTAAGGGGTAGCAAGGTTGGTCTGCAATACAGGGGTATAAGAAGTGTTGAAAAAAATGATGACTTTTTAAAAATCCCACAACCAGTTCTAACAATTGTAGGTGACATGTGCCATCATAAAATATGCATTTAGTTCTGTGTGTGAGAAGGGCGGGGGGAAGCATCTTTCAAAAACAATTAATTGGCAGGATTAATAGAGGATACCAGGATTAACAGAAGACATCAGTGATCACTTGTATTCACACAGACCAGAGCTGCTGCTTTTGGGACAAAACACTAATAATAAAAAGGTAGTGGATCAAAACCAAGAAAGCCCCCTTCCCCAAATGCCTGACCATGTGATTCATTTTGCAAACAAAACAAAGCTAAGCTAAACACACTCCTTTCTGAACTTCATGAAACGGCGAGTCAGGTATCTCCCTTAAGACGCTTTATAGGATAAAACCATCTACATAGTGACTGTTCCTGTTCTATGATTCTTTGAGGATGACTTTCATCTTATGCAGGGATCATTTGCCTTCATATTATGGTGGTTCCAACAGCCCTAACATTTGGCGTTCTCTTTTTTAAATTGTTAGGTGAGCTGTGTGTGGAGGCTCTTTGTAAAATGGAGGAAATCAACTGCTCCTACCAGGTGGCTGGGAAACACCCTGGGATCTATCTGCTCATGGTACATCCTAATGAAGTGGTGAGCTGCTTTAATTTCCTTTTTCCGGTTATTCTTTTCTTCCTTTTCAGTTTTGCTACGTAGGATTAAGCTGTCCTAAACAGATGACAGATGAAATAGATCCTCCTTGACACAGTGCACAGTTAAACTATGGAACTTGCTCCCACACACTGGCATGTGGTCAATGGACATGGGGGACTAGGCTAGTCCCCTTAATCAGAGGTTTTCAACATGTGTGCCTTCATAGTCTGAAGCAATAATGCTTCTGATTGCCAGTTGCTGGAAACCACAGGAACGTGGATGCTCTTGTGCTTGGGTCCTGCTTGTGGGTTTCCCACTGGGGCATCAGGCTGGACACTCTGAGAAGAGGTTATAACAACAACAACAGCAACAACAACAACAACAACAACAACAACAACAACAACTATTTATTTATTTATTTATTCATTCATTCATTCATTCATTCCCCACCCATCTGGCTGGGTTTCCCCAGCCACTCGGGACGGGTCCCAACAGAATATTGAAAACACGATAAAACATCAAACATTAAAAACTTCCCTAAACAGGGGTGCCTTCAGATGTCTTCTAAAAGTCAGATAGTTGTTTATTTCCTTGACATTTGATGGGAGGGCATTCCACAGGGTGGGCACCACCACTGAGAAGGCCCTCTGCCTGGTTCCCTGTAACCTCACTTCTCGCAAGGAGGGAACCGCCAGAAGGCCCTCGGAGCTGGACCTCAGTGTCCGGGCTGAAAGATGGGGGTGGAGACGCTCCTTCAGGTATACTGGACCAAGGCCGTTTAGGGCTTTAAAGGTCAGCAACAACTCTTCGAATTGTGCTCGGGAACATTCTGGGAGCCAATGTAGGTCTTTCAGGACCAGTGTTATTTGGTCTCGGCGGCCACTCCCAGTCACCAGTCTAGCTGCTGCATTCTGGATTTGTTGTAGTTTCCGGGTCACCATCAAAGGTAGCCCCACATAGAGCATATTGCAGTAGTCCAAGCAGGAGATAACTAGAGCATGCATCACTCTTGCAAGACAGTCCACGGGCAGGTAGGGTCTCAGCCTGCATACCAGATGGAGCTGGTAGGCAGCTGCCCTGGACACAGAAATGACCTGCGCCTCCATGGACAGTTGTGAGTCCAAAATGACTCCCAGGCTGTGCCCCTGGTCCTGCAGGGGCACAGTTGCCCCATTCAGGACCAGGGAGTCCTCCACACCCACCCACCCCCTGTCCCCACAAAACAGTATTTCTGTCTTGTCAGGATTCAACCTCAATCTGTTAGCCGCCACCCATCCTGCAACCGCCTCCAGACACTCACACAGGACCTTCACTGCCTTCACTGGTTCTGATTTGAGAGAGGTAGAGCTAGGTAACATTTGCATACTGATGAACACATAGCCCAAACCCCCTGATGATCTCTCCCAGAGGCGTCATATAGATGTTAAAAAACATGGGGGAGAGGACAGAGCCCTGAGGCACCCCACAAGTGAGAGCCCAAGTTTCTGAACACTCATCCCCCAACACCACTTTCTGGACACGGGCCAGGAGGAAGGAGCAGAACCACTGTATAACAGTGCTCCCAGCTCCCAGCCCCTCTAGATGGCCCAGAAGAATGTCTTGGTTGATGGTATCAAAGTTTGCCCTGCGCCTTTGGGGGAAGCAGCCAGTGCCTGCCCGCCCACCCTGAACCCATCTCAGGGTGGTAGATTACTGCCAGTTTTTTATATTGGATCGTAGATCACAGCCTACTTGAAGATAGACATGCCTGCCCTAGGATAACCAAACTAGGTGTCTCCAGGAGAACATCTGCTATGACTTGAAGCAGCTTGGGCAGGGAATCCTTGGTGCAGCGGGGAAGTCGGTACACCAAAAGAAATCCTGTACTGCCCCTATTGCCCAACTTCCAGAACATGCACTCAGTAAACTGGGTCTTCCCAATAGGACGCCCGGTGTACACTAATGACTTCCTAAAAATCACTGCAACCCCCCCTCCCCACCCATATGACCTGGGTTGCTGTGGGTAAGAGAAACCTGGTGGACAAGCAGCGAGAAGGACAGGCCCATCTGCTTCATCCAACCAAGTCAGGTTACACATGCCAGGTCAAGTCCTCCATACTGGAGTAGATAGATGGGCCTGTTAGAACACGCTTCCTGCAAAAGGATGGTTGCTTCAAGATTGCATTACTACAATGCACTCTGTGTGACATTCCTTGCGCTTGATCCAGAAGCTGCAGTTAGTGCAGAATGGTGCATCATGGTTGCTGACAGGAATGAGACCGTGTCAGCATATAACACCTATGCTCACATACCTGCACTGGTTGCCCATTTGGTATATAAAACACTGAACAGCTTGCAACCAGTTTACTTGAGAGATGGCCTTACCCCATATATGCCCATTTGACTGCTTCAGTCTGCAGAACTGACACCGATACAGGTGTCACATAATACTCGTTCTGCCGTTGAAGGAAATCAATCTTTTAGCATGGCAGCACCTACACTTTGGGGCTCCCTGCCTACTAACATTACTGTACTCTTTTCAGCACCTGCTAAAAGCCAAGAAGAACACCATTCCAAAAATGAGTTTGACGATTCCCTTGCCTTTGATGAAAAGAGACACTTAAACTCTTTTTTAGCCCTCCCTTACCAGTCACAGGAAGAAATCATTAGCAGAACGACTTCCTTACAATACACCCTTATTCACTTTTGGCCTCCAGAGAAAGCTAATACAATCACGGATCAAATTATGGAAATAATGTCTAACCAACACAGAGGTAAACAAAGGGAAGAGGTGGAGAACCCCCCCCCCAATAAACAAAGATAATCAAATTGATAAGGAACACCCTCCTATCAGAGAGTATAACTATGCTGTCCCTTCAAGTTATTCTATAACCTCTATTGAATGGCTCCAAAGAAGATTTCTTAATCTGGAAGAATTAGCTCTCCCTGACCTGAAATCAACCACCCAAATTCTAACTACTAAAAAGGAGTTCTCTAACCCTTTGATAGGAGGCGGGTCTGTGTTTGTGGACAAAGTTGGGGAATCAAATCAAATTGTAGAACTGGATTGATATAATGATTCTTGTAATGAACAGTTCAATAGAGTTTTCAGCACCCAGTGCCACACAAACCTGGGGGGGGGACACACACACACATGAAGTTCAAGCCTTGTCTGACTATGAAGTTATAACTCCAATAAGGAATTCAGCAGGCCAGCCGCACAATCAACCTGTCCTCAACAATACATGCAAGGTCTTATCATGGAATGTGGCAGGATGGTCCCCCAAGTTAGAAGATATGAATTTTAAAGAATTCTGCATAAATTTTGATATTCTCTGCCTACAAGAAACTTAATAAAAACATTCCTTCCAGTAGCACCTTAGAGACTAACTAAGTTAGTTATTGGTATGAGCTTTCGTGTGCATGCACACTTCTTCAGAACATTATCTGTTGCTGGAATTCAGAAGCTGACAAAGACTTGACCAGCAATGAACTTTTTATTGCTTCACACACAGAGATAGCCAGACACACTCCACATTAGTAAGTTGCAGGATTGAGTTTCCGACTTCTCCTTCCCTCATTTAAGCCTCCCTCCCGGCAGCCTTCTGTGACTCAGCTCTAAATTGCTTTGCCCTTTTCTCTGCTGTACCCTCTCAAGCTCTGAAGGGAAGAGGGAAAGGGGCTGGAACAGAACTGTCTTGCAGAGCAGGAGACGTAGCCCTGTCAGAGTCTGTGCCCACACTGAGCCAATGTCAGGAACTGGCTAGATAAGTAGTGGTGGCAGCCAGTTAACCAGGAGGGACCAGGGAGTGACACTGGGGAAGAAGAGGATTTTGAGCCTGGTTCAGACTGGTGGGACATGGAAGAGCTATCCACGGAGGGAACTAGCAAGGAAGCATCAGAGCTGGAGAGTTTTGGGGAGGGGAGTCCTCTGATTTCCAGCAACAGACGGCGGCCAGCGCCTTCGCCAAAGACAATTTGGCTGCGCCGAGGGAGTGAAGCACCAGGATGGAGCTTTTTTCAGAGAAAGATGGCCAAGTTCTACGTCAGTGCCACGACAGCTCACTGGCGGGCCGCTTCGGACAGCATAAAACCTTGTATCACTTGATGCGGCAGGTTTTGGTTTTTTAAAAATCCTTTTTATTGGTTTTCCAATAAAAACAGCCAATCAACATATCCGGATCATAATCCAATTAAAAATAATAAACTAACATTTTAAAAAATGACCGATTATAGTCCAAATTGTAATTATTAATTTCCCCGGGCTCTCCATAGTCTGGACCTTTGAAGCATATCTCCAAATCTTTGTTCCTGCCTCTTCTCGTTGTTTCATATTTTCTGCCTTCTGATCTTAACGCTTTAAAGTTCTCTGTCCCTGGCTCTGCGATTCTCAGTCATGTCAGAATTCATATATCCTTTCATCTGTCGGATACAGCTTTATTTGTGTATATATATATTTTCCCCCTTCATGGATCACTGCCTTGCCGTGGTGAAGGGGTTTGAATAACTCAGAGAAGCTATGAGCTATGCCGTGCAAGGCCACCCAAGATGAACAGGTCATAGTGGACAGGTTTGACCAAACGTGATCCACCTGGAGCAGGAACCGGCAAGCCACTCCAGTATCCCTGCCAAGAAAACTTCATGGACAAAGACAACAGGCACATAAAAGTTATGATGCTGGAAGATGAGCCCCTCAGGTCGGAAGGCGTCCAACATGCTACTGAGGAAGAGCGGAGGACAAGTACAAGTAGATTCAGAGCTGATGAAGCAGCTGGGCCAAAGCCAAAAGGACGCTCAGTTGCGGATATGCCTGGAAGCGAAAGGAAAGTCCAATGCTGTAAAGAAAAATATTGTATAGGAATCTGGAATGTAAGAACCATGAACCAGGGTAAGTTGGATGTGGTCAAAAATGAGATGGCAAGATACTGACATCCTGGGCATCAGTGAACTAAAAAGGACGGGAATGGGCGAATTCAGTTCGGATGACCATCATATCTACTACTGTGGGCAAGAATCCCGTAAAAGAAATGGAGTGGCCCTCATAGTCAACAAAAGAGTGGCAAAAGCTGTACTGGGATGCAATCTCAAAAATGATAGAATGATCTCGATACGAATCCAAGGCAGACCTTTTAACATCACAGTAATCCAAGTTTATGCACCAACTACTGGTGCTGAAGAAACTGAAATTGAGCAATTCTATGAAGACTTACAACACCTTATAGAAGTGACACCAAAGAAGGATGTTCTTCTCATTATAGGGGATTGGAATGCTAAAGTAGGGAATCAAGAGATAAAAGGAACAACTGGCAAGTTTGGCCTTGGAGATCAAAACGAAGCAGGGCAAAGGCTAATAGAGTTCTGCCAAGAGAACAAGCTGGTCATCACAAACAAGCTTTTCCAACAACACAAGAGACGACTCTACACGTGGACATCACCAGATGGGCAGCATCGAAACCAGTTTGATTATATTCTCTGCAGCCAAAGATGGAGACGCTCTATACAGTCAGCAAAAACAAGACCTGGAGCTGACTGTGGCTCAGATCATCAGCTTCTTATAGCAAAATTCAAGCTTAAACTGAAGAAAGTAGGAAAAACCACTGGGCCAGTAAGATACAATCTAAGTCAAATCCCTTATAAATACACAGTGGAAGTGAACAGGTTTAAGGATTTAGATTTGGTGGACAGAGTGCCTGAAGAACTATGGATGGAGGCTCGTAACATTATACAGGAGGCAGCAAGGAAAACCATCCCAATGAAAAGGAAATGCAAGAAAGCAATGTGGCTGTCCAACGAGGCCTTACAAATAGCGGGGGAGAGAAGGCAAGCAAAATGCGAGGGAGATAGTGAAAGATACAGGAAATTGAATGCAGATTTCCAAAAAATAGCAAGGAGAGACAAGAACGCCTTCTTAAACGAGCAATGCAAAGAAATAGAGGAAAGCAATAGAATGGGAAAAACCAGAGATCTGTTTAAGAAAATTGGAGATATGAAAGGAACATTTCGTACAAAGATTACCATAATACAGTGGTGCCCCGCAAGACGAATGCCTCGCAAGACGGAAAACCCGCTAGACGAAAGGGTTTTCCGTTTTTGAGTTGCTTCGCAGGACGAATTTCCCTATGGGCTTGCTTTGCAAGACGAAAATGTCTTGCGAGTCTTGAGTTTTTTTTCGCTTTCCCCCCCTTTTTCTAAGCCGCTAAGCCGCTAATAGCCTTTTAGCAGCTATTCCGCTAAGCCGCTAAGCCTTTAATAGCCGCTAAACCGCTAATAGCGCTAATCCGCTAAGCCGCTAATAGGGTTGCTTCGCAAGACGAAAAAACCGCTAGACGAAGACACTCGCGGAACGGATTAATTTCGTCTTGCGAGGCACCACTGTAAAAGACAAAAGTGGAAAGGACCTAACAGAAGCAGAAGACATCAAGAAGAGGTGGCAAGAATACACAGAGGAATTATACCAGAAAGATTTGGATGTCTTGTACACCCCAGGTAGTGTGGTTGCTGACCTTGAGCCAGACATCCTGGAGAGTGGAGTCAAATGGGCCTTGGAAAGCACTGCTAATGACAAGGCCAGTGGAAGTGATGATATTCCAGCTGAACTATTTAAAATTTTAAACGATGATGCTGTTAAGGTGCTACACTCAATATGCCAGCAAATTTGGAAAACTCAGCAGTGGCCAGAGGATTGGAGAAGATCAGTCTACATCCCAATCCCAAAGAAGGGCAGTTTCAAAGAATGCTCCAACTACCGCACAATTGCACTCATTTCACACACTAGCAAGGTTATGCTTAAAATTCTACAAGTCAGGCTTAAGCAGTATGTGGACCGAGAACTCCCAGAAGTGCAAGCTGGATTTCGAAGGGGCAGAGGAACCAGAGACCAAATTGCAAACCTGCGCTGGATTATGGAGAAAGCTAGAGAGTTCCAGAAAGACATCTACTTCTGCTTCATTGACTATGCAAAAGCCTTTGACTGTGTTGACCACAGCAAACTATGGCAAGTTCTTAAAGAAATGGGAGTGCCTGATCACCTCATCTGTCTGCTGAGAAATCTCTATGTGGGACAAGAAGCTACAGTTAGAACTGGATATGGAACAACTGATTGGTTCAAAATTGGGAAAGGAGTACGACAAGGCTGTATATTGTCTCCCTGGGCCACTGGGCCCATCACCACCTGGCAAATAGAAGGGGAAGAAATGGAGGCAGTGAGATGTACGGGAATATGTACGGGGGTGCGACCGCTGCCAAAGGGCAAAGGGGGGGCGGGCTGCCCCCGCAGGATTACTGGAACCCTTACCCACGCCGGGAAAACCCTGGGAGGTGGTGTCCATTGATTTTATGACAGATTTGCCCAAGTCCCGGGGAAAGACAGCGGTCATGGTAGTGGTCGACCTACTGACAAAAATGTGCCATTTTATAGCTTGCTCACATGCTGTAACGGCAGAGGAAACAGCCCGGTTGTTTGTAGAGCACATCTTCAGGCTGCATGGCGCCCCCTTGAGGGTTATCTCCGACCGCGGGAAACAATTTACTTCCCGGTTCTGGAGGAAGCTCATGAGCTTGCTGCAGGTGGAGGTGGGTTTCTCGACGGCGAGACACCCGGAGACCAACGGGCAAGCAGAAAGAGCGAACAGTATACTCCAGCAATACCTACGCTGCTACGTCAGCGAGAGGCAGAACGATTGGGTGGAGAAACTAGCGCTGGCTGAATTCGCGTACAATAACGCGGAACACGTGTCCACGGGAATGAGCCCATTCATGGCCAACCATGGGTGTCATCCCAGGGCCTTCCCGGGGAGTGGGGAGGAAAACTGGAGTGTACCCGCGGCAGAGCAGTTTGTGGAAGAAATGGAGGCCCTGCACCAGCAACTTAAGATGAACTTGGAGCGGGCCAAGGAAACTTACAAGAGGCAGGCAGACAAGCACCGCAGGGAAGGGGAGACCATACGGGTGGGGGACCGGGTGTGGTTGTCCACCCAAGGGCTACCTTTCAAAGGGGGGTGCAAGAAGTTGCAGCCTAGACGGCTGGGACCTTTTGAGGTAACACAGCAAGTTAATCCCGTGGCATTTAAGCGCAAGTTGCCTGATAGCATGAAAATACACCCGGTTTTCCACAGGTCCCTGCTCTCACCGCATAGGGAGGGGCGGGAATTCCAGGGGCAAGAGGGAGAAGTCACCACACACCCGCAGGTAGAAGAAAGGGAACACCATCACAGGGCCACGGAAATACTGGACTCAAGGTGGCGAGGGCGCCAGGTGGAGTATTTGGTAGCTTGGGAGGGGGAACCCGGGTCCGAAAACACGTGGGTTCCCACGGAAGCCTTCGATGACAGGTATCTGGTGGAGGTATTCCACCGCCGGTTCCCGGACAAACCCAAACCCCTGGAGAGATTCTGGGAGGAGCAATTTGGAACCACAGACGATGAAGAGGTTTTTGAGGGATTTTCTGTCTCCGAGGAGGAGGGAGGAGAGGTTTCGGAGGAAGAAGAATCAGACTGGGAGAACCACCCCATTGGCAGGTGTAAGAGCGGGTGGGAAGCAGGTTTCAAATCCACAGAAGATGGTGACAGTTCCTTCCGGGGGTTCCCCGCCTCGTCGGCCGACGAAATGGAAGAAGTTGATCGCACAGGTCGGTCCAGGGGTGGAGGGGGTTCTGGGGGGGGAGGTGGATGTCAGGGAACTGACATCGGAGCGAGAGGCGAAGGGGAGGCTCCTAGATGATGCTGGAGAAGGACCCAGCAGCAGGGGGAGAAACAGCTCAGTAGAGGGGGAAGCAAATCAGCGCAACACCAGGGATAAAGGGGGGCAGATGGGGGAATCGGAGAGAGGGCTCCAGGACTCTTCACTGGAACTCAGTGAGGAGGGCACAGGTCCTCCGCTACCCACGCCCTCCCTGCGCAGAAGACTCCCGCGCAGTGAGAGGAGGAGGAGACTGGGTGTCAAACAACTTTTATGTTGGAAGAGGTTCAAGAAACGCCCACTGACGGATTCTGCCAGCGACTGAGGCAGCCACGATGAGAAAGGGCTGTGCAGTCAGAAAGGTTTAACAAGGCAAATTAGCCTAGAGAGGCACCAGTTTACGCACGAGTAACTCATACACACTACAACACGCTAGCAAGGTTATGCTTAAAATTCTACAAGGCAGGCTTAAGCAGTATGTGGACCGAGAACTCCCAGAAGTGCAAGCTGGATTTCGAAGGGGCAGAGGAACCAGAGACCAAATTGCAAACATGCGCTGGATTATGGAGAAAGCTAGAGAGTTCCAGAAAGGCATATACTTCTGCTTCATTGACTATGCAAAAGCCTTTGACTGTGTTGACCACAGCAAACTATGGCAAGTTCTTAAAGAAATGGGAGTGCCTGATCACCTCATCTGTCTCCTGAGAAATCTCTATGTGGGACAAGAAGCTACAGTTAGAACTGGATATGGAACAACTGATTGGTTCAAAATTGGGAAAGGAGTACGGCAAGGCTGTATATTGTCTCCCTGCTTATTTAACTTATATGCAGAATTCATCATGCGAAAGGCTGGGCTGGATGAGATTGCCGGAAGAAATATCAACAACCTCAGATATGCAGATGACACAACCTTGATGGCAGAAAGTGAGGAGGAATTAAAGAACCTTTTAATGAGGGTGAAAGAGGAGAGCGCAAAACATGGTTTGAAACTCAACATCAAAAAAACGAAGATCATGGCCACTGGTCCCATCACCTCCTGGCAAATAGAAGGGAAAGAAATGGAGGCAGTGAGAGATTTTACTTTCTTGGGCTCCATGATCACTGCAGATGGTGACAGCAGTCACGGAATTAAAAGACGCCTGCTCCTTGGGAGAAAGGCGATGGCAAACCTAGACATCTCTTAAAAAGCAGAGACATCACCTTGCCAACAAAGGTCCGTATAGTTAAAGCTATGGTTTTCCCAGTAGTGATGTATGGATGTGAGAGCTGGACCATAAAGAAGGCTGATCGCCGAAGAATTGATGCTTTTGAATTACGGTGCTGGAGGAGACTCTTGAGAGTCCCATGGACTGCAAGAAGATCAAACACATCAATTCTTAAGGAAATTAGCCCTGAGTGCTCACTGGAAGGACAGATCGTGAAGCTGAGGCTCCAATACTTTGGCCACCTCATGAGAAGAGAAGACTCCCTGGAAAAGACCCTTATGTTGCGAAAGATTGAGGGCACAAGAAGAAGGGGACGACAGAGGACGAGATGGTTGGACAGTGTTCTCGAAGCTGCTAACATGAGTTTGACAAAACTGCGGGAGGCAGTGGAAGACAGGAGTGCCTGGCGTGCTCTGGTCCATGGGGTCACGAAGAGTCGGACACGACTAAACGACTAAACAACAACAACATATATTTTTTCAAGTGTCTATTTGCTAGCACAGCTTTCCCTGACTCCGTTCCAATCTTCCAATCCGGGCTGTTGTCCAAGCTTTTCGTTTGAGATTTAATAACATAGTAGTTTCCACATTGTTATGTTATTACTGTAAATTGTTAAGCATGCTGTTTGCAATAATGCAATGTAAATGAGCTGTATTCCACAGATATAAGTCATTTGGCGATTGATCAGCCTCTCAGAGACCACACAATCCCCCCCTCTGGGCCCTAGAAGGGGGGCTGCTAGACATCCATCAGCCTTCTCTCTCGCTCATAATGAAAAACTTCTGCAAACAGCTGCACTATATGTAGTCCCAAATTGTTATCTCCAGTCATTACAAAGTCAGCCAGCAAATATCTCTCGCTTCTCTCAAAAAGGGGGGAATTCTCATTTTTCCGTTCTGCGTCATATTAACAAGCGCTGTCTTGTTTCTTCTTTCATCTTTATCATAGAATCATAGAATCATAGAGTTGGAAGAGACCACAAGGGCCATCGAGTCCAACCCCCTGCCAAGCAGGAAACACCATCAGAGCACTCCTGACATATGGTTGTCAAGCCTCTGCTTAAAGACCTCCAAAGAAGGAGACTCCACCACACTCCTTGGCAGCAAATTCCACTGTCGAACAGCTCTTACTGTCAGGAAGTTCTTCCTAATGTTTAGGTGGAATCTTCTTTCTTGTAGTTTGGATCCATTGCTCCGTGTCCGCTTCTCTGGAGCAGCAGAAAACAACCTTTCTCCCTCCTCTATGTGACATCCTTTTATATATTTGAACATGGCTATCATATCACCCCTTAACCTCCTCTTCTCCAGGCTAAACATGCCCAGCTCCCTTAGCCGTTCCTCATAAGGCATCGTTTCCAGGCCTTTGACCATTTTGGTTGCCCTCCTCTGGACACGTTCCAGTTTGTCAGTGTCCTTCTTGAACTGTGGTGCCCAGAACTGGACACAGTACTCCAGGTGAGGTCTGACCAGAGCAGAATACAGTGGCACTATTACTTCCCTTGATCTAGATGCTATACTCCTATTGATGCAGCCCAGAATTGCATTGGCTTTTTTAGCTGCCGCGTCACACTGTTGGCTCATGTCAAGTTTGTGGTCAACCAAGACTCCTAGATCCTTTTCACATGTACTGCTCTCAAGCCAGGTGTCCCCCATCTTGTATTTGTGCCTCTCATTTTTTTTGCCCAAGTGCAATACTTTACATTTCTCCCTGTTAAAATTCATCTTGTTTGTTTTGGCCCAGTTCTCTAATCTGTCAAGGTCGTTTTGAAGTGTGATCCTGTCCTCTGGGGTGTTAGCCACCCCTCCCAGTTTGGTGTCATCTGCAAATTTGATCAGGATGCCCTTGAGTCCATCATCCAAGTCGTTGATAAAGATGTTGAATAAGACCGGGCCCAAGACAGAACCCTGTGGCAGCCCACTAGTCACTCTTCTCCAGGATGAAGAGGAACCATTGATCAGCACCCTTTGGGTTCGGTCAGTCAGCCAGTTACAAATCCACTGAGTGGTAGCATAGTCAAGACCGCATTTTACCAGCTTCTTTACAAGAATATCATGGGGCACCTTGTCAAATGCCTTGCTGAAATCAAGGTAGGCTACATCCACTGCGTTCCCTTCATCTACCAGGCTTGTAATTCTGTCAAAAAACGAGATCAGGTTAGTCTGACATGACTTCTTTTTCAGAAATCCATGCTGACTATTGTTGATCACAGCATTCGTTTCTAGGTGCTCACAGACTGTTTGCTTAATGATCTGCTCCAGAATCTTCCCTGGTATTGATGTCAGACTGACTGGGCGGTAATTATTTGGGTCCTCTCTTTCCCCCCTTTTGAAAATAGGGACAACATTTGCCCTCCTCCAGTCTGCCTTCGCCTGTTCTCCAGGAATTCTCAAAGATGACTGCCAGTGGTTCTGAGATCACATCTGCCAGTTCTTTTAATACTCTTGGATGCAGTTCATCTGGCCCTGGAGACTTGAATACATCTAAACTAGCCAAGCATTCTTGTACTATCTCCTTAGTTATTCTGGGCTGTGTTTCCTCTGCTGAATCATTTGCTCCAAATTCTTCAGGTCGGGCATTGTTTTCTTTATCGGAGAAGACTGAGGCAAAGAAGGCATTGAGGAGTTCAGCCCTTTCTGTGTCCCCTGTTTGCATTTCACCATCTTCTCCTCTGAGTGACCCCACTGTTTCTTTGTTCTTCCTTTTGCTATGAACATACCCATAAAAGCCTTTTTGTTGCTTTTAACCTCTCTAGCAAGCCTGAGTTCATTCTGTGCTTTAGCTTTTCTGACTTTGTGTCTACACGTGCTGGCTATTTGTTTGAATTCCTCTTTGGTGGTTTCCCCCCTTTTCCATTTTTTGTACACATCCTTTTTTAATCTCAACTCAGTTAAAAGTTCTTTAGATAGCCACCCTGGCTTCTTTAGGCACCTTCCATGTTTCCGTCTCATTGGTATTGCCTGACGTTGTGCTTTTACTATCTCCCTCTTAACAAACTCCCAGCCATCATGAACTCCCTTTCCTTTTAGTATTACTGTCCATGGGATCTCACCCAGCACTTCCCTAAGTTTTATGAAGTCGGCTTTCTTAAAGTCAAGAAATTGAGTCCTAGTATGCTTGGCTGCTCCTTTCCGCTGTATAGTAAACTTCAGAAGAGCATGATCACTCGCGCCTAATGATCCTTCCACTTCTACCCCACTAACCAGGTCATCAACATTGGTTAGGACCAGATTTAAAATGGCTGTTCCTCTTGTTGCTTCTCCCACTTTCTGGACAACGAAGTTGCCTGCAAGGCCAGTGAGGAATCTGTTTGACCTTATGCTCTTGGCTGAGTTTGACATCCAACAAATATCCGGGTAATTGAAGTCCCCCATTACTACTATCTCCCTTCCTTTTGCATGCTTGGCCATCTGTTCCAGGAAGGCATCATCTATGTCCTCCGTTTGGCTTGGGGATCTATAGTAAACTCCCACAATGAGGTCACTGTTATTCTTCTCTCCCTTAATTTTGAGCCAAATGCTCTCACTTTGGCTTTGAGGTTCTAAATCTTGGATCTCTTCACAGGTATACACATCCCTGACATATAACGCCACTCCTCCTCCTTTCTTGTCTGGTCTGTTTCTCTGAAATAGATTGTATCCCTCCATTATTACATTCCAATCGTGGGACTTATCCCACCAGGTTTCAGTGATGCCTATTATGTCATATTTAGTTTGCTGTACCAAGAGCTCAAGCTCATCTTGTTTATTTCCCATGCTTTGCACATTAGTGTACAGACATTGAAGTCCATTAATCATTCCCCCGTGTCTCTTATTTAAGGATGTTTTCCTCCCACCACTAGGTCTGCGTGCTGTTTGCTCCATTTGGTCTATGACATTTGGATGATCATCTTCATCAATTGATAGACTCCTACCTTCAGGAGCACTGTCTCCCTCCCCCACATTAGTCAGTTTAAAGCCCTCCTGATGAGGTTTCTGAGATTTTTGGCCAAAACATTCCTCCCAACCGTTGTGAGGTGCAGCCCATCGCTTGCCAGAAGTCCATCTTCAAGAAACTGCAGCCCGTGATCTAAGAATCCAAACCGTTCCTATTTACACCATTTGCGAAGCCAGCTGTTCACTTCCACTATTTTCCCCTCTCTCCCTGGGCCACGTCGTTCAACTGGGAGGACAGATGAGATGACAATTTGTGCATTTAATTGCTTCAATTTCCTGCCCAGAGCCTCGTAGTCTCTTTTGATCTTCTGGAGGCTATTGCTTGCAGTGTCATTGGTTCCCACATGAACCAAGAGGAAGGGGTATTTGTCAGTGGGTTTTATGATTCCTTGCAGTCGTTCAGTTACATCTTGGATCTTAGCCCCGGGGAGACAGCACACTTCCCGAGACCTCTTGTCAGGCCCACAGATAACTGCTTCTGTTCCCCTCAGTAGGGAATCCCCTATCACCACTACACGCCTCCTCTTAGGTCTGGTCGGGGTTCTTCCGTGAGCTGTCCGTTCCAAGGTCACCTGCACATTCCCTGAGGACTGACTTTGCTGCTCGTCTTCATATACCTGATCGACTGTAATGAGGGAGAGATCCTCAAATGGAGTCTGCTCTTCGTCTTCCATGCTAGGGGAGAGGACCTCAAAGCGATTGTGTATTTCTAAACAATCAGAGCGAACCCTGGGCCTCCTACTTCTTTGAGTCCCGTTTCTCCATATATCTGGCTCCTGTGCTGGTGAACTAGCCTCTTTCTCAGGGGAGTCCCCTGTCTCCTCCTTGGTGGAGACGGTGTGCTCTGTTGCTTCCAAGAAGAGCTCCAGCTCTCTAATTCTTTGGAGCGTAGCTACATGTTCCTCCAGTTGCTGGACTTTGTCTTCTAAGAGGGCAATCAACATGCAATTGCTGCAGGTAAAGCTGCCTGCAACCTTTGGCAAGATGGCAAACATTGCGCAGGAACCGCAGGCGACTGCAGCTGTTCCCTCCCCCTCCATCTTGAGAACGTGTCGTTGGGGGTGGCTACAGCGATCCTCCATCATAAAAAGCGTGAAGACAGGACAAATAACTCCCCCCCCCAAAAAAAACCTAGGTCTCCCCCAACAAACGTTTGAGACTAGCTCCCCTAAATCTAAAAGATGGATCAAACCCTTTTTGCTCCTTCTTCAGCTGCTGCCCTGCAAGCTCTGATAAGCTCCTCCCACAGCTAATCACCTGCCTCAACAGAAACCCTGCCCCCTCTGACCTTTGCACAGGGAGAGCAGCTAATGAGCCACAAGTCTTTCAAGTCTAAGTAAAGCTGTGCAATTGAATACTTAATTATAAATAGAAGTCCGTCTGTACTCGTTTTTTTTTTAAGTTTCTTAATGAGGCTTGGCATTGAAAACCAAATGTAGATGTTAAGAAGAGAAAAAAGACACACCAAACACCTCCGTAATCCACACGCCATGATGAGAATCTCTTTGAAGAATCTCTTAAACACCAGGAACTGTACAGTTCTGCAGATTTTTCTTTAGTCTTCTTCGGTCCAGGCTATGTCTGTTTATTGTCCAATTCCAATCATTTTATCGAACAGATATTTCCGGCTATGAGAATGACATCGGAGAGTGCCAGCCGGGTCGTGCTCTGGGACCCAGTGTCCTGCCGCTTGCACCTTGATGCAGGCTGACAATCTCAGATGCGGCAGTTTTGGTGGCCGTGGGTGCCTGAGGACGTCAAGGAGTAGGTTCACGCCTGCAAAACCTGTCAGTGTGCCAAGTGGCCACAAGAAGCCCTGATGGGGCCACTGCAACCCCTGCCTACATCGCAGGGGCCCTGGGAGACCATAGCCATGGACTTCATTACTGAACTGCCGTCCTCGTGACAGCAGACTGTGATCTGGGTGGTGGTGGACCTGTTTACCAAGATGGCACATTTTGTGTCTTGCAAGGGGCTTCCAACAGCCTAAGAGACAGCCCAGTTCTTCGTAGATCATGTCTTCAAGCTGCACAGTCTGCCACAGCGAATTGTGTCTGAAAGAGGAGCCCAATTCACCTCCCAGTTCTGTAAGAAGGTCATGCAACTTCTGGACATGGAACTGCGCCTCTCTTCAGCTCATCATCCGGAGACCAACAGAGAGGCAGAGAGAACCAACAACACACTGCAGCAGTACCTGTGTTGTTACGTCAGTTACCAGCAGGATGACTGGGTGGCCTTGCTCCTCTTGGCCGAGTTTGCGTATAAAGAAGTCTGACCCATCTTCTTTAACTTTCCATATGCTGGTGGAATCCCACCATTCCAAATGGTTGGCTCGCATTGAAAGCAGAATCAGAACATGTGGCCTATCACTCGAGTCGCTGCTTATGCTCCCATAATTGGAAGCATTCCGGACAATCAAGTGCAGAATCCTAGAGATTGAATTCCAAGCCCTTAGCAGTACAGCCAATAAAACCGGTTCCCCATTGGGGTTGGGAATTCTACCCTCATTTGGCCAGGGCCCTCCATATTTACATTACCTTTATGCTCCCCACCTAAGCAGAGCTATTTCCCTCTCAAGATTTCACATCTTGCCATCTAGTAAGATGTTAGATTCTTGAAAATCCCTTATTCTGAAAGGCACTGCCCTTGTGGCACAAAACAGGCTGTATCTATCACACACGTTTTATTTCATTGCCCAGTTTATGCAAAAATAAATGATTAGTATTTGGCCCCCTTATTGAAGGAGGGGATCTTCCAGGGTGACCTATCTGTTGAATAACTGTAGGAATGACTTGGAGAATGCGGCAAGATTTTGGAGTGACGCCATGAAATTACGTCGCCATAGGTCCTAAGAGCCACCTTTGTATCTCACAACGTCTGGACAGTTTTATCCTAAAGTGCCTCCTACTATGTTTTGTTACCTGTGTTGTTTTCCAATCCATGTATACGACATACTCTTACTATGCCAATAAAGGAGATTGATTGAGAACTAACTTATACTTAAGAGTACACCCATTGAAGTTAACAAACCTAAGTTGATCGTGCCTGTCAGGGGACTGCCATCAAAAGGGGGGAGGGAGGCAGGAACGATAGGGAAACAGACATGCAGCTTCCGTCGCCTAGTTTTCACAAGGGAATCAAACATAAGGAAAAGAGGAGGAGATTGGGGGTGTCCAGGTTCTTATGTGGGGGGGGGGGGCGGAAGAACCCACTCTTGGAATCTGCTACTGACTGAGGCAGACATGAACTTTGGACTTCTGCACTGTACATAGTTTGCACCAAATAAAACCTATAAAAAGGCAGGTCGGAGTCCTGGCTGTTTACTCGTGAGCAACCATACGCATCCTTGACAGCGCCCATCAATTTCAGTGGGCCTGCTCTGCATAGGACTGACACAGGATACAACCCAAAGTAACATCCAAACTGTTCTACATTGTCATTAACACAGTTCTATTTTTAGTAATTCTGCCCAGAATCTTTTTTTTAAAAGGTTGTTGTTAAAAGGTGGTCTCTTGTCCCTCAGTGTCTAGGGTGGTTGGGAAGTGAGGAGGCTAGGAAGTTCACAACCTTCAAATAAGCA
Source organism: Podarcis pityusensis (assembly GCF_964106645.2). Taxonomy (NCBI): domain Eukaryota; kingdom Metazoa; phylum Chordata; class Lepidosauria; order Squamata; family Lacertidae; genus Podarcis; species Podarcis pityusensis. The sequence goes on from NC_138045.1 coordinate 3,801,055, forward strand.
TTTCTAGAAATAGATATCTAGGCTGTCTGGTTTGGAATTTGAACCTTTATTTTACGCTTTATAATAGTTGCTTTTCATGCCAACTTGCTTCCTGCCCCAATTTGTCTTAACAATTACTGTTGTGATTCCTTACTGTAGTAATTCCTAGTGTCCCTCCAAACCCACAGATTCGCCAGTGGGCCATCCTGAAAGCCAGGAGCCTGGGGAAGGTGGACAGGGACGACTATTACAACATCCAGGAAGTGTTGACGTGCTTGTTCAGAGTCATAGAGCTGGACCACTTTGAAAACTCTGATACTTATGACCTTGCAATAGTTGAGAAGGGGAATCTTATCTTGTTGCCTCGCCACCTGTATGATACCACCAGTTACAAAAACTACTGGCTAGGTGAGTAGAAGCAAGCTGAGATGTTAGGCATGAACCATTCTATAGAGAGTGGTAGCATTGTAGTACAGCAGAGATGGCTAAACCTTTTTGTCTTTTGGCGCATGGGCAACATTGGCTCATAACAAAACCTCTGAGGGCTTCATGCCAGCACTGTGTGTGCCCCCAAAATGGGCATGGGGTGAGCATGGGTACAACCACCCCACACTCAGTCTGTGTGTCTTCCCCTCCAGTGCATGCATGCGCACACACACACACAGACACACACACACACACACACACACACACACACGGAAAGCTACCTTACACTGAATTTGACCATTGGTCCATATAGCTAAAAGCTTACTAACCTGTGGTCTTAGATGTTGCTGGAATATGTTTCTCATAATCTTGGACTATTAGCTTGCCAGTTGGGGCTGATGGGAATTGTAGTCTAATAGAATTTAGAGGGCTGCAGGCTTGCGCCCTGAGGCTCCTTTTCTCCTGTTCCTTGTAGAATGAAAACTTTCCTTCCTTTACCTGTATCAGACATTTTTGTGTGGCATTTAACTGTTGCATATATCATTTTTAAAAATTACACCATCTCAACTATGTTTGTGCAACCTGTTCAAAGAAATGTGTAATGAAAGCTAACATGATGCCCTCCAGATGTTGTTGGATTCCCAACTCCCATCAGCCCTAGTCAGTATGGTCTGCTGCCAGGGATGATGGGAGTTGTATTCCCAAGCTCTAGAGGGCTCCAGAGATTAAAAGTTTGAGTGGCATGCTAGCAGGTGCAATGACAAAAGTAGGTTTTGTTTTGGTTGTGGATTAAGATCGGGAGTTAAGCCAACACCCAGTGATAGCTTCTGAACTTCCTCATTTTCATTGTTGTAGGTATCTGTATGTTGTTGATGGTGCTGGAAGAACAAGCCATGGATTTGTTGTTGTTTGGCCCAGACAAGCAGATTGACTTCATGCCGTGCATAATGAAGGCCATGAAGAAACCAACGGAGGGTAAGTAACTAATAATCATTGGGGGCAGTGATACAAGCAAATTAAAAACAGTCTGAGTGTCCACTCTCTTAAGGTAAAATCATTCCTTTCACAGAACTTGTACGCCAAGTAACTTACTTAATGTGGAAATGTTATGGTATAGTATATGATGGCTGACAGCTAGTTTCTTTTTTAAAAAAACTTTTTTATTTATTCAAAATGAAAAAGTAAAAGAAAAATCATCATTCCATTTTGCATATCATACTTTGGAAAAAAACAAAACAAAATCCATATACACAAAAATAAAGAAATACTAAAACTTTCACCCATGTAGCTTCCCTCCACCACAACTTGACATCCTTTATACTATAAATAGTTTAACATTGTGTCTTGTATTATCCAATATATATCCATTATTAATTTTAACTTAGTTTGATTCATCTTTACATACTTATTCTACGCATAGCAATATATTATTCTTAGAGCAGTGTTTTTTTCATATAGTCCTCAAAACATTGCCATTCCTTCCTTAGATTTTGGTTGGACTGATTTCTTATGGCTGCCGTTAATTTGGCCAATCTTATAAATTCACATAATTTAATTATCCAATCTTCTTTAGTGGGAATGATGTCTCCTTTCCAATTTCTAGCAGGTAGCAATCTGGCTGTGACTGTGGCATATAAAAACATCCTTTTCTTATCCTGTGGGATGTCATTTCCTAAAATACCCAATAGGAACGCCTCCAGTTTCTTCTCTCTAGAAATTTCAAACTTTTTTTTCTTTAATTCTTCATGGATACATCCCCAGAAGTTCTTAACTTTCTCACATCCCCACCATACATGGAACATTGTCCCCTCAATTTTATTACATTTCCAACACAGGTTGGATTTTAGTTTATATACCTTGACTAATTTAGAGGGTGTCATATACCACCTATATAACATTTTTACCAGATTTTCCATAATGGTGTAACAGGCGGTAAATCTGATGTCTGGTTTCCAAAGTTTTTCCCACTGCTCCATCTGCATTGTGTGGCAGATGTCCTGGGCCCATTTTACCATAACATCTTTTATTTGCTCATTTTTCAGGTCCCATTCAAGTAATAGATCTTAAATTTTAGATAATAATTTCTTATTGTTCTTTAATAATATAATTTGTAATTTGGATTCTTCTTTTCCGAAACCTATTTTTTTATCTGATACATTATTTAACTGGTGGTATTGTAGCCAATCGGTGAGATAATGCCTTATCTCTTCAAATGATTTCAATTTCATTTGCCCTTGATCTTCTTTTAGTAGTTGGCTGTAAGTTCCCCAATTGCTACTCATATTTATATTTTAACTGCGAAGGCCTCTAATGGGGACAGCCACCATGGCGTTTGAGGTTCAAGTAATGGTTGGTATCAGTCCACACCTTATAGAGGGCATTCCTAACTATATGATTAGTAAACCCACTGTGGACTTTGACTTTATTGTAGCCAAGGTAGGCATGCACACTGACAACTGGGAAATGCTGGCCTGTGAGCGCTCCAGTTGGAGAACAGCCTTTACCAAAGGTGTCCTGGGCTTTGAAGACACTCAAACTCAGGATGCAAGGGAGAAACGTGCTAAGAGGAAGGCACGCTTGGCAAATCCACACCGTGAACAACTCCTGCCCGGAAATCAATGTCCCCACTGTGAAAGGACGTGTGGGTCCAGAATTGGCCTCCACAGTCACTTAGGGACTCATTGTTAAAACCGTGTCTATGGAAGACAATCTTACTTGGCTACGAGTGATCGCCAAAGAAGAAAAAGAAGAAGCCACCCATATCTGTTGTTGTAACTCTCCAAGTCCAGTAAATCTGTCTTCTCTAACAAGATCCAATCCTTAATCCACGTCAGGAACGCTGCCTCGTAGTACTTTCTTAAATTTAGAAGTGCAAAGCCCCCTCTCTCTTTCTTACCCATCAGTAATTTGTTATTTATACGGGATTTCTTACTCAGCCAGATAAACATTGTCAAATCTTTTCTCCACCTATCTAAACATTCAATTTTCCCTATAATCGGGATCATTTGAAAAAAGGAAGATCATTTCGGGGAGCACATTCATTTTTATTACCAAGATTTTCCCCCAAAATGAAAGTTTTAGTTTGGTCCAAATTTCCAATTTTAAAAAAAATTCTTTCCAAGATTTATTATAATTATCATCAAAAAAGGTTAATATTTTACATTGTTACTTCAATTCTGAGATATTTTGCTTCTTTCACTATCATCAAACCCGTTTTATCCTGTAGCTCCTTTTTCTCCTAACCCCTTAAATTTTTAATCATTAGTTTTGTTTTTGATCTGTTGAGTTTAAATCTAGTACAATCCAGAAACCTCACCAAATGCTGATATTTTTTCCAACGCTTTAGGTATACTCGATTCTGGGTCTTCTACTGTAATGATTAAATCATCTGCAAAGGCTTTCACTTTGAAAGCCTTTTGGCCCAGGGTAATTCCTTTAATTTCTTCTTCATTCCTGAATACCAAGTTTAGTATTTCCAAAGTCAATATGAATAATAAAGGAGAGAGTGGCATAGCTGTCAACTTTTCCCTTTTCTTGCAAGGAATCCTATTCGGAATAAGGGAATTTCCCTTAAAAAAAGGGAAATGTTGACAGCTATGGAGAGTGGGCCTTTTTCTATTGATATATATTCTGTTTCTGCATTATTGATTATTAGGTTGGCTTTTTGTTTTTCATAAATAGCTTTTATGCCTTTGGTAAATTGTTCTCCCATTATAGCTAGGTCAATATCTTTCTTTAAAAATTTCCATGATAAATTATCGAAAGCCTTCTTGGCATCCACTAACATGAAAGCAACTTTCTTATTTGGCTTTAGGTCTAAATACTCAATTAAATCTATCACTACTCTCACGTTAGTTTTCATGTGATGGTCTGGGAGGAATCCGGCCTGATCTTGATTAATTACATCCTTTAGTACCGATTTCGGTCTGTTGGCCAGAATTCCTGCGTACAGTTTGTAATCGTCATTTAAAAGTGAGATAGGCCGATAATTGGTAACAGATTCACAAGGCGATCCTTGTTTATGGATTAGAATTATGTTCGCTTCTTGCCATGAATCTGAGATTTTACCATCTTAGATTATTTTGTTCATAAGTGATTTCATTGGTATGGCTAATGTCTCTTCCAATTTCTTATAATGGATTGCTGGTAGCCCGTCTGGATCAGGTGATTTGCCCAACTTTGAATGCGAAATAATCTGGTGCATCTCCATCATGGTAATTGGCGAATTTAGTTGGTCAATCTTCTCTTCTGGTATTTTGGGAATTTCTTTCCCTTGGAAATACTTTATTATGTCCTGTTCTTCCGCTATTCCTGCCTTATATAAATTTCAAAAGTATCCTAAAAAAGAATTGGTTATTCCTTCTTGGTTGTCAAGGTAAGTGTGGATAAGCCCCAAGGAGCAGAAATCAATTTGGTTGCACCTTCTTCAGATTGCTATTCTATGAATTAATTTCTGCAACTCTCACTCATTTATCCATAGTACATTTGTTGTAGCTGCTTCATGAGAAAAGCATCCAGTTCAGCAACATTAACCCCCCCCCCCATTATAACATTGCCTCATATATATTTACTTCTGCTTAAAATCTTCTGTCAGCACAGTTAATTCTTAAAATCATTAGGTTTTCAGACTTTCTTCATTTCTTACTGTTTGTTAAGCAGTGCTGTTGTATTGCATTCACCACTTGGGAGCACCATAACCATTCAAATGCAGTCATATCAGTGAAAATTTTCCTATTATCTGTTACTTTGTCAGTTTGCCAGCTCTGTGGAAGGAGGCCGTTACATATTAAAACACAGGGATAAGGAAGCCAGCCAAGCAAAGGCAAGACATATAGCAACATCCAGTTAAGGAGAGTGTTAAAATTGATTGATTGATTATATTTCTATCCTGCTTTTCACTCGAATGAATCCCAAAGCGGCTTACAAACAATAAATAATAACAACATGATAGAACATAAAAGAACATCACAGATGCAGGATAAATCATACAGAATAATTAACAAATTGTCAGTGAAACATCACAATTAAAGCAAAAGTCATATTATATGCTTAACAAATCAATGCAGCATTTATAATAAAAAACACTATTAACAATAAAAATATCGCAATCAAAAGATAAACTAAGCAAATTTTTGCAGTCAGGCAACAGCTTGATCACCTGCAGTAGGCAGCATGGAAGACTTGCAGGGGTTACAAGTTGCCCATGAATTCAGCATCAAGTCAGTTCTCCACCCCATTATATGTATTATAATTATATTATACATTATATGGAAAGGAAATATTTATTACAATTTATCCATCCAATCTCCTGTGTGTGGGTTAAGCAGAGTATTAAAACCCCGTATTTGGCAGCAAAATGTAGAAGCTTTGGAACTAGGCTGCAAAACCTTATCTCTTCTGAGCAATTCCAGCTTATAAACTGTCTTCCCTTTGGTTTCCCTCTTAAAAAAAGAATAGGGTAACAACTTATAATCTTATAAAGTAAACTTAAAATATAGTGTCTACTTACTTAACAGTCTTGCATTGGATCACAGGAATGAGTGAGTCTTTTTGTTGTTGTTTTTGCTGACTGTATAGAGCTTCTCCATCTTTGGCTGCAGAGAATATAATCAATCTGGTTTCGATGCTGCCCATCTGGTGATGTCCACGTGTAGAGTCGTCTCTTGTGTTGTTGGAAAAGCTTGTTTGTGATGACCAGCTTGTTCTCTTGGCAGAACTCTATTAGCCTTTGCCCTGCTTCGTTTTGATCTCCAAGGCCAAACTTGCCAGTTGTTCCTTTTATCTCTTGATTCCCTACTTTAGCATTCCAATCCCCTATAATGAGAAGAACATCCTTCTTTGGTGTCACTTCTATAAGGTGTTGTAAGTCTTCATAGAATTGCTCAATTTCAGTTTCTTCAGCACCAGTGGTTGGTGCATAAACTTGGATTACTGTGATGTTAAAAGGTCTGCCTTGGATTCGTATCGAGATCATTCTATCATTTTTGAGATTGCATCCCAGTACAGCTTTTGCCACTCTTTTGTTGACTATGAGGGCTACTCCATTTCTTTTACGGGATTCTTGCCCACAGTAGTAGATATGATGGTCATCCGAACGGAATTCGCCCATTCCCGTCCATTTTAGTTCACTGATGCCCAGGATGTCAATATTTATTCTTGCCATCTCATTTTTGACCACATCCAACTTACCCAGGTTCATGGTTCTTACATTCCAGGTTCCTATGCAATACTTTTCTTTACAGCATTGGACTTTCCTTTCGCTTCCAGGCATATCCGCAACTGAGCGTCCTTTCGGCTTTGGCCCAGCCACTTCATCAGCTCTGAATCTACTTGTACTTGTCCTCTGCTCTTCCTCAGTAGCATGTTGGACGCCTTCCGACTTGAGGGGCTCATCTTCCAGCGTCATAGCTTTTATATGCCTGTTGTCTTTGTCCATGGAGTTTTCTTGGCAGGGATACTGGAGTGGCTTGCCGGTTCCTGCTCCAGGTGGATCACGTTTGGTCAAACCTGTCCACTATGACCTGTTCATCTTGGGTGCCCTGCTTGGCATAGTTCATAGCTTCTCTGAGTTATTCAAGCCCCTTCGCCACGGCAAGGCAGTGATCCATGAAGGGGGAGTCTTTTTAGATGAGTGTAAAAAGCCTAGGACACACATTTTCACTGCCTTCTAATGGCTATGGTGGCTGATTTACCAGAAGTAATGTATTTAGAAGTAATGTATTTAGAATTCACCTCTATACCACCTCTGTTTGTAACCCAGGTGAGGGACCACCTTTTAAATAAACCTCTGGCACTTGGTAAGTGTGGATAAGCCCCAAGGAGCAGAAATCAATTTGGTTGCACCTTCTTCAGATTGATTTAATTAATTTCTGCAACTCTCATCTTGCTTTATTGGCCGAGGAAGCCGGCGTACAGCTTCCGGGTCATGTGGCCAGCATGACTAAGCCGCTTCTGGCGAACCAGAGCAGCACACGGAAACGCCGTTTACCTTCCCGCCGGAGCGGTACCTATTTATCTACTTGCACTTTGACGTGCTTTCAAACTGCTAGGTGGGCAGGAGCAGGGACCGAGCAACGGGAGCTCACCCTGTCGCGGGGATTTAAGAATATTGAGCTATAAGATCATAAAAATAAGACAAAAATTAAGCAGAAGTAATAAATATTTAAAGAACCGGAAGGGGAAGTTGAGGGAAGTCATGAGGAAGGTTTTTGTGTGTGTGTTTTTTATATGACAAATGTTACATTGTGTTATTTGGTTGAATATAAAATTGAAAAATCCAATAAAATTTATTTTAAAAAACCAGCATCATTGACCATATTACATGTATGGGAAACAAAACAGCTTTGACCATATCATTGCAAAAGTGTTTTACACAATAAAATGAACAAGGGCTCTGAGACGTATTTTGTTTTTATTAAATAATCAATAAAACTTATTTTTTTAAATACATCAGATGACATTGTAACATCAGAGGGTACAATTTTAACTATTCTCACGAATGTGTGAGTTATTTCAGGCTCAAAGAGACCTTAAACCTGTCCAAAAAAGTAATATTTTTTTTTTGTAAAAAAAAAACTTCAAAATCAATTTATTTTATAACCACAAAAAACGCCCTCCTTATTTTTACAGCATAATAAGTACATGGTTAGCCCATTCTACAACAAAAGTATGATACACGTGTTAGTTGTGGTTTGTGCGCTATGGCTTATTGAACATACCGGGAATAAAATGACAAAAATTCACTTTGAATGGTTGGTGACCTTTTTCTGTGGCACCTAATACCATTTTTATACCTTATTTTGAAAGAGACCACAATTAGCTTTATTTTGATACCAAAATAAGCCCAATCGGTTGAAAAATAAGCGAAACAGGAGTTTTTTTCTAAACTGACACAGAAATTGCATTAGCCTAAATTGCACAAAAATTGAAATTTTCAAAAAATTCTCCTGTGCCCAATTTTGGACCAAAAAATCTTTAAAAATTTATTTGAGGTTATCTCATAGTGGTGATGGCTTGTGAATGCTCTTTGCAATAAGTACCTCTGATCACTCAGAGATCAGATCACTCTGATCACTCAATCGCCACTTCCTGCCCACCTCCCTCTGCCTGTTCCTGCTCCTCCCTGGCATTCTCCGGCAGTACCATGACACATAAAAAAACCTGAAGAAAATCTGAGTCGTGAGAGCACGGTCAAATATTAAAATCAGGTGATTTGTGATTTGGCGTGGAATGATCCTCGGTTGAAATTCAACCTGATGGAGCCTTCCAAAGAACTCGTTCACTTATTTTTTGGAAGTTTTGGTTGGTCTGGATAAAAGGTGTTGCCTGATACTGGATTTTTACATTTTTTCTCTTGTACCCAACAAGTTTTTCTTTACTGTTTTTAAATTTACATGTTTTTATTGTCTTCTAAGTGCTATTTCCCATCTAAGCATGTTTTGATTTGTTTTTTTTTGTTTGTTTTTTTAGATGAAAGCATCAATCCTTTCTGGCCTGCGCTCCACTGTTTCATGGTGATCCTGGATAAGCTTGGGTCTAAAGTATGGGGACAGGTCATTGATCCAATCCAGGCATTTCAAACTATTGTCAACCATGCGAGCTATCAGAAAGCAAGAGAGACTATTCGCCAAAGTTGCATCAGGTTGGTCCTTTATCCTTTTATTATTATTTTTAAAATACAGCAGTTTGCACATTCTCTTTTCACAGAGGTAAATAATTCAGGTAAAATCCCAGTTAGCTGGAAGTATACAATTGTGGTCCCAATTTACAAGAAAGGACAACCTATAGATCTTGGCAACTATAGGCTAATTAGTTTGCTTTCCATAATGGGGAAATTATATGCCCATTTCATTTGCTTTAAATTAGCAACATTTCTTGAGGATAATAACATAACCTCTGAAGCCAAGGCTGCTTTCCGTACGAAGTATTCAACATCTGACCACTGTCTTGTGCTGTCACACCTAGCAGAGAAATATACTAGGACCACTCCAAGGCCATTTATATATGGCCTTTATGGACCTAAAATCTGCCTTTGACGCCATCCCTAGATCCAAATTATGGTCAAAGTTGTATTCAGTGATGGAGGACAAGAGACTCCTATACCTTATAAAAGCCTTATATAGTGATAGCAACATGTAGGTTGCTGGGGCAACTCTCTAACAAAATCACAATGTTAAGAGGGGTCAGATAGGATTGTATTCTGCCCCCCCCCCATTGTTTAATCTTTTTAGAAATGACTTAGAGGAAGTCTTAATGGGGCCAGAAGGACACTGTCCAAAGATGGGGGCAAGAAGCACCCCACTTCTGTTTGATTTGTATCTGAATAGAATGTGAAGTCTTTTTCAGTTGGATTTCTCACTCTCCATATGTCTGACAGGTCAAAAAAAACCTTTGGTAATCTGCCAGCATTCATTACTTTCTGTGTCTGTGTTTTATCCATAAGCGTTGATGCAACTCCATTCAGGTCCCCCATCAAAATCAATTTATAATCCAAATAGTCCAGAAGTCTTGTTTCCAAGTTCTTAAAAAATTCTGCTTTGCCATCATTTGGTGCATAAATTCCCAACAGCAAATATTTTTCGCCTTGTGCATTGATTTCTACTGCAATATATCTTCCCTCCTCTTTGAACATCATTTTGGGATTCCATTTTTCTTTCATGTAAACGACCACTCCTCTTTTCTTCACTTTGTCAGATGAAATGAATTCTTGACCAAGTCTCTTATTCTGAAGGACTTTTCTGTGTAATCTAGTAACATGAGTTTCTTGCAAACAAATTATGTCCAAATTCTGTTTTGCTAACACATGGTATACTTGGTTCCTTTTTGGTCGTGAGTTCAAACCATTAACATTCCATGAATATATTCTCAATACCATCTTAAACTATTCAGGAGATCCTGCGCCTGCCCCTGGCGTCTGCTCACTTTCCAATCCCAGACCCTTGGCATTTTTTTCCAGGAACCTTGTTTTTTCTTCGACGGTCCTAATTCTTTGTTTCCTTCCTTGAAATTTAAAGGAGAGGCCTTCTGGAAATTCCCACCTAAAAAAGATGTTCTTCCTTCTCAGAGTTCCAGCCAAGTCTGCGTAGTTATTCCTTAGGTTCAAAAAATGCTTTGGAATCTCCTTAAACAAAACAATTGGCTTATCTTTAATCTTCAAGCTTTTTTTGTAATGTAGACCCAATGTCAATCCTTAAGATTATCTTGTTCCAATTGGGGTGCGCCTCTTACTCTCAGTGGATTCTCCCGTTCCTTCATCTGTAAAAAAGCAATTGCATTGAGGGCATCCTGTTGAATCTTCTCCACGTCAGGCACTCTCACTGTTTCCAATTCCTTCAGTCTTGTTTTGTGGGCAGCAACTTCCTCCCTGACCTCTTGAATGCCTTTTTTCACATCTACAAATTCTTGTTTCAACTCCTGTACAGTCTGCTGAGTTCCTCTCACACCTGCTCTTATGTCTGTTAACATTTGCATCACCGACTCTTCAAAAGTTGGTGCTTTAGAAGGTCTTCTATCTTTACTTTTACTTTTCTCAGACTTATCTACCCCATTAGCCATAGCTATTCCATAGCTATTCCAAAGTTTCAAGGTCAGCTCACCCAGTCAGAGTCCACCAGGTTTTTAGTGCGCAGGCAGCAGCAGGCAGCCCAACAGCTTCCCTCTTTCAAAGTCTTATTCTCTTTCCTTATTTTATTTTATTTTATTGGAACCACAAAATTAGTTCAAACAGTTCAAGGAGGGTAAAAGAAACTCTGTGTGCTATTTTAACAATCTCAGATAGCAGCAGTTACTTTGTAATCCCCAAAGAGGAAAACGAAAGTTGAATGTATCTGCTCCCTTTGTGACATAATAATGGAGTCTAGCCTTCCCCTGCCGGGAGAACCGCTTCTAAAAAGAAAGAGTCTAATCCACTGTCAAGTCTATCTCAAGCAGGGTCTCAAATCAATCAAATTCTCCCCCCTTCCCCCTGCAGAAAGAGGGGTTTGACATATTTCCTTGGAAGTTTTGACAGGTCTTTTAAAGTTACGGCTTTGGTCAGCGGTAACTGCTTTCACTTTTACTTCAGCGGAAAGGGATTGACCTCCGTAATTTAAATCCCTTTCGTTCCAATTAACTGTCCAAATTAAAATCTTTTTTACTCACAATTGTCCAATCCTTGATAATTTGGTCGGAGAAATTGGTCGCTCACAATTGCCGGACTTGGAGCTTCGCGCTATGAAGAAAGTGAGTAAATTCCACAGTACCCGCGTCTCCAACCCCGCTCGCTCTCGGGGCTCTTATTAGAGCTTACCGGGGAGCAGAGGAGTCACTAAGGGTACCTGCCAGAACACCAGGTCCTCAGAAAGCCCGATCTGAGGTTTTTTGGGGGCTCCGCGACACTCTCGCGGTCGCCCCAATCTTCAAAACGCTGGGGCTCTTTCTTCCGAAAGAGCTCCCGTCCACCATTAATCGCGCGGCCAACCAGAAGCCTTTTCTTTTTTTTCCTTATTATTTACTGAAATTTTATTGATGTTAGCTGCCCTGAGCCCGGCTCTGGCCGGGGAGGGCAGGGTATAAATAAAATTTATTACTATTATTATATCATTTGCTATCTGTACTCCTAGCTCTTTACTCCATTTTTGACTTTCATATTCTAAATCGTATTTCTTCCTGTTAAGTAAAGTTTTATATAGGGCAAGTGTAGGATTTTTTGTTTTAGTTGCAGAGATTAAATCTTGTAACAGCATGGGTGTTTCCGATGCTGCTATAGCATCAGGGCCAAACTGCTTTTCCAACATATGTTTCAATTGGATATATTGCCAGTGTATTTCACTGGTTAATCCATACTTTACCTGCAAAGTCTTATATTCCACAAATTTGTAGTTCTCATCAATTAATTGATTCAGTGTCAAAATACCTTTTTCATCCAGTTTTGCCAAATTATTACAGTGGTACCTTGGGTTAGGAACTTAATTTGTTCTGGAGGTCCGTTCTTAACCTGAAACTGTTCTTAACCTGTGGTACCACTTTAGCTAATGGGGCGTCCCACTGCCGCCACACAATTTCTGTTCTCATCCTGAAGCAAAGTTCTTAACCTGAAGTACTATTTCTGGGTCAGCGGAGTCTGTAACCTGAAGCGTCTGTAACCCGAGGTACCACTGTACTTGATTTCCAATTTTTAGTTTTGGGTTGGCCCATATTGTTAATTTCTCATGCTGGTAAGGGTCATCCTTAGTATTTTTATATACGTTCATCCAAATTTTTATGGGTGCTTTAATAGTCTCCAGATTAATGGGATATTTCTTATAGTTGTAGCTGAGATTGGTCCACCCCACAAGAGATTCAATGAAACTATATTTGAGAGTAGCCCAACTGGGATTCCTGCTTGCTCTCCAGCAATTTGTCTTGCTCAGCAGGTAGGCCTGGTGATATAATTCCAGATTTGGGAGTCCAAAACCACCTTCCTTAGTTGGAAGTTGCATTTTATGTAATGATATTTTTGGCGGCTTTGTACCCCACAGGCACAATCTCAATATTTGATTTATTTTTTGAAAATATAAGTTGGGAATATATATTGGTAATCCTCTAAGAATGTATAAAAGCTTTGGAACAATAGTCATTTTGAGGACATTAACCTTTCCTCAAAGGGAAAGGTTTGGAGGTCCCCACCTTTCAATATCAAAATAAATTTATTTTATAATTTGATTCAAATGTAATTTTACAATTTGGTTAACATCTGATGAAATCATTATGCCCAAATATTTAATAAAGTCTTTGCACATCCAAAATTGATGGTTTTTATACAATGTAGCCTATTTGTATACAATGCCCTATTGGCAAAATCTCTGATTTTGTCCAATTTATGGAATAGCCCAATATTCAGCCAAAGGTTTTTATTTTCTCCATAATTATTGGAATTGTATCTTCTGGTTTTGTAATAAATAGAAGGTTGTCATCTGCAAATAATACAATTTTGTAATTTTCTTTGTTGTGTTTTACCTCCTTGATACGCTCATCTTGAATTATGACTCTTGTTAGTGGTTCCAGGCATAGATTAAATAGTAACGGAGACAGAGGGCATCCTTGTCTTGTTCCTTGTTTTAGATTAATCACATTAGATATTCTACCATTTGTAACAGTCCGAGATGTTGGATTTTTCTAAATCATTTTAATCCAGTTACTGTATTCTGTAGGGAAGGCAAATTTACATAACACGATCCCTATGAATTCTTTATAGATTCTATCGAAAGCCTTTTCTGCATCTAGTGACATTATCATAAACTCCTCTTGCTCTTTAAATTTATCAAATCTATTGTTAATCTTACATTATCTGTGGCTTGTCTTGTTTTTATAAAACCTGTTTGATTATTAAGTACCAAGTCTTGGATGACTTTTTGTAATTTTTCAGCCAGTATTGCATTCAGAATCTTTGCATCGACATTCATTAATGAAATTGGTCTGTAATTTGCACATTCAGTGGGGTCTTTGTTAGGTTTTGGTATAATTATTATTAAAGCTTCATTAAATGTTGCAGCATAGACACCTTTATACCTCATAAACTCATATTGTTTCCTCATAAACTTCTAGAAGTCTGGGGACTAATAAATTTTTGAATATTTTATACTATTCTATAGGGAAACCATCTGGTCCAGGTGATTTTCCATTACCCATTGTTTCTATTTCATTCTCAATATCAGGGGGGCTGATAGCATATCTTTGTGATATTCTTCAATGGTTGGTAGTTTAATATCCTGAAAAAAGTTTTCCACCTCATCCTCTGGTATATTTTCTGGCCCTTCATATAGCTTTTTGTAGAATTTTAAAAAATTGTTATTTATATCTGTTGATGAGGTCGCTGTGATTTTCCCCCCCTTTCTTATTAAAGGCATTATTTGGTTCATTTTCTTCTGCTTTAGATGATTAGCTAGAATTTTTGTCGGTCTTTCTCCCTGTTCCCAATATGTTTGTCTTAGACATAATAAGCTGAACTCAATTTTTTGAGCTAGTATATTATTCAGTTCTAGTGTTTGTTGTTGTATTCTTTCATATGTAACCCTAGACGGGTGTCAGGGAACTGCCATCGGAAGGAAGGGAAGTGAAAGGGCTCACACAGGTTGGGAGAGACTCAGCAGCTGAAGAGGGAACCAGTAGGGGGAGAGGAGCTGAGCTGAGGGAAAGGGAGCTGGAGGGATGGCTCAGAGACACTTCCAGCGAAAACAGTGGGGAGGTTTCAGGACCTCCTGTAGGGACACCCACTCCTCGCCGGAAACTGTCACGCAGAGAGTCCAGAAGACGTGTTTCCGTTAAGGAGCTTTTATGTTGGAAGCGATTCCGAAAGCAACCACTGTCGGAATCTGCCAGCGACTGACGGAGCCATGTTTAAGGGGCTCCGTTACAGACAGAGGTTTGCAAACTTGACCAAACTCTGAGGGACTAGGATTTTACACACAAGCAGCTCATCGTCCCATCACAGCATTCCGACAGTCTTCGTGAGCAGCTTGTGCAGGAGAAGGCATCATGAGCAACCCAGCCGGAACCGGAGAAGCAGGAGCTGGAGCGGGTCCAAGCCTGGAAGAAAGGTACCGGGTGTTGGAGGTCCAGCTAGCGCTGCAGACGGCGAGGCTTGAGGAGAGGAGGGCTCAGGATGCAGACAAAAAGGGGAAAGACACCCAGCTCGTCAGAAAGGTACCAGGATTGGTGCAGAAGTTTGGGGGGGAGCCCAAAGACTATCATGGCTTTCGGACAGAGATGCAATATGCCCTCAATCTGCAGTTTGATGAATTCCCTGACGAGGAATCACGAGTGGCTTTCGTGATTGGGCATCTTGAAAAGGGGGCGAGAGACTGGGTTAGACCCCTGATGGCAGCGAATAGTGACGTCCTAAAGGACACGATGAAGTTCTTTCGCGCCATGGATCTGATGTTTTCCAGCGATATTGAACAGGGAGTGGTCCGCAGACAGTTAATGGCTTGCAAACAGGGGAGCCGATCTGTCCGTGAGTACTGGACTGAGTTCACCATGTTGATCCATAAATTGGGGTGGGATCTATCGGCGGAACCCATTCAAATGCTCTTTGAAGAAGGGCTTTCTTCGGCTGTGAAAGACGAACTTTCCCGGGCGCCCAGGGCGGAGTCTATGGACCAGCTGACCAAATCAGCGCTGACCATAGGAGCGCGCCAGGAGGCGAGAGCATTGGAGAGGCGGGAAGGGAAGGGGGAACGTTGGAAGGAGTTCCGCATTCCAGACATTCCAGAGCCAACTTTCCCGCCGGCAGAGCCGATGGAAATCGGAACAGCGCGCGCGCGCGCAGTTTCAAAGCCCAGTGAGGGGGGAAAGAAGGAGGGAAAAGGCGCCCGGAAATGCTATCTCTGCCAACAGCCAGGTCACTTTGCCAGAGTCTGCCCCCAGAGGAAGGAATGGCAAGGGATGGTAGGAGCTGTGGAGGGAAGAGAGGAAGAAATACCGAAGCAAGTAAAAGCCAACGCCTGGCTGCCACCGTCGGGGCACAGCAGCCAGGCCAAAGAGCAGTGAAAGTGCCCACGCCAGAACCTCCTAAACCCGCCCTAGTGATAGAAGTGGCGCTAGAGCTGCCAAACGGACACCCTCTAAAGATAAAGGCGCTGTTGGACTCAGGCAGCTCCTGCAATTTCATGAGCAAAGAGTTTGCAGCTGAACACCAGATACAGACGATCCCTTTAAGCAACCCCCTGCAGGTGACCACGATCGATGGCAGGGAGCTGTTGGGAGGAGAAGTCAGCTTGCAGACCGTCCCAATGATAATGAAGGTGGCAAGGCACACCGAACTGATAGCGTTTAATGTGGCCACCTTGGGAGGAGCTCCCATTATATTGGGGATGAGCTGGCTAGCGTTACATGATCCGCTGGTGGGCTGGCATCAGAGAGTGGTTTCTTTTGGTTCAGCACATTGCTTAGAACACTGCAAAGAGGGAAAGGGTTTGGCAGGGGCCCAAGCCACCCTAGCAGGGACTGAAGTAACGGAGAACGTGAAGGTACCACGACAATACGCAGATCTCCGCGACGTCTTCAGCGAAAGGGAAGCTGACCAACTACCCCCGCATAGACCCTTTGACTGTCAAATCAATTTACTCCCTGGGGCACAGCTCCCTGTAGGCAAGCTGTACGCCATGTCAGACAGAGAGATGCAGGAGCTAAGAGAGTTCATTGACAAGAACCTGAAGAGAGGGTTCATCAGAGAGTCCAGGGCGGTGGGGGGCAGCCCAGTGTTTTTTGTGGATAAAAAAAACACGAACAAGCCGAGGCTTGTGTGTGACTTCAGGGCCTTAAATGCAGTGTCAGAACCAGTGGCTTTCCCTATGCCCAGGATTGACGGCATTTTGACAAGGGTCAGGAAGGGAAAGATTTTTACTAAACTGGACCTAAGGGGGGCGTACAACCTGATACGAATAAGGAAGGGGGATGAATGGAAAACCACCATGTTCACCCCTTTGGGGGCATTTGAATATTTAGTTATGCCCTTCGGCCTACAAGGAGGCTCCGCGTGCTTTCAATCGTTTATGAACCATGTCCTGGGGCCTTTGCTTTACAAGAATTGTGTGGCCTTCTTAGACGACGTGTTGGTGTATTCTGAGAATGAGGAGCAGCATGTGAGAGACGTCAGAGAAGTGTTGAGCAGGCTGCAAGCCAACCAGCTGTGGGTGAAACTGGAGAAGTGTCAGTTTCATACCAAGGAGGTGGAATTCCTGGGGTATCGCCTGTCAGACAAGGGATTGGCCATGGATCCCGGCAAGGTCCAGGCGGTGCTGGAATGGAAAACACCCAAAACAAGGAAGGATGTGCAGAGGTTCCTAGGATTTGGGAACTTCTATCGTAAGTTCATCCGAAACTTTGCCCACCTGACGGCGCCCATTACGGACTGTCTCAGCAGTAAGAAGAAGTTCGTTTGGACTGAGGAGGCGGAGCGAGCATTTGAGGAACTAAAAAGGGCCTTCGCCTCGGAACAACAACTCCTGCATGTGGATTTACAAAAACCGATGAGAGTGGAAACTGACGCATCAGACAGAGCTATTGGGGCGGTGCTTCTGCAGCCAGGGAAGGAGGAGTCAGAGTGGAGACCGTGTGCCTTTTTTTCGCGAAAGCTGAACAAATCCGAGAGGAACTACACGGTGTATGACCGAGAACTACTAGCCATTCATGAGGCGTTCCGGAGATGGAGGCACCTGCTAATTGGCGCACAACATAAGGTGCAAGTGTGCACTGACCACAAGAACCTAGAGTATTGGAGGACGGCACGAGTGCTCAACCAACGGCAAGTGAGATGGGCCCAGGAGTTCTCCAAATTTAACTTTGAGATTTGTTACGTGCCAGGCCCAGAGAACATTAGGGCGGACGCTCTCTCACGCAAACCTGAATATTTGGAGGGGGAGGGAGCACCCGAAGAGAGACATGTCATTCCAGAGGACCGCTGGGTGTGTGGGGCGGCATTGGTGGGACAAAGAGAACTGGTAGAGGAAACAGAGAATGATGAATACGCCCAGAATAAGCTCAGAGGTCTTAGGGGTGAGGGAGAGGAACCAGGGGGTTTCGAGGAAAGAAATGGAGCTTTGTATTACAAAGGGGCACTGTATATCCCTGAAGGAGACTTAAGGGGGAGGGTACTCAAGCAGTTGCACGACAGCCCCACGGCGGGGCATTTTGGACAACACAAAACCATGTGGTTGGTCACCAGGGAATTTTGGTGGCCTAAGGTGAGGGAAGATGTACGGGAGTATGTAAGAGGGTGTGAGCAATGCCAGCGAGCCAAAGGGGAGAGGCGGGCACCGGCGGGGCTATTAGAACCCTTACCAACCCCAGAACGACCTTGGGAGGCAGTGTCGATAGATTTTATGACTGATCTGCCGAAGTCCAAGGGGAAAACAGCCATCATGGTGGTGGTAGACCTACTAACAAAGATGTGCCACTTTGTAGCCTGCTCGCATGCAGTCACGGCGGAAGAGACAGCGAAGTTATTTGTAGAACACATTTTTAGGTTGCACGGGGTGCCATTGAGGGTGGTCTCAGACCGAGGAAAACAATTTACTTCCAGGTTCTGGAGGAAGCTCATGAGCTTACTGCAGGTGGAGGTCAACTTTTCGACTGCCCGGCACCCTGAAACCAACGGGCAGGCGGAAAGAGCAAACGGGGTCCTCCAGCAATACCTGAGGTGTTATGTCAATGACAGAGAGAATGACTGGGTAGAAAAGTTGGCGCTGGCGGAATTTGCCTACAACAATGCCGAGAATGTGTCCACAGGGATGAGCCCCTTCTTGGCTAATTATGGGTGTCATCCCAGGGCTTTCCCAGGGGGAGAAGGGGAGAGATGGGGTGTCCCGGCAGCCGAGCATTTTGTAGAAGAAATGGAAGCAATCCATCGTCAGCTCCAACTCAACTTAGAAAGGGCGAAGGAAGAATACAAGAGGCAGGCAGACAAGAACCGAAGGGAAGGTGAAACCATAAGGGTGGGAGATAGGGTGTGGCTGTCAACCCAAGGGTTGCCGTTCAAAGGAGGTTGTAAGAAATTAAGACCCAGGAGATTGGGTCCCTTTGAGGTCATTCAACAGGTCAACCCAGTGGCTTTCAGGCTCCGGTTACCCAACCACATGAAACTGCACCCAGTATTTCACAGGTCGTTACTGTCACCGTATGAGGGGGGACGAGAAGGGATGGCCACTCGGGGACCGGTCATAGAAGAAAGGGAATGCAGCAGCCATGTGGCAGAAATCCTCGACGCCAGGTGGAAGGGGGATCAGGTGGAGTATTTGGTAGCGTGGGAAGGAGAACCGGAGTCAGAAAACACTTGGGTAATGGCAGAAGATATCAATGACGAGGTATTGATAGAAACGTTCCATCAAAGGTTCCCAAGGAAACCTCAGCCTGTGGAGAGGTTCCGGAGGGAATACTTTGGGACCACCGATGAGGAGGAGGAGTTGGAAGGATTCTCGGAATCGGAAGGGGAAGGGGAGATGGACTCTGAGGAGGAGGAGTACTTCGAGACCAGGAACCGCAACAGGTGGAGAGAAGTGTTCGGGACATCGGAAGATGAAGGAAGTTCATTCCGGGGTTTTGCCTCCTCACCGCCCGTAGAGGAGGGGGCGAGAGGGGATGAAGGGGGCCCTGGAGGGGAGGTGGATGTCAGGGAACTGCCATCGGAAGGAAGGGAAGTGAAAGGGCTCACACAGGTTGGGAGAGACTCAGCAGCTGAAGAGGGAACCAGTAGGGGGAGAGGAGCTGAGCTGAGGGAAAGGGAGCTGGAGGGATGGCTCAGAGACACTTCCAGCGAAAACAGTGGGGAGGTTTCAGGACCTCCTGTAGGGACACCCACTCCTCGCCGGAAACTGTCACGCAGAGAGTCCAGAAGACGTGTTTCCGTTAAGGAGCTTTTATGTTGGAAGCGATTCCGAAAGCAACCACTGTCGGAATCTGCCAGCGACTGACGGAGCCATGTTTAAGGGGCTCCGTTACAGACAGAGGTTTGCAAACTTGACCAAACTCTGAGGGACTAGGATTTTACACACAAGCAGCTCATCGTCCCATCACAACGGGTTATTTGCCATATTGCCCCATAATGTTTTAAAAGTTTTTTTTAGGTTATTTTCTTTTAATTTTTGCATCTTGACCTTGTTGGCAGAGAAAGATATTTTCTTCCCTCTGATATAAGCTTTGTAGCCTTCCCATTCCTTCAGTCTTGGCGTTAATGATTTGGAGTTATTTTTAAAATATATTTGCGTATCTTGCGTTATATATTGAATGAAGTTTTTATCATTTAGTAATGATATATTAAGATACCATCTCCTCATACCTTCCTGGGTATTGGATAGATTACATTCCAATATTACTGCTGAGTGATCAGCTATAATGGGAATATCAATGTCACATCGGCTAGTAAAGGAGTGTAGTGATGCTGATGTTAAAAAAAAAATCAATTCTGTGCTGGGTATTGTGAATTCCTGCAAAATATGTATAGGATTTTTCCTTAGGATGGTGTAGTCTCCATGAATCCACTAAATTCCAGTATATCATATAATAATTAATTCTCTCTCTCTAACCTTCGTCTTTTTTTTCCTAGCTGTAGAAGTGGCGTCCATCTGCGGGTCTAAAATTTCATTAAAGTCTCCACCAATTATCAGATACTGATGTGATAAAGAGCTTAATTTCTTAAAACAGTTGTGAATAAACTTAATGGTCATCAGTATTAGGGGCATAGACATCGACTATTGCTATTTCTATCCCTTCTGTTTTAATTACAGTTATTAAACACTGACCATCTTCCTCTCTTATTATATCTTGCGTTTCATAAGACCAGCTGTAATGAGTATGGGTTGCTCGTGCGTAAGTTGCCGCCTCTCCTGGCTATGTTGCCTTGTTAAACCTTTCTGTCTGGACAGCCCTTCACTTCGTGGCTGCCTCAGTCGCTAGCAGAATCCGTCAGTGGGCGTTTCTTAAACCTTTTCCAACATAAAAGTTGTTTGACGCCAAGTCTCCTCCTACTCTCCCTGCGCGGAAGTCTTCTGCGCAGGGAGGGCGTGGGTAGCGGAGGACCCGTGCTCTCCCTGCTGGTGTCCAGTGAAGAGTCCTGGAGCCCTCTCGCCGATTCCCCCATCTGCCCCCCTTTATCCCTGGTGTTGCGCTGATTTGCTTCCCCATCTGCGGAGCTGCCTCTCTCCCTGCTGGGCCCTTCTCCAGCATCATTTGAGAGCCTTCCCTCCGCCTCTAGCTCCGATGTCAGTTCCCTGACACCAGCCTTTCCTAAATAGAATCGTGACTCCCTTTGCATTTTCATCTAGATTTGTTGAAAAAACTTCTTTTACCCATTGACTTTTCAAAGTTTGTGCCCCTTGTTCTGTCAAATGTGTTTCTTGTAATAGTCCTATATCAGCCTTTAATGACTGAAAATAGTTAAGTGTTAGGATCTGTTTTTTCCTTTCCTTTAATCCCTTGGCATCCATACCTATAATTCTCATATTATAAATTGCAGCTTTTATCTATAGGGTCTCTCATCCTCTATTTTTATCTTTGTCAAAGTTTTGGGAAGGCTTAGTATGAACCAAATATATTGCAAATTATTATCACTCTAATTAGAGACATCTATTAACCGTGCTTGTATTTAACATATGGATTGTGAAACAAAGTTAATTCACCTTCTTACATATCTAAATATATAGAGAGCAGATACTACCCGATCAATTTAATACACCCTGTAATTAAATTTTAAGTATTTCCAATCAAATAATTAGTATTTGAAAATATTCAAAGAGGGATAGAGAGAGAAAAGAGAGGAAACTAGGAAATAGCTCTAGCTACAAATAGGAAGAGTTCTGAAAAGGTAGGCACAAATATATACAAATGACCAACAATTTATAATAATAGTAACAGTACTAACGATAAAAAAGGAAAAAGAAAACTACTTAGTGTGAAATATTGCTCAGGGTAAAGGTCCTGCAGGCTTCCGTGGTTCATATCTGCTTTCCCCGGACCTCTGAGCACAGCAGAGTAAACACGGCGTATTTAGCCTTTTAGCCTTCTGCCCTCTGTGCTTGCCTTTAGTGTGCATAAATCAAAAGTCCAGTCAGCTTCTCTAATCTAGAAGCGTTTATTTACAGCAGTATAAATCATCATCCAGTGTCTGGTAAAAAGTACATCTCTGTTCCGTACAAAAAGGAATCCAGAATAACAGAACAAAGAAACAGATCCCGGATGTGTGACGTAGGATCTCTCCGCCCCCTCAGAAGGCAGGACATACGAACTGAGGTGTTTAACCCTGTAAGCTCAGGTTCTCCTCACACTTAGTACACTTAACAATAAAACACAAATAGATAACAAAAGAAAAAAAGAAAAAATGCATGACTTCCGCTCTGTAGAAGACGCAAACATTCACCCCTTCGAGCTCCTAATTTCACCAATATAATGGTTGGGAGCTTTTGACTTAGCACATAAGGATTTAAAGGAATTGTCGATTTGCTTCATTTCCCCCTTTTGATTATCAACTTACCGTATTTTTCGCTCTATAGGACGCACATTTTCCCCTCCAAAGATGAAGGGGAAATGTGTGTGCGTCCTATGGAGCGAATGCAGGCTCCTTGGCTCTGCGGCGACGCACCTGACCTGGAAGCCGGAGGAGGAACAGAAGGGTTTCCTTCTGTTCCTTCTCCAGCTTCGCTGAAGGGGCGCTGTGCCTTCTCCCTCTCTGCGCAGCGCCCCTTGAGCGACGCGGCTGTCATGCGAAGCCGGAGGAGGAAGAGAAGGGACAGGACGCGCCTGTCGTGGCTTCTGTCTTAGCCCTGCACAGCCTCTTCGGGCAGGGGAAGCCTTCATCCCGCTGCCCTGAAGAGGCTTGGCGCGGTTATCCCAGAAGCCAGAACAGCCACACGGTATCCCAGAAGCCAGATTCCTCTTGCTGTTCTGGCTTCTGGGATTCAGAATAATTTTTTCTTGTTTTCCTCCTCCCAAAACTAGGTGCGACCTATGATCCGGTGCACCCTATGGAGCGAAAAATACGGTATATACATAAGTAAACAACATATAATTACATGGTTTGAGACTTATTGAATGACAAATCAATATTTCCACGGCATTTCGACTTTAATAGTGGTATAAAACCAGTTGACTATTAACCTGAGGGTATATAGAATTCCACCATTATTAAATTACTAATATATCTAGAGTTTCATGGCTCTATGCCAAAGATACTTTGTTCAGATGGTGAGTCAACATGAGCTGGAGGTTCTTCAAGCAGAAAGGTCAGGTCAAAGAAGAGCTTCAAAATGGAGGGCATTACCCCACACCATTTTCAATTAGGGTAGGAGAAAAAGGAAAAGCCCCCCCTACCCTTCACCATGGCTCTTTATCCACAATTTATTGCTTGGAGGTAGGATATCGCATTATCATGGTTTTGAAAACGGCGCAGTTCATCATCTATCTTTAAGCAGAAAGTAGCTGGGAATATTGTAAAGTGTTGTATTTTTAATTCCCTTGCTAGTTTGTGAGCAGGAGCAAATAATCGTCTCTTTTCTGCCACCATTGGAACATAGTCCGGAAAAATAGAAATTATATTTCCCCTCCATTCAAGGGGTTTAGCATTCGACTTTTCCCGGAAAGTTTTAAGGATATAATCTCGCACCCTTGTGCACGCAAATTGAATTATTGTTATATATGTTTCCCCTCTTGCTTTCTTGGTTTTCAGTGGAAAACTTTTAACACCATTTATCTCCACCTTTAAATCCAGCTGTAGCTCCAGCATTTCCGTTAAACAGCTCTCTATATATTCAATTACCTGAATTCCTTCAGGAGGAAGGTTTTTAAGACCTAAAATTTTAAGGTTTTTCCTTCGATATCAGATTCCAACTGGAGTAAGCATTTGTCCATCAGGCTTTGTGTTGCAAATGATATTTCCTCCAAGACATTAACACGCTGTTCAAGTGTGTTCATATGAGATGTTAAAACTTGTAGATCTATTCTCATTTGTGATGTATCCTGTTTAATCGCTGACATTTCTGTCTTAAGCTCCCCAATGTCTTCTTTAATAGACCGTAATAAGTGAATCATCTCATGTGACTCTGACATTATTTGGCCTTCCTGCATTTCCGTTGCTCTTTTGTCAAAGCTTTTCTTTCTTTCTGTGGCTTTTGGGGAAGTTAGAGCTGATGCGTCTCGCTTCGTTTGTTTTGAGACTGTATTATTTTTTTGACATGCTCTTCTAGCCCTCAGCAAGCCCTCCGCGTCTTTTTGACGTTTGATATTGCCCAGCTGATAAAATGCTGATAAGCTCAGATATAATTGCTCTTAAGTTCCCTCCAAAACCTTCCTCCAGTCCATAAATCCTTAAATAGGTTTTAATCACCTTTAATTTATACTTCTCCTTGCATTCACGCTGCGGAGCTTCTCAGCGTGCCTGCTCACGCCTCCTTCCCAAGACCAGAAGTCCTCAGGACCCCAGGGCATCCTGATCAAATTTGCAGATGACACCAAACAGGGAGGGGTGGCTAACACCCCAGAGGACAGGATCACACTTCAAAACGACCTTGACAGATTAGAGAACTGGGCCAAAACAAACAAGATGAATTTTAACAGGGAGAAATGTAAAGTATTGCACTTGGGCAAAAAAAATGAGAGGCACAAATACAAGATGGGGGACACCTGGCTTGAGAGCAGTACATGTGAAAAGGATCTAGGAGTCTTGGTTGACCACAAACTTGACATGAGCCAACAGTGTGACGCGGCAGCTAAAAAAGCCAATGCAATTCTGGGCTGCATCAATAGGAGTATAGCATCTAGATCAAGGGAAGTAATAGTGCCACTGTATTCTGCTCTGGTCAGACCTCACCTGGAGTACTGTGTCCAGTTCTGGGCACCACAGTTCAAGAAGGACACTGACAAACTGGAACGTGTCCAGAGGAGGGCAACCAAAATGGTCAAAGGCCTGGAAACGATGCCTTATGAGGAACGGCTAAGGGAGCTGGGCATGTTTAGCCTGGAGAAGAGGAGGTTAAGGGGTGATATGATAGCCATGTTCAAATATATAAAAGGATGTCACATAGAGGAGGGAGAAAGGTTGTTTTCTGCTGCTCCAGAGAAGCGGACACGGAGCAATGGATCCAAACTACAAGAAAGAAGATTCCACCTAAACATTAGGAAGAACTTCCTGACAGTAAGAGCTGTTCGACAGTGGAATTTGCTGCCAAGGAGTGTGGTGGAGTCTCCTTCTTTGGAGGTCTTTAAGCAGAGGCTTGACAACCATATGTCAGGAGTGCTCTGATGGTGTTTCCTGCTTGGCAGGGGGTTGGACTCGATGGCCCTTGTGGTCTCTTCCAACTCTATGATTCTATGATTCTATGATAAAGATGAAAGAAGAAACAAGACAGCGCTTGTTAATATGACGCAGAACGGAAAAATGAGAATTCCCCCCTTTTTGAGAGAAGCGGGAGATATTTGCTGGCTGACTTTGTAATGACTGGAGATAACAATTTGGGACTACATATAGTGCAGCTGTTTGCAGAAGTTTTTCATTATGAGCGAGAGAGAAGGCTGATGGATGTCTAGCAGCCCCCCTTCTAGGGCCCAGAGGGGGGGATTGTGTGGTCTCTGAGAGGCTGATCAATCGCCAAATGACTTATATCTGTGGAATACAGCTCATTTACATTGCATTATTGCAAACAGTATGCTTAACAATTTACAGTAATAACATAACAATGTGGAAACTACTATGTTATTAAATCTCAAACGAAAAGCTTGGACAACAGCCCGGATTGGAAGATTGGAACGGAGTCAGGGAAAGCTGTGCTAGCAAATAGACACTTGAAAAAATATATGTTGTTGTTGTTTAGTCGTTTAGTCGTGTCCGACTCTTCGTGACCCCATGGACCAGAGCACGCCAGGCACTCCTGTCTTCCACTGCCTCCCGCAGTTTTGTCAAACTCATGTTAGCAGCTTCGAGAACACTGTCCAACCATCTCGTCCTCTGTCGTCCCCTTCTTCTTGTGCCCTCAATCTTTCGCAACATAAGGGTCTTTTCCAGGGAGTCTTCTCTTCTCATGAGGTGGCCAAAGTATTGGAGCCTCAGCTTCACGATCTGTCCTTCCAGTGAGCACTCAGGGCTAATTTCCTTAAGAATTGATGTGTTTGATCTTCTTGCAGTCCATGGGACTCTCAAGAGTCTCCTCCAGCACCGTAATTCAAAAGCATCAATTCTGTGGTGATCAGCCTTCTTTATGGTCCAGCTCTCACTTCCATACATCACAACTGGGAAAACCATAGCTTTAATTATACGGACCTTTGTTGGCAAGGTGATGTCTCTGCTTTTTAAGATGCTGTCTAGGTTTGCCATCGCCTTTCTCCCAAGGAGCAGGCGTCTTTTAATTCCGTGACTGCTGTCACCATCTGCAGTGATCATGGAGCCCAAGAAAGTAAAATCTCTCACTGCCTCCATTTCTTTCCCTTCTATTTGCCAGGAGGTGATGGGACCAGTGGCCATGATCTTCGTTTTTTTGATGTTGAGTTTCAAACCATGTTTTGCGCTCTCCTCTTTCACCCTCATTAAAAGGTTCTTTAATTCCTCCTCACTTTCTGCCATCAAGGTTGTGTCATCTGCATATCTGAGGTTGTTGATATTTCTTCCGGCAATCTCATCCAGCCCAGCCTTTCGCATGATGAATTCTGCATATAAGTTAAATAAGCAGGGAGACAATATACAGCCTTGCCGTACTCCTTTCCCAATTTTGAACCAATCAGTTGTTCCATATCCAGTTCTAACTGTAGCTTCTTGTCCCACATAGAGATTTCTCAGGAGACAGATGAGGTGATAAGGCACTCCCATTTCTTTAAGAACTTGCCATAGTTTGCTGTGGTCAACACAGTCAAAGGCTTTTGCATAGTCAATGAAGCAGAAGTATATGCCTTTCTGGAACTCTCTAGCTTTCTCCATAATCCAG
The DNA here is from genome assembly GCF_964106645.2 of Podarcis pityusensis. Taxonomy (NCBI): domain Eukaryota; kingdom Metazoa; phylum Chordata; class Lepidosauria; order Squamata; family Lacertidae; genus Podarcis; species Podarcis pityusensis. The sequence goes on from NC_138045.1 coordinate 3,827,877, forward strand.
CGCATGTTTGCAATTTGGTCTCTGGTTCCTCTGCCCCTTCGAAATCCAGCTTGCACTTCTGGGAGTTCTCGGTCCACATACTGCTTAAGCCTGCCTTGTAGAATTTTAAGCATAACCTTGCTAGCGTGTTGTAGTGTGTATGAGTTACTCGTGCGTAAACTGGTGCCTCTCTAGGCTAATTTGCCTTGTTAAACCTTTCTGACTGCACAGCCCTTTCTCATCGTGGCTGCCTCAGTCGCTGGCAGAATCCGTCAGTGGGCGTTTCTTGAACCTCTTCCAACATAAAAGTTGTTTGACACCCAGTCTCCTCCTCCTCTCACTGCGCGGGAGTCTTCTGCGCAGGGAGGGCGTGGGTAGCGGAGGACCTGTGCCCTCCTCACTGAGTTCCAGTGAAGAGTCCTGGAGCCCTCTCTCCGATTCCCCCATCTGCCCCCCTTTATCCCTGGTGTTGCGCTGATTTGCTTCCCCCTCTACTGAGCTGTTTCTCCCCCGGCTGCTGGGTCCTTCTCCAGCATCATCTAGGAGCCTCCCCTTCGCCTCTCGCTCCGATGTCAGTTCCCTGACATCCACCTCCCCCCCCAGAACCCCCTCCACCCCTGGACCGACCTGTGCGATCAACTTCTCCCATTTCGTCGGCCGACGAGGCGGGGAACCCCCGGAAGGAACTGTCACCATCTTCTGTGGATTTGAAACCTGCTTCCCACCCGCTCTTACACCTGCCAACGGGGTGGTCCTCCCAGTCTGATTCTTCTTCCTCCGAAACCTCTCCTCCCTCCTCCTCGGAGACAGAAAATCCCTCAAAAACCTCTTCATCGTCTGTGGTTCCAAATTGCTCCTCCCAGAATCTCTCCAGGGGTTTGGGTTTGTCCGGGAACCGGCGGTGGAATACCTCCACCAGATACCTGTCATCGAAGGCTTCCGTGGGAACCCACGTGTTTTCGGACCCGGGTTCCCCCTCCCAAGCTACCAAATACTCCACCTGGCGCCCTCGCCACCTTGAGTCCAGTATTTCCGTGGCCCTGTGATGGTGTTCCCTTTCTTCTACCTGCGGGTGTGTGGTGACTTCTCCCTCTTGCCCCTGGAATTCCCGCCCCTCCCTATGCGGTGAGAGCAGGGACCTGTGGAAAACCGGGTGTATTTTCATGCTATCAGGCAACTTGCGCTTAAATGCCACGGGATTAACTTGCTGTGTTACCTCAAAAGGTCCCAGCCGTCTAGGCTGCAACTTCTTGCACCCCCCTTTGAAAGGTAGCCCTTGGGTGGACAACCACACCCGGTCCCCCACCCGTATGGTCTCCCCTTCCCTGCGGTGCTTGTCTGCCTGCCTCTTGTAAGTTTCCTTGGCCCGCTCCAAGTTCATCTTAAGTTGCTGGTGCAGGGCCTCCATTTCTTCCACAAACTGCTCTGCCGCGGGTACACTCCAGTTTTCCTCCCCACTCCCCGGGAAGGCCCTGGGATGACACCCATGGTTGGCCATGAATGGGCTCATTCCCGTGGACACGTGTTCCGCGTTATTGTACGCGAATTCAGCCAGCGCTAGTTTCTCCACCCAATCGTTCTGCCTCTCGCTGACGTAGCAGCGTAGGTATTGCTGGAGTATACTGTTCGCTCTTTCTGCTTGCCCGTTGGTCTCCGGGTGTCTCGCCGTCGAGAAACCCACCTCCACCTGCAGCAAGCTCATGAGCTTCCTCCAGAACCGGGAAGTAAATTGTTTCCCGCGGTCGGAGATAACCCTCAAGGGGGCGCCATGCAGCCTGAAGATGTGCTCTACAAACAACCGGGCTGTTTCCTCTGCCGTTACAGCATGTGAGCAAGCTATAAAATGGCACATTTTTGTCAGTAGGTCGACCACTACCATGACCGCTGTCTTTCCCCGGGACTTGGGCAAATCTGTCATAAAATCAATGGACACCACCTCCCAGGGTTTTCCCGGCGTGGGTAAGGGTTCCAGTAATCCTGCGGGGGCAGCCCGCCCCCCCTTTGCCCTTTGGCAGCGGTCGCACCCCCGTACATATTCCCGTACATCTCACTGCCTCCATTTCTTCCCCTTCTATTTGCCAGGTGGTGATGGGCCCAGTGGCCCAGGGAGACAATATACAGCCTTGTCGTACTCCTTTCCCAATTTTGAACCAATCAGTTGTTCCATATCCAGTTCTAACTGTAGCTTCTTGTCCCACATAGAGATTTCTCAGCAGACAGATGAGGTGATCAGGCACTCCCATTTCTTTAAGAACTTGCCATAGTTTGCTGTGGTCAACACAGTCAAAGGCTTTTGCATAGTCAATGAAGCAGAAGTAGATGTCTTTCTGGAACTCTCTAGCTTTCTCCATAATCCAGCGCAGGTTTGCAATTTGGTCTCTGGTTCCTCTGCCCCTTCGAAATCCAGCTTGCACTTCTGGGAGTTCTCGGTCCACATACTGCTTAAGCCTGACTTGTAGAATTTTAAGCATAACCTTGCTAGTGTGTGAAATGAGTGCAATTGTGCGGTAGTTGGAGCATTCTTTGAAACTGCCCTTCTTTGGGATTGGGATGTAGACTGATCTTCTCCAATCCTCTGGCCACTGCTGAGTTTTCCAAATTTGCTGGCATATTGAGTGTAGCACCTTAACAGCATCATCGTTTAAAATTTTAAATAGTTCAGCTGGAATATCATCACTTCCACTGGCCTTGTTATTAGCAGTGCTTTCCAAGGCCCATTTGACTCCACTCTCCAGGATGTCTGGCTCAAGGTCAGCAACCACACTACCTGGGGTGTACAAGACATCCAAATCTTTCTGGTATAATTCCTCTGTGTATTCTTGCCACCTCTTCTTGATGTCTTCTGCTTCTGTTAGGTCCTTTCCACTTTTGTCTTTTACAGTGGTGCCTCGCAAGACGAAATTAATCCGTTCCGCGAGTGTCTTCGTCTAGCGGTTTTTTCGTCTTGCGAAGCAACCCTATTAGCGGCTTAGCGGATTAGCGCTATTAGCGGTTTAGCGGCTATTAAAGGCTTATCGGCTTAGCGGAATAGCTGCTAAAAGGCTATTAGCGGCTTAGCGGCTTAGAAAAAGGGGGGGAAAGCGAAAAAAAACTCAAGACTCGCAAGACATTTTCGTCTTGCAAAGCAAGCCCATAGGGAAATTCGTCCTGCGAAGCAACTCAAAAACGGAAAACCCTTTCGTCTAGCGGGTTTTCCATCTTGCGAGGCATTCGTCTTGCGGGGCACCACTGTATTATGGTAATCTTTGTACGAAATGTTCCTTTCATATCTCCAATTTTCTTAAACAGATCTCTGGTTTTTCCCATTCTATTGCTTTCCTCTATTTCTTTGCATTGCTCGTTTAAGAAGGCGTTCTTGTCTCTCCTTGCTATTTTTTGGAAATCTGCATTCAATTTCCTGTATCTTTCACTATCTCCCTCGCATTTTGCTTGCCTTCTCTCCCCCGCTATTTGTAAGGCCTCGTTGGACAGCCACATTGCTTTCTTGCATTTCCTTTTCATTGGGATGGTTTTCCTTGCTGCCTCCTGTATAATGTTACGAGCCTCCATCCATAGTTCTTCAGGCACTCTGTCCACCAAATCTAAATCCTTAAACCTGTTCACTTCCACTGTGTATTTATAAGGGATTTGACTTAGATTGTATCTTACTGGCCCAGTGGTTTTTCCTACTTTCTTCAGTTTAAGCTTGAATTTTGCTATAAGAAGCTGATGATCTGAGCCACAGTCAGCTCCAGGTCTTGTTTTTGCTGACTGTATAGAGCGTCTCCATCTTTGGCTGCAGAGAATATAATCAAACTGGTTTCGATGCTGCCCATCTGGTGATGTCCACGTGTAGAGTCGTCTCTTGTGTTGTTGGAAAAGCTTGTTTGTGATGACCAGCTTGTTCTCTTGGCAGAACTCTATTAGCCTTTGCCCTGCTTCGTTTTGATCTCCAAGGCCAAACTTGCCAGTTGTTCCTTTTATCTCTTGATTCCCTACTTTAGCATTCCAATCCCCTATAATGAGAAGAACATCCTTCTTTGGTGTCACTTCTATAAGGTGTTGTAAGTCTTCATAGAATTGCTCAATTTCAGTTTCTTCAGCGCCAGTAGTTGGTGCATAAACTTGGATTACTGTGATGTTAAAAGGTCTGCCTTGGATTCGTATCGAGATCATTCTATCATTTTTGAGATTGCATCCCAGTACAGCTTTTGCCACTCTTTTGTTGACTATGAGGGCCACTCCATTTCTTTTACGGGATTCTTGCCCACAGTAGTAGATATGATGGTCATCCGAACTGAATTCGCCCATTCCCGTCCTTAACCAAACAGTAGATAAAAACACATAAAACATGTAAATCAAGCCCTTTGTTTTAGACCTGTAGGGCACATACCATCCTCTGTGTGGTGTAGTGGTTAAGAGCGGTAGTCTCGTAATCTGGGGAACTGGGTTTGAGTCTCTGCTCCTCCACATGCAGCTGCTGGGTGACCTTGGGCCAGTCACACTTCTCTGAAGTCTCTCAGCCCCACTCACCTCAGAGAGTGTTTGTTGTGGGGGAGGAAGGGAAAGGAGAATGTTAGCCGCTTTGAGACTCCTTAAAGGGAGTGAAAGGCGGGATATCAAATCCAAACTCTTCTTCTTCTTCTTCTTCTCTGACGTATGTAAGGAGCAGTAAGGAGATATTGAACTGCCTTGTGTGTCCTGGGAATTTGTGTATGATCGGCAGAATAAAACTAACACGTATGTTAGTGTAATACTGGCAGTGGAGGAAAACATGGTCAATTGTTTCTATGTGTCCAGAACTGCAGGGGCATTTTCTCTCCTCATAAGGTGTCAGAGTGAAAGCTCTTCGCTGTTTTGGTATTTCAAGATTGTTTAAATATGCTATTGGATGAGGCGTTCCCAAAGCAAAGGAAGGATTAGACTCTGATAATAAAATACACACAGAGACTTGAACCAGCAAGACTCTGGGAGGAGTGTGTCTCTCACCATTTTTTATTTATTTCAAATTTATTTATTTTTTAATTTTAATTTTTTTTTGTAAGAAGAGTTTAAGATAGTAGAGGTTAAGGTAGCAGGGGTACTGTGTTCTCTTCATGTTCATGTATGTGTTCTTGTATCACATAACGATGTCTAGCAGATATTCCTAAAGGAGAGCGTAACATCCTCTGCCTATTCTTTTCTAAAATTGAGCAACGAGGCAGGACCCATTTCAGTCTGCTGAGGCAGCACTGAGTATCAGATAAATTTGCAGGAATGTAATTATAACTTCTTTGATTACACGTGAAAAACCAGCTATCTGGTAAGCGCACATGAGCATAATTAAAAGTAATCTGTTGAACACGTGAGCAGGTCCAAGTTGGCCTTCCTGTGTCCAGACAGCGAGTTGCTTTCTCACTGCAATTCACAATCCGAGCACAAGAGGTGTCTGGTGGTGCTGCAACTCTAGGTGTGTATAACAATATTGCATCCAGAGGTAACTTTTGTGTCACTGTTTCCCAATCATGGAGATTAGTATAACCAATGATACCTTTAGAAAGCCAGCCAGAAAATCACTTTCCCATGTTTGTGGCATGTGCCATATGGAAAGGCTGTGTACAAACAGGGAGTATACAATTTCCTAAGGTAGTGTGCATATCATATGTTTCACTCAGACAAAAATGAGAGACGTTAGCCACTTTAGCTAAACGCATCCACCAGTTATAGCTATGACTAGAAGAAGTTTCAGGGGGAAGATAGATACATTGAGTACTAAGGTATCAAGAAAACAAATAATACACGTGTTAAAATCAGCATAGAGTTCATATTTAGCTGAGTAATCAAGGCTATGAAAAAAGTCTCCGATTCCACTGGAACATCATGATGCTGAAATTGTGTCCTGGCATCAGAGGTCAAGGTCTTCAGCATTCCCCATGTCACCTTCGGGCATCCCTCAGCCTTTCAAGGATAAGGACGGGTGCGATGGACTTTCGCATGGGGTTGCTGAGCCTGTAGAGGCGGAGTCGGGGTCATGATCCTTGCAAAGTCCAGAATGGGGTTCTGCAGGCCTTGGTACCAGCGCATGTCTGGGCCGATAGGGATAGATACAGTGACTTGGAATCCACATAGGACCTGAGGAAGTAAGAACAGTAGGGTATCCCTGCCCCCAGGTAATCAAAGGAATGGGTCCCTCTCACTAAGGGTTGGGGAGCTGCTGGTACGTCACTAGAGGGTGTTCCAGAGGTACCTCTTTCCTACAATGGCATTTCATAGGAGAAAATTTATTAAGAAAGGGAACAGTTAATTGATTTAAGGTAAAGTTAACAGGAGTTAAAGCGCATGAAGGACATCCACCAACAATATCCTTAGCTCGTGTCAGAGGAATGGAAAAAATGTTTTATGCAGCTGCCTAGCTCCCTGGTGAAAAAATGTATGGCTGTCAATTGCATTAGAAAATAATGGTCAGAGAGATTTCAGAGCAGAATCAGCATGTTGATTACCTTCTGAAAGTGCATCTTTGCATCCTGTATGGGAGCAAACGTGAGAGTAAACATGAGCAGCATAGAAAGGCATAGTTCTATTTGTCAAGAGATATTTCAGTGTCAAGAACAAAGAGAGTAGATTAAAATCTAGCATCGGAGAAAGAGAGGAATTAGCCAAATGTGATAAAAAGATATCCCACTTCACACAAAATCACAAAATGCAGTGGACGTGTAGGCTGGTCTCTGTCAGTTTTCTGATTAGCTGCAAAAAAAAAATGCCAGTTATTTTCAGAGTCCTTATACGTTAAAACGCTCTAAAGGTGTTGAATAGGAACCTGTTTGAATCAAAACCAGGCATGAATCTTTTAGGAGGGTTAAAATAAACTATCCCAAATATAATCAGGAAATCCAAACTGATAGGGAAGAGAAGAACTCATTAAGGATTCGTGTTCCTGTTTAGAAAAAAGCAAATAAGCAGCAATATCAAATCCAGTGTTAGGCAATTTAGAGTGTAGCCACTCTAAAATCACTATTCTGTCAGCAGTGTCTGGGGGAAAAAGGAGTCCTGTAGGTGAAAACATTGTATTTAAGGAGAATCACGTGTATGAAGTGGCTCCAAAACTCTGCAACTGCTGTAAAGTAAATTCATTAGGAATTTTAAGTTCAGGGAGGAAAGGAGAAAAAACAGTCTGCAATAGCGATGAAGAATGAGTCTCACTGTCTGAGGTGGAAATCAGACCTGTATGCTATGTCTTAATTTTATAAACCACCGTAGGGAACTGGAACTGAAAAGTAGCAAGTTCTGCTGTCAGTAGATTCAAACCAGCACTGCCCTTAGCGGCATGGCGCAGATTTGTCACAGGAGACTGTGTGTTAGAAGAGCCAGCTATTGCTTCTAATTTAGCTTCAGTAAAAGACTGACAATCAGCTGGCACAACAGTCTTTGTTCTCCCATTTAGACTCAGGCTGGAAGGCCACCGGTCGCGGCATTGCCTGTCTTTAGCAGGATGAGCTGAAGGAGACAAAGCTGCTGCTAGGAGGGCAGATTTGTGAGTCTCGGTGTCAATATTCTGGCAAGGCTTACTCATTTGAGCAATCTCTGTTTCTGACTTCTGGTACATGACTTTAAGAGCAGTCTTGCAATCAGCATTTTCATAAGCCAATTGTTTCATTGAAACTTCAGAGGCTTCAAGATTTGGAATTAAAGTACTGGCTGCTCTTAGCCCATCAAGAATGCCATCCAAGCCATTTTCTGTCACACTTTGCTTCAATTTGTTAAAAACTGCGAAGGGCAATGATTCATGGGCTCTCTGTCCCTGTGCATTCTGAGCAACAGGACAGACTGCTAATAATGGCAATGTAACAGCTATTTTTTCTTCTTCACTGCTTCCTTCTGCCATATTTGGAATAGTCAATTTTTGCACTGTAGTCTGAGCCCTTTATGGAGCATTGCCCACTAATCACAGGTTAATCTGAAGAAGTGTGCATGCACACGAAAGCTTATACCTGAACAAACTTAGTTGGTCTATAAAGTGCTACTGGACAATTTTTTTATTATTTATTTCAACAGCGTCAGACCAACATGGCTACCTACCTGAATCTAGAATGACTGGTTTTGTTATGGCTGCCAAGGCCAGTAAAAAATTGCATTTTTTTCTGTAATGTGTTATTTTATCTAATGAAGGCCGGAAAAAGGAGGGGAAGGAGTGGAAAACTACCAAGAAGTGTTTCCTCTGTCAGCGGCCAGGACATTTTGCAAAGGTCTGTCCCCAACGAAAGGCCTGGCAAGGCATGAATGGGGACAGCAGGCCACGACGAGAAGGGGGAGGAGGGGCCGGTGCAGGGAAACGAGAAAGCCTGGCTGCCGACCAGCAGGGGCAGCAGCCAGGCCAGCGACCAATGGAGAAACGTGACTCAAAGAAGTAGGAGGCCCAGGGTTCGCTCTGATTGTTTAGAAATACACAATCGCTTTGAGGTCCTCTCCCCTAGCATGGAAGATGAAGAGCAGACTCCATTTGAGGATCTCTCCCTCATTACAGTCGATCAGGTATATGAAGATGAGCAGCAAAGTCAGTCCTCAGGGAATGTGCAGGCGACCTTGGAACGGACAGCTCACGGAAGAACCCCGACCAAACCTAAGAGGAGGCATGTAGTGGTGATAGGGGATGTTAAGCAGATTGATTTATTGCTCAGATAAGCCTGACGTCCGGCACGCTTCCACTGCGCAGCTCTGCTGGCCAGGCCTCTGCATTCCAAAGTCCACATTCCGATGCTCTGAGCAAAGCAGAGATCAACAGCGGCAAGAGAAAGCTGCAAAAACTCCAGTGCATGCTTCAGTGTGCTTAAATAAAGTCCACTCGGGATCTTAGCAGCTAAAAGCAGTTTTATTTACAGCAGACTATCCATTATCTATCACAGCGAACAGCATCGTGAAAACACGTCCTCTCTCCTCAAAAGCGAAAGTAGAGAGAAGAACAAAGGCTTGAGGCTCTTGGAAATGACGAACCTCCCCCCTCCCAACAGTAGGCAGGGCGGACTTCCGGGTTGGCGCCATCGCCGAATGGCGGACTCCCTCCGAGCTCCGGAGGGAGTCTGCTCGGCAGGGGCTGGGTCCTACCGCGCCGGTGACGCGGGGACCCTTAAAAACCACGGGCACGGAGTCTGTGGACATGGGTGACTCGGCTTGCACCATTAGCGCCCTCCCGACTCGTGAAGGAGCCTTTTTAAAGGCTTCGGATCGGGTGCCGGGGAGCGGCGTGGTGCTTTGAGTCTTCTGCTTTCCCTGCCGAGCGCAGCCGCATGCCATTCGACGGAGAGCGCTGACTTCTTCCATTGAAAGTTTGGACTGTTAACAACAACCCGTGAGTAATTGGGAAACCGGGTTCAAAATTTCGGATTTGGCACGAGCGGGGGCGATTTAAAAAGGAAGTCAATCCCCCCCCCCACTGTAAGCATTCCAAAACAAGGACTGGGTAACCAAGGTCCAAAGGGAAGTATACTCCTGATAAAAATCATTAATTTCACGATGGGAAATTATAAGAACTGTGCTGGAGGAGAAGAGTGGAGGGTGAGAAGAAAAATGCAACCCCCCCCCCCGGGAACCGGGGCGATTCGCGGAGCCTGGTGAAGAGAGACGGAGACTTTGACAGCTGTCAAAGTAGCTGTCAAAGCTGGAGAGTATAAAGAGGACTTTGTTATGAGGACTTTGCTGGTTAATTTTGTTACAATTTGCTATAATATGGATATAAACTGTTGGAAAATAAGCAACAATTTGACTTTTGGATTAGAGGATACAAAGTTATTACAATCCCCCTAGAGGGGTTTCGGGACATTACAAGAACGGTCGTAAGTGGAAAAATACTCTGGGATTCGCACAGGACTTGTTATCTTCTGGGAAAGCTGCAAAACTGAAATAGTATTTTGTCTACAGAGGTATTTACATTAAAGGAGACAATAGAATTTTCTATTGAAGAAAGGAAGGGACTGGACGTAAGTTTTTGTTCCTGAACAACAAACCTCTGTAGAGATACCAGATTTCTGAATTAGAAAGCTTTAGCAGCTGAACAGGACAAGAAACCTGAGAAAGTGAGGAATAAGAAGAACAAAGGACTGATTACGACACGGAAAGAACAACGGGAGGAGTGGTAAAGATCAAGGAAATTAAAGGCCTTTGTTAGATTGGACACTTGAAGTTAAATATTATTAAAATTAATAAATTAAAAGAAAACCGGCAAGATGGAATCGGGGAGAAATCTGGTCATGAATTGAGACTTCCAAGCTGATAATGTATAGACTGATGGACATGGGGAATTCAAACCGGGGAAGGGGGGGGGGAGATTTGGAATCCAAAGGCTGTGTAACCATCTTTTGAATTTTTCTATATCTCTTATTTTCTATTTCTTTACATAACTTACGGATGTCATTTTATTTTGATTGGACGTGTTTAAAAAAAAGGGAATTCGTGGAAGGAACTGGGGTGGATCTTGGGGAAAATCTTTTTTCTTTTCTTGTTAATGATGTGGGACGGTGGTAAGATTTCTACAATTCAATTTGGATAGTGGGTTAAACAAATTAAGCTTCAAATTGGGAGTGAGAGCTTGTAGAACCAAATTAAGGAAAGGGGAATACAGTCGGGGGGGGAGGGGGGGAGTCCCAGAAAGTAGGCAATGAAAGTAAGGTTTTTAAATATCTTTTTTTCTTTTTCTTTTTTCTTTGTATTTCTATATTTTTGGAAACTTTAATAAATATGATTTGAAAAAAAATAAAAAAAAACCAAAAAACAGTAGGCAGGGCGTACGCTCTGAGCTGTTTAACCCTGTAAGCTCAGGTTCTCCTCACACCCCCTCTCGCCCTGCGCTACTGTGGGGAAAGTAAGTACAGAACTTACCCCCAACTCCAAACCACCACAAAACTCCCCATGACGCTGGAAGCTTAAAGGTTTGGTAAATCCATCGGCCAAGTTACTGTGACTGGCACAGTACTTCAGCCGTATCAAACCTGACTGAACACTCTGACACACATTTTGGAAACGTATGTCCAGATGCTTGGTTCTGGCCTTAAATTGTGCAGATTCAGCCAATTTCAAACAGGGTTGATTGTCTTCCCAAACCGTGATGGGCAAGCTACAATCCCCATAGATCTCTTGCACCAAGCATCTATAGAACTCTAGTTCCCGGCACAAATCTGACAGTGCACTGAATTCAGCCTCAGTAGAAGACAGCGCAATGAGACTTTGCTTCCGGGACTTCCACCCAACCAGTGACTTCCCAAACTTTACCACCAACCCGGACACAGACTTGCGGTCCTGCGAATTCGCCCAGTCACTGTCCGCATAGCATGTGAGCTTCGCCTCACCTTCAGCTGGCAGCTTAAGACAGAAGTCTTTGGTATGCTGCAGGTAGCGCAGTACCCGCTTGATACCGTGCCAAGCACTCACACTGGGCTTTGACGCTTCCCTACTTAGCAGGTTGGTAGCAAAGGCAATGTCTGGTCTGCTCCATTGGGACAGATACAACAGACTACCTAGAGCTGACTGAAAGAGCTCAGCATTCTCAAACTCAGCACTTTCTGCTTGCTGGCTATCTTTCACGAAGTTCGTCTCCATGGGTGTCCGAACTCCTGCACAATCGGACATTCTGAACTTCTCAAGCAACTGCTCAATCTTGCCTTTCTGACTGAGCAAGAAGCTACCATCCTCAGTTCTCGCTATCTGGACGCCTAGGTAGATCTTTACTGCACCCAGGTTCTTGAGCTGAAACCGTTTCCCAAGCTCTTTGGCAAACTTCTGCACCTGTTTGTCTGCCTTTCCAACATGGATGATGTCATCAACGTAAAATAACACCGGTTCCTGTGAGTCTCCTGATCCTCTAAGGAACAGGCAACTGTCAGCAAGACTCTTCCTGAAACCTAGCTTCTCCAAAGCTTCATTCAGGCACAAGTTCCAATTCCTGGCCGACTGCTTCAGGCCGTAAATTGACTTGTGAAGTTTCCACACAGTACCTTGCTCATTGCCCTCAAACCCTGGAGGAGGAAGCATGTACAGATCCTCCTGGAGGTCTGAGTTCAAGTAAGCAACATCCACATCAAAGTGATGCACCAGCAAACCTCTTTGTGCAGCTACGGCCAAGACCAAGCGTAGAGATTCACTCCTAGAGGTGGGAGCATAAACTTCCGTATAATGCAACCCCCTGCACTGCGTGAATCCTCTCGCCACTAATCTGGCCTTATACTGCGGTTCTCCTGTCGCTGTGGGCTTAAGACGGTAAACCCAGCGGCTACCCACGGCCTGTTTGCCCACCGGCAACTTCGTGAGGGAGAACACACCTAGAGACTCCATTGAGTTCATCTCCTTCTGCATCGCCTCATGCCATTTCCTGGCTTCTTCCTGAGGCAGTTTCTGAACATCCTCAAAACTCTCGGGTTCAAACTGTGCCATTCCGACCCACACGCTAGTGACGGCAAACCTTTCAGGAGGTTTTCCCTTGGTCGTCTGAGTTGAACGGCGCAGCACTACTTCAGGAACCCCCTCTGACCCACTAGGGCCAGCCAGAACGTCCTTGGCATCAGAGAGCTCCCCCTCTGACTTACTGCGCCTTCTGGACTTCTCAGCCGAACCTGTGGGGGAAGATGGAGCACTGCATTGCTCAATCTTCACAGCCTTGGGAGAAGTTCTCCCCTCTGCCTGCACTGGGTCTGGACTCTGAGCCTCAGTAGCAGGTTCAACCTCTTTCTCTCCTTCATCAGCACAGTCTAGCAGACTCTCTGACAGGATGTCAGGGTTCCCATGTATCCTTGCCCAGCCACTCTGCTCACAGAATTCAGCACTGTTGCTGAGCAGAATCCTGGACTGATTCCCTGACGGATAAGCAAACCTCCATCCCTTGGTCCCTGGCTCATACCCACAAAAAATCATCTTTTGGGACTTGGGTTCACCTTTCTTGTGTTTGGCCTTTGGTATGAGGACCCAAGCCTCACAGCCAAAAACGCGGAAGTAGTGCACTTTCGGTTTCTTTCCGTGCAGCAAGAAATACGGTGTGTCACCTACCACTGAATTGAACGACCTGTTCAGAATAAAGTTGGCTGTTCGCCAAGCCTCCCCCCAAAAGCGCTGTGGGAGCCCGGCATCAAACAAAAGAGCTGCGGACATCTCCCCTAGAGTCCTATTTCTGCGTTCCGCGATCCCATTCTGTTGGGGACTGTGTGGAGAAGTCAACCTGTGTTGAATCCCCTTTTTGCGGAAGAAACTTTGCAGTGCAGACCCGGTGAACTCCCCACTGCGATCGCTCTGAAAGTTTTGCACCCATGTGGAAAACTGCAGTTTCACAGCCGCAATCCAGTCTTTGATTAGCGGCGCAGCTTCATTTTTGTGTCGGAGCGTGAAGATCCAGGAGTTGCGCGTATGGTCATCAATCAGAACCAGCGCAAATTTGGCTCCGCCCATACTGCTCACAGACATCGAACCAGACAAATCTGCATGAATCAACTGAAAAGCCCTAGTGTTCACCCTCTCAGACCTTGGGTACGTGCACGTTTTCACCTTTGCGGACTTGCACGCTCTGCAATCTAGAAACTTAGCACATGATTTCATTTTGCACCCTTGCGTACACTCTGGGAACTTCTTCACTGACCCCCAGGACACGTGTGCCATGCGTCGGTGCCATAAGTGAGCACACACATCATGAACTGGAACATTGGCACACTGTGCTTGAGCCTCCTCCGTGTCATCTGGACCTGCAAAAGAAGCATCTATCACAAACAACCTGTCTTTACATTTAACACTGACTAGGTGCTGTCCATTCTTAGAAATAGAACACTTATTGTTCTCAAAACACACTCTGTAGTTCTCAGCAAGAAGTGCACTGACAGACAGTTCCAGGACAGTCCTGGAACAACAAAAGCCTGGATTGAATCCTGTAAGAAAGAACAAAACAGTGAGCCAGTCTGCGTTAGTGGGTGTCGAGTCCCATCTGCTAAACAGACAGTCTTCCCAGAAGTTACAGAGGTGCAGTTCTCCAGGAATCCTGCAGATGGCACAAGATGATGGGAAGCGCCTGAGTCTATGACAAAAGCCAGCACAGCATCCTGTTGACAACTCTTGACTGCAGCCATAGAGGCTGCCAAATGTTTATGTTCAGTGTCTCTGCCAGCTGCCTTCGGCTTGCCTTTCCCACGCTTTGAAGAAGAGCCCTTTATCTGGTTGCTACGGGAGACGGCCTTCGGCTGTTCCTGTGCCTCCACTGGACATTCTCTCACCAGATGGGAGGGGGAGCCACAGCGATAACAGCGGCGACGCGTAGCAACAGCTCTCACAGCTCCCTCTTCAGCCATTCCTTTGTTCCCTGCACCCCCACTTTTGGGTGCACAGCCTGGGCCTGCACGCTCCCCAGCACTTTGGTTGTAGGCCTCAACATCACACGGCCCCTCGGAGACAAAGCAGCTACTCCCAGCTGTAACTTCAGGAACATGGCCAGCAGCCCCCTCTGGGCTCTCGGCTTCCTCCCTGCTCTCGGCTTTCTCCCGGCCCTGGGCTCCTGCTGAGCTCTCACACAGACTCCTCAGCACCTGCCAGGCGGCCTGAGCCGACTCAACGCCCTCCAGGTGGGGCAACAGCAAAGCGTCCACGCTTGCTCTCAACATGCAGAGCTCTCTTTGCATTCTCTGCTCTCTATCTTCCAGCAAAGCAGCCTCCATGTCTGCTGCACCATCTTGAGCAGCAACTGGCATGGGTGGGGCCGGCTCCTTCTGGGCTATATTCCAGAACCCTGTGGCCAAAAACCACCCCCTTACTCTTCTAACCCAGATATCCCAGGACTGGGTTGTGAGTTTTTCAAACGGGACATCATAAAAGTCCTGGAGCTCAGCCATCTCCTCCCCCAGTGCTCCCATTGGGGCTTTGAAGTACTCACGCGTACCAGCCAGCTTCAACGGAGAGGCCTCCAGTGGCTCTTTGCAGCACACAGCATGCAGCCAGTCTCCCTGCTTTTCTCCCAGGCAAAGCCTCAAAGCAGGATTTTTTTTCCCCTTCCGGCAGCAAAACAGCAGCTTCTCAGCTTTTTCACAGCCTTTTTAAGCACACAGCACTTCAAGCTTCAAAGCAGCTTCCTCTAATTGCAGTAACTGTCTCCCATAACCTGTTAAGCAGATTGATTTATTGCTCAGATAAGCCTGACGTCCAGCACTCTTCCGCTGCGCAGCTCTGCTGGCCAGGCCTCTGCATTCCAAAGTCCACATTCCGATGCTCTGAGCAAAGCAGAGATCAACAGCGGCAAGAGAAAGCTGCAAAAACTCCAGTGCATGCTTCAGTGTGCTTAAATAAAGTCCACTCAGGATCTTAGCAGCTAAAAGCAGTTTTATTTACAGCAGACTATCCATTATCTATCACAGCGAACAGCATCGTGAAAACACGTCCTCTCTCCTCAAAAGCGAAAGTAGAGAGAAGAACAAAGGCTTGAGGCTCTTGGAAATGACGAACCTCCCCCCTCCCAACAGTAGGCAGGGCGTACACTCTGAGCTGTTTAACCCTGTAAGCTCAGGTTCTCCTCACAGGGGATTCCCTATTGAGGGGAACAGAAGCAGTGATCTGTGGGCCTGACAAGATGTCTCGGGAAGTGTGCTGTCTCCCCGGGGCTAAGATCCAAGATGTAACTGAACGACTGCAAGGAATCATAAAACCCACTGACAAATACCCCTTCCTCTTGGTTCATGTGGGAACCAATGACACTGCAAGCAATAGCCTCCAGAAGATCAAAAGAGACTACGAGGCTCTGGGCAGGAAATTGAAGCAATTAAATGCACAAATTGTCATCTCTTCTGTCCTCCCAGTTGAACGACGTGGCCCAGGGAGAGAGGGAAAAATAGTGGAAGTGAACAGCTGGCTTCGCAAATGGTGTAAACAGGAACGGTTTGGATTCTTAGATCACGGGCTGCAGTTTCTTGAAGATGGACTTCTGGCAAGCGATGGGCTGCACCTCACAACGGTTGGGAGGAATGTTTTGGCCAAAAATCTCAGAAACCTCATCAGGAGGGCTTTAAACTGACTAATGTGGGGGAGGGAGACAGTGCTCCTGAAGGTAGGAGTCTATCAATTGATGAAGATGATCATCCAAATGTCATAGACCAAATGGAGCAAACAGCACGCAGACCTAGTGATGGGAGGAAAAAATCCTTAAATAAGAGTCACGGGGGAATGATTAATGGACTTCAATGTCTGTACACTAATGCGCAAAGCATGGGAAATAAACAAGATGAGCTTGAGCTCTTGGTACAGCAAACTAAATATGACATAATAGGCATCACTGAAACCTGGTGGGGTAAGTCCCACGATTGGAATGTAATAATGGAGGGATACAATCTATTTCAGAGAAACAGACCAGACAAGAAAGGAGGAGGAGTGGCATTATATGTCAGGGATGTGTATACCTGTGAAGAGATCCAAGATTTAGAACCTCAAAGCCAAAGTGAGAGCATTTGGCTCAAAATTAAGGGAGAGAAGAATAACAGTGACCTCATTGTGGGAGTTTACTATAGATCCCCAAGCCAAACGGAGGACATAGATGATGCCTTCCTGGAACAGATGGCCAAGCATGCAAAAGGAAGGGAGATAGTAGTAATGGGGGACTTCAATTACCTGGATATTTGTTGGATGTCAAACTCAGCCAAGAGCATAAGGTCAAACAGATTCCTCACTGGCCTTGCAGACAACTTCGTTGTCCAGAAAGTGGGAGAAGCAACAAGAGGAACAGCCATTTTAGATCTGGTCCTAACCAATGTTGATGACCTGGTTAGTGGGGTAGAAGTGGAAGGATCATTAGGCGCGAGTGATCATGCTCTTCTGAAGTTTACTATACAGCGGAAAGGAGCAGCCAAGCATACTAGGACTCAATTTCTTGACTTTAAGAAAGCCGACTTCATAAAACTTAGGGAAGTGCTGGGTGAGATCCCATGGACAGTAATACTAAAAGGAAAGGGAGTTCATGATGGCTGGCAGTTTGTTAAGAGGGAGATAGTAAAAGCACAACTTCAGGCAATAGCAATGAGACGGAAACATGGAAGGTGCCTAGAGAAGCCAGGGTGGCTATCTAAAGAACTTTTAACTGAGTTAAGATTAAAAAAGGATGTGTACAAAAAATGGAAAAGGGAGGAAACCACCAAAGAGGAATTCAAACAGCCGGCACGTGTAGACACAAAGTCAGAAAAGCTAAAGCACAGAATGAACTCAGGCTTGCTAGAGAGGTTAAAAGCAACAAAAAAGGCTTTTATGGGTATGTTCGTAGCAAAAGGAAGAACAAAGAAACAGTGGGGTCACTCAGAGGAGAAGATGGTGAAATGCAAACAGGGGACATAGAAAGGGCTGAACTCCTCCATGCCTTCTTTGCCTCAGTCTTCTCCGATAAAGAAAACAATGCCCGACCTGAAGAATTTGGAGCAAATGATTCAGCAGAGGAAACACAGCCCAGAACAACTAAGGAGATAGTACAAGAATACTTGGCTAGTTTAGATGTATTCAAGTCTCCAGGGCCAGATGAACTGCATCCAAGAGTATTAAAAGAACTGGCAGATGTGATCTCAGAACCACTGGCAGTCATCTTTGAGAATTCCTGGAGAACAGGCGAAGTCCCGGCAGACTGGAGGAGGGCAAATGTTGTCCCTATTTTCAAAAAGGGGGAAAGAGAGGACCCAAATAATTACCGCCCAGTCAGTCTGACATCAATACCAGGGAAGATTCTGGAGCAGATCATTAAGCAAACAGTCTGTGAGCACCTAGAAAGTAATGCTGTGATCACCAATAGTCAGCATGGATTTCTGAAAAAGAAGTCATGTCAGACTAACCTGATCTCGTTTTTTGACAGAATTACAAGCCTGGTAGATGAAGGGAACGCAGTGGATGTAGCCTACCTTGATTTCAGCAAGGCATTTGACAAGGTGCCCCATGATATTCTTGTAAAGAAGCTGGTAAAATGCGGTCTTGACTATGCTACCACTCAGTGGATTAGTAACTGGCTGACTGACCGAACCCAAAGGGTGCTTATCAATGGTTCCTCTTCATCCTGGAGAAGAGTGACTAGTGGGGTGCCACAGGGTTCTGTCTTGGGCCCGGTCTTATTCAACATCTTTATCAACGACTTGGATGATGGACTCAAGGGCATCCTGATCAAATTTGCAGATGACACCAAATTGGGAGGGGTGGCTAACACCCCAGAGGACAAGATCACACTTCAAAACGACCTTGACAGATTAGAGAACTGGGCCAAGAGAAACAAGATGAATTTTAACAGGGAGAAATGTAAAGTATTGCACTTGGGCAAAAAAAATGAGAGGCACAAATACAAGATGGGGGACACCTGGCTTGAGAGCCGTACATGTGAAAAGGATCTAGGAGTCTTGGTTGACCACAAACTTGACATGAGCCAACAGTGTGACGCGGCAGCTAAAAAAGCCAATGCAATTCTGGGCTGCATCAATAGGAGTATAGCATCTAGATCAAGGGAAGTAATAGTGCCACTGTATTCTGCTCTGGTCAGACCTCACCTGGAGTACTGTGTCCAGTTCTGGGCACCGCAGTTCAAGAAGGACACTGACAAACTGGAACGTGTCCAGAGGAGGGCAACCAAAATGGTCAAAGGCCTGGAAACGATGCCTTATGAGGAACGGCTAAGGGAGGTGGGCATGTTTAGCCTGGAGAAGGGGAGGTTAAGGGGTGATATGATAGCCATGTTCAAATATATAAAAGGATGTCACATAGAGGAGGGAGAAAGGTTGTTTTCTGCTGCTCCAGAGAAGCGGACACGGAGCAATGGATCCAAACTACAAGAAAGAAGATTCCACCTAAACATTAGGAAGAACTTCCTGACAGTAAGAGCTGTTCGACAGTGGAATTTGCTGCCAAGGAGTGTGGTGGAGTCTCCTTCTTTGGAGGTCTTTAAGCAGAGGCTTGAGAACCATATGTCAGGAGTGCTCTGATGGTGTTTCCTGCTTGGCAGGGGGTTGGACTCGATGGCCCTTGTGGTCTCTTCCAACTCTATGATTCTATGATTCTATGAATCCTCAGAAGATGATGACAGTTCTTTCAGGGGATTCCCTGCATTGTCGGTCGAAGAGAGAGAGGAGGAGGTATCGGAAGATCGTGCCGGGGGTGAGGGGGGTCCTGAGGAGGGGGTGGATGTCAGGGAACTGCCATCAGTACTGGAGGGGGAGTGCAAAAGCCAGAGGGATTTCAGAGAGTGTCCAGGGATCGGGAGAAGCAGCCCATCTTCTTGGCTAGAGAATCAGCGTAGCACCAGTGGAGAAGGGGGGCAGGTGGGGGAAGTGGCGAGGCGGTCCCATGACTCCTTACCTGGCACCAGCGGGGAGAGTAGGGGTACTCCGTTGCCCACGCCCTCCCTGCGCAGAAGGCTTTCGCGCAGAGAGGGTAGGCGGAGACTAGGCTTCAAAGAACTTCTTTGCTGGAAGAAGTTTAAGAAACACCCACTCACAGATTCTGCCAGCGATTGAGTCAGCCACGGGTGAGTGGCTGTCCGGACAGAAGAGGTTCAGTTTGGCAGCCCAGCCAGGTGTTTGCACCCAGCCAGGGAGATAGGCACCTGCTTACGCACGAGCAACCCCTAGAACCATTACAGTCCGTATAGTTAAAGCCATGGTTTTCCCAGTAGTGATGTATGGAAGTGAGAGGTGGACCATAAAGAAGGCTGATCGCTGAAGAATTGATGCTTTTGAATTCTGGTGCTGGAGGAGACTCTTGAGAGTCCCATGGACTGCAAGAAGATCAAACCTATCCATTCTTAAGGAAATCAGCCCTGAGTGCTCACTGGAAGGACAGATTCTGAAGCTGAGGCTCCAATACTTTGGCCACCTCATGAGAAGAGAAGACTCCCTGGAAATGACCCCCTTTCTCAGGCTGTGGAAACTTCGAGCAGTGAGAAAGAGTGGGTTGTTGGAAACAGAGTTCTGGAAACATCAAGTAAGATGGGAGCACCATGGGAAGGAGCTAATGAGAACTTTCAAGAATCTCTGAGAATACATCTCCACCCCAGCTACACTGGGAGACAACAGCAACTGTGGAAGAAATTCAAGGATGGAACAGCAGATAAAGGCCAAGGAATCCATAACTGGACCTAATTAGACTGACACATGTAGTGAAAAAGAAAATAATTAGAGCTTCTCATTTGAAAGCCTATGAAAAGTTAAATAATGACACGAAGAGAAATTACGAAGAATGCAACTGTTATTTAAATCTTTAATATAAGTTATAAGAACACGAATCACAGTAATATAAGAACTGGATAAACACATTGATCACAGAGCACGGGAAAGCACTAATTAAATTTTCTAAATCTGGAAATAATTGGAATTAATTTGATATTAATTGGTATTTGTATAATTGGGGGAAACTAATAAAAAATTGTTGTTGCTTTAAAATTTTTTTAAAACAGAACTCCACTCTGGACTTGTGTAGGCCTTTTCGTCTCCTGAAGATGTTCTGCAAGGCAGCAGAGGTTTAGGATCAGAGTTTTCCTTCTCCTAGATGGGCTACCTTCCCAGGTTGACGAGCCCCATCTGACCCTCACTTCCCTCTACAGCACATGCAGAAATTGCCTTCTTGACCATTGGACCTACTATTTGTCTTGTCCGCTCAATCTGTTGCAGCCTGTCTTTGCATGCAAGGGAAGTCCCTTACTCACTCTGGGTTTGAGACCCATCAGCTACCCTTACCTCATTTAGCTGGCCAGTGAAAGCCAGCTCCGTATTGCTCTCCTTTACTTTGGATCACATCAGCACTTTACATTCTTGGCACAATTTGAATTCCAACAGATATTGGGGAAGTTGAAGTCTCCCATGACTACTATACCTCTCTACCTCTCTTTTAAATTGGAACCAGTGAAGGCAGTGAATGTGCTGTGTGAGTGTCTGGAGGCGGCTGGAGGATGGATGGCGGCTAACAGATTAAGGTTGAATCCTGACAAGACAGAAGTACTGTTTTGGGGAGGCAAGGAGCAGGCGGGTGTGGGGGACTTACTGGTCTTGAACAGGGTAACTGTGCCCCTGAAGGACTAGGTGCGCAGCCTGGGAGTCTTTTACTTTTTCATCCTTAACCTCCCATTCCAATAATGTTCCATACATTCTTGAGATCACCTTGTTCTTATTTTGTAATAACTCTGTCTAGTAATGAGATTTCATTTTTAAAACCGTTTTTCTTGTCTGCCTTAAACACTTCATTTAGTTGGTGATACTGAATCCACCCTGTTAGGTGATGTCTTATTTCCTCGTACTCTTTTAATATCAAATTACTATCTTTTTCTTTTAGTAAATCCTTATATGTAGCCCAATTTAATTCTATGTTTTTCTTTTTTACCGTTATCGCTTCTAAGGGTGAAATCCACCAGGGTGTCTTAGGCTCCAGTAGTTCTTTGTATTTTACCCATACTCTATATATCAATTTTCTTATGATAGTATTAAGAAATCCCCTGTGGACCTTCACCTTTTTGTATCCTAAATACTCATGCCACCCATAGCAGTTATTAAGCCCTTCTAGGTCTAATAAGTCCCCGTCTTGTAATATTATCCACTCTTTTAAGTCTCTGACCCACTCTTAAACCTTTAATTTCTTGATTACATCTTATTATTTATGCTAATACTTCTAAAATAATCATTGTTTAATAAAGATACTGGTCTGAAATTCTTTGGGTATGGGGTTCCTTGATCCTGTTTGGGGATTAGTGTTATATATGCTTTTCCCCATGAAGATGGAATTTCTTCCCCTTGAAGAAAGTAAGAGCTTGACAGTAAGAGCTGTTCGACAGTGGAATTTGCTGCCAAGGAGTGTGGTGGAGTCTCCTTCATAGAATCATAGAATCATAGAATCATAGAATCATAGAATCATAGAATCATAGAGTTGGAAGAGACCACAAGGGCCATCGAGTCCAACCCCCTGCCAAGCAGGAAACACCATCAGAGCACTCCTGACATATGGTTGTCAAGCCTCTGCTTAAAGACCTCCAAAGAAGGAGACTCCACCACACTCCTTGGCAGCAAATTCCACTGTCGAACAGCTCTTACTGTCAGGAAGTTCTTCCTAATGTTTAGGTGGAATCTTCTTTCTTGTAGTTTGGATCCATTGCTCCGTGTCCGCTTCTCTGGAGCAGCAGAAAACAACCTTTCTCCCTCCTCTATGTGACATCCTTTTATATATTTGAACATGGCTATCATATCACCCCTTAACCTCCTCTTCTCCAGGCTAAACATGCCCAGCTCTCTTAGCCGTTCCTCATAAGGCATCGTTTCCAGGCCTTTGACCATTTTGGTTGCCCTCCTCTGGACACGTTCCAGTTTGTCAGTGTCCTTCTTGAACTGTGGTGCCCAGAACTGGACACAGTACTCCAGGTGAGGTCTGACCAGAGCAGAATACAGTGGCACTATTACTTCCCTTGATCTAGATGCTATACTCCTATTGATGCAGCCCAGAATTGCATTGGCTTTTTTAGCTGCCGCGTCACACTGTTGGCTCATGTCAAGTTTGTGGTCAACCAAGACTCCTAGATCCTTTTCACATGTACTGCTCTCAAGCCAGGTGTCCCCCATCTTGTATTTGTGCCTCTCATTTTTTTTGCCCAAGTGCAATACTTTACATTTCTCCCTCTTAAAATTCATCTTGTTTCTCTTGGCCCAGTTCTCTAATCTGTCAAGGTCGTTTTGAAGTGTGATCCTGTCCTCTGGGGTGTTAGCCACCCCTCCCAATTTGGTGTCATCTGCAAATTTGATCAGGATGCCCTTGAGTCCATCATCCAAGTCGTTGATAAAGATGTTGAATAAGACCGGGCCCAAGACAGAACCCTGTGGCACCCCACTAGTCACTCTTCTCCAGGATGAAGAGGAACCATTGATGAGCACCCTTTGGGTTCGGTCAGTCAGCCAGTTACAAATCCACTGAGTGGTAGCATAGTCAAGACCGCATTTTACCAGCTTCTTTACAAGAATATCATGAGGCACCTTGTCAAATGCCTTGCTGAAATCAAGGTAGGCTACATCCACTGCGTTCCCTTCATCTACCAGGCTTGTAATTCTGTCAAAAAACGAGATCAGGTTAGTCTGACATGACTTCTTTTTCAGAAATCCATGCTGACTATTGGTGATCACAGCATTCCTTTCTAGGTGCTCACAGACTGTTTGCTTAATGATCTGCTCCAGAATCTTCCCTGGTATTGATGTCAGACTGACTGGGCGGTAATTATTTGGGTCCTCTCTTTTCCCCTTTTTGAAAATAGGGACAACATTTGCCCTCCTCCAGTCTGCCGGGACTTCGCCTGTTCTCCAGGAATTCTCAAAGATGACTGCCAGTGGTTCTGAGATCACATCTGCCAGTTCTTTTAATACTCTTGGATGCAGTTCATCTGGCCCTGGAGACTTGAATACATCTAAACTAGCCAAGTATTCTTGTACTATCTCCTTAGTTATTCTGGGCTGTGTTTCCTTTGCTGAATCATTTGCTCCAAATTCTTCAGGTCGGGCATTGTTTTCTTTATCGGAGAAGACTGAGGCAAAGAAGGCATTGAGGAGTTCAGCTCTTTCTGTGTCCCCTGTTTGCATTTCACCATCTTCTCCTCTGAGTGACCCCACTGTTTCTTTGTTCTTCCTTTTGCTATGAACATACCCATAAAAGCCTTTTTTGTTGCTTTTAACCTCTCTAGCAAGCCTCAGTTCATTCTGTGCTTTAGCTTTTCTGACTTTGTGTCTACACGTGCTGGCTATTTGTTTGAATTCCTCTTTGGTGGTTTCCCCCCTTTTCCATTTTTTGTACACATCCTTTTTTAATCTTAACTCAGTTAAAAGTTCTTTAGATAGCCACCCTGGCTTCTTTAGGCACCTTCCATGTTTCTGTCTCATTGGTATTGCCTGACGTTGTGCTTTTAGTATCTCCCTCTTAACAAACTCCCAGCCATCATGAACTCCCTTTCCTTTTAGTATTATTGTCCATGGGATCTCACCCAGCACTTCCCTAAGTTTTATGAAGTCAGCTTTCTTAAAGTCAAGAAATTGAGTCCTAGTATGCTTGGCTGCTCCTTTCCGCTGTATAGTAAACTTCAGAAGAGCATGATCACTCGCGCCAATGATCCTTCCACTTCTACCCCACTAACCAGGTCATCAACATTGGTTAGGACCAGATCTAAAATGGCTGTTCCTCTTGTTGCTTCTCCCACTTTCTGGACAATGAAGTTGTCTGCAAGGCCAGTGAGGAATCTGTTTGACCTTATGCTCTTGGCTGAGTTTGACATCCAACAAATATCCGGGTAATTGAAGTCCCCCATTACTACTATCTCCCTTCCTTTTGCATGCTTGGCCATCTGTTCCAGGAAGGCATCATCTATGTCCTCTGTTTGGCTTGGGGATCTATAGTAAACTCCCACAATGAGGTCCCTGTTATTCTTCTCTCCCTTAATTTTGACCCAAATGCTCTCACTTTGGCTTTGAGGTTCTAAATCTTGGATCTCTTCACAGGTATACACATCCCTGACATATAACGCCACTCCTCCTCCTTTCTTGTCTGGTCTGTTTCTCTGAAATAGATTGTATCCCCCCATTATTACATTCCAATCGTGGGACTTATCCCACCAGGTTTCAGTGATGCCTATTATGTCATATTTGGAGGTCTTTAAGCAGAGGCTTGACAACCATATGTCAGGAGTGCTCTGATGGTGTTTCCTGCTTGGCAGGGGGTTGGACTCGATGGCCCTTGTGGTCTCTTCCAACTCTATGATTCTATGATTCTAAGAATTCGGTTCATTACCTCCATCAATGGCAATGCCAATGTTCCTTGGAATACTTTGTAATACACCAAGGATAGTCCATCAGGTCCTGGCGATTTCCCTAATTTGGCTTGGTTCACTGCCGTATTGACCTCCAGCACGGTTATCAGTGCATTGAGATTTTTGATTTGTTATTGGAGAGGTGTGGTGAATTAGATTCTAGGATGTACCGGTAGTTCTCTATTTTGGAAACTACAACTAATCCAGAATGCGGCAGCTAGTCTTGTGACTGGGAGTGGCTGCTAGGACCATATAACACCGGTCCTAAAGGATCTTCACTGGCTCCCAGTACGATTCCGAGCACAATTCAAAGTGTTGGTGCTGACCTTTAAAGTCCTAAATGACCTTATCCCAGTATACCTGAAGGAGAGTCTCCACCCCCATCATTCAGCCAGGACACTGAGGTCCTCTTCCGAGGGTCTTCTGCTGGTTCCCTCACTGCGAGAAGTGAAGTTAAAGGGAACCAGTCAGAAGGCCTTCTCAGTAGGTGGTGCCTTCCTGTAGAATGTCCTCCCTTCAGATGTCAAGGAGATAAAGATCTACACAACTTCTAGAAGACATCTGAAGGCAGCCCTGTATCAGGAAGTTTTTAGTGTTTTATTATGTTTTTATATATGCTGTAAGCCACCCAGAGTGACTGGGCAGGGTATAAATAATAAAATTATTGTTATTATTATTATTATTATTATTATTATTATTTGTTTGGTAATCTGCTCTAGTCATCCAAGTCTTCAGTCTGGCTTGGTGGTCTATAGCAGACACCCAAAATAAGGTCACTGTAGTTTCTCTCTCCTACAAGTTTTACCCATATACTCTCCTGATCAGGTTTGTGAGAGTCTTAGCAAACACATTTTTGCAAACCACTGTGAGATGCAGCCAGAAGTCCTTGCTTAAGAAAGTGGAGACCATGATCCAAGAAGCCAGACCCTTCCTGATGACACCACCTGTGCAGCCAGTGGTTTACCTCCAGTATTTCCCTCTCTCTTCCTGGGCCACAACCTTCAACAGGAAGGAGTGATGAAAAGACCACCTGTGCCCCAAGGCTCTTCAGCTTCCTGCCCAGAGTCTCTTTTTTTAAAAAAAAAAAAAATATTTATTCCAATTTTAAAATTACAGAAAAAGAAAGTAAAAAAACAACAAAAAAAAAAACAAATCACATGCATCTTATAAAAGACAAACAGTAAAAAGAGAAATACAAAAAACAAAAAATCACAATAAAAAATAACAAAAATCAAATTAAACCATTACAACCGTCTTCCCATTTACTTGTTTCCATGACTTCCTCTCACCTCCCTGCTTTGTATTCTAATTTGAATCGTATCTCCAGCAAATCCTTCTAACCTTCTTTTCATTTACTTATTTTAACATTCGAAAGTAGTTAATTCTCCTCTATCTTTATTTTACACTTCATATTTACTTATTCCATTATACCCTGTCTGCCAATACGATCTAATATTCTTCTCCAACCTTTTCTAACATTCTTTTATATTACAGTGTTTCTGAAGATATATTTTAAATTTTTTCCAGTCTTCTTCCATCGACCCTTCTTCCTGATCTCGAATTCTGCCGGTCATCTCAGCCAGTTCCATATAGTCTATCACTTTCCTCTGCCATTCTTCTCGGGTAGGCAATTCTTGTGTCTTCCAGTATTTCCCAATAAGTATTCTTGCCGCTGCTGTCGCATACATAAAAAAATTCCTGTCTTCCCTTCGCACCAATTGGCCGACCATGCCCAAGAGGAAGGCCTCTGGTTTCTTCAAGAAAGTATATTTCAATACCTTTTTTAATTCATTATAAATCATTTCCCAGAAGGCCTTGATCTTTGGGCACGTCCACCAAAGGTGAAAAAAGTACCTTCATTTTCTTTACATTTCCAACATTTATTATCAGGCAGATGATAGATTTTTGCTAGCTTGACTGGGGTTAAGTACCACCTATAAATCATTTTCATTATGTTTTCTCTTAAGGCGTTACAGGCCGTAAATTTCATACCTGTGGTCCATAACCGTTCCCAGTCAGCAAACATGATATTATGCCCAACATCTTGCGCCCATTTAATCATAGCAGATTTAACCATTTCATCCTGTGTATTCCATTTCAACAGCAGATTATACATTCTTGACAGATTTTTAGTTTTAGGTTCTAACAATTCCGTTTCCAGTTTAGATTTTTCCTCCTGGAAACCAATCTTTTTATCTAGGTTAAAAACCTCCCTTATTTGATAGTAGTGAAGCCAATCTCGAACTTTAGTTTTTAATTTATCAAAGCTCTGCAATTTTAATTTATCTCCAACTTGTTCTAAAATTTCACAATATTTTGGCCAATTTGTCTCCATATTTATTTTTTTCAATGCCTTTGCCTCCATTGGTGACAGCCACCTTGGTGTTTTACTTTCCAACAAATCCTTGTATCTCACCCAAACATTGAATAATGCTTTCCTGACAATATGATTCTTGAAGGCCTTATGCGCTTTGACTTTGTCATACCATAAATATGCATGCCATCCAAACACATTATCAAAACCTTCTAGATCTAAAATGTCCACATTTTCAAGAAGTAGCCAATCTTTCAGCCAACAAAAAGCGGCTGATTCATAGTAAAGTTTAAGATCTGGCAGGGCAAATCCCCCTCTTTCCTTCGCGTCTGTTAGTATCTTAAATTTTATTCTAGGCTTTTTGCCCTGCCAGATAAATTTGGAAATATCTCTTTGCCACCTCTTGAAACAGTCCATTTTATCCACAATTTGTAATGTTTGAAACAAAAACAACATTCTAGGCAATACATTCATCTTTATCACTGCAATTCGGCCCAACAATGATAACTTCAATTTTGACCATATTTCTAAATCCTTCTTCACTTCTGACCAACATTTTTCATAATTATCTTTAAACAAATTCACATTTTTGGCAGTCATATTCACCCCTAGATATTTCACTTTATTAACAATTGTTAATCCTGTCTCTTTCTGAAACCTCTCCTTTTAGCACTGGCTAAAAATTCCTCAGACATTCCACCAGACTTAGATTGTATTGCCGATACAGGCAAGCCAGCAGATGATTGCCTTCTATGTGTCCAAGGTTTCCCTGATCTCAAAGTTGACTGGTCTTTTTGACCATCAGCCATAACAAAGTGAAGGTCAAATTCCTTTCCCACGTCTGGTGTTCCTGTTTACAAGTGGAAAATTCCTTTCCTTTCCTGTAATTGCAGGGAGTCCCACTAGGTGGACACTGTTACCACCTAGCCAGTTACTGTCCTTTTAAAATAACAGGAGAAAGATACTAAGTACAAAGACAAAAATATAGAACAAAATGTAACTTTCCAGTTCTTTCCAATCTTTTCCCAACGAAATTGGCCACAATGTATCTTCTTTGCAGCCAACAAGCAGCTTTAACAGCCTTGACAGCTGAGACGTCCCACTGACAGGTCACTCTTTAAATCCTTAAATTTAAGCAGTCCGGTAGAATCAAGAGTCTTTCCCTTATCCCTCCAAAGGGTAGATCCCTCCAAAGTTCTCAGGTCAGAAAGAAACACTTATTTCTACCCGGACACTGAGGTCCAGCACCGAGGGCCTTCTGGCAGTTCCCTCACTACGAGAAGCCAAGTTACAGGGAACCAGGCAGAGGGCCTTCTCGGTAGTGGCGCCCTCCCTGTGGAACGCCCTCCCACCAGATGTCAAAGAGAACAACAACTACCAGACTTTTAGAAGACATCTGAAGGCAGCCCTGTTTAGGGAAGCTTTTAATGTTTGATGTATCATTGTATTTTAATATTCTTTTGGAAGCCGCCCAGAGTGGCTGGGGAAACCCAGCCAGATGGGCGGGGTATAAATAATAAATTATTATTATTATTATTATTATTATTTCAGTTCAATTTTCCCACGTTTAGCTCCAAATCTCTATGCTTTATTCCACATACAGTGCAGGGAAGCGGACTTCCTGTTTAGGCTTCCACCGCGGTAGCCAATTCAGACGTTTTTAAACGGCTTAAAACTTTTCCGCTTTTACGCAAGTAGTCCAATTAATCAAAATAATGCTCTTTTATCCAATTCTTCTACTCACGGTTAAATTTTAAGTCCAAATGTCCCAGGAATAAGTCAGCGCTCTCCAGCGCTCTCCAGCAACGGCAACACGGCTTCGCTCAGTGAAAGCAGCGATCCGCTCGCAGCACCGCGCTTCTCCCCCGCTCCCTTCTGAAGCCTTAAAAAAAGGCTTCCTTTCGGGTTGGGGGGGCGCTCCAAGGTGCCCGCCGAGCCTCCACGTTCGCAGGCGTCCGCGCCTGCGATTTCTAAGGGTCCCCGCTTCGCCGGAGCGCACAGGACCCGATCTCCCACTGAGCTACCCCCTCCGAAGATCAAAGGAGGTCAGCCATTGCTGCTGGCGCTAACCGGAAGTCCCTCCTGCCCAGAGTCTCATAGTCCTATGCTATACATTGAAGGCTTTGTGTGGCATTATTTATTTGTACCCACATGAACCAGAAGGAAGGGGTAGTGGTCAGTGGGCTGTATAAGACTTGGCAACTTCTCTATCACATCATGAATCACTACACCTGGAAAACAGCACCCCCCCCCCAGGACATACCTCCACACACTGCTGACTCTGTCCCCCTCAGTACCACCATCACACATCTCAGTGGCAGGAAGCATTCTGTACACTGTACCATCCGCAGCCAACTTGGTGTGTTTTGAATTCTGCAACTGCTGTACTTGATCCACTGGCTCAGAATCAGAAAATAGACTTCTAGCAGGGTAGGAGTTTAATGGGCTTGCAGGGCAGCAGTTGAGAGCTTGCAGGGCAGCAGTTGAAGAAGGAGCAAAAAGGGTTTTCTTGTGTGTGTGTGTGTGTGTTTCTTTGTGGCTGATTGGCTGCTCTCCCTGTGCAAAGGTCAGAGGGGGCAGGGTTTCTGTTGAGGCAGGTGATTAGCTGTGGGAGGAGCTTATCAGAGCTTGCAGGGCAGCAGTTGAAGAAGGAGCAAAAAGGGTTTTCTTGTGTGTGTGTGTGTTTCTTTGTGGCTCATTAGCTGCTCTCCCTGTGCAAAGGTCAGAGGGGGCAGGGTTTCTGTTGAGGCAGGTGATTAGCTGTGGGAGGAGCTTATCAGAGCTTGCAGGGCAGCGTTTGATCCATCTTTTAGATTTAGGGGAGCTAGTCTCAAACGTTTGTTGGGGGAGACCTAGGTTTTTTTGTGGGGGGAGTTATTTGTCCTGTCTTCACACTTTTTATGATGGAGGACCGCTGTAGCCACCCCCAACGACACGTTCTCAAGATGGAGGGGGAGGGAACAGCTGCAGTCGCCTGCGGTTCCTGCGCAATGTTTGCCATCTTGCCAAAGGTTGCAGGCAGCTTTACCTGCAGCAATTGCATGTTGATTGCCCTATTAAAAGACAAAGTCCAGCAACTGGAGGAACGTGTAGCTACGCTCCAAAGAATTAGAGAGCTGGAGCTCTTCTTGGAAGCAACAGAGCACACCGTCTCCACCAAGGAGGAGACAGGGGACTCCCCTGAGAAGGAGACTAGTTCACCAACACAGGAGCCAGATATATGGAGAAACGGGACTCAAAGAAGTAGGAGGCCCAGGGTTCGCTCTGATTGTTTAGAAATACACAATCGCTTTGAGGTCCTCTCCCCTAGCATGGAAGACGAAGAGCAGACTCCATTTGAGGATCTCTCCCTCATTACAGTCGATCAGGTATATGAAGACGAGCAGCAAAGTCAGTCCTCAGGGAATGTGCAGGCGACCTTGGAGCGGACAGCTCACGGAAGAACCCCGACCAAACCTAAGAGGAGGCGTGTAGTGGTGATAGGGGATTCCCTACTGAGGGGAACAGAAGCAGTGATCTGTGGGCCTGACAAGATGTCTCGGGAAGTGTGCTGTCTCCCCGGGGCTAAGATCCAAGATGTAACTGAACGACTGCAAGGAATCATAAAACCCACTGACAAATACCCCTTCCTCTTGGTTCATGTGGGAACCAATGACACTGCAAGCAATAGCCTCCAGAAGATCAAAAGAGACTACGAGGCTCTGGGCAGGAAATTGAAGCAATTAAATGCACAAATTGTCATCTCTTCTGTCCTCCCAGTTGAACGACGTGGCCCAGGGAGAGAGGGGAAAATAGTGGAAGTGAACAGCTGGCTTCGCAAATGTTGTAAACAGGAACGGTTTGGATTCTTAGATCACGGACTGCAGTTTCTTGAAGATGGACTTCTGGCAAGCGATGGGCTGCACCTCACAACAGTTGGGAGGAATGTTTTTGCCAAAAATCTCAGAAACCTCATCAGGAGGGCTTTAAACTGACTAATGTGGGGGAGGGAGACAGTGCTCCTGAAGGTAGGAGTCTATCAATTGATGAAGATGATCATCCAAATGTCATAGACCAAATGGAGCAACCAGCACGCAGACCTAGTGGTGGGAGGAAAAAATCCTTAAATAAGAGTCACGGGGGAATGATTAATGGACTTCAATGTCTGTACACTAATGCGCAAAGCATGGGAAATAAACAAGATGAGCTTGAGCTCTTGGTACAGCAAACTAAATATGACATAATAGGCATCACTGAAACCTGGTGGGATAAGTCCCACGATTGGAATGTAGTAATGGGGGGATACAATCTATTTCAGAGAAACAGACCAGACAAGAAAGGAGGAGGAGTGGCGTTATATGTCAGGGATGTGTATACCTGTGAAGAGATCCAAGATTTAGAACCTCAAAGCCAAAGTGAGAGCATTTGGCTCAAAATTAAGGGAGAGAAGAATAACAGTGACCTCATTGTGGGAGTTTACTATAGATCCCCAAGCCAAACGGAGGACATAGATGATGCCTTCCTGGAACAGATGGCCAAGCGTGCAAAAGGAAGGGAGATAGTAGTAATGGGGGACTTCAATTACCCGGATATTTGTTGGATGTCAAACTCAGCCAAGAGCATAAGGTCAAACAGATTCCTCACTGGCCTTGCAGACAACTTCGTTGTCCAGAAAGTGGGAGAAGCAACAAGAGGAACAGCCATTTTAGATCTGGTCCTAACCAATGTTGATGACCTGGTTAGTGGGGTAGAAGTGGAAGGATCATTAGGCGCGAGTGATCATGCTCTTCTGAAGTTTACTATACAGCGGAAAGGAGCAGCCAAGCATACTAGGACTCAATTTCTTGACTTTAAGAAAGCTGACTTCATAAAACTTAGGGAAGTGCTGGGTGAGATCCCATGGACAGTAATACTAAAAGGAAAGGGAGTTCATGATGGCTGGCAGTTTGTTAAGAGGAAGATACTAAAAGCACAACATCAGGCAATACCAATGAGACAGAAACATGGAAGGTGCCTAAAGAAGCCAGGGTGGCTATCTAAAGAACTTTTAACTGAGTTAAGATTAAAAAAGGATGTGTACAAAAAATGGAAAAGGGGGGAAACCACCAAAGAGGAATTCAAACAAATAGCCAGCACGTGTAGACACAAAGTCAGAAAAGCTAAAGCACAGAATGAACTCAGGCTTGCTAGAGAGGTTAAAAGCAACAAAAAAGGCTTTTATGGGTATGTCCGTAGCAAAAGGAAGAACAAAGAAACAGTGGGGTCACTCAGAGGAGAAGATGGTGAAATGCAAACAGGGGACACAGAAAGAGCTGAACTCCTCAATGCCTTCTTTGCCTCAGTCTTCTCCGATAAAGAAAACAATGCCCGACCTGAAGAATTTGGAGCAAATGATTCAGCAAAGGAAACACAGCCCAGAATAACTAAGGAGATAGTACAAGAATACTTGGCTAGTTTAGATGTATTCAAGTCTCCAGGGCCAGATGAACTGCATCCAAGAGTATTAAAAGAACTGGCAGATGTGATCTCAGAACCACTGGCAGTCATCTTTGAGAATTCCTGGAGAACAGGCGAAGTCCCGGCAGACTGGAGGAGGGCAAATGTTGTCCCTATTTTCAAAAAGGGGAAAAGAGAGGACCCAAATAATTACTGCCCAGTCAGTCTGACATCAATACCAGGGAAGATTCTGGAGCAGATCATTAAGCAAACAGTCTGTGAGCACCTAGAAAGGAATGCTGTGATCACCAATAGTCAGCATGGATTTCTGAAAAAGAAGTCATGTCAGACTAACCTGATCTCGTTTTTTGACAGAATTACAAGCCTGGTAGATGAAGGGAACGCAGTGGATGTAGCCTACCTTGATTTCAGCAAGGCATTTGACAAGGTGCCTCATGATATTCTTGTAAAGAAGCTGGTAAAATGCGGTCTTGACTATGCTACCACTCAGTGGATTTGTAACTGGCTGACTGACCGAACCCAAAGGGTGCTCATCAATGGTTCCTCTTCATCCTGGAGAAGAGTGACTAGTGGGGTGCCACAGGGTTCTTTCTTGGGACCGGTCTTATTCAACATCTTTATCAACGACTTGGATGATGGACTCAAGGGCATCCTGATCAAATTTGCAGATGACACCAAATTGGGAGGAGTGGCTAACACCCCAGAGGAAAGGATCACACTTCAAAATGACCTTGACAGATTAGAGAACTGGGCCAAAACAAACAAGATGAATTTTAACAGGGAGAAATGTAAAGTATTGCACTTGGGCAAAAAAAATGAGAGGCACAAATACAAGATGGGGGACACCTGGCTTGAGAGCCGTACATGTGAAAAGGATCTAGGAGTCTTGGTTGACCACAAACTTGACATGAGCCAACAGTGTGACGCGGCAGCTAAAAAAGCCAATGCAATTCTGGGCTGCATCAATAGGAGTATAGCATCTAGATCAAGGGAAGTAATAGTGCCACTGTATTCTGCTCTGGTCAGACCTCACCTGGAGTACTGTGTCCAGTTCTGGGCACCACAGTTCAAGAAGGACACTGACAAACTGGAACGTGTCCAGAGGAGGGCAACCAAAATGGTCAAAGGCCTGGAAACGATGCCTTATGAGGAACGGCTAAGGGAGCTGGGCATGTTTAGCCTGGAGAAGAGGAGGTTAAGGGGTGATATGATAGCCATGTTCAAATATATAAAAGGATGTCACATAGAGGAGGGAGAAAGGTTGTTTTCTGCTGCTCCAGAGAAGCGGACACGGAGCAATGGATCCAAACTACAAGAAAGAAGATTCCACCTAAACATTAGGAAGAACTTCCTGACAGTAAGAGCTGTTCGACAGTGGAATTTGCTGCCAAGGAGTGTGGTGGAGTCTCCTTCTTTGGAGGTCTTTAAGCAGAGGCTTGAGAACCATATGTCAGGAGTGCTCTGATGGTGTTTCCTGCTTGGCAGGGGGTTGGACTCGATGGCCCTTGTGGTCTCTTCCAACTCTATGATTCTATGATTCTAATGCCTCTAATCTGGGTTATCAGCATACTCATCCATGATCACCAGCCTTAGATCTGAAGGGGTTAGTTCAAGAATGGAAAAAGACTCCTCCAAGTCACTTTGGTGCTGCTAACACAGTGGTTTGGCTTAATCCCCAGAGGCGCACACCCTTGTCTCTCCAGACCAGGGCTTTTTTCCAGCCAGAACTGAGTTCCGCCACCTCTTCATAGCATACTGGCAGCTGTATAGCGTCACGGCACCCAGAGCTGCGTGTCAGAGGCTTTGGGCTGCATCCTGCCACTCGTGGCTTTGTGTCGGAGGCTGTGGGGCAGCACGTCAGAGGCGACTTTGTAATGTGGCAGTGGGGCAGAGAAGTGTGCCCCCCCAAAAGTGTTTTCTCCCTAAAAAAAGGCTTAGCAACTTTGGCTCCCCCCTAAAATAAGCTCAACAATTTAGTATTGTCCATCAAAAAAAATGGGAGTTCCTGCACCTCTTTTTCTAGAAAAAAAGCACTGTTCAAGACAGACTGATGCCAACAACAACATAATAGGGTCAGTCTCCTAAAAAATTCCTGTGTTTTGGTGCTCTCAAACATAATCTCTTATTGTCAGGGGTTCAGGGACAGAGGCACAGGGTAGGCAGGAGATGGAGAGCGATGGGGATGAATCCCAGGACAGCGAGGAAGAGGATGACAATGACTCAAGAGATTCCATGAGTCTTTCCAGCGAATCAGAGGATTCCCAGAAGGGGGCGCCGGTAGTCAAGGCCAGGGGAGCCCCAGGGGGGACGTGTCAGGAGCAGGGGGCCAGCGGGGATTCCCAAAGTGGCAGCTGGGCGTCAGGACCAGCCTCCCCGCCAGAGTGCAGCGAAGGGGGTGGAGGTTTCAGTGTATCAGGGGAAGCGGCTCCGGCAGCAGAGAAAGGAGGGAGGTCGGAGCAAGCCACCCTCCCGGAAGGGGAGGGGAGTAGTGAAGGGAGTAGTGTAGCTGTCAAAAGGAAGGTTAGAGGTTGGGCGCGTGCGCGCCAAGTTCAAATGTAGAGGCGCGCGGAAGTACAGGGAGCCCGGAGGAGGGGCCAGGTCCCAAAGCCCGCAGGAGGGGGCAAGAGCAGTCTGATTCCGCGTCAGAGGAATCCAGGAGGGGCGAAACCCCAGCAGGCAGAAAGACCCTGCGGAAAAGGAAAGAGAGAAAGAGGTGGAGCAGCGCAAGCCTCTTAAACTGGTGCAAGGGAGGGACGGATTCAGAGGGGACTTCAGCGGTCTCAGCCTAGCAGACGTAGGGCTGCGCGCCTCGGATGTGAAGCAAACAATGAACTGCAATAAACACTTTTGTATATAAGAAGAGACAGGCGTTGGTCTTTTGTGAGCTGAGACTTGAGGCAGCCCTGACACTTATACACTTCTAAACTAACATGTGATTTCTACTTCACCAATCACAGGATTATAGAAAACTTTCCTACAACTATTGCAACCCACTGACATCAATCTCGACCAGTGGCTTCAAAAAATGTGTGTCGTGACACCCTGGGGTGCCTTGGATGATGGTCAGGGGTGCAGCGAGCAACATGGGCCTCTGTCCCTCTTTCCTTCACTCCCTCGCATCTCTGCCTCCCATAGGCTTGCACAGCTGTTTGTTGCAGCAGCCCTGGCTACAAGCTCCCCAGGCGAGTGGTGCCTTTGGGGCTGGTCAGGGGGTGCTGGTTGCCAGGAGCTGAGGCAGCCTCGGAGTAAGCAAGCAGACTCAAGGGGCCCAGCCAGTCAGCCCACCAGCTCTTGCTGTTGGGAATGGACAGTGTGAGGAGACACTTCTCTTTGGGGCAGGGGGCACAGCTCAGACCAGGGACTGCAACAGCTACCTGGAGGACTCCCAATGAGAGGGAAGAGGAGAGGAGGCTGAGGGAACACTCCATGAGGGAGGGTGTTTGAAAAAGGGTGAGAGGCTGCCAGTTCTGCAGGTAAGGGGAAATGTAACCGGGCTCCTGAGCCCCACAGGGGTGCCACAGAAAGAATGTAGTTGGTCAAGGGATCCATGGACTCAAAAAGGTTGAAAACCTGTTCTAGACCAGTGAGAGAGCCCACCCCAAACTCCTCCTTTTAACAATGTCTTCATTAATCATTTATCAATGTCTTTTGGTTAATCACCCTGTTTATCATTTGTCTATCAACATCTGCTTTCCATTATCTGTGATTAATACATCAGTCCTATTGACCTAAGGTTAAATGCAAGTTCTGTTATGCCTAGCATTCTTTTATCCATTGTCACAGTGATTATATGCTTACATGTGATGGTTTGTGTATGCTATTCGCAATAAGCACCCTCTGCTCACTCAGAGAGGTATTTACAGTTCTTTATTTTGCATATGTAAAAGCAGCACAGTACAATCAGGCATCCGAATCGTCTGGTTCAGATTCGGGGAGTGGTCTTCTCCTGCTTCTCCTCCAACAGAAGAGATGGCTGGAATGTTCATGGGACCTCTCTGATCCCTGCGCTTTAACCCTCTCCTTTCCTGTGCCGAAGGCACAGGCATAGGCTCCCCGCCTGTACCTGAGCTCCCTGTGCGGTGCTGGGGCTCTGCTTCAGCATCGGAGAGCCTTGCCTCCTCCTGGCTCTCCCCCTCTTCCCCTTCCGTCATCTGCCGACCGTTTCCTTCTGACTGTTCCCACTCTGACTCTTTTCTTCCCCGACTCCAAGGCGTCCCTTGGCAGTCCCGTGACATTGCATTCCGTCAGAGTTTGTTCTCTCAGTGTACCAGGACACTGGGAACACATAACTTCTTGGTTAAAAATAATGTTTTTTCTCTGTTAGAATAGGTCAGTCAAAGTTCATACACAGATGATAAAACTAATACAGCATATGGAGTCCTAAAGGCTCAAAATGGATCCTGACAAGATGAAGGAAAATGGAAATTTCTCCTTCACGTAAACTATATCTTAGTGTTAAATTTGAAGCAGGCATTTGAGCAGAACCTGGGTCTCAGTTTAAGTTTGAGAATAATTTAAGTACTCCTTGTGACAAATTACATTGTAAGACCATAATCATTCCCATAGTCTTGGGACTCCAAGTCAGTGAGGAAATAACACTGAGCTTAATTACATTTTATTCTGTTCTTTTCTGCCTGCCCCGCCCCCCCCCCCAATCTCGAGCTTTCAGAATAGTGTGTACTACACATTTAAATAAGTAGCTAATGGTTTAAACCTGTCATGGACTGTCTGGATGCGGGGGAGTGGTGGGAGGTGCCAGCTGGAGAACCCCCAAGGGATCCTCCAGGGGAAGAAGGCTCAGAGCCAGGGGACTGATGGTGGGATGCTGAAGAGTGGTCAGAGGAAGAAGAGGGAGCGGACTGGGAGTAGGTGGTGTTGGAAGCT
The DNA here is from genome assembly GCF_964106645.2 of Podarcis pityusensis. Taxonomy (NCBI): domain Eukaryota; kingdom Metazoa; phylum Chordata; class Lepidosauria; order Squamata; family Lacertidae; genus Podarcis; species Podarcis pityusensis. Next base: position 3,865,226 of record NC_138045.1, read on the forward strand.
GAAGAGGTAACAGGGTTTAGTGAACAGGAAGAAGCTGGGGCAGAAAGTCATAATTCAGAGGCTGGAGAGGAAGGGGGCCAGTAGACCAAGAAGAGGCAGGCTGCTGAAGGACTAAGGAGTGTCTCCCTTCTGTGACCAGCTCCGCTCCCCCCGGCCTCCCAGAACATGCAGAGAAATGAAAAGAGCAGAGGAGAGATTGGTTGCGTGCAGACGTAGTCTCCGACTGCTTGGAAAAACCCCTGGAGAGGAGAGACCATAGGCAGCTGTGGGAGGGCAGGGACCTTCAGTCCTTGCAGCTTCTGCATTGGGCCAAGACCTACTGGGAAGAGTTGCTGGGATCACTAGGCCTGCACTGTTTTTGTTTCTTTGAATAAAGAGCTAACTTCACTGACACCAGTGTTTTTTTATTGCTGACCTTCACATGACTGGCTCCTGACAAAACCCTTGGCTTTCTTAATATTTTTGAAGGACTAAATCTGAGCCCATGTCGGACTATGGAGATGAATTTGTCACTTGCAGCCAACTGGCGTATGACTACCACATTGAAAAGCCCCACAAGGTAACTTGCTTGTTGATCTATCTTACTGTCTTCTTCCATGCTTGAAACATGGCTATGTGGACGGTTCTGGATTATAGTTATAGAGAAGTATCAAATCACATCTGTCCTCTAGAACAGAAGCAGTTTTCCTCCTCCATGTTTGTTTGAAGGGTGGTTTTTTATTGGCGACAGAATTCACCCCCTTGAAAACCTTGTCTTTTTTTCATTTTTTAAAAAAATGTTTCTAGCCTTGTTGGCTGGCAATACCCCCCCCCCCCAAAAAAAAAGATCACTGTATAGTGACTAGTATAGGGACAGGGGACCTGTGGCTACAACTCCCATAATCTCTGATTGTTGGCCATGCTAGCTGGGGCTGATGGAATTTGAAGTCCAGCAACACTTGAAGGGTGACAAATCCCCCTTTCCCCTCCTAGTGAAATCCTTGAAGTGAGGCGGGTTGTTGTTGGATATGCAGAGCAGGAAAGTTGAGAACATGCTGCTAAACATTGACTTCCTGTTTCCTGTTTCAGGATACCATTTGTCCTGATTACTGCCTCTACTTGTACAAAGATATCCAGACTCTGACCGACCTGTTACATTCTGACATCGGCCAAGACATGCAGTTGCACAACAGCACTTTTTTATGGTTCATCCCTTTTATCCACTCCCTTATGGACCTGAAGGACCTGGGGATTGCCTACAGCATAGTGGTCATTCATCACCTGTGTTTGGAAATCCAAAATGTCCTCAGTGGCACTGTTGAGACTTGTGACAAAGTGTCTGAGTTCTTCATCTGGATCTTGGTGTCTGTTGTTGAGTGCAGCCTTAAGAAAAATTGCCTTCATTTTCTGTGGATCAGCTCAGAAATGTGGGTGTGGATAGTGGTGAAATGTGTCATGCTTCCAAGTACGGTGTTCATGCCTGGCATTGAGAGAAGAGTAGTCAGGAATAGCTTAAGAAGCACAGTGACATCACCATCTTGGGAACCTGAACCCATACAGTTTGCCTGCATGAAACTGATCCGTAACATCCTGAAGGAAGGGTATCAGGTTGTGCAGTCACCCACTTGTAAGCAGTTCCTTGATGAACTCAACTTGCTTCGCCGTAGCCACAAGCACTGGGAGCTGAGTTCCCAGCAGGCTCTAGAATTACAGAACACTCTGAAGGAGATCATATGGAGCATCATGAGCAAATCGTTAAATCCTTCCTCCCTTGTGAAGAGCCCTCCTGTTTGTGTAACTTCACCTACTTTCCTGATGAACCACAAAAGGCAGGAAGACAGGTGTCCAATGAATATGGACAATGAGCACCTACCCTGCTTGTCTGTGTTAGCAAACAGACACATGGATGCCCAGAAAAATGTGGTGTCTCATCAATGGCCAGGGGTCCAAAACAAGCAAGATCCCTTCTACCAAAGCTTTGGCCTCGGTTTTCAAGACCTGGAGACCAAAGACTTCAGCACAAAGGAGAAGCCCAGTTCTTCCAGATCTCTTCCAGAAAAGAATGGTAACAGCAGCAGTGCTTTGGAGAGAAAGGTTGGTCTAAATGACCTTACAAGCAAAATCAGATCTCTGAAACCAGACAGCACCCTGCAATTAAAACTGTTACCTGAAAGCAGTAGGAGAGGAAATACCAATCTGGAGCCAGGAACAGAAAAGCTGCAGTTGGTCAGAGACAGAACAAAGAGCCAGGAAGGGCAGAGGAGTGAAATCATTGTAGCCAGAGGCAGCACATCAGACACATTGCCTTGCAAATCAGAGGCAAGCTCAGGCAAGGCCTCTGTTGTGTGTGCTAAAGGAAGCAGTTTACCCATTGACTCTAGCCAGGAAAGCATCATCCGTCACCAAAAATGCATTAAGAAGAAAGCTAAAGGAGCTGTTCAAACTTTGTCTGCCCGAGAGAGCAACAAGTTGTCTGCTGATGCAGATGATTCCCCAAACCAAGTCATTATTTCTGACGCTTCTTCAGATGAGGATGAAAACAAAATGAAAGCTGGTAGAGAGAGCAGGAAAGGGCAAGTGGACGTGTGCCTTGAGAAGAAATTCAGTGCCCCAGAGCAAGAGCCATTGACTGCTCCAGACCTCATACATCATACAGCAGCTCGTGAAGGCCACATCGGCAAGGGAAATGCAGTGGTATGCTCAAATTTCACAGGGATATGTGCTGGCAATGGAAGCTGTTCCAGGTGCACAGATCCAGTTCTGCCCAGTACATCAGCATCTGCCAGTCCTTCAGGGTCAGCACCTGCTGTCAAAGAATCCACTATTCAGCCAGGGAAGAGCTCTGCAGAATATGGGCAGGTTAAAACAGCTAGAGAAAGTCCCAAGGGAAGCATCAAGCCAAGCATGCACAGTAAAAAACCACTGCTGGCAAAACTGGCAAGATCTACTCCTGCTCTGGTCCCACCCAACGAAATCCAACATATGCCAGCCCCAACCTTAGTGACAGAAAAACATGGCCTATCAGAGAAAGTCCAAAGAGCAGCCGAAAATGCTCAGTGCACACAGGACAGTCTTCCTGAGTTGCGCAGTTACAGGGAAATTGTTGGCGAGGTGGATGTTCCCCAGGAAAGGACATCACAATTAGTAAATGCTCAGCAACTACCTACTAGAAATAAGAACAATTTTGCCTGCCAAAAACGTCAGCTCTATAGGCAGACAAACCCCAAAGAGAGAGAGAATTGTCAGTGTACTCACGGAGAAACTCAGGAGGCTCAGCCAGCCAAAAAACCCAAAGCGGCAGAGCTAAGACCTGTGCAGTCTGCCAGTATGGTGGGGGTGGAAAATCAGAAGGAAAGTTCTGCTGGAGCTAGTAAAACCAATCATTTGACCTTTCCAGATCCCTCCTCTAGCCCATGTGACGAGGATGTGGCTTTGAAAAAGAGAGAGCCCCAACTGAATGAGAACAAAGATGGTGACGGCTTCTTTCTTACACAGTTGGATCCAGTGGACATGGAACTGTGTTCACAAATAGAAGATGGCAGTTACCTCTCAAACATGGAAGTCAATATATCTGCAAGCCCACTGCAGGGTAGTGATGATGACTTGCAGTTCAAGACCCCGACGCTGAGCAGCATTCTCCAGCCTCGGATTTCAAACAACACCCCTCAGTTGCTGAATGTGCAAAATAACCATATTGTCATGGCGCTGCCCACCCCCAGAGCTGGTTCTTGGAACAAAGTGCACCAACCCTTTGCACAAGCAAACATTGTGAATGCCCAGCAGAGAGACCATGGGATTTTCACCAGAGAGGTGCTGAAGTGGAACTATGACATGTTTGCAAACTTTAAACTGTTTGGGCCACCAAGCCATCTCCTTCAGTCTATTGTTGCCCCTGTCACAGCCAAGTTTGAGGATTACAATGACTACTTCAATACTTTCTTCCCCTTAATGATGCTAAATGCATTTGAAACGGTAAGCTGGCAACAGACCACCTCGTTTTTCTCTTTCCTCCTCAAAGGAAATCCTCCCACTAGCTGCAATTAAACTCTCTCTCTGTCTCTCAATTTCAAAAGTTGACAAGTTGACACATGTTTCCAAATACACATCCATTTTGTGTTCAACTTCCCCGCCCCCCTCCATGGTTTCCCCCGTAATTTTTAAATTTGCTGCATATTATCAATATTCTATACCTTGTCTTTTCCACACTGTACTCAACAACAAGTATTCAGTTGCTGTTCTTCATTCAAATCCTACCTACATTTTAACATGTTTACAATAATTCTTTAAATATTCAACAAAAGGTTTCCACTCCTCCTTAAAACCTACCTCTTCTTGATCTCTAATTTCCATAGTTAAGTTTGCCAATTCGGCATACAGTGGTACCTCGCAAGACGAATGCCTCGCAAGACAAAAAACTCGCTAGACGAAAGGGTTTTTTGGTTTTTGAGCTGCTTCGCAAGACGATTTTCCCTATGGGCTTGCTTCGCAAGACGGAAACGTCTTGCAAGTTTGTTTCCTTTTTCTTAACACCGTTAATACAGTTGCGACTTGACTTTGAGGAGCAACTCATAGAACGCGGTGTGGTAGCCTTTTTTGAGGTTTTTAAAGACTTTGGTGATTTTTGAAGCTTTTCCAAAACTTTCCCGACACTGTGCTTCGCAAGAGGAAAAAAATCGCAAGACGACAAAACTCGCGGAACGAATTAATTTCGTTTTGCGAGGCACCACTGTATTCTGTCAGTTTAAACTGCCACTCTTCTTTAGTAGGTGTCTCCTGATTTCGCCATTTTTGTGCATAGAGTACTCTTGCTGCTGTTGTAGCATACAATTGGTTCGTCTGTCTTCTTGAAACATCTGACCCAGTTATCCCTAAGAGAAATGCCTTGGAGTTTTTTGGGAGCATCACCTTATGTAATTTTTTAACCTCATTATAAACCATCTCCCAAAAACTCTTAGCCACTTTACATGTCCACCACATCTGGTAAAAAGTGTCTTCTGCTTCTTTACATTTCCAACATAAGCCTGACTCTGATTTGTACATTTTTGCTAGCTTACTCGGTGCCAAGTACCATCTGTGAGTCATTTTCATAAAGTTTTCTTTCAAAACATAACACACTGAGAATTTTATATTCAATTTCTACAGTTTTCCCTATGCCTTCATCTCTATATTGTGCCCACATCGCTAGTTCAGTGGATCATAGCAGATTTATCTATTTCAATCTTTAGTTTCTCATCCTAAAAGCCTCTTATACATCTTTGAAATTAGTTTTTCTCTGTTCTCTAATAACTCTTTTTCAAACTGAGAGCTTTGATTAATAAACCCATGCTTCTTACCTTGTTTAAATACTTCAATCAGTTGATAGTATTGCAACCAATTGATCAACCAATCCTTTTTATCCTCTAACTTCTTAAGCAGGCATAGGCAAACTCGGCCCTCCAGATGTTTTGGGACTACAATTCCCATCATCCCTAGCTCACAGGACCAGTGGTCAGGGATGATGGGAGTTGTAGTCCCAAAACAGCTGGAGGGCCGAGTTTGCCTATGCCTGTTCTTAAGCATCACACCCTCTTCTGTGAGGTCCAGTAGGTCCCTATAGGTCACCCATTTCTTTTCCATGTTTTGTTTTTTTCTGTGAAATTGCTTTTTTAATTACATTTTTCAAAAATATTTTGACAAAAATACAGATCCAATATTTTCAAACAAATACCGTATTTTTCGCCCCATAGGACGCACCGCCCTATAGGACGCACCTAGTTTTTTTTTTGGGGGGGGGGGGAATAAAGAAAAAAGAGGTGTCTCGTTCATGCAAAAGGAATTTTTGTAAGCCTAACTGTTGCACTAGTGTAGTAGTGGACTCTAGGGTTTTTTGGCAAGGGGGAGCGGGGTTAAAAGTGTCCCATTTGGGTTTTTTTTGGATGGGGCAGGTGTTGAATGTTTTTATTTAGTTTTACAAATGTATGCATCAAAATTATGCTAATACATCAATAGACTTTTTTTTAAAGCAATACAGTCCTCCCTCCCAATCCCACTAAGCGAGAGCATGTGTATTTAACAAAATACATTGCATCACAATTGTCCATGAGTAGATGGAGGCTGCTAATTCGATGGATTCCCAAACAGGAAAGTAATAACAGAACATCATATGTCCATAAAATGGTTGGAGTCTTATGTTCAATATAGAGCTTTCATATATTTGGTAAGTTTCTTCGTTAATATCACTGTCCATACCTTTTGTCCTCATAAGAAAAGTTGCAAGTTTGCTAAATTTCTCCAGTTTTGTGCCACCAGTTGTTGGGCTGCTGCAAGCAGGGATTTTATTATTTCCTTAGACTGTAACTCCTCTTGCTCTCTGTGAAAATCAGTCAATAAAGTTAACTGTGGTGAGCCACAGACTCTCTGGGCCCCGTTTATGAGCAGGGAATCCTGCCCAATGGTTTTAGCAGCCCACATGTGGTGGAAGAGCAGTCTCTTAAGCCTATGCTTCCATTTCCCTGCAGATGGCACAGGAGTGGCTAGAGAACCAGAAATCAAAAGAGCAAAGGCCTTTTGAGTTGAATTTGCTGAACTTCAATGCAGACACAAATGAAGCAGATTTTACAAGTGAGTGAGAATTTCACTGCATATAAACAAATGGGAAGTAGAAATGCAGTCCTGTTTTTAATGGTGGTTGTAGTAGATAACAGAAGTGCTTGTGTTAACAGACTGTTGGGGTGAGCAGTCAAGGGCTATTATACTTTATTCTGCCTGTATCTTTTTTGCTTTTCTGCCCAACACAGAATGTTGATGTGTATTTTAGCCTGTTTTCAGTTTCTCGTTGATTTGATTTTTAAAAAATGTTTTAAATAATTTTTTTACCAATTATTTTATTGTTTTAATCTTTTGGTAAACTGCTTTGAAGTTGTGAAAAACCAAACAAGCGGTGTATAAATTTTATGAAATAAAATAAACCAATATCTGTGACAAACAAACTGATATCCAGGTGCTGCAAATGATGAAATGAATAATGAATAAAAATCAATATTATTTGATTAAAAAGGAAAAAAACGAGGTGTGCCTGCTTTATCGCAATACCCAGAATGCTTTCTCTCTCCAAAATGGACCTCAGCAGGTCTCACCAATGAAAAAGCTCATACAACTAAATTGAGTGAATATTTATTAGAATGTGCGACTGGGTAACCAAAAACATCTGGAATTCAAAGTTCAGCTGTAGCAACTTGTGCGCGACATGCCTACTGTTTTATTAAGAGCTTTTGGTAACAACGTAGTTGTATCTGTATGTGGCTAAATGCTTGCATATTTTTGTTGTGTTCAAATTACTTCTCCAGTTAACATCTCAAGAAGCAATTTAGACAAACAGCTGCACCCAAAGGAATGTGACTTGGTGTTCTTAATATTGTCTGAAAAGCAAAACTTCTGTAGCAAAGAAGGCAAGGCAGAGAGCTGTCCATTACGCCATGTGGGCTATGTGACTCGGTTTTATACTGGTAGGTGTTGTTGTTTTTTAAAAAAACTAATAAGTAAGTGTACAAAACAATTATGTTAGCCAACCCTTGGTGTCAGTAAGTTATTTGATTTGGGATGGGGGACCCATTTCTGCTATTTCAGCATGAAATTCTGGCTCAGTCCAGGTATTGCACCAAGCTTTGTGGTTAAGAAAGCTTAACTATAGTTTGGCATGAAGTTTTGAGTTGACAAACCATGGTTTATCATCCACTGGCAAGCCAAGAAGCCATGGATTGAGATCAGAAGCCATTGTTTGAAGTGGGGTTACAAGCCACGGTTTTGGGAAATGGAAGCAGGCAAAGAACTCTAAACAATGTACAGTCTGTTAATATGTATGCTAGAAAAGCTCTCAAATCATGATTTGAATGCTAGATGATAATGAATGCATACACTGTGGTTTCTGAATTGTACCCCTGTGTATCTCTCTCTCTCTCTCTCTCTCTCTCTCTCTCTCTCTCTCTCTCTCTCGCTCTCTCTCAGAGATGAAAGAGCAGGATGCCTGTCTCCTGTCTGTCAAGACACAAGGAAATTTGTCCGGTGTTGATAAGAATGTCAGGTGTGTGGTGGTCAGTTCTTTGGTGACAACGGAGCAAATGTTCAAGGCCCTCCTTCTTCTGAACCGAAGCCCTCTAGCCAAAGCCATAATCAGCCCACAAAACTCTGACTTCTGTCTGACAGGCTCAACTGTGGACTTGGAGACTTCTGTAAGTGTTTGTTTTAAAAGGCAATATAACCCACTTCTGACTTGGGGAGGTGCAAGATATTTTGCTACCCATTACACAAATCGTATGCCAATGAGCCAGGTGTTAAGCTGAAACTCCCTCAGAGGTGGGCAGAGAAGACCAGAGAGAGGCAAGAGAATATTTCTACTCCAGCAGCCAACTTTCCGGAGGTGGAGGCGGGGGATAGGAGGAGAGACAGTTAGCTGTTAAGATTAGCAGCAGATGGAAGCTTTCTCCTGCCATCTCCAGGGAAGCCTTCGGAATTATGGTTCACACACCGCCGCTTTTCAAGTGTTGCCCGTAACATGTGGTCACAAATCTGCATCTCTTGGGAACATGGTCTTTTAGATGTGAGACAAGGGTGGGGACCTCAGTCCCAGGGGCCAAATGCCACCCTCCAGGCCTCTCTGTTGTTGTTTTTTTAAATAATTTTTATTAATTTCCCAACACAAATAAACAATCATATCAGAATTTCCACAAATTTAACACTATTTGGACTTCCTTCAGCTTCTCTGACAATCATCCATATTTGCCTCCCAGTTACGCATTTCTTCTGTTTATATTGCCGTTAACCTTCCCTCCCACTTCTATTTCTTTCAAACAATATATCTCAACTTTCACGGTGCTTCTTGGAACCCCACTAGTGTTGTTTGCACATCACACGTTCTTTTCAGATATTCAACAAATTTCCCCCAGTCCTTGATGAACTTTTGGTCTCGTAGATATCTGATTTTCCCAGTTAGTCTGTCCAGTTCTGCATAGTCTGTCAGCTTCAGTCTCCATTCTTCTACCGTCGGTATTTCCTCTTGTTTCCATTTCTGGGCCAGTAGAATTCTTGCTGCTGTAACTGCATATTGGAAAAGTTTACAGTCCTTTCTTCTTATTTCCTTTCCTGTAATCCCTAAAAGAAATATGTCTGGTGTCAGGGCTGCCTCAAGTCTCAGCTCACAAAAGACCAACGCCTTTCTTTTCTTATATACAAAAGTGTTTATTGCAGTTCATTGTTTGCTTAAGATCCGAGGCGCGCAGCCCTACGTCTGCTAGGCTTAGACCGCTGAAGTCCCTTCTGAATCCGTCCCTCCCCTGCACCAGTTTAAGAGGCTTGCGCTGCTCCACCTCTTTCTCTCTTTCCTTTTCCGCAGGGTCTTTCTGCCCGCTGGGGTTTCGCCCCTCCTGGATTCCTCCGACGCGGAATCAGACTGCTCTTGCCCCCTCCTGCGGGCTTTGGGACCTGGCCCCTCCTCCGGGCTCCCTGTACTTCCGCGCGCCTCTACATTTGAACTTGGCGCGCGCGCCCAACCTCTAACTTTCCTTTTGACAGCTACGCTACTCCCTTCACTACTCCCCTCCCCTTCCGGGAGGGTGGCTTGCTCCGACCTCCCTCCTTTCTCTACTGCCGGAGCCGCCTCCCCTGATACACTGGAACCTCCACCCCCTTCGCTGCACTCTGGCGGGGAGGCTGGTCCTGACGCCCAGCTGCCACTTTGGGATCCCCCGCTGGCCCCCTGCTCCTGACACGTCCCCCCTGGGGCTCCCCTGGCCTTGACCACTGGCGCCCCCTTCTGGGAATCCTCTGATTCGCTGGAAAGACTCATGGAATCTCTAGAGTCATTGTCATCCTCTTCCTCGCTGTCCTGGGATTCATCCCCATCGCTCTCCATCTCCTGCCTACCCTGTGCCTCTGTCCCTGAACCCCTGACATCCATCCCCCCTCGAAGCCCCCCCCTTCCCCCCTCCCGCTGCTCGGGCGCAGGTTCCGGGAGCTCCGTTGTAGCGGGGGTAGATGCTGGATACAGTTCATCGACGTCGATCTCCTCTGCTTCCAGTTCAGTGTATGCGTGCTCGAAACCGGGGTCCTCCCCCAACACATCCAAACCCTTCCCTCCCCCTGTTACTTCAGGCGATGCTGCTTGCCAAGGCCCCCTTCGCCACCCCACTTCTGGTTGATCGTCCCACCAATAAGAGCGGTCCGTGTCCACCCCCGAGCACGATCCCCTTGGAGGGCTCGATTCCGGCGTGGTCTCCTCTGCGGAGGAGAACCCCCGGAAGGTGCTGCCTGAAAGTGTGGGCGTAAAAAGCCAGTCGTCAAAATACTCCTCTGGCATGGGCCTGTGTGGGAAGAGTGCATGGAACTCGTCTTTAAGAAGAGGTTCCTCCAGAGCATAATCTGGCACCCAACTGTTGGCGCTGGCCGGGGTACCTTCCCTGGCGAGGAGGTATTCCACTCCCTCCTCCCCCCATCTCGAGTCCAGAATTTCCGTGACCTCGTTGAGTGTCGGGGTCCTCGGTGACTTCCCCCCCCCTGGTGACTCTCTACGTGGGTCTGGTGCCGTCCCTGGCTCCTGAAATCTGTGTGGGGCCTTGTAGGGTGTAAGCACCGACCTATGAAAGACCGGGTGCATTCGGGAACCTTCTGGGAGGGTCAACCGAAAAGCTACGGGATTGATCCTGCCCTCAACTTGGTATGGCCCTAGCTGTTTGTGTCCTAGCTTCTTCTTAGCTAACGACTTGGCCGGCACCGCCTGGGCTGCTAACCATACCCAGTCCCCCACCTGGATGTCTTCTCCTGCCCTCCTGTGCCTGTCTGCCTGCACTTTGTAGGCGTGTTTAGCTAGTTCCAAGTGCCGTCGTAGCTCCTCGTGGACCTCCTGCAATTCTGCTGCTAAATGCTCAGCTCCCTGCGACTCCCCCTGCGTCGTTGTCTCCAACGCCGGGAAGGTTCTGGGATGTCGCCCATTGTTGGCGAAGAACGGTGTCAACCCCGTTGACGCATGCTTCGTGTTGTTGTAGGCAAACTCGGCCATCGGTAAGTAGTCCACCCAAGTTGCAGGCTTTTGATTGGCGTAACATCGCAGGTACTGCTGCATGATGGCGTTGACCCTCTCCGCTTGGCCGTTGGTTTGCGGGTGTCTCGCCGACGCTAAGTTGATCTTGACATTCAGGATGCCCAGGAGCTTCTGCCAGAAACTGGAAATGAATTGGCGACCCCGGTCGGACAGGATGGACCGCGGTAAGCCGTGCACCCGGAACACGTGGTCTATGAACAGCTTGGCGGTCTGTTCCGCTGTTGCCACCTTCGCGCAAGGAATGAAGTGCACCATCTTGGTGAACAGGTCTACAACCACAAGCACCGCCGTCTTGCCCCGCGAACTGGGCAGATCAGTAACAAAGTCCAGCGCCACCCTTTCCCACGGCTGTAGTGGCGTCTCCAGCGGTTCCAGCAATCCCGCTGGCTTCTTGTGCACTGGCTTGGACCTCTGACAAGTGTCACACCTGGCGACGTAATCCGCGACCTCTCCCCGCATCTGGGGCCACCAAAAGTCTCTGGCTACTAAGTCCGCCGTCTTTTCTTTGCCGAAGTGACCCGCGCTGGGTGCGTTGTGTAACTGCTGTAAAACCTTCGCGCGGAGATCGTCTCCCGGCACGTAGAGAGCACCTTTGCGGGTCAGCAGGCCGTCGCGTATCTGGAATTCGCCGTCCTTTGCTGTCCCTCTTCGCACCTCCTCCATCTTGGATTGTGCGAACGGATCCGTCTGTAGCGCGCGTCGTACCGCGTCCAGGTCCACGGCGGCGGAAGCGCACGCCCACGCTTGCGGTGCGAAAATGTGCCTGGCTGCCACTGGTGCCGCTTCCTCGAGATACTGCGGTTTCCTGGAGAGCGCATCCGCTATGACGTTGTTGTCTCCCGGGATATACTCTATCCAGAAATCGAAATCCGCAAAGAACTCCGCCCATCTCATGTGCCTCTGGCTCTGGAGCTTCGCCGTGCGCCAATACTCTAGGTTCTTGTGGTCCGTGCGGACCTGCACGGTGTGCTTGGCTCCGATAAGGAAGTGCCGCCACGCCTTGAAAGCCGCGTGGATGGCCAACAACTCCCTGTCCCAGATGGTGTAGTTCTGTTCCGACTTGCTGAGCTTCCGGGAATAGAAAGCGCAGGGCCTCCAGTTCCCTTGCGGATCTTCCTGCAAGAGGACGGCCCCCACTGCTCTGTCAGATGCGTCAGTCTCAACCCGCATGGGCCTGCTGGGATTTACGTGTAGCAGCTGGTCTTCGGACGCGAAGAGACTCTTAAGTCTCCTGAAGGACTGCTCCGCCTGGTCCATCCAGGTGAACTTTTTCTTCTTGGAACTGAGGGTGTCCGTGATAGCTGCCGTCTCTTTCGCGAAACCCCTGATGAACTTGCGGTAAAAGTTGGCGAAACCGACGAACCTCTGGACCTCCTTCCGATTGCGCGGGCTATTCCAGTCCAACACCGCGCGGACTTTGGCACTGTCCATGGCTAGTCCCTTGTCGGACAGCCGGTAGCCCAGGAAATCCACCTCCGTCACGTCGAACTGGCACTTCTCCAGTTTGGCGTAGAGTCTGTGCTCCCGTAGCCTCTGCAGGACCTCCTTTACGTCTCTCTCGTGAGTCTCCTGCGATTCTGAGAAGATCAGAATGTCGTCGAGGAAGCATACGCACTTCTTGTAGAGGAGTCCTGCTAGCACGTGGTGCATGAATGCTTGGAAACAGTGGGAGCCATTTTGGAGACCAAACGGCATAACTCTGTATTCATAGGTGCCCAGCGGCGTGAACATGGCCGTCTTCCACTCGTCACCTTCCCTCATGCGTATTAGATTGTATGCTCCGCGTAGATCCAACTTGGTGAAGATCCTCCCCTTCCTCACCGTCGCGAGCAGGTCGTCAATCTTGGGCATGGGGAAGGCCTTGGGCTTTGTCATCGAGTTGATGGCCCTATAGTCCACAATGAGCCTTTTTTGGGGCGTGTCCTTCTTCTTCACGAAAAACACAGGACTGCCCCCCACGGCCTTGGATTCTCGGATGAATCCCCGCTTCAAATTGTGATCTATGAACTCCCGGAGTTCCTGCATCTCATCTTCAGACATGGAATACAGCTTCGCAGTCGGCAGCGTCGCCCCTGGTAAGAGGTCAATTGCACAGTCGTAGGGCCGGTGGGGTGGTAATTGGTCAGCTTCCTTTTCGCAGAAGACCTCCAAAAACCCCTTGTACTTGTGGGGCACTGCCTGCACCATGCCTAGATGCAACTGTTGCCCTTCCTCCTGGCCCTCCTCCTCCTGGCCGGGCTGGATGCAATGTTGTGCGCAGTAGGACGAACCAAAGGTGAGCTGCCGCTGGTACCACGCTAATGATGGGCTGTGTCTATCCAGCCAACTCATGCCTAACACTATAGGCGTGTCTGACAGTTGGGTGACATTGAAACTGATGACCTCGCGATGATTCCCAATTTTCAGCAGCATGGGTGGCGTCTGTTGTACCACTTGCCCACCCAGCAACTTTCTGCCATCTACCGTGACTACGTTCAGAGGCAGCGTGGCTGGTAGTAGCGCTATGCGATGCTGCTTGATGAACTGCATCCCCACGAAGTCTGCGTTGCTCCCTGAGTCAATCGTAATGGGGACTTCCAGGGTGAGTCCATTAGGTAGCTGGAGAGTAGCAGTGAGCTGCACCACTGGCTTGGGTGGTAAGGGGTCTGTAGGCTGCAAAAGCGCTGGGGACTGCTTCACTGACTTGCCTGGCGGAGCCCCAGCATCTCTGCTTCCAGCCAGGCATTCTCGTTTCCCTGAAACTGTTCTCCTTGAAACGCTTCCCCTGTTACTGTTGCTAAGGCTGCAGTGTGCTTCTGGAGCCTCTGGGGACACTCTTTAGCCATGTGCTGTGCACTGTCACAGATGTAACACTTCCTGGTCCCTCTAGGAGGCTTCGCCTTGACTGCTCCGGACGCTGAGGCTCCGGCAGCTGGCTGAGCCTTTGCACCACCCAGATCCATTGGTTCCTCCCCTCCCTTCAGCATAGGCGAGGGATTTGTACGTCCCAGGTCCCTGGGAAGAAGAAAAGGAGGCGCTCTAGCTGGTGGGCGGACGTGACGCCCCTCCTCACTGTGCCAAGGGCGTTCTTCGTGGCGCACCCCTATCGTGAGTGCCCTCTGCACGACGTCTGCTAGGGTTTGAGGTCTGTCTCCCCTAGCCAGCTCATCTTTTACTGAGCCATGAAGCCCCTCCCAGAACAAGTCTCTCACTGCCAGGGAGTCCTTTTCCCAGCCCAGCACATTCAGCAATGCAAAAAAGCGAGAATGGTACTGACGCACTGTAGCCTTGCCCTGCCGCAATCCATGCATCTCCTGGTGCGCCACATCAACGTCAACGGTAGATTGGAAGCAAGCGTCCATGGCTTTGATAAATTCGTCAGAGTCCCTGCGGGCAAGACCATCTTCGCGCCACAAATTGCGTAACCAGGTTCTAGCTTCCCCATGCAAATGGGACACAATAAAGCCTACTTTCTCCTCCTCATCTTTGAAGTCTTTTCGAAGCAAATGCAGCGCGTATAGGACGTCTGCTCTGAAATTGGGATAATGCTTCAGGTTCCCATCGAAGTGGGCTACTAAATTGCCCCCCCTCCGTCCGAGACCGATTCCCTCTGATCTGGACCCCGGGAACCCCTGTTTGCACGCCTGATCCCACCTGGCTTGCAGATCCTGGCATCGCGCTTCTGCTTCGGCAACTGTCTTCTGAGAGACCCGTACTGCAACGGAGAGTTCAGCGACTGCGTTTTGCAGGGTCGTTATCTGCTCCTCAGTAGTCATGTCTGCCAAACTTCGTGAGCTTTGCAAAAAAAATTTTTTTGCAGTTTTTGAGAAGGGACTTACTGTCAGGGCTGCCTCAAGTCTCAGCTCACAAAAGACCAACGCCTTTCTTTTCTTATATACAAAAGTGTTTATTGCAGTTCATTGTTTGCTTAAGATCCGAGGCGCGCAGCCCTACGTCTGCTAGGCTTAGACCGCTGAAGTCCCTTCTGAATCCGTCCCTCCCCTGCACCAGTTTAAGAGGCTTGCGCTGCTCCACCTCTTTCTCTCTTTCCTTTTCCGCAGGGTCTTTCTGCCCGCTGGGGTTTCGCCCCTCCTGGATTCCTCCGACGCGGAATCAGACTGCTCTTGCCCCCTCCTGCGGGCTTTGGGACCTGGCCCCTCCTCCGGGCTCCCTGTACTTCCGCGCGCCTCTACATTTGAACTTGGCGCGCGCGCCCAACCTCTAACTTTCCTTTTGACAGCTACGCTACTCCCTTCACTACTCCCCTCCCCTTCCGGGAGGGTGGCTTGCTCCGACCTCCCTCCTTTCTCTACTGCCGGAGCCGCCTCCCCTGATACACTGGAACCTCCACCCCCTTCGCTGCACTCTGGCGGGGAGGCTGGTCCTGACGCCCAGCTGCCACTTTGGGATCCCCCGCTGGCCCCCTGCTCCTGACACGTCCCCCCTGGGGCTCCCCTGGCCTTGACCACCGGCGCCCCCTTCTGGGAATCCTCTGATTCGCTGGAAAGACTCATGGAATCTCTAGAGTCATTGTCATCCTCTTCCTCGCTGTCCTGGGATTCATCCCCATCGCTCTCCATCTCCTGCCTACCCTGTGCCTCTGTCCCTGAACCCCTGACATCTGGTTTCTTTGCAAATGTACATTTTAACATCTTTTTCATTTCATTGTATATCATCTCCCAAAATCCCTTCACTTTCTTACACTCCCACCACATGTGATAAAACGTTCCTTCTGTTTCCTTACATTTCCAACACTTATTACACGTCTTATACATTTTTGCTAATTTTACCGGTGTGATATACCATCTGTAAAACATTTTCTTTTAGTGCCATACAAGCAGTGAATCTTAAGTTCTCCTTCCACAGTTTTTCCCAATCCTCAAACTGTATATTGTAACCAAAATCTTTGGCCCATTGTACCATTACCGATTTAACTTCCTCATCTTTCGTATTCCATTCCAACAATATTTTGTACATTTTTGACAGAATTTTAGAATCATTATTTATCACTTCTGTCTGGAACTTTGAGTCTTTTTCTACATAACCCTTTTCTTTGATATCTTTTTTAAACATTTCATTAACCTGAAAATAATGCAACCAGTCATAAACATGTTCTCTAACTTGTTCGTATGGCTTTAGTTTCCATTTTCCTCCTTCTTTGATTATCAATTGACCATATGTAATCCAGTTACCGCTCATATTTATTTTCTTTACACTCATAACCTCTAATGGAGACAACCAGTGTGGAACTCTGGGTTCTAATAGGTTTTTGTACCTATCCCATATTTCTATTAGTGAGCGCCGAAATATGTGGTTCCCGAAACCTTTATGAATTTTATTCTTTTCACACCACAAATACCCGTGCCATCCAAATCTGCTGTCAAATCCTTCTAAATCTAATAACTCCTTATTCTCTAATTTTATCCATTCTTTCAACCAGCAAAGACATGCTGCTTCGTAGTATAGTTTCAAGTCCGGCAGAGCGAAGCCTCCTCTTTCCTTTGCATCTGTTAATAACTTAAATTTAATTCTCGGCTTCTTACCCTGCCAGATATACCTTGAGAGCACTCTTTGCCACTCTTTAAAAATTACTACCCCCTTTATTATGGGGATAGTCTGAAACAAAAATAACATCTTTGGAAGAACACTCATTTTAACCATAGAGATTCTACCCCAAAAAGATAACTTCAATCTTCCCCACATCTCCAAATCTTTCCTCATTCCATTCCAGACTGGTGTATAATTATTCTGAAACAAATCAATATTTTTAGGAGTTAACCAAATTCCTAAATATTTTACCTTTTTCACCACCTCTATCTCTATTCTTTGTTGCATTATTTCTATCATACTTTGATCCATATTTTTAGCAATTATTTTAGTTTTCTTCTTGTTTAGTCTGAACCCTGCCACATTTCCAAATTTCTCAATCTCTTCCAATATTTCTTTTACACTTTCTAATGGTTCTTCAATCGTAATTACTAGATCATCTGCAAAGGCTTTCACTTTGTATTCATTCTGACCAACTGTTACCCCTTTTATTAATTCATTTTGTCTCATCGACCTCAAAAAAACCTCTAGGACCATTATAAATAGCAGTGGTGAGAGTGGACATCCCTGTCTAGTTCCTTTTGTTATTTTGATATCTTCTGTAATCACATTATTAACAATTAATTTTGCTTTCTGCTCTGTATAAATTGCCTTTATCCCATTAAAAAACTCTATCCCCACATCCATATATTCCAAGTTCTTCAACATAAAATCCCAAGCAATATTGTCAAAGGCCTTTTCAGCATCTACAAACATTAATATAGTTTGTTTCTCATTCCTGGCAGTCAGATACTCCAAAATATTAATTACATTTCTTATATTCATCTGCCTGCCTGGAAGGAAACCCGCTTGATCTTTGTGAATAATTTCTTGCAATATCTTTTTCAATCTGTTCGCTAAAATCCATGCAAATATCTTATAGTCTGTATTAAGCAGTGAAATAGGCCTGTAATTTTTAACTTGTGTTAAATCTGAGTCCTGTTTAGGGATAAGTGTAATAAATGCTTCTTTCCACGTTTCAGGGATGCCTCTTTCTTTTAAAATAATGTTCATGACTTCTTTCAATGGTGTCATTAAAGCATCTCTCAGTTCTTTATAGTAGCCTGATGTAAATCCATCTGTTTCCAGGGGCTTTCCCCCTTTTCAGTTCCTTTATGGCCTCTTTTATCTCCTCGTTTCCTATTGGGGCATTCAGTTGGTCTTTCTTTTCTGCCGGGATCTTCTGCACCTTTTTTTCTTTCAAAAATCGTTCTATTTTCCTCATATTATTTCTTTTTCTGTTTTTATATAGTTGTCTATAAAAGTCCAAAAATCCTTTTCTAATTCCTTTCGGATTGTCAACCTCTTCTCCGGTTACAATAATTTTATTAATTGTATTTTGCTCTTTTCTCTTTTTGGTTTGCCACGCAAGCCATTTACCAGATTTGTTCGCAAATTCAAAGTTTTTTTGTCTTAACCTTTTAATATTCAGTTCTATTTCTTTATTTATGATCATTGCAAATTGTGTTTGTAAAGTCTTAATCTCTTGTTTTATTTTAAAATTATTTGGTTTTTTAATTAATTTTTGTTCATTGTCCATAATCTGCTTTAGGATTTCTTTTTTCCCTTTTTCTCTATTCTTATTCTTCAAAGAATTCTGTTGGATAAAGAAACCTCTCATCACTGCCTTGCTTGCATCCCATACTACACTCATCTTCGTTCCTTTATTGCTGTTGTCCACAAAATACTCAGTTAGTTTCTTTTGTGCTTTTTCAATGATTTTTTGATCGTCGAAGAGGTAATCATTGATTCTCCATCTAAAGGTTCTTTCCTCGAATCCTTTCAATTCCATTTTTATTGGATTATGGTCTGAAATTATTCTTGGTTGGATCTCAATTTGAAGAATTCTTGGAGTCAAATCGTTCGACACCCATATTTGATCTATTCTTGACATTGACTGATTCGGTTCAGAGAAATAAGTGAATTGTTTTTCCAATGGATATCTGAGTCTCCAAATATCGATCAAATTATAATTCTTTACCATTGCAAAAAAAGTCTTAGGCAATTTTCCTTCTTTGCTTGATGCATCTCTTAGTCTGTCCATTTCCAATGAGACCACTCCATTCATGTCTCCCATTACTATGATTTTCTGGTCCATATATTCAAATAGTTTTTCTTCTAAAGATTTATAAAAACCTGTCTTGTTTCCATTAGGTGCATAGATCCCGACAATTATCAAATTTTCGCCCTGCCATTTGATCCGTACTGCAATCATCTTTCCTTCTTCATCTTTGAAGATTTGTTGTGATTCAATTTTACTTTTGATATATAGAACTACCCCTCTTTTTTTCTCTTTATCTGAAGATACAAATTCGTTTCCTAATCTTTTGTTAATCAAAATTTTCCTATGTTTCCTTGCGACGTGTGTCTCTTGTAAACATATAATGTCCAGATTTTTCTTTTTTTTAAATTGTTCAATTTTATTCCGTTTCCCCCCCCTCATTCATCCCATTAATATTCCAATTCCATAATTTTAGTGCCATGGTGATTTCCAATTAAATAAATTTAGTTTGCTTTTTACGCTTTTATAATTTATCTGACTCTTCTTCTTCCTCTTCTTTTTCTTCTACCTTTTCCCCGTTCTCTTCTTCTTCTTCCCCCGATTCTAATTCATCCTTGGCACCTGCTCCTTTTTCTGCTCCTTTGACTTCTCCAATTTCTCCATCTTCTACTTTTAGTTCCTTATACCTTCTCAGAAACTTCCCTGTTTCTTCTGGACTCGTCAATCTGCGCTTTTTGGTTTTGTAGAAAAATGAAATTCCCTCCGGAAATTCCCACCTGAATTCAATGTTGTTTTTCTTAAGGACCTGCACCAGTGGTTTATACGGGTCTCTTCGTTTCAATAATCTTATTGGTATATCTTTAAAGATGATTATATAACTTCCATCTATATACAATCTTTTCTCTCTGTTCTTCTGTAATATCAAATTTCTCATTTCCCTGTCCTTAAAGGTGATTAGACAGTCTCCTGGGAATTTTCTTGTTTTTGATGTTCTTATTCTCATTCTAAATGCATTTTGTACTGTTTTAGCTACCTCTTCTATTGGTAATTCCATCCATTGGGCTAATTCCGATATCAGTCTCTCTTTAATATTTTCATTCTGTATTTCTGGAATAGCTCTCAACCTCAGATTAACTTCCCTCTGTCACAATTCATTCATAGCAATTGAATCTTTAATTTCTTCTTGTGATTTATTTAATTCCAACATCTCCACTCTAATCCTCTCTTCCTCTCGCTTCACTTCCTTCATTTCTTGTTTCGTCCTCTTAAATCCTTCCTCCAGCGATTGAGTTCTCTTAGATACCTCTTTTAATTGTCCTTTAAGTTCATTAACTGTCTCATCAATTTTTTTATCCATTTTCCCAATCTTATTATCTACTGATTCTAGTTTTGATTCTAAATTATTTTCACTTTGTTTTATTTCGGCAAACATTCTCAAAATTTCTGCTTTAAACTGTTTCTTGTTTGGACCCCTTCCTCTCTACTGGTGTCCCCCCATCTGCCCCTTTCTTTTGCTGGTGTGACATCTTTATTAATTATTCCTTATTATTCAAACAATCTTCAAATATTGATTGAACCAATTTTTACACTGTTACACTTTGTCAATTTTCCAATTTCTAATTATATCATATAGTTCAACTGTAGTTTGGGGATGATGAGGATAATGAAGAGTATAAGATCAGAGTAGAAACCGGAACAAAACAAACTAAATCTTCTTGCCACCAATTAGGCTATTCCTCAGAAAAAAATTGCTTCCCATATAAATCCAATACCTTGCCCAAAGGAAAAGGAATTTCCAAAAATCTTCCCACAAGGCTTCCCAGAAATCTTCCCATAAAAAACCCTTTCCAAGATTATATCCATAGAATCATAGAATCATAGAGTTGGAAGAGACCACAAGGGCCATCGAGTCCAACCCCCTGCCAAGCAATTCAATTAATTAAATCCAATTAATCACGTTCCAAAAAATTATATCCAAATGACAAAGGTCCAAAATTATATCCAAGTGACAAAATCTCAGAGGCAAAATTCCCAAAAAGATGAAGAAAAAAATAAAAACAAACGCAGAACCCTTCACTTGGACTAAAAAGGCACAAGTCACTTCTCAGTATTATATCCCTCAGTATTATATTCCTTCGCCAGGAAAAAAATCAGAGAAAAACAAATTGTAGTATCTCATTCCTTCCACTAGGGTAACAGACAGTTCCTTTAATATACGCAGTTTTAGACTTAAAAGTTCCCAATTCATAAAAAAAGGAAAGAAAAAAAAGGGGTTTCCCAATTGTAATTAATATGCTTAAGTGACAGAGGCAGCTATAATCCTATTTAGCATTAAGGATTCCCATAATAAAGTCTAAAAAGACCTTTATCCGCTGTTTCCACCTAACCGTCGTTCCAACAGAGTTTTAATAATGGAGTCGGAAGCTCCTTTTCCGTTTCAGTGTTCTTTGTTCTTTTAAAAGTGAAAGTAACAAAGCACTTCAGCCTTCTATGTTTCCCTCCGTTGCATCAAAGACCGCAAACTTCTTCAATCTTAACTTTCTGCTCTCCCTTTCTAACTTTAGCAGGCTTAAAACTTTGTAGCTTTTTAAAGAGTTACTTTTAAATAAAGTTCTAGGAGAGAAAGAAAACAGTAACCGCCAGTGGCAACTCACTTTCCCTTTCCAGCTCTGCGCGCCGTGTTGCGTCTATCCTGATTCCAGATGACAGCTGAACTCCAAACTTTTCTCTTTATATTTCGAATCTTTCCTTGATTTGTTACCATGAAATTATAATCCAATTAGGTCCGAATTTCTTCTATTTGAGAATGGAGCGCTTCTCTTGCAAGCTCGGGGCTTTGCTATTCGGGTGTAGAAAATGGCTTCCCGTAGCCCACAGCCCCGCTCCTCTGTTCTCTTCGCTCCTTTTGGAGTTACCTGACGGCCGGGCGGGCTGCTCCTGGCTTCGCTGGGAACCTGTCACTCCGGGTGACCCCCCAGAGATTAAATTTGGGGGCTACTGCGCCCTGTAGCACCCCTTTTCGCCCGAAATAGCACAGGATTCTCCTCACGGAAAAATCCTCGCTTGCGGCAGGATCGCGCTCCACCGGAAGTCCCTCCAGGCCTCTCTGGCTGGCACTTGCAAGTCTGCCTAGGCCACACACACTGTCCCCAGCGTGCGTACATTCCTCTGTACGCAGGAGAACTGCGACATACATCCAGTGGAGCTGTATGCATGCTTAGCAAAGTTCTGCAAGAAGCGAGGCTGTATAGGCGTGTGGCATCACGAAATTTATTAATTTACAGCAAATCAAAGCAACAAAACATGACTGGTGTGAGCAGTGTCTCTCACACACGTCTTCTCTGTCCGAAAGCAGAGAACAAAGAGCAGAAAAATAAAAACACACAGAACGGAAATTCTCTTGTCTGAGTTTCTGTTCCCACACTTCCAGCAGTGTGGAATGTAAATAAGGATCACATGATCCAGCAATGCGAGAATGAATTAGAGACACCCAGGCCTTGCCCTTCACTGGCCTTGCTTTGCACCCTCCTTGAGTGGTGGTGGTGTTATCTGCCTGGTTGGGATGTGTCCTT
Organism: Podarcis pityusensis; assembly: GCF_964106645.2. NCBI lineage: Eukaryota > Metazoa > Chordata > Lepidosauria > Squamata > Lacertidae > Podarcis > Podarcis pityusensis. The sequence continues at coordinate 3,887,415 of NC_138045.1, forward strand.
GAGCTCTGATCAAGCCTCTTGCTTGCCTGAATTTGGGAGGAGAGTGGTGTCTTGAATGTGAAGAAAGGTAAAACCCACCATGTTTGCGTTGCTCACTTTTGTCCCTGCCATGTGGCCCTCAGAATGTTGTTCTGGAAGGAATGTGGCCCTTGGACTGAAAAGGTCCCCCTGCCACTACCCAGTGCATAATTCCATCTACACCTTTTTTGTCTCCTGTTTGGCTGTATCTCACATGGACGTGAAATTTAGCTGCTTGGGAAATTCACTGAGTCCCACCTGTCTTTCCATAGCCAAAATTAAGCTTGAGCGCACATTACCTGTCTTAAGTCAACCTTCCCCCAGCCTGACACTCCCCAGGTGTTTGGGGCTACAACTCCCATCACCTCCAACCATTGGCCGTGCTGGCCAGGGCTGATGGGACTGGTAGTCCAAAACATCTGGTTGGCACAAAGCTGATGAACATCAGCAGCAGTCTTCCACAGTCTCCTCCTTCCTCTTCATTTATTTATTCAATTTATATCCCACTCTTCCTCCTGAAAGTTGAACTTGGGCCTTAGGAGAGAATGACATTGTGATAACATTCCTGTGGCAATTTTCTGCAAAATGAGAGGTCCATTGAAGAGAGACTTCCAAATCCTTGGGGCTTTTGTGCCTCTGAAGTGAGGACAGATAACGCAGGGTCAGTTTCCACAAAATGCTAAACCAAACCATGGCTTAGTTCAAACTTGCAGGTGCTCAAAGAGGAGATGGTGGCTAGTTTGATTCGCCTTGAGGTCCTGCTACTGTGAGCTAAACCATGGTTTGGCTTGCATGTGTCTTCTGGACTTGGACATGTGGTTCAAACTTTAAGTGAGGCAAACCACAGGCTTAAGTTTGGAAAACTTGCTGTAGCCCAAACCAAGACCTAGCTCACAGCAGTAGAATACTGTAAGCAAAGCCATCACAGTCTCCTGTTCTGCGAACCCACATGCTCACACTAAGCCATGGTTTGGCATTGTATTAGTGTGAACTAGGTCACAGAAATCTCGGAACGGTCCGTTCTGGTGAGAGATGCACCTTTGTCCTCTCCTTTGCCCCACAGTCTTCGTACATGAAGGAGCTTAATGAAGATCAAAGGACAGCTATTGAAACTGCTTACACCTTCGTGATGAAGCTGCCTTCATTGCCCAAAGTTTGCTTGATCCATGGGCCACCTGGGACTGGGAAATCTAAGACTATCCTTGGGCTCCTTTACCGAATCCTCAGCAAGGTAGGTCAGGTTGGTAACACCCTGCATGTGCTGGTCCTTGTAAGATGTGTGAGAATATCGAGAAGGCTGGACAACAAATGGCATTCCAGTAATAATAATAATTATTATTAATAATAATAATATAATTTATTTGCACCCTGCCTTCCATATGCAGCTTCCAGCGTATATAAAGACGTAGTAAAACATTAAGCCTTAAAAAGCTTCCCTATACAGGGCTGCCTTCAGATGTCTACTGAAGGTAATATAGTTACTCATCTCCTTGACATCTGATGGGAGGGCGTTCCACAGGGCACCACTACTGAGAAGGCTCTCTGTCTGGTTCCCTGTCACTTCACTTCTCGCAGTGGGAACCGCCAGAAGGCCCTCGGTGCTGGTTCTCTGTGTTCATGCTGGGCCAAGGGTGTTTAGGGATTTAAAGGTCAGCACCAACACTTTGAATTGTATTGGGAAACATACTGAGAGCCAAGGTACATCTTTCAGGACCAGTGTTATATGGTCTCGGCAGCCACTCCCAGTCACCAGTCTAGCTGCTGCATTCTGGATTAGTTGTAGTTTCCAAGTCACCTTCAAAGGTAGTCCCACATAGAGCGCATTGCGGTAGTCTAAGCAGGAGATAACTAGACCATGTATAACTCTGGTGGGACAGTGCGCAGGCAGGTAGGGTCTCAGCCTGCGTACCAGGTGGAGCTGGTAGACAGCCGCCCTGGACATAGAATTAACCTGGGACTCCATGGACAGCTGTGAGTCCAAAATGACTCCCAGGCCGCGCATCTGGTCCTTCAGGGGCACAGTTGCCCCATTCAGGAACAGGCTGTTGTGTGTCACATGCCTGTTTACTTTCAGCACTCGCTGGGAACTTCCGTTTGCATATAGCTTTTGCTTTGCTGTTTTGCTGGACACGAAGGGATGCAGACATGTTTTCCTTTGTTCCTGAACTATGCTGAATAAATGCTGTACATTATGCTTGCACATCTCTCTGTCTGCCTCTTCTGCTGTGAGGTGATTTACACACTCTGCTGACAGAGCGTGCACGGGTCTCTAAACGTATCTGAGGCTTGTGTGACTGTTTGATGCTGTTCCAAGGGAGACCGGCTGCCAACTGGTGGCTGGAGCCAGCTGGGGGCCTGTCTGATGCCTGCCTGATGCCCCCGACTCCTGGCAGTATCCCAACAAAAGGGTTTCGGGCCCAGATCCATGGCGCTTACAGGAGAGTAAGACTGCTGATGGCTCCCAGCAGAGACAGAGGTATGTGAAGCTGATTGTCCCGGCCACAGCTAGAAGGCTTTTGAAGTCTGTGCCAAGAACCAATTAGGCCGGAGAGAGAAGCACGCTATGTCTGATTTACGACGTGCTTAAGATAAGGCTGATTGTAAATTGTATCCAGTTCCAAGGCTTGCGTGAAGAGCAGGAATGGATCTTTTACAAGCCTCAGATGGGGTTCCGTGCCCAAAGCTTAATGGCCACAGTTATCAGACCTGGGCAAGGTACTGCAAGGCCAGTTGAGAAGGCTTGGTGTGTGGCACACTGTTTCTGAGGACCCCCAAGCACCTCTGATTGATGCATGGGTTGTACAAGATTCAAGAGCCATGGGGGTAATTCTGCTCTCAGTAGCTCCAGAAGAGTTAATTACCCTGGCTGGCAAGACCAGCTCGCGTGAGATGTGGGAGGGGCTTCAGGCCTCACATCTCCAACAAGAAGCTAGGTCTGTGTTGCTTTACTTCAAAAAGCTGCACAAGAAGTGTTTGGAGCCGGGGGGGGGAACCTCAGAAGTCATGTCCTAGAGTTACAGAAACTCAGACAGGAATTGACTCAAAAGAGGTTTCAACATGCCAGAATCTCTGTTTGCAATCCTTATCCTGGATTCTTTAGATGTGAGCTGCCGCGCTGTGGCGAGCCAGCTGGCAACTCTTCCTGCGCAGGAGCTCACAGCTTCAAAAGTTTTGGTGACCTTGCAAAACGAATATGATTGGAGGAATGCAGCTGAACCAGCTTGTGTGCTTCAGGGGGAGCAGTGTGGGAGAGCATTCCAGCCTCCAGGGGGAGCCAAGGCGTTGGCAGCTGTGAAGTGCTGGAACTGTGGAAATCAGGGTCACTTACAACGTCATTGCCCAAAGGCTGGAGGGAAACAAAAGAAGAAGCCTGCAGATGGCCAGAAGCAGGGGGGCAAGAAACCCAAGCTGGTGAAAAACAAGGCTTTGTTTGCTGGAACTGCTTCTCCAAAGGCCAAAGGCAGATTGGTTGTGGATTCAGGAGCGTTGACGCACGTAGTGAAGGATCGGCTTCTGTTTATTTCCTTCACACCTCAGGATGGGGAAATTCAGCAGGCTGATGGTAAGACTCTGAGAGTTGCAGGAGTCGGGACAGTGAAACTGGCAAGTCTGCATACAATCATCAGCAAAGTACTTTTTGTTCCAGATTCTGCAGACAATTTGCTCAGCATCCCACAGCTGACTGAGCAAGACTTTGAGATTTCTTTCAAGAAGGGCATCTGTGTCATCAGGAAGGGCAAAGAGGACATTTTGCATGCAAAGTTTGTTGATGGCTTGTTCTTGATAACTTATGATGACAAAGCTGTTGGTGTGTCTAATGTTGAATCTTTTTGTGTTGCACAAACTAACAAAGTTCTTCATGCAGGATGTATTCACGAGGCGCACCGAAGATTTGGTCACATGTCTTGTCAGGCACTGGCCAAAATGGCTGGGTTGGTTCAGGGTTTGAACATCAAGCCCTGTAAGTTTCACATGAAATGTGTATCTTGTGCAGAGAACAAGGTGAAGGTTGCTCCAAAAGGCAAGGTGTCTAGCAGACAGGCTTCCAAACCCTACCAGCTAGTCCACGCAGACCTGGTTGGTCCACTTGCTCCCTCTTTGGGTGGAGCAAGGTACTTCATGGTTTTAATTGATTCTTTTTCTAGGTACATTCATGTGTTTATGCTCCAGCAGAAGTCAGAAGTGTTTCCTAGGTTCAAGGCGTTCTGTGCTTGGTTGGAGAATGCTCACAGTAAACGCATTGGCTGTTTGTTTACTGATTGAGGCGGTGAATTCACTTCTCAGCAGTTTGAAGCTTTCCTGACTGAGAAGGGACTCCAGCACGACCTCTCAAGTCCCAGATCTCCATGGGAGAATGGACTTTGCGAGTGGGCAAACCAAACTTTGCTGCAAGGCCTAAAAACCTTGTTGCATGATGCCAATCTCCCTGAGAAATATTGGGCGGAGTCTTTGAATACTTTTGTTTATACGTATAATAGGAGACTGTCATCGCCTATTGGTTGTGCTCCCTATGAGAAGATGTTTGGTAAGAAACCTTACGTCAAGCACATGAGAATCTTTGGTTCTGACATGTGGGTCTGCACCCCACAGAGCAGCAAGCTTGGGAAGCGTGGGACACATGGTTTGTTCATGGGGTACGAAAAAGGTGCGTACAGGGTATTCATGACTGTCCATTAGGTTCACAAAGAGTGTTGAGTACAATCCTAAGTGGGGGGGGGGGATGTGGGAATTTTCCAGAGTCACTCAGAGGAGGATGAAGATGATGAGGAAGCTGAGGATGATGATCAGAGTTCGGATTCTAGTTCAGTGGGCGGCGCTGCTGCTGCTGTCAGCGACAGTGATGACACAGCAGACTACAAGAGCGCAAAGGCCTCAGTCAGACCATCTGATGCGTCTGACATTGAACTGGAAGAACCCCTGTTCACCATTGGCCACTTTTCTCCTAAGAAGGAGGAGATGAGTGCAGAAGACTTGCGTCTAGCACGCAGATCTGAAAGGGCCAAAAAAAGGCAAACCTCCAAAGAGATTTGCTGATGAGTTTGCTAAGACAGCAACTGCTGTTCTTGGTAGCTCAGAAAAGGTGTGGGAACCTTCAAGCTTCAAAGAGGTCCAGGAGTTAACCTCGAAGGATGCTGAACCATGGCTTAATGCCATGAAGGCTGAAGTTGATTACTTGAATAGGAACCAAACCTGGGAGCTGGTGCCAACAGTCCCAGGAATGAGGCTGGTTGGCAGCAAATGGGTCTTCAAGGCCAAGACAGACCAGAATGGCAAGGTTGTCAGGCACAAAGCCAGACTGGTCGCCAGAGGTTTTTCACAGATACCAGGACAGGAATAGAAGAAGAAGAAGAGTTTGGATTTGATATCCCGCCTTTCACTCCCCTTCAGGAGTCTCAAAGCGGCTAACAATCTCCTTTCCCTTCCTCCCCCACAACAAACACTCTGTGAGGTGAGTGAGGCTGAGAGACTTCAAAGAAGTGTGACTGGCCCAAGGTCACCCAGCAGCTGCATGTGGAGGAGCAGAGACGCGAACCCGGTTCCCCAGATTACGAGACTACCGCTCTTAACCACTACACCACACTGGCTCTCCAATACCAGAAGACCTACTCACCCACCGTCAAGTATGAGAGCATTAGACTAATGCTCAAGATTGTTGCAGAGGAGAAACTGCACGTTTCTCATCACAATGTGAACACAGCTTTTTTTGTACGGGATTTTGGGGGAGGAGCTGTATATGCTTCTACCTGATGGAGTGCAGGTACAGAAGGGAATGGTCTGTAAACTACGGAAGTCCCTATATGGCCTCAAGCAGAGTGCCAGGTGTTGTGACACAAAACTCACTGAGACATTGCTTTCTCTAGGTTTTCACCAAGGCATGTGTGTTTGTCAAAGAGGAGGGGCAAAACAAACGGTATTGTTTATGTTTTTTTGATGATCTTCTTTTGTTTTGGAAGAATCAGGCTTTGTACCAAAGCACCCTAGCTCAGCTGAAGGAGCACTTTGACATGAAGGATCTTGGTGAGGTATCTGTCAGGGAACTGCCATCGGAAGGAAGGGAAGTGAAAGGGCTCACACAGGTTGGGAGAGACTCAGCAGCTGAACCAGTAGGGGGAGAGGAGCTGAGCTGAGGGAAAGGGAGCTGGAGGGATGGCTCAGAGACACTTCCAGCGAAAACAGTGGGGAGGTTTCAGGACCTCCTGTAGGGACACCCACTCCTCGCCGGAAACTGTCACGCAGAGAGTCCAGAAGACGTGTTTCCGTTAAGGAGCTTTTATGTTGGAAGCGATTCCGAAAGCAACCACTGTCGGAATCTGCCAGCGACTGACGGAGCCATGTTTAAGGGGCTCCGTTACAGACAGAGGTTTGCAAACTTGACCAAACTCTGAGGGACTAGGATTTTACACACAAGCAGCTCATCGTCCCATCACAGCATTCCGACAGTCTTCGTGAGCAGCTTGTGCAGGAGAAGGCATCATGAGCAACCCAGCCGGAACCGGAGAAGCAGGAGCTGGAGCGGGTCCAAGCCTGGAAGAAAGGTACCGGGTGTTGGAGGTCCAGCTAGCGCTGCAGACGGCGAGGCTTGAGGAGAGGAGGGCTCAGGATGCAGACAAAAAAGGGAAAGACACCCAGCTCGTCAGAAAGGTACCAGGATTGGTGCAGAAGTTTGGGGGGGAGCCCAAAGACTATCATGGCTTTCGGACAGAGATGCAATATGCCCTCAATCTGCAGTTTGATGAATTCCCTGACGAGGAATCACGAGTGGCTTTCGTGATTGGGCATCTTGAAAAGGGGGCGAGAGACTGGGTTAGACCCCTGATGGCAGCGAATAGTGACGTCCTAAAGGACACGATGAAGTTCTTTCGCGCCATGGATCTGATGTTTTCCAGCGATATTGAACAGGGAGTGGTCCGCAGACAGTTAATGGCTTGCAAACAGGGGAGCCGATCTGTCCGTGAGTACTGGACTGAGTTCACCATGTTGATCCATAAATTGGGGTGGGATCTATCGGCGGAACCCATTCAAATGCTCTTTGAAGAAGGGCTTTCTTCGGCTGTGAAAGACGAACTTTCCCGGGCGCCCAGGGCGGAGTCTATGGACCAGCTGACCAAATCAGCGCTGACCATAGGAGCGCGCCAGGAGGCGAGAGCATTGGAGAGGCGGGAAGGGAAGGGGGAACGTTGGAAGGAGTTCCGCATTCCAGACATTCCAGAGCCAACTTTCCCGCCGGCAGAGCCGATGGAAATCGGAACAGCGCGCGCGCGCGCAGTTTCAAAGCCCAGTGAGGGGGGAAAGAAGGAGGGAAAAGGCGCCCGGAAATGCTATCTCTGCCAACAGCCAGGTCACTTTGCCAGAGTCTGCCCCCAGAGGAAGGAATGGCAAGGGATGGTAGGAGCTGTGGAGGGAAGAGAGGAAGAAATACCGAAGCAAGTAAAAGCCAACGCCTGGCTGCCACCGTCGGGGCACAGCAGCCAGGCCAAAGAGCAGTGAAAGTGCCCACGCCAGAACCTCCTAAACCCGCCCTAGTGATAGAAGTGGCGCTAGAGCTGCCAAACGGACACCCTCTAAAGATAAAGGCGCTGTTGGACTCAGGCAGCTCCTGCAATTTCATGAGCAAAGAGTTTGCAGCTGAACACCAGATACAGACGATCCCTTTAAGCAACCCCCTGCAGGTGACCACGATCGATGGCAGGGAGCTGTTGGGAGGAGAAGTCAGCTTGCAGACCGTCCCAATGATAATGAAGGTGGCAAGGCACACCGAACTGATAGCGTTTAATGTGGCCACCTTGGGAGGAGCTCCCATTATATTGGGGATGAGCTGGCTAGCGTTACATGATCCGCTGGTGGGCTGGCATCAGAGAGTGGTTTCTTTTGGTTCAGCACATTGCTTAGAACACTGCAAAGAGGGAAAGGGTTTGGCAGGGGCCCAAGCCACCCTAGCAGGGACTGAAGTAACGGAGAACGTGAAGGTACCACGACAATACGCAGATCTCCGCGACGTCTTCAGCGAAAGGGAAGCTGACCAACTACCCCCGCATAGACCCTTTGACTGTCAAATCAATTTACTCCCTGGGGCACAGCTCCCTGTAGGCAAGCTGTACGCCATGTCAGACAGAGAGATGCAGGAGCTAAGAGAGTTCATTGACAAGAACCTGAAGAGAGGGTTCATCAGAGAGTCCAGGGCGGTGGGGGGCAGCCCAGTGTTTTTTGTGGATAAAAAAAACACGAACAAGCCGAGGCTTGTGTGTGACTTCAGGGCCTTAAATGCAGTGTCAGAACCAGTGGCTTTCCCTATGCCCAGGATTGACGACATTTTGACAAGGGTCAGGAAGGGAAAGATTTTTACTAAACTGGACCTAAGGGGGGCGTACAACCTGATACGAATAAGGAAGGGGGATGAATGGAAAACCACCATGTTCACCCCTTTGGGGGCATTTGAATATTTAGTTATGCCCTTCGGCCTACAAGGAGGCTCCGCGTGCTTTCAATCGTTTATGAACCACGTCCTGGGGCCTTTGCTTTACAAGAATTGTGTGGCCTTCTTAGACGACGTGTTGGTGTATTCTGAGAATGAGGAGCAGCATGTGAGAGACGTCAGAGAAGTGTTGAGCAGGCTGCAAGCCAACCAGCTGTGGGTGAAACTGGAGAAGTGTCAGTTTCATACCAAGGAGGTGGAATTCCTGGGGTATCGCCTGTCAGACAAGGGATTGGCCATGGATCCCGGCAAGGTCCAGGCGGTGCTGGAATGGAAAACACCCAAAACAAGGAAGGATGTGCAGAGGTTCCTAGGATTTGGGAACTTCTATCGTAAGTTCATCCGAAACTTTGCCCACCTGACGGCGCCCATTACGGACTGTCTCAGCAGTAAGAAGAAGTTCGTTTGGACTGAGGAGGCGGAGCGAGCATTTGAGGAACTAAAAAGGGCCTTCGCCTCGGAACAACAACTCCTGCATGTGGATTTACAAAAACCGATGAGAGTGGAAACTGACGCATCAGACAGAGCTATTGGGGCGGTGCTTCTGCAGCCAGGGAAGGAGGAGTCAGAGTGGAGACCGTGTGCCTTTTTTTCGCGAAAGCTGAACAAATCCGAGAGGAACTACACGGTGTATGACCGAGAACTACTAGCCATTCATGAGGCGTTCCGGAGATGGAGGCACCTGCTAATTGGCGCACAACATAAGGTGCAAGTGTGCACTGACCACAAGAACCTAGAGTATTGGAGGACGGCACGAGTGCTCAACCAACGGCAAGTGAGATGGGCCCAGGAGTTCTCCAAATTTAACTTTGAGATTTGTTACGTGCCAGGCCCAGAGAACATTAGGGCGGACGCTCTCTCACGCAAACCTGAATATTTGGAGGGGGAGGGAGCACCAGAAGAGAGACATGTCATTCCAGAGGACCGCTGGGTGTGTGGGGCGGCATTGGTGGGACAAAGAGAACTGGTAGAGGAAACAGAGAATGATGAATACGCCCAGAATAAGCTCAGAGGTCTTAGGGGTGAGGGAGAGGAACCAGGGGGTTTCGAGGAAAGAAATGGAGCTTTGTATTACAAAGGGGCACTGTATATCCCTGAAGGAGACTTAAGGGGGAGGGTACTCAAGCAGTTGCACGACAGCCCCACGGCGGGGCATTTTGGACAACACAAAACCATGTGGTTGGTCACCAGGGAATTTTGGTGGCCTAAGGTGAGGGAAGATGTACGGGAGTATGTAAGAGGGTGTGAGCAATGCCAGCGAGCCAAAGGGGAGAGGCGGGCACCGGCGGGGCTATTAGAACCCTTACCAACCCCAGAACGACCTTGGGAGGCAGTGTCGATAGATTTTATGACTGATCTGCCGAAGTCCAAGGGGAAAACAGCCATCATGGTGGTGGTAGACCTACTAACAAAGATGTGCCACTTTGTAGCCTGCTCGCATGCAGTCACGGCGGAAGAGACAGCGAAGTTATTTGTAGAACACATTTTTAGGTTGCACGGGGTGCCATTGAGGGTGGTCTCAGACCGAGGAAAACAATTTACTTCCAGGTTCTGGAGGAAGCTCATGAGCTTACTGCAGGTGGAGGTCAACTTTTCGACTGCCCGGCACCCTGAAACCAACGGGCAGGCGGAAAGAGCAAACGGGGTCCTCCAGCAATACCTGAGGTGTTATGTCAATGACAGAGAGAATGACTGGGTAGAAAAGTTGGCGCTGGCGGAATTTGCCTACAACAATGCCGAGAATGTGTCCACAGGGATGAGCCCCTTCTTGGCTAATTATGGGTGTCATCCCAGGGCTTTCCCAGGGGGAGAAGGGGAGAGATGGGGTGTCCCGGCAGCCGAGCATTTTGTAGAAGAAATGGAAGCAATCCATCGTCAGCTCCAACTCAACTTAGAAAGGGCGAAGGAAGAATACAAGAGGCAGGCAGACAAGAACCGAAGGGAAGGTGAAACCATAAGGGTGGGAGATAGGGTGTGGCTGTCAACCCAAGGGTTGCCGTTCAAAGGAGGTTGTAAGAAATTAAGACCCAGGAGATTGGGTCCCTTTGAGGTCATTCAACAGGTCAACCCAGTGGCTTTCAGGCTCCGGTTACCCAACCACATGAAACTGCACCCAGTATTTCACAGGTCGTTACTGTCACCGTATGAGGGGGGACGAGAAGGGATGGCCACTCGGGGACCGGTCATAGAAGAAAGGGAATGCAGCAGCCATGTGGCAGAAATCCTCGACGCCAGATGGAAGGGGGATCAGGTGGAGTATTTGGTAGCGTGGGAAGGAGAACCGGAGTCAGAAAACACTTGGGTAATGGCAGAAGATATCAATGACGAGGTATTGATAGAAACGTTCCATCAAAGGTTCCCAAGGAAACCTCAGCCTGTGGAGAGGTTCCGGAGGGAATACTTTGGGACCACCGATGAGGAGGAGGAGTTGGAAGGATTCTCGGAATCGGAAGGGGAAGGGGAGATGGACTCTGAGGAGGAGGAGTACTTCGAGACCAGGAACCGCAACAGGTGGAGAGAAGTGTTCGGGACATCGGAAGATGAAGGAAGTTCATTCCGGGGTTTTGCCTCCTCACCGCCCGTAGAGGAGGGGGCGAGAGGGGATGAAGGGGGCCCTGGAGGGGAGGTGGATGTCAGGGAACTGCCATCGGAAGGAAGGGAAGTGAAAGGGCTCACACAGGTTGGGAGAGACTCAGCAGCTGAAGAGGGAACCAGTAGGGGGAGAGGAGCTGAGCTGAGGGAAAGGGAGCTGGAGGGATGGCTCAGAGACACTTCCAGCGAAAACAGTGGGGAGGTTTCAGGACCTCCTGTAGGGACACCCACTCCTCGCCGGAAACTGTCACGCAGAGAGTCCAGAAGACGTGTTTCCGTTAAGGAGCTTTTATGTTGGAAGCGATTCCGAAAGCAACCACTGTCGGAATCTGCCAGCGACTGACGGAGCCATGTTTAAGGGGCTCCGTTACAGACAGAGGTTTGCAAACTTGACCAAACTCTGAGGGACTAGGATTTTACACACAAGCAGCTCATCGTCCCATCACAGCATCCAACTATCTTTCTCTGCAGGTGGAGAAGGACCAAGCAGGTAATTTTCTGGTACACCAAACACAGAAAATTGCTGGTGTATTAACCAGGCTGAATTTGGTTGATGCAAACCCAGCAGAAACACTGATGGTGACAGTCCCCCACCCACCCCCTGCCCCCCTGAAACAGTACTTCTGTCTTGTCAGGATTCAGTCTCAATCTGTTAGCCGCCATCTATCCTCCAACCACCTCCAGACACTCACGCAAGACATTCTTTTTTTTAAAAAAAATATATTTATTAATAGTTTCAGAATTACAAAAAAAAGAAAAAATAAGAAACAACACTACAATACATAAAAAAGGAGAAAAAAAGCAAAACATAAAAGCCAATACAACAATACAGCAAAAATATAAAAAAGAAGAAAAAAAAGACACAAATCCCATATTACATATCTTTAACTTCCATTTGCTTGTTTCATTGACCTCCTCACACCTCCCTTTTTGTATTCTAGTTTAATTAGTTATTTCAGCAAGTTCTTTCCATCTTTCTCAATTTTTATTAGATAATTTATCTTAATTTATCTTAACAATTTAACCTATTAATTAACTCAACAAATCCTTTCCATCTTTTCCCCATATTCTGTTATTCAAATTACCATAATTTATTTAACCTTATCTTACCGTAAAATACCTTAGAGCTTGATACTTAATACTCAGTTATACATAACTCCTCATATCATTTCTACTAGAGCCATATAGTTTCATTCCAACATTTTCCCTAATATTCATTAATTTTAGATTAATTCCCTAAATAAAAATTTTTCTTTATAAATTTTCTTCCAGTCTTCATCCAACGTCTCTTCTTCCTGGTCTCGGGTCATGTCAGTCCTTACTGGTCCCACGATCTTAATCTCACAGCTGTAGAGTCCTCAAGTAGACTGCAGCAACAATTTAACAAGCTCCCTCTAGAGGAGACAATTTCTATTTGTATCCATCTTTTTAAGGCAAGTCCAACAAAGGAAAATTACTTTCATTTTTCAGATATTTTGTTTCTTTGGAATGCAAAAGGCAACATTGGAATCAGTTTATTTCTCTTCTTTAGCTATCTGTCAAAGTATTCCATTCACAGTCAATGAACCTCTCCAGCAATTTCTGTCTCTGACACCCCGTTCCCAGGTTAGAGACGGTGGAAACTTATCTTTCTTCACTCCCTCTCCTGCAGGCATTAAACAAAGTCCCCCCCCCCCCTTTTCTCCTGATTCCAAGGGGGTTTCAGTAGTTATAAATGAAGGAAATTTAGACTTTTTTACGACTTTCCAGGCTTTAGCTTACAAGGTTTTTGCTTCAGTCTATATACAAAAAGCGGAAGGCGGACTTCCTGTTTTGAACCTTCCCACTTCGGTGCCAAATTAAGATATTTCTTGATCCAATTTTCCGTTTCTACTCACGGGTACTTGTTTTAAATCCAATTGTCCACAGGAAAAAGTCAGCGCTCTCCGGCAATGGCTGTGCGGCTTCACTCCGTGAAAGTAGCAATCAGTTCGCAGCACCGCGCCGCTCACCCCACTTCACTCCGGAACCCCAAAATGGGATTCCCCGTGAGTAGGGGAGGCGCTCCTGGTGCCCTGCCGAACCCCACGTTCCCAGGCTTCCTCCGCCTGGGATTTCTAGTGGGTCCCCACCTTCGCCGCGGCGGGAAAACCCAGTTTCCACGGAGCCAGTTCCTCCGGTTGGAGGAACTCTGCCATTCGCCGATGGCGCTAACCCGGAAGTCCACTCACGCAAGACATTCACCCCCTTCACTGGTTCTGGTTCCTTAGCTGTCTCAGTGATTGTTTCATCGCCCTCAGCTCTGGAGAACATCACGGGGCTGTCCGGGCTCCATTCAGTTGGAGCGCTTTGGAGCCAGACAGTCGATAGCCCTGGTTAACTCCGCATTCCAGCAGTCCACCAGGGAATCCGCTGAAAGGCCATCAACATGGGATAAAACATTCCCTACCACTCTCTGGAAACCATTTTGTGAGGAGTGTGTGTGGTTGCTCACGAAGATAACAGCCAGGACTCCCACCTGTCTTTTACAGGTTTTATTGAGTGCAAAACTATGTACAGTCCAGAGGTCCAAAATCAATGTCTGCCTCAATCACTAGCAGATTCCGGAAGTGCCTTTTTCCTGTTTGCCCTCCAGCATAAAAGCCCGGGAAAACCACTCTCCCCCTCTTTTCCTTACGTGTAATTCCCTGGCAAAAAAAAAGAGGCACTTCCAACTCCCTGGGAGCGGTGCCGTGGCTCATCTCAGCCTGACTGAGCCTTTGCATCCTCCCCCCCTTTCTCTCGTCATCCGTTTCTCCTAAAGGCTCGCTTTCACCAGACTCTGACAAGGTGCAGCTGCTCAACAAAGGAGGAGGCTGTCTGTACGTTCCTGTCCTCCCTCCCTTGAAGGCAGACCCCTGACACATTTGGATCCATTAAGTGGCGGGGGCGGACCATCCGAATCGGTCCCGCCTCCCTGCAGAGGGGAAGGGTCGCAGAAAAGTGAAGGATCGCAGGAAGTGATCCGACCATGGCACTTCTTTTGTTTTTGCTTTTACTTAGCGTTGGGATTCAACTGCTGGAATTTGCCCTGGGGCCGCCTGCAAGCCCCTGAAACTCCGAGCGTCCTCCGATGTGTGCAGCACTGAAAAAGGCATCTCCCTTCTTCTCCAGGGTGCTCCAGCAACATAAATCAGCTTGATTTATGCACACTATACTTCTAGCGTTACGCAGCAACAAGCGTGGGACTTTGTAGATCTAAGCTACTATTTATTTACACTCTATATACAGACTGTTAGGATCGTCCTACTCACGTGTAGGACACTGGCAGAGACACATGCCTGACTGGCATGTTCTCTCCCTCCTGGTCAGTCGTTCGGGAGCTTCAAAAGCTTTCTTCAGCCCAAACATCACAGTGGCTGATACCAAGAAGCATCAACACACTTAGGGATCCTACAGAGTATTTGCAGTTTGCATAACAGAACTCAGTAGCACAGCATTTTGGCTAATCTACTTTTATTTACATATAATACTTCCTCTTTCTCATCAGACAGCAAAAAGAAAAAGAACAAAAAACAATAGTCCCACTTCACGGAACACAGTAACATAAACATCCTGTCTCCGTCACTTCCCATACTGTGGAATGAAAACATACACCATCATGTGATAGACAACAATCCCATGACTGCAGACACGGAGCAAGAATCCTAACATCCTCCCCCGATGCATGAGCAGTGTTGTAGTCATCAGTGTAACTGCAACAACCATACAGATGTCATACACACAGTATACCCCTGTACCATCCATTCCACCCTTGGAACTACATGCAACTGGATTGGCCTTGGGCCTTACCATCTTGCACTTCTGACTAGTCTTGGCGTCATAGTTCTCCTGACTATCAAGAAGTTTCACACCTGGCTTTGTTGGGACTCGAACCCCAGCCTCGTTCCTCTCTGAGGAATCGGGGTTGGCACACATGGCCTTTGGACATGGTTCAGCTTCCTTCTCCAAGGAAACAGTGTCTACCCTTACAGCCTTTGGGTGTGGTTTCCCGTCCTTTGAGGACAAACCCTGTATCCCTTTCAAGACTTCGGATTCCAAGACCTGTGTCGAGCCACTAGCCACAGCTAAAACTGCAATAGCTGTGTTAGCAAACTCCTGAGCATACCTGGTGGTAGCTGTCTCAGATCTGTACACCAGGCACACGTCTTTCACTGTATCAGTGGAACTCGCCTCACTTTCAGCATCAGCAGCAGACTCAATATCTGAGTCTGAAGCAATGGGGTTGCCTTGGAAAACACACACATTTCCTCCCCATTTTTCACTGCACTCAACATCCCTAGTGAGTAAAATCATCTTGGCATGAGGTCTCAGTACTTTGTACAAGCCACCATACCCGAGGAAGAATCTATGCTTCCTGCCTTGTGACGTCTGCACCCACATGTCAGACCCATCTGTTGGTCCCTTTGCACATCTTGGGTTTACCTTGTCGCAGTCCCTAGCAGAACTTTTGTCTGAATCCAGGGAAAGGCCTTGCAAACTATGTTTGCTGAGCGTGTCACTCTGTTGCCTCTGAATCCATACATCAGAATCTCCATTACCAATAGGGTGTGAGGAGAACCTGAGCTTACAGGGTTAAACAGCTCAGAGTGTACGCTCTGCCTACTGGTGGGAGGGGGGAACTTCTACGTCAGTTCCGAGAGACTCAAGTCTTTGTTCTTTCTCTCTACTTTCGCTTTTGAGGAGAGAGGACGTGTTTTCGCGATGCTGTTCGCTGTGATAGATAATGGATAGTCTGCTGTAAATAAAACTGCTTTTAGCTGCTAAGATCCTGTGTGGACTTTATTTAAGCACACTGAAGAATGCACTGGAGTGTTTTGCAGTCTTCCTCTTGCCGCTGTTGATCTCTGCTATGCTCAGATATGTCGGACTTTGGAATGCAGAGGCCTACGCAGGGGAAGTGTGCCGGACCTCACGCTTATCTGAGCAATAAATCAATATACTCTGACAGTGTCGGGGAAGCAGCCCACCAGGTGCGGAGGAAAATGACGAGGAGTCATGGGTGAAGGTTTAAGCAAGGAGTGAGCTCTCTCTCCCAGCAGCCTTGCATGTTTATTAGCCTTGTGCACATTACATCATGTTGCATATACACGTGTAGCACTCGGGTGGAAAACAGCTAGGGTATGCATTTCTTAGAATAACTATTCTCTACCAGGACATAACTCCAGACAGCATGACAGCCGCGTAAGCTTTGTGGTTAGGCAGCGCGACAGTGACCCAGGCGAGTGAGGGGAACAAGTCAGCAGATGCTTCCTCTTGCACAATCTTGCACAAGGGTGCTATTTTTCTATTGCATCCCCACATGCCCTCCTTTTTTATATTATTTAATCAGAGTCATAAATTTCATTCCGAGGCAGAAGCTCGCCAGGGTCGCACACAGCGCGCTGGTAACCAGGTAGGCCGTCCATCCAGGTCCACTGCCGCGTAGCCGCGTCCCCAGGAGATGAGTGGCACAGGACCATGCCATGTTGGATCAGGTAGCTGTCTGTAAGATACAAGAGGTCGAGCCAAAGGCTCTGCTTTTCGAAAATGAATCTCAGCCGGTGTATATTCCCTATTATGGGGATACAAAAGATGGTTAAGAGTGAATAAAACTATGCACAATTGAAGGAATCTCGGCAGAGGGGGCATTTCGACCTCTAAGTTGTTTGGACAGCAGAGTCTTGAAGGTCAGGTGCGCCCTCTCCACAATCGCCTGTCCTGTTGAATTAAAAGGCAAACCATGGATTAATTTCACATTCCATAAATCACAAAAGGATGAAAACTGAGAGGAAATATAGGCTGGGCCATTATCCGTTTTAATGCTTTGTGGCTTACCCATCACAGCAAAACAGCGCAGGGTGTGCTGAATGACGTGACGAGCGGTCTCACCCTTCAATGGGGTGGCCCAGATAAATCCAGATGAGGTGTCCACTGTCAAGTGAACTTTTGAAAATGGGGCGAGCAGAGGGGTGTGAGTAACATCCATCTGCCAAACCGCAAGAGGGGACGTACCCCTAGGGTTCACCGCATCAAAAGGAATCATGGTTCGAGCTTTAGAACAGGTAGAACATTGAGAGACAATGTCTCGTGCCTGTGCAATAGGGATTTTAAACATTTTTGCCAAAACTTTAGCAGGCTGGTGAAAGGTAGAATGAGAGAGAATAGGGTCAGAAAACAAGGAAAACACTTCAGATCGCAGTGCAGCGTCTGCCACGGCATTTCCCTGAGCCAAAAACCCTGGGTGATTGGTGTGGGAACGAAGGTGTGCAACATAAAAAGGATGACGGCGTTCTTGAATAAGATACTGCAAGGTAGAAAAAAGAACAAACAAATCAGCATCTAACGCAGGCGTGATATAAGAAACAGGCAGGGAAGACAGAAGGCGATACACATATTGTGTATCAACAAGCAAATTAAAAGGTTTATCAGGAAAGAGTTGAAAGGCAAGGATTACAGCAGCAAGTTCAGCCCGCTGGGCGGACCTCTGTTGCTCAGTAAATTCAGTTTTCCATTTTTCACCCTCCTCCCATGCTACCACCCCCCGCGTTTTTGACCCATCAGTAAAAAGGGTAAGGGCAGAGGGGATGGGGGTTGGAGAAAGAGCAGTTTTTAAAGTATAGACAGTTTGAGAAAGAAAAGCCAGGCGTGGATCAGAGGGGGGATTATGCGTGATGGTTCCCAAAAAATCCACAAGTGCTACTTGAGTAGCCACGGAGGTGGAAATCAGGTGTTGTGTTTCTGTGAGTGAAAAAGGCAAATAAATTTTTTCAACGTCCAGTCCAGAGAGGGCTTTTGCTCGAGCGCGCCCTTTAATTACCAAATCCATTACAGCCGCTGGAGAGGAATAAATGTTACGCGGTGGAGTATGCGGAAGGTGGATCCATTCCACAATGTTGACACCCGAGGGGGCAGCCGATTTCTGTGAGTAGAGAATGGCTGTAGGCAGCAAAGGTGTGGAAAAAATTGCCAAGGATAACTGCACATTGTGCAGAGTGTCTATGCGATCCACCATTCGGTCTCTTAATAAAGCATTAACCTGTTGTAAGGCTTGTAGCATTTCTTCTGTAACTGAGATGACTTCTCCGGGTAGTTTGTGTCCTTGTAAGGCAGAAAACAATGGTGACAAGGTGCTAGTAGGCAGATTAAGGTAATTCTTTATCCAATTCAGGTGTCCCAAAAGTTGTTGATGGTCAACCAGCCGTAGGCGGGCAGGAAAAGACAATTGGGGAACAACCGGAATGGCAGCTTGTTGTGTCAATTTGTGTCCAAGATATAACATAGGCAAAGTTTGCTGAACCTTATCTGGGGCAATACACAGTCCAAAATCTGTGAGGGCAGATGTAAGGTCTCTTAATAATTCCACTGATATGTGCTTCGCAGCCACAAGGATATCAACTGGGTGGAGGCTTTGACAGGCTGGCGCTTCTCCCCCGACACCCAAAACCTGCGCAGCTGCCTTTGTGGGCCATTCGGGAGGCCAGTCTTGTTTAGCAATCACAGTAACATCTGCCCCTGTATCCAGAACCCCCTCTACCTCACGTCCACCCAGTGTCATTTTTAATGTAGGGCGCTGAGCTGTGAGAGGCATTGCAGCAGCAATTAAGGGGGGATTTGTAGGAGTTGTGGCATCCGCAGGGAGCAGTATGACTTTAGCCACTGGCGTGCCAGATGAAAAACCTAAGAGGGGGGCTGCTTGTTTAATTGCAGTCCCCAGTGGCGTCGGCGGAGGCTGATAATCTGGTGGTCGTGGCGGAGTAAAAGGTGGTGGTAGAAGCGGTGCAGCCGGATATATGAAAGGCATATTCAGGACTGTTTTTTGTTGTGGTTGCAACGAAGCCAAGAGGATGTTTTTGGGCGTAAGAGTTGCCATGCAGCCACGGACTTTAGCCCAGGCACTGAGGACGTGAAGATTTATGCGGCCATGGCCATGAAAGTGGTCGCCAATTCTGTTCCAGGCTGGAATTTCCCATGTCCCATCCTCAGGGAACCATGGACAATGTTCATCTATGGCCAGAATCAATGCAATTAGATCACCTTCAGGAACTTGCTGTTTATTTTCCCGAAGGAGGTGCTGCATGTCTTTTAAAAATTGTTTCTGAGGGTTGGAGAGCGCAGAACCCATGATAAAAATAGAAAAATAGCTACTCACCGGGGATCCGAAGATGAGAAGGCGCCTTGAGCCACAGCCGGGCGGGTGAGTAGCAGGGAGGACCGTCTTTGACAGCACGCGTCCTGGAAGCCGTTCAGGCAATCACACGAGGCACCATTTGTCGGGGAACCAGCCCACCAGGTGCGGAGGAAAATGACGAGGAGTCATGGGTGAAGGTTTAAGCAAGGAGTGAGCTCTCTCTCCCAGCAGCCTTGCATGTTTATTAGCCTTGTGCACATTACATCATGTTGCATATACACGTGTAGCACTCGGGTGGAAAACAGCTAGGGTATGCATTTCTTAGAATAACTATTCTCTACCAGGACATAACTCCAGACAGCATGACAGCCGCGTAAGCTTTGTGGTTAGGCAGCGCGACAGTGACCCAGGCGAGTGAGGGGAACAAGTCAGCAGATGCTTCCTCTTGCACAATCTTGCACAAGGGTGCTATTTTTCTATTGCATCCCCACATGACAGGTTATGGGCAATTACTGCAATTAGAGGAAGCCTGCCTTTGATGTGCTGTGTGCCTAAAAAGGCTGAGAACCTGAGAAGCTGCTGTTTTTGCTGCCGGAAGGCAAAAGTCCTGCTTTGAGGCTTGGCCTGGGAGAAAGCAGGGAAGCTGGCTGCAATGCTGTGTGCTGCAAAGAGCCACTGGAGGCCTCTCCTTTGAAGCTGGCTGGTACGCGTGAGTACGTCAAAGCCCCAATGGGAGCACTGGGGGAGGACATGGCTGAGCTCCAGGACTTTTATGATGTCCCGTTTGAAAAGCTCACAACCCAGTCCTGGGATATCTGGGTTAGAAGAGTCAGGGGGTGGTTTTTGGCCACAGGGTTCTGGAGTATAGCCCAGAAGGAGCCGGCCCCACCCATGCCAGTTGCTGCTGAAGAAGGAGGAGCAGAACGGGAGGCTGCTTTGCTGGAAGATAGAGAGCAGAGAATGCAAAGGGAGCTCTGCATGTTGAGAGCAAGCGTGGACGCTATCCTGTTGCCCCACCTGGAGGGCGTTGAATCGGCTCAGGCCGCCTGGCAGGTGCTGAGGAGTCTGTGTGAGAACTCAGCAGGAGCCCAGGGCCGGGAGAAAGCCGAGAGCAGGGAGGAAGCCGAGAGCCCAGAGGGGGCTGCTAGCCATGTTCCTGAAGTTACAGCTGGGAGTAGCTGCTTTGTCTCCGAGGGGCCGTGTGATGTTGAGGCCTACAACCAGAGTGCTGGGGAGCGTGCAGGCCCAGGCTGTGCACCCAAAGGTGGGGGTGCTGGGAACAAAGGAATGGCTGAAGAGGGAGCTGTGAGAGCTGTTGCTACGTGTCACCGCTGTTATCGCTGTGGCTCCCCCTCCCATCTGGTGAGAGAATGTCCAGTGGAGCAACAGCCGAAGGTCGTCTCCCGTAGCAACCAGATAAAGGGCTCGTCTTCAAAGCGTGGGAAAGGCAAGCCGAAGGCAGCTGGCAGAGACACTGAACGTAAACATTTGGCTGCCTCTATGGCTGCAGTCAAGAGTTGTCAACAGGATGCTGTGCTGGCTTTTGTGATCGACAGTAGAGCCTCCCATCACCTAGTGCCATCTGCAGGATTCCTGGAGAACTGCACCTCTGTAAAATCTGGGAAGACTGTCTGTTTAGCAGATGGGACTCGACACCCACTCACGCAGACTGGCTCACTGTTTTGTTCTTTCTTACAGGATTCAATCCAGGCTTTTGTTGTTCCAGGACTGTCCTGGAACTGTCTGTCAGTGCACTTCTTGCTGAGAACTACAGAGTGTGTTTTGAGAACAATAAGTGTTCTATTTCCAAGAATGGACAGCACCTAGTCAGTGTTGAATGTAAAGACAGGTTGTTTGTGATAAATGCTTCTTTTGCAGGTCCAGATGACATGGAGGAGGCTCAGGCGCAGTGTGCCAATGTTCCAGTTCATGATGCGTGTCCCCACTTATGGCACCGACGCATGGCACACGTGTCCTGGGGGTCAGTGATGAGGATCCCAGAGTATACGCAAGGGTGCAAAATGAAATCATGTGCTAAGTTTCTAGATTGCAGAGCGTGCAAGTCCGCAAAGGTGAAAACGTGCACGTACCCAAGGTCTGAGAGGGTGACCACTAGGGCTTTTCAATTAATTCATGCAGAATTGTGTGGACCGTTTTCTGTGAGCAGTTTGGACGGAGCCAAATTTGCGCTGGTTCTGATTGATGACCATATGAGGAATTCTTGGTCCTTCTTGCTTCAACGCAAAGATGAAGCTGCGCCGCTAATCAAAGACTGGATTGCCGCTGTGGAACTGCAGTTTTCCACACGGGTGCAAAACTTTCAGAGCGATCGCGGTGGGGAGTTCACCGGGTCTGCACTGCAAAGTTTCTTCCGCAAAAAGGGGATTCAACACAGGTTGACTTCTCCACACAGTCCCCAACAGAATGGGATCGCGGAACGCAGAAATAGGACTCTAGGGGAGATGTCCGCAGCGCTTTTGTTTGATGCCAGGCTCCCACAGCGCTTTTGGGGGGAGGCTTGGCGAATGGCCAACTTTATTCTGAACAGGTCGTTCAATTCAGTGGTAGGTGACACACCGTACTTCTTGCTCCATGGCAAGAAACCGAAGGTGCACTACTTCCGCGTTTTTGGCTGTGAGGCTTGAGTCCTCATACCAAAGGCCAAACGCAAGAAAGGTGAACCCAGGTCCCAAAATATGATTTTTTTGTGGGTATGAGCCAGGGACCAAGGGGTGGAGGTTTGTGTATCCGTCAGGGAATCAGTCCAGGATTCTGCTCAGCAACAGTGCTGAATTCTGTGAGCAGAGTGGCTGGGCAAGGATACATGGGAACCCTGACATCCTGTCAGAGAGTCTGCTAGACTCTGCTGATGAAGGAGAGGAAGAGGTTGAACCTGCTACTGAGGCTCAGAGTCCAGGCCCATTGCAGGCAGAGGGGAGAACTTCTCCCAAGGCTGTGAAGAGTGAGCAACGCAGTGCTCCATCTTCCCCCACAGGTTCGGCTGAGAAGTCCAGAAGGCGCAGTAAGTCAGAGGGGGAGCTCTCTGATGCCAAGGACGTTCTGGCTGGCCCTAGTGGGTCAGAGGGGGTTCCTGAAGTAGTGCTGCACCGTTCAACGCGGACGACCAAGGGGAAACCTCCTGAAAGGTTTGCCGTCACTAGCGTGTGGGTCGGAATGGCACAGTGTGAACCCGAGAGTTTTGAGGATGTTCAGAAACTGCCTCAAGAAGAAGCCAGGAAATGGCATGAGGCGATGCAGAAGGAGATGAACTCAAGGGAGTCGCTAGGTGTGTTCTCCCTCACGAAGTTGCCGGTGGGTGAAAAGGCAGTGGGTAGCCGCTGGGTTTACCGTCTTAAACCCACAGCGACAGGAGAACCGCAGTATAAGGCCAGACTAGTGGCGAGAAGATTCACGCAGCGCAGGGGGTTGCATTATACGGAAATTTATGCGCCCACATGTAGGAGTGAGTCTCTACGCTTGGTCTTGGCCATCGCTGCACAAAGAGGTTTGCTGGTGCATCACTTTGATGTGGATGTTGCTTACTTGAACTCAGACCTCCAGGAGGATCTGTACATGCTTCCTCCTCCTGGGTTTGAGGGCAATGAGCAAGGTACTGTGTGGAAACTTCACAGGTCAATTTACGGCCTGAAGCAGTCGGCCAGGAATTGGAACTTGTGCCTGAATGAAGCTTTGGAGAAGCTAGGTTTCAGGAAGAGTCTTGCTGACAGTTGCCTGTTCCTTAGAGGATCAGGAGACTCACTGGAACTGGTGTTGTTTTATGTTGATGACATCATCCATGTTGGAAAGGCAGACAAACAGGTGCAGAAGTTTGCCAAAGAGCTTGGGAAACGGTTTCAGCTCAAGAACCTGGGTGCAATAAAGATCTACCTAGGCGTCCAGATAGCGAGAACTGAGGATGGTAGCTTCTTGCTCAGTCAGAAAGGCAAGATTGAGCAGTTGCTTGAGAAGTTCAGAATGTCCGATTGTGCAGGAGTTCGGACACCCATTTAGACGAACTTCGTGAAAGATAGCCAGCAAGCAGAAAGTGCTGAGTTTGAGAATGCTGAGCTCTTTCAGTCAGCTCTAGGTAGTCTGTTGTATCTGTCCCAATGGAGCAGACCAGACATTGCCTTTGCTACCAACCTGCTAAGTAGGGAAGCGTCAAAGCCCAGTGTGAGTGCTTGGCACGGTATCAAGCGGGTACTGCGCTACCTGCAGCATACCAAAGACTTCTGTCTTAAGCTGCCAGCTGAAGGTGAGGCGAAGTTCACATGCTATGCGGACAGTGACTGGGCGAATTCGCAGGACCGCAAGTCTGTGTCTGGGTTGGTGATAAAGTTTGGGAAGTCACTAGTTGGGTGGAAGTCCCGGAAGCAAAGTCTCATTGCGCTGTCTTCCACTGAGGCTGAATTCAGTGCACTGTCAGATTTGTGCCGGGAACTAGAGTTCTATAGATGCTTGGTGCAAGAGATCTATGGGGATTGTAGCTTGCCCATCACGGTTTGGGAAGACAATCAACCCTGTTTGAAATTGGCTGAATCTGTGCAATTTAATTTTTTTTTTTTTAATATAGATTTTTATTGGTTTTACAGCATTTTTTAAACAATACAAACAAATAAAAAGACAAACAAACATGTATAGTTTCACAACCTTTTTTCCATAACCTTCGTTTCTCGGACTCCCCCATACCTCCCCTTTCTGCATCCCTGTTTGCAAAATTATTTCAGCAGCTTTTGAGCAATTTTATCAAATATATGTCCTCTTAGTCCTTTCTCTAACTTAATCTTATGTCACTGTTTCCCCTTTTCTCTCAGCACCTCGGCATTTTAGCATTCATCAATTTTATAATAGCTCTTAAGATAAGTTTTAAATTTCTTCCAGTCCTCTTCCGCCGTCTCTTTCCTCTGATCACGGATTCTGCCAGTCATCTTGAATCTGCGCAATTTAAGGCCAGAACCAAGCATCTGGACATACGTTTCCAAAATGTGTGTCAGAGTGTTCAGTCAGGTTTGATACGACTGAAGTACTGTGCCAGTCACAGTAACCTGGCCGATGGATTTACCAAACCTTTAAGCTTCCAGCGTCATGGGGAGTTTTGTGGTGGTTTGGAGTTGGGGGTAAGTTCTGTACTTACTTTCTCCACCGCAGCGCAGAGCGAGATGGGGTGTGAGGAGAACCTGAGCTTACAGGGTTAAACAGCTCAGAGTGTACGCTCTGCCTACTGGTGGGAGGGGGGAACTTCTACGTCAGTTCCGAGAGACTCAAGTCTTTGTTCTTTCTCTCTACTTTCGCTTTTGAGGAGAGAGGACGTGTTTTCACGATGCTGTTCGCTGTGATAGATAATGGATAGTCTGCTGTAAATAAAACTGCTTTTAGCTGCTAAGATCCTGTGTGGACTTTATTTAAGCACACTGAAGAATGCACTGGAGTGTTTTGCAGTCTTCCTCTTGCCGCTGTTGATCTCTGCTATGCTCAGATATGTCGGACTTTGGAATGCAGAGGCCTACGCAGGGGAAGTGTGCCGGACCTCACGCTTATCTGAACAATAAATCAATATACTCTGACATAGGGTGCCTTTGTAAGATACCCATATCGCCTCCTTCCTTTGGTTTGTCCTGAGCACATTTGGTACACCTGACCATCTTCGTGTCAGACACCAGCAATCTGGAAGACCCATGCACACATCCTGCATGAAAAAGATGGTTATCAGACATAGCATCACTTGTCTCTCCAACTTTCCCACCATCCCCCATGTTAACATCACAACATAGTAAGAACAAGCCATTTATAATGTCGCTTTCGTTCTTCTGGATGGTTGCACGCTGTTTGTTGACATAAACAGAACATCCAGGCTGCATCAGCTGGGCTTCTCAACCTGGAATGAAAAACACATTAGACATCACAACTTTA
The DNA here is from genome assembly GCF_964106645.2 of Podarcis pityusensis. Classification (NCBI taxonomy): domain Eukaryota; kingdom Metazoa; phylum Chordata; class Lepidosauria; order Squamata; family Lacertidae; genus Podarcis; species Podarcis pityusensis. Next base: position 3,912,536 of record NC_138045.1, read on the forward strand.
CAGCTTTTCGGTTCCACGATCCCGGTGCTATGTACCTCCAAGAAGTCTCCACCCGATTGGTGGATCAGACCTGTAATGGATTTAGGGGTTGCTCGTGCGTAAGTTGCCGCCACTCCTGGCTAGGTTACCTGGTTAAACCCTTTCTGACTGAACAGCCTCTAGCATCGTGACTGTCTCAGTCGCTGGCAGAATCCGTCAGTGGGCGTTTCTTAAACTTCTTCCAGCACAAAAGTTCTTTGACGCCTAGTCTCCGCCTAGACTCCCTGCGCGGAAGCCTTCTGCGCAGGGAGGGTGTGGGCAGCGGAGGACCCGTACTCTCTCCGCTGGTCTCTGGCGAGGAGTCTTGGAGCCTCCTCTCCGATTCCCCCATCTGCCCCCCTTCTCTACTGGTGTTACGCTGATTTCCTTCCCCAGCGGACGGGCTGCCTCTCTCCCTACTGGGACCCTCTCCGGCATCCCTCTGGAGCCTTCCCTCCGCCTCTAGCTCCGATGGCAGTTCCCTGACAGCTACAAAATGGTTATCCTTGGGATGAGACAATATCTTTGCTGCATCTTTGCATCTCTGGCCTTGCTTCATGTCGCCCGTCGGAAACGCTGCAAATGTTCCTGACTTTTGAACTCTGTCCAAACTTCTCACAGGAAAAACTTTCCAATGCTTCAAACACAGCAGTGCCACCTGCTGGTTGCAGTGAAGATTGGGATGACATGGCAGTCAACTCCCCTTGCTACTCCTGCTTTGGAGATTTCTGGCCCTTAACAGGAACAGGAAACAACCCCCTTGTGCATTCTTCCTTCAAAAGCCTCTCTTCTGTGAAGCTTTCAGTGTCAGGAACACAACCCTCTCTGGGATACTGTATCAGCTTTCCCTGGGGTATTACTTCTGGCAGTCCGCTCAGCAATTGCCTCCCACTGCGTGTGGGCGTCGGAGACAGCAAATCTAGCCCTCCGAACCTCTCTGGCATCCCGTTTAGCAGCCCCCGCCATCTTGAAGTGTCCATCGTGTGACGCAGCTTCAATTCCTGCTGAACATACACACTGTCTGGCATAAGACACAGCCTTTGTCTCAAACTGCCTTTTCAGTTCCAGGAACAAAACAACCCCCCCCCCCCTTCTTCCCAGGCTTTTTGCCTTGTCTGCTATTATGCAGCTTCATCGGGGGACTTACTCCCCCATAGCTTCACAAGTCTTGCCGCAGCACTCCTCCAGCTTTCACTTTCTGCCGCTACCCATTCTCTGCTCAGGGAATGATTCAGAAGCATCGGGAAATGTCCTCCCTTTGTAGCACATAAATCAGGGCTACATTCTTGGCAAAGGCTTGCAGCACCAAGCAGCTTTTCTCTCTCTGTCAAAAAGCAGCTTTTCCCATTTTCTCTACGTAACTTAGGGAGTGGGATTTTTGCCCCTTCTAGAAAGGTCTATTCCACAGCTTAGTTCAAGCTGAAACTACCTTTTTACAGTCCTTATCAGACGGCCACTATAAATCAACCCTTCTTCTGCCAGCTGTAATTAGTGCCTGGCAAGAACTTCAAAGGCCTCTCGCCTTCTTCTGTGCACGGGCACAAAAACAGTCCAGCCTGTCTTTGCTTTCACTTTTAGGCATTTGCTATACTCGCAGACTGTCTCCTTCTGCCTTCACTCTGCCAGTTCCAGGAGACTCCAACTGGGACAAAAACAGCCCCCGGTCCTTCCTCTGCTGGCACTGGGTCTGTGGGACCCTGGCAGAGACACATGCCCGACTGGCATTTTCTCTTCCTCCTGGTCGGTCGTTCGGGAGCTTCAAAAACTTTCTTCAGACGGAACATCACAGCGACTGATACCAAGAAGCATCAGCACACTTAGGGATCCTGCAGAGTATTTGCAGTTTGCGTAACAGAACTCAGCAGCACAGCATTTTGGCTAATCTACTTTTATTTACATATAATACACTTGGAGCATTCTGACTTAGCTGCTTCCTCTTTCTCATCAGACGGCAAAGAAAAAAAGAACAAAAGACAATAGTCCCACTTCACGGAACACAGTAACATAAACATCCTGTCTCCGTCACTTCCCACACTGTGGGATGAAAACACACTGTCATGTGATAGACAACAATCCCAAGACTTCAAACATGGAGTAAGAATCCTAACACAGACTACAGCATAATGGCGTCCGTTCTCTCCAGCGCCGCGAGAACAGAAGAAGTGAAAGTACAGTCCAAAGTACATACAATGAAAGAGAGATAAGGCTGTCTTCCGTTCCCACAGTCTTCTCAGACAGGCATGTGATTTACAACAAACTCAAATGCAGCGTCGGTGGAGTGAAATGTTAACACTCTCCCCCATTTCAGGTAACCAATGCTGCATAGGCTAACACAGCAGTAAGTGAAGTGAACATACTGTTGTCATACACATAATATACCCCTGTAGTACCCGTTCCACGTTTGGAACTCCCTGCAGCTGGACTGGCCTTGTGCCTGACCATTTTGCACTTCTGGTTACCTTCCTTCCATGGGACTAGAGCCTTAGCTCTGTTCCTGTCTGAAGAAACAGTGTTGACCCTTGCAGCCTTTGACTGTGGTTTCGCATCCTTTGAGGACAAACCCTGTACCCCTTGCAAGACCTCAGGCTCTGAAACCTGTCCTGAGCTACTAGCCACAGCTATATTTGCAACAGCTGTGTTAGCAAACTCACGAGCATACCTAGTGGGCTTTCCCCCCATAGCTCTTCCAGATCTGCGCATCAGGCACAGGTCTTCTTTATAGGGCTTCTCTTCTTTGAGAGAATAGTGACTCATAGTGAACAGTGGTTCCTTCAATTCTCGATCAGACTGTTCTGATGGTCTGAGCGATGTAATTGCACTCTGGTAATCTGCTGCATCAGTGGAACTTCTACCTGTGCTCCCACTGTCACTGTCATTATCAGATTCCCCATCTGAGCCATCATCAATGGGATAAGTTTGGAAAATAGTTACATTTGTTGGGAGATAACGCCAAGGCCTTGTGCCTTCCCCCAATGCAGCGTCGCCCAGGATTTATCACTCCAGTCTCCCGTCACGCTAATGCGACCCATACCCTCCTGGGACATGAGCACACGACCAGCAGAGTCCAAAATAGACACGTTAGCCTTGAGGTGTAACATCTAATCCTTATTTATTGTAACGAAATCAAACATAAGAGTACAAACACTACAAAATAAACATGGTTCCTCTTTCTCTTCCTCGGAGAGAATGCTGAAACAAAACATCACTGTGAGAGAACAGTGGGAGGAAGGGAGCAAACAGTGTATCTCCCTTTCTGCTTATATAGCTGTAACAATCAGCAGCTGAAATGCATTACATACAGACACGTGATCCAACAATCCTATAACTGCAGCATAGGGAGGGGTGAAATCCTAACATCCTCCCCCATTTCAAGTAACCCGTAGCTGCAGTGTTTCAGCCTAACTGCAACCGCTGTATATAAATCTGAAGTTGTTCCCTGTTAACAACTTTTGATAACAGATTGGCTGGAATTTCATTTCCCAGCATGTAGGACACTTGAATAAGTCCTTTCTGAATACACTCCCTTGCACGTTGTAATCTTAATTGTAAGTGTTCTTTGCTTACATCCCTCTGTAGCGAGTAAAGACAAACATGCTCTATTGTCCTGATACATTTAAATAGGACATTTCACATTCACTCTTAGGTCTTTAAACAGCTGTAATAACCATTCACAATCTAGAAGTGCATATGGCAGTGCATTCAATTCAACCTTGTAAGAATTTAGGCTTACTGTTGTCTGCTTTTTACATGACCATTCGAAAATACATTGGTTATACATGTAGCACACTCCAGAAGTGCTCTTGCTGTCTGTGATGTCACCTCTGAAACTTGCATCTGCAAAAATCTCAAGACCTCCAGATTTTTGGTTGGTAAATTTTAGTCTGTAGTGCATAGACCTCTTTAGATAGCGTGCTATGCGTTTCAGTGCCTTCCAGTCTTTAATCGTAGGATTGTTAGTGTGTCTGCTCAGCAAATTAGTGCTGACAGCTATATCAGGCCTCGAACACTGGGCAATAAAATTTAGCTTGCCTAGAATACATCTGTACAGAGCAACATCAGAAAATGCTTTGTCAGTGTCATCTAACAGCCTGTCACCATTGGTGTATCTACAGGGTTTGCGTCAACCAAATTCAGTTTGGTCAATACATTAGCAATTTTCTGTGATTGGTGTACCAAGATATCACCTCCCTGGTTTCTTTCTACCTCCAGAGAAAGATAGTTTGTTACATTGCCAAGATCTTTCATATCAAAATGCTCCTTCAGTTGAGCTAGGGTTATTTTGTACAAAGCCTTGATCTTTCCAAAAGAAAAGATCATCAACAAAGCATACACAATACAGTTTGTTTTGATAAACAAACATGGATCTGCTTTGCCTTGATGAAAGTCTAGAGAAAACAACGTCTCTGTTAATTAAGTATTCCAACATCGGGCACTTTGTTTGAGACCATACAAGGATTTTTTTGAACACAAATCAATCCTTTCTTTACCTATATTCCGTCAGGTGAATGTATATAAATCTGTTCACCCAGGTCCCCGTACAGAAATGCAGTGTTGACATCATGATGAGAAACGTTTAGTTTCTCCTTTGCAGCAATTTTGAGCATAAGCCTAATGCTCTCATACTTCATGGTGGGAGAGTAGGTCTCGTGATAATCTTGACCTAGTACCTGCGAAAATCCTCTTGCGACCAACCTGGCCTTATGTCTCACTACCTTGCCACTCTGGTCTGTCTTGGCCTTAAAGACCCATTTGCTATCAATTAGCTTCATTCCTGGTACCATTGGAACTAGTTCCCATGTTTTGTTTCTCTCTAAGGAATTTAGCTCAGCCTGCATGGCATTTAACCATGGTTCAGCATCCTTCGGGGTTAACTCTTTGACCTCTTGGAAGCTTGAAGGCTCTTGAATCTTCCCTGAGTTATTTATAACAGTTGTAGCTGTCTTTTCAAACTCATCAACAAATCTTTTAGGTGGTCTGCCCTTTGTGGCTCTTTCAGATCTGCAAATTATGCACAAGTCTTCAGGACTAATCTCCTCTTTCTTAGGAGAATCGCGGCCAATAGTAAACTGTGGCTCCAGACCCCAATCAGTGAGTGAGGCCTTTGCACTCTTGTAGTCTGCCGTGTCATCACTGTCATCAGCAGCACTACCACCTCTCACTGAACTGGTGTCTGAACCGGTGTCATCATCAGATTTCTCATCATTATTAGTATCAGGATAACATTGGAAAATTCCTACATTTTCTCCCCACTTTGCATTATATTCAACACTCCTAGTGAATCTCACTGTCTTCGTGTCAGACATTAATACTCTGTAAGCACCTTTTTCGTATCCCACGAATATTCCATGCATACCACGTTTGCTCAGCTTGGTGCTCTGAGGTGTGTGAACCCACATGTCAGAACCAAAAATTCTCAACTGTTTAACAACTGGTTTCCTGCCAAACAACTTTTCATAAGGTATGCAACCTATTGGTGAAGAAATGTTTCTGTTATGCACATAAGTAAAACAATTGAAAACTTCGGCCCAATATGAATCAGGCAAATTAGCATCACTCAAGAGATTTCATGCCCTGCTGGAGCGTTTGATTTGCCCTTTCACAGAGACCATTTTGCCATGGAGCTCTGTTGGATTCCTTTCTCAGCTAGAAAAGCTTCAAACTGCTGAGAAGAGAATTCTGCCGTCAGTGAAAAGACAACCCACTTGTCTCTTGTGGGCATTCTGCAGCCAAGCGCAGAATTCCTTGAACTTAGGAAACGCTTCTGACTTCTACTTGAGCAAGAAAACATAAATATATCTTGAAAACTGATCTATCCATACCATGAAATATTGTGCTTTACCTAAAGATGGCTTGAATGGACCAACAAGGTCTGCGTGCACAATTTGGTAGGGCTCTTTGGCTTCCTTGCCAGATATTTTACCCTTTGGAGCAACCTAGACCTTGTGTTCTGCACATGATTTACCGTATTTTTCGCACCATAGGACGCACCGGACAATAGGACGCACCTTGTTTTAGAGGGGGGAGAACAAGAAAAAAAAATCTCCCCCTCTCTGCCCAGCGCCCCTTCAGCGAAGCGGCAGGAGGCGCTGCGCAGAGAGGGGGAGAATTTTCCCCCTCTTGTTTTCCTACTCTAAAACAAGGTGCCTTTTAAGGTGCGTTCAGGCGGCTACCTTGGAAGCCTGGAGAGCGAGAGGGGTCGGTGTGCACCGACCCCTCTCGCTCTCTAGGCTTCAGGTTCCTTTCGACCTGCTCTTTGGGGCTGGCGGGGGGAAGCCCACCACCAGCCCCAAAGAGCAGGTCAGGGAGCAGCGGAAAGGCGCAGCGGAGAGGCTGCTGCCATAGTCGCGCGTCACCTCTCCAGCTGGGAGAGGGTCGCGGGGCTATGGCTTCTTTAGCCCCGCACGCGCTCTCCCAGCTGGAGAGGTGACGCGCGGCTATAGAGGCTCCTGCCATAGCCACATGTCACCTCTCCAGCTGGGAGAGGGTCGCGGGGCTATGGCTTCTTTAGCCCCGCGCGCGCTCTCCCGGCTGGAGAGGTGACGCGCGGCTATGGAGGCTCCTGCCATAGCCACGCGTCACCTCTCCAGCCGGGAGAGGGTCGCGGGGCTATGGTGTCTTCGCTCCATAGGACGCACACACATTTCCCCTTCATTTTTGAAGGGGGAAAAGTGTGTCCTATAGAGCGAAAAATACGGTACATTTCATGTGAAATCTGCAGAGTTTAATGGTCATCCCCTTTACCAGATCAGGCATCTTGGCAATGGCCTGAAAATTTAGATGGCCGAGCCTCCTGTGATGGTCATGGAAACAATTTGCATGCGAAATTTTGTTAGTAGACATTGCACAACACATCTCATTACTTTGCATATCAACATCAGTATCAACATCATCATTGGATAATAAGAATCAGCCATTCACACAGTCAGCATATAGAAGATCTCTTCTGTTCTTCCTGATGATACATTTCTTCCTGCTGAAGGAAATGTTCAACTCTTGCACTGTGAGCTGAGAAATGCTCAGCAAGTTGTCCACCAAACCTGGAACAAAAAGAACATTACAAATCGTGGTCTGCCGATTCCTTCCATTTTGCCGTGTACTCAACATCCCTAGTGAGAAGAACTATGTTGGTGTCAGACATCAATACTCTGTACTGGCCTTTTTTGTAACCCAGAAATATACCGTGTGCACCACATTTGCCGAGCTTCTTGCTCTGTGGTGTCTCCACCCACACGTGAGACCCGAAAATCCAAAGGTGTTTGACATAAGGTACCTTCTGGAACAGTTTCTCATAGGGTGTGCATTTCATAACTTTGGAGTATCTCCTGTTATGAATTTAAATATAACAATTCAGCAATTCAGTCCAAAACTCATTTGGCAAGCCTGCACTAAGCAGTAACGCTTTCATGTCCTGTTGCAACACCTGGTTTATCCTTACACACAAACCGTCGTTCCATGAAGACTTCTGGGTAGCAACTTTGTGCTTCACCCCTTGTTCAGTCAGGAAACTCCCAAATTCCTGTGAAACAAAATCCTGTCTCTGATCTGTGAAAAGACAATAAATTTTCACATCCTGAACAGCTTTTACCCATGCACAAAATTCTTTGAACTTTGTTAGAATCTGATTCTTCCTTTTTAACATATAAATCCATGAGGCAATGGGTCTTCTGCATGATGCCATTAGCAGGCAACAAGGCAAGTACCCCGAGGCTGCATTTCTTGTATGCGGGGATTTCAACCAGGCAGAGTTGAAAGTGGTCCTACCTAAATTCTATCAACACATAAAGTGTGCAACCAGGGGAGAAAAGACTCTGGACAGGCTGTATACAAATGTCAAACAGGCCTATAAGGCCGAACCATTGGCACATCTAGGCCAATCTGATCATGTGTCCCTGCTCCTGACTCCTGAATATATTCCATTGAGGAAACGGACTCCAGCTATAAAGAGGGATATTACAATATGGCCAGCTGAAGCATCCCAACAACTACAAGACTGTTTTCATGACACCGATTGGGAGGTATTCGCCCAACAGGATGTAGAGACTCATATTGAGCAAGTGTTGGACTATATTAGGTTCTGCACTGACAATGTAACACGGAGGCGCCAGATAAAGATCTACCCAAACAGGAAACCATGGATGACAAGGGAGGTCCAGGGGTTGCTAAAGGCAAGAAATACTGCTTTCAGAAGTGGAAATAAGTCGCTGTACAGCTTAGCTAGAGCCGATCTAAAGAGAGGTAACTGTGTAGCAAAGGAGGTGTATAGACAGCGGCTGGAGAATCATCTACAAAGTAACGACACCAGGCAGGTGTGGCAAGGTGTACAAGAATTAACAGGGTATAAATCCAAGGACTCCCTGGCAGACGAGGGAGGGGCATCCCTCGCAGAGGATTTGAATGCCTTTTTTGCCCGTTTTGAAGTAACATCTGCAGCAACACCTGCTGAGGCGTTACCAACACCACCACCACTCCCTGTGAAGGCTTTGCCATCATCACCACCATTACCATCATCAGTACAAAGGAATGTAGTAGTCTCTGTGGAAAATGAAGAGATGAGGAAGGTGTTGAAGGGAATCAACCCAAGGAAGGCCACAGGGCCAGATGGGGTAGCTGGAAGGGTATTGAGGGACTGTGCAGATCAACTAGCAGGAGTTTTCACTGGGATTTTAAATCGATCCCTAGCCCAGGCTATTGTTCCATCCTGCCTGAAGTCCTCTATTATCGTTCCAATAGCAAAAAAATCTAACCCGGAAGATCTGAATGATTTTCGTCCAGTAGCACTCACACCTATAATCATGAAGTGCTTTGAAAAGCTGGTATGAAATTATGTCATTGCCTGCCTACCAGAGGGACTGGACACATTCCAATTTGCTTATAAAACGAAAAGATCGACAGAGGACGCTGTTGCGATTGCCCTCCATGCCGTCCTTGCACATTTGGAGCAGCGGGGGGGTTATGCCAGACTGCTTTTTTTTAGATTTCAGCTCGGCATTTAATACCATTCTACCACAACGTCTGATGTCTAAACTGGAAGATCTGGGGCTTCCGTTATCACTTTGTGGGTGGATATTGGACTTTTTGTCAGACCGCCCCCAGAGGGTTCGGTTGGGCCCTTATACCTCTAATATGCTTAAGACTAACACAGGAACACCACAGGGATGCGTACTCAGTCCGCTCCTTTATGTCCTCTATACGTACGATTGTGTCGCTACTCACCCTAATAACAGGGTTGTTAAATTTGCAGATGACACAACCGTGATTGGGCTCATCCCTGAAAGGGAGGGTGAAACGGATTATAGAGATGAGGTGGAGCGGCTGACAGAGTGGTGTAGAGCTAACAACTTGCTCATAAATACAAGGAAGACAAAGGAGCTTGTGGTGGACTTCAGGAGACAGAAGAGCAACGTCCAGCCACTTTTGATTGATGGTGTCTGTGTGGAGAGGGTAACAACGTTCAGATTTTGGGGCATTGAATTACAAGAGGATCTGTCCTGGAGTGTCAACACAAGGGGGCTTGTGAAGAAGGCGCAGCAGAGACTGTACTTTTTGAGAATACTAAGGAAAAACCATCTTCCGCAGAAACTGCTGCTTGCCTTCTATCACTGTGCCATTGAGAGCGTGCTCACTTATGGCTTATGTGTATGGTACGGAAGCTGTACTACCCAGGACAGGATGGGGTTGTGCAGGGTTGTTAAGGCAGCAGAGAGCATTGTTGGCTGCCCACTCTCCACCTTAGAGCAGATTTATGCCACAAGGTGCCATAGGAAGGCACTGGACATAGTAAAAGATCCATCGCATCCTGGTCACTGTCTCTTCGAGCTCTTGCCGTCGGGACGGAGATGCAGGACGATGAAGACAAGAACGAGCCGTCTTAAGAACAGCTTCTTCTCCAGAGCGATCTCGGCCCTGAATGGGAAGCCCGGACTTTGAAAGTCATCTAATCTCCCTTGCTGTATTATACTGTATTGTTTAATTAGTGTTTTTATGGAGCAGTCAAGTAATTTTGTTGTCCCCGAAGGGGGCAATGACAATAAAGATATTATTATTATTTTATTCAGAATAGGAATCAACCACAATCAGGTAGTACTTGGCATTGCCTCTAGAGGGTGATAGAGGACCAATTACATCAGCATGCACCTGGTGAAAAGCTCTTTTGACTATTTTACTAGGCTTTCTGCCCTTTTGAGCCACAGTGACCTTTGTTTCTACACATCACATGTGTTACATCATTATCAACATCATCATTACATTCATTACTGTCAAATGAAAGTAAATACAGCCCGTCCTCATTGTAGGCAAACAGAAGATCATCTCCATCCTTTGCGATGATGCACTTCTCCCTGTCAAAAGAAACACAGAAATCTTGTGCAGTTAGCTGAGAAACACTGAGCAAATTATAAGTCAGTCCCGGAACATATAGTACATTTTGTACTGAGGTCTGGATGCTTTCAAGGTATGTTTTCCTAATACCTTCACTTCGCAGACAACGTCCATCTGCCTGTTTGATGGTGTCATTCTGCTCCTTAAAGGTAACAAACAAACCTTTCTGACTACAGAGATGAAATGTCGCCCCCGTATCTACCACAAAAGCATTATGGGTAGGTGAGGTGGTGCATTGCATGATCAAAGCAAGTGCCTGGGTAGAGCTGGGCTTGGCACAATTCTTGCCTCCCACCCCTCCGCTCCTTGTAGCTTCCTTGGGCTTCTGGTGCTTCCTGCAGTCACGTTGCAGGTGGCCTTTCTCCCTACACTTGAAACACGACAGGGCTTTCAAAGCAACGGCCCCCTCTGCACCTTGCACCGCCGACAGGGGTGCTTTTGAGGCTTCGGCCTCCCCCTCATCAGCTACAAGTGCCATTTGGCGGTCAGACTCATTCAGAAGCATTGAACAGACTCTCTGGACTGTTAAATCAGCAGCTGGCAGAGCTCCAAGCTGCGATGCAACAACCACATATGACGTATCCATGCTGTTGATTATCATAAAACAGAAAAGGGACTCCGGAAGCAGGACCTCCCTCTGCTCCAACTGGTCACACTGAAACTTCATCTGTGTAAGATGTTTTTGCAAATCTCCCCCAGTTCTCAGCTTCATACTGGAAAGCTTCTGGAAATATAATAGGGCGGATCCTGCGGCGATGCGAAGATGCGCTTCTCTTAGAGCAAGCCAGACTGCCTGTGCTGTCACCAAACCCTGGATATGGATCAGTTTGTTATCTGATACATGCAACATGATCACAGCCCTCACCTGTTTATTGGCATCACACCACCGTCTGGTTGGTACCTGTGGCATTGGGTCATCTGTAACAAACCACAGTCTTTGTCGAAGCAAAAGCGCTTCCATTTTTACACACCATCCTGAATAATTATTGCCCATCAGAAGCAGACAGGACATCGTTCCGATTCCGTGCTTGGAATCCATCTCGGCTTTTACTTTATAGCCAAAAGCCTTTGCAGCATCAAACAGCAGCTAGCAGTCAGCAGTCATAAATTTCAACAAGCAGCTCGCTAATTCCAGTGGCAGCGCTCACTTTCCGAGGTTTTAATTGCCTCGTAAATCACAGTACTCGCAGCTCCCCACTCCTGGCTGGAATGCAGGTCTCTTTCTCATGGCTCATTGCAGCTTCACACCGTGCTTCTGTGCCGATCGGCAGGCTCCCCCCGGACGCAAAACCGGCGTCGCTGCTCCAGAGTGCGATGGCCCGGAACCATCCTCTGCTACCAATGTTGGAATTTGCCCTGGGGCTGCCTGCAAGCCCCCGAAACTCCAAACGTCCTCCGATGTGCGCAGCACTGGAAAAGGCATCTCCCTTCTTCTCCAGGGTGCTCCAGCGACATAAATCAGCTTGATTTATGCACGCTATACTTCTAGCGTTACACAGCAACAAGCGTGGGACATTGTAGATCTAAGCTACTATTTATTTACACTCTATATACAGACTACAGCATAATGGTGTCCGTTCTCTTCCAAGAGAACAGAAGAAGTGAAAGTACAGTCCAAAGTACATACAATGAAAGAGAGATAAGGCTGTCTTCCGTTCCCATAGTCTTCTCAGACAGGCATGTGATTTACAACAATCTCAAATGCAGCGACGGTGGAGTGAAATGCTACCATCAACCTCAATCCATGAGCCACCATTCATCCTCCAACCACCTCCAGACACTCACACAGAACATTCACTGCCTTCACTGGTTGTGATTTAAATGAGAGGTAGAGCTGGGTATCGTCTGCATACTGGTGAACACCCAGCCCAAACGCCCTGATGATCTCTTCTAATGACTTCATATACAGTTGCAATTGAAATTATTCAATCCCCATTGCTCATCAGGCTTATTATCAAAATTTACAGACTTTAAACTGTTTGCAATGAGCAAATAAAACAAAAGCAATTGAAATAGCTCAACACTACAGATTCTTCAAGTGGTTTTCCCAAATTCAGCTGACATTGTAACTTATACTGCAACTTGTGGGGGACAGAACCCTGAGGCACCCCACAAGTGAGCACCCAGGGGTCTGAACACTCATCCCCCAACACCACTTTCTGGACACGACCCAGGAGGAAGGAGCGGAACCACTGTATAACAGTGCCCTCAGCTCCCAACCCCTCTAGACTGTCCAGAAGGATGTCATGGTCAATTATCTCAAAGGCTGCTGAAAGATCCAGCAGAACTAGGAAAAAGCTTTCACCTTAGTCCCTAGCCTGGCGGAGGTAATTGACAAGCGCAACCAATGTAATTTCAGTCCCCTGATGAGGCCTGAATCCTGACTAGAAGGGATCCAAATGGTCCACATCCTCCATACATTGTTCAGCAACCACCCGCTCAGTTTCCTTGCCCAAGAATGGAAGATTTGATACTGGGCGATAGTTGGCCATATGGGCTGAGTCCAAAAATGTTTTTTTTTAAGAAGCGGTTTAATAACCACTTCTTTCAGTGGGTCTGGGATGACTCCCTTACAGAGGGAAGCATTCACCACACCGCAGAGCACATCGCCCAGCCCTTCCCAGCTCTCTTTTATTAGCCAGGATGGGCAAGGATCAAGGAGACAGGTGGTCGGTTTCACTCGTCCAAGCAGCCTGTCCACATCCTCGGAGGTAACAGATTGGAATTGATCCCATGCAACTTGACTAGACAGGACTCTAGCACTCTCCCGCCCCAGCCCTGTTCCCACGGTGGAGTCTACCTCTTTCCGAACCTGAGCAACTTTATCTGCAAAAAAACTTTGCAAAAAACCATTGCAGGAGATCTTGGGGTCCTCACCAGGCCCCAATGGCGAAGGTTGTTCCCTTAGATTGCAAACCACCTGAGTCTTCTGCTGCTGTTTTCTGCAGATGCAATAGAGGCTCGCCGTTGAGCTGTAACCCATGTTCTGTCTGATTCGGAGTGGGATTTCTGCCACTGGCTCTCTAGCTGTCTCAACGATTGTTTCATTGCCCTCAGATCCGTGGAAACCCACGGGGCTGTCTGGGTTCCATGCAATCTGAGAGGGCGCTTTGGAGCCAGACAGTCGATAGCCCTGGTTAACTCCGCATTCCAGCGGGCCACCAGGGAATCAGCTGAAAGGCCATCAACATGGGATAAGACATTCCCTGCCACCCTTTGGAAACCATTTGGATCCATTACGTGGTGGGGCAGACCATCCAAGTAGGTCCCACCTTCCTGCAGTGGGGAAGGGTCATGGAGAAGTCTAGTTGCACCAGGAAGTGATCCAGGCTGTCTTATTTCAACGGCAAATAATAAGAACCACATATATTATGTTACGTAAAATGTGGGGTGCTGGGTTATTGTTGTTAATTAATGGGAAGGGACATAGCTAAAGTGGTAGAGCATCTGATCTGCATGCAGAAAGGGTCCCGTGTTCAATCCCTGGCATATTCAGATAGAGCTAGGAAAGGCTTCCCGCTTAAAACCCTGGAGACCTTCTGATTATTATTATTATTATTTATTAGATTTATATACCGTCCTTCCTCACAATATCTCAGGGCTGTTCACAGGATGAAAATGCAAGGTAAATAGTTAAAATAAAAACAAAACAATACGCCCCCTCCCACAAACACATTTAAAAGGCTGTAAAATAGTCTTATAAAACCAAAAAATACAAAAACAAAATACAAATTAACATGTAACACATAACATTTAAGAACAACTAAAAACAACCCTACCCCTCAAATAAGCAACACCCACCCAAGTTAAAATCCCATCCCCATTAACACCATTATTTTTGCAAAAGGGGGTTGGCCCACACCCTCATTGGCCCACACCCTTTGGTGTTGCCCTGCTGGAGGCATCCTTGCTGATGCCAGTCAGTGTACACAATATTTAAGGAGTTCGGCCAGTATAAAGACGCTTCCTATGTTTCCATATAAACAGTGTTCAATAAATTAAAGAATGAATGCTCCTCTATTATATACTGGTTTTAGACTGGTGCTGTTTTTTTATTTTAGATAGGGTTGAAATTATCTAATCTGGACCCCATTAAAGGTCAAAAGGTAAAGGACCTCTGGACAGTTAAGTCCAGTCAAAGGCGACTATGGGGTGTGGCGCTCATCTCGCTGCAGGCTGAGGGAGCCGGTGTTTGTTCACAGACAGCTTTCCGGGTCATGCGGCCAGCATGACTAACCACTTCTGGCGCAACGGGACACCGTGATAAGTGCCAGAGCGCACGGAAACACAATTTACCTTCCTGCTGCATTGTTATCTACTTATCTACTCACGCTGGTGCACTTTCAAACTGCTGGGTTGGCAGGAGCTTGGACAAAGCAATAGGAGCTCAGAGGCTCAGTGGTTTAGACCACAGCGCAACCCACATCCCTTGGACCCCATTTGTTGGGATGTGAATAGATGCTAGGAAAGGACAATATCTAATAAATATATCCTCTGCTAGCATCTATTCACATCCCAACACTTTCTTCTCTTTTAATTGGGCCTGTTCTTGTCCATTTTGTACTTGCAAGGAACCAATTCTTCCAGGACGCGGCACCTACTCTCTGGAATCCCCTGCCCACTGAAATTAAGCAGGTGCCTTCCTTGTACCATTTTATTTATTTTTATTTTTTTAAAAATAATTTTTATTAACCGACCAATCAAATCAAATCAAATCAAATCTCATCACATAAATTCCGAATTACAAAGCCGAATTTTAATTTTTTTGTTGGGGGGACCCATATTTCTAGTTCTGAATGGGATTCCAATCATCTTCTTGCTGCTGCGTTCATATCCACAAATCTGTCCAAATAATGTTCATAATTCTATCCAGTCCTATCTTGCTGTTCTCACATCTCATCTTGTTCGTATATTTTTCTTTTTTTCTTTATGATCTCTTCTGATAATCTCCTTAAGCAGGTAAACACCAGTTATAATCCTGTGTGAATTTTCCGTTCGTCCAATCATCATGTCGAGATGGTTTCCATATATCATCACTTTCATAAATAAAAGCACTCTTTCCATCATCAGTCTCGCAGATCTGTCGCCCTTCCTTGTACCATTTTAGACGTACTCAAAACATTTCCATTTAGGCAAGCCTACCCAGCTGTACAATTTTATTATGTACGTTTGTTCTTTTAAAAAAAATGTTGATTTTTATCTCTTTCTTTTATTGCTTTATTATTTTACTATTTTTAAAGTCTGATTTTTTTGCTATTTTGTATGAATGTTTTATTTCACTCTATGTATATATTTTTAATTAAGCAGTATATAAAACATGTTAAATAAAAAAAAAACAGAAAATATGCAGGCACTGTTTTTCTTTGGACAGAAATGCAGTGGTTTGCATTACATACGCTTCAGGTTACAGACTCCGCTAACCCAGAAATAGTGCTTCAGGTTAAGAACTTTGCTTCAGGATAAGAACAGAAATTGTGCTCCGGCAGCGCAACGGCAGCAGGAGGCCCCATTAGCAAAAGTGTTACCTGAGGTTAAGAACAGTTTCAGGTTAAGAAAGGACCTCCGGAACAAATTAAGTACGTAACCAGAGGTAGCACTGTAAAATGCTGGAGAATACTAAGCCTTCTAAATTGCTATGTATTGGGTCACACAAGGACACAAAAGATGCAAGAGGAGGGGGGAAAGTGACAACTCTAAATGGTTAAGGACTCCTTTTTTCGTGTCATTTTCCTTTAAAAATAAATTTCAGAGTGCACATCTGGGGTGTATCTATAGGAGGCAGTGATGTTAAAAGAGGATTGGATAAATTCATGGCTAGGCTATGCTCTGTTTCCATTGTCAGAGGCAGTAATCCTTCTGAATACTAGTTTCTTGAAACCACAGGAGGGGAAGGTGCTCGTATGCTCATGTTTTGCTCTCTGGTTTCCCACAGGCATCTGGGTGGCCCCCATGGGAACAGGATGCTGGACTAGATGGGTCATTGGAGTAGTCCAGCAGGCTCTTTTTAGTCCTACTTGGAATAGACCCTTTGAAATTACTGTGCATGAGTAACATAGGCCCCATAATTTTAATGTGTGCACTTTGAATAAAACTTAGTTGGTGTTATGTACTGAGTTGAATAGGATCCAAAATGCAGCAGTCTGATTGGTCCGCAGGAGCCACCCAATCCAGCTCCAGGTGGAAGTGAATCCGCAACCTGATTGGCCTACAGGAGAATCCCGGAATTAGCCAATCATGTGCGACCCATTGTTTAAATAATGTATATAAAGCAGACAGTTTGGGGAAACTTCCATTCCTCGCTACTATGAGCTGAATAAAGAGCATGAAATCCACACTCGACTCCGAGTATATTTCAGTTGGATATGACCCTTGGGCTTTAAAAAGGGACTTTGATCTGAAAAGGTGGAAGACGACTGCCCTGCATTATTGCACTTAACTTTTTCTCAGTCTTCTTTATGCCCAGAGTGCAGAACTAGAACTAATGGCTAAATATTAGAGGGTACTTCACAGGGGCAGGAGCTTTTCAAAAGTGCACAGGACTGCCTCTGGAGGTGGGCAGGCTTTCCATTACAGTGGGTCTTTTACCCAGCTATTTTTTCAGGGATGTTGTGGTTGCATCCTGCATTTTAGACCCTTTGTCCGGCAGGGGATTGGACTAGATGACCTCTGAAAGACCCAACTTCAATTACCGTATGCACTCCTAGTCTGGGCATGACTATATGGTTGATTTGTTTCAATGGGTATATTCTAGGTATATTTTACAACCCTATGACTTTTTTCCCCCTTTAAATCTCCAGAGATCTGGGAAAGAGACTCCTGTAGAAAGCAAGATCAAGAGGAACCGTGTGCTGGTCTGTGCTCCGTCCAACGCTGCTCTAGATCACCTCATGAAAATAATGATTGTTGAGTTCAAGGAAAAATGTCAGGACAAGGAAAAGCCTTTGGGTATGATGAGTTCTTGGCCAGTTCTCATCTGTGGAATTCATAGCTGGAGGGAGCAATTGGCTTGGTCATAACTGAAGAATAAGACATTATTCCGCGTTTAAGTCACTTAGACCCCCCCCCCCACCTGCCAGTATAGGTAGTGGGTGCTTTGCTTTTCCTAAGGCATTTGTCCTTGCAGAGAATCCATCTGAAATCCTTTGGAACAGGGTTGGATCTTGGTGGTGGACCATGTGTTTGGAATGCTGAAGGCCCCCAATCTAATCTCCCTGATGCCCTCTGTTTATCCTGTAGACTCCAAGCAAAGCCTTTCTTGTACATCCTTACACTTTTTAAAGGTTCTTTGGGATCCTTTTAGTGCTGCACGTACCTACTAAAAGCTTTGCTGCACTTATTTTTACTGGTTTTAGTGTTGTATTTTTATTTTGTTGTTTTGTCTTGTTTTCTGTAAGCTGCCCTAAGGGTGTCTGCAGCAAAAGAACCTTGACGAGGAACGAGTTTCATAGTTGACTGCGCACTGTGTGAATAAGTAATTTTTAAAATCTGTCCTAAGACTTCCAGCATTTAGCATTTTAAGATACCCACGAGTTCCAGTGTTATGAGACAGAGGGAGAAACTTTTCTGTAGCCACTCTCTCCATACCTTGCATAATTCTATAAACATCTGGCTTGTTGCCTCTTGCCTTTTCTCTAAACCAAAAAGTCCCAAATGTTACAACCTTTCCTTGTAGGGGAGTTGCTGTATCCCCTTGGTCATTTTGGTTGCCATTTTTTGAACTTTTTCTAACTCTTATTGAGGATGTGCAAGATGCAGATTTCAGGATTTGCTAAGCAGATCAAAAGTATTTCTTTGCCAAATGTCTTTCTAGTTTAAAAAAGCTAGCTGTACTTCAGCAGGGCTCTAAGTGTCTGTTTCACACCCAGGAAACTGTGGTGACATCAACCTGGTGAGGCTGGGGGAAGAAAAATTGATCAGCAAGGACGTACAGAAATTCAGTCTGGGTGCCCAGGCCAATCGCAGAATGAGTGAGTAGTTTGTAAAGGGTTCCTCCCTCACACCATTTGCTGTCTCCTAATTAGTCTGCTTAACAGTGGGGTTCAAAAGTTGGTTCGTCATAGCCCCGAGTCTCTGTTCTATCTGGGACAGACCTTTCCCAGATTGTGAGCAGGGATGAAATCCCGTAACACCATCCTATCCCTCCCATCCTATCCTGGTCTGCAGCCAAAGATGTTTATTTTATCAAATATATACTCTGGCTTTTACTCTGGCTTTATCTAAGCATAATTAAACAATAAAGCATCACACACAAAACAAAAAATATAACTGAAATCACTTCAGCTATAAAGTCTTCTTAAAAGTCATTCCCAGCAGTTTTAAATCAGTTTCGTAATTGGGGTATAACAGGAACCTCTGGGTTGTAATGTTAGTAGACCCATTGAAATCAATGGAGCTGACTGGCACTGGATATTGTTATAAAGATTGGGTGTCACCCCCCACTCTGCTAAGCAGTAGCAAACTTCTAGGCGGTGTTCCAGGTGCTCACCCAGGATCTGTGTTCCTTTGAGAATCAAGGTGCGGCAGAGGCTTGTGTAGCTTTAAGAAATATGATTTATTCACATATTTACACCTGAGTTTAGATAAAGGGAGTCCAGATCTTACAGTATGGTCATCTCAAGAAGGGCTTGTTCCCTGTTCTCCCAGCCTGCCTGCTCAAGATGGAACTTTCTCTCTCCGCCTCCCTTTCTTCTTCCCAGCACACCTTGCTAAAGGCACTCTTTTCATGTTACCTCAAATACAGTCACCCAGGGAAGCCTTCTAAATCCCTGGTTACTGTTCACACCTCAGGACAGTGGGGAAGGACAGCTCTCTTGCATTGCCAATGGCCCTTAATGGTCCTGTATTGTTCATCATGCGAAAGGCGGGGCTGGATGAATCCCTAGCCGGAATTAAGATTCGGAATTAAGAAATATCAACAACCTCAGATATGCAGATGACACAACCTTGATGGCAGAAAGTGAGGAGGAATTAAAGAACCTTTTAATGAGGGTGAAAGAGGAGAGCGCAAAATATGGTCTGAAGCTCAACATCAAAAAAACGAAGATAATGGCCACTGGTCCCATCACTTCCTGGCAAATAGAAGGGGAAGAAATGGAGGCAGTGAGAGACTTTACTTTCTTGGGCTCCATGATCACTGCAGATGGTGACAGCAGCCACGAAATTAAAAGACGCTTGCTTCTTGGGAGAAAAGCAATGACAAACCTAGACAGCATCTTCAAAAGCAGAGACATTACCTTGCCAACAAAGGTCCGTATAGTTAAAGCTATGGTTTTCCCAGTAGTGATGTATGGAAGTGAGAGCTGGACCATAAAGAAGGCTGATCGCCGAAGAATTGATGCTTTTGAGTTATGGTGCTGGAGGAGACTCTTGAGAGTCCCTTGGACTGCAAGAAGATCAAACCTATCCATTCTTAAGGAAATCAGCCCTGAGTGCTCACTGGAAGGACAGATCCTGAAGTTGAGACTCCAATACTTTGGCCACCGCATGAGAAGAGAAGACTCCCTGGAAAAGACCCTGATGTTGGGAAAGATGGAGGGCACAAGGAGAAGGGGACGACAGAGGACGAGATGGCTGGACAGTGTTCTTGAAGCTACGAACATGAGTTTGACCAAACTGCGGGAGGCAGTGGAAGACAGGAGTGCCTGGCGTGCTCTGGTTCATGGAGTCACGAAGAGTCGGACACGACTAAATGACTAAACAACAATTGTTTCTTAATGGCCATAGCTTGGCTAGGTCGTTTTGCATAGGCTAGCCCAGGAATTCCTCTGCAGCTTGTATATTACCTTCATATCCCAAATAATCAAAACCTTACCATTTATTAATTTCTAGGGATCCCCCCACCATATAACAATATAACAGTATAAACCCACAGTTTAATGAATGTCAGAAGCATTGAATTTCAGTGTGAGAATGGTAAGCAACCAAAGTTCCATTTTGAAAGTGGGATATAAATTTCTAAATTAAAAGCATTTGGTTGGATTCCTTAGGCCGAGCAGCCCTTGGGAAAGATCAAGACATCCACAAGCGGAAGAAAGAGATAGATCAACGACTGGATGCTCTTTCTTGCCAGTGTGCTATAGACAAAAGCCAAAGCAAAGAGAAGGTACTTGTTAGTTGCCATGTGTAATTTGACCAGGATTATTATATCCTACTCAGTCTGTCCGGTAGGCTGTGGTCTGAAACTGTAGTTCAGACATGCTCTTCAGTTCAAAGTGTGAAGGCTTGGAGGCACAGCGGATGGGCCGAAACCTGATGTGGGGTAGTGGGGAGACACATGTTTTACTTGCTCAAATGCTCAGTCTTCAGTTAAAGTGGGGATCAAGTAGCAGGGAGGCTGTTCAGAACTTTTTTCTTTCTTTCCGTAAGCAGCCCTATACTGAGTCAGAAAATAGATCCATCTAGCTCAGGCTTCCTCAAGCTCGGCCCTCCAGATATTTTGAGACTACAATTCCCATCATCCCTGACCACTGGTTCTGCTAGCTAGGGATCATGGGAGTTGTAGGCCAAAAACATCGGGAGTGCTGAGGTTCAGGAAGCCTGATCTAGCTCATTATTGTCAACATTGACAGGCAGCAACTCTCCAGGGTTTCAGACAGGGTTACCTGGCAGCCCTACCTAGAGATACCATTGGGGATTGAATCTGGGACCTTTTGCATCCAAAGTAGATGCTCTACCACTGAGCTATGCCCTTCCCCATGATTGGTTGAGTATTCGTGTCAAAAACGAGTAAATTCCCACCCACCTCATCTTTCTTTCAGAAACAACAGTTAGAGCAGGAAACTCGCAGGCTTGCAGAAGAGAGCAAGAGGCTCACTGTTCAACTGAAGGAGGTATGAGTTTTATCACTAAGATGCTCTTAAAAACAACCTTGGTGAACTGCTTCATCTCATCATGCAAAAAAGTGCTTGTGTCTTGGATTAGCTCCAGCTAGGAAATCAGAATATCTCTCCTGTTAGTACAGATCACTGATTGTGCTGCTACTCTGTTGCACATCAGCCACGTGCCATTATCTCAGCCAAATCATAGACTAGGGTTGCCATAGGTCTGGGAAATCCTGGACATGTCATCTTTTGTTGGGCCAACATGCCCACCCCGGGGGATTTTTACATTTTAAAGGAAATGTCTGGGTTGGGGGGGGGGGCTGGTTTGCTTGTTTGTTTGTTTGTGTTTGGCTTGGGCATGGGAGGCTTGGGCACTGGTGGCTTTCTCCCACTTCCTCTTTCAGCTCTATGGACTGTATACAATTAATTTTTACCCATTTAGATTAATGAGCCTAATGGGCTCGTCATGTTCATTCACTGGATTGGATACAACCCTATGTGCTTTCCAAGCTGGGTTAGGGTAACTTTCCTCACCACCTCATGCCATAGAAGGTGAGGCTGTGGCTTGGTGGGCACCGAGAGAAATTCTAAGGGGCACTGTTGCATTCCTGAGCACCACATGGGTGAACACATACACCTTCATACGGACTCTAAGCAGGTATTTGGCTGTGTTTATCCTGAGTCATAGGAGCATTGGGAAGCTGCTTTATACTGAGTCAGGCCATTGATCTAACTTGGTCAGTATTGTTTGCCCTATCTGGAGATATTGGCGATTGAAGCTGACACCTCCTGCATGCAAAATGGGTACCCCTTCACAGAACCATGGCCTGTCATTTTAGCATCCAATCCAGTTCTTCTTCTAAAAGCAGCTGACTTCATCTTCAACCACACACTGAGCATGGACTTGTTTTGCCTGCCTGACCATGGCTGCTGTTGCAAAAACAAAACAGGCAGCTGAAAGAAAACTGGTCTCTGTCTAAAAATTAGGTGCTCTTAAAAAGGAAGTTCCTGGCTCTTGTGTTTCCCAGGTTTGTGGGCGATCGCAAAGCGACATGAAAACGAACATCATCCTGGAGTCTCACATCATCTGCTGCACACTGAGCACCAGTGGGAGCAGCCTGCTGGGTGCAGTATTCCAGCGGCTGGACTGTGATCCTCTGAGTTGCGTCATCGTGGACATGGTTAGTGGGGGATATAGGCACTACAGTAGCAAGGGCATATTTGGGGCAGGAGGATGGAGGGTGTCTTTAGTACCTTTTACAGATTGCAGAAACAGCCCTGTTCACTTTGGCTGCCTTGTTTTGTATTTATACAAATGTTTCCCCACCACCAGCACCCTCTTCTGACATTAAAAGCCCTCAAGGCAGCTTTTTGGTTTGATGTGTTTTGACTGTTTTTAGTGGTGTTGCCTGCTTTTTTTCTCTTTTTTATTTCAAGGCGTGCAGAGGTGGTTTGCCAAAGGGGGGTGGGTGGGCAGACGGGGGAGTCAGATCATTGCCAGTTTTTCTTTTGTGAAATAAGTATTTTCTTGTGTCCTTAACTGTTACTTACCGTATTTTTCGCTCCATAGGGCGCACCGGACCATAGGGTGCACCTAGGTTTTTTTTTGGGGGGGGGGAATAAAGGGGGAAAAATATTCCCCCCCCCCCCCAGCTCCAAAGAGCAAAGAAGCCAAGACAGCGAGTGGGATCCATCCCGCTGGCTGTCTTGGCTTCCTCTTTAGCCACGTGCAACCTCTCCAGCCGGGAGAGGCTGTGCGCGGCTTCGTTTTTAGCCGTGGGGCTGGGGCGGGGGAAGCCCCCAAAACAGGTCCAGGAGCGGCGGCAAGATTGCGCGCAACCTCGCCGCCACTCCTGGAGCTTGCGGGGCTGGGGGCAGGGGAAGCTCGCCCTTCCCCGACCCCAGCATCCAGAACAGACAGCTATCCGCAAGCCTTCCGAGCGCAGCGGGAGTTCCTGCCGGGCTCCGAAGGCTTGCGGATAGCTGCCTGAAGCCGGGGGAGCGCAGCGGGAGTTGGCACTGCGCTCCCTGGGTTTCAGGCTGCAGGCTGCTATCCGGCTTCAGGCAGCTATCCGCAAGCCTTCGGAGCCCGGCGGGAACACCCGCTGCGCTCCGAAGGCTTGCGGATAGCTGCCTGAAGCCTGGAGAGTGAGAGGGGTCGGTGCGCACCGACCCCTCTCGCTCTCCAGGCTTCAGCAAAAGCCTGCATTCGCTCCATAGGACGCACACACATTTACCCTTCATTTTTGGAGGGGGAAAAGTGCATCCTATAGAGCGAAAAATACAGTAGATTTCCAAATATGCCCTTGAGCCCAAAAAGGTTGGGGACTCCTTAGGAACATAGGAATGTGCCTTATACTAAATCAGACCATTGCTCCATCTTGCTCAGTATTGTCCACACTGACTTACAGCAGCTCTCCAAGGTTTTAGGCAGGAATCTCTCCCAGCCCTACCTGGAGATGCCAAGGACTGAACCTGGGACCTTCTGCACACAAGACAGCTGCCTTCTGGAGGACATCATGTCAGCTACCCATGAGTAGCCTTAGGCAATCCCCTCTCTGCAAGAACCTTTTACATAATTACAGAAAGCTCTTTGAATGCTTATGGAAAATCGCTACATAAGTACTAAATAACATTAATGTCAGCGAAGCAGCTCCAGTCAAGCTCTAAGCCTGGGAGGCCATGAACCACTTGATCCAACCAGATGATCACCTGCTAATTCACCTGACCAGCCTAACCCTAATAGCATGTCACAGTGGGGAAACCTAAATCCCTGATTGGCACTTGTTCTGTAGTGGTTGGTAACGTGGGCCTGGTGTGTGCATGAAGACGAAAAGAGAGAAAGAGGAGGCAAGCTGCTGTGCTTACTGATTAAATGTATTTTTACTGTTGCTGCTCTATACGTTTCAGAGTACATAACTCCCTTCAGGAGCTTTAAATGCTTACAAATTCCTTAGACCCAGAAACACTCTCTTCTGTAAACCTGAGCTCAGAAAACAGCTCTGAATAATCTGCGAAGCAACCTTTTTTTCTTTCTGCACCTCTACAATGAATCAGGTTTACAGTTTGTTGTTGGGGTTTTTTTGGTTTTGTTTTTTTAAAACTTTAATCAGTAAGCACAGTAGCTTGCCTCCTCTTTCTCTGACCCTGGGCCTAATCACTACATTGAAAGCCTTCCTTTTGCTGTTCATCCAGTCCAAGCATGTTGGTGCTGAGCAGCATGCCCCTCATTGAAAATTCTTCCAGAGGAGTCGTACCCAAAGATACCTGGGGCAGGAAGGGGTGAGCATGGAATTTTATAGAACTATAGTAACAGCTTTATAGAATTATAGGAACAGCTGTAGGCTGCCAAGACACGCTTCTCACCTGACAGCCTGATGCCTAAATTAAGTGTCCGCATTATAAATGTAGGCCATCAGTTGAAAGCACTCGGTCTTCAACCATGCAGGTTCCCAGTTGTACCATTTAGCGAAAGTTGACACCATCCCTAGCCCTGGTCATGAGTGCTTTGCACATTTTGAGGGTGGAAATTTTGACTTCCATGCCTAGGTAACTTAAATCTCAAGTTGAAGAAGCTGCTGCCACCCTTTAAAAACAAAAACAGAAACAGAAAACCCCCCACACACTTCAGAATTCAGTTGCTGTAGTCCAGGGTGGCCAACTCCCAAGAGACTGCGATCTACTCACAGAGTTAAAAATTGGCAGTGATCTACCCCATTTTGGGGGGTGCAGCCAGTGTTCTACTAGTCTTGTTTGCACGCTAACATTAAGATGTGTGGTTTAGCATTATGTGATACAGCTTCAGTTGATGGAACTTGTCGTTCCAACATTTTTGGAAGGCACCAGCTGGGGTGGGAAAGCTGAACTATATCAAAGTAATCATACAGGGAAAGCAAATTGTATTGAAGTTGGAGGCAACCAAATAAACGTTGGAGAGCTAGGAACTTATTTTTTTTAAGCAAGATCCTTGAGTAGCTCCCTGCTATGGATAGGCCCTTGTGGTCTCTTCCAACTCTATGATTCTGTGATTCTATGATTCTATGATTCTATGATTCTATGATTCTATGATTCTATTCTATGATTCTATGGATCGAAAGAAAACTGGATCCAGAGGGTCAGGGGAGGCTATTATGTCAGAATGGATGAGTTGCAGATGTGGTATAGCAGGATTTGATACAAGGCGACTTGTGCGGCGAGATCTTAAGATCTCTCTCGATCTCTCTCATTTAAACTGGTCCCTTTGTCTTTTTAAAAGGCCATGCAGGCTTGTGAGGTTGAAACTATCATCCCACTCATTCATGGCTGCAAAAAGCTGGTCCTGGTTGGAGACCCAAAGCAGCTCCCTCCTACAGTTCAATCTATGGTGAGTATGTCAACAATTAAGGTGTTTTGACTATCCCAGAAAAAAGTTGTAGAGCTGAAAACTGACAGGCTGTTTATAAGCATCTAATGACCCTGCTTTTGGCATAAATGAAGTAAAACATCTATCAGGTCCTTAATGGTGTATGAGCTGCCTACGGTGAAAATGATTCAATTAGTTTATCTGATCAAATTATTTACACAATTCTGTGAGTTTCTGTGAAATCAGCCTGTGTGATTACCATGTTAGTAGACAACATCCCTTTTGGTTAAAAAGAAGTGTATATACCAAGTACTGTTTTTCTGGGAGACACTCCAATGGCTGGTAGGGCAGAGGCAAGAGTAGATAGGGCCAATGCTTTAAGAATGTATTTTTGTATATGTATATCACGGGATATTCCCATAGCAGTAGCCTTTGAGAGACTTTTATTTTTCTCAAGCATCACCATTTCTCTTAGTTCTGATATGCTGCAAAGAGCATAAGGAGAGGGGAGAAGTTCCTGCACCCTCTTACGCTGCCATCTTTCCCACTTTCAAATAAATAAAAGATTGGGTTATTTTGTGGGACTGTTTCCCAAGCCTCTTGGGTAGCCCAGAATAGTTCACTCATTCCTAATCTCTAGTTCAAATACAGGTGAAACTCGGAAAATTAGAATATCGTGGAAAAGTTCATTTATTTCAGTAATTCAACTTAAAAGGTGAAACTAATATATGAGATAGACTCATGACATGCAAAGCGAGATATGTCAAGCCTTTATTTGTTATAATTGTGATGATCATGGCGTACAGCTGATGAAAACCCCAAATTAACAATCTCAGAAAATTAGAATATTAAATGAAATCAGCAAAACAAGGATTGCAAATAGAGCAATATTGGACCTCTGAGACATGAGACCGAGCAATGCAGAAGGGCTGAAGGCTGCTATTGAAGCAGCCTGGTCTTCCATAACACCTCAGCAGTGCCACAGGCTGATAGCATCCATTCCACGCCGCATTGAGGCAGTAATTGATGCAAGTACTGAGTACATATGCATGCTTCTACTTCTCATCTCTTGTTCTTTAATTGTTGCTGCCTGTGCTTAACCCATTCTCTGAAAGTTTTACTCCTCCTCCCCTCCCTTGCTTTGGCAGAAAGCTGAGGATTACGGCTACAGGCAGTCTCTGATGGGCCGACTCTGCAGACACCTGAATGGGCAAATCCAAGAAAAACACAGTGACAGGCTTCCAGTCCTGTGCTTGAGGACTCAGTACAGGATGCACCCAGAGATCTGCCTCTTCCCTTCCAATTACATCTACGACCATGGCCTGAAAACTGACCGGTGTGTAGACATCTTACTAATTTTTTTACCTTGCCTCAAGGCAACAGGCATTTCATGAAAAGGTGACCTAAGTGTAGACATCAGTTCCACATTACCCTGGAATTTTGGCTGGTGGTCAGGGATGGTGGGGGTTGTATTCCAGCAACACCTGGAGGGTCCTGCTTTAGCTCATCATATCTGGTGTGTTTGTGTGAATGAATGTACTTGCTCTGACACTACTGGTGAGTACTTAGTTGAATGAAAATTCTGTGCATGATCATAGGCCTCAAACCTGACTCTTTCCAGCAACCTAATTTGATACTTTAATTTTTTTCTTCCATTCTAACCACTTTCTTGTTCTTTCTTTTTTAATATACTGTATATTAAAAATGATGGTGTTAAAGTCCATCCATGTACAGTTTTTAGTGAACGTTCCCTAATAGTTGCTGACAGAAATTTATATGGTGCTTTTGTCCATAAATTGTTCTGTTTAACCTCTTCAGTGTTTATATCCCAATTTAATTCCCACCAGCTTTTTAGATTTTGTTGGGGGCAAAATTGGTTCTCAATAAGTGTTTTGTATAAAAGGGAAATGCTATCTCTTATTACTATATTTTCATATTCTGTTAGTTTACTTGTAGCTTCATTTTTAATCTGTGTATTTGTAAGAAATGATCTCGGCTGATATCCTAACAGCCATGAAATTTGATTATTTTCTAAACGTACTTGCATTTCTGCTATTGTAAGAGGTTGTATAAGCCTCTGGATTTTTCTGTATAAGCCTCTGGATTTTTTGCCCTTCCACTGCTATTCACTGAATATGTTTGTCATGCTGTTTGAATATTCCCCTTCATGTAGAAAACGATGACATCAGGGAGAACAGTTTCTGTCATCCCCCACACCACCTCCCTGACATGCTAGTTTTCTCTATGTGGGGAACATCATGTGAATGATTATGTGACGGATAGTGTTTCCTCCTGCAGTGAAGAATTGAGCAAATAGACCTCAGCACACTGCTTTTTAAAAGCTATTATGATTTCTCTTTTTTTATATATAAATAATTTTTATTAACCGACCAATCAAATCAAATCAAATCACATCACATAAATTCCGAATTACAAAGCCGAATTTTAAATTTTTGTTGAGGGGACCCATATTTCAAGTTTCGAAGGGGGATTCCGATCATCTTCTTGCTACTGTGTTCATATCCAAATCAGTCCAAATAAAGTTCATAATTCTATCCAGTCTTATCTTGCTGTTTCCACATCTCATCTTATTTGTACATTACATTTTTTCTTTTTCTTTATGATCTCTTCTGATAATCTCCTTGAGCAGATAAACACCAATTATATCCTGTGTGGATTTTTCCGTTCGACCAATCCTCATATCGTGATGGTTTCCATATATCATCACTTTCATAAATAACATCGCTCTTTCCATCATTAATCTCAGGATCTGTCGTTTTTTAGTCCCACTGAGGAGTCTCACCCACAGTATAAAAACAGCTCTTTTCCTCCTCCCACACTCAAGTCCTCCGACAGAGCTTACCAATATGGCGACGGTATTTTTAACTGCGTCATTCCAGAGCTCTTAAACTTTCCACACTCTTCTTAAAACATGCTTTCGTTAGAAAAATTATCTCCACACAGACGTAAATCCACAGCTTAAGTCATTAAAGCGGCATTTCTGACTTGTGAGGGGGGGGGGTTCTTGTTTTATCACATAGAGGAAAGAAAGAAAGGTTTTTTCCCCCTCCCCCATCAGTCCTTTTGCCATACCGAGTCTTAGCTGTCTTCTCATGATTGATTCTTGTTCCTCCGACTCGTCTTGTTTATCAGAGAACTCTTCAGTTAGCAGTCTTTACTCCCCCTCCTTCCTTGAAATATGTGCATTCGCTTCTTCCTAATTGTTCCTTTTGAAGTTCTTGCAGCTAGCGGCGCGGATCAGAGACGGCGTCCAGGAGCGCCGAGATCCACAGGGGGGCATTCTGCCTAGTGCCCCCATCCCCTCAAATTCGGGGGTGGTATAGGGCATAGCAGGCACGGGCAGCCCCCCCAATCCTGGGGGGGGGGGGTAGGGAGGCTATTTACTCCCATCCCAGCCTCCTAATTACCCCCTGTGGGTCGGAGAGATGTTATTGTCAGCCATCTTCCGATGCGCCCCTAGTGGCCCCTCAAAAGCTATTATGATTTCTCATTGCATTATAGATGGACAGAAGAGAGCCGATTCTCTTTGGAATGGCCCTTCCTACCGTACCTCCTCTTTGATGTTTTGGATGGCCAGGAAGAACAGGAGAGCAAGTAAGTTTTTCATTTATTTGCTTTGTGAATTTGTAGTCGCACTTTTCAAAGTGGCTAGCAGGAGTAAAATAAAGAAACAAAATTTAAAATCCCACATAAAGCCAACACTGTTTTTTATTAATTACATTTGTTAGCTCCTTTTTACACAAACAAATCTCAAAGCAACTTAACAGATAAAAACAATGAAAACTTAAAACACAATGTGTAATTTCATACATTTCTATCATGTCGCCTGTTTTCTAAAGTAAAAAGTCCCAAATGCTGCCACCTTTCCTCTTAGGGGAGTCACTCCATCCCCCTCATCATCCCCCTCATCAAGCAAGCTTGTTTTCTCCTTCTCTGGAGGGTAGGACTCAAACCAATGGCTTTAGGTTACAATAAAGGAGACTCCAACTATATACCTGGAAGAACTTTATGACAGTAAGAGCTGCTTGACAGTGAAATGGACTCCCTCAGGTGACTGTGGACTCTCCTTCCTTGCAGGATTTTAAGCAGAGGTTGGATGGCCATCTGTCATGAGTGCTTTAGTTGGAATTCCTGCATTGCAGGGGGGTTGGACTAGATTACCCTTGGGGTCCCTTCCAACTCTACAGTTCTTTGAGTGTATGTCCCAAAAGAACCCTAAGAGAGAGAATCTGTGATAACTTTTAAAATGAGGCACACATCCAGATACAAGGCCTTCAGCTCATCCCTTTCTCCCTCCCCTTCTATTTCTTTCTTGTTCAGTTCCTTCATTAATCTCCAGGAAGTTAAGCTGGTAATAGAATTAATGAAGTTAATTAAGAGCAAAAAGAGAGACATCAGCTTTCGCAACATTGGGATCATCACCCCATGCAGTGCTCAGAAAAGAAGGATCCTGAGCCAGCTGGAGAAAGAATTTGGAGAAAATAGGTAAGAATTTCACAAGCCTTGAATGGCATTAAAATCCCTTTAACTGGGCCTCTTGATTCAGCAGAGTGTCAGTCAAGTTACTGGAGGTGAAGTTTACTCTCAATTGAATCATGATTAAGTTGTTGAAATACTGCATTCAGTGTGCAATAGGCCCTCCAGATGCTGCTGGACTTCAGCTCCCATCAGTCCCAGGCAGTATGGCCTGTTGGCAGCGATGATGCGGGATACCGTCCAGCATCATCTGGAGGACCATGGGTTTCTCATTCCTGGTGTACAAAAGCACTGTAAGTATCCCCCCTGTCTGCCTCCAAAAGTGATGTCGCTTGTGAGGCCTTGCATGCTGATGAAGTACATCCCAAGCAAATGAGACTACGCTTGTGCGTAGTCATCCCTTGTTAGCCTTATCTCTCACTTCCCTGAACTTATTATTTAATAAAATAAAAACTTCCCTCTGTTGTTTCCCTGTTGCTAAAATGTGCGGTACATTGTTGGTTCCCTGGGGCAGGGATCTTCCTTATTTGTTGATGGTAGTCGGTAAAGCGTCTGTATACTGATAGCTCAGCACAATATCCCTGTGGGATGTAATCCATTGGTGCAGTCAAATGCAACATTCCTTATTTCCCTAGCGTGGGCACAGGCAGGGGGACATCCAGTCAGGGTAACGTCCTCTTCCACTGGTGTGGAGCATCCCTCCCCTGCATGTGACCTAGGAGATGGGCATCGCTCTGGCTGACTCCATAAAAGTGCCGAGTCATGCAGCCATTTTCTCAGTCTTGTTTGTCTTGCTTCACTTGCTTTCTATTCTCTTGTTTATCTTTTGCTGCCATGCTGCTCTCCTCCATCCATTTTGTTGTCTTAATGTAATTTTGCTGTCTGCTGGCTCTCAGCCAGCAGCACATGAGTTCAGTCTCCATATGAGATGAACTCAGACTCTTTATTGTGTAACTACCAAGTAAAGCCTGCCTTTCAGGGATCAAATGAACTGAAATGTGAGTAAACATTTTGTTACTTTACTCAGAAAGACTCTTGTGTCTTTATTCTTTGAAGAGGGATTAAAGGGGACACCAGGAAAGATAAAGTCACTCAGATTCGGGAAGAGGTAGACTCCACCGTGGCAGCAGGGCCGGGGCGGGAGAGTGCTAGAGTCCTGTCTAGTCAAGTTGCGTGGGATCAAGTCCAATCTGTTACCTCCGAGGATGTGGACAGGCTGCTTAGACAAGTGAAACCAACCACCTGTCTCCTTGACAGCCCATCCTGGCTCATAAAAGCAAGCTGGGAAGTGCTGGGCTGGGAGATGGGTGGTGAATGCTTTCCTCTGTGAGGGAGCCTTCCCAGACCCACTGAAAGAGGCAATTATTAAACCGCTTCTTAAAAAAGCATCTTTGGACCCAGCCCATATGGCCAACTATTGCCCAGTCTCAAAACTTCCATTCTTGGGCAAGGTGATTGAGCGGGTGGCTGTGATAGCATTTCACTCCACCGTCGCTGCATTTGAGATTGTTGTAAATCACATGCCTGTCTGAGAAGACTATGGGAACGGAAGACATCCTTATCTCTCTTTCGTTGTATGTACTTTGGACTGTACTTTCACTTCTTCTGTTCTCTCGGAAAAGAACGGACACCATTATGCTGTAGTCTGTATATAGTGTGTAAATAAATCCCTAGGGCGTTTTCCTCCCCCCCCCCAAATTTTTTTTATTGGTTTTCACAATATTATAAACAAACAAACACAACAAACATAAATCATAGCCTTATTGAAAATTACACTTATTAACTTTGTTAAGTGACTTCCTCGCTTCCCCTTGGTTGAATTTCACTGCATGTCCTTTTAACGGTTTTCCAAATCCCAATTCTTATGAAATTTAACTTCAACATTAACATCCTTAAATCCTCACCTTATGGAATTAAACATATTAATTCATCACTTAACATAAATAAAATCCTAAGCCAATCAAGTATCTGCAAGCTGTTTTCAGTTAATTTAACTTAACAAATTTAACTAGATAATCATTAAATTTAATCCACTCTTCCTGATACTCCTCCTCCTTCTGGTCGCAGACTCTTCCGGTTAGGTTGGCTAGCTCCGAAAAATCCATCATCTTCATCTGCCATTCTTCTATCATTGGTAATTCTTGGGTTTTCCACTTTTTAGCTAACAAATTACGAGCAGCAGTTGTGGCATACAAAAATAATTTAACATCTTTCTTGGGCAATTCCAAACCTGTTATTCCAAGAAGAAAGGCCTCTGGTTTCTTTATAAATGTATATTTCAACATTTTTTTCAATTCATTATAAATCTTTACCCAGAAGTCTTTCGCCTTGGGACAGGTCCACCACATATGATAAAAGGTTCCTTTCTTTTCTTTACATTTCCAACATATATTGTCACAATTATGATATATCTTTGCTAATTTTACAGGAGTCAAATACCATCTATACATCATTTTCATTATATTTTCCTTTAACAGAGTACATGCGGTGAACTTGACCCCTTTCTTCCACAATCTTTCCCAGTCCTCAAACATTATATTATTTTCTTCATCTCTTGCCCAATCTATCACCATAGATTTAACTTGTTCATCTTTTGTGTGCCACTCCAACAATAGCTTGTACATTTTAGATAAATTTTTATCTTTAGTATCCAACAACTCGGTCTCCAACTTAGATTTTTCATAAGCAAAACCATTTTTCTTATCCAATTTATACAATTCGTTGATCTGGTGGTAATGTAACCAGTTTAGCTTATCTTTAACTTGATCAAATGGTTTTAATTTGTAACCTCCTTCTTCTTCTATTAATAAATCATAATATCTCAACCATTTGGTGTCCATATTTAGTTTTTTCTGGGCCTTTGCCTTCATTGGTGAAAGCCATCTGGGCGTCTTTCTTTCTAAGAGTTCTTTATATTTTATACAAACATTATACAACGATTTCCTAATTGCATGGTTTTTAAATGCATTATGGGCCTTTACCTTGTCATACCATAAATATGCATGCCAACCGAACACATTGTTGAATCCCTCCAAATCTAATAGATCTGTGTCTTCTGGTTGCATCCATTCTTTAATCCAGCAAAGTGCAGCAGCTTCAAAATAGATTTTTAAATCTGGTGGGGAAAATCCCCCCCTTTCTTTAGAATCCGTAACTAATTTATATTTAATTCTGGGTTTCCTCCCCTGCCAGATAAATCTAGAGAGTGCTTTCTGCCATTCTTTAAAGCATTTCGCATTATCTATAATTGGGAGGGCTTGAAACAGGAAGAGCATCTTTGGCAGCACATTCATCTTAATCACAGAAATCCGGCCCATTAATGACAATTTTAAATTTGACCATATCTCCAAATCTCTCTTAATTTCATTCCATAATTTCTCATAATTATCTTTGTACAAGTTCAGATTTTTCCCAGACAGGTTCACGCCCAAATATTTAACTTTTTTCACAAAATCTAGGCCCGTTTTTTCTTGTAATAGTTTTCTTTCTTCATTATCCAGATTTTTCTCAATTACTTTGGTCTTGCTCTTGTTTAATTTAAATCCTGCTACCTGACCAAACTCTTGTATCAGCTCCAGTGCTTTGACTGCACTGGAATCTGGATCTTGTAATGTCAGAACTAGATCATCAGCAAAGGCTTTTAATTTATATTGTTTCGAACCTACTGTAATACCTTTGACTTGTTCATCTTTTCTAATCATAGACCTCCAGGACTGAAATAAACAGCAGAGGGGAAAGTGGGCACCCTTGTCTGGTTCCTTTCTCAATTCTAATTTCCTCTGAAACCACATTATTTACAATAATTTTGGCTTTTTGTTCTAGATAGATCGCTTTAATACCATTTAAAAAATCATGACCTATCCCCATACTCTCTAAATTATGTAACATAAAACTCCAAGAAACATTGTCAAAGGCTTTCTCTGCATCAATAAACATTAACATTGCTTTACAACTCTTTCTTGCTTCTAACTTTTCCAAAATAACTACAACATTTCTAATGTTGTCTTTCATATGTCTTCCAGGCAGAAATCCTGCCTGGTCTTTATGAATATACTCAGATAAAACCTTCTTTAGCCTTTTGGCCAGTATGTTTGCAAAAATTTTATAATCCACATTGAGTAGGGAGATTGGTCTGTAGTTTTTAACATTGGATCTATCTTGACCCTGTTTAGGAATCAGAGTAATATAAGCTTGCTTCCAGGTTTCAGGTGCTTTGCCCCCTCCCAAAATCGAATTAGATACTTCTACCAGAGGTTGAATGAGCCAGTCTTTCAATGTCTTATAATATTTCGCTGATAGACCATCAGGTCCTGGTGTCTTGCCAAGTTGCATTGAATTTATTGCCTGTTCCACTTCCTGGTTTGTAATTAAACCTTTTAGTAGATTCTTTTTATCCTCTGGAATCTGTTGCAACCCATTAGTCTTTATAAATTGCTCGATTTTCCCTATATCTTCTTTATCCTTTTTATACAGTTGTTTATAATATTTGTAAAAGCATTTTCTAATGTCTGCAGGATTCTCTACAGATTTTCCTTCTGCATCAATGTTTGTAATAGTACTTTGTTTTTGTCTCTTCTTTAGTTGCCAGGCTAATAATTTCCCACATTTATTTGCAGATTCAAAATTTCTTTGTCTCATCCTTCTTATCTTCCATTCAATTTCTTGATTTACTAACTGTGAATATTGAACCTGTAGGGCTTTAATTTCTTTTTGGATCTGCAAATTCTTTGGGTTTCCTCTAAGCTTCTTCTCTCTATTGTTTAGTTGTTCCATAATTTTATCTTTTGTCTCATTCTGTGACTTTCTCCTAATTGTGTTTTGTTGTATCAGAAACCCTCTCATTACCGCTTTGCTGGCCTCCCAAATAACCCTTATTTCCGTTCCTTGATTCATATTAAGTTCAAAATAATCCTTTAGGGTTTTTTGGGCCTTATTAACAATTAATGAACTTCTCAACAGATCATCATTCAGTTGCCATCTGAAGAAGCCTCCCCAGGGCGTTTTCCAACAGGTTGCAGAACAACTCCAGGCAAGCCTGGAGGATGCGGACCATTTGGATCCCTTCCATTTGCGATTCAGGCTTCATCATGGGACTGAAACTGCCTTGGTCGTGCTGGTTGATGATCTCCGGCGGGCTAGGGACAGAGGTGAAAGCTGTTTCCTAGTTCTGCTGGATCTCTCAGCGGCCTTTGACACCATCGACCACGACATCCTTCTGGACCGTCTAGAGGGGCTGGGAGCTGGGGGCACTGTTAGACAGTGATTCCTCTCCTTCCTCCTGGGCCGTGTTCAGAAAGTGGAGTTAGGGGATGGATGTTCGGACCCCTGGGCTCTCACTTGTGGGGTGCCTCAGGGTTCCGTCCTCTCCCCCATGTTTTCTAACATCTATCTGAAGCCTCTGGGAGAGATCATCAGGGGGTTTGGGCTATGTGTTCATCAGTATGCGAATGTTACCCAGCTCTACCTCTCTTCCAGATCAGAACCAGTGAAGGCAGTGAAGGTCTTGGGTGAGTGTCTGGAGGTGGTTGCAGGATGGGTGGCGGCTAACAGATTGAGGCTGAATCCTGACAAGACAGAAGTACTGTTTTGGGGGGACAGGGGGCAGGTGGGTGTGGAGGACTGCGTGGTTCTGAAAGGGGCAACTGTGCCCCTGAAGGACCAGATGCACAGCCTGGGAGTCATTTTGAACTCACAGCTGTCCATGGAGGCGCAGGTCAATTCTGTGTCCAGGGCGGCTGTCTACCAACTCCACCTGGTACGCAGGCTGAGACCCTACCTGCCCGCGGACTGTCTCGCCAGAGTGGTGCATGCTCTAGTTATCTCCCGCTTGAACTATTGCAATGCGCTCTACATGGGGCTACCTTTGTTTTTTTGTTTTTTAAAAAATAATATTTATTACTTTTCCAACAATTTAAACACTACAAAAAAAATGAACAATACAATACAATACAAAAACACTACATAACACTAACACATTAAACTAACAAAACAAAACAAAAACAGTTTAGAACACATCAAACAATTTCAATATCTTATCTTTCATTCACTTATTTCAACGACCTCCTCATACCTCCCTTTTTGTATTCCACTTCTATTAATTGTTTCAGCAATTCCTTTCCATCTTCCTCTGTTTTCTATCCTATAATTATCTTAACACATTCTAACCTTATTTTTCCCTTTAATACTCTATTAATCTATTTGTACTTAATTCCTTATAACATTTCTACTAAAGCCATATAACTTCATTCCAACATATAACAACATTCCTCTTTGTTTTTGTCTTAATCCTTTAACTTAATATATTATAACTTTGGATTCTCATCTGTTAACAATCCATTTTTACGTACACCTTTATAACACTGCTGCTAAGACCACTTAATTTCATTCTGACATCATTCTAACATTCATTAATTTTGCAATATTTTTGTAAATAGTCTTTAAATTTCTTCCAATCTTCTTCCACCGACTCTTCTCCCTGGTCTCAGATTCTGCCAGTCATTTCCGCCAGTTCCATGTAGTCCATCACCTTCATCTGCCATTCTTCCAGAGTGGGTAAATCTTGTGTCTTCCAATACTTTGCAATAAGTATTCTTGCTGCTGTTGTGGCATACATAAAGAAAATTTTGTCCTTCTTTGGCACCAATTGGCCGACCATGCCCAGGAGAAAGGCCTCTGGTTTCTTCAAGAAGGTATATTTATATACCTTTTTCATTTCATTATAGATCATCTCTCAGAAAGCCTTAATCCTTGGGCAAGTCCACCAAAGGTGAAAGAATGTACCTTCAGTCTCTTTACATTTCCAACATTTATTATCGGGCAAATGATAGATTTTTGCAAGCTTGACTGGTGTCATGTACCACCTGTATATCATTTTCATAATATTCTCTCTTAAGGCATTACATACCATAAACTTCATACCTGTGGTCCATAACTGTTCCCAGTCAGCCATCATTATGTTATGTCCAACATCTTGTGCCCACTTAATCATAGCAGATTTCACCGTTTCATCCTGAGTATTCCATTTCAACAGCAAGTTATACATCTTTGATAAAATCTTAGTTTTGGGGTCTAACAGTTCTGTTTCTAATTTTGATTTTTCCACCTGGAAGCCTATTTTCTTGTCCAAATTGTATGCCTCCATTATCTGATAATAATGAAGCCAATCTCGCACTTTGTTTTTTAGTTTCTCAAAACTCTGCAGTTTCAATCTATCTCCCTCTTGTTCCAGAATTTCCCAATATTTCGGCCATTTGGCCTCCATATTGAGCTTTTTCTGAGCTTTCGCTTCCATCGGTGACAGCCACCTTGGGGTTTTATTTTCCAGTAGGTCTTTATATCTTATCCAGACATTAAACAATGCTTTCCTGACAATATGATTTTTAAATGCTTTATGTGCTTTGACCTTATCATACCACAAATATGCATGCCATCCAAATACATTATTAAAACCTTCTAAGTCCAAAATGTCTGTGTTTTCAAGAAGCAGCCATTCTTTCAGCCAGCAAAAAGCTGCTGATTCATAATAAAGTTTAAGGTCTAGCAGGGCAAATCCACCTCTTTCCTTTGCATCCGTTAGTATTTTAAATTTTATGCTAGGCTTCTTGCCCTGCCAGACAAATCTAGAAATATCTCTCTGCCACTTCTTGAAGCAATCCATTTTGTCCAAAATTTGCAATGTTTGAAAGAGAAATAACATTCTAGGCAATACATTCATTTTTATCACAGCTATACGGCCTAGCAGTGAAAGCTTCAAATTTGACCAAATTTCTAAGTCTTTTTTCACTTCAGCCCAGCATTTTTCATAGTTGTCTTTAAATAGATTCCCATTTTTAGCTGTAATGTTAATCCCCAGGTATTTCACTTTCTTAACCACTGTTAAACCTGTCTCATTCTGAAACCTCTCTCTCTCAATCGCAGTTAAGTTTTTCTCTAAGACCTTTGTTTTTAACTTATTCAATTTAAATCCTGCAACCTGACCAAATTCTTGAATCAATTCCAAAACCCTTTTAGTACTAGATTCTGGCTCCTGTAATGTCAATACTAAGTCATCTGCAAATGCTCTCAATTTGAACTGTTTAGCTCCGACTTGTATACCTTTAACCAATTGGTCCCTTCTAATCATATTCAGCAGGACCTCCAGGACCGATATAAAAAGCAATGGGGAGATTGGGCAACCTTGTCGTGTCCCTTTTTCTATCTTAAATTCCTCCGTCACCACGTTATTTACAATTAATTTAGCCTTTTGTTCTGAATAAATTGCACTTATACTGTTTTCAAAGCCTTGGCCTACCCCCATCCCCTGTATGTTCTTTTTCATAAAACTCCAAGAAATATTGTCAAAGGCTTTCTCCGCGTCCACAAATATCAAAACTGCCTTGGTATTTATATTCACTTGTAGCTTTTCTAAAATATTGATTATGTTTCTCACATTGTCAGACAAATGTCTACCCGGGAGAAAGCCTGCTTGATCTTTATGTATCTCTTCCATTAGGACTCTTTTTAGTCTTTTAGCCAAAATGTCTGCAAAGATTTTATAATCCACATTGAGCAGTGATATGGAGGGAGGAGCCAACATGGCGCCGAGGTAAGACGCGCTTACCGGTGCTCTTCGGACTTCTTTTAATCTTCTTTTAATCTTTTATACTTTTATCTCAACTGACTCAGTCAGTTTTTGAAGTATTTTATAATTGCTGCAGCCGCATACTATGGAAACTCTTTGAGAGATTTGGCCCTGCTCCAGACTGCTGCAAGCTGCTCTTTGTTTCTCTCGTATCAGCGGGCTGGTTTTAGCTGCTAAAGGAGTTGAGAACGCCATTATCTTAATTGCGTGTCAAGTGTTATGTTATTTTAAGAATCGTATAATCTCTGGCCTGAGGAAAGCATGGGTCAGAAAAAACGCTTGAGAGACTTTGACGAGCCCCTATCATCCCCTAAACCAAAACTATCAAGGTTGGTGCCACACCGGAATGGAGGAGGGAGTGACCACGCCGAGCAATGCTTTGCAGTGGAAACCCAAAATCGCTTCCAACCTCTAATTGATTTAGAAGCTACTCCGATTCCGATGACTCAAAATGTTTCAAATGTAAAGCCTGTAAAGGAGAATATGAAAGAAAAACTCTCATCGCAGGAAGATGGTTTGGCATCTGTTATGGGGGAGTTCCCCAGTTGTGAGCAGTTACACTTAGTAATTAAGACCCTTCACTGTATTTTTAAAAGGCTGGACGAGGTATCTTCACAATTATCCAATATCCTGCTGAAAATCGGAAAACTTGAATCAACAACACAATCTTCAGTTTGTGAGGTCAAAAACTTATTGCCTCACCCCCATTCAGATAAAATACTGGAGACTAAAACTAAATATGTCTTAAATTCCCAATTGAACAATCAGATATTAACTTTGCAACCCAAGAAAAGTTGCCTTTCTGTCAGGTCGGAAATAGGAAGATGGTCAACGCTAGAAGGAGCTAAAGACTGCTTAAGCAAACTTTTAAAAATTAAGAAACATCAGATTGACCTATATGCTGTGATGCCCCTTCCCCGGCAGACCAACTTCTTGAAGGTGATACTTGCGTTCCACTCTGAAAAGATACCATCTATTATTGTTAGGAGGAAAACGCTTTTGTCCATGGCCGACATTGTAGCAACGAGGGTTTTTACAGACAGCAAGATCAAACCCCTTCTAAATAGGTGCCCTGGCGGTGAGGACATTAGGACAAGAGACTCTGCCTTACTTCAAAATACTGTCAGGCCCAACCATGATGACTCTGCAGCGTGCCATCCGCGACCAAACTCGATACCCTCTCAAACTGCTATATATGAGGATGATAATCTGCAGACTGCCCTCGACGAAAGGGAACTTATTGATTCATTCAGAGCCCTCCCTCCGAAAGAACAGTCGGTGATGATGCAAAGATTTGACACGCTTAAATCTCAGCTTTTGCAAGTCCAACATAGAGGGGAAGATACTAACGATGTCTCAAATAATCCCACTTGGGCCCACCGGACAGAAGTGGTTGACCTTCTTCAGCTCAGCCCCACTCTGAATTCAAAAACCATCCGACAAGACTCAAATCTTCAAGTTGCTTCTGCAGCGTGCGCTACATCACGAGACGACCAGGCTCTGCCATCCTCACTGAACCTTCATCTATATTCATCAACCAACATACCTAAGGACGAAATTCTGATTTCCCTGCTTGACTCAAATCCCTCTTTAACTCACTCATCTATGCCAGAGCTAGAATCTTCTCCAGTTTCGTCCAGATATAGAAGTAGTCCACAAGTGATGCCCCTGAGAGAGTCTTCCGCAATTTCCACCTCCGTGATGCCCCCTCAATTACCTCCTTCAAAGGAAACTGCGAATGTTACACCTCGGGACCCGCCGTCAGAAACGATTGAAGACCCGATGGGACGCATCAATAAAATAATCCGAATGTCGGATGATAAATCTGCGAGAGGGTCTACCCCGACGGACTCAATTTCCCCCTACCTGGGTATTTCTCTGTCAAGTTGTACCAAGAATTTCGAAATGAAGAGACTTCCTGTTCAGAGATCTACTTTCAGTGGATCATCCACGGTGTGCCAACAGTCGAACAAATTGTTAAAAACTTTAATTTGCAGGGCGCCTCACAGTTACCATCTTCCCAAAGTAAAATAACTGACTTTTTTGTTACATCTTCAGTCTTTAACAGAGAGTCTGCCCCCCCTCCGTTTTGACTGTTAAAAGAACAACATAGAAGTCCCCAGCTAGCAGTCCTAAGTTGGAACATTGCTGGCTGGAAAAGGAAAAGATTAGATCCCGAATTTCTGTCCTATATAAACTCTTTCCAGATAATCCTTTTGCAAGAAACATGGGAAGAAGATAAAATAGATATAAATGGCTTTGAACTGATATCACTTCCAGCTATCCCCTCCCAGAAAGGTGGCCGGTCCAGAGGCGGTCTTGCAATCGCCATATCGCTTAAAATGAGAGCTAAACTCTCGCTAGTTCATACCTTTCCTCCTTTTGCTTTTACTGGTCTGATTTCAAGTGAAAAATTCTCACTATTAATCACCAATGTTTATCTTCCTCCAGGTGGTCTGATATCAGACCTTCATTATAGATGGGATTCTCTGGAAGATCATTTATTGGCATGCTATGTTAAGTACCCTAATATTCCATCGATAATGGGTGGTGACTTCAATGCACGTACAGCTGCCAACTGGAATGGGATAATTAAGGCCAAGTGGTGGGTATCTCCCCCCTACCCAAAATCTGATTTAATCTCTTTCACATCAAGAAGATCTAAGGACAACAGAGTGAATGAGGCGGGAGTCCTTCTTTATCAATTGGCCATTCGTATGAATTTGAACATTCTAAATGGCAACTGCCCTCCGGACGTGCCAGGTGAATTCACTCATTTGGGCACAACATCAAATAGTGTCCTAGATTATCTTCTAGTCTCAGAAGACCTATTTTCAAACTTCTTTTATCTCAAAGTAGATAATGTACAATCCAGTGATCACCTACCTCTAGCGGCCAAGCTAACGCTTGACTGGCACCCGGTTAGCGGAACACACCCAATTCATGTAGGTTTAAATGCCACAGCTCAAGTAAGAGGCATTAAATGGTCCATGAAACAGGCCCAAAAATATGCAGAATTCTTCCAGAGGAATAGCTCCGAATCCCTTATTGTTTCATTGGCGGAGCTGTCTGAACCAAATAGGATACTGGAGTGGTTCTTCCACTTCTCTGCAGATTTAACTAGCTTCTTTACGATGCCGGCTCACCTGGCTAACCGAGATCAACCCAGGTTCGGTGCACCTTGGTTTGATGCCAAATGTAAGCAAGCTAGACTCTCTCTCTGTTGTATCTACAACAGATATAAAGCCTCTGGAGCTGAAACTCTCCCCCCAGAGTACTTGCAGGCCAAAATTGCTTACAAACAGGCACAGAAGTCAGCCAAGCACGAGTGGCAGCTAAGACGTTGGCAAGCGCTGATTGCTGCCTCTAAGCTTCGCAGCTCTCGCGGTTTTTGGAATTTAATCAACAAAAGATCGAGGAAATACCCATTGACGGTTATCCCAGCCCCGACATGGGAACAATTTCTAAGAAAATATTTCTCCCAGACAGACATCTCTAACATCCAATCTGATACTCTCTCAAGTCACTTGCCCATATGGCCAGATACTGACCCGGAGGAAATAGTAGATTTAATTGCTAAACTGAAAACTGATAAAGCCCCAGGGCCCGATCTGATCCCGGCGGAAGCTATTAAACAACACCCAATATGGTGGGCTAAAATTCTTGCAAAAATCTTTGATGCAATCAATGCCACGGGCCAGATACCTACATCATGGAAGGAGTCCATCATAATTCCTATATATAAAAAAGGACCACCAGAGGACCCAGGAAACTATCGTAATATCAGTTTATTATCAATCATCGGAAAAATCTACACTCGCTTCTTGCTAACCAGACTAACCCAATGGGCCGAAGATTCCAATCTGATAGGCCATGAACAGGTCGGGTTTAGACCAAATCGCGCTTCTATTGACCATGCTATAATTCTATATCATTTGGCGCGGAAGTATTCTTCCCTTACTCATGGTCTTCTATGTGCCGCTTTTATAGACCTGAAGGCGGCTTTTGACAGTATCTCTAGAGAGCTGTTATGGGAAAAACTGGCAAAGTGGGGCATAGAAAAAAGTCTGTTGTGGCTATTGATTAAATTACATGAAGGGACGGCTGCTAGGGTTAGGTTAACACCTGAGGGCGATCTCACAAACTCAGTTCCAATAAACAAGGGGGTACGACAAGGGTGTATCCTTGCCCCCTATCTTTTTAACCTTTATATTAGTGACATGAGGACGCCCCTAGCTGAGGCCCAAACCTCCATTCATGCACCCAGGCTTGCAGACTATCGCTGCCCCTTATTATTGTACGCTGACGATGCGGTGATCCTCTCTTATTCTCGAATCGGTTTGAGGAGGGCCCTTAAGATTTTTGCATCATATTGCCAAACAAATTTACTTACTATTAACCATTCCAAATCTAAAGTCCTAATTTTTTCCAGGAGTCGTAAACTGTATAGATGGGAACTTGAGGGGAAGCCAATTGAACAAGTTTACAAATTTCAATATCTAGGAATTTACTTCCAGTATAATATGGGATGGAAAGCGCATATCACATATTTACAAAACAAGGTGAAAGCCCTTATCTACGCTCTACTACGCTTCTTCTTTACTGAGGGGGCTATGCATGTTCCATCCGCCTTAAAAGTTTATAGTGCAAAAGTGGTTGCAACTATGGCCTATGCGGTCCCTTTATGGGGCGCCTTTGTAAACCTCTTGCCTCTGGTGACATTGCAAAATCTTTTTCTAAGACGCCTTTTGAAACTACCCTCCTGTGTAAGCAACTCTGCCATTCGCTTAGAACTTAAGACCCCCTCCCTTGAGATTCTGATGTGGAGACATGCCTTTAATTATTGGCTGTCCCTTTGGCATAAATTGCCAAACTACCATCTTATTCAGTGCCTTTGGAGAGATGAATTCACCAGCCCATGGGCAACAAAAATCCATTCCAAACTGTTGTCTTATGGAATCTCTCCTTCCGATATACTTAATTTAGATCTAATTACAGCTAAAAAGGTCATCAAACAAAGACTGGAGGAGGTAGATTTACAACAAAATCTTACCACAGGTGGAGGTACATGTTCCCCGATATACCAGGGCATTACATCTATGTCCCAGATACCTCGATATCTGTCTACTTTATCGGCTGCGTCGCATAGATTCGCATTTGTTAGAGCCAGATTTAATGTGTTCCCCTCAAATGTGCTGAGCAATAGATTTTCTAACGGTAAAATCTCTGTTTTGTGCGCATGTGACAACAAATCGATAGAATCCCTTTATCATATCTTGTTTAATTGCCCCTTATACAATGTTCCCCGATCAAGGATCCTGAGTTCAATCATTCTGGAAATTGCTGCTAAACCACCTGAATTACATCTAGCTTATCTACTCCAGGACATTGACTCTTATAGAACTTTACAGGTTGCTAGATTCCTGATCTCAGTTCTGTCATATAAAAGACTTCATGGAATGCTGCATGACTATTAAAAATTCAGTAAACTCTATGCACCATCTTTATCTTCAAGGCCATAACACGGTACATTTAGAGATTATGCGTTGAAATATTTTAGTTGATATTTTAGATTGTAAAATGCTATTGATTTTATCTATTGATTTTTATCTATTGATTTGTTTTACCTTGTGGGCTTATAGCCGAATAAAGTATTATCTATCTATCTATCTGAGCAGTGATATGGGGCGGTAGTTCTTAAGCTGGGTCTTTTCAGTCTCTTTTTTCTGTACAAGTGTAATATACGCTTCTTTCCACGACTCTGGTGCCCTTTTCTC
This sequence comes from Podarcis pityusensis, assembly GCF_964106645.2. Lineage (NCBI taxonomy): Eukaryota > Metazoa > Chordata > Lepidosauria > Squamata > Lacertidae > Podarcis > Podarcis pityusensis. The sequence goes on from NC_138045.1 coordinate 3,956,987, forward strand.
ACCCATTATTTCTTTACAGACTTCCTTTAAAGGTTGTACTAGCCATTCTTTCAAGGATCTGTAGTATCTAGAAGTCAGTCCATCCGGTCCTGGAGATTTACCTAGTTGCATATTCTGAATGGCACCTTCTACCTCCTGTTCAGTTATTTTATAGTTCAGCATTAATTTATTTACTTGAGAGATTTTTTGTAATCCATTTGTTTTCCAAAATCGGTCTACATCAATTTATTTCTGTGGCCCTTGTGTATATAGTTGTTTAAAGTACCTCTGGAATCAATTTCTAATCTCAACTGGGTTCTGTATATTCCTTCCTTCCACTTCTAAATTTGTGACAGTATTTAGTTTTTGTCTTTTTTTCATTTGCCAAGCCAACAATTTCCCACATTTATTAGCCGACTCAAATGTCTTTTGTCTCATTTGTTTAATTTTCCATTCTATCTCCTGATTCATCATTTTCATGTATTGTACTTGATGTAACTTTATTTCTCTCCAAATCTCTTGCGACTTTGGTTTTGCTCTCAATTTCTTTTCACTTTCCTTTATTTTCTCCAATATTTTATCCTTCTTCTCATTTTGGATTCTCTTCTTTAATGCATTCTGTTGTATCAAGAACTCTCTTATAACAGCTTTGCTTGCGTCCCAGATTACTCTTTTTTCAACATTGGTGTTCATATTTATCTCAAAATAGTCTCTCAAGGTTTTTTGGGCCTTCTTAATCACTTCTTCATCTCTAAATAAGGTATCATTCATCCTCCATCTGAAGGAACCGGTTGGTGTTAGTTTCATCTCCATCTTAACAGCATTATGGTCGGAGCAGGTTTTCGGGCAGATTTCCGCTTTTCTTGTCTTTGGTGCCATTCCTCTAGTTACCCATATTTGGTCAATTCTTGTCCATGTCAGTTTGGCTTCAGAGAAGAAGGTTCCCTCTCTGGCCAAGGGATTCTTTGTTCTCCAAATATCAACTAAGTCCAAGTTGTCTGTCATCTCAAAAAAGGTTTTCGGTAGTCTACCATCCTTAGTGACTACCTGTCTTTGTGCCTTGTCCATATGTGTAGATACCACTCCGATCATATCTCCCATCAAAATCACATTATAGTCCAAATAGTCCATCAAGGTCTCATGCAACTTTTTAAAGAATTCAGATTTCCCCTCATTTGGTGCATAAACTCCTACTATTAAGAATTTCTCTCCTTGTATTTGAATTTCAATTGCCACAAATCTTCCTTGGACATCTTTGAAGATAAATTTCGGTAATAGTCTCTCCTTTGCATAAATCACTACTCCTCTTTTTTTAACTTTATCCGAGGAAATAAATTCCTGGCCCAGTCTTTTATTGATCAATACTTTCCTGTGTAGCCTTGTTACATGTGTTTCCTGTAAACCAATCAAGTCCAATTGTTCCTTTTTTAATAAATGAAACACAGATTTCCTTTTCTGAGGGGAGTTGAGACCATTACAATTCCAGCTTAATAGTTGCAGAGCCATGATGTAGTTACTTTACTTCTCCTCCAACTGCACCAAGTGCCTGTTCCTGTTCTGTCGGTGGTATCACCTTATCCAGGCGGTCTTTTAATTCAAAAGGTAGTCTTGGTATGTCTAAAATTCCTCTTTCTAGTATTCTTGACTCTTCTCCAGCTTCTTTCTGCAGGTCTTCTCCATGGTCTCTCAAAAATCTTTCTTTGTCTTCCTCTGATCTTATTTTTATCTTTCTTCCTTTGAAGCTAAAGGAAAGGCCTTGGGGGAATTCCCACCTAAAGATGATTTTGTTGCTTCTCAGCAGGGCAACCAGATCTCTATAATTGGACCTAAGGTCCAAAAGATATTTTGGAATGTCCTTAAATATCTCCACCTTTGACTGATGTATTTCCAAAGTCTTCTGGAAGTGCAGACTCAAGATTTTGTCTCTCTCCTCTTTTGTTCGGAGGGTGATCAAACAGTCTCTCACCCTGTTCTTCTTCCCTCCTCTTCCAAGCCTGAAAGCACTCACTATCTTAAAATTATCCTTCTCCAAATCTGGGTTCCAAAAGTCTGCAAATTCCTGCGTAAGAAAGTCAGTCAAGTTGTCTTTCTCAAGTTCAGGTACGGCCCTGATCCTCAAATTCGTTTGCTTCTCCTTCAATTCAATCATAGACAATATTGACCTGTGGTCTTCAAGTTGCTTGTGTATCGGTGGTATCTTCTCTTCTACAGCAACTGCTATTTCCTTTGCTTCTTCAGCTGTCTTCCGGGTCAAAATAGATTCCTGTAGCAATTTCTCAATAGTTTCTGTGTTAGTATTTACCTTCTATCCCAAATTGTTGATACTTGTGGTATTTTGATCAATTTTAACTGATGCTTCAGCTACTTGTTTACTTAGTTTTTCCAGAGATTCATTAATTTTACCTAGTGCCTGAGCTAAAACATCTTCGGATGCCATTCCTTTGGGTTTAGATTGTGCCAATGCAGCCCCTGTTGGTAAGCCAGAAGGGCCAGATGTTGATGCTGTTCGCTGCAGCCCAACGTCTGGGCGAAATGATCTACCAGACCTCGTTGTTTTTGCCTGAAGCAAATCTATTTTCTCTTTTCCATTTGCCATAACACTCTAGATAAGGCCCAAGGTCAATCCCACGACCAGAATTTGTTTTGAAGTGGAAAATCCCCCTGGCCCAGTTGTTATTGTAACAGTTTCAAACTTCCTCTAGGGGGACGCAGTAGCAGTCCGAAGTTGTTACCTTAAAAAAAATAACCTTTTTTCTTTTAATCCCCCAGTTCACAAAATAGACGACAGTTTCAATTTTCAGTTATTTTCCAGTTACTTTGAAACCAGGAGAATCATAGAATCATAGAATCATAGAGTTGGAAGAGACCACAAGGGCCATCGAGTCCAACCCCCTGCCAAGCAGGAAACACCATCAGAGCACTCCTGACATATGATTGTCAAACCTCTGCTTAAAGACCTCCAAAGAAGGAGACTCCACCACACTCCTTGGCAGCAAATTCCACTGTCAAACAGCTCTTACTGTCAGGAAGTTCTTCCTAATGTTTAGGTGGAATCTTCTTTCTTGTAGTTTAGAAGCCAGCCAGAAATATTGTATCCCACTTGTATCTCACTTGCAGAGTTATCTGTCAAAAAGTACTTTCACCAACAGCGCATTTCACAGTACGGCATTCTTATTGTTCATTGGCAACCCGTTCCCAGGTTTTAAGCGGTGGATTTTAGCTTCCTTTTCTCTCTTTTTACAGGGAAATACAGTTCACACCTTTCCCCCCTCCTCTCCTGCAGTCAAGGGGGGAAATCGCTTGTTTTGATGATAGAATTATAGTCCTTTTCAAGCGTCTTTCAAGGTTTTAGCTTACAAGTTCATTGCTTTACTCTATTTACAAAGAACGGAAGGCAGACTTCCTGTTTATGCCTCTCCGCTTCGGTATCAAATTACTTCTTTATTCTTTGTTCTCCTTTATTTCCCAAATTAGCCTACTCACGGATAGTTGTTTTGTAGTCAAATTGTCACAGGAAAAAGGTAGCGCTCTCTGGTAACGGCTGTGCGGCTTCGCTCCACGGAAGAAGCAGTTGACTCACAGCACCGCGCCGCTTCCCCGCTTCACTCCGGAGCCCGTAATCGGACTCCTTTGCAGATTGGGGGGGGGCGCAAAAGGTGCCCGCCGAGTCCCATGGTCACAGGCTTCACCCGCCTGTGATTTTTTCAAGGGTCCCCGCTTCGCCGTAGCGGAACAGACCCGATTTCCGTAGAGCTGGTCCCTCCAGATCAGAGGGAGTCCGCCATTACCGATGGCACCACCCCGGAAGTCTAGGAAGTCCAAAATGTCTGTGTTTTCAAGAAGCAGCAATTCTCTCAGCCAACAAAAAGCAGCTGATTCATAATAAAGTTTAAGGTCTGGCAGGGCAAATCCACCTCTTTCTTTGGCATCAGTTAATATCTTAAATTTTATTCGAGGCTTCTTGCCCTGCCAAACAAATCTGGAAATATCTTTCTGCCACTTCTTGAAACAATCCATCTTATCCAAAATTTGCAATGTTTGAAACAAAAACATCCTTGGCAACACATTCATTTTTATCACAGCAATTCGGCCTAACAATGATAACTTCAAATTTGTCCATATTTCTAAATCCTTTTTCACTTCAATCCAACATTTTTCATAATTATCCTTAAATAAATTCACATTTTTGGCAGTCATGGTAACCCCTAAATATTTCACTTTCTTAACTAATGTTAGTCCTGTCTCCTCCTGAAACTTCTCTCTCTCATTCACAGTTAAGTTTTTCTCTAAAACCTTAGTTTTCATCTTGTTCAACTTAAAACCTGCTACCTGTCCGAATTCTTGAATCAGTTCCAATACCCTTTTAGTACTAGATTCTGGCTCCTGTAAAGTCAATACTAAGTCATCAGCAAATGCTTTCAATTTGTACTGTTTAGCTCCCACTTGTATACCTTTAACCTCTTGGTCCTTTCTAATCATATTTAATAAAACCTCAAGGACCGATATAAAAAGCAATGGAGAAATTGGGCAACCTTGTCGTGTCCCTTTCTCAATCTTAAACTCTTCTGTCACTACATTATTCACAATTAATTTTGCCTTTTGTTCTGAATAAATTGCACCTATACCATTTTCAAAACCTTGACCTACCCCCATCCCCTGTAGATTCTTCTTCATAAAACTCCAAGAAATGTTGTCAAAGGCTTTCTCTGCATCCACAAATATCAAGACTGCCTTAGTATTGATATTCACTTGTAGTTTTTCTAGAATATTAATTATATTCCTCATATTATCAGACAAATGTCTGCCCGGGAGAAAGCCCGCTTGGTCTTTATGAATTTCTTCCACTAACACCTTTTTTAATCTTTTAGCCAAAATATCTGTAAAAATTTTGTAATCCACATTAAGCAGCGATATGGGGCGGTAGTTCTTGAGCTGTGTCTTTTCAATCTCTGTTTTCGGTATAAGTGTAATGTAAGCTTCCTTCCACGACTCTGGTGCCTTTCTCCCTTCCAATATTTCATTGCAGACTTCCTTCAATGGTTGTATTAACCATTCTTTCAAAGATCTGTAATATCTTGAAGTCAAACCATCTGGTCCTGGAGATTTACCTAATTGCATGTTCTGGATGGCCCCTTCCACCTCCTGATCCGTTATTTTGTGATTCAACATTAGCTGTTTTTCCTGAGAGATTTTGTATAGTCCATTTATTTTCAAAAATCGATCAATGTCCATTTCTTTCTGCTTCTCCTGTGTATAAGGTTGTCTGAAATACCTCTGAAAACACTTCCTGATCTCCACTGGGTTCTGTATATTCTTTCCTTCCACTTCCAAATTCGTAATAGTATTAAGTTTTTGTCTTTTTTTCATTTGCCAGGCCAACAATTTTCCACACTTATTTGCCGATTCAAATGTCTTTTGCCTCATCTGTTTAATCTTCCATTCTCTTTCCTGATTCATCAGCTTTGTATATTGTACTTGGTATAACTTTATCTCTTTCAGGATCTCCTGTGACTTTGGTTTTGCTCTCAGTTTCTTCTCTCCTTCCTTTATTTCCCCCAGGATTTTGTCCTTTTTTTCATTCTGAGTTCTCTTCTTAATTGCATTCTGTTGTATTAGGAATCCTCTCATAACCGCTTTGCTTGCGTCCCAAATTACTCTTTTTTCCACTGTAGTATTCATGTTTATCTCGAAATAGTCTTTTAGAGTTTTTGGGGCCTTCTTGGTCACCTCTTCATTCCTAAACAAAGTATCGTTCATCCTCCATCTAAAGGAACCAATTGGAGTCAATTTCATTTCCATCTTAACAGCATTATGGTCAGAACAAGTTTTGGGGCAAATCTCCACTTTGCTGATCTTCGGAGCCAATCCCCTGGTTACCCAGATTTGGTCAATTCTTGTCCATGTCATTTTAGCCTCAGAGAAGAAAGTTCCCTCTCTTCCCAGAGGGTTCTTCATTCTCCAAATGTCAACTAAATCCATATTTTCAGTCATGTCAAAAAAAGTTTTTGGTAGTCTACCATCTTTGGTGACTACCTGTCTCTGTGCCTTGTCCATATTTGTAGACACCACTCCATTCATATCTCCCGTCAAGATCATATTATAGTCCATGTAGTCCATCAGAGTCTCGTGTAGCTTCTTAAAGAACTCTGATTTTCCTTCATACATGGGGCTACCTTTGAAGGTGACCTGGAAACTGCAATTAATCCAGAATGCGGCAGCTAGACTGGTGACTGGGAGTGGCCGCCAGGAGCATATAACACCAGTCTTTTTTTCTTTCTTTTTTTTTGAATTTTTTTTATTAACAATTTCAACATAGCAAATTATCTAAGCAAATCATCTTGGACACGGGGACTTGTAATTTGTAAAAAGATGTTGACAAATGTTTATTTAAATAAAGTTCTATTTATCCCTTGTGAAAAACAAAAAAAAACAAATCATCTTCCTTATTCCCCCCCCATTTTTCCCTCCCACCTCCCCAACAAACCCTCCCTCCCTCCCCCCTACGACTTCCCTCAGCTCCTCTCTGATTTCTCATCCAGTGTTAACTTTCGCATATTATAAAACTGTATACATCCTTATATTATCTATCTTCTATGTTATCCCTCAATAAATTTGTGTATGTTTATTCAAAACCTGCCAGGGAGTCCAATTCATTTTGTTGTTTTTTTAGGTAATTTGTAAAAGGTTCCCATTCTTCTTTGAGGTCACAGTTGTCCTTGTCTCGTAGTTTGCATGTCAATTTCGCCAGTTCTGCATAGTTCATCAGTTTCTCTTGCCACTGTTCTTTTGTCAGGATTTCCTCATTCTTCCATCCTTGTGCAATCAAGACTCTTGCCGCTGTTGTCACATACATAAATAAGTTATTTCTTTTCCTTGGCAGGTCTTTCCCTACAATCCTTAACAAAAGTGCTTCTGGTTTTTTTACAAATGTTAATTTAAGCATTTTCTTCAACTCATTATATATCATTTCCCCAAAATTTTTAATTTCTCTACATTCCCACCGCATTTGGTAAAAAGTCCCTTCTATTTCTTTACACTTCCAGCATACATTTGACCCGGTTTTATACATTCCTGCAATCTGTACTGGTGTTATATACCATCTATACATCACTTTCATATAATTTTCTTTCAAAAGAGAACAGTCTGTAAATTTTAAATCTATTCTCCACAATTTAACCCAATCTTCAAATTGTATATTATGTCCTATATCTTGTGCCCATTTGATCATGACCGATTTCACCTCATCTTTTGTTTCCCATTCTAGCAGAATACTATATGCGCCGTACAGCAACTTCACTTTTCCTTCTATCACTTCCTTTTGAAATCTAGAAGTAGTATAACTAAATCCTTTCTTGTTGTCTTCTTTGTATATCTTGTGTAATTGCTTGTAATGTAACCAACTCTGAAAATGATCTTTTATTTCCTCATACTCTTTTAGCTTCCATTTTCCTTCTCGGTCCTTTAGTAAATCACTGTATGTAAGCCATTTTCCTTTTTTACCAAGTGGCTTGAGCAGCAAAGCTTCAAGTGGTGAGAGCCACCAAGGTGTCTTTTGTTCTATTAAATCTTTATATCTCTCCCAAACCCTCATTAATGATTTCCTAATTATATGATTATAAAATCCTTTATGTACTTTTCCTTTCCCATACCATAGATATGCATGCCATCCAAATCTATTATCATGACCTTCCAAATCCAATGCTTCTTGCTTTTCCAGCTTTATCCAGTCCCTAATCCATACCAAACATGCAGCCTCATAATACAATTTAAGGTATGGGAGGGCAGGCCAAACCGCCTCTTTCTTTTGTATCTGTAAGTAACTTATACTTTATCCTTGGCCTTTTGCGCCCCCCCCCCCCCGATAAACTTTGAAATTTCCTTCTGCCATTTTTTAAGGCAATCATCTTTTACCATTACTGGGACTGACTGGAACAGAAATAGCATTTTTGGCAAAACATTCATTTTTACCGCTACTATTTTTCCTAGCAGGGAGAGGTTCATTCTGCTCCATAATTCTAAATTTCTTTTTATCTCGAGCCACACTTTTTCATAATTATCTTTGTAAATATTTATGTTTCTTGATGTTAACCATATCCCTAAATATTTGACCCTTTTATGGACTTCTATCTCGATATTTTGCTCCAACTCTTTTTTCTCTTCTTCCTCCAAACTTTTGACTAATAATTTAGTTTTATTCCTATCTACTTTAAATCCTGCCACTTCCCCAAATTTTGAATCTTTTCTATAACTCCAGGGAGAGATTTTTTTGGACATATAACACCAGTCTTGAAAGACCTACATTGGCTCCCAGTATGTTTCCAATCACAATTCAAAGTGTTGGTGTTGACCTTTAAAGCCCTAAACGGCCTCGGCCCAGTATACCTGAAGGAGCATCTCCACCCCCATCGTTCAGCCCAGACACTGAGGTCCAGCTGCGAGGGCCTTCTGCTGGTTCCCTCACTGCAAGATGTGAGGTTACAGGGAACCAGGCAGAGGGCCTTCTCAGTGGTGGCACCTGCCCTGTGGAATGCCCTCCCATCAGATGTCAAGGAAATAAACAACTATCTGACTTTTAGAAGACATTTGAAGGCAGCCCTGTTTAGGGAAGTTTTTAATGTTTGATGTTTTATTCTGTTTTTAATCTGTTGGGAGCTGCCCAGAGTGGTGCCCATAATAATCAAATGCGACCCCGCAGAAACCAGGCTCCCTGGTTTACTGAGGAGCTCCGGAAAATGAAGCGGGACCTCAGACGGCTAGAGCGAGTAATGGCAGGGTGCCCGCGACGGAGCCTCAAGAACATCTTATAGGGTTTTTATGAAAACCTACGAGATGGCAGTGAAGGCCGCTAAGAAGTCTTACTTCTCGGCCTCCGTTGCATCCGCTAGCTCTCGCCCGGCGCAATTATTTAGTATAATTAGGTCTTTAACGTCCCTCGAGGGACAGCCAAATTTAAATAACAATTTGACACACAGCTGTGAGGCATTTGCAAGCTTTTTTGCGGAGAAGGTCCTGTTGCTCCACTGTGACCTCCCTGCCAATTTGGATACAATAACGGAACTGGAGGCCCCTCGACTGTCCTCGGGTCCAGTATTGGACCACTTTGACCGGATATCCCCAGCCAATGTGGACAGACTCCTCCGAGCTGGAAAGCCCACCACCTGTCCTCTTGACCCGTGCCCGTCTTGGCTGATTAGAGCGTGTCCAGACGAGGTGCGGACCCCCCTGGGGGGTATCATCAATTTGTCCCTTGGCACCAGGACATTCCCAGAGGAACTGAAGGAGGCAGTGGTGCGTCCGCTCTTAAAGAAAACATCATTAGATCCCTTAGATCTATCCAATTACCGCCCGGTTTTGAATCTTCCATTCCTGGGTAAGGTGATTGAGAGAGCGGTTGCTGAACAGCTTGGTGGGTTTCTGGATGAAACATCGGCTTTGGATCCATTCCAGTCCGGCTTCCGCGCTGGTCATGGGACCGAGACGGCTCTGGTCGCCCTAACAGATGATCTCCGCAGGCAGCTGGATCGAGGTGGGTCGGGGCTGCTGATTCTTCTAGACCTGTCAGCAGCTTTCGACATGGTTGATCACGAACTTCTGGACCACCGCCTTGCCGACGTGGGGATCCAGGGCACAGTCCTTCAGTGGCTGCGCTCGTTTCTCTCTGGTCGGGGACAGAAGGTGGCGCTTGGGGGGAATTGTCATTGCGCCACTCCTTGCTTTGTGGAGTGCCTCAGGGTGCGATACTCTCCCCGATGCTTTTCAACATCTTTATGCGCCCCCTCGCCCAACTTGTCCGGAGTTTTGGGCTGGGCTGCCATCAGTATGCTGATGACACCCAACTCTATCTGTTGATGGATGGCCATCCTGACTCGGCCCCAGACACACTGATCAGATGTTTGGAAGCTGTGGCTGGATGGTTATGTGGGAGTCGGTTGAAGTTAAATCTTTCGAAGACAGAGGTCCTTTGGCTGGGTCGGGACGATATAGGATTGGGGGGGCAACTCCCATCTCTTACAGGGCCGCAATTAGTGCCAGCACTGTCCGTTAAGAGTTTGGGTGTAATCTTCGACACCTCCGTTTCCATGGAGGCGCAGATTACAGCTATAACAAAGATGGCATTTTTTCATCTCCACCAAGCTAAGCAGTTGGCTCCTTACCTCTCTCGCCCTGACCTAGCCACTGTGATCCACGCGACGGTCACCTCCAGACTGGATTATTGTAACTCGCTCTACGTGGGGCTGCCCTTGAAGACTGACCCAGAAACTCCAGCGGGTGCAGAATGCCGCGGCAAGACTCCTTACGGGGTCCTCGCTGCAAGATCACATTCACCCGGTGCTATACCAGCTGCACTGGCTCCCGGTGGAGTACAGGATCAGGTTTAAGGTGCTGGCTTTAACCTTTAAAGCCCTGTACGGCCTAGGACCCTCATACCTACGGGACCGCCTCTCCTGGTATGTCCCACAGAGGAACTTACGGTCTTCAGACAAAAACATCTTGGAGGTCCCGGGCCACAGAGAGGTTAGGCTGGCCTCAACTAGAGCCAGGGCTTTTTCGGCTGTGGCTCCGATCTGGTGGAACGCTCTGTCACAAGAGACTAGGGCCCTGCGGGACTTGACATCTTTCCGCAGGGCCTGCAAGACAGAGCTGTTCCACCAGGCCTTTGGCCAGGGCACAGCCTGACTCCCTCCTTTGGCAATCTTCACAGAACTCTAGCCCAATGGTTGCCATCAATTTGATTTGAATTAATTTTAGAATGAAATGGTTTCTAATGTTGCATTATTTTATTGTTGTTAGCCGCCCTGAGCCTGGCTTCAGCTGGGGAGGGCGGGATATAAATAAAATTTATATTTCAAACGAATCCGCAAGCTAGCTTCCAATGAGGGGAATCTGCTCTGCTACATCACTTACTAGCATGAGTGAAGGAAGGATAATACTTATTCAATATATCCTTTCCTACTATCCTTAACATTCCCACAACCACCCCCCCATCTCATTTGTTCTTGCAACAGCAGTGTGTAAAATACAGGTTATATTCCCATTTTACATTTGAGAAAAGTGAGGCGCAACAGCCCGCCTACTGTCTCAAGTAATCTCTCCAATCTACCATGTGCTCCCTCGCTTGCTCTCTCACTGTTTACATAGTTTTCTATTTCAGACAAGAAGTGTGGAGTTTTCTTTAACTTCATAAAAGTGTGGTTTGTTTCCTTTTCAATCAGTTTCACCTCTCTTTTGGGGATGAGTGGTGGTGGTAAAGAGAGAAGTGTATTTAGGATGGCACCATACGACATTCCTTTTCTCTACAGAGTTGGGGAAGTTGACCTCGTGGATGGGTTCCACGGCCGTGAGAAGGACTGTATCATTGTGTCCTGTGTTCGAGTGAACAGCATGCAAGGATCAGTTGGGTAAGACTTTGCTGTCATAGTGCGAGGTGACAACTGAGGTGCCTCAACTTGGCAATTCTGACACTTAAGATGTGATCCTTGGGGTGGTCAAGTATGTGGGCCACTGTCCACAATTCAAGGTTGGAACAAGGGGTGTTGGAGCCCCTATGGTGGTCTTGTACTCCACTCTTGACCACCTGTGATGCCCGCAAGGGATCTTATGAGAGGAGTTCCCAAAGTGTGGCACTCTGGCAGGGCCAAGGCTGTGTTAGCTTCCTCATTTCACCTCCCTTATCCCAATGAATTTACAATTCCTTATGTTGGCGAATCTGGGAGGGGGCTTCCACTGTATCTAGCTGGAGGGGGGGGGAGAAGAGGGGGCCTCTAACCAGTGGTAGCAACTCTTCTGGCTCTTCCAGAAAAAAATAGCAGGATGTGAAAGTGCCTGCCTGTCCCACAACCCAAAAACTGTGTGTATGTGCCCTTCTGTCAAACTGCCTGGAAGGAACCTAATGGCAGTCTAGGGTAGCACACAATAAAAGCCAGATCTTGAAGCCAGAAGTTCATATTGTAAGTGGAGGTGCAGTGTGTGTTGAAGGTGAGGGGCACTTTGTCAGCTTACAACTGAACTATATATCTGGGAGGTGGGCGAACAGGGAAGTTGAGGGGTTGGCAAGGCCAGAAGGAAGCATTGGGCTTTGGGGCAGAATGGAGGGCAGAGTGCAGACACCCTCTTGCCTCTCCTCTTCTGTAGCTTCAGATGGGTCACAAAATGGGGAGCCCCTATCAGAGGGCTCCTGGCTTCTATGGGTCCAGTGCTTTTAGATGCGCCCCAGAAGAACTGCTGTTCAAGTGTCAAGGTGGGAGTCGAGAGCAGGTCAGGAATAACTCACAAGGGGCTGAAATCAGGCAAGCAGGGTTGGACTTCTTTTTATTATTTTATTTAAAAGTTGGGGGGGGGGGTTAGAAGGAGAAAAAATTTCACTGTTGTGCTAATGATGCATTTCTGTTTTTCAAGTCACCTGAATCACAACAAATAGTATTACTCCACCAACAGGTTGTGCTGGATAGGCAGCTGAAGGTCCTGACGTGGAATGAAGCTGGTTTCCACCACCAGCCCACTTCCTTTCCACATGTGTTTTTTTTATGGTGGTGGGGGTGTCTGCGCTTGGAAGCCACATGGTGGCGGGTAGGGAGCAGCTGAAATTGCAAAAGCAGAGCATGGACAGATTTTAAGATTTATTCCTCCTTGGTGGGAATGCCTGAAACTTTTTTAAAGCCTTTGAAATTTAAACAGGGATTTAGTTGAACCCCACAGTGGTAGCTAGTAGGGCACTGTGGACATAGCTGCCCATCCTGAGCCAGCCTTACATACAGGGTTTTTTCCCATCCCTAGGTGTCAGAGGCTTTATGCTGTCAAGCCGGCATAGATAAAACTCCGGGCTCACGGCCAGTTCCAATCTATTTGATTCATTGACAAAGTTCAAAAGTACATCTCCAGTGTTTCAATTAACGTCCGACCCCTTTGGCACAGTTGCCGCGTCTGCTCCCCCCCCCCTTTTTTTTTTACCCAGCATGCAAGTCTGCGGAAACCCCGCCCCTGACTTCCTCTGTGTACAGAATGACTTGTTCCAGGCTCATCCTCCTCCCCCCCTGCCTCTGACTCGCTGTCAGATGACAGGCTGCTAATGATCTCTTTAGGCTCTCTATAAGTGCTGGTTTCTGTTCTTAAATCTTCTCCCGTCTTCCTCTCCCTGACACTAGGTTTCTGAAGAGTCTGCAGCAACTGAATATCACCATCACCCGAGCCAAGTACAGTCTCTTCATCCTTGGACACCTGCAAACGCTCATGGTACGTGGAAGAAGAAATAAACACCTTTGTGGAGGGTTAATGGTGGTGTCCTGGGCTTGGCCCAAAGACACCTGGATTTATACACACACACAAACTCCCCATATCACCTCCAAAAGCTATAAATCAAGCCTACTTCATAGGGTTGTTTGGAAGGAGAGCATAACAGGATTCAGGGGTGCCCACAGGATTTTCTGAGCACAGTACCCTGTATAGATTGGGCCCTCTGCCCACACTTGCAAAAGAGGGCACACGTTGGCTCTGCTGGCTGTGGCAAGTGGGAGTTGTAGTTCAAAACATCTGGAAAGCATCAGGCTGGCCAAAAGGTGTCGTAAGTAATTATGTATTTTGAATCAGCAGTGTTAGGGGAAATATTGGGCAGCATTTGCTTATTTATTGAATTTATGTTCTGCCCAAATGAGCCCAGTGTGGTAAACATGCCACACACAGAATAAATGTTAAAGCATTCTAAAAACAGCTACGATTAAAAATCTGGGGGGGGGGGGGGACCTTTCTCTCATCCAGTGATCTCAGCATTGCTATGAACAGTGTTCTTCAACCACCAAAAGTGCCTGGCTAAACAAACATGTTTTCAAATGCCTCCTGAAAGCCAATGATGAGGGAGAAAGGCATAGCTCCCCAGGGAGGGCATTCCACAAAGAGGGAGCCACCACTGAGAAGGCCCTGTCGCTTGTGGGTGCCCAGAGGAACCTGAAACTCAGGTTTCATAAATTATAAAACAATTAGGTTACTTTAGGTCTTTCCACAATTGAGCTTAAACTGGCAATACTATATTCCAGAGCTAAGGAAGCTCTGCTGCCTCCCAGTGTTGCTGGACTACAACTCCCGTCTTCTGACCTTTAGCTATGCTGGCTGGGGCTGGTGGGAATTGGAACCCAACAACACAGCTTCCCCACCACTGCTATTTTTCATGCAAGACCAAGCATGGCACTTCAGGGGGTGGACCATTTGATCTGATCCACCAAGGTTGTTCGTGAGAGGCTGTAAGGGCAGGGACTGGGAATCCTACAGCCCTACAGATGTTGTACAACTCCCATCAGCCACAGCCAGCATAGCCAATGGTCAAGGGATGGTGGGAGATGTAGTTAAGCAGCATATAGAGGGCCACAGAAGTTCTCCACTCGTCTCAGTGTTTTAACATGCCAAACTGTGTGGTGGGGAGGGTTTATTTCAAGCAGAGAAAGGGATCGGGTTCTCTACCATGCCAGTTGCTTCTGCGCCATCAGACTCTTCTCTATCCTGACACTTTTCTCCCAGCCAGGCTCTTGGACTGGGAGTGAGCCCTGTCGGGAGAAAAGTAGGTGGAGTGGGGGAGACTTCAGCACCCTCTTTCCCATCCTGCCACTTTTCTGTGTGAAATCACAATCACTCACATACGTATGCACTCAGTCTTATTATGGTCACTTTTGTCAGTCTTGTACTGCAATGACTTTGCCACTAGAGGGCCTCCAATCCAGATTTCTCCATTTGGAAGTCCTGGTGATGATGGTTTGCTGTTGCTCCTGTAAAGTGGCAGAGTTGTTAGTGGACTTGCATTAAACAATACTTGTTTCTCTGTCACTGGTGGTTCTATAGCTGCAGTGAGGAGGGAAGAATAATTGTAGCCTATGTACAAATATATCAAAAATCGAAAGGAAGTTCTGTGTCCTAATTTCTACTGACACCCATTATTAGTGGTCTTTAGTATTTCAGATTAATTTAGCCAGTCTTTTTCAAGCTAAGGTCTCCTCCATTTTTCCTTGTGGAATGCTGTTGAGAGGCATACTCCAAAAGCAGATGGAGCCAGAGACCCACACAATCACACTCGCCCTTTCCTGCAGTGCAACAGAAGTTAGAAGAATCTCCTCAGAGGGAGCAGGTGGGATTGACAAGTTGAAGGGTGGTGGGCTGACTGGGAATGCTGGGGGGGACTGATTTGGTCACCAGGTTCCTGTCCCTGCCTTTGAAGAAAAGAGAACTGGGAGCAAGCTACAACAGCCTCTACTTTGAGGCAGCAGGATTAACTTCGAATCCATGAATTTTCCCAACTCTTGTTTATAAACCGTCACTACCGCACCTGCCCAGTCTCCTGTCCTAATAATTTATTGTTTCTTAAAATAAAATAAAAACCATTGTAGGAAAATGAAGATTGGAGTGCTTTGATTCAAGATGCTCAGAAAAGAGGTGCCATCATCAAGACCTCCAGTGCCAAATACAATGTTCCTTGCTATGCAAGTGATGCTAAGAAGATCATGAAGCCCATGGCAGTCCAGCAGAGCCAAACAAGGACAGGTGAGTGCAGCATCTGAGTTGCATGGAGCTCCTGGACGACATACCTGGCAATACTCAGCTGGTGCTCCTGCTCCAGGAAACAGTGAGGCATGGCCCTTGCCAGTATCTCAGGATTCCTCTTCCCTAAAGCCATTCTTTCCTACACAGGCTAAACCTGTCCAAGAGCTGGCCAAAAGATCCAGCAATGAAAGTGAAGGCCTCAGATGAATTGCTGGAAATCTAGGCCCCCCTTGATGCCAAGCGACAGAGGACAATGCAGTAGCCCCACAGTCCCTCCCGTATACTCAGAACCTTTTATTGTGGCTGCTGGTGTACTTTGCTCCACAGCCTTTTCCTGGATTGCAAGGTCATCTGCCTGAAAGATAATGCATTTTGAGTGATTGTTTTCTATATCATGGAGAGTTAGGCAGCCTGCTTCCTGTGCTGTAAACTTCAAGAAATCACACACTGTAAATGTTGGGTGTAGTGTATATCTGTACGGCATGTAGAGAAACTTATCTTTTAGAGGTGAAACAGGCCTGGCTGTGGCCACAGTTAAATCACATGCCCCTGGGGTGAGTGTCCTGACATGTGCCTCGTCACATGCAAACAGCTCACCATGAGAGTTTGGCTTGCTGGTGTCTCAGGTTAGCATGTCCAGCCCTCATTGGGCCAGCACGCCTGGGTGAGTGCTGAAGTTGTTCCTGCTGCCATATTTCTTTCTGGCCCTAAAATTTAATTTGGCAAGAGCGACACCACTTATTTCTTAGTTCACATTTTTATTCTTTTGTATACATGATAAAAATATTTATAGATAATAATTTAAAAAGAAGGCACTGTGTACATAATGTTGCAACAGGGAACATAGCAGGCATTTCATAGAAGTGATTTGTGCAGATTTCTGCAAGTGTAAAAGATGAAGATTTCCTTTTGCATTGGATCTGCTGCCACTTAGGAGCCAAGGAGCCATGGGCCAAGTGCATCCTCACATTGCAGCCTCCCCGACAAATTGACATCCAGCAGTCTGGCAAGATGAGCTTTGGCAGGAGAGACTGTAATCTAACCTGGTGCCTTCCAGATGTTTTGGACTACAATTCCCATCAGCCCTGGCCAGCTGTATGACGCTGAAACTGATGTGAGAGCGCAAAACCTTCACTGACTGGGGCTGATGGGAGTTGTAGTCCAAAACATCTGGACAGCATCTGGTTGGAGAAGTTTGCAGGCTGGAGAGGACTGTTGTTATGATTATCACTGATGTTTTGGAATGTGTTTCTAATGTACATCGCCCTGAGATCTTTTGATAAAGAGCAGTATATAGATCAAATCATTATTATTACTACTACTCTGACAGTTAATTCTTGGTTTCCTTCACATAGAACAGGAGATCAAAAAATGCTATTCAGCAAAGTGTTCGAGCAGCATTAACATTTTGGTACAACTGTCTGCTTCTTCAGTGTAATAGCTGAAATGTAAATTTAAAAGTACATTTACATTTTTTGAGAAAAATAAAACCAAAAGTAATGAAATACAAATTGTTTTCACAATATGTTCTGCTTTTTCTGAATTGTATGTGTGTTGGCCTCAGAGATGATTTTTAATAGAGAGGAGTTCCCTTCAGCTATTTCCCTCATGCTCTCTCTTGTGTCCAACTTGTGAAGTAACCTCAGTGGCCTTACAGCTGTTTAGTGTGCTGTACCCAAGGCGGTAAGGTCAAAGGAAAGGAGCTAGACAAAGAATGATCCAATAAGTCCTCAACGGCAGAACAGGCGGATGATAATGGTATGCTACAATGGCTGTGAGGGCGGATGAAGGCTGCAGCAGATAAGAATCTACTGGTTGTCGTGATTACTCAGGCCATCAGAATAGAGGCTTACTGCGAAGACAGCACGTTGGTCAGCGTGCACTGATCTACACACACAAAACAAATTCACAAACGGGCATCTTCCAAAAGCCAGTCCCAAACCTGTTATGACCACTTAGGTCCTTTTAATCTGTTTACATGTTTAGCATAGATGAGACCCAGTACACTCTAGGAAGGCACAAGTAAACCCCAGACAACCAATACTGGATTTTCTCTATAACATTGCTTTATTGATCAACAAACATGACAAGACAGGGAACATGCACTCAGTCATATACGCATCCATACATACTCACCCATACTCACCACTCTTCACTGAATGGGCCAGATTCAGTAAGAGTCACGGGTGACCAGACGACAGCGCTGTCAAATGTCTGGCACGCAACTGAGGCTGGAGAGCTTTGTCATTTATACACCTTATTCATTTGATGTGTGGCATTACACAACTCCTTGCTCCTTGTTTTTAGCGTGTTTTTGGCATCTCATATCCTTGTCCTTGGCATCATCTCACAACTCTTATCTGAATGTTGTGCAAAGTTTTGCAGCCCACCTCCAAGCCTCCTTGCTGTACTGTTCCCGGCACACACTGTTTTTGCCAAAACAATGTGATGTTTTCCACAGTCCATTAGCGCTTATACATTTTTGTCTACTTGAAGAAGCCATGGTCCGATCTGAAAAATACAAATATTTAGGTTACAAAACTATAAAAAATAAAGAAAAATTAAGTTTGCAAATCAATAATTACCATGTGCTTAGGGTAGATCAACGTGTCAGTGTCCACTTATCCCCAGTGTAAATATGACATATTGGCAAAAGTTGGAAATTGAAAGATAACTATAGCACGTGCACAAAAATCGATTTCAAATTTGAAATCAGCATTGAAAGAACATAAAAGAACAGTTGAAAAATCTCATGCAACAGAAAATGAAAAAAAAATTGTTCCCCAGTATACTGTGTATCCCAAGGGAATACATTTTTTTGCATACCTCCAACTGTACATAGATATACATATTCAATGCTATATAAGTCACTTACATTTATACTCATATTGTACTACTTTGGCTATGTGTTTAATAAAATATTGAATTCTTGCATTGTGAAAAACAAAGCTTATGGTGAAAAGTGAAAAACATGAATTAAACTAGAGCTTACAGAACAAAACCAACTTCAGATATGAAAACAGCACGTCAAAATTAGGTTAGAACAACTGCAGTTGTCAATGCAAAAAAAATAAAATGTTTCCCAGTGTTAATAAACTGTGTTAATAAACTGGGAGGGGTGGCTAACACCCCAGAGGACAGGATCACACTTCAGAACGACCTTGACAGATTAGAGAACTGGGCCAAAACAAACAAGATGAATTTTAACAGGGAGAAATGTAAAGTATTGCACTTGGGCAAAAAAAATGAGAGGCACAAATACAAGATGGGGGACACCTGGCTTGAGAGCAGTACATGTGAAAAGGATCTAGGAGTCTTGGTTGACCACAAACTTGACATGAGCCAACAGTGTGACGCGGCAGCTAAAAAAGCCAATGCAATTCTGGGCTGCATCAATAGGAGTATAGCATCTAGATCAAGGGAAGTAATAGTGCCACTGTATTCTGCTCTGGTCAGACCTCACCTGGAGTACTGTGTCCAGTTCTGGGCACCACAGTTCAAGAAGGACACTGACAAACTGGAACGTGTCCAGAGGAGGGCAACCAAAATGGTCAAAGGCCTGGAAACGATGCCTTACGAGGAACGGCTAAGGGAGCTGGGCATGTTTAGCCTGGAGAAGAGGAGGTTAAGGGGTGATATGATAGCCATGTTCAACTATATAAAAGGATGTCACATAGAGGAGGGAGAAAGGTTGTTTTCTGCTGCTCCAGAGAAGCGGACACGGAGCAATGGATCCAAACTACAAAAAAGAAGATTCCACCTAAACATTAAGAAGAACTTCCTGACAGTAAGAGCTGTTCGACAGTGGAATTTGCTGCCAAGGAGTGTGGTGGAGTCTCCTTCTTTGGAGGTCTTTAAGCAGAGGCTTGACAACCATATGTCAGGAGTGCTCTGATGGTGTTTCCTGCTTGGCAGGGGGTTGGACTCGATGGCCCTTGTGGTCTCTTCCAACTCTATGATTCTATGATTCTATGATAATACACTCCATGATGGCTATCAAGATTATACCTCAATGCAGGCTTCAAGCAAGGAAACCAAGGCGTAAAATGAACACTCAAGCCCTTCAAGATCCTATTAAGCAGGATTGCTTCCAAACAACTCTTAAGGACCATCTGTTTTCAGAATTCCCTGATAACATCAAGGAACACTGGGCCAAGCTAAAAACATCCATTAGTGCAGCCTGTGAACAAATTATCGGATGCTGTAATGGTTCTAAGGGGTTGCTCGTGCGTAAGCACGTGCCTATCTCCCTGGCTGGGTGCAAACACCTGGCTGGGCTGCCAAAGTGAACCTCTTCTGTCCGGACAGCCACTCACCTGTGGCTGACTCAATCGCTGGCAGAATCCGTGAGTGGGCGTTTCTTAAACTTCTTCCAGCAAAGAAGTTCTTTGACGCCTAGTCTCCGCCTACCCTCTCTGCGCGAAAGCCTTCTGCGCAGGGAGGGTGTGGGCAACGGAGGACCCCTACTCTCCCCACTGGTCCCAGGCAAGGAGTCATGGGGCCGCCTCGCCACTTCCCCCACCTGCCCCCCTTCTCCACTGGTGCTACGCTGATTCTCTTCCCCAGAAGATGGGCTGCTCCTCCCGATCCCTGGACGCTCTCTGGAATCCCTCTGGCTTTTGCGCTCCCCCTCCAGTACTGATGGCAGTTCCCTGACAGATACCAAACCAAGAAACACCAGGACTGGTTTGATGAGAATAACAGTGAGATTGAACGCCTTATGAACAAGAAAAGGAAGGCCTTTCAGATCTGGCAAAGAGATAGAAACTATGCCACTAAGTAAAAACATGCCAACACTAAGGCCGAGGTTCAAAGAAGAACCAGAGAACTAAAGAACACCTGTTGGATAAAAAAAAGCTCAAGAGATCCAACACTTAGCCGACACTCATGATACACAGAGTTTCTTTAAGCCACAAAGACCATCTATGAACCAATAAATCATGGCATATGCCCCCTATGCTCAACAGACGGTACCACACTTCTAAAAGATAAAAGAAGCTGTTGCACTGCGCTGGAAAGAACATTACCAACATCTCCTTAACCACAACTCCCCCGTAGCTGCTGAGCTCCTCTAGCAAATTCCGCAAAACCAAGTTAGAGATGAGCTTGTACACACATCAACACTACCAGCTTTCTCTAACCAACCCACAACACAACACTAACATTGACCACTCTATATATACAGGTAGAATTAGGTGAAAGGTTGCATGAGTCATTGTAGGCCGTTGACTCATGCTGACTTAGTTCTTTTAGCATTAAAGAAACAGCGGCCAATTTTTAGCCGTGACACCCCTTCTGTTTCTTAAATGCAAAAAACCCCAACAGAAAACAAAACATACATACACTATATACATAAACCCAGTTTTGTCATCAATTCATTACGACATGTTGCTGGCAAAGGCTTGGTAAACAAATCAGCAATATTATCTTGTGATTGACAATACTCCAGTTTGATTACCCCATTCTGTACGCAATCTCTAACATTTGCATGACGGATAGCAATATGCTTTGATGCAGACTTCGTTATTTCTGAGCCCACTAATTCAATGCACAATTGACTATCTTCATATGCTTGGATAGGCAAATCTATTTTACAATCTAGCTCTTTTAGTATCTGTATAAACCACATGATTTCATTGCATGCTAGTGACAGGCTCCCATATTCTGCCTCACAGGATGAGGTTGCAACAAATCCTTGTTTCTTTGACCTCCATCCAATTATGGAATTGGCAAACATCATAACCATTCCACTTGTAGGTTTTCTGGTAGCTACACAGCTTTCCCAGTTCGCATCAACAAATACTTCTAGTTTTTCATCTTGTGTACTAGATATCTTCAAACATACATTTAATGTCCCCTTTAGATATCTGATAAGCCTTTTCAAAGCACACCAATCGGCAGTACTGGGTTTAGATACACGTTGGCTCAGAACATTTGCAGCACACGCAATGTCTGGCCTTGACCACTGGCTCAAATATAACAGTGATCCTATTTTTGAGTGATACAACTCAGGCTGATCAAATTCACCATCACACACTGTCTTTGGGAAATCTGGTGTCATGGGAGTCTGAACTGGCTTGCAGTTTTCCATGCCAAACTGCTCTATCAAATGAAGAATTTTCTCCTTCTGGCTCAATAGGAAGCTTCCTTCGGCTTCCCACCTTACTTCTACTCCCAAGTAATTGCTTACAGGCCCTAAGGCTTTAAGCTTAAACCTCTTTTCCAGCTGACTTGTTAGCTTCTGGATCTCATCTGTGGAACTCCCTGCTACAAGCAAATAATCAACGAAGACTAAGAGCATTAGATATTTGTTGCCTGTCCCCTTTGTGTAGAGGCATGGATCAGCCACACTCCTTTTAAAACCAAGTTTTACAAGGGCTTCATTTAAACGCTGGTTCCAACACCTTCCACTTTGTTTGAGACCATAGACAGCCTTTTTCAAATGCCAAACTGCACCATTCCCCTCTTCAAACCCAGGGGGTTGTCTCATTAACACTTCATGGTCTAAATCTGCATGCAGATATGCAGCATCAACATCAAAATGGTGCACTGCTAATTGTCTTACAGCAGCAATGGAAAGCATTAAATGAAAGGTTTCACTCTTTACAGTGGGATAAAACACTTCATCATAACTCTCCCCTTTAATCTGAGTGAACCCTTTGGCTACTAATCTGGCTTGAAAACATGGTTTCCCAGATGCAAGGGTTTTCCTTTTATAAACCCACTTGCATGACACCACTCTGCCATCAGGTGGCGGCATTATGACCTCAAACACGTACATTTAAAAGAGTCCATTTCTTCTTTCATAGCTTGTTCCCACAAAGCACGTTCCCCAGGGGGTAAGTCTAAGACTTCATTATAACTTTGTTGTTCCACACAACTCACATTGTTTTCTGCTGCTCCAGAGAAGCGGACACAGAGCAATGGATCCAAACTACAAGAAAGAAGATTCCACCTAAACATTAGGAAGAACTTCCTGACAGTAAGAGCTGTTCGACAGTGGAATTTGCTGCCAAGGAGTGTGGTGGAGTCTCCTTCTTTGGAGGTCTTTAAGCAGAGGCTTGACAACCATATGTCAGGAGTGCTCTGATGGTGTTTCCTGCTTGGCAGGGGGTTGGACTCAATGGCCCTTGTGGTCTCTTCCAACTCTATGATTCTAGGCATATTTTCACTCCTCCTAGGGTCAAACGTTGAGGAGGTACACCCTTGTTTGAACACTGAGAGCGTCTAGCCACAACTACTTCCTGCTCCCTTATCTCTGGCTCTTCTTCCTCTACCTCTAGAGAAATATTATCTATTGCCAAATCTTTTGGGAAAATCTGCCTTCTCCTGCTCCTGTGTTGCCAATGGCTGAGAAGAAACCTCTTCTCTTACTTGCAGGAGCAGTAGGTAATCTGGGTTGGCATGGATCGTAGTCCATCTGTCCTGGTCAGCAAAGTCTGCACTTTGTGACAAAACCAAGCATCCTGGGAGTAAATTGAAACACCACCCTTTGCCATAGGACTGATACCCCACAAACTGCAGTCTCTGCAATCTAGCACCCCCTTTTTGGTGTTGAGCTTTGGGGATATTTACATGTGCCCAAGAACCCCAGTTATGATCATCAACCACTCTGGTTCTTTCCCAAACAACACACGATAAGGAAAATCCTTTATAGAGCTTGACCAGGTTCTATTAATCAGAAAGTTACTCAAGGGCATCCTGATCAAATTTGCAGATGACACCAAACTGGGAGGGGTGGCTAACACCCCAGGGGACAGGATCACGCTTCAAAACGACCTTGACAGATTAGAGAACTGGGCCAATACAAACATGATGAATTTTAACAGGGAGAAATGTAAAGTATTGCACTTGGGCAAAAAAAATGAGAGGCACAAATACAAGATGGGGGACACCTGGCTTGAGAGCAGTACATGTGAAAAGGATCTAGGAGTCTTGGTTGACCACAAACTTGACATGAGCCAACAGTGTGACGCGGCAGCTAAAAAAGCCAATGCAATTCTGGGCTGCATCAATAGGAGTCTAGATCAAGGGAAGTACCGTAATAGTGCCACTGTATTCTGCTCTGGTCAGACCTCACCTGGAGTACTGTGTCCAGTTCTGGGCACCACAGTTCAAGAAGGACACTGACAAACTGGAACGTGTCCAGAGGAGGGCAACCAAAATGGTCAAAGGCCTGGAAACGATGCCTTATGAGGAACGGCTAAGGGAGCTGGGCATGTTTAGCCTGGAGAAGAGGAGGTTAAGGGGTGATATGATAGGCATGTTCAACTATATAAAAGGATGTCACATAGAGGAGAGAGAAAGGTTGTTTTCTGCTGCTCCAGAGAAGCGGACACGGAGCAATGGATCCAAACTACAAGAAAGAAGATTCCACCTAAACATTAGGAAGAACTTCCTGACAGTAAGAGCTGTTCGACAGTGGAATTTGCTGCCAAGGAGTGTGGTGGAGTCTCCTTCTTTGGAGGTCTTTAAGCAGAGGCTTGACAACCATATGTCAGGAGTGCTCTGATGGTGTTTCCTGCTTGGCAGGGGGTTGGACTCAATGGCCCTTGTGGTCTCTTCCAACTCTATGATTCTATGATTCTAAGTTTGCTGTGAGGAAAGCCTCACCCCACAGCCTATGGTTGTGACCTGATCCTGCATCCACTAGCAGGTAATCCTTTACTGACTTTATTACAGCCCCACGTCTTTCACACAGACCATTTTCAGCAGGGTTATAAGGGTTAGTCAAATGATGAGTGATACCCTTACGTCGCAACCATGCCCAAAATTGTTTGTTCAGAAATTCTCCGCCCCTATCTGTTTGCAACTGCACAACAGGGTGAGCGAAGAGCTTTTCAGCTTGGGCAACCCATTCTCTGAATGTGGGGAAACACTCCGATTTCTGCTTTAACAACAACAACCAACTAAAACGTGATTTATCATCTATTACCAGAAAAGCATATCTGGTGCCCCCTTCAGTCTTCTGTGGGAAAGGACCTATCATGTCACAATGGACAAGTTCTAAAACTTCTTTAGATACTCTGTCACTTTTAGAAGCCACAGGCTTCCTCTTAGATTTGGCCATTTTACGTACATTGCAATCTAGGAAACAGTTACAGCTATTTACTTTTAGGTTCTTGCACACCTTTTGCATCTTTGAAAGCACACGAAAATTTGCATGACCCACTTTCCTATGTAATTCAGGTACACACCCCTTATGAACTGGCAAATTATCCTGAACCACCTAGGCTGCTTTAACAGGCTTGTCCTGCATTACATATAACCCATTTTCCATCTTTGCATGGCCACATACCTGTGTTCCATTCTTTATCAAACAACCATCCTGCATGAACTTAACACTATTTATTGTTGTTGTTGTTTAGTCATTTAGTCGTGTCCGACTCTTCGTGACCCCATGGACAAGAGCACGCCAGGCACGCCTGTCTTCCACTGCCTCCCGCAGTTTGGTCAAATGCATGCTGGTAGCTTCGAGAACACTGTCCATGTTAGATAATTGATTTATTGCTCAGATAAGCCTGAGGTCCGGCACACTTCCCATCGCAGCTCTGCATTCCAATGTCCACATCTGAGCATAGCAGAGTTCGTCAGCGGCAAGAGGAAACTGCAAAAAAAACTCCAGTGCATTCTTCAGTGTGCTTAAATAAAGTCCACACAGGATCTTAGCAGCTAAAAGCAGTTTTATTTACAGCAGACTATCCATTATCTATCACAGCTGTCAGGGGTTCAGGAGCAGAGGCAAGGGCAAGGGAGGAAACAGAGAGCGAGGGGGAGGAGGCAGAAGAAAAGATGAGTGATGACGACGACCCGAGATCTCCGAGTCTTTCCAGTGAATCAGAAGATTCACAGAAAGGAGCACCAGTGGCCAGGGCAAGGGGGGAGCCTAGGGGGACACCCCAGGAAGATAGAGCCAGAGGGGACTCAGAGGGGAGCAGTTGGAAATCGGGACCAGCGTCACCGCCAGAGAGCAGGGAAGAGGAAGGGCGCCAGGGATCAAGCGCTGGCAGCTCACAACAGGGGGGAGGGCACGAGTCAGGAGTGGCCACACCTCCATCGGGGAGCGAAGAAACGGTCAGACGGAAGGTGGAAGGTTGGGCGCGCGCGCCAAGTTCAAATGCACAGGAAGGTGGCGCAGTAGGCAGCCCGGAAAGGGAGCCAGGTCCTAAAGCCCGCCGAAAGGAGGGAGAAGAGTCAGGGGGGTCAGCGTCAGCGTCAGAGGAATCCCGGAAGGAAGAGACCCCGGGGGGCAGAGGGACCCAGAGAAGAACAGTCAGGCGGAAAAGGTGGAGCAAGGCTAGGATATTAAGTTGGTGTACAAGGGGCGGAGACTCAGATGGAGCTTCGCCGATCTAACCATTAGACGTAGGGTTGCACGCAGCAGCTTGAGAATGGAAACTGTAACTCAATAAAGACTTTTATTTAATGATCGCTGGCTAGCGTGATCCTCTGTGAGCTAGGATCTGGAAGCAACTCTGACAGTAAGCTCCATCCCTTAAATTGTGGGCATCTACAGCCTCGCGGAGAGGAGAGAAAGCGGGTGCCTACTAGCGAGCTCACGAACGGCAGACAACATGACGGCCGAACAGCAGATAGTGGAACTCAGAGAAGCAGTGTCGCGCCTGAATGCCGAGGCTCTTGCATCCAGGAAGAGAGAGGAGGACGCAGCTGCCGCCTACAGGGATCTCCAGGTCAGGTTGGAAGTGCTTACGAAGCAAGGGCAACTGACACCCAAACCGGAGGGGATTGGGTTGGGGAGACGAACAGGCGGTTTGGTCTCTCACTTCGATGGGAATTTGCAACAGTACCCCAACTTTAGAGCAGATGTAATGTGTGCACTGCAACTGCTGAACAAAGACTTTAGAGATGAGCAAGAGAAGGTGGGATTCATCATGTCCCATTTGCATGGAGATGCTAAAGCATGGCTGCGCAATTTGTGGAGAGATAAGGATCCGGCGCTCCAAAATGCGGATGCCTTTATTAAAGCGATGGATGGGTGCTTTTTATCAAGCATTGACGTGGATCTTGCTCGGCAGCAGATACATGGACTGAAGCAAGGGAGGGCCAGCGTAAGGCAGTACCATGCCCGCTTTTTCGCTTTGGTCAGTGCTCTGGAATGGGACAGAGATTCGGCTCCTGTAAGAGACCTGTTTTGGGAGGGATTGCACGGCTCGGTTAAAGATGAAATTGCGAGGGGGGAGAGACCCCGGACCACGCAGGAGATCGTTCAGAGGGTGCTGGCGGTGGGGGTGCGGCTGGAAGGACGTCCGTGGAGCAGGGACGAAGGGCGTGGAGGGCGCGAACCAGCCAGGGGCTCCTCCTTCCTTCCCAGAGAAGCAGCGCGTGCGCAATCCACGCCTCTGCCAGGAGGAGGAGCGGAACCTATGGAGGTTGGAGGTGCAAGGGCTCAGTCAGCAGCCAGAGCCCTAGCACCGGCAGCAGTGAAAGCGAAGCCTCCTAGAGGGAACAGGAAGTGTTACATCTGCGATGATCCACAGCATATGGCGAAAGAGTGTCCCCAGAGGCTCCACAAGCACACTGCAGCCTCAGCAATGGTAACTGCAGCAACGCAGCAAGGACAACCACAGCAGGGAAACGAAGGAGTCTGGTTGGAAGAAGAGGCACTGGGGCCCAGCCAGACGTGTCAGTGAAGCAGTCCCCAGAGATTTTACAGCCCATGGACCCCCTCCCGCCCAAACCGGTAGTGAAGCTCACCGCGTCGCTCCAGCTGCCCAATGGAATCACCATGGACGTGCCAATCACCATTGACTCCGGAAGCAATGCGGACTTTATAGGGCAGGACTTTGTCGACCGGCACGCTATACAGTTGCTGCCTGCCACGCTGCCCCTGCAGGTTGTCACGGTGGATGGCAGGGAGCTGCTAGGGGGGCAAGTGGTGAAGCAGACGCCACCAATGGTGATGCGACTTGGGAATCACAGGGAAATCATCAGCTTCAATGTCACTCAACTATCGGACACGCCCATTGTATTGGGCATGAGTTGGCTGGACAAGCACAGCCCGACGCTGGCTTGGTACCAGAGGCAGCTGACCTTCGGCTCTTCCTTTTGCGCTGAACACTGCATCGTGCCCAGGCAGGAAGGAGGGGAAGAGGAGTCACAGCTGCAGCTAGGCACGCTGCAAGCGGTTCCCCACAAGTACGCGGAATTTTTGGAGGTTTTCTGCGAGAAGGAGGCAGACAGGCTACCCCCCCACAGACCATATGACTGCAAAATTGACCTGCTGCCGGGGGCGGCGCTGCCCAAAGGGAAGCTGTATTCCATGTCTGAGGACGAACTGCAGGAACTCAAAGAGTTCATAGATCATAATTTGGAGCGCGGTTTCATCCGAGAGTCCAAGGCAGCGGGGGGCAGTCCGGTATTCTTTGTTAAGAAGCGGGACACGCCCCAAAAAAGACTTGTAGTGGACTTTCGCATCTTGAACAGTGTGACCAAGCCATCGGACTTCCCCATGCCCCGAATCGACGACCTCCTCGCAAAGGTACGGAAGGGCAGAGTGTTCACCAAGTTGGACCTGCGAGGGGCATACAACCTCATTCGCATGCGGGAAGGAGATGAGTGGAAGACAGCCATGTTCACGCCCCTGGGCACCTACGAATATAGAGTTATGCCTTTTGGATTGCAAAATGGCTCCCACGTTTTTCAAGCTTTCATGCATCACGTGTTGGCGGGGCTCCTCTACAAGACGTGCGTCTGTTTCTTGGATGACATCCTGATCTTTTCAGAATCGCAGCAGGAGCATGACAGACACGTCAAGGAAGTGCTGAGCAGGCTACAGCAACATAGGCTTTACGCCAAGCTGGAGAAGTGCCAATTCGACGTGACAGAGGT
This sequence comes from Podarcis pityusensis, assembly GCF_964106645.2. Classification (NCBI taxonomy): domain Eukaryota; kingdom Metazoa; phylum Chordata; class Lepidosauria; order Squamata; family Lacertidae; genus Podarcis; species Podarcis pityusensis. The sequence continues at coordinate 3,985,334 of NC_138045.1, forward strand.
GGATTTCCTGGGCTACAAGTTGTCTGATAAAGGGCTCGCCATGGACAGCGCCAAGGTCCGAGCAGTGTTGGATTGGAAAAGCCCACGCAACCGGAAGGAGGTCCAACGGTTTGTCGGCTTCGCGAACTTCTATCGCAAGTTTATCAAAGGCTTTGCGATGCAGACAGCGGCCATCACAGACACGCTCAGCTCCAAGAAAAAGAAGTTCATCTGGACAGAGCAGGCGGAGCAGTCCTTTCAGGCACTCAAGCGTCTCTTCGCGTCGGAAGAGCAGCTGCTTCATGTCAACCCCAGCAGGCCGATGAGGGTGGAGACAGACGCTTCGGACAGAGCCGTGGGAGCAGTCCTGCTGCAGAAAGACCCGCAGGGGGTTTGGAGGCCGGGAGCGTTTTTTTCAAGGAAGCTCAGCAAGTCCGAACAGAACTACACCATCTGGGACAGGGAGTTGCTGGCCATTCATGCAGCGTTCAAAGCGTGGAGGCACTTCCTGATCGGCGCCAAGCACACGGTGCAGGTCTGCACGGACCACAAGAATCTAGAGCACTGGCGCACGGCACAGTTCCTGAACCAGAGGCAGATACGTTGGGCTGAGTTCTTTGCGAATTTCGACTTCCGAATAGAATATGTCCCGGGGGACACCAACATCATGGCGGATGCTCTCTCCCGTAAGCCACAGTATCTGGAGGAGGCAACGCCAGCGGCCGCCATGCACATCTTCGCACCGACAGTGTGGGCGTGCGCGGCGGCAACAGTTGACCTGGATGCGGTGCGACGAGCGTTGCAGGATGACTCCTTCGCGCAAGCAAAGATGGCAGAGGTGCACAGGGGCACGGCAGCGACCGACGAGTTCCAGCTGCGAGATGGTTTGCTCATCCGTAAAGGGGCCATCTACGTGCCGGGAGACGAACTTCGCGCCAAGGTACTGCAGCAGCTGCACGACGCGCCCACTGCCGGGCACTTTGGCAAGGAGAAGACGGTGGAATTAGTAGCCAGAGACTTCTGGTGGCCCGGAATGAGAGGGGAAGTCGCGGACTACGTGGCGAGGTGTGACACCTGCCAGAGGGCCAAACCAGTGCACAGACCGCCGGCCGGACTGCTGGAACCGCTGCAAACTCCGTTCGAACCATGGGAGAGAGTGGCCCTGGACTTTGTCACGGATCTGCCCAGCTCGAGGGGCAGGACGGCTGTGCTGGTGGTGGTGGACTTGTTCTCCAAGATGGCACATTTCATTCCGTGTGCGAAGGTGGCCACGGCGGAACAAACCGCCAAACTGTTCATAGACCACGTGTTCAAGGTTCACGGTCTGCCGCGGTCTATTCTGTCCGACCGAGGGCGACAGTTCATCTCGAACTTCTGGCAGAGGCTGATGGGCTTCCTGAACGTCAAGATCAACCTGGCGTCGGCTAGACACCCGCAGACCAACGGGCAAGCGGAGCGGGTCAATGCCATCATGCAGCAGTACCTGAGATGTTATGCGAATCAACAGCCTGCGACGTGGGTGGATTACCTGCCTCTCGCCGAGTTCGCCTACAACAACACGAAGCACGTGTCCACGGGGGTCACGCCGTTCTTCGCCAACAACGGGAGGCACCCCAGAACCTTCCCGGGACTGGAAAGAATGGGGGAGGGGGAGCCGCAGACAGCAGATGCGTTCGCGTCGGAGTTGCAGGAGGTCCACGATCAGCTGCGGCGGCACCTGGAGCTGGCTAAACACGCATACAAGGTACAAGCGGACAAACACAGAAGGGTTGGCGAAGAGATCCATGTGGGAGACTGGGTCTGGTTAGCAGCCCACGCAGTGCCGGCCAGGTCGTTGGCGAAGAAGAAACTAGGGCATAAACAACTGGGGCCCTACCAAGTCGAAGAACAGGTCAACCCGGTGGCTTTCAGGCTGGCTCTTCCGGAGGGTTCCAGAATGCATCCGGTGTTCCACAGATCGGTGCTCACTCCCTACAAGGCACCTCACAGGTTTCAGGAACCAGGAACGGCACCGGGTCCGCTCCGAGAGAGAACCGGGCAAGGGGGAGTGGCACAGGAGGAGTGCATCAACGAAGTCACGGAGATTTTGGACTCCAGATGGGGGGAAGAGGGGGTAGAATACCTTCTCGCCAAGGAGGGCACCCCGGCCAGTGCCAACAGCTGGGTGCCGGGCTACGCTTTAGACGAACCTCTGCTCAAAGAAGAGTTTCATGCCCTCTTCCCACATAGGCCAATGCCAGCAGACCTTTTCGACGACTGGCTTTTCACGCCCACGCTTTCAGCCAGCACGTTCCGGGGGTTCGACTCGGACGAGGAACCGACACGAGACGCCCGTTCCCCGGAGGGGTCACCCTCGGGATCTGCTTCAGAACCCTCGTATTGGTGGGATGATCGACCAGAGGAGCAGTTCCGCAGAAGGTGGCTGGAGGGTCCAGGACGAGCAACGTCTCCAGAAGGCAACGAGGGAGAGACGGACATGGACGTTTTCGGGGACGACCCGGGTTTCGAGCACGGCGGCACAGAGATGGAAGCGGAGGTGACCGTCGTCAACGAGAGCAGGGAGGAAGAACCGGAAGACTTCGGATGGCGGCCCGCCAGGGGAAGCGAACTGTATCCGACATTCGTCCCCCTGACACGGCAGCACCCAGATCCCGCACCGGAAGGAGGGGAGGGGGGAAGAGGGGGCTTCGAGGGGGGGATGGATGTCAGGGGTTCAGGAGCAGAGGCAAGGGCAAGGGAGGAAACAGAGAGCAAGGGGGAGGAGGCAGAAGAAAAGATGAGTGATGACGACGACCCGAGATCTCCGAGTCTTTCCAGTGAATCAGAAGATTCACAGAAAGGAGCACCAGTGGCCAGGGCAAGGGGGGAGCCTAGGGGGACACCCCAGGAAGATAGAGCCAGAGGGGACTCAGAGGGGAGCAGTTGGAAATCGGGACCAGCGTCACCGCCAGAGAGCAGGGAAGAGGAAGGGCGCCAGGGATCAAGCGCTGGCAGCTCACAACAGGGGGGAGGGCACGAGTCAGGAGTGGCCACACCTCCATCGGGGAGCGAAGAAACGGTCAGACGGAAGGTGGAAGGTTGGGCGCGCGCGCCAAGTTCAAATGCACAGGAAGGTGGCGCAGTAGGCAGCCCGGAAAGGGAGCCAGGTCCTAAAGCCCGCCGAAAGGAGGGAGAAGAGTCAGGGGGGTCAGCGTCAGCGTCAGAGGAATCCCGGAAGGAAGAGACCCCGGGGGGCAGAGGGACCCAGAGAAGAACAGTCAGGCGGAAAAGGTGGAGCAAGGCTAGGATATTAAGTTGGTGTACAAGGGGCGGAGACTCAGATGGAGCTTCGCCGATCTAACCATTAGACGTAGGGTTGCACGCAGCAGCTTGAGAATGGAAACTGTAACTCAATAAAGACTTTTATTTAATGATCGCTGGCTAGCGTGATCCTCTGTGAGCTAGGATCTGGAAGCAACTCTGACAACAGATGTCAGGGGTTCAGGAGCAGAGGCAAGGGCAAGGGAGGAAACAGAGAGCGAGGGGGAGGAGGCAGAAGAAAAGATGAGTGATGACGACGACCCGAGATCTCCGAGTCTTTCCAGTGAATCAGAAGATTCACAGAAAGGAGCACCAGTGGCCAGGGCAAGGGGGGAGCCTAGGGGGACACCCCAGGAAGATAGAGCCAGAGGGGACTCAGAGGGGAGCAGTTGGAAATCGGGACCAGCGTCACCGCCAGAGAGCAGGGAAGAGGAAGGGCGCCAGGGATCAAGCGCTGGCAGCTCACAACAGGGGGGAGGGCACGAGTCAGGAGTGGCCACACCTCCATCGGGGAGCGAAGAAACGGTCAGACGGAAGGTGGAAGGTTGGGCGCGCGCGCCAAGTTCAAATGCACAGGAAGGTGGCGCAGTAGGCAGCCCGGAAAGGGAGCCAGGTCCTAAAGCCCGCCGAAAGGAGGGAGAAGAGTCAGGGGGGTCAGCGTCAGCGTCAGAGGAATCCCGGAAGGAAGAGACCCCGGGGGGCAGAGGGACCCAGAGAAGAACAGTCAGGCGGAAAAGGTGGAGCAAGGCTAGGATATTAAGTTGGTGTACAAGGGGCGGAGACTCAGATGGAGCTTCGCCGATCTAACCATTAGACGTAGGGTTGCACGCAGCAGCTTGAGAATGGAAACTGTAACTCAATAAAGACTTTTATTTAATGATCGCTGGCTAGCGTGATCCTCTGTGAGCTAGGATCTGGAAGCAACTCTGACAACAGATGTCAGGGGTTCAGGAGCAGAGGCAAGGGCAAGGGAGGAAACAGAGAGCGAGGGGGAGGAGGCAGAAGAAAAGATGAGTGATGACGACGACCCGAGATCTCCGAGTCTTTCCAGTGAATCAGAAGATTCACAGAAAGGAGCACCAGTGGCCAGGGCAAGGGGGGAGCCTAGGGGGACACCCCAGGAAGATAGAGCCAGAGGGGACTCAGAGGGGAGCAGTTGGAAATCGGGACCAGCGTCACCGCCAGAGAGCAGGGAAGAGGAAGGGCGCCAGGGGTCAAGCGCTGGCAGCTCACAACAGGGGGGAGGGCACGAGTCAGGAGTGGCCACACCTCCATCGGGGAGCGAAGAAACGGTCAGACGGAAGGTGGAAGGTTGGGCGCGCGCGCCAAGTTCAAATGCACAGGAAGGTGGCGCAGTAGGCAGCCCGGAAAGGGAGCCAGGTCCTAAAGCACGCCGAAAGGAGGGAGAAGAGTCAGGGGGGTCAGCGTCAGCGTCAGAGGAATCCCGGAAGGAAGAGACCCCGGGGGGCAGAGGGACCCAGAGAAGAACAGTCAGGCGGAAAAGGTGGAGCAAGGCTAGGATATTAAGTTGGTGTACAAGGGGCGGAGACTCAGATGGAGCTTCGCCGATCTAACCATTAGACGTAGGGTTGCACGCAGCAGCTTGAGAATGGAAACTGTAACTCAATAAAGACTTTTATTTAATGATCGCTGGCTAGCGTGATCCTCTGTGAGCTAGGATCTGGAAGCAGCTCTGACAACAGCGAACAGCATCGCGAAAACACGTCCTCTCTCCTCAAAAGCGAAAGTAGAGAGAAAGAACAAAGGCTTTAGCCTCTCGGAAATGACGCAGCATTTCCCCCCTCCTTTCCACAGTACGCAGAGCGTACACTCTGAGCTGTTTAACCCTGTAAGCTCAGGTTCTCCTCACACCCCCTCTCGCTCTGCGCTACTGTGGGGAAAGTAAGTACAGAACTTACCCCCAACTCCAAACCACCACAAAACTCCCCATGACGCTGGAAGCTTAAAGGTTTGGTAAATCCATCGGCCAGGTTACTGTGACTGGCACAGTACTTCAGTCGTATCAAACCTGACTGAACACTCTGACACACATTTTGGAAACGTATGTCCAGATGCTTGGTTCTGGCCTTAAATTGCGCAGACTCAGCCAACTTCAAACAAGGCTGATTGTCTTCCCAAACCGTGATGGGCAAGCTACAATCCCCATAGATCTCTTGCACCAAGCATCTATAGAACTCTAGTTCCCGGCACAAATCTGACAGTGCACTGAATTCAGCCTCAGTAGAAGACAGCGCAATGAGACTTTGCTTCCGGGACTTCCACCCAACCAGTGACTTCCCAAACTTTATCACCAACCCGGACACAGACTTGCGGTCCTGCGAATTCGCCCAGTCACTGTCCGCATAGCATGTGAGCTTCGCCTCACCTTCAGCTGGCAGCTTAAGACAGAAGTCTTTGGTATGCTGCAGGTAGCGCAGTACCCGCTTGATACCGTGCCAAGCACTCACACTGGGCTTTGACGCTTCCCTACTTAGCAGGTTGGTAGCAAAGGCAATGTCTGGTCTGCTCCATTGGGACAGATACAACAGACTACCTAGAGCTGACTGAAAGAGCTCAGCATTCTCAAACTCAGCACTTTCTGCTTGCTGGCTATCTTTCACGAAGTTCGTCTCCATGGGTGTCCGAACTCCTGCACAATCGGACATTCTGAACTTCTCAAGCAACTGCTCAATCTTGCCTTTCTGACTGAGCAAGAAGCTACCATCCTCAGTTCTCGCTATCTTGACGCCTAGGTAGATCTTTACTGCACCCAGGTTCTTGAGCTGAAACCGTTTCCCAAGCTCTTTGGCAAACTTCTGCACCTGTTTGTCTGCCTTTCCAACATGGATGATGTCATCAACGTAAAACAACACCAGTTCCTGTGAGTCTCCTGATCCTCTAAGGAACAGGCAACTGTCAGCAAGACTCTTCCTGAAACCTAGCTTCTCCAAAGCTTCATTCAGGCACAAGTTCCAATTCCTGGCCGACTGCTTCAGGCCGTAAATTGACTTGTGAAGTTTCCACACAGTACCTCGCTCATTGCCCTCAAACCCTGGAGGAGGAAGCATGTACAGATCCTCCTGGAGGTCTGAGTTCAAGTAAGCAACATCCACATCAAAGTGATGCACCGGCAAACCTCTTTGTGCAGCGATGGCCAAGACCAAGCGTAGAGACTCACTCCTACACGTGGGCGCATAAATCTCCGTATAATGCAACCCCCTGCGCTGCGTGAATCCTCTCGCCACTAATCTGGCCTTATACTGCGGTTCTCCTGTCGCTGTGGGCTTAAGACGGTAAACCCAGCGGCTACCCACTGCCTTTTCACCCACCGGCAACTTCGTGAGGGAGAACACACCTAGAGACTCCATTGAGTTCATCTCCTTCTGCATCGCCTCATGCCATTTCCTGGCTTCTTCCTGAGGCAGTTTCTGAACATCCTCAAAACTCTCGGGTTCACACTGTGCCATTCCGACCCACACGCTAGTGACGGCAAACCTTTCAGGAGGTTTCCCCTTGGTCGTCCGTGTTGAACGGCGCAGCACTACTTCAGGAACCCCCTCTGACCCACTAGGGCCAGCCAGAACGTCCTTGGCATCAGAGAGCTCCCCCTCTGACTTACTGTGCCTCCTGGACTTCTCAGCCGAACCTGTGGGGGAAGATGGAGCACTGCGTTGCTCAAACTTCACAGCCTTGGGAGAAGTTCTCCCCTCTGCCTGTACTGGGCCTGGCCTCTGAGCCTCAGTAGCAGGTTCAACCTCTTCCTCTCCTTCATCAGCAGAGTCTAGCAGACTCTCTGACAGGATGTCAGGGTTCCCATGTATCCTTGCCCAGCCACTCTGCTCACAGAATTCAGCACTGTTGCTGAGCAGAATCCTGGACTGATTCCCTGACGGATACGCAAACCTCCACCCCTTGGTCCCTGGCTCATACCCACAAAAAATCATCTTTTGGGACTTGGGTTCACCTTTCTTGCGTTTGGCCTTTGGTATGGGGACCCAAGCCTCACAGCCAAAAACGCGGAAGTAGTGCACCTTCGGTTTCTTGCCATGGAGCAAGAAGTACGGTGTGTCACCTACCACTGAATTGAACGACCTGTTCAGAATAAAGTTGGCCGTTCGCCAAGCCTCCCCCCAAAAACGCTGTGGGAGCCCGGCATCAAACAAAAGAGCTGCGGACATCTCCCCTAGAGTCCTATTTCTGCGTTCCGCGATCCCATTCTGTTGGGGACTGTGTGGAGAAGTCAACCTGTGTTGAATCCCCTTTTTGCTGAAGAAACTTTGCAGTGCAGACCCGGTGAACTCCCCACCGCGATCGCTCTGAAAGTTTTGCACCCGTGTGGAAAACTGCAGTTCCACAGCCGCAATCCAGTCTTTGATTAGCGGTGCAGCTTCATCTTTGCGCCGAAGCGTGAACGTCCAAGAATTCCTCGTATGGTCATCAATCAGAACCAGCGCAAATTTGGCTCCGCCCAAACTGCTCACAGAAAACGGACCTGACAAATCTGCATGAATTAATTGAAAAGCCCTAGTGGTCACCCTCTCAGACCTAGGGTATGTGCACGTTTTCACCTTTGCGGACTTGCACGCTCTGCAATCTAGAAACTTAGCACATGATTTCATTTTGCACCCTTGCGTATACTCTGGGATCTTCATCACTGACCCCAACGACACGTGTGCCATGCGTCGGTGCCAGAGATGTGGACACGCATCATGAACTGGAACATTGGCACACTGTGCTTGAGCCTCCTCCGTGTCATCCGTGTCATCTGGACCTGCAAAAGAAGCATTTATCACAAACAACCTGTCTTTACATTCAACACTGACTAGGTGCTGTCCATTCTTGGAAATAGAACACTTATTGTTCTCAAAACACACTCTGTAGTTCTCAGCAAGAAGTGCACTGACAGACAACAACGCGCAGGACAGTCCTGGAACAACAAAAGCCTGGATTGAATCCTGCAAGAAAGAACAAAACAGTGAGCCACTCTGCGTGAGTGGGTGTCGAGTCCCATCTGCTAAACAGACAGTCTTCCCAGATTTTACAGAGGTGCAGTTCTCCAGGAATCCACCAGATGGCACGAGATGATGGGAGGCGCCTGAGTCGATAACAAAAGCCAGCACAGCATCCTGTTGACAACTCTTGACTACAGCCATAGAGGCAGCCAAATGTTTACGTTCAGTGTCTCTGCCAGCTGCCTTCGGCTTGCCTTTCCCACGCTTTGAAGAAGAGCTCTTTATCTGGTTGCTACGGGAGACGGCCTTCGGCTGTTCCTGTGCCTCCACTGGACATTCTCTCACCAGATGGGAGGGGGAGCCACAGCGATAACAGCGGCGACGCCTAGCAACAGCTCTCACAGCTCCCTCTTCAGCCATTCCTTTGTTCCCAGCACCCCCACCTTCGGGTGCACAGCCTGGGCCTGCACGCTCCCCAGCACTCTGGTTGTAGGCCTCAACATCACACGGCCCCTCGGAGACAAAGCAGCTACTCCCAGCTGTAACTTCAGGAACATGGCCAGCAGCCCCCTCTGGGCTCTCAGCTTCCTGCCTGCTCTCGGCTTTCTCCCGGCCCTGGGCTCCTGCTGAGCTCTTACACAGACTCCTCAGCACCTGCCAGGCGGCCTGAGCCGACTCAACGCCCTCCAGGTGGGGCAACAGGATAGCGTCCACGCTTGCTCTCAACATGCAGAGCTCCCTTTGCATTCTCAGCTCTCTATCTTCCAGGAGAGCAGCCTCCAGTTCTGCTCCTCCTTCTTCAGCAGCAACTGGCATGGGTGGGGCCGGCTCCTTCTGGGCTATACCCCAGAACCCTGTGGCCAAAAACCACCCCCTGACTCTTCTAACCCAGATATCCCAGGACTGGGTTGTGAGCTTTTCAAACGGGACATCATAAAAGTCCTGGAGCTCAGCCATCTCCTCCCCCAGTGCTCCCATTGGGGCTTTGAAGTACTCACGCGTACCAGCCAGCTTCAAAGGAGAGGCCTCCAGTGGCTCCTTGCAGCACACAGCATTGCAGCCAGCTTCCCTGCTTTCCTCCCAGGCGAAGCCTCAAAGCAGGACTTTTGCCTTCCGGCAGCAAAAACAACAGCTTCTCAGTTTTTCAGCCTTCTTAAGCACACAGCACATCAAAGCAGGCTTCAAAGCAGCTTCCTCTAATTGCAATTACTGCCTCCATAACCTGTTAGGTAATTGATTTATTGCTCAGATAAGCCTGAGGTCCGGCACACTTCCCATCGCAGCTCTGCATTCCAATGTCCACATCTGAGCATAGCAGAGTTCGTCAGCGGCAAGAGGAAACTGCAAAAAAAAACTCCAGTGCATTCTTCAGTGTGCTTAAATAAAGTCCACACAGGATCTTAGCAGCTAAAAGCAGTTTTATTTACAGCAGACTATCCATTATCTATCACAGCGAACAGCATCGCGAAAACACGTCCTCTCTCCTCAAAAGCGAAAGTAGAGAGAAAGAACAAAGGCTTTAGCCTCTCGGAAATGACGCAGCATTTCCCCCCTCCTTTCCACAGTACGCAGAGCGTACACTCTGAGCTGTTTAACCCTGTAAGCTCAGGTTCTCCTCACAGTCCAGCCATCTCGTCCTCTGTCGTCCCCTTCTCCTTGTGCCCTCCATCTTTCCCAACATCAGGGTCTTTTCCAGGGAGTCTTCTCTTCTCATGAGGTGGCCAAAGTATTGGAGCCTCAGCTTCACGATCTGTCCTGCATATATACCCTGCATTAATCAAACAGCTTACAGAGAGTAAACAATCATCCAAACTGCTGACAAACAGAATCTCTGGTAGAGTAGTGTTCAAGCACTGCAGGAAACATATTCCCTGGCCATCAATCTTGCTCCTACGACCATCAGCAAGATAGATCGAGTCTTTTCTGTCGACTGGCTTCTCGAGGGTCCTATAGTCCTCCTTATTGTTGCAGATAACCCTGCTGCTGCCAGAGTGCAGCAACCACATTCCTTGAGGTATCCTCTCCTTTCAAGAAAATGCAGACCCAAGCTGAGCAGAACGCGTGTTCTTCTTCCCTGAAGAGAACCCCTTCTGCTTACATTTCTGTGTCGATTGCTGTCTCTGCTCCATGTCGTCTCCTGGAAGTCTTGCCCTGCATTGACGCTGGAGATGCCCAGGTTGGTTGCATCTATAGCACCTCCTCAATGCCATGGCCAAGTCCAAACCTTGGCGTTGCTCCATTGGCAGATTCTGCTGCTGGCCCCCTTGGCTGTAACTCCTTCGCTCTTGGAGTTCAGCCTGTCTATCTGGCCTCCTTTCTGCTTCTTTGGTCAATCTTCCAACCACATACTCAAGGGTCAGATCTCAGGGACACATACTCTCCATGCTGTTAATCACGGGCAACCAGCTTTCAGGCAAACTTGAAAGGATAATGTACGTTTGGTCAGTCCCATCATAACGCTTACCTCTTTGCTGCAGTTGAAGAAACAGATTTCAGCATTTGAAGAGTTACAATCCCCACAGATCTCTTGTACCAGGCATCTATAGAACTCCAGTTCCCGGCACAAATCCGACAGTGGAGGACAGCGCAATGAGACTTTGCTTCCAGGACTTCCACCCAATAAGAGATTCCCCAACCTTTATTACCATCCCAGATACGGACTTCCCGTCATCCAGATTCGCCCAGTTGCTGTCTGTCCAGCACGTGAGCTTCGTCTCACCAGCAGCTGACAGTTTGAGACTGAAGTCCTTGGTATCCTGCAGGTACCACAGTACCCGCTTGATACCATTCCAGGGACTTACACTGGGCTTCGTAGCTTCCCTACTGAGCAGATTGGTAGCAAACGCAATGTCTGGTCTGCTCCATTGGGACCGATCCAACAGACTACCCAGAGCTGACTGAAAGAGCTCAGCGTTCTCGAACTCAGCGTGTTCTGCTAGCTGACTGTCTTTCACGTAGCTTGTCTCCATGGGTGTCCTGAGTCCTGCACAATGAGACATTCTGAACTTCTCAAGCAACTGCTCAATCTTGCCTTTCTGACTGAGCAAGAAGCTACCATTTTCAGTTCTAACTATTTGCACACCTAGGTAGATCTTTACTGCACCTAGGTTCTTGAGCTGAAAACGTTTACCAAGCTCTTTGGCAAATTTCTGCACCCGTTTGTTTGCCCCTGAGAAGTGAATGATGTCATCAACAAAGACCAAAACCATTTCCTGTGACTCTCCTGACCCTTTAAGGTACAGGCAGCTGTCAGCAAGACTCTTCCTGAAACCTAGCTTCTCTAAGGCTTCATTCAGACACAAGTTCCAATTCCTGGCTGATTGTCTTAGCCCATAAATCGATTTGTGCAATCTCCACACAATGCCTTGCCCCTCGCCCTCAAACCCTGTAGGAGGGAGCATGTACAACTCCTCCTGGAGGTCTGAGTTCAAATAGGCTACATCCACATCAAAGTGATGCACCTGCAAACCTCTTTGTGCAGCAATGGCTAAGAGCATGTGCAGAGTTTCACTTCTGGAAGTAGGAGCATATACTTCAGTATAATGCAGTCTCTTCCACTGCGTGAACCCTCTGGCTACTAGCCTAGCCTTGTACTGCGGTTCTCCAGTTGCTGTGGGTTTAAGACAGTAAACCCAGCGGCTACTCACAGCCTGTTTGCCAGCCGGCAACGTTGTGAGGGAGAACAGACCTAGAGACTCCATTGAGCTCATCTCCTTCTGCATTGTCTCATGCCATTTCCTGGCTTCTTCCTGAGGCAGTTTCTGAACATCCTCAAAACACTCAGGTTCACACTGTGCCATACCAACCCACACACTTGTGACTGTAAACCTGTCAGGAGGTTTACCTTTTGTTGTCTGAGTTGAAAGTCTCAACTCAACTTCAGGTACCCCCTCTGACTCACTAGGGCCAGCTAGAACGTCCTTGGCATCAGAGAGCTCCCCCCTCTGACTTACGACACCGTCTAGACTTCTCACCTGAACCTGTGGGAGAGGAAGGAGCACTCCTCTGTTCAAGCTTCACCGCTTTAGGAGAAGTTCTCCCCTCTACCTGTTCTGGGTCAGGACTCTGTGCCTCAGCAGCAGGTTCAACCTCTTCCTCTTCTTTATCAGCAGAGTCAAGCAGACTCTCTGAAAGAACATCAGGGTTCCCATGTATGCGTGCCCACCCACTCTGCTCACAGAATTCAGCACTGTTGCTGAGCAGAATCCTGGACTGCTCGCCTGTTGCATAGGCAAATCTCCACCCCTTGGTCCCTGGCTCATACCCACAGAAAATCATCTTTTGAGACCTAGGGCCACCCTTTCTGCATTTGGCCTTTGGTGTAAGGACCCAAGCCTCGCAGCCAAAAACACGGACGAAATGCACCTTGGGCTTCTTGCCGTGCAGCAGAAAATAGGGTGTGTCCCCTACAACAGAGTTAAAACAACCTGTTCAAAGTGAAGTTGGCCGTCTTCCAAAATCCCCCTCAAAAGCGCTGGGGAAGCCCGGCATCAAACAGCAATGCTGCAAACATTTCCTGCAGTGTTCTTGACGGAAGCCAGCCGTCGCAAATGGCGCAGTTTAGCATAAAATAAAGACACAGAGAGCCAGCAATATTTTCAGGATGGTATGAGCAGCTCCTTTCGAACTTCTCTCCTCTCCGGTCTCTTTTATTATCCTTTGTTCTCTCCTGTCGCATGGCCGTTTGCCAATGTATCACGTTACCTACATCCGGTCATGGCTTTAACCCACCCATCGCCATATAAGGTTATACACTTAATACACTGCAAGGCACGGACATGCAGGTCACCGAGGTCAGCGAGGCACCAGATGGCTCTACAAGCCTTTGCCATGACTTCATGGCTCCCACATGCCCTCTTTCTTTATTTTATTAATCAGAGCCATATATGTCAGTACCAATACGGTTATATTGAGCGCGATAGGCGACTCTTGTGAGGCCAGAAGCAGGCCGCTGACGGGAGAACCATGCAGTACATACAGAGGTTAAAGAAGGAATACATTGTATACAGCAACACAAAATAATGCAAATAACTACTATAATGATCACTAAAATCAATAAATGTCGAAGCCAACTTCCATCCGGAAGCCAAGAATATAAGAATTCTGATTCCAAGCTGCATGGTAGGCTTCCTTTCTAGTTTATTAGCCATGCACTGGTGTCACTCCTATAGCACTGAGATTGGTCACTGTATGTTCCTGTAAGAGAACAAGCGCTATTAAAAGTGAAAATCAATGTATATTGACAGTTTGGATATATGCCCCATGACTCTTTCCCCTCTTTAATTTGAAAACAAATGGGGGCAGGCTCATGGAGGGTCAATTGTACTGGAGGCCAAAAAGTTTGCTTAGGGGATATAATATTAGTAAATTGAAAAGATCCATTGACAGGCACACCATGAAGCATTATGCCGGAATGACTGGCAAAAGGCGGCATGTGCATACACAGCCAACATTTAGAAGCATGCAATAAACTGGTAAACATAATCATATCTTGTACAAAAATATTATCCCTCCATATCTTATGATAATTTCCTCCCCTAAAAGTCTTATTCAACAATACCGTTCTTCTAGTTCAAGAGTGGCTGAGCCGTGGATACTGCCAGCCAGAGTAGGAAGCTGGCAACAGCTGCTTGCCAGCTGATGAGGTGAAATATGGTGGTTTCAACTGGACTGGGTCGTCTGCTTCTCTTCCTTGTATAACGGTGCAGCAAAGGATGGCAAGGCAGATGGTGAGGAAGACAAACACTGCCAGATGCAGCTCGTGTGCAGCACCTCTAGGTGGCGCATGCGGAAAGGTTCCAATGCTTCACCCACAAAATGTTGACAAAGTGTAGGGGAGTTCCACATGCCCTGAGGCAGGACAACCCACTGATATCGCTGGGTGGGCTGCGAATTGTTCTATACTGGCAATGTAAAAGCAAACCGTTCCCTGTCTGCTGGAGCCAGTGGGATGAAGATGGTTCAATGTGGCCGAAAGTCAATTGTTCAGAAATAAGCTGTTCAGAAACCAAGCTGGTGCCGCTGCTGCGGATTTTTCTTTTGGTAGAGGCCACTGTTCTACCCACACTGGGGTATCGGTGATCCTGGTTTGCCACACTGGAAACAAGTTGTATCGGTGGCTACAGGCTGGTTTTCATTTAGCGCCGCCGCTAACAGATGAGCCTTGTGGGTGGCTGTACCTACAGACTGACAAATGCGAAGCATGGCTGCTGTGTCTGTGGTAGGATTGTGTATTATCGGTCGCAATGCAAGTTTACAATCCTCATTGGCATTTTCAAAGGCCAATTGTTTGATAATTATTTGTTTGGCTTCAGGATTTTCAATTTGGCGACTCACTGCTGTAAGCAGCCTGTCCATAAAGGAAGAATATGATTCTCTTGCCTCTTGCCTGGTTGAACCCCACCTTGATTGAATACTGGGTTCTGGGATTTTTCTCATTGCTTGTTTAGCAGCAAGAGCAGTGTCCCTCAATAAGATTTGCAGCAGTGTGGCTTGCACTGAAGCCTGAACGAAGGGACCACGCCCCATCATGGCATCTATGACGTCTGCGAGGGTAATAGTTGGATTATTTCCTCTGACTTGTTGTAACAAAGCCGGGGCATAAGCACGGCAGGCAGTTTCCCATTTGTGGGCAAACAAAACACCAGCTGATGGGGGTAACACTGTATGGGCCAAAAGCTTGATGTCCTCTGGAACCAAGAGCTGGGCTAATGTGGCTTCTAAAAGCGCCTGCGTATATGGGGCTTGGAGTCCATTGGTCTTTACTGACTGCTGCAGCTCTTTCAAGATCTTAAAGTCAAAAGGTTGGTGTTGGGCTTGAGTTGCTGCTGGAGCGCCAGCAGGGGGCACAATAACAGGGAATGCCATAGTATCCTGAATTAAGGAACAGGCAAGGACTGCACGTTGAAAAGGGGTAGCTGGTTCTGCCGCGGAAAGAGCAGGATCATTGCCAGCCAGACCACGGTATTTTTGCAGGATTGGGTCCTCTGGTGAGGAACTGTAGTCCGGAGGTTTGGGGTCTGGGGCTGCTGGCAAGGCAAGTATCGGAACAGACGCTAACACAGCAGGCTGGACTAAGGAAGCTGGAGGTTGTGTTGGCAATGCAGCCATGGAGATATTTTTTGGTGATAAAGAGCCCATGGCGTAACGAACCTTGCACCATTCATTTAGAATCCGAATACCAATGCTGGGGTGCCCATGAAAATGTGCCCCAATCTTGTCCCAATGTTTCAATTCCCAAGTCCCATCTGCAGGAAACCAGTGGCAATGCTCATCAATGGCCAGAATAAGCTGTATCAAATCACCCTCCGGAACTTCCAATTTGTTGGAGGAGAGGAGAAATTGTAAGTCTTTTAAAAATTTCTGTTGGGGAGTAGACAAAGAGCTGCCCATTTTCCTAAAATCGAGATAAAAGGGATCGAACTCACCGGGATCTTTTTAAGATGTGAAGCGCTTGCAACCCTTGCTGGGCGTGGTGAGCCGATGATATGGGTTGCGTGGATCGAAAAACCTCATACGGTTTTCTTTTAAAAGCCTCAGACGTATTCTTTTAGTCAGCCTCACACGGGGCACCACTTGACGGAAGCCAGCCGTCACAAATGGCGCAGTTTAGCATAAAATAAAGACACAGAGAGCCAGCAATATTTTCAGGATGGTATGAGCAGCTCCTTTCGAACTTCTCTCCTCTCCGGTCTCTTTTATTATCCTTTGTTCTCTCCTGTCGCATGGCCGTTTGCCAATGACTCACGTTACCTACATCCGGTCATGGCTTTAACCCACCCATCGCCATATAAGGTTATACACTTAATACACTGCAAGGCACGGACATGCAGGTCACCGAGGTCAGCGAGGCACCAGGTGGCGCTACAAGCCTTTGCCATGACTTCATGGCTCCCACATGTTCTGTTCCGGCATTCTGCAATGCCATTCTGTTGGGGACTGTATGGTACTGTCAACCTGTGTTGTATTCCCTTCTGGTGGAAGAAACTTTGCAGAGCAGACCCAGTGAATTCCCCACCACGGTCACTCTGAAAGTTCTACACACGCATGGAGAACTGCAGTTCCACTGCCGCAATCCAGTTTCTGATCAGTGGTGCAGCCTCACTCTTATGTTTAAGCATGAAAACCCAGGAATTTCTTGAGAAATCATCTATCAGCATGAGCACATATTTGGCCCTGCCCAGACTGGCTACTGACATAGGGCCACACAAATTTGCATGCACCAGCTGAAAAGGTCTAGTGGTCACCCTTTCAGACCTTGGGTAGGTCACATTTTCACCTTTGCGGGCTTACACGCTCTGCACTCAAGAAAATTAGCATATGACTTCATTTTGCACCCCTCCGTGCACTCTGGGATCTTCTTCATGTAACCCCACGACATGTGAGCCATTCATCTGTGCCAAAGATGTGCACATGCATCATGGACTGGAACGTTGGCACATTGTGCTTGAGCTGTTTCCGTGGTACCTGGACCTGCAAGAGAAGCTTCTAGCACAAACAGCCTGGCTTTACATTCCACACTGACTAGTTGTTGCTCATCCCTGGAAATAGAGCACATGTTATTCTCAAAACAGACTCTATAATTATCAGCAACAAGAGCGGCGACGGATAGCAGCCCGCAGGACAGTCCAGGAACGACAAACGCCTGTATCGAGCCCTGTAAGAAAAAGCAAAACAGTGAGCCAGACTGTGTCAGAGCACGTTTAGTCCCATCTGCAAGACAGACGGATTTTCCAGAGACTACAGAGGTGCAGTTCTGCAAAAAACCACCAGAGGGCACAAGGTGGTGTGAAACTCCTGAGTCAATCACGAAGGTCAGCACAGTGTCCTGTTTACAGCTCTTGACTGTTACCATGGAAGCTGCCAAGTGTTTATGTTCAGGGCCATCCCTGCCAGTTGCGTTTGGCTTCGGTTTCCCACGTCTCACAGCTGTGGAAGAGCCTCTAATCTGGTTGCCACGGGAGACGACCTTGGGCCCTTCCTGTGCCTCTACCGGGCAGTCTCTCACGAGATGGGAGGGGGCGCCACATTTGTAGCAGCGTCTCAAAGCAAATGCTCTGTTCGGGTCTGGTACGTTTCCATAGCTCCAGAATTCCCGGACTTGTAGCAGAGCGGCACAGCGAGTGCTTCTTGTGTGAGTGAAGAAAGAGTCCACACACTGTTGTTCTTCTAAACTAACAGCCTTATTTACATCAGACAGATAAAATAAACAGACCATCAGAGACAGCCGACATGGCTCCTCCGTCTCTCGGCAGAAAAGTGAAAGTAACTCACAGACAAAGAATTCAGCTTCCCGGATGTAGGGATAGCTCCTCCCCAGATGCAGGACACACAGAGATGTTAACCCTGTAAACTCCAAACTTCACACCCCCTCTTGCCCTGCACTGGGGAGTGTAAGTGTAACCACTTACCCCAAACACAGACCTTCACAGAACTCCCCATGATGCTGGAAGGTCAGCGGTTTCGTGAACCCATCTGCCAGGTTCTTTGAACTGGGACAGTATTTCAGTTCCACTAATCCCAACTGAACACTCTGACACACATTCTGGAAATGGATGTCTAGGTGTTTGGTTCTGGCCTGAAACTGCCCAGACTCTGCTAACTTCAGACAGGGTTGATTGTCCTCCCAAACCGTAATGGGTAAGCAACACTCTCCGCAGATCTCTTGAACCAAGCACGCATAGAACTCCAGTTCCCTACAAATCTCAGACAGCGCACTGAACTCAGCCTCAGTAGAGGAGAGCGCTATGAGACTTTGCTTTCGGGACTTCCACCCAACCAAAGAGTCCCCGAGCTTCACTACCATACCAGAAACAGACTTCCTGTCTTACAAATTCACCCAATCGCTGTCTGCCCAGCACGTCAATTTGACGTCGCCCTTGGCTGACAGCTTGAGACAGAAGTCTGGTATCTTGCAGGTAACACAGCACCCACTTGACACCATTCCAGGCTTGTACGCTTGGGTTTGTAGCTTCCTGGCTGAGCAGATTGGTAGCAAAAGCTATGTCAGGTCTGCTCCACTGGGACAGATACAACAGACTACCCAGGGCTGACTGAAAGAGCTCAGCATTTTCGAACTCAGCGCGTTATACTTGTTGACTGTCTTTCACGTAGCTTGTCTCCATGGGTGTCCTGACCCCTGCACAATCAGACATCCTGAACTTCTCAAGCAACTGCTCAATCTTGCCTCTGACTGAGCAGGAAACTTCCATCTTCAGTCCTAATTATCTGCACGCCTAGGTAGATCTTTACTGCACCTACGTTCTTGAGTATAAAACGTTTACCAAGCTCTTTGGCAAACTTCTCCACCTATTTGCCTTTGAGACAAAGACTATGTCATCAACAAAAACTAAAACCATTTCCTGTGACTCTCCTGACCCTTTAAGGTACAGGCAGCTGTCAGCAAGACTCTTCCTGAAACCTAGCTTCTCTAAGGCTTCATTCAGACACAAGTTCCAATTCCTGGCTGATTGTCTTAGCCCATAAATCGATTTGTGCAATCTCCACACAATGCCTTGCCCCTTGCCCTCAAACCCTGTAGGAGGGAGCATGTACAACTGCTCCTGGAGGTCTGAGTTCAAATAGGCTACATCCACATCAAAGTGATGCACCTGCAAACCTCTTTGTGCATGCTAAGAGCATGTGCAGAGTTTCACTTCTGGAAGTAGAAGCATATACTTCAGTATAATGCAGCCCCTTCCGCTGCGTGAACCCTCTGGCTACTAGCCTAGCCTTGTACTGCGGTTCTCCAGTTGCTGTGGGTTTAAGACAATAAACCCACCTGCTGCTCACAGCCTGTTTGACAGCCGGCAACGTTGTGAGGGAGAACAGACCTAGAGACCCCATTGAGCTCATCTCCTTCTGCATAGCCTCTTGCCATTTCCTGGCTTCTTCCTGAGGCAGTTTCTGAACATCCTCAAAACTTTCAGGTTCACACTGAGCCACCCCAACCCATACACTTGTGGCCTCAAACCTGTCAGGAGGTTTACCTTTAGTGGCCCGAGTTGACCGTCTTAGCGTGAGCTCCGGTACCCCCTCTGACCCACTAGGGCCAGCTAGACCATCCTTGATGTCAGAGAGCTCCCCCTTTGACTTGCTGCACCTTTTGAACCTCTCAGCTGGACCTGTGGGCGAGGTTGGTTCACTTTTTGGCTCTGACTTGACAGCTTTAGGAGAGGTTTTAGGCTGCTCCTGCTCTGGACTCTGTTCCTCAGCAGCAGGATCAGTCTCCACCTCTTCCTCATCAGCTGAGTCAAGAAAACTCTCTGAAAGTACATCTGGGTTACCATGTATGCATGTCCATCCTCTTTGCTCACAGAACTCAGCACTTTTGCTGACTATAAGTCTGGACTGATAGCCTTTTAGATAGGCAAATCTCCACCCCTTGGTCCCTGGTTCATACCCACAGAAGATCATCTTCCTGGACCTTGGTCCACCCTTTCTGCGTTTGGCCTTTGGCACAAGAACCCAAGCCTCACAACCAAAAACATGGATGAAATGCACCTTGGGCTTCTTGCCGTGCAGCAGAAAATAGGGTGTGTCCCCTACAACAGAACAATAGGAGCGATTCTGAGAAAATGAAGCACACTGCCAGGCTTCGGCCCAAAAGCATTATGGGAGCCCAGAATCAAAGAGCATAGCTGCAACAGCCTCTTGTAGCGTTCTGTTCTTGCGTTCAGCAACGCTATTCTCTTGAGGACTGTGTGGGACTGTCAACCTGTGGCGTATTCCCTTTTGGCGGAATAAATTCTGCAGCGCAGACCCGGTGAACTCTGCACCACGATCAGACTGAAAGCTCCGGACCTTTGAAGAGAATTGCAATTCTACAGCAGAGATCCAGTCTTTCACCAATGTTGCAGCTTCCCCCTTTTTTTTAAGCGGGAAGACCCAAGAATTCCTTGAAAAATAATCCAAAAGCAAAACAATGTGTTTTGCCCCACCCAGACTGGCTACTGGCATAGGGCCACACAAGTCTGCATGCATCAGCTCAAAAGGCCTGGTTGTCACTCTGTTAGACGTGGGGTAAGAGCACATTTTTACCTTGGATTGCTTACAAGCTCTGCTATCTAAAAACTTATCACATGTCTTCATTGTGCACCCCGGGACGTTCTTAACGTAACCCCAATTCACATGTGCCATATGTCGATGCCATAAATGCTGACAGCCATCATGTGTTGGAACATTGGGTGTAATCTTCGACACCTCCCTTTCCATGGAGGCGCAGATTACAGCTATAACAAAGGCAGCATTTTTTCATCTCCGCCAAGCTAAGCAGTTGGCTCCTTACCTCTCTCGCCCTGACCTAGCCACTGTGAGCCACACGACGGTCACCTCCGGACTGGATTATTGTAACTTGCTCTACGTGGGGCTGCCCTTGAGACTGACCCAGAA
Organism: Podarcis pityusensis; assembly: GCF_964106645.2. Lineage (NCBI taxonomy): Eukaryota > Metazoa > Chordata > Lepidosauria > Squamata > Lacertidae > Podarcis > Podarcis pityusensis. The sequence continues at coordinate 4,005,955 of NC_138045.1, forward strand.
ACTCCAGCGGGTGCAGAATGCCGCGGCAAGACTCCTTACGGGGTCCTCGCTGCAAGATCACATTCACCCGGTGCTATACCAGCTGCACTGGCTCCCGGTGGAGTACAGGATCAGGTTTAAGGTGCTGGTTTTAACCTTTAAAGCCCTATACGGCCTAGGACCTTCGTACCTATGGGACTGCCTCTCCTGGTATGTCCCACGGAGGACCCTTACGGTCTTCAAACGAAAACATCTTGGAGGTCCCAGGCCACAGAGAGGTTAGGCTGGCCTCAACCAAAGCCAGGGCTTTTTCAGCTGTGGCTCTGATCTGGTGGAACGCTTTGTCACAAGAGACTAGGGCCCTGCGGGACTTGACATCTTTCTGCAGGGCCTGCAAGGCAGAGCTGTTCCACCAGGCCTTTGGTCAGGGCGCAGCCTGACTCCCTCCTTTGGCAATCCTCACAGAACTCTAGCCCAATGGTTGCCATTAATCTGATTTGAATTGATTTTATAATGAAATTATTTTAGAATGTTGTATCATTTTACTGTTGTTAGCCGCTCTGAGCCCGGCTTTGGCTGGGGAGGGCGGGATGTAAATAAATTATTATTATTATTATTATTATTATTATTATTATTATTATTCCATCCTCACTAGCTTTGCAGGATCCATCTCTTTCATCCTTCCTGAGGAGTCAAGGAGCCAATACAAGCTGCAGGGTCCTGGGAGAGAGGAAGTAAAGGGAGCCTCAGAGGCCCTGCAGGGATTCTCCTACTCTTGATATTCCCCTGCCCCTGGAGAAGCACAAATGGGGCAGCCCCTTCCCAACAGAAGCCCCATTTCTAAACATTACCAGTGGTTCCAATTTCATCTGTTTGCTCCTGACCCCACTTCATAAGGCTGGCATGGTCTGCACAGTAGTGACCTGAAAGTAGATCCCATTGAACTCAGTGGGGCTTATGGACAGAACTTGGTGCCAAAACCAGTCGCCGTCCTGTCCCCAAGCCTGAAAACTGCAACACCAGGCATGCTTATCTATGGTATCATAAGGCAAAAGTTCATAAAAGTTTTTATAATCACTTATAATTGATTCTTAAAGTTTTGGAGAAATATAAAGCTTTATTAGAACAGAAAACACCATTGTGACTTTCCCCATTAGAAGCAATATCTTTGGATAAAGTAAATATGAGAATAAATTGGCCGACATATAGAGAGCTGTTAACAGAAATTGACAACCAATTAAAATTAACAGACTTTGAAGAAGTAAGAGAAAAGGTAATAGATGGGTTACAATATTTCCAACTAAAACTTTTAAAAATGACAAAAAGAATTTAGATATGAAGTGTAAGATTTCAGAGAGAAATAATAATAACAATAATAATAATAATTTTTTATTTATACCCCGCCCTTCCCGGTTCAGGAAACCGGGCTCAGGGCGGCTAACAACAAATTTAAAACAATTGATGCTACGAAAAACAACAACAGCATAAAATACAGTATAAAGCGTAAATAACAATAAAATCAAAAATCAATTTAGAGGGGAAATCCATCCAATAAACATTAGATGATCACCAGGGCTAGCTGGCTAAATTAGTCCCACTTGGGCCAGTGAGGAGAGCAGGGGAGAACCAGCTGTGGGATCCCAGAGCGGGCAATCTTCACAAAAAGGGAAGGCGGAGGGAAGGAAGGGGAACAAAAGATCAGGCTGAGTTCAAATGGAAAGCCAGGCAGAATAGCTCTGTCTTACAGGTCCTGCTGAAGGAAGTTAAATCCTGCAGGGCCCTGGCCTCATGGTACAGAGCATTCCACCAGGTCGGAGCCATCACTGAGGCGGCCCTGGCCCTGGTGGAGGATAGTCTGACTTACTTAGGGCCCGGGACCTCTAAACTATGATTATTCATGGACCTTAACAATAGTAGAAGGTAGTACAAAACTGCTGTCAAAAATGAACAATCTGCATTTGGAATGGGACACTGAAGAGGAACAGGTCAAATGTATTATGATAAAATGGGCAAAGGATGTGGGACATAATATATTAATGATGGATTGGGAAAGGCTTAGATTTGACATTTTCTGCATGTAATTTACTGAAAGAGAACTACATGAAAATGATGGTATAGGTGGTATTTAAGCCCGGTTAAATTAGCAAAAATGTACTTCTCACTCACCTTGTCATGGTGAGTGGGCTTGCACATTCCTATGACCCTTGGGAGTGAAGCCATCGGGAATCTCGTACACCCAGCAGGGTCACCTAAGTACTTAATTCATTCCGGATGTCCGTACTTAACCTGAAACTGTTATTAACCTGAAGCACCACTTTAGCTAATGGGGCCTCCTGCTGCTGCCGTGCCGCCAGAGCACAATTTCTGTTCTCATCCTGAAGCAAAGTTCTTAACCTGAAGCTCTATTTCTGGGTTAGCGGAGTCTGTAACCTGAAGCGTATGTAACCTGAGGTACCACTGTACTTTACTAATTAGTACTTTACTAATAATAGTGGAAGTGATGCAGAGAGTGACTCTCTCCTTAAGCTCCGTACCAGTAGTATACAAGGAATCTTTACAACCCCAAGTAGCTGATTCCCAAAAGAATCTGCCCTGCAAGCAAAAGAAACCTCTGACAAGCACAGAAGAAGCCCAACCTGGAGATATATCCTCATGTGCTTCCCCATCTCAGAAGCCCCTCCTGGCCCTGAGGGAACCTGATTCACAGGAGAAACAGTTCCCCTCCTCTCCTTGGACAAGTTAAAGGATGTCTCCCCTGTTAGGATTTTTATCTCACCAGCTGCGCAGCGAGCAGCACAATGGTTGTTTGCATCATGTGAGTGTCTGAGAGCGTGAGACAGGAAGTCTCTGCTCAGTCTCAATACTGTAAGAAAGTTACTTTCGCTTCTGAGTGAAGTGTGTTCTTCTGTACTGCTGCTCAGAGAGAGCAGACACGCTCATGGAGTCTCTGTGTATAGACAATGAATAAAGTAGGTTAGAGCTACTGATTGTCTCTTTCTTCTGCAATGAGATGCCAGAAGACGAGTGTGCTCCTCTCTCAGGAGGGAGGGGTCGCTTATTACCGGTCTCTCTGGACTGAGGAAGATTTACAGCCAGAGGGTGACCACCGGAGAGACACCTCGGTGTCTTGGGAAGGTGGCGGCCTTCCCGGGTGTTTTTCCAACATCCCCTGCTAAAGTGATGACACCCCTGCTTGCCATTTTTCTGACTGATTCTCCCAGTCTCCTCGCTAGAACAGATGGCAGAGAAGGGAGAGCAGGAACATGATGGTACAGCACCTTCCCCCTCGTCACAGAAGGAGACACAGTTACAACCATCTCAACCATCACCCAATGCGCAGCTATTGCTCCTGCAAAAATTACCCACCCAGGCCCTGGTTCACAATGCAACTGCTTGACAACCAAGTGACCAGCATAAGGTCACCCTTTTATCCTGGAATGTGGCCAGGTGGTTTGCTCCCACCAGAGATCCTTGTTTTAAAGACTTTCTCTCCCACCATGACATCATAATGATCCAGGAAACATGGACAGCGGATGAGCTGTTACTCAATGGATTTCATTCATTCTCAACTGGGGCAGATCTAGGGTAAAGCGTGGAAGAGCGAAAAGGGGCATGGTGGGTCTCCACTACCCTACATGCCATTTCAAGCCCTCTCCCCTCATTCAAGTCATAAGCCAGGGCAGTGTTAATCCAATTCAGCCACCAGGCCCTGTTGGTAATTAATGCTTACATGCCCCCAATGAGGCAGAACTATCAGATCAGAACCTTGTGGGCTGAACTTTAAATTTATACCACTGACCTTCTTTTGCTTAACCCAAATGCACCTGTAGTTTTGGGAGGGGACCTCAATGCCAGATTGGACCCTAATGATCATGCCCTTTATGCACAGCACAAATGTTCTCCTCCCAACCTTGAAGCCGATGGATTCCTCCTCTCCCGTTGTTCAAAAGATCAGAAATCAAACTTTGCAGGCATCTGCTTGGCTCAAACAGCATTTAGGCTAAACCTCTACATCTTAAATGGTGCCTTTGAAAGTGACTAGCTAGCTGAATTCTGGCTCCAGAAGGCGTGCTATAGACCAGGGACATCCAACTCCCAAGAGACTGTGATCTACTCCCACAAAGAAAAAGAAAAAAAAGCAGTGATCTACCCATGGGGGGGGGCGCCAGCGGCGATAACTCCCGTCTTCCGTTTTTGCAATCATGTGCGAATGACACAGCAAGGGGGCGATACTCTCCCTCCCCCCCCCGGTGGAGGAATTTTTTTTTAAAAAAACAATTATTTTTATTGAATGGTTTTATGTGACAAAAAGCAATACAGCCATACTACCACAAAATATGATTAAGAAATAAAAATTACATACATCGATATTTAGTTTGTTATTTGTTATTTACTGTCTTATTTCCTCCCAAACATTGCATACAACAACACACATATGTGCAGACTGTCAGGGAACTGACATCGGAGCCTGAGGCGGAGGGAAGGCTCTCAAATGATGCTGGAGAAGGGCCAAGCAGGGAGAGAGGCAGTTCAGCAGAGGGGGAAGCAAATCAACGTTACACCAGGGATAAAGGGGGGCAGATGGGGGAATCGGCGAGAGGGCTCCAAGACTCTTCACTGGACACCAGCGGGGAGAGCACGGGTCCTCCGCTACCCACGACCTCCCTGCGCAGAAGACTTCCACGCAGGGAGAGTAGGAGGAGACTAGGCGTCAAACAACTTTTATGTTGGAAGAGGTTTAAGAAACGCCCACTGACGGATTCTGCTAGCGACCGAGGCAGCCACGAATTGAAGGGCTGTCCAGACAGAAAGGTTTAACAAGGCAACATAGCCAGGAGAGGCGGCAACTTACGCACGAGCAACCCCATACCCATTATAGCAATCCGTCAGTCCCTGACGTTGCTTGTGCACAGCGGCAGGCAGCATCATGAGCAAAACCGGAGAAGCTGGCGCCACGGAGGGAGCAGCCGGAGTGCAAAATCTGGTGGAGAGGAACCGAGATTTGGAGCAGCATGTGGCTCTTCTGACGGCGCGGCTGGATGAAAGGCGGGCTCAAGATGCACAGGTCAGACCCACCCCCGTAGCAAGGAAGGTACCGGGACTGGTACACAAATTTGGAGGGAAGCCCCAGGACTATAGTGCGTTCCGAACGGAAATAGAGTACGCTTTGGAACTGCAGCAGAATGATTTTGCAGACGACGGGGAGCGGGTTGCTTATATTGTTGGGCATCTGCAGGATGGGGCCAGGGAATGGATCAGGCCCCTAATGGCAACGCAGAATGCCGCCTTGAAGGACCTGAGGAAATTTTTCCAGGCAATGGACGCAATGTACTCCAGTGAAGTACAGCAAAGTGTGACTCGGCGGGAACTGATGAACTGTAAACAGGGGCACCAGTCAGTTAGAGACTACTGGTCACGCTTTGCCATGTTAGTTCACCGGCTCGGGTGGGAACTGGACTCTGAACCCATTCAAATGCTGTTCGAGGAGGGGTTGTCCCCAACGGTGAAGGACGAGCTTTCCCGCGCACCCCGCCCGCAGTCGATGGATCAGCTGACCAAGGCTGTGCTTGCGATTGGTGTAAGGCAGGAAGCGCGGGCTCAGGAGAAGCGGGAAGGGAGAGAGCAACGTTACCATGACTACCGCATTCCTGAAATACCAAGGCAGCCTTCCCCGCCGGCGGAGCCAATGGAAATAGATGGGGCGTGCGCGCGGGAGGTTTCAAATTCCAGCGACGGTCGCAAGAAGGAGGGAAAGGATTGGAAAACTAATAAGAAGTGTTTCCTCTGCCAGCGGCCAGGACATTTTGCCAGGGTCTGCCCTCAAAGAAAGGCCTGGCAAGGGATGGTGGGAGCTGCAGGGGGTGAGGAGGGGGTGGAAAAGGGAAAGGAGCAGGGAAACGACAACGCTTGGCTGCCACTCAGCGGGCACAGCAGCCAGGCCAGCAACCAATAGAAGTGCCCCAACCAGACCGCCCCAGGGCGGCTATAGCCATAGAAGTGGTGCTAGAACTCCCAAATGGGCACCCAGTCAAGGTGAAAGGGCTGTTGGATTCAGGCAGTTCCTGCAATTTCTTCAGCAAGGACTTTGCACTAGAGCACCAGCTCCACCTGCTACCCTTAGATTTCCCCTGGCAAGTAACCACCATTGATGGCAGAAAGCTTCTGGGAGGGGAAGTGACACACCAGACCCCACCAATGAGAATGAGGGTTTCCAGGCACTCGGAGACCATCGCCTTTCACGTAGCCTCACTGGCAGGGCCCCCAATAATATTAGGGATGAGCTGGCTAGCACAACATGATCCGGTGTTGGCGTGGCATCAGAGGACGGTCACCTCTGGGTCCGCTTACTGTTTGGAACACTGTCTAGGGGGGGAAACCCCAAGAATGACTGTGGCCAGGGTGGCTGGGATAGCTGTGGAGCGGAAAGGGGAGGTGCCACCACAATATGCTGACCTGCAGGAGGTCTTCAGCGAGAAGGAGGCGGATAGACTACCCCCCCATAGGCCCTTTGACTGCCAAATCAACTTGCTCCCGGGGGCGCAGCTGCCGGTGGGTAAACTGTATGCCATGTCGGACAGGGAGATGAAGGAGTTGCGGGAATTTATTGACAAGAACCTGAAAAGAGGCTTCATAAGAGAATCAAAAGTGGTGGGGGGCAGTCCGGTGTTCTTTGTGGACAAAAAGGACACAAATAAACCCAGGCTCGTTGTGGACTATAGGGCTGTCAATTTGGTGTCAGAACCCGTGACCTTCCCGATGCCCAGGATTGACGACATTTTAACACGGGTGAGGCAAGGGAAAATTTTTACCAAGCTGGACCTCAGGGGAGCATACAATTTGATTAGGATGAGGGAGGGGGACGAATGGAATACCACAATGTTCACACCCCTAGGGGCCTTTGAGTACCTAGTTATGCCTTTTGGATTACAGTCGGGCTCCGCCTGTTTTCAAGCTTTCATGCACCACGTGCTGGGGTCCCTGCTGTACAAGAACTGCGTAGCCTTCTTGGACGACGTCTTAATCTATTCGGACAATGAGGAGCAACATGTCAGGGACGTCAGGGAAGTGCTAAAATGACTGCAGAAGCACCAGTTGTGGGTCAAGCTGGAAAAATGTCAGTTTCACGCCAGAGAAGTCGAGTTTCTGGGGTACAAGTTGTCAGACAAGGGACTAGCTATGGACCCAAGCAAGGTGCAGGCAGTGCTGGAGTGGAAGGCTCCCAAAACCCGGAAGGACGTGCAAAGGTTCCTAGGGTTCAGCAACTTCTACAGGAAGTTCATCAAGAACTTCGCCCACTTGACAGCGCCCATCACAGATTGTCTCAGTAGCAAAAGGAAGTTCGTCTGGACAGAGGGGGCCCAGCAGTCCTTTGAAAGACTGAAGAAGGCGTTCGCATCGGAAGAGCAGCTCCTGCACGTGGATCTGGAGAAACCCATGAGGCTAGAGACCGACGCGTCCGACAGAGTCATTGGGGCGGTTCTTTTGTAGCCAGGGAGGAGCAAGCAGGAATGGAAGCCGTGTGCCTTTTTCTCGAGAAAGCTGAGCAAATCGGACCAAAACTATACTGTGTATGACCGTGAACTGCTTGCGATCTATGCGGCGTTTCGTCGATGGCACCATCTACTAATAGGGGCGCAGCACAAGATCCAGGTTTGTACAGATCACAAGAACTTGGAATACTGGAGGACCGCATGAGTACTCAACCAGAGACAGATTCGATGGGCACAGGAGTTCTCCAAGTTTTCCTTCGAAATCCGATACGTACCAGGAGAGGAAAACGTGAGAGCAGATGCTCTCTCCCGGAAGCCAGAGTACTGGGAAGGAGAGGGGCCGCTGGAGATACGACACGTGATCCCCGAGGACCGGTGTGTGTGGGGGAATCTTGGTGGGGAAACGAGAACTGGCCAGACTTACTAGAAACGACGTGTTCGCACAAACTAAAATCTGGGAACTCCGAGACGGAAGAGAAACCCAAGGAGGGTTTGAGGAGAAGGAAGGGGTGCTGTACTATAAGGGGGCACTGTATGTACCGGGGGAGACTCTACGGGGGAAGGTACTCAAACAACTCCACGACAACCCCACAGCGGGACACTTTGGACAGCACAAAACCATGATGCTCGTCACCAGACAGTTCTGGTGGCCCAGGGTGAGGGAGGATGTACGGGAATATGTACGGGGTTGCGACCGCTGCCAAAGGGCAAAGGGGGGGCGGGCTGCCCCCGCAGGATTACTGGAACCCTTACCCACGCCGGGAAAACCCTGGGAGGTGGTGTCCATTGATTTTATGACCGATTTGCCCAAGTCCCGGGGAAAGTCAGCAGTCATGGTAGTGGTCAATCTACTGACAAAAATGTGCCATTTTATAGCCTGCTCACATGCGGTTATGGCAGAGGAAACAGCCAGGTTGTTTGTAGACCACATCTTCAGGTTGCATGGGGCTCCCTCGAGGGTTATCCCCAACCGCGGGAAACAATTTACTTCCCGGTTCTGGAGGAAGCTCATGAGCTTGCTACAGGTCGAAGTGGGCTTCTCGACGGCGAGACACCCGCAAACCAACGGGCAAGCAGAAAGAGCGAACAGTATACTCCAGCAGTACCTACGCTGTTACGTCAGTGAGAGGCAGAACGATTGGGTGGAGAAACTAGCGCTGGCTGAATTTGCGTACAATAACGCTGAACATGTGTCCATGGGAATGAGCCCGTTCATGGCCAGTTATGGGTGTCACCCCAGGGCCTTCCCGGGGAGTGGGGAGGAAAGTTGGAGCGTACCTGCGGCAGAGCAGTTTGTGGAAGAAATGGAGGCCCTGCACCAGCAACTTAAGATGAACTTGGAGCGGGCCAAGGAAATTTACAAGAGGCAGGCAGACAAGCACCGTAGGGAAGGGGAGATCATGCGGGTGGGGGACAGGGTGTGGTTGTCAACCCAAGGGTTACCCTTTAAGGGGGGGCGCAAGAAGTTGCAGCCCAGGCGGCTGGGACCGTTTGAGGTAACACAGCAGGTGAACCCCGTGGCATTCAAGCTCAAGTTGCCTGACAGCATGAAAATACACCCGGTGTTCCATAGGTCCCTACTCTCACCGTACAGGGAGGGGCGGGAATTCCCGGGGCGAGAGGGAGAAGTCACCACACACCCGCAGGTAGAAGAGAGGGAGCACCACCACTTGGCCACGGAACTACTTGATTCAAGGTGGTGAGGACGCCAGGTGGAGTACTTGGTAGCTTGGGAGTGAGAACCCGGGTCGGAAAACACGTGGGTTCCCGCGGAGGCAATTGATGACGGGTATCTGGTGGAGGAATTCCACCGCCTGTTCCCGGACAAACCCAAACCACTGGCAAGATTCTGGGAGGAGCAATTTGGAACTACAGACGATGAAGAGGATTTTGTGGGTTTTTCTGCCTCCGAGGAGGAGGGAGGAGAGGTTTCAGAGGAAGAAGAATCGGACTGGGAGGCCCACCCTGCGGGAAGGGATCAGAGCGGGTGGGAAGCGGGCTTCGAATCCTCTGAGGATGGCGACAGCTCCTTCCGGGGATTCCCCGCCTCGTCGGCCGGAGATAGGGACAAAGTTGGATCAACAGGTTGGGCCAGGGGTGGAGGGGGTCCGGGGGGGAGGTGGATGTCAGGGAACTGACATCGGAGCCTGAGGCGGAGGGAAGGCTCTCAAATGATGCTGGAGAAGGGCCAAGCAGGGAGAGAGGCAGTTCAGCAGAGGGGGAAGCAAATCAACGTTACACCAGGGATAAAGGGGGGCAGATGGGGGAATCGGCGAGAGGGCTCCAAGACTCTTCACTGGACACCAGCGGGGAGAGCACGGGTCCTCCGCTACCCACGCCCTCCCTGTGCAGAAGACTTCCACGCAGGGAGAGTAGGAGGAGACTAGGCGTCAAACAACTTTTATGTTGGAAGAGGTTTAAGAAACGCCCACTGACGGATTCTGCTAGCGACTGAGGCAGCCACGAACTGAAGGGCTGTCCAGACAGAAAGGTTTAACAAGGCAACATAGCCAGGAGAGGCGGCAACTTACGCACGAGCAACCCCATACCCATTATAGCTGACAGACACCCACACCCGCACAGAAAATGATAATAATGAAAGTAAATATTTTTCCCCTTTTATCTTCCAAAATCTTTTCTTCCTGTCAAGTCCCTTTGCATAGGATTTATCTTACATTTGAATGTACACAAAACAATAAACCTTTCTATATAATTTTTCTAATACATTCTGAAAACATATTAAATCCTTTATTGTAGTCCACCTCCTTTTACTTCCTTTATCACTCGAATGCTAGCACGGAGTCAAAACTATTATTGTATTTTTGAACATATTTTTTATAAACATCCCATTTTTCCGCTAATTTTTGCTTTGAGTTTCCTCTGAGTTTACTAGTCAGTTGAGCCGTCGCCACCAATTCCTGTAATTTGATTTGCCAATCTGTTATTTTTGGAGCCTTGTGATCTTTCCATCCCTTGGCCACAAGTATACGAGCTGCTGCGGTTGCATACAAAAATACCTCTCTTAGATTTTTTGGGATCTCTTTATCTAAAATACTTAATAGAAATGCCTCCGGTTTTTTGGTAAAAGTTATCCCCATCATCTTTTTTATCATAGAATCATAGAGTTGGAAGAGACCACAAGGGCCATCGAGTCCAACCCCCTGCCAAGCAGGAAACACCATCAGAGCACTCCTGACATATGGTTCTCAAGCCTCTGCTTAAAGACCTCCAAAGAAGGAGACTCCACCACATTCCTTGGCAGCAAATTCCACTGTCGAACAGCTCTTACTGTCAGGAAGTTCTTCCTAATGTTTAGGTGGAATCTTCTTTCTTGTAGTTTGGATCCATTGCTCCGTGTCCGCTTCTCTGGAGCAGCAGAAAACAACCTTTCTCCCTCCTCTATGTGACATCCTTTTATATATTTGAACATGGCTATCATATCACCCCTTAACCTCCTCTTCTCCAGGCTAAACATGCCCAGCTCCCTTAGCCGTTCCTCGTAAGGCATCGTTTCCAGGCCTTTGACCATTTTGGTTGCCCTCCTCTGGACACGTTCCAGTTTGTCAGTGTCCTTCTTGAACTGTGGTGCCCAGAACTGGACACAGTACTCCAGGTGAGGTCTGACCAGCGCAGAATACATTGGCACTATTACTTCCCTTGATCTAGATGCTATACTCCTATTGATGCAGCCCAGAATTGCATTGGCTTTTTTAGCTGCCGCGTCACACTGTTGGCTCATGTCAAGTTTGTGGTCAACCAAGACTCCTAGATCCTTTTCACATGTACTGCTCTCAAGCCAGGTGTCCCCCATCTTGTATTTGTGCCTCTCGTTTTTTTTGCCCAAGTGCAATACTTTACATTTCTCCCTGTTAAAATTCATCATGTTTGTTTTGGCCCAGTTCTCTAATCTGTCAAGGTCGTTTTGAAGCGTGATCCTGTCCTCTGGGGTGTTAGCCACCCCTCCCAGTTTGGTGTCATCTGCAAATTTGATCAGGATGCCCTTGAGTCCATCATCCAAGTCGTTGATAAAGATGTTGAATAAGACCGGGCCCAAGACAGAACCATGTGGCACCCCACTAGTCACTCTTCTCCAGGATGAAGAGGAACCATTGATGAGCACCCTTTGGGTTCGGTCAGTCAGCCAGTTACAAATCCACTGAGTGGTAGCATAGTCAAGACCGCATTTTACCAGCTTCTTTACAAGAATATCATGGGGCACCTTGTCAAATGCCTTGCTGAAATCAAGGTAGGCTACATCCACTGCGTTCCCTTCATCTACCAGGCTTGTAATTCTGTCAAAAAACGAGATCAGGTTAGTCTGACATGACTTATTTTTAAGAAATCCATGCTGACTATTGGTGATCACAGCATTCCTTTCTAGGTGCTCACAGACTGTTTGCTTAATGATCTGCCTCAGAATCTTCCCTGGTATTGATGTCAGACTGACTGGGCGGTAATTATTTGGGTCCTCTCTTTCCCCCTTTTTGAAAATAGGGACAACATTTGCCCTCCTCCAGTCTGCCGGGACTTCGCCTGTTCTCCAGGAATTCTCAAAGATGACTGCCAGTGGTTCTGAGATCACATCTGCCAGTTCTTTTAATACTCTTGGATGCAGTTCATCTGGCCCTGGAGACTTGAATACATCTAAACTAGCCAAGTATTCTTGTACTATCTCCTTAGTTATTCTGGGCTGTGTTTCCTCTACTGAATCATTTGCTCCAAATTCTTCAGGTCGGGCATTGTTTTCTTTATCGGAGAAGACTGAGGCAAAGAAGGCATTGAGGAGTTCAGCCCTTTCTGTGTCCCCTGTTTGCATTTCACCATCTTCTCCTCTGAGTGACCCCACTGTTTCTTTGTTCTTCCTTTTGCTACGAACATACCCATAAAAGCCTTTTTTGTTGCTTTTAACCTCTCTAGCAAGCCTGAGTTCATTCTGTGCTTTAGCTTTTCTGACTTTGTGTCTACACGTGCTGGCTATTTGTTTGAATTCCTCTTTGGTGGTTTCCCCCCTTTTCACGTTTCTCCATATATCTGGCTCCTGTGTTGGTGAACTAGCCTCCTTCTCAGGGGAGTCCCCTGTCTCCTCCTTGGTGGAGACGGTGTGCTCTGTTGCTTCCAAGAAGAGCTCCAGCTCTCTAATTCTTTGGAGCGTAGCTACACGTTCCTCCAGTTGCTGGACTTTGTCTTCTAAGAGGGCAATCAACATGCAATTGCTGCAGGTAAAGCTGCCTGCAACCTTTGGCAAGATGGCAAACATTGTGCAGGAACCGCAGGCGACTGCAGCTGTTCCCTCCCCCTCCATCTTGAGAATGTGTCGTTGGGGGTGGCTACAGCGGTCCTCCATCATAAAAAGCGTGAAGACAGGAATAAATAACTCCCCCCAAAAAAAACCTAGGTCTCCCCCAACAAACGTTTGAGACTAGCTCCCCTAAATCAAACGCTGCCCTGCAAGCTCTGATAAGCTCCTCCCACAGCTAATCACCTGCCTCAACAGAAACCCTGCCCCCTCTGACCTTTGCACAGGGAGAGCAGCTAATCAGCCACAAAGAAACACACACACAAGAAAACCCTTTTTGCTCCTTCTTCAGCTGCTGTATATTTCCCCCAAATAATCTTAATCTTTCCACACGTCCACCACATGTGGATCATGTCACCGTTATTTTCTCCACATCTCCAACAAGCATTTGCCAAATTATTATACATTCTTGATAATCTGGAAGGAGTGAGGTACCACCTATGAGCCATTTTCATCATGTTCTCTCTTATATTATAGCTGGCTGTAAATTTCAAATTTACCTTCCATAAGTTTTCCCAATCTTTTAGCATAATTGGACGGCCCACATTCCACATCTTGGGCCCACTTTATCATTGAAGCCTTAACCTCCTCATCCATTACTTCGTAGTCTAAAAGAAGTCTATACATTTTTGCGATTATTTTAGTTTTACTATTCAGTAATTCTCTTTCAAATCTTGAAGGCTCCTTTTCAAAACCTATCTGCTTATCCTGTCTGAACATTTCATTCACCTGGAAGTAATCTAGCCAACTAGAAAAGTGATCTTTTATTTTCTCATAACTTATCAATATTATTTGACCCTCCTCCCTTAATATTGTGTTATACGTTATCCAGTTCTCTTTGATGTTGTTGTTTTTTTTAACAGCGATTACTTCTAATGGAGAGTTCCATCTTGGGGTTTTCTGTTCCAAATATCTTTTGTATTTTTCCCACACATTATATATAGCATTTCTTATTATATGATTTGAAAAACTCCGGTGCGCCTTTATTTTCCCATAATTAAGATAGCCATGTTGGGTTTGGAACTTAACAGGTTAAGAAGTTCCCATGATGCCTCAGCATTCTGACGTCAGCTGTAGAAGCTGGGAGGAGTCTGGGAGGAGTTTCGTCTCTGTTCCTCTCTGGTTCTGTGAGAGAGAAGGTGGCAGTCTGTCATGGCTGCGGTGAGCCCAGGAGTTTCCTGGGGAAAGTCGGAATAAAGGACTGATATTAGACAAACCTGGTCTCTGTCTGTGTTTGTCGGAAGCTAAGTGGAAGCTACGTGACAGTTTCACCGCTGTGTTCAACTCTGCTGAGGCGTGACTGGAGAGCTACTGGAGACGGAGCTGAGTGGCGCAGCTAGGAGGAAGCGCGCCGGGCATAAAGAGCTAATTGTGGATCGTAAATCAATTAGCGGGGGTCACGCCAAACCAATAAATCAATTCCAACAGGTTATGGGTGCTTAATCACCGATCGTAAAAACTGTCACTGGAGACTGCCGGAATGCGTTTGAAGTCGCTGGCAGGAGTTTTTGCCTGGTGTTAAGAGGCAAAGGAGAGCTGCGGAGCTCAGAGCAGCTGAAAGACACTAAGTGGTTGCCTGTGCTGAGAGCTGAGTGCTGGGAGCTGAAGAGCAGCTGGAAAATCGTTTCTCCACGGATGGGTGCCGGAAGAGCTTGTGATCTGTGAGTACAGCTTGGGGCCCCTTGGGAGAACGGAAGACAATGGCAGGCAGCCAGGTCTTGGAGGACATTGCGTTTCAACAGCTCACTCTAAGAAGTTGAGCAAGGGCTGTCTGGGAATGTGCTGCTGGGATGTGCGGTGAAGCTTCAGCAGGAGGCCAGAGCCCTGGAGAAAGTATTGAGAAAAGCCTAGAGATGGCTGCAGCCCCTGTTCCTGATGTTGTAGCCTCAAGGAGTGCCAGCGAGCAGATCGGGGGGGGCGAAGGATTCCAAAGGCAAGTGTAAAAGTTTTCCACTGTGCGTGCTGGAGTGGAATGTCAACAAAGCAGGTTCCCAGAAAGCCGCAGTGGGAGCCAGGCCAGAGGGGGCGGAGCTGGCAAGGAGTGTTTTTCCGGAAGGAGGAGAAGGAGGCCAGCTGGGAGGAGCCCCGGGCAGTGTTTTTCCACTGGAGTTCGTCGTTGCTGCCCATGGAGAGCGGAGACAGCTGGGCAGGAAGGTCCCAAGGTCAACCAGCTGAGTTCTCATGGGAATCAGTCTCGGAGAGGAGGCCAGCGTGGGAACGCAAGGGAAAGACGTGGTTCAGACGCTGGGGAGGGTTGTTTTCTTATCACTGCTTCTATGGCAACTGTGAAGAACAACTCCAGCCAGGACACGGTGACACGCTGGGTGTTGAATACTGCTGTTGGTCAGCACCTGCTAAGCGAGCCTGCTGGCGAAATGCGGAACTGCAGGGCTGTTTTCAACAGGACACAACTGTGATGTTAGCAGACGGAATGAGAAAGTCGGTTTCTGCTGTGGCTAACATGTTTTTTTCTCCTTTACAGGAGGAGCTAGAGGTCTACGTTGGGGGGAAACAAGTGGCCAACGTGAAAAGGGGGCAGAACAATCTCTTTGTTCTGGAGTCACCTCTGGAGGGTGGTGGGAATGCTGGAAAAGCACAGGCGCAGTGTGCTAAGGTTCCCAGTCATGTGCAAAAGCTGCACAGGTGCACAAAAGGGTGTAAACTCCGGAAATGTGGGAGGTCCCTAGGGTGCAGGGCATGCAAGGGTGCACAGGTACATGGTTTTCCCGGGTTTGGGAGGGTAGCCAAAGAGCCCTTTGAGCTCTGTGAGGCAGGTGGTCCAAAGGTTCAGGACATGATCTTCTGTGGATATGATCCTGCAACCAATGGGTGGAAGTTTGCATACCCAGAGGGTGATCAAACCAAGCTGCTGGTCAGTAAGCAGGCTGAGTGCTGTGAACAGGATGGGTGTTCAAGACTCAGGGATAGTTCTGATTTTCTCTCAGGATGTCTGTCTGATTCTGAGGAGGAAAGGGAGGCAGAGGCTGATCCCGGTGATGGGGACCAGGTCCAAGATCAGGGTTCAGAACCCGGTGATGGGGACCAGGTCCAAGATCAGGGTTCAGGGCAGGTTTGGGCATCTCCAAAGGTTGTGAAAGGAGTGTCCAGGTGTGAGGCTTCATCTCCGGTTAGCGTAATGGAGAAAGCTCACAAACAGGGTGTCAAGTCAGAGGGGGAAGGATCTGACGGAGAAGACACAACTGCTGGCCCAAATGGGTCAGTAGGGTATCAGGTCACAAGTGCGTGGAAAAGTGTCGCACAGTGTGATTCTGGGAATGTTGAAGGGGTTCAACAGGTGCCTGGGAAAGATGCCGGGAAGTGGCATAAGGCAAAGGGAAAGGTGTTGAACTCAAAAAGGTCTTGTCAGAATGGTTCGGCAAGAGGGGGTGTTGGGTTTGGAACTTAACAGGTTAAGAAGTTCCCATGATGCCTCAGCATTCTGACGTCAGCTGTAGAAGCTGGGAGGAGTCTGGGAGGAGTTTCGTCTCTGTTCCTCTCTGGTTCTGTGAGAGAGAAGGTGGCAGTCTGTCATGGCTGCGGTGAGCCCAGGAGTTTCCTGGGGAAAGTCGGAATAAAGGACTGATATTAGACAAACCTGGTCTCTGTCTGTGTTTGTCGGAAGCTAAGTGGAAGCTACGTGACAGTTTCACCGCTGTGTTCAACTCTGCTGAGGCGTGACTGGAGAGCTACTGGAGACGGAGCTGAGTGGCGCAGCTAGGAGGAAGCGCGCCGGGCATAAAGAGCTAATTGTGGATCGTAAATCAATTAGCGGGGGTCACGCCAAACCAATAAATCAATTCCAACAAGCCATGCCATCCAAAACGTGTGTCATGACCTTCTAGATCTAAAGTATCCCAATTTTTTAATAAACACCAATCTTTCAACCAGAGAAGACATGAGGCTTCGTAATATAGCTTCAAATCCGGTAACCCGAAGCCACCTCTTTCTACAGTATCTATTAATATCTTATGCTTTATTCTTGGTCTTTTACCCTTCCACAAAAAATTAAAATTTCTTTTTGCCACTTGTCAATACTGCTGGTCTTTCCTATAATTGGAATTGTTTGGAATAAAAAGAGTAGCTTCGGTAAGACTATCATTTTAATTACTGAAATACGGCCCAGGAATGATAAGTTTAGGCTTGTCCATGTCTCCAACTGTCTTTTGATATCTTTCCAACAATTAATATAATTATCTTCATACAAGTTAATATTCTTTGGTGTTATCCATAATCCTAAATACTTGATTTTGGGGTAGATTTTAATTTGTATTATTTTTTCTAATTCTGCTTTTTCATCTGGCGACAAATTCTTAACTAATAGTTTTGTCTTGTTTAAATTCAGTTTAAACCCCACAACTTTACCGTAGGCATATATTATTTCCAATGCCTTTGTTAAACTCTGTTTTGGTTGCTCCATAGTTATGATTAGATCGTCAGCAAATGCCCTCATTTTGTAACTTCTATTTCCCAGCATAATCCCTTTTATTTCTTTTTCCTCCCTAATTCGTTTACATAAGACTTCCAATGTTAGTATGAAAATTAAGGGGGATAGTGGGCAACCTTGTCTGACCCCTTTACTGATTTCACACTCCTGTGGTAAATTTCCATTTATTATGATTTTAGCTTTAGATTATGATTTAGCTTCAATCCCTTTTATATACTGTATACCAAAATCCATATGGTGTAATAGATCTTTCATAAATTTCCAGGAGACCCTATCGAAAGCTTTTTCAGCATCTATGGCCATTAAGACTGCCTTCTTTTCTATTCTTAAGTCTAAATACTCTAATAAGTTTATAATGTTTCTAGTGTTGCTATAGATGTGCCTCCCGGGCAAAAAGGCAGCTTGGTCATTGTGTATAATCATCTGGAAGACTTTTTTTGATCTTTCGGCTAAAATATTTGCATATAATTAATAATCACTATTTAGGAGTGCGATAGGCCTATAGTTGTTAATAAGTAGATTGTCCGTTCCCTGTTTTGGAATTAATGCAATAAGGCTGTCTTTCCATGAGTCTGGCATGGTTCCATCTTTTAAAATGTTGTTCTTAATGGGTCAGACAGTATGTCCTCAAATTTTTTATAATACATTGCCGGTAGGCCATCTGGCCCTGGTGACTTTCCTATCTTTGCTTCCTTAATTGCTCTTTGAATTTCGTACAATGTAATAGGGGCATTCAACAGTTCTTTTTGTTCTTTAGTAAGTTTCGGAAGACCGTTCTGTTCTAAATATTCTTTAACTTCTTCTGATGTTTCATTTCCTTCCTTATAAAGGGTAAAGGTAAAGGTACCCCTGCCCGTACGGGCCAGTCATGTCCGACTCTAGGGTTGTGCGCTCATCTCACTTAAGAGGCCGGGAGCCAGCGCTGTCCGAAGACACTTCCGGGTCACGTGGCCAGCGTGACGAAGCTGCTCTGGCGAGCCAGCACCAGCGCAGCACACGGAAACTTCCTTATAGAGTTCTCTAAAGAATTCGAGAAATCCTTTCTCTATTTCTTTAGGGTTGTTTATTATTTTGCCTTCGCACTTAACTCTATTTATAATCCTTTCTGCCTCTCTCTTCTTTAGTTGCCATGCTAATAACCTTCCTGGTTTATTAGCATGTTCAAAGGTTTTTTGTTTCAATAATCTTAGTTTCCATTCCATTTCTGCATTTATTAGCATTAACCATTGAGATTGTAGGATCTTAATATTTCTTTTTAATTCTACACTATTTGGTTTTTTGTATAATTCCAGCTCGCTTTTTCTAATCTCCTCTAAGATTTCTTGCTGTTTTTTTCCCCTTTTGCTTTCTTTGAATTACGTTTTGTTGAATAAAGAAACCTCTTAAGACAGCTTTACTAGGATCCCAGACTATCTTTAAATCAGTGCCCTTATTTAAATTCAGTTCAAAAAAATCCTTTGTCTTTTTTGCTTTTTCTATTATTATTTCATCTCTCAATAAAGTTTCATTTAATCTCCATCTTATAGATTTCCTCTTTCCCCAAGTCAGCGTTACTTG
The DNA here is from genome assembly GCF_964106645.2 of Podarcis pityusensis. Classification (NCBI taxonomy): domain Eukaryota; kingdom Metazoa; phylum Chordata; class Lepidosauria; order Squamata; family Lacertidae; genus Podarcis; species Podarcis pityusensis. Next base: position 4,024,721 of record NC_138045.1, read on the forward strand.
TACTGCATTATGATTAGCTATTGTCTTTGGTTGAATTTCAGATTTACATATTTTGACTGTCAAATCTTTTGTTAGCCAGATGGCATCAATTCTTCCTGCCGAGTTACTAGGGTAGGAAAAAAAAGTATTCTTTCACTGTCGGATTTTGTATTCTCCATGCGTCCTCTAAACTTAACAAATCTACTAACTGAAAAACGGTTTTGGGGAGTTTTATTTGATGTTTTTTAGTAGTCTTTTTGGATCTGTCTAAATCAGGTTTTACCACGTCATTTTGGTCTCCTAAAAATAAATTTTTCTCTCCAATAAAATCCCCCAACTCTCGTTCCAACTTTTGATAAAATTCACTTTTTTTTTCATTCGGTGTGTAAAAACCGATAACTTTAATTCTTTCCCCCAGGACTATTATTCTATGACAACGACCCTTCCTTGTGAATCTTTATAGATCAATTTCGGCTCCAAATGCTTTTTTGCGTATATTACAACTCCATTCTTAGATTTATCTGAAGAAACAAAATCAAGTCCCAGTTTCTTATTGGATAAAATTCTTGTGTGTTGTTTTGTGATATGAGTTTCTTGCAAACATATCAAATCCAATTTCTGTTTGCTGAATATAAATTCCACCTTATTTCTTTTCTTTTTATCATTTAAACCATTAACATTCCAGGTAACAATCCTTAATTCCATTATTTACTACACAGTGATTCAACTTCTTAACAAAATAAATAAATAAAATAAAATAAATTTTTAAAAAAAAAGAAATTCAGAAAAGTCACTTGTCCTTAATGCTTAAGACACTTCCTCCTCGGATTGTTTTTTAAGATCGTCCGCCCCTCCTCCCAGCTGTCTTTTACCTCCTAACTCCTCTCTATATGTTCTCCAAAATTTGTCAGCGTCCTCCCAAGTAACAAATCTCCTTTTCCCTTTGTAAAAAAAGGAAATTCCCTCAGGGAATTCCCATCTGTGCACAATTGATTTTTTATTTAGTGCTTCCACCAACGGTTTATATTTTTCCCTTTTTCTTAAAAGCCTCGATGGAACAATTTTATGAATGATTTTCCTGAATTTTAAGTTTTGTCGTACTGCTAATTTGTAGTATTTTATCTCTAATATCCATATTCACAAAAGTTACCAGACAGTCCCCTGGCCAATTATTAGCTCTTGCAATTCTTGATCTGATTCTAAAGGCTCTCTCAATTTTATTTCTCATTTCCTGTTCTTCTATTCCAATCCATTTGGCTAATTCTGATGATATTTTTTGCTCTATCACTTCATCTGGTTCTTCTGGAATAGATCTAAATCTCAATGTTTTTTCTCTTCTGTGCATTTCAATCATAGAGATTGAATCTAGGACTGCCTCATGGGTTTCTTTCATATCTGCCAGCTCTTTCTTAATTTTTTCTGTTTCCCCCTTTTTTTCTCTGTTCTCCTTCTGTACTTTTCTTAGCCCTTCCTCCAAACTTATCGTTTTCCCTTTTAATTCTTGTACAGTCTTTGTTATTTCCAAATTTTTAACCACCAGATCATTGATTTTAACCATCATTTCTAACACCATTTTTGCATTTTCCTCTATTTTTTGCCCCATCTTATCCAACTTTTGATCTGTTGATCTTATACTGTCGTTCATCTCTTTCTTCATCTCTGAAATGTCTTTTCTCAGTCCCAGGAGAAGATCTCTCATTTCCGAATTCATTTCTGTGTCTTGATTTGAGTTTCTCCTTTTAGGATTTGCAGATAACACTGCTGCCGCTGGATTCATAAATTTCTTATTCACATTTGACATAACCAGTTGTTTTATAATCCGTTAGTACCAGTAGCTACTTCTTTTCCTGACAAATTGTGTTTTATAATACTTCTATATTACACCACTAACGCACACTGTCTCATCGATGATAATAATAACATTTACCGTTTGGACACCTACCTGTTGAATTTCTGTCTGCGTCACGGTAAAGTGACTCAGGCCTGTGCAACCTGGTAAATATCGAAGGGGGGTTCTCCTCCTTGAACCCCATTTGAGGGTGGCCCAAGAAAGGAGGTGGTGGTAGCTTTACTGTTTGGGCTTGTGACTTGCAACACCTAGCGAACTCTCCCTCTTCCTGCCAGGTCCTGCCGGTGTCTAGAGGACTGGTTGGGGGGGATAGTCCCCACTATTACTACACAGGTGGTTCGCAATTTAACAGAACCACCTTTGACATCGGAGCCTGGCAAAGACTCCAAGATCTCCTGCAGTTTTTTGCAGATGAAATCGCTCAGATTCAGAGAGAGGTGGACTCCACTATGGGATCAGGGCCAGGGTGAGAGAGTGCTAGAGTCCTGTCTAGTCAAGCTGCATCGAATCAATTCAAATCTGTTACCTCCTAGGATGTGGACAGGCTGCTTGGACGAGTGAAACCAACCACCTGTCTCCTTGATCCTGGCTAATAAAAGTGAGCTGGGAAGCCACTGACAGAGACCCACTGCTTCTTAACAAACATCTTTAGACCCGGCTTAGCTTCATGCCAACGCTGCCTTCTCTCTGTTGGAATTCTGCCTGGGTCAGAGGAATGTGCCACAAGCGTAGGCACCGGCAGATATTCCTGTCGACCTCCCCTTGTCCCATACCTCTGCTGATAAGCAGGCGAGGTCCGGCGATTCTTCTCAGATGTATGAGAGGAACACACCGTTCTTCCTCTCTCCCCTTTGGTGTCCCCAGGGAGGGGAAAGAAGCAGACAGAAAACTATTTACATCATTTATTTCTGCCTCTTACATCAGTACAGAGAATCATGTCTGCACTCAACAACAGCAAGAAGAAAACTCCTCCCAAGTACATCCAGTACGGGTCATATGACACACACACACTGAGCTAACATCCGGTGCTCAGTACAGAATGGACTGCCCCTTTGTTCCCATGGCAACAGTCACAAACATCCTGTCTGGCTTTCCAGCCACAAGCAGCTGGCTGAGCTGCTAGAGCCTTTGCTTGCTGCAGCATTGGTGCTTTATGGTAACATACTCCCCCTAAAGTATCAATGCGTGCCGCGAGCAAAGCGTCATCCAGAGAAGAAAACAAACAGTTGTTATATTTATAACATTCCCCTGTTGTTTCAGTTCCACCCTTGGAACTACCCGCCACTGGTTTAACCAATGTACCTCTCTGGTTGTGTGACTTCGCATCACCTTGGTTAACAACTCTCTGTTGTGCCTTTGTCTCTGACTCAGACACAGCTTCAATCTGTCCTTGGTCGTTTACAATAGCAACATATGCAAGGTTAGCAAACTCCTTTGAATACCTCTTGGGTGGTACACCCTTCGTTGCTCTCTTAGACCTACGTAAGAGGTTCTGATCCTCTGTGCTCACTGGTTCAACCTCTGGACTCTGTTGAGAACCAGTAGCAATCAGTGGTTCTTCCTTCACCTGTGAAGGTCTATCCATTGTGTGAGATTTCCTCTCAATGACTGTGACAACTGAGCTGTCTGAGCTATCGCTGTCATCATCAGTACTACTGAACTCAATAAGATCAAACTCATCATCATCATCTGAACCGTTTCCTGTGGGAAATGTCTGTACTATCCGCTCTTGCTTTGGAGCACTCTCTAGGAACTTTGTGAGAATCACCTGACCAGATTCAGACAAAATTACTCTGTAGAGACCCTTTTCATAACCTACGAAAATGCCTCTGGCATTCTTTACACCACCTGGAGCTTCTGTTCTCACATGAGACCCGAAAACCTTAAAATAGGCAACAGAAGGTTTTCTATTGAACAGCTTCTCAAAAGGAGAACATCCCAACTCTGTTGAGACTTTTCTCAGCCACACATGAAGATAGGACGCTAGCGATTCGGCCCAATATTCATGTGGCAAATGTGAACTCAGCAATTGCGCATTCATCCCCTTTTGCAATTCTTTGTTCACCTTCACACAGACCCCCCTGTTCCACGCTTCTTGCGAAACTGCCACTTTGTGGTCTATCCCTTTTCCATCCAGGAACTTCTGAAACTTCTGTAACAGAAAAATTTGCTTCTCATCTGTGAAAAGACAATCAATGTTAGCATCATGCATATTTTTAACCTTGTCACAAAACTCCTGAAACTTTTCTAAAGTTTCTTGCGGTTTCTCCATCATATAAACCCAAGAATAATTAGTGAAACAATCCACACACAAAAGGTAAAATCGTGCACCGCCTCTAGATGGATCTAGAGGACCAATCACATCAGCATACACCCGCTGAAATGCTCTGTTGACCTTCTTGGTGAGCTTCCTGGTGCTCGCACTGGTCACACCTGCAAGAGAGATTTCGTTAGAAACAGAAGAATTACATTTCATGTAATCACTTTGATCAAAAGTCAACAAATACAGTCCATCTTTCTCTTTGGCAGTAAGAAACAGTTCTCCATCTTTGTAGATCTTGCAGCTTTTAGCATCATAGGACAGTTTCAGTCCTTTCTTTGCAATCTGCGACACGCTCAGCAGATTAAATCTCAGTTCTGGAATCAGGTAAACATCACTTATAGTCAAGTTCAGACTCTCAAGATACACAGTCCCAAATCCAGTCGCTTCCAACTCCTGACCGTTGGCCTGTTTCACAGTGAAGCTTTGCTTCTTCAACGTCGAAAACAGTCCTCTGTGCGGGCACATGTGAACCGTTGCGCCCGTGTCAATTATGAACGAGTTCCCAACATCTGGCGTGGTTCCTTTCACCATCATAGCCTTTGCAGGTTTCACCTGGCACTTGGAACGGCTTTTGCCTGACGCCTGAGGCTTCGTAGAGCTGCTCTTTGCTCCTCTTGACTGGCGTGGCTTCTTACAGTTTCGCTGTAGATGCCCAGTCTGTCCACAATTGTAGCATCGGACAGCACTCAATGCTACACCATGCTCCCTAGTAGCATCAGCAGTGGGGGAATTAGAACTCTGTTCTTCCCTCCCCCTGTCTTTTTCTTCCAGTGCAGCAAGTCTGTCGTGTTCATTCAGGACCACAGCACAAACTCTCTCCGCGGTCAGCTGCGCGGCCGGTAGGGAACCAAGCTGACTGGCAACAACCTTGTAGGTGCGGCTAAGGCTGTTTATCATCATGAAGCAAAACACTTCCTCCTGAAGACGGAAATTGCGTTCCACCATCTGTTGACGCAGAAACTTCATTTCTGTCAGGTGCGCTTGAACATCTCCATCAGGCGCAAGTCTCAGATTGGTCAATTTCTCAAAATACAGCAACGCTGAAGAACCAGCATCTCTCTGATGCGTTGTACGCAGCGTGTCCCATACCTCTTTCGCATTTTCTAAATGCTGAACATGCACCAACTGATCATCTGAGACACACAGAATTATAGCAGTCCTGGCCCTTACGTTCCGTGATTCCCAACCTCCGGTTGGTGCTGCAGGGATGGGGTTTTCAATTACATCAAAAAGCCTCTGATTCTGCAGCAGGGCCTTCATCTTTACAGACCAAGATGAATAATTGTCATTGGTTAAGGGAGGTGGGCAAGGCAAAGCTCCTTTCTTGGCATCCATCTTGAAGCCAAGCCTCTTCAGCTTTCCAGCCCACACTCTCAAACAAACTGTAAAATCCAACAGTCGTTTTTTTCCTTTCTCACGCAGCAAACTGCAAAGTGTTTACGCTCTTTGCACCTGGCAGCTAAACTCAGGCTGCTATCGAAAAGTCCCTTCCAAGAGCTCGTAAACCTTGTAGCCAAAACATTCTCTGGTTTTGTTTCGCTTTCCCAGGCTTACACGCAGAGTCCAGCCCCTTTGCCAGTAATTTTCCAGGACCGTTACCTAGCAACAATGCATTTCAATAGGACTTCTTATCTACCACAAAAATTTGTGGAATGCAGGCTTCAGCCTTCAAGCTGCAGGCCTCTTCCTCCGGAGCTTTTGTTTTCTTTGAAACGCAGCTCCGTGAACCAGGGAATTAATCTTCCTGCGTTCACACTTTTAGCCCGAAATGCAGCATACCTTGAACTTTGTTGCTCTGGAAAACACCTCTTCTTTCCACCAGCTGTCTGTGGAGCCTTTGGCTGCTTTCAGACGCTTCTCTTCCTCCTTGGAGCAGAGGAGGACAATCCACCAGCCTCTCATGCAGATGTCCGATGAATCGCAACCATCCGAAGGCTGCCACTGTTGGAATTCTGCCTGGGTCAGAGGAATGTGCCACAAGCGTAGGCACCGGCAGATATTCCTGTCGACCTCCCCTTGTCCCATACCTCTGCTGATAAGCAGGCGAGGTCCGGCGATTCTTCTCAGATGTATGAGAGGAACACACCGTTCTTCCTCTCTCCCCTTTGGTGTCCCCAGGGAGGGGAAAGAAGCAGACAGAAAACTATTTACATCATTTATTTCTGCCTCTTACATCAGTACAGAGAATCATGTCTGCACTCAACAACAGCAAGAAGAAAACTCCTCCCAAGTACATCCAGTACGGGTCATATGACACACACACACTGAGCTAACATCCGGTGCTCAGTACAGAATGGACTGCCCCTTTGTTCCCATGGCAACAGTCACAAACATCCTGTCTGGCTTTCCAGCCACAAGCAGCTGGCTGAGCTGCTAGAGCCTTTGCTTGCTGCAGCATTGGTGCTTTATGGTAACACTCTCTCCCTACCCCTTTCCCTTTTCTTTTTGGCTCAGAGTCCTGCTCCCTCCATTTTATCATTCCCTTGGAGGAAATGGAGAAAGAAAGAAAGAGAAAAGCAAGGAGCCACACAGGCGTCCGCCCCCCGCCGTCTGCAGCCGCTGGCAGGGAAGCGCCTCCTTCCCTGTCAACCAGCGGGGAAAGAAGCAAGCAGCAGTGTGCTGGTCCCGAGGGTTATCCGTGCGGCTAGGTCCAAGTCCAGTCCAAGGTCGAGGGTGCAGTATGGAGGCAGTCCGTCAAAGCTGAAGCTGGGTCCAAGGCAGGGAGTCGGGTGAGGTCAGGAACTCTGGCAGAAGAGCAGGACAGGGTGCAGGGAGGAACAGGCTACCAACAACGTTGCTCCCGCAACTTGGGTCTGGGGCTGGCTGGCTTTTATCTGCCCCGAGGCATAGGGCGGCCCCGGTCCACAGGTGACTTGCCTCTCCTAGCCTGGAGGCGAGCACTCCTCCTGCAAGAACTTAGTTCCCTCCGCCTCTCTGCCCTGAGCCTCTGCAGCCCAGGAGAGGCTGGAGGGTTACCAGACCCAGAGGCAACCTCAGCTTCCCCTGACAGGGCTGAGAGTGGAGCACCTGCAGGCAATGGGTCCTCCATCACCTCAGGAGCCAGAGCAGACTCAGCTGGTGCCTGCACCTGAGGATCCGGCACAGGTGAGGACCCTTCAGGCTCAAGCCCAAGCCCCGGCTCAGCTGGTTCTGGAGGCAGGGAGTCCTGTGCAGGCTGGGATTCCTCAGGTTCAGCCTCCGAGTCCGAATCCCAGGCCATCACAAGCAGCCTTGGAGGCAGGCGGGACGTGGCGAGAGCAAACAGCTACACACGGGCGCTCCAAATGCACGTGTGCCCGCCCCTTGAAGCCGGCTGTGAGGTCCCTCCTCTCTCCAGCCTCTGCCTGAGCCCAAACCGGAGGCACGTTCACGGTCCAAGGCAACACGTGCGTAGCTGGCCGGTCAGGTGTCCTCCCTGAGAAGAGGAGGAGGCAGAGCCACGGCCGGGCTCGAGGGTCAGTGTCCTGGAGTTTTGGGCTCATGCTGACCTCTCCTCACCCTCACCCTCCACCCCCACCCCGCCCCACTTCTCCTTTCCCACCAGGGCAACCGGCGGCAGCAGAAAGAACGTGGCAGCATTGTTCACCCGAAGCCACTGCTTTCTTTCGGGGCCGGGAGCAGGCACGTTGAACATTTTGTCTCCCCCCTCATGATGGCACCCAGGGCGGCTTGCCCCCACCCCACCCCCCTTTCTCCACCACTGCCTGGTACCTGATCCTTCTCCAGTCTGGTCTACTAATCCTATTTTAAACATGCATAGAACCACACAATCATGGCATTTTGACGCTAAATTACTAACCAGCCAATTAGCTGTGGAAGCCATCTCCACAACCATCTCAGAACATTTTGAACCTATTGCAGATATAGATTTACCAGAAAAAATGATGTGTGGTACTATGAAAGCAGCAGTATGGCAGGAAAGAATAAGATATGTAAACAACATGAACAAACAGCAACATCCTTACATACTGAATTGAAACAATTAGAACAGCACCATAAACCAATTGGTTCTATAAAAATTAGGAAGCAAATCAAAGTTACATGTCAGAAATCGGAAACTATAGAAATTCAACAAATAACAAAAAGCCTGCTGCCAATAATTTAGGCCACTACAAAGGCCACTACACTGTCTCCCTGCACCTCCAAATGCTCCCTCTAAGATGAGTGCAATGATGGGAGGGACTGCCAACTCCTCCAGCCCCCAACACCCACCCCGTGTTTATTTTTACTCTCCCCCCCCCCCAGCCAAGTGCATAAAGCTGATTTTGTACAAATTAAGTTGTGAGTTGTCCATACAGATATTTGGAGAAACAGTAAAGAGGTGTTTCTTGGGACCCAACTTCTGAGCCTGTTTCCTCCACAGACTTCCGTCAGCCTCCAGGTTGTACTACTGCCTACAGGTGTCATGGAACTCCTCCAGTGTCCGAAAGTCCCGCCATGTGGGTGGTAGACCATCTTGCAGATACCTTCCGCAGCGCTGGCATGGAGCCTGGAATTGCTTCATGTAACTTCTTAACCAGGTCTTTAAAAGTCGGAAAGAAAAAGAAAGAAGGGAGGAAACTTAATATGGACACTCCCAAGGTCATCACTTATGTCAAGACCAATGATGCAGAGGATGGGAAATGTATCTTGGCTTGAGTCCAGAGAGAGGCAGACTTTAGAAGGAAGTATACCAAAAACCCACAAGGTCACAGTATAGCTGATAGTATACTTTATTGGAATGCCTGTCCTCTCTCAATAAGCAACAACATAAACAGAAATTCCTGCAGTGACAAGCAGGTATTTGTAACTAAAGGGTCACCATGGACAGCCAGGACTTCCTTGCAGCTAGACCAAAATCCAATTCCGCTCATAAAAAGTGACCTTTTCATTATGAGATGCTGGAGTCTGCCTCTTGCATCCAAACGATATCTATCCAAGAGCCACATGCTTCAGAAGTGTGAAATCATACAGAAACATTTCTAAAACCAGTTTCACAGCTATCCTTTCAAACACGTGCCTTAAGTCTCAGCAAGAATATATGCAGATATATTTTGTTCATGGCCAACATGGATTTAAATCTTGATCAGAAAGGAGGGCCATGACTAGGCAGGAAGAGTTGCCAATTTTAGGGCAGGTCTGTTTGGCAGCGCTGCCTTTGTTGGGGAAATATATAATCTGATATTTACCATCTCTGTTGTCTTTGGCACCTAATGAAAACCATCCTCTTTCAACAACCATTTTAAATAGAGGTATTTCCCAGTCTGTTTCTGTATTGGGGATGTTTTTAGATGATTAAACTGTTAATCACTCATGTATCTGCCACCCTGGGCTCCTTAAGGAGGAAAAGCAGGATATAATAAATTTAATAAATAAATATGATCAGGTCCATTTTGGCTGCAGTGATAAAAAACATACCAGTTTCTGCGACTCCTGGGCACAGAAGGGAACAAACACACACGACGCTGCCTAATGCTGAATCACATTATTGGTCTGTATGTTTTGCTATTGTCATAGGGAACCTGCAGCCCTCCGGGGGTTAGAAGATTGGGAAAGGTTGTGGAAGAAAGGGGTTAAGTTTACTGCATGTACTGCATTAAAAGAAAACATTATGAAAATGATGTATAGATGGTACTTAACCCTGGTAAAATTAGCAAAGATTTACCACACAAATGATAATTTATGTTGGAAGTGCAAAGAAAAAGAAGGCACCTTTTATCATATGTGGTGGACATGTCCCAAGGTGAAGGACTTCTGGGAAAAGATTTATAATGAGTTGAAAAAAATGTTGAAAAATACATTTGTTAAGAAACCAGAAGCCTTTCTACTTGGAATAATAGGATTGGAATTGCCCAAAGAAGATGTTAGGTTGTTTTTGTATGGCACTACAACAGCAAGACTGCTATTAGCCAAAAACTGGAAATCGCAAGAAATACCAACAGTAGAAGAATGGCAGATGAAGATGTTGGACTTTTTGGAGCTGGCCGACCTGACTGGAAGAATCCGCAACCAGAAAGAAGAGGAGACACAAGAGGATTGGAAGAAATTTAAAGATTACTTAGCCAAATATTGTAACATAAAATAATTAGAAGTCACTTAAAAGTATCAAACAGGTTTAGGATTAGAATAAGAATGAATTGTAAAGCATTATGGATTTAGATCATTAAGAAAAGAGAAGAAGATAGTAAATTGAAGGAGTTAATTTTATTAGAAATATGATTTTGGAGAACTGTTACATGGTGATATAATGGAATTCAGTTAGGGGGGATTTGAGGAAGTCAGTTAACAATGAAAGTTAAATGGGGTTTTAGAAGTAATAAGTGTTTATATTTTTGTTTCTTTTTTTCTTTAGTATTGTAATGTATTTTCTTTTGTGTGTTTTATATGTTATGTCTGTTATAAATGTGGAAAATTAATTTTAAAAATTGGAAAAGAGAAACACATTATTGGTCTGTATGTTTTGCTATTGTCATAGGGAACCTGCAGCCCTCCAGATGTTGTTTGACTACAACTCCCATCATCTCTGAGCATTAGTGATACTGGCCAGGGCTGATGGGAATTGGAGTCCAACAGCACCAGGGTAGGAAGATTGGCCGACAAAAACTGGCAGCTGCCCACCCCCACCCCCCATGTTTCAGGCAGGAGTATTTTCTGCACTTTCAGTATACAAAGCATCTGGTTCATAGCCTTATCACTACAGAGATACTTTTTTACTATATTGACCCCAAATGCCTACTTGCAGGTGCGCAGACTGAATTTTAGTTGCATCTACTTATGGAAAGTAGTGGGACTGCAGAGTATATAGGGAAAGGCCCATAGCTTGTTATTGATCAGCTGCTTTGCATGGAGAAGGTCCCAGATTCAATGCTCAATGGCATCTCCAGGTAAGGCTTGGAAAGACCCCTGCCTGTGTATGGGTTTCTTGAAGACATATTATATCGGCTCCTTGTTCTCTGGCTAGCCTGGATAACGTATATCATTTACGGTTGGATGTAAGACCATTGACATTCAGTGAAATAATTTTGATTGAATTAACCATATTCTTTGTTGCTTTGAATTTTGTGTACGTTAAGATGAGGATTTCTCCCCACCCTTACAATTCTTTACCCCCCTCCCCCCCCATGGAAGAGAAAATATATCGAGGAAGAATTTTCATCCCCTCTCTCCACATTCTGAAAAAGCACGCATCCCCTCCCTCCCCTTGACCAAAACATTTCAATAAAACAGTTTGTTTAATGGCCTCTTTACTCCTTTAAGACGTAACATCATGCGAGTGTGTTCTTGGTCTTTTCTCTGGTCGTGCTGAAGCTTCACCTGAGTGTCCTTCTCCTGCATCCACCTCTTCCGCCTCCTCCTCCTCAATTACCTGTAGTAGTAACTCATCAAGTTCGATTCCCAGCTGCATCAATAAAATCCCAGCCTCTGTTGGGTTCTCGGCTATAAACCTTTTACCATCTTTAAAAATCAGTATAGAGGCAGGGTATAGCCAGGTAAACCTTATGTTGTTATTATGCAGTTTTTGTGCATAAGGTTTCATTTGGCTTTTTTGCCTTAGAGTAGCCTGGCTACACCCGCTGCACGTACACAGCGGGTGGCGCTGTGGGTTAAACCACAGAGCCTAGGACCTGCCGATCGAAAGGTTGGCAGTTCGAATCCCCGCGGCGGGGTGAGCTCCCGTCGTTCGGTCCCAGCTCCTGCCTACCTAGCAGTTCGAAAGCACCCCTAAGTGCAAGTAGATAAATAAGGACCGCTTTCTAGCAGGAAAGTAAACGGCCTTTCCGTGTGCTGCGCTGGTGCTGGCTCGCCAGATGCAGCTTAGTCACGCTGGCCACGTGACCCGGAAGTGTCTTCGGACAGCGCTGGCTCCCGGCCTCTTGAGCGAGATGAGCGCGCAACCCTAGAGTCGGACACGACTGGCCCTGATGGGCAGGGGTACCTGTACCTTTACCTTTACCTTTACCTTTACCTAGCCTGGCATATGTCTCGACTCACCCACACTCTTTTCCCTTGGAAACTCAGTTCTTTATTTTTCTTCAAAGTCTGATATACCTGCTGTTGCAGCTTCTCTCTAGAAAAGTTAACTATTACATTCCTGGGGGATTTTCTCCCCTTGGGCCCTCGGCAGCGATGGGCTCGTTCCACATCTTCTGCCTTCAAACTAACTCCTTGAGTACATAGCCAGGTTCTCAAAGTTTCTTCCAACTCTTTAGCCTGTATTTCTTCCGGAATTCCTCCCAAAATCATATTAGCTCTTCTCTGGCGGTCTGACAATTCTGCCACCTGTTTAGATAGAGTAGTTACCTTTTTTCATTTTTTCTGGGCTAGCTCTTTAGCTTGAATTGCTAATTGCTTCACCCCCTTAATTTGACTCCTATCCGTAAGACATCCTCCTTCACCGACTTGATATCTTCTCTAATGTTGTTTTGGGAGGCAAGCATTAAGTCCTGAAAAGTTGCTAGCTGAACTGATAAATCTTTCAACGTTTTTGCCATCCTTAGGTTGTTAAATAGAGTCATAAATAAGAGGGAACTGCTGGGCGTCTCCGTTAGGCTTGAAGTTAATTTAGTGACTTTCTTACCAAGTTTGCAGGCTTGAATTCGGCAACCCCGGTTTCTCTACAACTTCACACTCTCTCTTTAGTCTTTATTTTCTTTTTTCAGTTTATCTTACATTCCTTTAGGCCATAAATTGTTTAGCTTGGCAGGGGAGTTCCAGGGCAGATGACAGGCTCGAGCTAGAGCATGCACACTCTCTCCGCAAGCTGTCTTAATAAGACAACACGTATGGCATGTTATAGGTGACCCCATGCCACAGGTACCGAACAGAGGGTGGCGCGAAGCTGATAAACAAGCGAGAGCTGCGATCACCTTGTCTGTGTTGGACAACCAGCTTATCCATATTCAAGGATTGAATACAGCACAGGAGGTGTGGCTTGCTTTACGAGAAGCACATCTTCATGTCGCAGCAAGATCCGCCCTGTTGCACTTCCAGAGGCTTTCCAATTTGAAGCTGAAAGTGGGGGGAGACTTGCAGAAACGCCTCACCCAGATGAAGTTTCTGCATGGCCAGCTGGTGCAGAGGGAGTTTGAACTTCCGGAGTCGCTCTTTTGTTTTATGATTATCAACAGCATGGATGCATCGTATGCATTGTATGCGGTTGTGGCATCACAGCTTGGAGCTCTGCCAGCTGCTGATTTGACTGTTCAGAGAGTCTGTTCAACGCTCTTGAATGAGTCTGACTGCCAGATGGTGCTTGCAGCTGATGAGGGGGAGGCCAAAGCCACAAAAGCACCCCTCTCAGCAGTGGAAGGTACAGGGGAGGCTGTTGCTTTGAAAGCCCTACGGTGGTGGAAGTGTGGGAAAGCGGGCCACCTGCAGAAGAACTGCAGGAACGGCAAGAAGCCCAAGAGCTCCGGGGCAGGAGGGGCCAGTGGCAAGAATCGTGCCAAGTCTAGCTCTACCCAGGCACTTGCTTTAATCACACCAAGCACCTCCCCAACTACCCAGAATGCCTTTGTCATAGATACTGAGGTGACAGTCCATCTAACTGGACAGAAAGGTTTGTTTGTTACCTTTAAGGAGCAACATGACACGATCAAGCAAGCAGATGGTCTTTGTCTGAGAAGTGAAGGGATTGGGAAAATATTCCTTCAGGGCATCCAGACCACAGTGGACAATGACTTATAATTTGCTCAGTGTGTCTCAGCTAACGGTGCAAGATTATTGCGTTTCTTTTGATAGGCAGAAATGCGTCATTGCCAAGAATGGACATTGTCAGGGGTTCAGGGACAGAGGCACAGGGTAGGCAGGAGATGGAGAGCGATGGGGATGAATCCCAGGACAGCGAGGAAGAGGATGACAATGACTCAAGAGATTCCATGAGTCTTTCCAGCGAATCAGAGGATTCCCAGAAGGGGGCGCCGGTGGTCAAGGCCAGGGGAGCCCCAGGGGGGACGTGTCAGGAGCAGGGGGCCAGCGGGGGATCCCAAAGTGGCAGCTGGGCGTCAGGACCAGCCTCCCCGCCAGAGTGCAGCGAAGGGGGTGGAGGTTTCAGTGTATCAGGGGAAGCGGCTCCGGCAGTAGAGAAAGGAGGGAGGTCGGAGCAAGCCACCCTCCCGGAAGGGGAGGGGAGTAGTGAAGGGAGTAGTGTAGCTGTTAAAAGGAAGGTTAGAGGTTGGGCGCGCGCGCCAAGTTCAAATGTAGAGGCGCGCGGAAGTACAGGGAGCCCGGAGGAGGGGCCAGGTCCCAAAGCCCGTAGGAGGGGGCAAGAGCAGACTGATTCCGCGTCAGAGGAATCCAGGAGGGGCGAAACCCCAGCGGGCAGAAAGACCCTGCGGAAAAGGAAAGAGAGAAAGAGGTGGAGCAGCGCAAGCCTCTTAAACTGGTGCAGGGGAGGGACGGATTCAGAGGGGACTTCAGCGGTCTAAGCCTAGCAGACGTAGGGCTGCGCGCCTCGGATGTGAAGCAAACAATGAACTGCAATAAACACTTTTGTATATAAGAAGAGATAGGCGTTGGTCTTTTGTGAGCTGAGACTTGAGGCAGCCTTGACAGTAAGTCCCCTCTCCTGCACCGCAAAATTTTTTTTTTTTTGCAAAGCTCACGAAGTTTGGCAGACATGACTACTGAGGAGCAGATAACGACCCTGCAAAACGCAGTCGCTGAACTCTCCGTTGCAGTACGGGTCTCTCAGAAGACAGTTGCCGAAGCAGAAGCGCGATGCCAGAATCTGCAAGCCAGGTGGGATCAGGCGTGCAAAGAGGGGTTCCCGGGGTCCAGATCAGAGGGAATCGGACTCGGACGGAGGGGGGGCAATTTAGTAGCCCACTTCGATGGGAACCTGAAGCATTATCCCAATTTCAGAGCAGACGTCGTATACGCGCTGCATTTGCTTCGAAAAGACTTCAAAGATGAGGAGGAGAAAGTAGGCTTTATTGTGTCCCATTTGCATGGGGAAGCTAGAACCTGGTTACGCAATTTGTGGCGCGAAGATGGTCTTGCCCGCAGGGACTCTGACGAATTTATCAAAGCCATGGACGCTTGCTTCCAATCTACCGTTGACGTTGATGTGGCGCGCCAGGAGATGCATGGATTGCGGCAGGGCAAGGCTACAGTGCGTCAGTACCATTCTCGCTTTTTTGCATTGCTGAATGTGCTGGGCTGGGAAAAGGACTCCCTGGCAGTGAGAGACTTGTTCTGGGAGGGGCTTCATGGCTCAGTAAAAGATGAGCTGGCTAGGGGAGACAGACCTCAAACCCTAGCAGACGTCGTGCAGAGGGCACTCACGATAGGGGTGCGCCACGAAGAACGCCCTTGGCACAGTGAGGAGGGGCGTCACGTCCGCCCACCAGCTAGAGCGCCTCCTTTTCTTCTTCCCAGGGACCTGGGACGTACAAATCCCTCGCCTATGCTGAAGGGAGGGGAGGAACCAATGGAGCTGGGTGGTGCAAAGGCTCAGACAGCTGCCGGAGCCTCAGCGTCCGGAGCAGTCAAGGCGAAGCCTCCTAGAGGGACCAGGAAGTGTTACATCTGTGACAGTGCACAGCACATGGCTAAAGAGTGTCCCCAGAGGCTTCAGAAGCACACTGCAGCCTTAGCAACAGTAACAGGGGAAGCGTTCCAAGGAGAACAGTTTCAGGGAAACGAGAATGCCTGGCTGGAAGCAGAGATGCTGGGGCTCCGCCAGGCAAGTCAGTGAAGCAGTCCCCAGCGCTTTTGCAGCCTACAGACCCCTTACCACCCAAGCCAGTGGTGCAGCTCACTGCTACTCTCCAGCTACCTAATGGACTCACCCTGGAAGTCCCCATTACGATTGACTCAGGGAGCAACGCAGACTTCGTGGGGATGCAGTTCATCAAGCAGCATCGCATAGCGCTACTACCAGCCACGCTGCCTCTGAACGTCGTCACGGTAGATGGCAGGAAGTTGCTGGGTGGGCAAGTGGTACAACAGACGCCACCCATGCTGCTGAAAATTGGGAATCATCGCGAGGTCATCAGTTTCAATGTCACCCAACTGTCAGACACGCCTATAGTGTTAGGCATGAGTTGGCTGGATAGACACAGCCCATCCTTAGCGTGGTACCAGCGGCAGCTCACCTTTGGCTCGTCCTACTGCGCACAACATTGCATCCAGACCGGCCAGGAGGAGGAGGGCCAGGAGGAAGGGCAACAGTTGCATCTAGGCATGGTGCAGGCAGTGCCCCACAAGTACAAGGGGTTTTTGGAGGTCTTCTGCGAAAAGGAAGCTGACCAATTACCACCCCACCGGCCCTACGACTGTGCAATTGACCTCTTACCAGGGGCGACGCTGCCGACTGCGAAGCTGTATTCCATGTCTGAAGATGAGATGCAGGAACTCAGGGAGTTTATAGATCACAATTTGAAGCGGGGATTCATCCGAGAATCCAAGGCAGTGGGGGGCAGTCCTGTGTTTTTCGTGAAGAAGAAAGACACGCCCCAAAAACGGCTCATTGTGGACTATAGGGCCATAAACTCGATGACAAAGCCCAAGGCCTTCCCCATGCCCAAGATTGACGACCTGCTCGCGACGGTGAGGAAGGGGAGGATCTTCACCAAGTTGGATCTACGCGGAGCATACAATCTAATACGCATGAGGGAAGGTGACGAGTGGAAGACGGCCATGTTCACGCCGCTGGGCACCTATGAATACAGAGTTATGCCGTTTGGTCTCCAAAATGGCTCCCACTGTTTCCAAGCATTCATGCACCACGTGCTAGCAGGACTCCTCTACAAGAAGTGCGTATGCTTCCTCGACGACATTCTGATCTTCTCAGAATCGCAGGAGACTCACGAGAGAGACGTAAAGGAGGTCCTGCAGAGGCTACGGGAGCACAGACTCTACGCCAAACTGGAGAAGTGCCAGTTCGACGTGACGGAGGTGGATTTCCTGGGCTACCGGCTGTCCGACAAGGGACTAGCCATGGACAGTGCCAAAGTCCGCGCGGTGTTGGACTGGAATAGCCCGCGCAATCGGAAGGAGGTCCAGAGGTTCGTCGGCTTCGCCAACTTTTACCGCAAGTTCATCAGGGGTTTCGCGAAAGAGACGGCAGCTATCACGGACACCCTCAGTTCCAAGAAGAAAAAGTTCACCTGGACGGACCAGGCGGAGCAGTCCTTCAGGAGACTTAAGAGTCTCTTCGCGTCCGAAGACCAGCTGCTACACGTGAATCCCGGCAGGCCCATGCGGGTTGAGACTGACGCATCTGACAGAGCAGTGGGGGCCGTCCTCTTGCAGGAAGATCCGCAAGGGAACTGGAGGCCCTGCGCTTTCTATTCCCGGAAGCTCAGCAAGTCGGAACAGAACTACACCATCTGGGACAGGGAGTTGTTGGCCATCCACGCGGCTTTCAAGGCGTGGCGGCACTTCCTCATCGGAGCCAAGCACACCGTGCAGGTCCGTACGGACCACAAGAACCTAGAGTATTGGCGCACGGCGAAGGTCCAGAGCCAGAGGCACATGAGATGGGCGGAGTTCTTTGCGGATTTCGATTTCCGGATAGAGTATATCCCGGGAGACAACAACGTCATAGCGGATGCGCTCTCCAGGAAACCGCAGTATCTCGAGGAAGCGGCACCAGTGGCAGCCAGGCACATTTTCGCACCGCAAGCGTGGGCGTGCGCTTCCACCGCCGTGGACCTGGACGCGGTACGACGCGCGCTACAGACGGATCCGTTCGCACAATCCAAGATGGAGGAGGTGCGACGAGGGACAGCAAAGGACGGCGAATTCCAGATACGCGACGGCCTGCTGACCCGCAAAGGTGCTCTCTACGTGCCGGGAGATGATCTCCGCGCGAAGGTTTTACAGCAGTTACACGACGCACCCAGCGCGGGTCACTTCGGCAAAGAAAAGACGGCGGACTTAGTAGCCAGAGACTTTTGGTGGCCCCAGATGCGGGGAGAGGTCGCGGATTACGTCGCCAGGTGTGACACTTGTCAGAGGTCCAAGCCAGTGCACAAGAAGCCAGCGGGATTGCTGGAACCGCTGGAGACGCCACTACAGCCATGGGAAAGGGTGGCGCTGGACTTTGTTACTGATCTGCCCAGTTCGCGGGGCAAGACGGCGGTGCTTGTGGTTGTAGATCTGTTCACCAAGATGGCGCACTTCATTCCTTGCGCGAAGGTGGCAACAGCGGAACAGACCGCCAAGCTGTTCATAGACCACGTGTTCCGGGTGCACGGCTTACCGCGGTCCATCCTGTCCGACCGGGGTCGCCAATTCATTTCCAGTTTCTGGCAGAAGCTCCTGGGCATCCTGAATGTCAAGATCAACTTAGCGTCGGCGAGACACCCGCAAACCAACAGCCAAGCGGAGAGGGTCAACGCCATCATGCAGCAGTACCTGCGATGTTACGCCAATCAAAAGCCTGCAACTTGGGTGGACTACTTACCGATGGCCGAGTTTGCCTAAAACAACACGAAGCACGCGTCAACGGGGGTGACACCGTTCTTCGCCAACAATGGGCGACATCCCAGAACTTTCCCGGCGTTGGAGACAACGACGCAGGGGGAGTCGCAGGGAGCTGAGCATTTAGCAGCAGAATTGCAGGAGGTCCACGAGGAGCTACGACGGCACTTGGAACTAGCTAAACACGCCTACAAAGTGCAGGCAGACAGGCACAGGAGGGCAGGAGAAGACATCCAGGTGGGGGACTGGGTATGGTTAGCAGCCCAGGTGGTGCCGGCCAAGTCGTTAGCTAAGAAGAAGCTAGGACACAAACAGCTAGGGCCATACCAAGTTGAGGGCAGGATCAATCCCGTAGCTTTTCGGTTGACCCTCCCAGAAGATTCCCGAATGCACCCGGTCTTTCATAGGTCGGTGCTTACACCCTACAAGGCCCCACACAGATTTCAGGAGCCAGGGACGGCACCCGACCCATGTAGAAAGTCACCAGGGGGGGGGGAGTCACCGAGGACCCCGACACTCAACGAGGTCACGGAAATTCTGGACTCGAGATGGGGGGAGGAGGGAGTGGAATACCTCCTCGCCAGGCAAGGTACCCCGGCCAGCGCCAACAGTTGGGTGCCAAATTATGCTCTGGAGGAACCTCTTCTTAAAGACGAGTTCCATGCACTCTTCCCACACAGGCCCATGCCAGCGGAGTATTTTGACGACTGGCTTTTTACGCCCACACTTTCAGGCAGCACCTTCCGGGGGTTCTCCTCCGCAGAGGAGACCACGCCGGAATCGAGCCCTCCAAGGGGATCGTGCTCGGGGGTGGACACGGACCGCTCTTATTGGTGGGACGATCAACCAGAAGTGGGGTGGCGAAGGGGGCCTTGGCAAGCAGCATCGCCTGAAGTAACAGGGGGAGGGAAGGCTTTGGATGTGTTGGGGGAGGACCCCGGTTTCGAGCACTCATACACTGAACTGGAAGCAGAGGAGATCGACGTCGACGAACTGTATCCAGCATCTACCCCCGCTACAACGGAGCTCCCGGAACCTGCGCCCGAGCAGCGGGAGGGGGGAAGGGGGGCTTCGAGGGGGGGATGGATGTCAGGGGTTCAGGGACAGAGGCACAGGGTAGGCAGGAGATGGAGAGCGATGGGGATGAATCCCAGGACAGCGAGGAAGAGGATGACAATGACTCAAGAGATTCCATGAGTCTTTCCAGTGAATCAGAGGATTCCCAGAAGGGGGCGCCGGTGGTCAAGGCCAGGGGAGCCCCAGGGGGGACGTGTCAGGAGCAGGGGGCCAGCGGGGGATCCCAAAGTGGCAGCTGGGCGTCAGGACCAGCCTCCCCGCCAGAGTGCAGCGAAGGGGGTGGAGGTTTCAGTGTATCAGGGGAAGCGGCTCCGGCAGCAGAGAAAGGAGGGAGGTCGGAGCAAGCCACCCTCCCGGAAGGGGAGGGGAGTAGTGAAGGGAGTAGTGTAGCTGTTAAAAGGAAGGTTAGAGGTTGGGCGCGCGCGCCAAGTTCAAATGTAGAGGCGCGCGGAAGTACAGGGAGCCCGGAGGAGGGGCCAGGTCCCAAAGCCCGCAGGAGGGGGCAAGAGCAGTCTGATTCCGCGTCAGAGGAATCCAGGAGGGGCGAAACCCCAGCGGGCAGAAAGACCCTGCGGAAAAGGAAAGAGAGAAAGAGGTGGAGCAGCGCAAGCCTCTTAAACTGGTGCAGGGGAGGGACGGATTCAGAGGGGACTTCAGCGGTCTAAGCCTAGCAGACGTAGGGCTGCGCGCCTCGGGTGTGAAGCAAACAATGAACTGCAATAAACACTTTTGTATATAAGAAGAGATAGGCGTTGGTCTTTTGTGAGCTGAGACTTGAGGCAGCCTTGACAGACATGATCTTCTGTATGCTTACAATGAAGATGGCTTGTATTTACTTTCATTTGATAATGATTAATGTAATGATAATGTGACACAAGAGGTAAGAGTCAATGTGGCTCTGAAAGGCAAAACGGCTTTTCAGCAGGTGGGTCCTCTATCACCCTCTAGAGGCAATGCCAAGTATTACCTGATTTTGGTTGATTCTCATGCTAAATATGCATGGGTCTATATGCTAGAGAAGAGAAATCAAGTGTTGACAACGTTCAATGAATTTTGTGCATGGGTAAAATCTGTCCATGATGTGCAAATTGATTGTCTTTTCACAGGTCAGAAACAGGATTTTGTTTCACAGGAATTTGGAAGTTTCCTGGCTGCACAAGGGATGAAGCACAAAGTTGCTACCCAGGAGTCTTCATGGAACACCAATTTATGTGTAAGGGTAAACATGGAGTTACAAAAAGCCATGAGAGCGTTACTGCTTAGTGCAGGCTTGCCAAATGAGTTTTGGGTTGAATCTCTGAATTGTTATGTGTATTCTTATAACAGGAGATACTCCAAAGCTGTCAAATGCACACCCTATGAGAAACTGTTCCAGAAAGAGCCTTTTGTCAAACACCTTAGGGTTTTTGGGTCTGACATGTGGGTGGAGACACCACAGAGTGAGAAGCTCAGCAAAAGTGGTGCACATGGTATATTTCTGGGGTACAAAAAAGGCTAGTACAGAGTACTGATGTCTAACACCAACACAGTTCTACTTGATAGAGATGTGGAGTACACTGCAAAACGGGGGGGGGGGTGTTGTTGGGATGTTCCATTCCACCGTAAGGAACAGACGTGGGACTGTTGCGTGTCACATGTCTGTAACACATACCAGCATTGCATGCTGGGAACTTTCTGTTTTGCTTTGGACACGAAGGAGATCAGACATGTTTCCTTTTGTCCTGATCTACACTGAATAAACCTGCTTGTAAATATGCTCACACAGCCTCTTGTGTCACTTCTGTTTGCACAGCATTTTCTCTGCTGAATTGCGTGCTCAGTCTTCAAAAGCCTTGGCCGCAGATTTATGCTGCACCAAGGACCGGAGTTCACCCAGCACACCAGCCAGTGGGCTGGAGTCAGCTGGGGGCCTGCCAATGGCCCTCGTTTCCTTGGGTGCATGCCAACAAATGTAACTATTTTCCAAAGTTATCCTGTCAATGATGGCTCAGGTGAGGGATCTGACACTGACAGTGACAGTGAGGGCACAGGTAGTGATTCAACTGATACAGCAGACTATAAGAGTGCAGTCACGATGATTAGACCATCTGAACAGTCTGATCATGAACTGGAGGAACCACTGTTCACAATAGGTCACCATTCTCCACAGGAGAAGCGCAGTAAGGAAGACATGAGCTTAATGTGCAGGTCAGAGAGAGCACCAAAGGGTAGAAGACCCATCAAATATGCTCATGAGTTTGCTAACACAGCTGCTGCAAATATAGCTGTGGGTAGTAGCACGAAACAGGTTTCAGAACCTGGGGTTTTGCAAGGGGTACAAGGTTTGTCTTCAAAGGACGCGAAACCACGCTCAAAGGCTGCAAAGGCCAACACTGTTTTCTCAGACAGGAAAAGAGCTAAGGCTCTAGTCCCATGGAAGGAAGGTAACCAGAAGTGCAAAATGGTCAGGCACAAGGCCAGTCCAGTTGCATGAAGTTCCAAAGGTAGAACGGGTACTACAGGGGTATACTATGTGTTTAACAACTGTAAGTTTACTTCACTTACTGCTGCCTTAGCTTATGCGGCATCGGTTACCTGAAATGGGGGAGGATGTTAGGATTTCATGCTCCCCGATGTTGATTTTGTGATTGGTATATTTCACACACCTGTCTGAGAGGAGTGTGAGAAAGGAAGTCTGTCTTATCTCTCTTCCGGTGTGAGTCTGTGAAACTTTACTTTCACTTTTACGCTGTTCTGTTTGTTCTTTGAGCTGGCAAGGACAGATGCCATAATGCTGTTGTCTGTAAATATTCTGTAAATAAATAGTAGTTTAGAACTACGATGCCTCTTTCCTTTTGCTGTGTTAAGCCAGAAGGCTAGTGTGCATAAACCAAGCTGGTTTATGTTGCTGGAGCGCCCTGGAGAAGAAGAGGATGCCTTTTCCAGAGCTATGCTCACCGGAGGACGCTCAGAGATCGGGGGGGGGGGGCTGCAGATAGCCCGGAGCGCTCTCCCAACAGGGAGTTCCACAGACTTGGGCTCACAATACTGAATGCCTGGCTCCTGGTGTATATGAAAGGTGCATTCGAGGTATGAGGGACCACTAACAGTGGCTCCTCCAAATACCTCAGTGATTACATGGGATATAAAGGTTCAGGTGGTATCTGAGGTATCATGGACCCAAGTTGTTAAGGGTCTTGTAAATTAATACAATGAGATGATAGCTGTTGTAAAACATAGGATCCAGGGTAGAATTCTTCAGCAGACACACTAGCCCTTTTTGAAGGGCAAAAGCCATCATTCTGTAATTGCTCTAGCCAGGATTAGCTTGTGCTCCTTGCTTTCTCTCCCCATTATATTGTTGAACAGCTCCACCGATACACTTTCAGACATGCTCCGGTAAACACCAATGGCTGTAGTTTCCAATATGCTCCCTGTCCAGACTTCCAACATCTTCCCACAGCATCCTGGGGTGGGGATGAACAACAGACAACACTGCTTCCCTTTCATGATACAGACTCTTGTCTTGACCAAAACAGCCTTTCAAGACATTCATAAAAACCCAACATGCAAAGTTATGCCAGTTGAGAGAGTTTGTATCAAACTTGCCATAAATGACCTGACCACCACATCCGGCATTTGAGGCAACTGGTAATGCAGTAAGGCAGTAGTAGCATGATCAGTTACCTGGAGGTGACAAGAAAGGGGAGAGGGAGGGAGAGAGGAAGACTTGTCAGTGATGTTTTGACAACATACAACTCCTTCCATGTATATTCCACTTGGCCCTTCTCTTGACTTGTCTAACAGAAGCGGTCGCAATGAAGTAGACTAGTAGAGCATGACTTCAGGTATCCAAAGTATTTTGGTGTCAAATAGCTAGGTGGTAGGACAGGAGATATTATTACAAAATATTAATGAATAATGAATGTGACGCGGCAGCTAAAAAAGCCAATGCAATTCTGGGCTGCATCAATAGGAGTATAGCATCTAGATCAAGGGAAGTACCGTAATAGTGCCACTGTATTCTGCTCTGGTCAGACCTCACCTGGAGTACTGGGTCCAGTTCTGGGCACCACAGTTCAAGAAGGACACTGACAAACTGGAACGTGTCCAGAGGAGGGCAACCAAAATGGTCAAAGGCCTGGAAACGATGCCTTATGAGGAACGGCTAAGAGAGCTGGGCATGTTTAGCCTGGAGAAGAGGAGGTTAAGGGGTGATATGATAACCATGTTCAAATATATAAAAGGATGTCACATAGAGGAGGGAGAAAGGTTGTTTTCTGCTGCTCCAGAGAAGCGGACACGGAGCAATGGATCCAAACTACAAGAAAGAAGATTCCACCTAAACATTAGGAAGAACTTCCTGACAGTAAGAGCTGTTCGACAGTGGAATTTGCTGCCAAGGAATGTGGTGGAGTCTCCTTCTTTGGAGGTCTTTA
Source organism: Podarcis pityusensis (assembly GCF_964106645.2). NCBI lineage: Eukaryota > Metazoa > Chordata > Lepidosauria > Squamata > Lacertidae > Podarcis > Podarcis pityusensis. The sequence continues at coordinate 4,048,776 of NC_138045.1, forward strand.
AGCAGAGGCTTGAGAACCATATGTCAGGAGTGCTCTGATGGTGTTTCCTGCTTGGCAGGGGGTTGGACTCGATGGCCCTTGTGGTCTCTTCCAACTCTATGATTCTATGATAAAAAAGATGATGGGGATAACTTTTACCAAAAAACCGGAGGCATTTCTATTAAGTATTTTAGATAAAGAGATCCCAAAAAATCTAAGAGAGGTATTTTTGTATGCAACTGCAGCAGCTCGCATACTTGTGGCCAAGGGATGGAAAGATCACGAGGCTCCAAAAATAACAGATTGGCAAATCAAATTACAGGAATTGGTGGCGACGGCTCAATTGACTAGTAAACTCAGAGGAAACTCAAAGCAAAAATTAACTTCCGGGTTAGCAAATGGCGGAGTTCCTCCGACCGGAGGAACTGGCTCCGTGGAAACTGGGTCTTCCCGCCGTGGCGAAGGTGGGGGCTCGCTAGAAATCCCAGGTGGAGGAAGCCTGGGAACGTGGGGTTCGGCAGGGCACCAGGAGCGCCTCCCCTACTCACGGGGAATCCCATTTTGGGGTTCCGGAGTGAAGTGGGGTGAGCGGCGCGGTGCTGCGAGCTGATTGCTACTTTCACGGAGTGAAGCCGCACAGCCATTGCCGGAGAGCGCTGACTTTTTCCTGTGGACAATTGGATTTAAAACAAGTACCCGTGAGTAGAAACGGAAAATTGGATCAAGAAATATTTTAATTTGGCACCGAAGCAGGAAGGTTCAAAACAGGAAGTCCGCCTTCCGCTTTTTGTACATAGACTGAAGCAAAAACCCTGTAAGCTAAAGCCTGGAAAGTTGTTAAAAAAGTTTAAATTTCCTTCATTTATAATTACTGAAACCCCCTTGGAAGCAGGAGAAAAGGGGGGGAACTTTGTTTAACGCCTGCAGGAGAGGGAGTGAAGAAAGATAGATAGATAATACTTTATTCGGCTATAAGCCCACAAGGTAAAACAAATCAATAGATAAAAATCAATAGATAAAATCAATAGCATTTTACAATCTAAAATATCAACTAAAATATTTCAACGCATAATCTCTAAATGTACCGTGTTATGGCCTTGAAGATAAAGATGGTGCATAGAGTTTACTGAATTTTTAATAGTCATGCAGCATTCCATGAAGTCTTTTATATGACAGAACTGAGATCAGGAATCTAGCAACCTGTAAAGTTCTATAAGAGTCAATGTCCTGGAGTAGATAAGCTAGATGTAATTCAGGTGGTTTAGCAGCAATTTCCAGAATGATTGAACTCAGGATCCTTGATCGGGGAACATTGTATAAGGGGCAATTAAACAAGATATGATAAAGGGATTCTATCGATTTGTTGTCACATGCGCACAAAACAGAGATTTTACCGTTAGAAAATCTATTGCTCAGCACATTTGAGGGGAACACATTAAATCTGGCTCTAACAAATGCGAATCTATGCGACGCAGCCGATAAAGTAGACAGATATCGAGGTATCTGGGACATAGATGTAATGCCCTGGTATATCGGGGAACATGTACCTCCACCTGTGGTAAGATTTTGTTGTAAATCTACCTCCTCCAGTCTTTGTTTGATGACCTTTTTAGCTGTAATTAGATCTAAATTAAGTATATCGGAAGGAGAGATTCCATAAGACAACAGTTTGGAATGGATTTTTGTTGCCCATGGGCTGGTGAATTCATCTCTCCAAAGGCACTGAATAAGATGGTAGTGTAGCACCCTGCTTGTGGTTAACGCTTAGCTGGAATGAAATATTCAACGCAGCAATAGAGAAATTAAAATAATAATTTATTTGTCAGACAAATAAATGAGAGGCACAGTGGTATATGGTTACCAAGCTCTGGCCTGGTCTCCTGCCATTATGGCCAGCACTTATATTCCCTCAGCCCAGCCCCCTTGCTCCTCCTTTGGCTGCCTCTGTCCAATCAGCCTGGTTGAATTTCCTATTGGCTAATTGCTATAACCAATCCTAAAAGATACACCCATTTCCTATTGCCTTTTATGGGATACAAAAAGCTATATATTCTTCTATCTATAAATGACAAATAAGTAGTCATATATCTTACATTTGTCTCAACAAGGAACCTTAATTACCAGCTCACCTCTTGCCCTCCTTGCCCTATTGCCCTCCAAAACAGATGGTTAATAGTTTTAAATTTTTATCTTAAACAGATGTCAGAGATCTTGGGTTCACATTCTCATGCATCATCAATGAAAGATCTCCTTTTTGAAGGTCTTTAAACAAAGGCCTGACAACCATATGTCAGGAGTGCTCGATGGCGTCTCCTGTCTGGCAGGGAGCTGGGCTCGTTTGCCCCTCTGGTCTCCTACAGCAATATGACTCTATGAAATAAGAATTTAACATTTCTTTCTTTCTAGATCCTTTGCATAATTACATTCAAGCCAGTATATTTCATACATTATCATAGATAGCTTTTTAGAAGAATAAACCTTCTCAAAGTAACAGGAAGGAATCAGTTTACAGCCTCAAAATAAAATAGGAAAGAAGCCTCTTCTTCTGTTTACACTCCCCTTTCTTTTCCATTTGCTCTTGGCCTTTAACCTTAGGAAGATATGGCTCAAGTTTAATGATTTTACTATTTACCAACTCTTAATTATGTAGGGTGGTGTAACCTTGCTCTCAGCCTGTAATTCCCTTTTACGACTTTGAGAATTGTTTTCTGCTATAAATCAGGGGGCCCCCTTGTCCAGGAGGATAAACATCTTGCCAAAGTACTTAGGCAGCTGGTCTTCTGCCTGGCATAAAACATTTGAAAATCTTTAAGCTCATTTTAAAATACAGACCCTAATCAAACTATAAGCCTTGATAAAAATGCAGGCTATGATTAGATGCCTCATTCCCCCCTTTCAAGCTCAAGGACCTTCATCCCAAGTGTCCTTGATAGCTTGACCTTCATCATATTCCTGAGGTAAAGCTCTATATAGGGCCATGATATGAGGTAGAGTTTCATTCGAAATCATCTTGCTAATTGTACTTCTAAAACATGAAATGATACATGGCACCATACATAAAACCATTATTACTACCGTCAAGAAAAACAAGCAAGACAATAGTATCCCTTTGAGTCCCGCAACATTAGGTAACCAGTTGGTGAGCCATCCCATATCCCATCCTTCCCATGTTTGTACTGGGACATGTGCTATACTCTCCATCTTTGTGGCCAACACACGGATTGCCTCACCATTATCAGAAATGTTAAAGCAACAGGCATTCCCTGTCAAGTTCAAGACTCCACATAGGCCTCCCTGCCTGGCAAGTACATAATCCATTCCCATTTTCAGCTGCAAAATGGCGGCTCTACTTTCATCCAGCTGTTGTGCAATAAGTCTCAAACTCTGGGCCGTTGCATTGGTTACAAGTTCCACTACTGCTTGCAATCGAATTATTCTGTTTAGATTATAAATAGGATCCCGTGCCCCTTGTATGAGCTCACCAGGATTCCAGGAGGCAGGCTCATAATAGGCTATAATGCGCTCTGGTGGCCAATCATCAGTATCGCTCCAACTTTGGGTACTTCCTCCTGCTATACGAGAAATATCAGCGTTTCTTCGTGTACGCTTGGCCGAATTAGTGGGCATAATCCACATTGGTGGTAATACCCATCCCAGGAAACAAGTCCCACTCCATTTGGAAGGGAGCTTCTTGTATGCCCATTCTCCACATATCCACCACAACCATCGGGTCTGAGGTTTTTGGTACGTGGAGTGCAGAAGGCGAAATATCAAAAGGGGTACAGAGTTCACAGTGCAGTATGTTAGATTGCCTTTTTCTGTCACAGTTATGTTCCATACCACTTTCCATGCATGAATAAAAGGAGGTGCACAGGGCAAGGTATTCCGAGTTCGATAGGTAGTACCGTTTACCCAGGTTTGACTATTCTTAATATAATCCCAAGTATAGTGGCAATGAGAAGAGCCTATCATGGTAGAATCAGCTGCATCTGATGATTTATGTACACAGAATTCCCCTTGCACAGGTATAACTCGTATTGGTTTAGTTGAGTTCCATCCGGGGAAATTCTGTACTTCTGTTTGGTGTGGCATTTCGCTTACCATACCAATGGCATTTAATGGTATCGGTAATAAGGGCATACCTCCCTCTGAATCATCTGGCCCAAGAGAGCAAACAAGGCAATTGGTCCTATTTGCAACATTGGCTACCATCTCAGCTAAGCCTACCCACATATTGTGGTCATGGCGGAATCCATATTTAGTAAATTTGGTCAGATTCAAGGACCCTTCCCCTTCCCAAGGGATCAGGATTAATAATAAAATCATGTTGATGTGTAGTATATGCATTCCTTCCACAAAAGATTACCTTATTGTGATAGCATAAAAATATTAGCCCCAATATAATTCCCCCAGTGACAGAAATGGGGAACCACCAAGACCAAAACATATATCCCAAGGATCCCCAATGAGTAATATCCTTGATAATTGTTCCACAAGGGGGGGGGGGGGCAGTCAATTAATTGTATTAGAGAATCTTCCCGTTCACAATCGCTGGTTTAGACGCTCCTCAAGCTTCAGGCGTGCGCAGGTCAGCCAGCTTCCAGGTTGTGGCTGCAGCAGGCCGGTCGTCTAATGTTGCCCGTGACCTAGCCCGTTCCCCGTAGGGCTAGATACAGGGGTTTTTGGAGAGAGTCAGTTTTAAAGGATTAGAGGGGTCACCTTTGCACGTCCAACTGCCTTCGGACTTCTTCAAACAGGAGTGATGAATCCAGGGGGTCACCTCAGCTACCTTCACCGCTGTTGGAGTAGAGAGCAAGACGGTGTAAGGTCCACGCCACTTAGGTGCAAGTGGATCTCGTTTCCACTCTTTCACCCATACGCTATCGCCAGCCTGGAACTGATGAATCGGCTCGGCAATGCTGCACGGCGTGCGCTCGAGGGCCCACCTGTTAAGAGAAACAAAAACACGGGAGAGAGATTGCACTTGTTCCTGTGTCACATGGTCTCCTATTTGTTTGAGGTCAGCTGGAATATCCTGAACAAAGGAGGGCGGCCTCCCATACAGGAGCTCAAAAGGTGACAACTTAAGTCTTTTTGTGGGTGCACACCGAACACGAAACAGTGTTATGGGTAACACATCCACCCATCCCAATCCCGTTTCCTGGGTTAATTTTGCCAATTGGGTTTTCAGAGTCCGATTCATTCTTTCAGTTTTCCCTGAACTTTGAGGCCTATATGCTGCATGCAGTCTCCATTTCACTTGTAGGACTCGACATACTTCTTGTACTACTTGATCAATGAACGCTGGCCCATTATCACTTCCAATGCATCTAGGTAACCCAAACCTCGGGATCAATTCAGTGAGGAGTCTCTTAGTTACCTCTCGTGCCTTTTCAGTTCGGGTGGGAAAAGCTTCAACCCATCCGGTAAGAGTATCTACAAACACAAGGAGATACTTGAATCCCTTAGAAGGGACCAGCTCTGTGAAGTCCACAATTAGGCTTTCCATGGGGACATATCCCACATGTTGGATTCCAGGAGGTTGTACCGGTCCCTGCCTGGGATTGTTTTTAGCACAAAGAACACATTTCTGTGAAATGCAAGTTGCTAATTGTGATAGGTTAATAATATACAACTTCCGACTGAGACTCTCTCTGGTTGCAGTACCGCCAAGGTGAGTAGATTCATGATAATTTCTTACAATTGTGCCTGCTAGGTGATGAGGTACATAAATCCTATTGTCCGGCAGGATCATCCAACCGTCCTTCACAACCGCTCCTTCCTGTTCAGCCCACTTCCTCTCTTCTGGGGTATAGTGAGGTTTAACTTCTCCTGGAACTACCTCTGGTATGAGGGCTGCTATAAATCCTCCCACAGGCTTTTGGGCTGCCTCTCGGGCTGCTTTGTCAGCAGCATGATTTCCTCTGGTTATTGGATCCCTTCCTCGTCCATGACCTTTGCAGTGCATTACAGCAATCTGTTCTGGAGCCCATACTGCTTCCAACAGGATTTCTACTTCAGGTCCATATTTCAAGGCCTTCCCGTGGGCTCCGATTAGACCTCTTTCTTTCCATAGAGCACCATGTGCATGCAGGGTTAAGAAGGCATATTTAGAATCAGTATAGATGTTTGCCTTACATCCGGCTGCCAATTGCAGAGCTCTAGTTAAACCTATAAGTTCAGCTTTTTGTGCTGAGGTGCCAGCAGGCAAAGCTTCAGCTTCCACAACTTCCTCATTGGTGACCACAGCATATCCTGCTCGTCTGGCACCTTCATGCAGGTAACTGCTACCATCAGTATAATATACAACATCTGGATTTTTCAATGGTTCATCTTTCAGATCGGGTCTACTGGAATAAACTTCATCCATTATTTGGAGACAATCATGTGATTCTTCATCATCTACCTCTGGTAGGGGCAGCAAAGTTGCTGGATTGAGCATATTCACTACTCGTAGATGAATCCTGGGATTTTCACACAATAGGCCTTGGTATCTAGCCATCCTTGGGTTCGTTAGCCAATAACTACCCTTATATTCCATGAGTGTCAGAACAGCATGAGGTACATTCACATACATCGTCTGGCCGAAGGTAAATTTATCAGCTTCTTTGACAAGGCTTGCAGTGGCCGCTACTGCCCTTAGGCATGGAGGCCATCCTTTTGCTACTGAGTCCAATTGTTTTGACAAATAAGCTACTGGACGATTCCAACTTCCTAATCTCTGGGTCAGGACTGCCGCTGCAATCCCATTCTGTTCATGTACATACAGCTGAAAGGGTTTTTCCGAATTAGGCAGTCCAAGGGCTGGGGCCTCCATAAGTCGTTGTTTGATAACTAAAAAGGCTTCTTGCTGCTCAGGTCCCCATACGAATGGGTCCTTTTCTGCACCTCGAGTGCTTTCATGTAAGGGCTTGGCCAGACTGCTGAAATCAGGTATCCATAGTCTACAAAACCCTGCTGTTCCCAGGAATCCTCTGAGTTGTTTCCTTGTGGTAGGTTCCTTGATAAGGCAAATAGCTTCTTTCCTCTCTGGCCTCAATGCTCGTTGTTGGTGTGAGATGTCAAAGCCCAAATATTTGACCTTTTCTAAACATAACTGTGCCTTTTTCTGGGAAACTCGGTAGCCAGCTTCCCAGAGCAAGTGGAGCAGTTCCTCTGTCCCTTCTTTACAGGTATCAAAATCCTTTGCTGCTAATATAAGGTCATCTACATATTGCAGAACCACCTTTTCTCCAGGTATTGAGGGGTAACTTGTTAGATCCTTCGCCAAGGCAGTGCCAAATAAAGTTGGGGAATTTTTGAATCCCTGGGGCAATCTCGTCCAGGTTAGCTGGCCTTTTGTTCCTGTTAAAGGGTCTTCCCACTGGAAGGCAAATATAGGTTGGCTCTGTGGTGCCAGCCGGCAACAGAAGAATGCATCTTTCAAGTCCAATACAGTAAAAAATGTTGCTTCTGGTGGGATCAAACTCAGCAGGGTATATGGGTTTGGTACATTTGGGTGCAAGGTCTCGATAGCCTGGTTTACGAGCCTCAAGTCCTGTACTGGCCTGTATTCATCTGTCCCAGGTTTCCGAACAGGCAATAGAGGTGTGTTCCATTCTGATTGGCAGGGCTTAAGCAGACCATATTTTAATAGGCGGTCCAAATGTTTCTGGATGCCCTCTGCTGCTCGCCGGGGTAAAGGATATTGCTTTACAGATACAGGGGTAGCCATAGGTTTAGGGTTACTACAATTGGAGCTATATTCTTAGCCATTCCTGGTGGGCTATTTTCGGCCCATACTCCTGGTGGCACCTGTAGGGTTCGGAGGAGCTTGTTTAACTCTGTATCCAATGTGGGTTGGACTTGCAGGGCTGACATTAGGCGCCATGATTGTTCCTTAGGTACTGAGAGGGAAATTATTCCTGCTGCATTTGATGGCAGTTTCATTTCTGGACCTCGAGGAGTGAAGGTGATTTGGGCCTGCAATTTGGACAGCATATCTCTACCCAAGAGAGGTACTGGACACTCAGGTATATACAAAAACTGATGGGTTAAACGATGTCCCCCAATCTGGCATTCCAAAGGTTGGAGGAAAGACCTCTTAGCTGACTGACCAGTGGCACTTTTAATGACTACACTTTTGGATGCCTTTTTCTGCAATAGTTCTGGGAGTACTGAGTATTCAGCCCCAGTATCAATCATAAAGTCTATTAAATGGCTCCCTAATTGAATCGTGACCGTGGGCTCCTGGAAGCCTAACTTTATGGAGTCCGGTCGTTCCTAGTCTTGGGTAAAATTCTCCTCTGCCAGTCCAATGAAATTGTCCCTACTCCGTCCTTGTCCAGGTCTCTGATATCTTCCATCTCGGATCATTCCCCGTCCCCGTCCCTGGTTTCTTGGGCCGGAGCCTGGGCCTGGGCCTGGGCCTGGGCCTGGGCCTGGGCCTGGGCCTGGGCGTACTTCTTCCAACCTCAGGGGTTCAGGACACTCCCGCTTCCAATGACCCTCCTTCTTGCAATTTGCACATTGATTCCTTCCCAGTGGTGGATTCCTTCCCCGCCCTCTCCCTCCATTTAAGGGGCGGTAGTCTTGCTTCACTGCTGTGGCCAGCATTACCATCTTTTCCTTCTGCCACTTCTTCTTCTCTTGCTTCTCAGCCTCATCCCTATTCCGATAAACTCGGCGTGCAATGGCCATAATTTGGCTCATCAGCATCCCTTCCCATCCTTCTGATTTCTGAATTTTCTTACGAATATCAGAAGCGCACTGGGCCACAAATGTAGCAGTAATCATTCTGCTGTTTTCAGGGGCTTCAGGGTCAAAAGGAGTCCATATACGATAGGCTTCCTGCAGCCTCTCTAAAAAGTCTCCTGGACTCTCATTTGGTTTCTGTTCTACTTCTGAGACTTTAGACATATTAGTGGGCTTCTGGCATGCCCTGCGGATACCTTGCACAAGCGTTTGGCGGTAGGTGGTAAGCCTGGCCAGGTGAATTACATTGTTTGGATCCCAATTAGGATCTTCCAAGGGAAAGTTGTCCCGGAGATGACGGTCAACATTTAAAATATTTCCCACTCTGGCCTGCTCACGCAAATATATCTGTGCCTTTTCAATTATGTCTCTCCTTTCCTCAGTGGTGAACAGAGTATTCAGGAGCTGGCGGCAATCTGTCCAAGTAGGACTATGAGTATTTATTATTGAAGTCACCAAGTCCATCATAGCCTGAGGTTTTTCTGCGAAAGATGGGGTGTGTGTTTTCCAATTCATCAGATCCGTAGTTGTGAATGGAATGTACTGGAGGGTCGAAGTTCGAGGTGGCCGTGGTCCAAGTTGCCCGTTAACCAGCACAGGCTCCTCAAGTGCATCAAATACCCTTCTGAGAGGGGCTACTACGTGATCTTTCTCTTCGCTTTGCTCTAGGGGCCTCAAATCATAGGGGATGGTATTTGTCCCAAGGCGTTCTTTTAGCAGCCTTATACGCCTGGCTGTATTGCTTGCTGACCGATTAAGGTCTCCCTGTAACTTCTGTAATAATTCTCTAGGACTTGGATGTACAGGGGTTTGGGGTAGGCAATCAGTTGTTCCACTAAAAGAGACTGTAGATGGAGTTCTACTGGGACTCACAGGTGGAATAACCACTTCTGCTTGGGCTTTATTATAGGCCTCCAATGCCTCCTGAAGATATTTATCATAATCTATCAAGGAATCAAGTTCTGTGACTCCAGCCCCATTATTCATTCCACTTTCTTGCCTTGGGGTTACAACTGGTGGAGTGTTTGGATTAGGCTCCCTTCGATGTGGAGCATAGGGTGGAGGTGGAAGCACCTCTTCCTCTGGTCCCTCAAAAATGGGTTTGAGTTTATTTGGCAATATTCCTTTCCTAGCTTCGGCTTTTACAGCCAATAATTTGCATCGTTTGACTTTGCATTCCCTTATCCATGGAGGATTTTTATTTAATGTGCTCAGCCAAGAATCTATATATGAAAATTGTTCTGGGCACCCTCCAGTTTCTTTGGCGATGTTAGACCAAAGTTTGCTTACTAAATTTATATCAAAGGTTCCCTGAGATGGCCATTCAGTATTTTGTTTCGGCCACTCTAATTCACATAACGTTCTCAAGCGTTCTGGCGTCATTTTGACTCCATATGCCCCTGAGAAGGCTTTCTTAAAATTATTTAACATACATTCAAGAGGTGTATTTTCCCCCTTTGAACCCCCAACTCCCATTGTATGGCCCTGTGAAGTATCCACTCAGTCACTCACACACACGCTTCGTGAGGTTCCTTGCCCGGGTGAAGTCGCCTTACCGGGAACCGAAGTACTACCCACTCCACACTCAGGTCAGCTACAAATTGTACTTTCTCACACATACAATGCGCTGGATACTTCACCATACTCTACCTCCCAACCTTTCCTTTCCCTACACCAGATCACCATCTGATGTACCCAACCACCTAGCGTACTCAGTTCCCCTTTACTGAGACGCAGAAGTTTGATCAAGACTTCTCTTCCTCCCAATTAATTGGAGGGCCAAAAACCCCTTAGTGCACTTACCCTTAGTTGGTTGCCTGTTTATTTCTCTGGTTCCCCCTGGTCCGTCGCCGTCGGTGGGCAGGGTATCAGACAGACGAGACTTCTGCGTTCCCCTGGAAAAAAACTTTCCAGTGCGCGCTGGGTAAGCAGTGAGTGGTCCTCTCTCTTGTACCCTGCCCAGTAAGGCGAAGGGGCTGCGTTCCAGCAGACCACTTATCCGAGTCACAGGCACCATAAAATGTAGCACCCTGCTTGTGGTTAACGCTTAGCTGGAATGAAATATTCAACGCAGCAATAGAGAAATTAAAATAATAATTTATTTGTCAGACAAATAAATGAGAGGCACAGTGGTATATGGTTACCAAGCTCTGGCCTGGTCTCCTGCCATTATGGCCAGCACTTATATTCCCTCAGCCCAGCCCCCTTGCTCCTCCTTTGGCTGCCTCTGTCCAATCAGCCTGGTTGAATTTCCTATTGGCTAATTGCTATAACCAATCCTAAAAGATACACCCATTTCCTATTGCCTTTTATGGGATACAAAAAGCTATATATTCTTCTATCTATAAATGACAAATAAGTAGTCATATATCTTACATTTGTCTCAACAAGGAACCTTAATTACCAGCTCACCTCTTGCCCTCCTTGCCCTATTGCCCTCCAAAACAGATGGTTAATAGTTTTAAATTTTTATCTTAAACAGATGTCAGAGATCTTGGGTTCACATTCTCATGCATCATCAATGAAAGATCTCCTTTTTGAAGGTCTTTAAACAAAGGCCTGACAACCATATGTCAGGAGTGCTCGATGGCGTCTCCTGTCTGGCAGGGAGCTGGGCTCGTTTGCCCCTCTGGTCTCCTACAGCAATATGACTCTATGAAATAAGAATTTAACATTTCTTTCTTTCTAGATCCTTTGCATAATTACATTCAAGCCAGTATATTTCATACATTATCATAGATAGCTTTTTAGAAGAATAAACCTTCTCAAAGTAACAGGAAGGAATCAGTTTACAGCCTCAAAATAAAATAGGAAAGAAGCCTCTTCTTCTGTTTACACTCCCCTTTCTTTTCCATTTGCTCTTGGCCTTTAACCTTAGGAAGATATGGCTCAAGTTTAATGATTTTACTATTTACCAACTCTTAATTATGTAGGGTGGTGTAACCTTGCTCTCAGCCTGTAATTCCCTTTTACGACTTTGAGAATTGTTTTCTGCTATAAATCAGGGGGCCCCCTTGTCCAGGAGGATAAACATCTTGCCAAAGTACTTAGGCAGCTGGTCTTCTGCCTGGCATAAAACATTTGAAAATCTTTAAGCTCATTTTAAAATACAGACCCTAATCAAACTATAAGCCTTGATAAAAATGCAGGCTATGATTAGATGCCTCAGTAGTTTGGCAATTTATGCCAAAGGGACAGCCAATAATTAAAGGCATGTCTCCACATCAGAATCTCAAGGGAGGGGGTCTTAAGTTCTAAGCGAATGGCAGAGTTGCTTACACAGGAGGGTAGTTTCAAAAGGCGTCTTAGAAAAAGATTTTGCAATGTCACCTGAGGCAAGAGGTTTACAAAGGCGCCCCATAAAGGGACCGCATAGGCCATAGTTGCAACCACTTTTGCACTATAAACTTTTAAGGCGGATGGAACATGCATAGCCCCCTCAGTAAAGAAGAAGCGTAGTAGAGCGTAGATAAGGGCTTTCACCTTGTTTTGTAAATATGTGATATGCGCTTTCCATCCCATATTATACTGGAAGTAAATTCCTAGATATTGAAATTTGTAAACTTGTTCAATTGGCTTCCCCTCAAGTTCCCATCTATACAGTTTACGACTCCTGGAAAAAATTAGGACTTTAGATTTGGAATGGTTAATAGTAAGTAAATTTGTTTGGCAATATGATGCAAAAATCTTAAGGGCCCTCCTCAAACCGATTCGAGAATAAGAGAGGATCACCGCATCGTCAGCGTACAATAATAAGGGGCAGCGATAGTCTGCAAGCCTGGGTGCATGAATGGAGGTTTGGGCCTCAGCTAGGGGCGTCCTCATGTCACTAATATAAAGGTTAAAAAGATAGGGGGCAAGGATACACCCTTGTCGTACCCCCTTGTTTATTGGAACTGAGTTTGTGAGATCGCCCTCAGGTGTTAACCTCACCCTAGCGGCCGTCCCTTCATGTAATTTAATCAATAGCCACAACAGCCTTTTTTCTATGCCCCACTTTTCCCCATAACAGCTCTCTAGAGATACTGTCAAAAGCCGCCTTCAGATCTATAAAAGCGGCACATAGAAGACCATGAGTAGGGGAAGAATACTTCCGCGCCAAATGATATAGAATTATAGCATGGTCAATAGAAGCGCGATTTGGTCTAAACCCGACCTGTTCATGGCCTATCAGATTGGAATCTTCGGCCCATTGGGTTAGTCTGGTTAGCAAGAAGCGAGTGTAGATTTTTCCGATGATTGATAATAAACTGATATTACGATAGTTTCCTGGGTCCTCTGGTGGTCCTTTTTTATATATAGGAATTATGATGGACTCCTTCCATGATGTAGGTATCTGGCCCGTGGCACTGATTGCATCAAAGATTTTTGCAAGAATTTTAGCCCACCATATTGGGTGTTGTTTAATAGCTTCCGCCGGGATCAGATCGGGCCCTGGGGCTTTATCAGTTTTCAGTTTAGCAATTAAATCTACTATTTCCTCCGGGTCAGTATCTGGCCATATGGGCAAGTGACTTGAGAGAGTATCAGATTGGATGTTAGAGACGTCTGTCTGGGAGAAATATTTTCTTAGAAATTGTTCCCATGTCGGGGCTGGGATAACCGTCAATGGGTATTTCCTCGATCTTTTGTTGATTAAATTCCAAAAACCGCGAGAGCTGCGAAGCTTAGAGGCAGCAATCAGCGCTTGCCAACGTCTTAGCTGCCACTCGTGCTTGGCTGACTTCTGTGCCTGTTTGTAAGCAATTTTGGCCTGCAAGTACTCTGGGGGGAGAGTTTCAGCTCCAGAGGCTTTATATCTGTTGTAGATACAACAGAGAGAGAGTCTAGCTTGCTTACATTTGGCATCAAACCAAGGTGCACCGAACCTGGGTTGATCTCGGTTAGCCAGGTGAGCCGGCATCGTAAAGAAGCTAGTTAAATCTGCAGAGAAGTGGAAGAACCACTCCAGTATCCTATTTGGTTCAGACAGCTCCGCCAATGAAACAATAAGGGATTCGGAGCTATTCCTCTGGAAGAATTCTGCATATTTTTGGGCCTGTTTCATGGACCATTTAATGCCTCTTACTTGAGCTGTGGCATTTAAACCTACATGAATTGGGTGTGTTCCGCTAACCGGGTGCCAGTCAAGCGTTAGCTTGGCCGCTAGAGGTAGGTGATCACTGGATTGTACATTATCTACTTTGAGATAAAAGAAGTTTGAAAATAGGTCTTCTGAGACTAGAAGATAATCTAGGACACTATTTGATGTTGTGCCCAAATGAGTGAATTCACCTGGCACGTCCGGAGGGCAGTTGCCATTTAGAATGTTCAAATTCATACGAATGGCCAATTGATAAAGAAGGACTCCCGCCTCATTCACTCTGTTGTCCTTAGATCTTCTTGATGTGAAAGAGATTAAATCAGATTTTGGGTAGGGGGGAGATACCCACCACTTGGCCTTAATTATCCCATTCCAGTTGGCAGCTGTACGTGCATTGAAGTCACCACCCATTATCGATGGAATATTAGGGTACTTAACATAGCATGCCAATAAATGATCTTCCAGAGAATCCCATCTATAATGAAGGTCTGATATCAGACCACCTGGAGGAAGATAAACATTGGTGATTAATAGTGAGAATTTTTCACTTGAAATCAGACCAGTAAAAGCAAAAGGAGGAAAGGTATGAACTAGCGAGAGTTTGGCTCTCATTTTAAGCGATATGGCGATTGCAAGACCGCCTCTGGACCGGCCACCTTTCTGGGAGGGGATAGCTGGAAGTGATATCAGTTCAAAGCCATTTATATCTATTTTATCTTCTTCCCATGTTTCTTGCAAAAGGATTATCTGGAAAGAGTTTATATAGGACAGAAATTCGGGATCTAATCTTTTCCTTTTCCAGCCAGCAATGTTCCAACTTAGGACTGCTAGCTGGGGACTTCTATGTTGTTCTTTTAACAGTCAAAACGGAGGGGGGGCAGACTCTCTGTTAAAGACAGAAGATGTAACAAAAAAGTCAGTTATTTTACTTTGGGAAGATGGTAACTGTGAGGCGCCCTGCAAATTAAAGTTTTTAACAATTTGGTTCGACTGTTGGCACACCGTGGATGATCCACTGAAAGTAGATCTCTGAACAGGAAGTCTCTTCATTTCGAAATTCTTGGTACAACTTGACAGAGAAATACCCAGGTAGGGGGAAATTGAGTCCGTCGGGGTAAACCCTCTCGCAGATTTATCATCCGACATTCGGATTATTTTATTGATGCGTCCCATCGGGTCTTCAATCGTTTCTGACGGCGGCTCCCGAGGTGTAACATTCGCAGTTTCCTTTGAAGGAGGTAATTGAGGGGGCATCACGGGGGTGGAAATTGCGGAAGACTCTCTCAGGGGCATCACTTGTGGACTACTTCTATATCTGGACGAAACTGGAGAAGATTCTAGCTCTGGCATAGATGAGTGAGTTAAAGAGGGATTTGAGTCAAGCAGGGAAATCAGAATTTCGTCCTTAGGTATGTTGGTTGATGAATATAGATGAAGGTTCAGTGAGGATGGCAGAGCCTGGTCGTCTCGTGATGTAGCGCACGCTGCAGAAGCAACTTGAAGATTTGAGTCTTGTCGGATGGTTTTTGAATTCAGAGTGGGGCTGAGCTGAAGAAGGTCAACCACTTCTGTCCGGTGAGCCCAAGTGGGATTATTTGAGACATCGTTAGTATCTTCCCCTCTATGTTGGACTTGCAAAAGCTGAGATTTAAGCGTGTCAAATCTTTGCATCATCACCGACTGTTCTTTCGGAGGGAGGGCTCTGAATGAATCAATAAGTTCCCTTTCGTCGAGGGCAGTCTGCAGATTATCATCCTCATATATAGCAGTTTGAGAGGGTATCGAGTTTGGTCGCGGATGGCACGCTGCAGAGTCATCGCGGTTGGGCCTGACAGTATTTTGAAGTAAGGCAGAGTCTCTTGTCCTAATGTCCTCACCGCCAGGGCAGCTATTTAGAAGGGGTTTGATCTTGCTGTCTGTAAAAACCCTCGTTGCTACAATGTCGGCCATGGACAAAAGCGTTTTCCTCCTAACAATAATAGATGGTATCTTTTCAGAGTGGAACGCAAGTATCACCTTCAAGAAGTTGGTCTGCCGGGGAAGGGGCATCACAGCATATAGGTCAATCTGATGTTTCTTAATTTTTAAAAGTTTGCTTAAGCAGTCTTTAGCTCCTTCTAGCGTTGACCATCTTCCTGACAGAAAGGCAACTTTTCTTGGGTTGCAAAGTTAATATCTGATTGTTCAATTGGGAATTTAAGACATATTTAGTTTTAGTCTCCAGTATTTTATCTGAATGGGGGTGAGGCAATAAGTTTTTGACCTCACAAACTGAAGATTGTGTTGTTGATTCAAGTTTTCCGATTTTCAGCAGGATATTGGATAATTGTGAAGATACCTCGTCCAGCCTTTTAAAAATACAGTGAAGGGTCTTAATTACTAAGTGTAACTGCTCACAACTGGGGAACTCCCCCATAACAGATGCCAAACCATCTTCCTGCGATGAGAGTTTTTCTTTCGTATTCTCCTTTACAGGCTTTACATTTGAAACATTTTGAGTCATCGGAATCGGAGTAGCTTCTAAATCAATTAGAGGTTGGAAGCGATTTTGGGTTTCCACTGCAAAGCATTGCTCGGCATGGTCACTCCCTCCTCCATTCCGGTGTGGCACCAACCTTGATAGTTTTGGTTTAGGGGATGATAGGGGCTCGTCAAAGTCTCTCAAGCGTTTTTTCTGACCCATGCTTTCCTCAGGCCAGAGATTATACGATTCTTAAAATAGCATAACACTTGACACGCAATTAAGATAATGGCGTTCTCAACTCCTTTAGCAGCTAAAGCCAGCCCGCTGATACGAGAGAAACAAAGAGCAGCTTGCAGCAGTCTGGAGCAGGGCCAAATCTCTCAAAGAGTTTCCATAGTATGCGGCTGCAGCAATTATAAAATACTTCAAAAACTGACTGAGTCAGTTGAGATAAAAGTATAAAAGATTAAAAGAAGATTAAAAGAAGTCCGAAGAGCACCGGTAAGCGCGTCTTACCTCGGCGCCATGTTGGCTCCCCTGCCCTCTGTTGACAAAGAAATTTGAACATGTCGAAGAAAGATAAGTTTCCACCATCTCTAACCTGGGAACGGGGTGTCAAGAGACAGAAATTTTTGGAGAGGTTCATTAACTGTGAATGGAATACTTTGACAGATAGCTAAAGAAGAGAAATAAATTGATTCCAATGTTGCCTTCTGAATTCTAAAGAAACAAAATATCTGAAAAACGAAAGTAATTTTCCTTTGTTGGACCTTAAAAAAATGGATACAAATAGAAATTGTCTCCTCTAGAGGGAGCTTGCTAAATTGTTGCTGCAGTTTACTTGAGGACTCTACAGCTGTCAGATTAAGATCGTGGGACCAGGTCTTTCTGACCTTGACTAAACATGAGCTGGGAGGAAGTTTTGGTGCTTGCTTTATGCAAGACAAGTGCTTTGTTGGAACAGATGCATGAGAAGATGGATTTGATGAATGAGAAAATGGATTTGATGACTGTTGTGGCTAATAACTGTGGACAAACAGGGAATATTGATACAGAAACTATTCAGGGACCAACTCAGGAACCTGCACTGATTGGGCAAGTGCAGAAGATAATGGAGGAGGTTGCGGTTGCACCTCAAATAATACAAATGGAGAGACCCAAGGCCCTACAGGAGCATAAGCCGCTGTCTTTGAAGATTGAAGTTGGAGTCGGCCAGGGGGAGTCTGGAGCTGAGGAGATTCTTAACTTTGGAGAGACCTTGAAATATGTTTTTAAATATTTTTTGGACTACATTGATGACTGTGGGGAGTGGAACTCTGGGGAATGGGCTGGTTGGATGAAGGGAGACGAAGATAATTTTGGGTTGGAATCCCCCAGAGACCTACTCCCCAACGAGAAAGGAAAGAAACTAAGAAAGAGACCAACAAAAGACAAGGAAAAGTGCAAGTATAAACAAGAAGAAGAAGATCTGCAGAAGGGACATGGAAGAGACTTAAGGGCCTCGGACATTAGATTACCAGGTTGATGGACTAGATGGAATGGACAGTAAGGACTGACACGACCCGAGACCAGGAAGAAGAGACGTTGGATGAAGATTGGAAGAAAATTTATAAAGAATTTTTTTTTTCTCTAGGGAATTAGCCTAAAATTAATGAACATTAGGGAAAATGTTGGAATGAAACCATATGACTCTAGTAGAAAAGATATCAGGAGTTATGTATAATCGAGTATTAAGTGTTAAGCTCTAAAGTATTTTTTGGTAAGATAAGGTTAAATAACTTAAGGTAATTTGAATAAAAGAATATGGGGAAAGGATGGAAAGGATTTGTTGAGTTAATTAATAGGTAAATGGTTCAGATAAATTATTTAGTAAAAATTGAGAAAGATGGAAAGAATTTGCTGAAATAATCAATTAAACTAGAATACAAAAAGGGAGGTGTGAGGAGGTGAATGAAACAAGCAAATGGAAGTTAAAGATATGTAATATGGGATTTGTGTCTTTTTTCCCCCCTTCTTTTTTATCTTTTTGCTGTATTGTTGCATTGGTTTTTATGTCTTTTTTTTTTCTCTTGTTTTTTCCCCCTATGTATTGTAGTGTTGTTTTTAAATTTTTTTCCTGCAATTTTGAAATTATTTATAAATATTATTTTTTTTTTAAAAAAAGGAACGACCAAGCAGGAAACACCATCAGAGCACTCCTGACATATGGTTGTCAAGCCTCTGCTTAAAGACCTCCAAAGAAGGAGACTCCACCACATTCCTTGGCAGCAAATTCCACTGTCGAACAGCTCTTACTGTCAGGAAGTTCTTCCTAATGTTTAGGTGGAATCTTCTTTCTTGTAGTTTGGATCCATTGCTCCGTGTCCGCTTCTCTGGAGCAGCAGAAAACAACCTTTCTCCCTCCTCTATGTGACATCCTTTTATATATTTGAACATGGCTATCATATCACCCCTTAACCTCCTCTTCTCCAGGCTAAACATGCCCACCTCCCTTAGCCGTTCCTCATAAGGCATCGTTTCCAGGCCTTTGACCATTTTGGTTGCCCTCCTCTGGACACGTTCCAGTTTGTCAGTGTCCTTCTTGAACTGTGGTGCCCAGAACTGGACACAGTACTCCAGGTGAGGTCTGACCAGCGCAGAATACAGTGGCACTATTACTTCCCTTGATCTAGATGCTATACTCCTATTGATGCAGCCCAGAATTGCATTGGCTTTTTTAGCTGCCGCGTCACACTGTTGGCTCATGTCAAGTTTGTGGTTAACCAAGACTCCTAGATCCTTTTCACATGTACTGCTCTCAAGCCAGGTGTCCCCCATCTTGTATTTGTGCCTCTCATTTTTTTTGCCCAAGTGCAATACTTTACATTTCTCCCTGTTAAAATTCATCATGTTTGTTTTGGCCCAGTTCTCTAATCTGTCAAGGTCGTTTTGAAGCGTGATCCTGTCCTCTGGGGTGTTAGCCACCCCTCCCAGTTTGGTGTCATCTGCAAATTTGATCAGGATGCCCTTGAGTCCATCATCCAAGTCGTTGATAAAGATGTTGAATAAGACCAGGCCCAAGACAGAACCCTGTGGCACCCCACTAGTCACTCTTCTCCAGGATGAAGAGGAACCATTGATGAGCACCCTTTGGGTTCGGTCAGTCAGCCAGTTACAAATCCACTGAGTGGTAGCATAGTCAAGACCGCATTTTACCAGCTTCTTTACAAGAATATCATGGGGCACCTTGTCAAATGCCTTGCTGAAATCAAGGTAGGCTACATCCACTGCATTCCCTTCACCTACCAGGCTTGTAATTCTGTCAAAAAACGAGATCAGGTTAGTCTGACATGACTTATTTTTCAGAAATCCATGCTGACTATTGGTGATCACAGCATTCCTTTCTAGGTGCTCACAGACTGTTTGCTTAATGATCTGCTCCAGAATCTTCCCTGGTATTGATGTCAGACTGACTGGGCGGTAATTATTTGGGTCCTCTCTTTTCCCCTTTTTGAAAATAGGGACAACATTTGCCCTCCTCCAGTCTGCCGGGACTTCGCCTGTTCTCCAGGAATTCTCAAAGATGACTGCCAGTGGTTCTGAGATCACATCTGCCAGTTCTTTTAATACTCTTGGATGCAGTTCATCTGGCCCTGGAGACTTGAATACATCTAAACTAGCCAAGTATTCTTGTCCTATCTCCTTAGTTATTCTGGGCTGTGTTTCCTTTGCTGAATCATTTGCTCCAAATTCTTCAGGTCGGGCATTGTTTTCTTTATCGGAGAAGACTGAGGCAAAGAAGGCATTCAGGAGTTCAGTCCTTTCTGTGTCCCCTGTTTGCATTTCACCATCTTCTCCTCTGAGTGACCCCACTGTTTCTTTGTTCTTCCTTTTGCTACGAACATACCCAGAAAAGCCTTTTTTGTTGCTTTTAACCTCTCTAGCAAGCCTGAGTTCATTCTGTGCTTTAGCTTTTCTGACTTTGTGTCTACACGTGTTGGCTATTTGTTTGAATTCCTCTTTGGTGGTTCCCCCCTTTTCCATTTTTTGTACACATCCTTTTTTAATCTTACCTCAGTTAAAAGTTCTTTAGATAGCCACCCTGGCTTCTTTAGGCACCTTCCATGTTTCCGTCTCATTGCTATTGCCTGAAGTTGTGCTTTTACTATCTCCCTCTTAACAAATTCCCAGCCATCATGAACTCCCTTTCTTTTTAGTATTACTGTCCATGGGATCTCACCCAGCACTTCCCTAAGTTTTATGAAGTCGGCTTTCTTAAAGTCAAGAAATTGAGTCCTAGTATGCTTGGCTGCTCCTTTCCGCTGTATAGTAAACTTCAGAAGAGCATGATCACTCGCGCCTAATGATCCTTCCACTTCTACCCCACTAACCAGGTCATCAACATTGGTTAGGACCAGATCTAAAATGGCTGTTCCTCTTGTTGCTTCTCCCACTTTCTGGACAATGAAGTTGTCTGCAAGGCCAGTGAGGAATCTGTTTGACCTTATGCTCTTGGCTGAGTTTGACATCCAACAAATATCCGGGTAATTGAAGTCCCCCATTACTACTATCTCCCTTCCTTTTGCATGCTTGGCCATCTGTTCCAGGAAGGCATCATCTATGTCCTCCGTTTGGCTTGGGGATCTATAGTAAACTCCCACAATGAGGTCCCTGTTATTCCTCTCTCCCTTAATTTTGACCCAAATGCTCTCACTTTGGCTTTGAGGTTCTAAATCTTGGATCTCTTCACAGGTATACACATCCCTGACATATAACACCACTCCTCCTCCTTTCTTGTCTGGTCTGTTTCTCTGAAATAGATTGTATCCCCCCATTATTACATTCCAATCGTGGGACTTATCCCACCAGGTTTCAGTGATGCCTATTATGTCATATTTAGTTTGCTGTACCAAGAGCTCAAGCTCATCTTGTTTATTTCCCATGCTTTGCACATTAGTGTACAGACATTGAAGTCCATTAATCATTCCCCCGTGTCTCTTATTTAAGGATGTTTTCCTCCCACCACTAGGTCTGCGTGCTGTTTGCTCCATTTGGTCTATGACATTTGGATGATCATCTTCATCAATTGATAGACTCCTACCTTCAGGAGCACTGTCTCCCTCCCCCACATTAGTCAGTTTAAAGCCCTCCTGATGAGGTTTCTGAGATTTTTGGCAAAAACATTTCTCCTAACCGTTGTGAGGTGCAGCCCATCGCTTGCCAGAAGTCCATCTTCAAGAAACTGCAGTCCGTGATCTAAGAATCCAAACCGTTCCTGTTTACACCATTTGCGAAGCCAGCTGTTCACTTCCACTATTTCCCCCTCTCTCCCTGGGCCACGTCGTTCAACTGGGAGGACAGATGAGATGACAATTTGTGCATTTAATTGCTTCAATTTCCTGCCCAGAGCCTCGTAGTCTCTTTTGATCTTCTGGAGGCTATTGCTTGCAGTGTCATTGGTTCCCACATGAACCAAGAGGAAGGGGCATTTGTCAGTGGGTTTTATGATTCCTGCTCCGTTATTTTGTTATTCAACATTAGTTTGTTTTCTTGAGAGATTTTTTGTAGTCCATTTGTTTTCAAAAATCGGTCAATGTCCATTTCTTTCTGCGTCTCCTGTGTATATAATTGTTTAAAGTACCTCTGGAAGCACTTTCTGATCTCCACTGGATTCTGTATATTTTTTCCTTCCACTTCCAAATTTGCAATGGTATTAAGTTTTTGTCTTTTTTTCATTTGCCAAGCCAGCAGTTTCCCACATTTGTTTGCCAATTCAAATGTCTTTTGTCTCATCTGTTTAATTTTCCATTCTATTTCCTGGTTCATCATTTTCATATATTGTACTTGATATAACTTTATCTCTTTCAGGATCTCCTGCGACTTTGGTTTCACTCTCAATTTCTTCTCTCCGTCCTTTATTTTCTCCAAAATCTTGTCTTTTTTCTAAATGGTATTAATGCGATCTATTTTGAGCAAAAAGCAAAAATTATAGTTAATAATGTGGTTTCAGAAGCAATTAGAATTGAGAAAGGAACCAGGCAAGGGTGACCACTTTCCCCTCTGCTTTTTATTTCAGTTCTGGAGGTTTTGCTAAACATGCTAAGGAAAGAGGAAGAGGTTAAAGGTATAACAGTAGGATCTAAACAATATAAGCTAAATGCCTTTGCTGATGATTTGGTGATAACTTTACAAGATCCAGATACCAGTGCAGTGAAAGCACTGGAGCTGATTCAGGAGTTTGGGAAGTAGCAGGATTTAAATTAAATAAGAGCAAAACCAAAGTGTTGGAAAAAAATTTAGATAACGAGGAGAAAAAAAATCCTCCAGGAAAAGACAGGCCTTGTTTTTGTGAAAAAAGTGAAATATTTGGGTGTAAATTTATCGCGAAAAAATTGAATTTATATAAAGATAATTATGAAAAATTAAGGAATGAAATTAAGAGAGATCTTGACATCAGGTCAAATTTAAAATTGTCATTAATGGGCCGAATATCGGTGGTTAAGATGAATGTATTGCCAAATATGTTCTTTTTGTTCCAAGCTATATCAATTATAGGCCTCCTACTTCTTTGAGTCCCGTTTCTCCATATATCTGGCTCCTGTGTTGGTGAACTAGCCTCTTTCTCAGGGGAGTCCCCTGTCTCCTCCTTGGTGGAGACGGTGTGCTCTGTTGCTTCCAAGAAGAGCTCCAGCTCTCTAATTCTTTGAAGCGTAGCTACACGTTTCTCCAGTTGCTGGACTTTGTCTTCTAAGAGGGCAATCAACATGCAATTGCTGCAGGTAAAGCTGCCTGCAACCTTTGGCAAGATGGCAAACATTGTGCAGGAACCGCAGGTGACTGCAGCTGTTCCCTCCCCCTCCATCTTGAGAACGTGTCGTTGGGGGTGGCTACAGCGGTCCTCCATCATAAAAAGTGTGAAGACAGGACAAATAACTCCCCCCCCCAAAAAAACCTAGGTCTCCCCCAACAAACGTTTGAGACTAGCTCCCCTAAATCTAAAAGATGGATCAAACTGCGCCCTGCCCCCTCTGACCTTTGCACAGGGAGTGCAGCTAATCAGCCACAAAGAAACACACCGGAAGGATTTCTCCACCGGAAGGATTTCTCTTCATAACGTTTTAATATACCTTTGATCGGAAGAGAGGGGAGTGGTTGTGGGCGGGAGCCCGAGTACCGCCCCTAGTAGGGGGCATTAGCCCCCTGCCTCCTCCTCTCACCTGGCTGGCGCCCACGCCCCCTCGGCAGGCATCCAACCAGGTGCCTTCGAGGGGGCGTGTTCAGCAGCCTTTTGCGGTGGCGCCAGCCTTTCCTCGGCCTCATTCTTCTCCGTCCTCTCGTCGCGAGTCATCAGCTAGGAGTCATCACAGTCATCACAGGGAAGAGCCACGAGGTTTGGAGTCGGGGGGGGGGTCTGTGTGTGTGGAGGCTGCCTGGTTCCTGGCTTGCCTTTTAACTTTAGGAGGCTTGCGTGCGCTCATTGCTTTACTGCTTTTAAAAACCCAGGCATCCAGGTTTGCCTTGCTGTGTCCTCTTTTCCGTGTAAAAACCTACATTTAACCTTCTATTTCCCCCCACTCCTGGTGCTTGATTTGTTTGTGTGGTCTGAGTGCGAATTACCTTTCTTAAGCTGCAGCTTGTTCCCTTGCCCAGCGTGTGCCCCCAGCGAGGTCTGAGTGTGAGTGTGGCTCCGTCTTTTTTTCTCCCTCGTCTCCTCGCTTTCCTTCCCCTGCCTCTGCCTTGGTGGCTGTGCGTTTTTATTTAATTTTTGGCCAGGGTGCTTGTACGTTTTCCCCTCTATTGCCCTTGCCTGTCCAATTGCATGGCTGGTCTGGGTGACTGAGTGGGTTTGCCTTATATTTTAATTTGTTGGCCAGGGTGCTGGTGCATTTTCCCCCTCCATTGTCCTTGAGAGCCTGGATAGCTCAGTTGGTTAGAGCATGGTGCTGATAATGCCAAGGTTGCAAGTTCGATCCCTGTATGGGACAGCTGAATATTTCTGCATTGCTTGGGTTGGACTAGATGATCCTCAGGGTTCCTTTTCCTGTTCCTCTCTAATTTTAAGTCGTGTGTGTGTGTGTGCTTGCAGCGTGTGTTTGTGCCTGCCGTTTATTGATTTGTGTGTTTGTGCCTGCCGTTTATTGTGCCTGCCGTTTATTGATTTATTACTCTTCTAGCGTGGGTTTAATTTACTCTGCCATCCCTTCCATTGGTACCACTTAAATCGGGAGCCCCCTGTAAAATTTTAAAGGCTGCCGGGGCTTGGAATAGACTGTGCGCTTAAACCTCACCCCTCTTGGTTTCTCTAAGCCACACACCCCCCTTCGCTTGATGTTTGGGGGAAGAAATAAGGCAGGGCTTGGGGTGGACAATTCAGGGTTTCTGATCAGGGAACCATTCCTCAGCACTGCACGTTTATACGTTTAGAACCTTTGAAGGTGTGCCTTTGCCTGGTTCTTGTCATTGGCTTCACTTGCCAGTACAGGCTCCCTAAAGAAAACCACTTTTAAACAACAACAGCAAAAAAGGTTTCGGCTTATAGTACCTTACTGAAAAGTCCAGGTTAACCCACGGTTTATATTTCCACTTCATTTTGGCTCACTGTAAAGGACAGCTATTTTCCTTTTCTTCAAAAACTTCCTTGCCCGGCATGTTCATTTTACTCCCCCCCCTCCTCCCTCCCAACTCCCCCCCCACGCTTTCCTTCTCCTCCCCCCACCCGTCCTCCCTCCCTCCACCCCCCCACCCTTTCAGGAGATACATCAGTCTTTGGAGTTCCCTTTGCTTCTTGCCTGAGTCATCACAGTTACCAGACAGGTTTCTCAACTGCTGGGTTGAGAGCTTGATTGCTCTCTGAGTGACCGGCAGTTTGTGAGGCATTGTCTTTAAGCACCTGGCAGTTCAGCAGCTCTAGTTGCATTGTCAGTTTAACTAACCAGCAGTTTGACCAATTGCAGTCTTTTGTCTGTTTAAGCACCCTTATTTCAATCAACTGGTATTGAGCCGACCTTGTGGGCAAAGATTTACTTTTCTTTGTTTGGCAAAGTTTCCTTTGTTTGGAAGAAGTTTCCCCAGCAATGAGATATTCCCCTTAAGAGCAACCTCACCCCTCCTTTTCAGAGGGCCGCTGGTGTGGGCCTGGAATCTTATTGATTTCCTTTTCTCTTAATTTGGCTGCAGCTTCTGAGCATCTCCTTGTAAGCAGTTATTTTCAATTCTGTTTGATTACTTGGCAATGCTTTGTGCCTAGATTTGCCTATCATTTAAAAGGGGCAACTTTTATTGTAGGCAATTATCTTCTAATTCTGTCTGACTGCAGTTGGGGTTGCTTTGTGTATGGGATTGTTCCTTGGAGCCATGTGCTAATATGTAGCTGAGCGCTGCTGCTTGAACTCTTGCTGGGTTGTGATTTAATAAATATAAATAAATACAAGCGGTGCAGTTAAGTGACGTATAGCTTGTTCATTCTGTCAGCAGTTACGCAGAGCAATTGATAATAGTAATTCCTACTCATAGCTATAAATCCATTGGCTATTAATTGAGATACTATTGATTAATAATTAATTCATCAACAGTGCTCCGAACTTTATTGATGCACAATAATTGTATACTAGCATTTAATTACAGTCAAGTTATTAATTGATTGGTGATATTAATACTAATTAAAAAATAACAACAACAATAATAAAATAAAATAATAAAATAAAATAAATTTGAAAAATAAATAAATAATAATTAATAATAATAATAAATAATTATAATTATAAATAATAAAAATAAAATAATAATAATAATTAATATTAAAAATATAAATAAATAAATGAAAATTATTTTTTTTAAAAAAATAATAATAATTAGTGACGAAATAAATAGTAGGCACATTTTACTAGTGCACATAGCAGCTCATGGCGCCCAAGAGGAAGCGCACGGGTGCAGTACCAGCACACACTGCAGCTGTCAACCGTCGTAATAATAAACCCAAACCCATTTCGCAGTTCCTCAATGCCTTCAGATCATTCATTGTTGACTATGAACAGCGCTTTCTCTTAGCTATTCTTTAGTTCTATTTGCCTTGCGTTTCTTACTTCCTTGTTTTGCAAACCAGTGGCCAGCCTTTAAACTACCCAGGTGCAGGCCCAAGCCCTCAGACAGGAACGGTGGCTGTGCAAACTAGGTCTCAGGCTTGCTCGCCGACTTTCAGAACCGCACCAGGGTGCCTGCGTGGAGGCTGCCGGCCCATATCAATAACCCGGTTGCTTCCAGTTCTTCTAGTTCTTTGCAGAATAAGCAGCCCAGGGTCCAGCTTCCAGAATCAGGCACCTCATCAGCCGGTGATGATGAGTCAGAATGGCTTACGCCCTTTCTGGGGAGGCCGCCGCTATTAGCATCTGGCAGTTAGCCCGTATGTCGAGAAGAAGCCATCAGAGGTGTATCGCTCTGGAAAGCTGGGCCTTAGAAAGGATTTAAAACGTAAGGTGTGCTGGTAATTCAATAAAGGGCAATGCCAAAGGCAGTCTTGTAAGTACCCGCACGAGTGTGAGAGATGTGCAGGGGCTCACCCAGCCACAGCGTGTTACAAAGGGAAGCGGCCCTTTCGGGGAGGTCGGGGCTTCCACCACTCTAGTTCCAGACGAGCCCCCGCAGCAGCGAACCATCGATAAAGTCCTTCTGGGTCTAGCATTTTCTCCAATTCAGCTTTCTCCTCTCCTCAACCTCTTGTCTATCCATCCGGACGGAAGTGCAGCATCCTATCTTTGGAAGGGTTTCTCAGAGGGTTTCAGAATCCCAGTAGTTGGCCGCAGAAAATTTGGGTAAAATTAAACCTGCGACTTTAGGAGGCAGTGGGCCTGCCAATTGAGTGGGCATAAGCACAATTTCACCAGGTAAAACAGAGTCTTTGGTCTCCTGATTGATCAAATCAATGGCAAATTCAGAGGGTGTTTTTTTAGAAAAGTTTGCAGCAGCGGAAACGAAAGGTGGAAAACTCTCTAATTGCCCTGGCCCGAGAGTGGGGCCGCAATGGAGTTTCCCGGACTCCTGCATTGATTAGCCCAATGGTAGCCTTTGCCACATTTCGGGCATTTTTTGGAAGGTCTAGCCTTATTGGCAGCACCATCCTTGTTTGCCCCCCCGCCGGGGGCTCTGCATTGCTTGGCAAAATGGCCTGGGCGCTTACAATTAAAGCAATTACCTGTAGGTCTATTTGTAGCTTGGATTGCGCCGGCAAGCAAAGACATCGCATGGCTCTGGCTACCGACATCCGCACAAGCTTGAATCATATCGGCCAGGTCATATTTAGGGCGATGTATGATTGAATGCAATGCTTTCTTGCAATCGGTGTTTGCGTTTTCAAAGGCCAATTTTTTCATTAATTCATTTTGAGCTGTAGTGTTATCAATCTGCCTAGTGACTGATTCTTTCAATCTATCTATAAACTGATGGTATGGCTCCGAATGCTGTTGCTTAATATTAACAAAGGAGCTCAGCGGTTGTCCTGAAACAGGGACTTTCCGAAAGGCGCGTTGTACACAGGTCGCGGTGCGGCTAAAATGTACAGGTGTCAGCGTCGCCTGGGCTGTTATATTATTATACTGACCAGCGCCATAAAGTTGATTGGCAGTATGCTGCGGATCAGACAGGGCTGAAGTGCTATGTTTAAATTCACTCTCAAACACCACATACTGAGCTGGGGATAAAAGCATGCGCATCAGGTCTTTCCAGTCCTGAGGTAGCATTATGTAACCAGTTGCTATGCCTTCTAGCATTCCTGTTACATAGGAGGATTTTAGACCAGAATCAGTAATGGCTTTCCTTAATTCTCTCATTACAGAATAAGGAAGTGACTCATAAAAAACCTGCTGTTGAGCAGTTCCAGGGTTTGAATAGGTGATAGGGAAAGCAGACGGCATTTCACCTGGCCACTCAGACTCCTCCTCTAAGGACAGGAGCCCTTTCTGCCTGGCCAAAGAAAGCGCAGCGCGCACAGCTCCTATAGAGCAAACAGGGGCTGTGGCAGGCGGAGGAGGGATGGGGGGGAGGATGCAGGCTGAGGCGGAGGGATGGGGGGGGAGGATGCAGGCTGAGGAGGTTGAGACGCAGGGAGGGATTGGCTGGGCTGCAAAGGAGAAGGAGGCAAAAGCTTTGGGTAAGGTGGGGGATTGTCTGCGATGGCTAGAAGTGCAGGAGCCGAGGGAGACACCCCAAATTTAGCAACGGCGTCTGCACATTTCTGCCAAGTGAGCAGACAATGAATCGGAGCCCTTGGTTCTGTAAAAAGGGTCTTTCCAATCTTTTGCCAAGTCTCTACGTCCAAAGAACCAGTCGCTGGATAGGAGGGATATTGGCAATTAATCTCACAGAGCAATTGTTCAATTTCTTTTAAGGAAACATTAACACCCGCCGCTCGCTGTCTAACTAAATAAAGCAATTCTTTAGCATGCTCTTTTTGGAATTTAGTCAATTCCCCTCCCATACTCACGAAGTAGCGCGCTGAGACTTTTCCAGTCGAGTGAAGTATGAGGGCTGGCTGCGTAAGGGATCTGGCACGTCGGGGGTCACCAGATGTTGGGTTGAAAATCACGACAGACGAGTGGTAGGTGTCATATGAGAGGCGTCTCTCCGGGGCAAGCCCCGGGAACTCTCTTTTATTGAATATTACAAACATTGCCACAGGTATGCTTGTGGCTGATTGGTTGATACAAACACAAAGCAACTTGTTGCTGATTGGTTAACATAGGTACAAGGCGGGAATTACATATGACCATTTATCACTGATAGATCAAAGGCTGAGAAATGGAGCTAGAACTAGACAGGCATGAAACCTCCTAATTAAATTATAACTAAAGATTGATATTGAAAGAACATAACATGAAAGAATACAACAATCACGTTCCGTAGATGTGGTCAGCAATGCATTAAGAACAGGTCAGGATACACTGTTTCATGAACTCAATGGAAACTGTTCAGAACATTCTCAGACTCTTGTGCAGAAGCAAAGATTATGAGCGAGACTTCCCAGAATGCAAGAGAAAAGAAGCAATAGTTCTCATAGCAAGACTTCTAATAGCAAGACTTCCCACAATGCCACACGGTTATGTGCAGTAAGAGAACTGCAGAAAGAGAACTTCCCTTCAGCTCCTTAACCGCGAAGGACTCTCCTAATCAGAAGTCAGTAAGGGAAAGGACGCTCGCCTCACCCAACGGGTAGCTAGCCCCACCCCTGGGTGCACACTATGTGTGCCACTCCGGGTGCCAGAGCAGCTAGCTCCGCCTCTGGAGTCACACTATGGCATACAGCTAATTGGGATGAACCCAACAGGGCCGCCACTTAGCCCCTGCTTGGTCTCCAGGACAGAGGCACCCCTTCCCAGACCCACCCCCCTTTTGAGATTATTAGGCAACCAAATGTATCATCCCATAACACCTCATACAGGAATTATTATTATTGTTGTTGTTATTATTATTATTATTATTATTATTATTATTATTATTATTATTATTCCCCTGGGGAACCTGCCTTTTTCTCCCAGATCAACTACAAGAGCAAGACCACAGCTTTAACAAAATGACAGCCCAAACAGGAAGACACATGGGAACAATGGTACTGCTTTGAAGTGTTCCAGATCCATTTCCTGTTCTCCCAATGAGCAGGGCAGCTGTGGGCAAAATTGCAAAGAAGTACAATAATGATTTAGTCCTTAGTCCTATAATCTAGTAAGCCTTTAAGCCCAACAGTCGAAATCACATAATTTCAATGCTTTAACTATATTAGGAAACATGTATAGTTAGTAAACAAATTGCTAGTTTGGTGAGAAATAACACTTCACTGAAGTGGATAACGCTTTGGCCAAGAGCTCACCTTTGACAATCTTCTAGAACATGTTGCATATGTAGCAGTTTTTTCTAGCTAGAGTGAAACTGAAACCTGACATTTACAGTACCAGATAGAAGTGTTCTGGAATGTCCTGGCTGTGTCTGGAATGTCCTGGCTGTGTCTGTAGTACAACAGTTTTGGAAATCTGTAGGAGAGCATCCCACCAATCTCTTGTCATACTAACAATCGTGTTATCAACTAACAATCAAAAGTGCTAAAATTTTAGCTACATTGGCAACAGGATGTTGGCTAGAAGCAACTGGTTTTCTGAAGCTAAAACTTACAATTTTGTTCTAGGAGTTACTTGATCATAATATAGAACTATTTGTTTATTCCTTATGAGTTTTACACATGATGAAAACGTATACTCAAGCAGATATTTTTATAATCACTGTACTATACTATGATACAGTGCATAATGAACATCCACATTCAGTTAGTCTGTGTGCCAGCCCCCTTCAGATTCAGCACAGAGAGCACCAAGTGACTCAGAAACAAATCAGAAGTTTAAAAGTCATGATACAAAATGAGTCTTGGGGCCTATGTGCATACCTAACCTTAAAAATAAAATAAAATAACAAAAACAAACAAACAAACAAACAAACCGCACCACAGGGTAAGACTCCCAAAATCGGTTAAGACAGACCTTGAGATCTGGCTCACGTTTCTGGAACACTACAATGAAGTCTCCTTATGGCAGGAAATCCTCAACCTGTCCTCAGATTTCCAGGTTCACTGATGCCGCTGGGTCCTTGGGCTTCAGTTTATTCTTTAGGGGACGCTGGTGTGCTCAACAATGGCCAGCAGAGGAGCAAGGCGAGGCTATCACGTGGGATCTCACTTTTCTGGAGTTTTTTTCCCCTTAGTTGTGGCTGTTCACATTTGGACTGAGGAGTTCCAGAATCGCCGGGTGTGCTTCAGAACTGATAACCAGGCAGTGGTCAACATGCTGGCTAAACAGTCATCGCGTTCCGAGAGGGTGTCGCTCCAATCATTCGTCCTCCAGTGCCTCGCTTCCGAGCATTAGCTCCCAGGGCTCAGCCACTGCCAGAACCCGTTCCGGAGCACCTGTGGAACCTTGGAGACGTGAAGTGATTAAGGGAGTATTAGCATCTGTCGCACCCTCTACGCTTAGATCATATAAGAAGGTCTGGTGTGATTTCATGGGGTTCAGGTCCAAAGTATCCTCCCTTTCCACCAATGTTACACCCTCCACAGAAAACGTTCTGCAATACTTAACACACCTTCATGGCCTAGGTTGAGCCTCGAAAACTTTGAGGATATCACATTCTTTAGTAGACCCATGTTTTTCCACCGATTCGTGCTGTGACTTTATGGTCCGCAGGGCAATTGAAGGTTGCAGTTGACTGCAGCCTCCAAGTAACAAAGGCCGCAAGCCTATTTCTTACAAACTGCTGTCCCAAATCCGTATGAAACTTAGGTCAATTTGCTGGTCCAAGTTCGAGGCCCGGGTGTTCTCTGCGGCATACGTTATAGCCTCCTTTAGGCCGGGCCTCCAAAACGTTAAAGATACACGTAGCCGCCATCAGCTTCTTTGTGAAGCCATGTTTTCCTCCGACCCGTGCAGTGACTTCCTGATCCGCAGAGCTATTGAAGGTTGGGGTAAGCTGCAACCCCCTAGAGCCGAGGGCCATAAGCCAATTTCTTACAGCCTGCTCTCTCAAATACGCATAAAGCTTAAGTCGATCTGTTGGACCAAGTTTGAGGCCCGCCTCTTTTCCGCAGCATATGCTAAGCCAATTCCTTACGGGCTGCTCTCTCAGATATGCACAAAATTTAGGTCAATCTGCTGGACCAAGTTTGAGGCCCGCCTTTTTTTCCCCCCGCTGCATATGCGATCGCCTTTTGGCGCCTTGAGGGTCGGTGAAGTAGTAGCCGAGGTTAATGCAACTGGGTCAACGCGCGGCCTCCTCACAGAGGACTTGCAGTTGTCCAAAGCTAGCACGACGGTGTGGATACATCAATCCAAAATGGATCAGGCAGGTAGGGGTTCCCTTGTAAAACTTACAGCTTCAGCGCAGCGGGGCCCATGCCCGGTCAAGGACACTAGATGGTACCTTTACCTCAGACTGCCTGGTCCTGGCCTGCTCCTGGTTCACGAGGATGGGTCACCTTTGTTGAGACACCAATTCACAAGGGTACTCCGCAAAGCTATTGATGCCTGTGGTTTATCTTCCCAGGATTATGCTGCACACTCATTCAGGATTGGCGCCACCACAACAGCGGTGCTCTTGGGTCTGCCGGCGGATAGGATTAAAGAAATGGGCCGGTGGAAATCCAATGCTTATAAAAGTTATATTCGCTAGAATGCGCTCTGCTATATTACCCCTACTTACCTCCTTTTCTGTCCTTTCATCCTCAGCTGTGATCAGGAGAAGCGTGTGGATTTGCGGCCACAGTATAGTCCATTGGGCCCGCGTACGGGCGGTCAGCTGCGGCCTTGCGCCTAATCTTGGTCTGCCACACGGTGTTCGAGTTTCCTGGTTCTCGAGAAGAGGCATGCGCTGGGAAGAGCCTTATGCCATTGCTGTGGGAAAAAGTCGCCACGTTCGACCCTCCCGGCATCCTTGTCATTCAATTAGGGGAAAATAACCTTGCTTACAGAAGGAGTGTGGACTTGTTGTGGAATATAAAAAGAGACTTGGATGCGTTTGCTGCCTTGTGCCCCAGAACAACGGTGTTCTGGTCCTCCTTCCTGAAGAGAATTTTTTGGCGCGGTGCGCTGAGCTGTATGGCCATTGAAAAAACCAGGAAACTCGTAAATCGGGCAGTGGCCCGTTGGGTGCGCTTCATGAATGGCCGAGTCATTTATCATGACCAAATCCGGATCGGCGACCGGGTGCATCTCTCAGACCAGGGGAACGACATTTGGCTAGATAGTGTCATCAGCAGCATTAGGGATTGGTTACAGCCGTGAGGGTATTGGCGGCGAGCCTTATTGGCTCGGGTGGCGGTTAGGCATTGGAATAATGTGTTGTGGTGTGTCGAAGGGCTGGGTGTGGCCATCGACTATGCCTTCAATTTTTGGGTATTCCGTTAAAGGAATCTGGCGGTCGTGTACTCTGTCCGATGCCTGCTTGGCGGGAGGCCATGGCACGACCCCCGGTGACATCAGGGGAGAGCCTATAGTTGGATTAGCATCAACAGGCTCCACCTACTGGTGAATAAACCCCCTTGTTTTAGACATCCAATGC
Source organism: Podarcis pityusensis (assembly GCF_964106645.2). NCBI lineage: Eukaryota > Metazoa > Chordata > Lepidosauria > Squamata > Lacertidae > Podarcis > Podarcis pityusensis. The sequence continues at coordinate 4,082,099 of NC_138045.1, forward strand.
CTAAGCCAATACCTTTTCACTGCTGTAATCAATAAAGTTGTGGCCTTTTCTTGCCCATTAACCTTATATCACGTGTCCTTGTGTATTTATTTCACATCGCGGGGGTCGGGTCCTTGAACCACAAAACTTTTGGTTGAATCTCTACTTTTGTGAATCTCAAAGATAATTCATTAGATATCCATATCTGATCTATTCGCGACAGTGATTGATTTGCTTCCAAGTGAAAAGTAAATTGTTTTTCTAATGGGTGTTTCAACCTCCATATATCGATCAGATTACAGTTTTCTACCATATCAAAAAAAGTCTTTGGTAGTTTCCCCTCTTTCATTCTGCTTTTCACTCGCAGTCTATCCATTTCCATTGATACCACCCCATTCATGTCCCCCCTTATTATAATTTTTTGATCCATGTATTCAAACAATTTTTCTTCCAGACCTTTAAAAAACTCTGTTTTATTTCCATTCGGTGCATATACTCCAATAATTATCAGTTTTCCCCCTTGCCAATTAATTTGAACAGCCATTAATCTTCCTTCTTCATCTTTGAATAATTGTTCTGCTTCAATTTTACTCTTAATATACAGTACCACTCCCCTCTTTTTACTTTTATCTGATGAGATAAATTCGTTTCCCAATTTCTTATTAATTAAAATTTTTCTATGAGTTCTTTTCACATGAGTTTCTTGTAAACAAATAATGTCCAAATTCTTTTGTTTTAAATAATGTCCAATTTTATTTCTTTTTTTTTTATCATTCATTCCATTCACATTCCAAGTCCACAACTTCATCGCCATAGTGTCTGTCAGTTAAATATTCTGTGTTCAATATTGCCTTTCACCCAAGAGAAACCTAGGAGGAATCACCTTATCAATAAGCATTGGGGTATTTTGTCTATCAACATCTTGATTCTGCTGTCAATAATGCATTTGACACCTTTTGATTCTGGCAACTACCCTGAGTATATGTGTGTCTCAGAACAGGAAAATTTCAAAGCATTGGACACTTTCCACAGTGGAAGCCTAATGTGAACAGGAAAATAAAAGTTATTTTGCCTAAGACCTCTCCTGGCATGTACACTTAGAAATCAAAAAGGGCCATCTCAATTTTCAATTAATAGATATCCAAGGAGTATCTTTCATGGGAGGGACATACTAAAAAGAGCACAAACAATATTCCAGGTCCCTACTCTTGCTGTTAATTTATGGATGGTTAGCTGTCCAGCCAGCCAAAAAAAGAGGTCTGCCCCATAATATATTATATTCAGAATTCAGAATTCTTTAAAAGCTGGTTTTTACTCATGAAAACCTCAACCAATAATCTGAGTGCATTTTAACAGCACATGCAAGACTTTGACTAAGTGTGTCGCTGGTCACACACAGCCTTTATGCAATTCAGCTTTTACTATATTTAGTAAATTCTCTCTCAATAATAGCATCTTAATATATTACTTTCATTAATACTCATCAGCATAAACACTCAACCGTCTTTACAGCCCATTACCCAACTTTTCTCCTGTTCCAACATTCTCACTTCTCTACCCTCTACCTCTCACCTTCTTTTCTACTTCCCTCTACTTTCTCCAGCCCAGACCACTACTTCACCTTCTGCATAACATTTGGGACACAATTGTTCATCCCTTTTACAAATAAAAATTATACGCATTTCAAAAATATATCCAAAAAAAGGTAATGCAAAAATCAATTTTGGTATCAAATAGTGTGCTATTCCTTATTCTAAACTGAGCTGAGATTTATAATAAGATCTAACTTGCACACCACCCCTTTAAGTTTTAAAACATGCAAATTATTATTAAAGCACATAATGTCCCGTGCTCCACGGGAGTCTTTGGAAACAGATTCATCATACAATCACAGTTAGCAAGATGCAATCTTGAAAAGACTCGTGAGGTACGCACACAACACAGGTCTGCAAATATATTGCAAATTCCCTTTGCTGCTACCTGCAAGATGTAAAGGTGTGTCAAATTTACAGAACCACCTCTATGATAACAAAAAGAGGTCATATGTTTAAATGACACAGGTACTCTTGCTCATGCTCTGGGGGCTGGCATGCCATGCAATATTTAGTAATTTTGTAATTTTCCTGAGTGTTCTTTGGCCCCATTTTCTGTGTTTGCACACACACACTGCAGGGGTACATTTGTACATTTTTACTTTTGATCAACATTTAACAAGTGGTTTCTAAATCACCCAGGGTACCTTATGCAACAGAGTCAATAAGAAACAAACTTTTAACAAAAATATTAAGATACCAGGTAGCTCAAAGCACAGTGAATTGATGACATTCAAATTCTGAAACCAGTACATGATTACATGATTGTATTAGTAATTGAAACCTTCCCACCTTTAACATGAAAATATAAAATTTGACCTCATGAGCAACTCATGTCACTTTTAATGTTAAAGACCAAATAATCCCTTTTTTATACTTGTACTCTGCAAGATTCTAGGTGTTTTAAGGTCTGTTTCCCAACCCCCTAAGATGCAGCACAGTAGATGTGGCAGAATTGGGAACCCCTTCATGCAGGGTTCTATTCCTGGCGCCTCTTGTGCGTTGGCAGAGCACATATCTCTTTTTCCTGGACCCCACGTGTTGGCAATACAATACAAGCCAACTGGACGCACCTATGCTGGTCATTGCCAGAATACAGAAAGGAGCTTACAAGGGTTTTCAACTGGAAGCGGAGACCCACTTCGGAAAACCCCAGGCAGCAAGAGCCTGGGGTCTTGAGGCTCGGTGGGCGCCTTGAGCGACCCTCCAAGCGCGAAAGGAACCCCGTAAGGGGCTCCGGAGCGTGGAGGGGGGTTGCGGCGCTGAGAGCTGCTTCACAGTCTGTGGAGCGAAGCCGCGCTGCTGCTGCCGGTGAGCGCTGATCCCTTTTCCTGTCAAATTACGGACTCGGATGAAAAGCAACTTATTCGTAAGTAAAAGACTGAATCACTTGAAATTAGAGACTTTAAAGGAAAAATCTTAATTGGCTTGAACTTGGCTGAAAGCGGAGAGACGTGGAAACAGGAAGTCCGTCTTCCGCAGCCATTGAACTTGAAAAAAGCAATCAGCTGGAGGAGTGGAGGCTGAAAGAAAGAGATTCTAAACTTTACAGATCTAAGCATCTACTGAACTTGCAATTTAAAGTAAAGACTTTAAGCTAAAGATTTGGAATTATTACTTGCACTTGACTTTCCTCCTTTTATTGGATTACAAATTAGAAGGTGAAACCCAGAGTCAGGAGCTGCCTGAGCATTAAGAGATTGAGCTGTCAGTACTGCAGATTTGGATACTGTATATTGGAACTTGCAACAATCTGAGGGTATTGAGACCTTTTAAATTTGAAACATTCTTTTTGGAGACAAATAAGCACTGTCTGTAACAAAGTGACCATTTATAAACTCTGCTAAACATTTGTATCTGAAGGTTCTTGGACATTAAATTAGACTCTGAAAGACATTTTAAGCTCCCTCTAGAGGATTGGATTAAAACAGTGACTTTACATGTACATTTACTTTCGATTCCCTTGTTGTTTGCTTGCTCTGGGCCTTTCCATACCCATGGGAATAACTCAGTGTGACCTTGACTGACAGATAACGTTGGAATGAGTGGCACAAGAAAAAGAGGGAGAGTTAGACAAACAACTTTAACAACTCTAACCTCAGCCTCGCAGACACGTAGATCATCTGTACCTACTTTGCCCTCAGAAGTAGAAGTTGAAGAAGTTGCCTTGTCACAGGCAAAAGAGGGAGAGGGTGAAGCAGAGCAGTTACAATTGGAAGATATGGCCTCAGGAGTATCTGTTTCTGTTCTAGACAAAATCTTTGAAAAATTGGAAGCTTTGGACAAGAAAGTAGATGTGCAATCAGCAAAGATTGACAAAAATACAGAATGTCTAAATAAATTAACCATACAAGTGGTACAGAATACACAAGCAATTGGACAGTTAACGGAGGCCTCAGCAGAAAATCGGAAATTGGCTGAGGACACCAGACAAAAATTGAAAAATTTAGAGCAAGAGGTAAGACCACTCACTAAACAAGTTGGGGAACATCAGATTTATCTTTCTATGATAGAACTGCGAAATCGTGAGAATAATTTGAGGATTAGATCATTACAAGAGGCAGAAGAAGGAAATCTAACTGAGTTTTTGACCAAAGAATTCTCCAAGTTCTGGAATTTGGAAGAAAAGGACTTTAAAATTGTGTCAGCTTTCAGACTTGGAAGATTCATAAAGAAGGAGAGGCCCAGAGACTGTTTGATAACATTGAGATCAAAGGAGGAAAGGGATAAGATTTTGGGCCTACATTACGGAAAGTCACTGGAGGTTTTGGATAGAAGAATTGAAATTTATAAAGATATCGCAAGACAACTGCTGGATCTTAGAGCCGCCTATTCTGAACTTGCTAAACTACTAAGGAGCAACGCAATTCCATTCAGGTGGGAATTTCCCCAAGGAATATCTTTTACCTTTAGAGGGAGAAAGGTCAAAGTTAGAACATTGGAAGAGAGAGACAAATTTTTGGCTACATACGGAGAGGATCTTCAAAAAGGAATTGAACTACCCTCTGGGCCTGGGGCAACGCCAGCATCAACACCAGCACCTGGGGAACCTGAAGATTCAGAGAAGATACCACCCCTGGAGAAATAACCAGATTGATCCAGGATGTCTCTGCAACTGCTGAGTTGGAATATTAATGGTTGTAACATTCCGGAAAAAAGGAAGAAAATATTTCACATATTAAAAAAAGAACAATTGGACATTATCTGTTTACAAGAAACACATGTGACGAGGCTCCATAGAAAAGTGTTAATAAATAAAAGATTGGGCCAGGAATTTGTATCGTCGGACAAAGTTAAGAAGAGAGGCGTGGTGATATATGCAAAAGAGAGCCTGTCACCTAAATTCTTATTTAAAGATGAACATGGAAGAATTTTGGCTATTGAGATACAATATCAAGGAGAGAAACTTTTGATATTAGGAATCTATGCACCTAATGAAGGGAAATCGGAATTTTACAAGAAGCTGCAGGAGACAATGCTGGACTATCTGGATTACAACAACATCATAATGATGGGAGATATGAATGGGGTCGTATCAACTAACATGGACAAGTCACAAAGTCAAAATGTTACAAAAGACGGCAGACTACCTAAAACCTTTTTTGAAATGACTGACAATATGGATTTGATTGACATTTGGAGGACAAAGAACCCACTAGGAAGAGAGGGAACATTCTTTTCTGAAGCCCAACTGACCTGGACAAGAATCGACCAAATATGGATTTCTAGAGGCCTGGCACCTAAGGTCAGAAAAGTGGAAATCTGCCCAAAGACCTGTTCCGACCATAATGCAGTAAAGATGGATATGACACTACTACCAACTGGATCCTTTAGATGGAAGATGAATGACAATTTGTTCAGAGATCAGGAAATTACCAAGAAGGCCCAAAAAGTTTTGAAGGATTACTTTGAGATAAATATGAATAATATGGTGGAAAAAAGAATAGTCTGGGACGCAAGTAAAGCTGTAATGAGGGGATTCTTGATACAACAGAATGCAGTAAAGAAAAGAACACAAAATGAGAAAAAAGATAAGATCTTGGATAAAATAAAAGAATTAGAGAAGAAATTAAGAGTGAATCCGAAGTCACAGCCAACTCTGAGAGAAATTAAACTTTATCAAACACAATATTCTAAATTGATAAATCAGGAAATTGAATGGAAGGTTAAATTAATGAAACAAAAAACGTTTGAGTCGGCGAATAAATGTGGAAAACTGCTAGCTTGGCAGTTGAAGAGAAGACAAAGATTAAATACTGTTACAAACTTAGAGGCTGATGGAAAAAACATTCAGAATCCAGTGGACATTAGAAAGTGTTTCCAGAGATATTTCAAAAAATTATACACCCAAGGGCCGCAAGACGATGTAGAGATTAAACAATTTTTGGCAAAAAATGGACTATCTAAATTGTCACAAGAAAATAGGACAATCCTGAATTCTAAAATAACACGACAGGAGATTGAACAAGCCATCCAGAACATGCAACTCGGCAAATCTCCAGGACCAGATGGGCTGACCTCCAAGTACTATAAGACATTAAAAGATTATTTGATACAACCCTTGATGGAGGTCAGCAATGAAATTATGGAGGGGAAGAGGGCACCGGAGTCGTGGAAGGAAGCGTTCATCACATTAATACCAAAGTCGGAAGCTGAAAAGACACAACTTAAGAACTACCGTCCCATCTCTCTTTTAAATGTGGATTACAAAATATTTGCAGACATTTTGGCAAATAGATTTAAAAAAGTTTTAAATGAAGTAATTCATAAGGACCAGGCCGGCTTTCTCCCAGGTAGACATCTGTTTGCTAATACAAGGAACATTATTGACATTTTGGAACTTTTGCAAACAGATATAAATACAAAAGCAGTTTTAATTTTTATAGATGCGGAGAAGGCCTTTGACAATATCTCCTGGAAATTTATGATGGGAAATTTGAAAGAGATGGGAGTGGGACGGGGTTTTGAGAATGGGATTGAGGCGATATATTCAGAACAGAAAGCTAAATTGATAGTTAATAATGTGGTTACAGAAGAGTTCAAAATTGAAAAAGGGACACGACAAGGTTGCCCTATTTCCCCTTTGTTATTCATTTCGGTTCTGGAAGTGCTATTGAACATGATTAGAGGGGATCGGTTGGTGGAAGGAATTCAGGTCGGTCAGAAACAATATAAATTAAAAGCTTTCGCAGATGACCTGGTTTTGACCCTGCAGAAGCCAGAGCCCAGTACGAAAAGAGTATTACAACTGATTAATGACTTTGGTCGGGTGGCTGGATTTAAACTAAATAAACAGAAAACTAAGGTTTTGGGGAAAAATTTGACTGATACAGAGTCAGAACGGTTTCAGAATGAGACGGAACTTAATGTGGTTAAAAAAGTAAAATACCTAGGGGTAAACATAACAGCAAAAAATCTAAGTCTATTTAAGGACAATTATGAAAAATGCTGGACAGAAATTAAGAGAGACTTAGATAGTTGGTCAAAATTGAAACTTTCTTTGTTAGGCCGAATTGCTGCTATCAAGATGAATGTATTGCCAAGGATGTTGTTTTTATTTCAAACACTTCAGGTTTTGGACAAAACGGAGTGCTTTCAGAAGTGGCAGAGAGACATTTCTAAGTTTGTCTGGCAGGGCAAAAAGCCCAGAATTAAGTTTAAGATATTAACCGATGCAAAACAAAGAGGGGGCTTTGCCCTGCCAGACTTAAAGTTGTATTATGAAGCCGCAGCGTTCTGCTGGCTAAAAGACTGGCTACTTCTTGAAGACACTGATGTGTTAGATTTGGAAGGGTTTAACAATGCTTTTGGATGGCATGCATATTTATGGTATGACAAGGTTAAAGCAAATAAGGCCTTTAAGAACCATATTGTCAGAAAATCACTGTTTAATGTCTGGACAAAATATAAAGACTTGCTGGAAAATAAAACACCAAGGTGGCTTTCACCTCTGGAAGCTAAGGCCCGAAAAAGACCCAATATGGAGGCTAAATGGCCAAAATATTGGGAAATACTAGAAAAGGATGGAGACAATTGGAAATTGCAGAGTTTGGAGAAAATGAAAGACAAAGTGCGAGATTGGTTACATTACGCTCAGATTAAAGAAGTTTTTAAAAATGATAAGAAACTAGGGTTCCAGGTGGAGAAATCGAAACTAGAAACAGAATTGTTAGAACCAAAGATTAAGGTACTTTCAAGGATGTATAACTTGCTGTTGAAATGGAATACACAAGATGAAACGGTTAAATCGGCTATGATAAGGTGGGCACAGGACATTGGGTATAATATTATGTTTGAGGACTGGGAGAGGTTGTGGAGTAATGGATTGAAATTTACTGCATGTAACGCTCTGAAAGAAAATGTAATGAAAATGATTTATAGGTGGTATATGACCCCAGTCAAACTCGCAAAAATTTACCACCTGTCTGATAATAAGTGTTGGAAATGTAAAGAGTGTGAGGGAACGTTCTTCCACCTCTGGTGGACTTGCCCTAAAGTGAAGGCGTTCTGGGAAATGATTTATAATGAATTGAAAAAGGTATTTAAATATACCTTCACTAAGAAACCAGAGGCTTTCCTTCTGGGTATTGTCGGCCAAGGGGTGGCAAAGAAGGACCAGACATTTTTTATGTATGCAACAACAGCAGCAAGGATACTTCTCGCAAAACACTGGAAAACTCAAGATCTACCCACACTGGAAGAATGGCAGATGCAACTGATAGACTACATGGAACTGGCTGAAATGACCGGCAGAATTCGTGACCTGGGAGAAGAGAGGATTGAGGAGGATTGGAAGAAATTTAAGAATTATTTACAAAAGCATTGTAATTTGAGTGAATGCTAAATAAGATGCTAGACTAAAATAACTGAGCACCACTAAATTTAGAAGTTTTTAAGAAAATAAGTAAGACTGTGAAAATTTAACTCCTTTCGAGAATTATAAGATTATGAAATATAGAAGGGATATAAGAATTTAAATAAGATGATAAATTGCTGACAAAATGTTACAACGATGAAAGTGGGAGCGGGAGATGTGAGGAAGTCCAAAGAAAATGTGAAACTATGTTAAGACAAATGTTATATTGTTTATTATGTTTACTTTTATTGTAAAACCCAATAAATTGCTTTAAAAAAAAAAAACCAAGGGTTTTCAACTGTAGCTTGACATTTCCAATTGTCCCCAAAATAAAATACTGCAAGGGGGTCAATTTACTGCTTGCTCCCCCCATGATTTTGGGACACTCTGACCACCTGAGAGCCAGTGTGGTGTAGTGGTTAAGAGCGGTAGTCTCATAATCTGGGGAACCGGGTTCGCATCTCCGCTCCTCCACATGCAGCTGCTGGGTGACCTTGGGCCAGTCACGCTTCTTTGAAGTCTCTCAGCCCCACTCACCTCACAGAGTGTTTGTTGTGGGGGAGGAAGGGAAAGGAGAATGTTAGCCGCTTTGAGACTCCTTAAAGGGAGTGAAAGGCGGGATATCAAATCCAAACTCTTCTTCTTCTAATGTAATTATTCACTCAGTCACCTTTCTCCGCGTCCTTTCAGTGGCCTAGACGGACTCGCGTCACTAGGAACCGCACCTTACAAGGACCACACTTTGCTTCGCCAGTGGCTCTGAGCCCCAATGTCTCATCCACTCAAGACATTCACTGGAGTGTCCCTATACACATACACATACGAACATACAAGCCCCCATACACACACAAACCCCATGCACCTCCCCAATCCCCTTTACCCATAAACGTCCCAAAACCGGTGGCACTTTACTGTTTTTCTACCGGCAAACCAGTGGCACTCTGCTGCTCTCTACTGGTTGAACCCAGCAGCACTCTACTGCTCCTACTGGGCGGGGCTGATCAGACCCCTGGCTCCCACAAATAAACTGTGGAGCTTACCTTTCCCTTCCCTTGGGCACCCTTTTCCCCATGCAGTTGCTGTCTTTCTTCTGTCTCTGCTGCATCTCCACTCAGGTACGGGGTGGGGGGCTCCCCCTAGAAATGGTAGGGTGTGCACTTGGCGCCACCGACGCCGACCGAGCTGTTTGCTTCGCAGTGACACCTCGGTCCTTTGTCCTGTCCTCGGAGAACGCGGATTCCCGGCCAATGCACCAAGAAATGTAGCCTTATTGGAGTTCACCGATTGGGTCTGCGTTGCTCCGGGACAGGAGGAAGGAAGTCAAATGACACCGAGTTGGTTCAAAGAAAGAGTTTATTCTGCTCTCCGGATAGCAGAAGGCACTTGCGTGATCAAGTCCACAGCAAGTCCAAAGAAATGACAGGTTTCATGCAGTATATATATCCTCCAGGCACCCTCTCACTCCTCCCCTAGGAGCCCAACCACGTCGGCCTACATACGCAGGTTGACATCACATATGTTCTTGCTCTGGTACTCTCAACCATAAAAGGATCTTCCTTCCTGTACTTCTGACCATAAAAGGATCTTCCTCCTACTACTCTTATCTGGGACGCAGGGGTCACCATTTCCGAGAACACACTCTGGCGTTATTCCCAGATGTGGGTCTGCGCGTCTTTGTGGTCAGCACACAAGGTAAGGCACACACGCATCATCCCTGCTGTACTGGAACTTGGCAAGGTCACTCATTGCCGCCACGGACTGATAAGGGAGAGAGCTTTGTTCTTGTTATGGATTTGTTCAACGGCTCAACTTTATGCATTTTAGCTAAGGAAAAATAGGGATTTTGGTGCAGTCAGTTTTTGGGTTTTGGGAAACCCATTCCTTCACCACCACATATGATAAAAAGTACCTTCTTTTTCTTTGCATTTCCAACATTGATTTTCATTTGTATGATAGATCTTTGCTAATTTCATTGGGGTTAAGTACCATCTATACATCATTTTCATAATATTTTCTTTTAATACAGTACATGCAGTGAACTTAAACCCTTTCTTCCACAGCCTTTCCCAATCTTCCAACATTATATTGTGTCCAACATCTCTTGCGCAATCAATCATCACAGATTTAACTTGTTCATTCTTTGTATGCCATTCCAACAATAAATTGTACATTTTAGAGAGATTTTTAACATTGGTATCTAACAGTTCCATTTCCAATTTGGATTTTTCAAACGCAAAACCATTTTTCTTATCAAGCTAACACAATTCATTAATCTGATAATATTGTAACCATCCATCCAATTTATCTTTAATTTGATCAAATGGTCTCAATTTAAATCCTTCATTATCTTCCAACAATAAATCAGCGTATTTCAACCATTTAGTCTCCATATTCAGCTTTTCTGTGCCTTTGCTTCCATTGGTGAAAGCCACCTGGGTGTTCTCCTTTCTAAGAGATCTTTATATCTTATTCATACATTATATATAGATTTTCTAATTACATTGTTTTTTAAACCTTTGTCATACCATAAATATGCATGCCATATTTGTCATTGTCAAATCCTTCCAAATCTAACACATCAGCATTATCTAGTTGAATCCATTCCTTGATCCAGCAGAAAGCCGCAACTTCAAAATATATCTTCAAATCTGGCAGGGAAAATCCCCCCCCCCCCCTTTTGAATCTGTTAATATTTTATATTTAATTCTGGGTTTTTCCCCCCTGCCAGATAAATTTAGACAATGCTCTCTGCCATTCTTTAAAGCATCTTACATTATCAATAATTGGTATAGCTTGGAACAAAAAGAACATATTTGGCAATACATTCATCTTAACCACCAATATTAAGCCCATTAATGACAATTTTAAATTTGACCTGATGTCAAGATCTCTCTTAATTTCATTCCTTAATTTTTCATAATTATCTTTATATAAATTCAATTTTTTCGCGATAAATTTACACCCAAATATTTCACTTTTTTCACAAAAACAAGGCCTGTCTTTTCCTGGAGGATTTTTTTCTCCTCGTTATCTAAATTTTTTTCCAACACTTTGGTTTTGCTCTTATTTAATTTAAATCCTGCTACTTGCCCAAACTCCTGAATCAGCTCCAGTGCTTTCCCTGCACTGGTATCTGGATCTTGTAACGTTATCACCAAATCATCAGCAAAGGCTTTTAGCTTATATTGTTTAGATCCTACTGTTATACCTTTAACCTCTTCCTCTTTCCTTAGCATGTTTAGCAAAACCTCCAGAACTGAAATAAAAAGCAGAGGGGAAAGTGGTCACCCTTGCCTGGTTCCTTTCTCAATTCTAATTGCTTCTGAAACCACATTATTAACTATAATTTTTGCTTTTTGCTCAAAATAGATCGCATTAATACCATTTAGAAAAAAGACAAGATTTTGGAGAAAATAAAGGAAGGAGAGAAGAAATTGAGAGTGAAACCAAAGTCGCAGGAGATCCTGAAAGAGATAAAGTTATATCAAGTACAATATATGAAAATGATGAACCAGGAAATAGAATGGAAAATTAAACAGATGAGACAAAAGACATTTGAATTGGCAAACAAATGTGGGAAACTGCTGGCTTGGCAAATGAAAAAAAGACAAAAACTTAACACCATTGCAAATTTGGAAGTGGAAGGAAAAAATATACAGAATACAGTGGAGATCAGAAAGTGCTTCTAGAGGTACTTTAAACAATTATATGCACAGGAGACGCAGAAAGAAATGGACATTGACCGATTTTTGAAAACAAATGGACTACAAAAAATCTCTCAAGAAAACAAACTAATGTTGAATAACAAAATAACGGAGCAGGAATCATAAAACCCACTGACAAATGCCCCTTCCTCTTGGTTCATGTGGGAACCAATGACACTGCAAGCAATAGCCTCCAGAAGATCAAAAGAGACTATGAGGCTCTGGGCAGGAAATTGAAGCAATTAAATGCACAAATTGTCATCTCATCTGTCCTCCCAGTTGAACGACGTGGCCCAGGGAGAGAGGGGGAAATAGTGGAAGTGAACAGCTGGCTTCGCAAATGGTGTAAACAGGAACGGTTTGGATTCTTAGATCACGGACTGCAGTTTCTTGAAGATGGACTTCTGGCAAGCGATGGGCTGCACCTCACAACGGTTAGGAGAAATGTTTTTGCCAAAAATCTCAGAAACCTCATCAGGAGGGCTTTAAACTGACTAATGTGGGGGAGGGAGACAGTGCTCCTGAAGGTAGGAGTCTATCAATTGATGAAGATGATCATCCAAATGTCATAGACCAAATGGAGCAAACAGCACGCAGACCTAGTGGTGGGAGGAAAAAATCCTTAAATAAGAGACACGGGGGAATGATTAATGGACTTCAATGTCTGTACACTAATGCGCAAAGCATGGGAAATAAACAAGATGAGCTTGAGCTCTTGGTACAGCAAACTAAATATGACATAATAGGCATCACTGAAACCTGGTGGGATAAGTCCCACGATTGGAATGTAATAATGGGGGGATACAATCTATTTCAGAGAAACAGACCAGACAAGAAAGGAGGAGGAGTGGTGTTATATGTCAGGGATGTGTATACCTGTGAAGAGATCCAAGATTTAGAACCTCAAAGCCAAAGTGAGAGCATTTGGGTCAAAATTAAGGGAGAGAGGAATAACAGGGACCTCATTGTGGGAGTTTACTATAGATCCCCAAGCCAAACGGAGGACATAGATGATGCCTTCCTGGAACAGATGGCCAAGCATGCAAAAGGAAGGGAGATAGTAGTAATGGGGGACTTCAATTACCCGGATATTTGTTGGATGTCAAACTCAGCCAAGAGCATAAGGTCAAACAGATTCCTCACTGGCCTTGCAGACAACTTCATTGTCCAGAAAGTGGGAGAAGCAACAAGAGGAACAGCCATTTTAGATCTGGTCCTAACCAATGTTGATGACCTGGTTAGTGGGGTAGAAGTGGAAGGATCATTAGGCGCGAGTGATCATGCTCTTCTGAAGTTTACTATACAGCGGAAAGGAGCAGCCAAGCATACTAGGACTCAATTTCTTGACTTTAAGAAAGCCGACTTCATAAAACTTAGGGAAGTGCTGGGTGAGATCCCATGGACAGTAATACTAAAAAGAAAGGGAGTTCATGATGGCTGGGAATTTGTTAAGAGGGAGATAGTAAAAGCACAACTTCAGGCAATAGCAATGAGACGGAAACATGGAAGGTGCCTAAAGAAGCCAGGGTGGCTATCTAAAGAACTTTTAACTGAGGTAAGATTAAAAAAGGATGTGTACAAAAAATGGAAAAGGGGGGAACCACCAAAGAGGAATTCAAACAAATAGCCAACACGTGTAGACACAAAGTCAGAAAAGCTAAAGCACAGAATGAACTCAGGCTTGCTAGAGAGGTTAAAAGCAACAAAAAAGGCTTTTCTGGGTATGTTCGTAGCAAAAGGAAGAACAAAGAAACAGTGGGGTCACTCAGAGGAGAAGATGGTGAAATGCAAACAGGGGACACAGAAAGGACTGAACTCCTGAATGCCTTCTTTGCCTCAGTCTTCTCCGATAAAGAAAACAATGCCCGACCTGAAGAATTTGGAGCAAATGATTCAGCAAAGGAAACACAGCCCAGAATAACTAAGGAGATAGGACAAGAATACTTGGCTAGTTTATTTTTTTTTTTTTATATAATTTTTTATTGCGTTTCTTTTCATAATTTTATACATTCCAAACAATACATAAAGTAACTAGTGCAAGAAACAATTTTATGACTTTTTTTTAAACAAAATAAAAAGAAAAACCATTGGACTTCCCCACACCCTCCTGGTCCGCGTTCTTTGTAATAGCAATATCAGCAATTTGTTACCTTATTTCAAACCTTATTACGACTTTCAATTATTATGTATCCGTATTCAATATATTATTTCTCAATTTTGATACCTTTTAAATAAACATAATATGTTTGGTTCGCTTTGTCTTCTTTTCCTCATTTATCACTTATTTTACCATTTACCTATTCATATTTGCTGAAAGCATAACATTTCCAATAACATGCACTATCTTAAGATTCATACACCTTGTAATTTTTTTGCAAATAGTCTTTAAATTTTTTCCAATCCGCCTCGACTGATTCTTCGTCCAAATCTCGGATTCTGCCGGTCATTTCAGCTAGTTCCATGTAGTCCATCAACTGCGTCTGCCAGTCCTCCAACGTGGGTAGATCTTGTGTCTTCCAATTCTTTGCGATGAGTATTCTTGCTGCTGTGCTAGCATACATAAACAAAGTTCTATCTTTCTTTGACACTTTCTGGTCTACCATACCCAGCAGGAAGGCCTCTGGTTTCTTGGGAAAGGTATACCTAAATACCTTTTTCAATTCATTGTATATCATTTCCCAGTAGGCCTTCACTCTTGGGCAGGTCCACCAGAGATGAAAGAATGTCCCTTCTGCCTCCTTACATTTCCAACATTTATTATCAGACAGGTGATGTATCTTAGCTAGCTTGACTGGGGTCATGTACCACCGGTATATCATTTTCATAATGTTTTCTTTCAAGGCACTACATGCCGTGAATTTTATTCCGGTGTTCCATAACCTTTCCCAGTCTTCAAACATAATGTTATGTCCAACGTCCTGTGCCCATTTTATCATGGCAGATTTAACTGTCTCATCCTGTGTATTCCACTTAAGCAGCAAGTTATACATTCTCGATAGTATCTTAGTTTTTGGTTCTAGCAATTCTGTCTCCAATTTCGATTTTTCCACTTGGAAACCAACTTTTTTGTCCATTTTAAAAACCTCTTGAATTTGAGCATAATGTAACCAATCTCGCACCTTGTTTTTTAATTTATCCTGACTGTGCAGCTTCCAATTGTCTCCAATTTTTTCAATTATTTCCCAATATTTCGGCCAATGGGCCTCCATATTGGGCCTTTTTCGTGCTTTGGCCTCCATCGGTGATAACCACCTTGGGGTTTTACTCTCGAGTAAGTCTTTATATTTCGTCCAGACTGCAAAAATTGCTTTTCTGACAATATGGTTTTTAAACAATTTATGAACTTTAACCTTGTCATACCATAGATACGCATGCCAACCAAAAGCATTGTCAAAACCTTCCAGATCTAGGACATCAGTGTTTTCTAGCATAAACCAATCTTTCAACCAGCAGAAGGCTGCAGATTCATAATACAGCCTCAAGTCCGGCAGGGCAAATCCTCCTCTTTCTTTCGAGTCAGTTAATATTTTAAACTTTATTCGAGGCTTTTTGCCCTGCCAGACAAACCTGGATATATCCTTCTGCCATTTTCCAAAACACTCCACTCTGTCCACGATCTGTAGGGCCTGGAACAAAAATAACATTTTCGGCAATACATTCATTTTTACAGCTGCAATTCTACCTAACAAGGAAAGTTTCAATCTTGACCAAATTTCTAGATCCTTTTTAATTTCCGACCAACATTTTTCATAGTTATCTTTAAATAAATTCAAGTTTCTGGAAGACAAATAGATCCCTAGGTATTTCACTTTTTTAACCACATTTAATTCTGTTTCTCTCTGGAACCCCTCTGCTTCTGTAGATGTCATATTTTTAGTCAAAACCTTAGTTTTTTGTTTGTTCAACTTGAATCCCGCAACCCGGCCAAACTCTGCTATAAGTTCTAAAACTCTTTTTGTACTAGGTTCTGGCTCCTGTAATGTCAAAACTAGGTCATCTGCAAAAGCTTTCAGTTTGTATTGTTTCACTCCGACCTCTATCCCTTGTACCAGCCGGTCCTCCCTTATCATGTTCAATAGTACCTCCAGGACTGAAATAAATAAAAGAGGGGATAGAGGGCACCCTTGTCGTGTCCCTTTTTCAATTTTAAATTCCTCCGTCACCACATTGTTCACTATTAATTTAGCTTTCTGTTCTGAATAAATTGCTTTTATTCCATTTTCAAACCCCCGTCCCACTCCCATCCCTTCCAAATTTTTCTTCATAAACATCCAAGATATGTTGTCAAATGCTTTCTCCGCATCAATGAAAATTAACACCCCCCTTGTGTTCCTATTGGTTTGCAAAAGTTCTAAAATGTCAATGATGTTTCTAGTATTTTCATATAAATGTCTACCAGGGAGAAAGCCTGCTTGGTCCTTATGAATTACCTCATTTAAAACCTTTTTAAGCCTACTTGCCAAAATGTCTGCAAATATTTTGTAATCCACATTTAGGAGTGAGATGGGACGGTAGTTCTTAAGCTGAGTCTTTTCCAATTCTGACTTGGGTATCAATGTGATGAAAGCTTCTTTCCACGTTTCTGGCGCCCTCTTCCCGTCCATGATCTGGTTGCATACCTTTTTAGTAATACTAAAAAGAAAGGGAGTTCATGATGGCTGGGAATTTGTTAAGAGGGAGATAGTAAAAGCACAACTTCAGGCAATAGCAATGAGACGGAAACATGGAAGGTGCCTAAAGAAGCCAGGGTGGCTATCTAAAGAACTTTTAACTGAGGTAAGATTAAAAAAGGATGTGTACAAAAAATGGAAAAGGGGGGAACCACCAAAGAGGAATTCAAACAAATAGCCAACACGTGTAGACACAAAGTCAGAAAAGCTAAAGCACAGAATGAACTCAGGCTTGCTAGAGAGGTTAAAAGCAACAAAAAAGGCTTTTCTGGGTATGTTCGTAGCAAAAGGAAGAACAAAGAAACAGTGGGGTCACTCAGAGGAGAAGATGGTGAAATGCAAACAGGGGACACAGAAAGGACTGAACTCCTGAATGCCTTCTTTGCCTCAGTCTTCTCCGATAAAGAAAACAATGCCCGACCTGAAGAATTTGGAGCAAATGATTCAGCAAAGGAAACACAGCCCAGAATAACTAAGGAGATAGGACAAGAATACTTGGCTAGTTTAGATGTATTCAAGTCTCCAGGGCCAGATGAACTGCATCCAAGAGTATTAAAAGAACTGGCAGATGTGATCTCAGAACCACTGGCAGTCATCTTTGAGAATTCCTGGAGAACAGGCGAAGTCCCGGCAGACTGGAGGAGGGCAAATGTTGTCCCTATTTTCAAAAAGGGGAAAAGAGAGGACCCAAATAATTACCGCCCAGTCAGTCTGACATCAATACCAGGGAAGATTCTGGAGCAGATCATTAAGCAAACAGTCTGTGAGCACCTAGAAAGGAATGCTGTGATCACCAATAGTCAGCATGGATTTCTGAAAAATAAGTCATGTCAGACTAACCTGATCTCGTTTTTTGACAGAATTACAAGCCTGGTAGGTGAAGGGAATGCAGTGGATGTAGCCTACCTTGATTTCAGCAAGGCATTTGACAAGGTGCCCCATGATATTCTTGTAAAGAAGCTGGTAAAATGCGGTCTTGACTATGCTACCACTCAGTGGATTTG
Organism: Podarcis pityusensis; assembly: GCF_964106645.2. Classification (NCBI taxonomy): domain Eukaryota; kingdom Metazoa; phylum Chordata; class Lepidosauria; order Squamata; family Lacertidae; genus Podarcis; species Podarcis pityusensis. Next base: position 4,099,904 of record NC_138045.1, read on the forward strand.
TAACTGGCTGACTGACCGAACCCAAAGGGTGCTCATCAATGGTTCCTCTTCATCCTGGAGAAGAGTGACTAGTGGGGTGCCACAGGGTTCTGTCTTGGGCACAGTCTTATTCAACATCTTTATCAACGACTTGGATGATGGACTCAAGGGCATCCTGATCAAATTTGCAGATGACACCAAACTGGGAGGGGTGGCTAACACCCCAGAGGACAGGATCACACTTCAAAACGACCTTGACAGATTAGAGAACTGGGCCAAAACAAACAAGATGAATTTTAACAGGGAGAAATGTAAAGTATTGCACTTGGGCAAAAAAAATGAGAGGCACAAATACAAGACGGGTGACACCTGGCTTGAGAGCAGTACATGTGAAAAGGATCTAGGAGTCTTGGTTGACCACAAACTTGACATGAGCCAACAGTGTGACGCGGCAGCTAAAAACGCCAATGCAATTCTGGGCTGCATCAATAGGAGTATAGCATCTAGATCAAGGGAAGTAATAGTGCCACTGTATTCTGCTCTGGTCAGACCTCACCTGGAGTACTGTGTCCAGTTCTGGGCACCACAGTTCAAGAAGGACACTGACAAACTGGAACGTGTCCAGAGGAGGGCAACCAAAATGGTCAAAGGCCTGGAAACGATGCCTTATGAGGAACGGCTAAGGGAGCTGGGCATGTTTAGCCTGGAGAAGAGGAGGTTAAGGGGTGATATGATAGCCATGTTCAAATATATAAAAGGATGTCACATAGAGGAGGGAGAAAGGTTGTTTTCTGCTGCTCCAGAGAAGCGGACACAGAGCAATGGATCCAAACTACAAGAAAGAAGATTCCACCTAAACATTAGGAAGAACTTCCTGACAGTAAGAGCTGTTCGACAGTGGAATTTGCTGCCAAGGAGTGTGGTGGAGTCTCCTTCTTTGGAGGTCTTTAAGCAGAGGCTTGACAACCATATGTCAGGAATGCTCTGATGGTGTTTCCTGCTTGGCAGGGGGTTGGACTCGATGGCCCTTGTGGTCTCTTCCAACTCTATGATTCTATGATTCTAAATGAGAATCTTTTTAATGATCAGAAAATTGTGGAAAAAGCACACCAATGTCTAACTGATTATTTTCTAAATAATGTAAATAAAGGAACTAAGATGAGTACGATCTGGGATGCTAGTAAAGCAGTAATGAGTGGCTGCTTTATACAACAAAATGCTATTAAAAACAGAATGAGAGAAAAAGGGGAAAAAGAAGTCCTGAAACAAATTATGGAGAATGAACGAAAATTGATTACCAGACCTGGAGATGTAAAAGTGAAACAAAGCATAAAATTGCTCCAAACACAATTTGCAATGATGATCAACAAGGAAGTGGAACGGAATATAAAAAGAATGAAACAAAAGAACTTTGAATGGGCAAATAAATCAGGGAAGTGGTTAGCATGGCAAATTAAGAAAAGGAAGGAACAAAATATGATAAATAAGATAAAAATAGAAGATCAAGAGATTGTTAATCCAAAAGAAATAAGAAAAGGATTTGTGGACTTCTATAGAGATTTATATAAGAAAAAGGAGAGATGCAACAAAAAGAAAATAGAAGAGTATCTAAAGAAGAAAGAAGTGCAGAAAATAACTGATAGCGACAGACTTAAATTGAATGAACCGATTGAAATAGAGGAAATGAATACGGCTATAAAAGAATTGAAAAGTGGGAAGACACCAGGCCCAGATGGATTCAGCGCAAGATATTATAAAGAGATGAAACATATATTGCTTGCACCAATAAAATAAGTGATGAATAATATACTAATAAGGGCTGAAATTCCGGAAACATGGAAAGAAGCTTATATAACTTTTATCCCAAAACAGGATTCGGATTTGACTCAAGTTAAGAATTATAGGCCGATTTCATTGTTGAATAATGACTATAAAATATTTGCAAGCATCCTAGCAAGTAGACTGAAAAAGATTTTAAATAAGATGATACACAAAGATCAGGCAGGTTTCCTTCCTGGTAGACAGATGAAAGATAACATAAGAAATATAATTAATATTATGGAGTATCTGAACAACAGGAAGGATAAACAGGCGATGTTGATATTTATGGATGCAGAAAAGGCCTTTGATAATGTTTCTTGGGAATTTAGGTTAGAGAATTTTGAATTAATGGAAATGGGCCAATCTTTCCTAAATGGTGTAAAGTCAATCTATTCGGAACAAAGAGCAAGATTAATCGTTAATAATGTATTGACAGAGAAAATTGCTATAACTAAAGGTACAAGGCAGGGATGTCCATTGTCACCGCTGTTATTCATCTCGGTATTGGAGGTCTTCTTAAGATCAATAAGGAATAATGAGAATATCAAAGGAGTGTCAGTAGGGCAAAATCAATACAAAGTCAAAGCTTTTGCGGATGATTTAGTTATTACAATAGAAGATCCTATGAAGAGTGTAGATGAAGTGTTGGAAGAGGTAGAACAATTTGGAGAGGTGGCCGGCTTTAAGTTAAACAGAAAGAAAACCAAAATAATTACGAAAAACATTGAACAGGATGTAACTGAAAGATTGCAGCAACAATTAGGGATTGAAATGGTGGGAAAAGTTAAATATTTAGGGATTACACTAACCACTAGAGGTACTGATTTATTTCACGATAATTATGTACCAGTATGGAATAAGAAAAAAAAGGACCTGGAGGTGTGGGGTAGAATGAAATTCTCATTTTGGGGAAGGATTGCAACGATAAAGATGAATGTGCTACCAAAAATGTTATTTTTATTTCAAACAATATCAATAATAAAAGGAGTGACAATTGTCAGGGAACTGCCATCGGAAGGAAGGGAGGTGAAAGGGCTCACACAGGTTGGGAGAGACTCAGCAGCTGAAGAGGGAACCAGTAGGGGGAGAGGAGGTGAGCTGAGGGAAAGTGAGCTGGAGGGATGGCTCAGAGACACTTCCAGCGAAAACAGTGGGGAGGTTTCAGGACCTCCTGTAGGGACACCCACTCCTCGCCGGAAACTGTCACGCAGAGAGTCCAGAAGACGTGTTTCCGTTAAGGAGCTTTTATGTTGGAAGCGATTCCGAAAGCAACCACTGTCGGAATCTGCCAGCGACTGACGGAGCCATGTTTAAGGGGCTCCGTTACAGACAGAGGTTTGCAAACTTGACCAAACTCTGAGGGACTTGGATTTTACACACAAGCAGCTCATCGTCCCATCACAGCATTCCGACAGTCTCCGTGAGCAGCTTGTGCAGGAGAAGGCATCATGAGCAACCCAGCCAGAACCGGAGAAGCAGGAGCTGGAGCGGGTCCAAGCCTGGAAGAAAGGTACCGGGCGTTGGAGGTCCAGCTAGCGCTGCAGACGGCGAGGCTCGAGGAGAGGAGGGCTCAAGATGCAGAGAAGGGGAAAACCACCCCGCTCGCCAGAAAGTTGCCAGGATTGGTACAGAAGTTTGGGGGGGAGCCCAAGGACTATCATGCCTTTAGGACAGAGATGCAATATGCTCTTAATCTGCAGTTTGATGACTTTCCCGACGAGGAATCGCGGGTGGCTTTTGTGATTGGGCATCTCGAAAATGTTAGGGTGTGAAACCTAAGACGCTGGCAAGTTAGCAATGTCATGTGACTTTAAGTAGTCAAGCTCGTTAAGTTGTTAAGTTGCTCAGTATATAAAGAGTGTTTGTTTTCTCTGCCTGTGGGGCGTGAAGCAAAAATGTCTGAAAGCTCCGGAGGTATTTCTGTTATCTTTCTGCAATAAACCTGTCTTTGGAAAGACAGGCTTCCCTGTGTCGTTATTTCTTTGCTGCTGAGACTCTGAAGCTTGTACTGCAACAAGAATCTCTGCACTGGACTTAATTAATACTCTGCAAAGAGAGCTGTTGCTGGTGGCGCAGCGGAAGCGTTTACTGGACCAGTACACAAATTCTCTTAGGTTATGGATCCTTCTACGTTTCTACAGCTGTATTGTGTGCAGAGAAAGTGAAAGCAGCTTTCGGATGAGAGAAGACCGGCTTGGTCGTAAATCCAGCTCTTAAAGGCTTCAGAGGAGGCTGGAGGCGTCTGAAAAGTGAGTAAAACAAATCCCAAGGGGAAAAAGAAGAAAGGGCACACAGAGGGAGTAGCAGCAGACCCCAAGAATGGCAGTGGAAAATTTCCAGGTTCCCTTTACAAAGTTGAACTCTGCTAATTACGTGCAGTGGTCTAAGAGGGCTCAAGTCTGGTTGGAAGCCAAAGAAGTGTGGGCTGACTATGTCCAGAGGCGAAAGCCGTTTGTGGCTGTTGCAGCAGATGCCACAGCAGAGCAACAGGCTGCTGCACATGCTCAGAATAGGGAACATGATAAAATGGACACTAAAGCTAGATGCATGTTGATGGTATCGATAGACGATTCCCAATTACCTCATGTGGAAAATTTAAGGTCTGCATTTGAAATTTGGGAAGCTCTTAGGCGAATTCACCATAGAGCCACGCCCGGAGAGAAGGTGAACATTATACGTGCTTTGTATGAGTTGAAACTGAAGCCAGGGGATAGTGTGGTTGAACACACGTCACAGATGACTGAGTATTTCAACCGACTGTCATCTTTAGGTGTGAATTTTCCTGAAAATATTAAAGTTTATACTCTGCTTAGCAGCCTGCATGCAGGGTTTGAAAACTTAGTACTAACTTTACAGGTTTTGCCAGAGGACCAGCTGAATATGAATTATGTGACTGGTAGATTGTGTGAGCAAGAATATCAACATCATCGAAAACGTATTGATAATTCAAATACCCCAAGGGTTGGATGTTCAGATAATTCCCAGCGTGGGGAAACTAGCAGGCAGAGCTGTAAGGAAGCCTCACAAGTGTCTGCTATGGCCAGCAAGTCATGTTTTCGATGTGGCAGCAGGTTTCATTTGATAGCAAAGTGTCCAGAAAAGCAACAGGAATTTCAACAGTCCAGGGCCAGTTTCCGGAGCTACAGGGGAAGACGACGTGAGAACTACAAGAATCAACGATCCAGAGGGGGAGCAGGTGCTGATAAGGGACTATCTGCAATGGCAGCACAAAAGAGTCCTAAAAGGAGCCAACAAACCTTGAAGTGGATAATTGACAGTGGAGCAAGTCACAGTTTAGTTCCAGCGACATCTAGTGGCCGCTTGATGAACTGCAAGACATTGCCAGTTGCAAAAACCGTGACTATAGCAGATAATAGTAAACGAGAAATGAACCTTAAAGGCACAATTTATGTTAACTGTTTGCAAAATAACCTTCCTGTTTTTGTTCTTCCAGGAATGAAGAATGGACTTTTGAGTGTGTCATGCCTGGTAAAAAGTGGTTTTAAGGTTGAGTTTGAAAATGATGTGTGCACCATTTCGAAACAGGGGAAGGAGCTAGTTAAAATTCCCTGTGAGGATGGGCTTTTTGTTTTGGATGAAGAGCAGTTAGCAGCAGGTAGATGTTCAACAGGTGAAGCGCAAGCTAAGTGTGTAAATAAGGCTCCTCATACAGGTTGTGCACATCTACTACACAGAAGGTTAGCTCATATATGCTTTAAGTATGTAAGCAAGATGCCAGATTTAGCTGAGGAGTGTAACATTAAACCCTGTCCAAATTTTCTGGATTGTTGTGCTTGTAAACATGCTAAGGTTAAGACATGTAACTATCCTAGATCTGATAGAGTAAGCAAGAAACCCTTTGAACTTGTGCACACAGACGTGTGTGGCCCTATGCCAGTCAAATCGCTTGGAGGTGCGAGATTTATGCAAATTTTGGTGGATGATTTTTCAAGGGCTAGTTGGGTTTTCTTTCTGAAAGAAAAATCACAAGCAGCTTCCATCCTGATGGATTGGATTGAAGAAGTCGAATGTAAATTTGACACCAGGGTACGTAAAATACAATCAGATCGTGGTGGGGAATATGTGAACCACACGCTGGAGACGTGGTTAAAAAGGAAAGGTATAGTTCATAGACTTACCAATCCCTATTCACCACAGGAGAATGCAGTTGCTGAAAGAAAATTTCGAACATTACAGGAAGCCATTGCTGCTTTGCTGTTTGATTCTGGACTTCCACAGCGTTTTTGGGCTGAGGCTGCACTGTATGCGAATTATACTTTTAACAGAGTGTACAATAGCACAGTAGGCAACACTCCTTACTTCATGTTATTTGGGAAAAAACCAAAAATTGATCATCTAAGAGTTTTTGGATGTCGTGCTTATGTGCTGGTGCCTAGGGCACAACGTAGGAAAGGCGATCCTAGGTCTAAAGAAATGTTTTTCTGTGGTTATCAAGCAAACACAAAAGGTTGGAGATTTGTGAATGTAGAAGGCAATCAAACGAAAATCAGAATCAGCAGAAGTGCAGAATTTTGTGAACAGGATGGTTGGAATAAAATTCATGGAAATCCTGACATACTATTTGATGTGGTGAACAGCAATGAAACTCAGGCCCCAGGGCAGGTATTAGTTCCAGAACAGACTGAGGAATTTGAATCTGAGGATAAGGGTGAGAAATCGCCTAGTTCACCCAAGTCTGTAAAGTCAGAATCTTCTAGTTCTAAAAGTTCACCTGTACAGCAAGAGAGACGTGTAAAGTCAGAATCAGAAAGTTCTACAACTACTAGTGACAAACAGGTGACGACTAGTGATTCTGGGTCAGAGGAGGAAACTGAAGGAACATCGCAGGAACTGTTAAGGCGTTCTAAGCGTACCAACAAAGGTAAACCTCCTGAAAGGTACCAAGCTATTAGTGTTTGGGCTGGTTTGGCAAATTGCGAACCTGAAAGTTTTGAGGAGGTTGAACAATTACCCCAGGAGGAGGCCAGTAGGTGGCGTGAGGCCATGCAAAAGGAGTTGAATTCTATGAAAGAACTGGGTGTGTTTTCCATCACCAAACTGCCAGAAGGTACCAAAGCAGTAAGTTGTAGGTGGGTGTATAGGATAAAGACAACAGCGATGGGGAAACCAGAGTACAAAGCAAGGCTTGTAGCTCGAGGTTTTACGCAAAGAAAGGGGTTACATTATTCCGAAGTCTATGCACCCACTTCAAGGAGTGAAACCCTACGGGCACTATTAGCAGTTGCTGCTCAGAAAGGGTTCAAAGTGAATCAATTTGATGTCTCTACAGCTTATCTTCATTCAGACTTGGCTGAAGAGCTCTATATGGAGCTACCGCCAGGATTGAAAGTTGGTAAATCAAATCAGGTATGGAAACTACATAAATCTATTTATGGACTCAAGCAATCTGCTCATAATTGGAATGAATGTTTGAATGACGTTTTGGTAGGCATTGGTTTTAGCAGGAGCAAGGCTGACAATTGCTTATATTTCAGAAGTTCAGGAGATGCTCAAGAATCTTTGCTTGTTTATGTAGATGACCTGATTTATACTTCAAAGACACAAGAACAAGTAAAAAAACTAGCCAAAGAGTTAAATAAACACTTCAAAGTTAAGAATCTTGGTGATGTGAAGGTCTATCTTGGTGTTCAGATAGATAGGACCAAAAATGGCAGTTTTCTACTGAATCAAAAAGGCAAGATATTGCAAATGTTGAAAAAGTTTAACATGGCGGAGTGTGCAGGTGTTAGAACACCAATGGAAATGGGTTTTGTAAAAGACAATGAGTTCAAGGATAGTGCTGAATTCAAGCGTGCTGAAATCTTTCAGTCAGCACTGGGAAGCTTACTTCATCTTTCGCAATGGAGTAGACCAGATATTGCTTACGCTGTTAACTTACTCAGCAGAGAAGCTTCGAAACCTAGTGTAAATGCATGGAAAGGAATTCAAAGAGTGTTAAGATATTTACAATACACCAAAGATTTTTGCCTTGAATTGTTTTCGGAAGGACAAGCACAGATTACTTGTTGGGCAGATAGTGATTGGGCAAATTTAAAGGATAGAAAATCAGTGTCTGGCTGTGTAATAAAATTTGGTAACTCTCTGATTGGGTGGAGATCCAAGAAACAGAACCTAATTGCTTTGTCGTCAACAGAAGCTGAGTTCTGTGCCTTATCTGAGTTATGTAGAGATCTAGAATTTTACAAATGCTTGGCACAAGAGATGTATGAAAAGGCCATCACTCCAATCACTGTATGGGGTGATAATCAACCGTGTCTTAAGTTAGCACAAAATGGGCAGTTTAAAGGTCGTACAAAACATTTGGATATCCGCTTTCAAAATGTTTGTCAAACGGTAAAAGCAGGAATTGTTAAATTAAATTACTGTCCCAGTCATGAAAATCAAGCTGATGGTTTTACAAAACCACTTGGGTTTCAGCGGCATGAAAACTTTTGTGAAGAAATGGGTCTGAAGTAATTTTGTTTTTTGTATTGCCAGCGAGAGGGGGTGTTAGGGTGTGAAACCTAAGACGCTGGCAAGTTAGCAATGTCATGTGACTTTAAGTAGTCAAGCTTGTTAAGTTGTTAAGTTGCTCAGTATATAAAGAGTGTTTGTTTTCTCTGCCTGTGGGGCGTGAAGCAAAAATGTCTGAAAGCTCCGGAGGTATTTCTGTTATCTTTCTGCAATAAACCTGTCTTTGGAAAGACAGGCTTCCCTGTGTCGTTATTTCTTTGCTGCTGAGACTCTGAAGCTTGTACTGCAACAAGAATCTCTGCACTGGACTTAATTAATACTCTGCAAAGAGAGCTGTTGCTGGTGGTGCAGCGGAAGCGTTTACTGGACCAGTACACAAACTCTCTTAGAAAAGGGGGCGAAAGACTGGGTGAGGCCCCTGATGGCAACGAATAATGACATCCTGAAGGACACGAGGAAGTTTTTTCGTGCCATGGATCTGATGTTTTCCAGCGATATTGAGCAGGGAGTGGTACGCAGACAGTTAATGGCGTGCAAACAGGGGAGCCGATCTGTTCGTGAGTACTGGACTGAGTTTACCATGTTGATCCATAAATTGGGGTGGGATCTATCGGCGGAACCCATTCAAATGCTCTTTGAAGAAGGGCTTTATTCGGCTGTGAAAGACGAACTTTCCCGGGCGCCCAGGGCGGAGTCTATGGACCAGCTGACGAAATCAGCGCTGACCATAGGAGCGCGCCAAGAGGCGAGAGCCTTGGAGAGGCGGGAAGGGAAGGGGGAACGTTGGAGGGAGCTTCGCATTCCAGAGATTCCAGAGCCACCGTTCCCGCCGGGAGAGCCGATGGAAATTGGAACAGCGCGCGCGCGCGCAGTTTCAAAGCCCAGTGAAGAGCGGAAGAAGGAGGGGAAGGGCGCCAAGAAATGTTATCTCTGCCAACAGCCAGGTCATTTTGCCAGAGTCTGCCCCCAAAGAAAGGAATGGCAAGGAATGGCGGGAGCTGTTGGGGAGAGGGAGGAAAAGGTACCGGAGCAAGTAAAAGCCAACGCCTGGCTGCCACCGTCAGGGCACAGCAGCCAGGCCAAAGAGCAGTGAAAGTGCCCACGCCGGAACCTCCTAAACCCGCCCTAGTGATAGAGGTGTTACTAGAGCTGCCTAACGGACACCCACTAAAGATAAAGGCGCTATTGGACTCAGGCAGCTCCTGCAATTTCATGAGTAAGGAGTTTGCTGCTGAGCACCAGATACAGACTATCCCTTTAAGTAACCCTTTGCAGGTGACCACGATCGATGGAAGGGAGCTGCTGGGAGGAGAAGTCAGCCAGCAGACCGTCCCAATGATAATGAGGGTAGCAAGACACACTGAGCTAATAGCGTTTAATGTGGCTACCTTGGGAGGAGCTCCCATTATTTTGGGGATGAGCTGGCTAGCGTTACATGATCCGCTAGTGGGCTGGCATCAGAGAGTGGTCTCCTTTGGGTCAGCACATTGTCTAGAACACTGCAAAGAGCGGGAGGCTCAAGGAGGGGCCAGAGCCACTCTAGCAGGGACGGAAGTAACGGAGAAGGGGAACGTTCCCCAACAATACGCCGACCTGAGCAACGTCTTCAGCGAGAGGGAGGCAGACAAACTACCCCCACATAGACCCTTTGACTGTCAAATCAATCAGCTCCCTGTAGGCAAGCTGTACGCCATGTCAGACAGAGAGATGCAGGAGCTAAGGGAGTTCATTGACAAGAACCTGAAGAGAGGGTTCATCAGAGAGTCCAGGGCGGTGGGGGGCAGCCCAGTGTTTTTTGTGGATAAAAAAAAACACGGACAAACCTAGACTTGTAGTGGACTTCAGGGCCTTAAATGCAGTGTCAGAACCAGTGACTTTCCCGATGCCCAGAATTGATGACATTTTGACAAGTGTCAGGAAGGGAAAGATTTTTACTAAACTGGACCTGAGGGGGGCGTACAACCTGATACGAATAAGGAAGGGGGATGAATGGAAAACCACCATGTTCACCCCTTTGGGGGCATTTGAATATTTAGTTATGCCCTTCGGCTTACAAGCAGGCTCCGCGTGCTTTCAATCGTTTATGAACCACGTCCTGGGGCCTTTGCTTTACAAGAATTGTGTGGCCTTCTTAGATGACGTGTTAGTATATTCAGAGAATGAGGAGCAGCATGTAAAAGACGTCAGGGAAGTGTTGGGCAGACTGCAAGCCAATCAGCTGTGGGTGAAGCTAGAGAAGTGTCAGTTTCATGCCAAGGAGGTGGAATTCCTGGGGTACCGCTTGTCGGACAAGGGATTGGCCATGGATCCTGGCAAGGTCCAAGCGGTACTGGAATGGAAAACACCAAAAACAAGGAAGGATGTGCAAAGATTCCTTGGATTTGGAAACTTCTATCGGAAGTTCATCAGAAATTTTGCCCACTTGACGACGCCCATTACGGACTGTCTCAGCAGTAAGAGGAAATTCGTTTGGACGGCGGAGGCGGAGCGAGCTTTTGAGGAGCTGAAAAGGGCGTTCGCTTCGGAAGAACAGCTCCTGCATGTGGATTTACAAAAACCGATGCGAGTGGAAACGGATGCATCAGACCGGGCTGTGGGGGCGGTGCTTCTGCAGCCTGGCAAGGAGGAGTCGGAGTGGAGACCGTGTGCCTTTTTTTCGCGAAAGCTGAACAAATCTGAGAGGAACTACACGGTGTATGACCGAGAACTACTAGCCATTCATGAAGCGTTCAGGAGATGGAGGCATTTATTAATTGGGGCACAACATAAGGTGCAAGTGTGCACGGACCACAAGAACTTAGAGTATTGGAGAACGGCACGAGTGCTCAACCAACGGCAAATGAGATGGGCCCAGGAGTTCTCCAAATTCCACTTTGAAATTTGTTATGTGCCAGGTCCAGAAAATGTTAGGGCGGACGCTCTCTCACGCAAACCTGAATATTTGGAAGGGGAGGGGGCACCCGAAGAGAGACATGTCATCCCAGAGGACCGCTGGGTGTGTGGGGCGGCATTGGTGGGGCAAAGAGAACTGGTAGAGGAAACAGAGAATGATGAATACGCCCAGAATAAGCTCAGAGGTCTTAGGGGTGAGGGAGAGGAACCAGGGGGTTTCGAGGAAAGAAATGGAGCTTTGTATTACAAAGGGGCACTGTATATCCCTGAAGGAGACTTAAGGGGGAGGGTACTCAAGCAGTTGCACGACAGCCCCACGGCGGGGCATTTTGGACAACACAAAACCATGTGGTTGGTCACCAGGGAATTTTGGTGGCCTAAGGTGAGGGAAGATGTACGGGAGTATGTAAGAGGGTGCGAGCAATGCCAGCGAGCCAAAGGGGAGAGGCGGGCGCCGGCGGGGCTATTAGAACCCTTACCAACCCCAGAACGACCTTGGGAGGCAGTGTCGATAGATTTTATGACTGATCTGCCGAAGTCCAAGGGGAAAACAGCCATCATGGTGGTGGTAGACCTACTAACAAAGATGTGCCACTTTGTAGCCTGCTCGCATGCAGTCACGGCGGAAGAGACAGCGAAGTTATTTGTAGAACACATTTTTAGGTTGCACGGAGTGCCATTGAGGGTGGTCTCAGACCGAGGAAAACAATTTACTTCCAGGTTCTGGAGGAAGCTCATGAGCTTACTGCAGGTGGAGGTCAACTTTTCAACTGCCCGGCACCCTGAAACCAACGGGCAGGCGGAAAGAGCAAACGGTGTCCTCCAGCAATACCTGAGGTGTTATGTCAATGACAGAGAGAATGACTGGGTAGAAAAGTTGGCGCTGGCAGAATTTGCCTACAACAATGCCGAGAATGTGTCCACAGGGATGAGCCCCTTCTTGGCTAATTATGGGTGTCATCCCAGGGCTTTCCCAGGGGGAGAAGGGGAGAGATGGAGCGTCCCGGCAGCCGAGCATTTTGTAGAAGAAATGGAAGCAATCCATCGTCAGCTCCAACTCAACTTAGAAAGGGCGAAGGAAGAATACAAGAGGCAGGTAGACAAGAACCGAAGGGAAGGTGAAACCATAAGGGTGGGAGATAGGGTGTGGCTGTCAACCCAAGGGTTGCCGTTCAAAGGAGGTTGTAAGAAATTAAGACCCAGGAGATTGGGTCCCTTTGAGGTCATTCAACAGGTCAACCCAGTGGCTTTCAGGCTCCGGTTACCCAACCACATGAAACTGCACCCAGTATTTCACAGGTCGTTACTGTCACCGTATGAGGGGGGACGAGAAGGGATGGCCACTCGGGGACCGGTCATAGAAGAAAGGGAATGCAGCAGCCATGTGGCAGAAATCCTCGACGCCAGGTGGAAGGGGGATCAGGTGGAGTATTTGGTAGCGTGGGAAGGAGAACCGGAGTCAGAAAACACTTGGGTAATGGCAGAAGATATCAATGACGAGGTATTGATAGAAACGTTCCATCAAAGGTTCCCAAGGAAACCTCAGCCTGTGGAGAGGTTGCGGAGGGAATACTTTGGGACCACCGATGAGGAGGAGGAGTTGGAAGGATTCCCGGACTCGGAAGGGGAAGGGGAGATGAACTCTGAGGAGGAGGAGTACTTCGAGACCAGGAACCGCAACAGGTGGAGAGAAGTGTTCGAGACATCGGAAGATGAAGGAAGTTCATTCTGGGGTTTTGCCTCCTCACCGCCCGTAGAGGAGGGGGCGGGAGGGGGTGAAGGGGGCCCTGGAGGGGAGGTGGATGTCAGGGAACTGCCATCGGAAGGAAGGGAGGTGAAAGGGCTCACACAGGTTGGGAGAGACTCAGCAGCTGAAGAGGGAACCAGTAGGGGGAGAGGAGGTGAGCTGAGGGAAAGTGAGCTGGAGGGATGGCTCAGAGACACTTCCAGCGAAAACAGTGGGGAGGTTTCAGGACCTCCTGTAGGGACACCCACTCCTCGCCGGAAACTGTCACGCAGAGAGTCCAGAAGACGTGTTTCCGTTAAGGAGCTTTTATGTTGGAAGCGATTCCGAAAGCAACCACTGTCGGAATCTGCCAGCGACTGACGGAGCCATGTTTAAGGGGCTCCGTTACAGACAGAGGTTTGCAAACTTGACCAAACTCTGAGGGACTTGGATTTTACACACAAGCAGCTCATCGTCCCATCACACTCCATTATTTGATAATAATGAAGCCAGTCTCGCACTTTGTTTTTTAGTTTTTCAAAACTCTGCAATTTCAGTCTATCTCTGTCTTGTTCCAAAATTTCCCAATATTTCGGCCATTTGACCTCCATATTGACCTTTTTCAAGGCTTTCGCTTCCATTGGTGACAGCCCACAATCAGGTCTTTCCTATGCTATCATGATTTTGGAATTTTATGAAACATGTGTGCTTCTGAATTCTATTTCCAGCACAGAAATAGAGACAAACATGTTCAAAGGAAACACCATTTAAGAATTTACATTCCAGAGACATTGCAGGCTGTTGGAAGTCTCACGGAAGACAGGAGACGGATGTGAAGTTACTGGTTTCCTGTTCCTTTGTTTTCCAGTTGCTCTCTGCTCTCACAGAGAGAGGATGTGTTTTCTGTCTGCGTAGTAAGAAATAAAGCATAGCGATGTAGCCATAAATCTCATCACTTCCGCGTGCTGCTTTGATTCTCTGCTGAATGGGAATGTGCCTGATGCCTCGTCAAAGGCTCAGGACGTTAATCACGTCAGAGGGCGATTCCGGAAGATGAGCTTTATCAGCTCGGTCGAACGCAGATTCCGACATTTTTTTTTTTTTTATAAGATATTTATTAAGCTTTTTTAAAGTATTACAATAAAAATGAAAAAAATAACAAAAATAGAAAATAAAAATAGTTAAAAACACACAGATTTTCCATTGCTTGTTTTCCTTTAGCTTGTTTCCCGGACCTCCTCATACCTCCCTTTTTTGTATCCCAGTTCAATTTGTTGGTTCAGCAAATCCTTACCCTTCTTTATTTATCCTAATCTTTAGTCTTAAAATAGTAACGTTACATTTTTACCTATTAACAACCCATTTTTCATAATCCCTTAAAGCATTACAGCTGGAAACCACTTAATTTCGATCCAACATCATTCTAACATTCATTAATTTTACAATAATTCTGTAGATAGTCTACAATATTTAAAGAATGGCAAAGAATATTATCAAGATATATTTGGCAGGGCAAGAAACCAAGAATTAAATTTAAGATATTAACTGACGCAAGAGAAAGAGGAGGTTTCGCCCTGCCAGACTTGAGGTTATACTATGAAGCGTCATGTCTTTGTTGGTTGAAAGAATGGATGAAGTTAGAAAATAATGAATTATTGGATTTAGAAGGTTATGATAATAGATTCGGTTGGCACACGTATTTATGGTATGATAAAAAAAGAATACATAAAGGGTTTGAGAACCACATCTTTAGAAGATCTTTGATTGGAGTTTGGAATAGGTATAAAAATGTATTAGAACCAAAGATTCCACATTGGTTATCACCATTAGAGGTTATGAGTATTAAAAAGATAAATATGAGCGGGAGATGGATAACGTATGAGAAACTATTAAAAAAGGAAAGAAATAAGTGGAAATTGAAACCATATGAAGAAGTAAAAGAATATGTTAAGGATTGGCTGCATTATTTTCAGTTAAATGAAATGTTTAAAAAAGAGGTTTTAGAGAGGGGATATTCTGAAAAAGAATCTAGATTTCAACAAGAAAACTTAAACAATGAAGTGAAAATTTTATCTAAAATGTATAAAATATTGTTGGAATGGAATACTGTGGACGAAGAGGTTAAATCTGTTATGATTAGTTGGGCTAGAGATTTCAGATATAATATTGAATTTGAGAAATGGACTAAATTATGGAAGGATGGGTTAAAGTTTACAGCTTGTACAACGATTAAGGAAAATGTTATGAAGATGTTATATAGATGGTATATAACACCAGTAAAACTGGGTAAAATGTATAAAGTGTGTAATAAATGTTGGAGGTGTAAAGAGACAGAAGGAACATTTTACCATATGTGGTGGGAATGTAAGAAGGTAAAAAGCTTCTGGGAGATTATCTATAATGAGTTAAAGAAAATGCTGAAATATACTTTTGTTAAAAAACCAGAAGCTCTCTTGTTGGGAATACTGGATAATGAAATTAGTAAAAAAGATGTGAAATTAGTTTTGTATGCAGTAACAGCAGCCAGAATTTTGCTGGCACAGAAATGGAAACAGGAAGAGATGCCCACGAAAGAAGAATGGAGGATGAAACTGATGGAATACGCAGAAATGGACAAATTGACGGGGAGAATTAGGAACCAACCTGACCAGAGATTCTCCAAGGACTGGAAGAAATTTACAGAGTATATCAAAAATTTCTGTGATGAGCAAATAACGTTCGTTGGCTTTCAAGAAGCTCTGTGAAATTACTGTTAGAAATATTGTTTAAAAATATGATGTGATTAAGAGTATTTGAGTGCAATATAATGTTGGGAAATGTGAGACGAGGATAAAAAATAAATGGAAAATTATCAGACAAGCTGAAGGAAGTTCTGGAAAAAAGGGTTTAAGTTAAAAATGGATGTATAATTTTGTAAAAATGTTTTTTTTTAATGGAAAATCTAATAAAAAATATTTATTAAAAAAAATATATTGAACAAAGTTACCTTATGTTCGGTTCCTTTGAAGGAAAAGTGATTCGGTTCCTTTGGAGGAAAAGAAGTTTGCGTGTGAGTGAATCCATGTAGGAAGAGTGTGTGTGTGTGGGGGGGGGGGGGTGAATAGCAAGTGTGTGTATTGAGAAACTGGGACCTTAATTCATAAAGCAAATAACACCAAGCAAGAGGCCCCACTGCCTGTATGCGTTCGTTTGTGGTTTGTGCCTTTATTTGTGGTTTCAAATATGGAAGTTATCAGGCACTTCTTATCAGGGCTGCGTGTATGCTGTCGTAGCCCCATCTGCTCTATATAGGATTGAATTGAATAGATATGGGGGGGGGACTTGGTGTTAAAGAGTTGAATTGCACTCTGTCTCCTTCTGTGTGTGATATACAGATGCAGAAATGAGTTTATATTTAGTCAGCATGAGTTGCTTATTCCTCCTGTTTAATAGGAATACCCTTTCTGACTGTCGTCATCAGATGTTTTCTTACAAGAAAATTCAGCCATACAGCAGGAAGCATTTAACCTATTGTTGTGCCCTAATTTTAACTGAACCACTGTCCCAAGTCAATTAAGTACGTGAATATGTATATCAAAATTAAATTATTGGCAGATAAATAATAATAGGGGGAAACAGTTTATTTAAAAGGTCAATCAACTTCCAAATGCAGCCCAACAGAACCCCCTTTCACAGTGAATATTCTGCAGAAAGAATTTAAAACAGGAGCATATCTTAAGAGGCAAAGGTAGGATAATCACGGTAATATACTACCTTCCGAGAGGATCTCATTCTTTTGTGATTTGATCTCTGCTAGCAATTTGTGTGTATATGCCACAATCACATTTAGCCCTGGAGGAGAGCCAGCATCTGGTACATGTTTTTTTTATGTGTTTTTAAGCTTTCTGTTTGTGTGAATGATTTCAGAGGCCAGATCATCACCTGTGTTACCTTGTTAACGTACTTCATCTTTGTGTCAGTGTCACACACAAAAAAGGGGGGGAAAAGAAAGAGAGAGAGAGAGGATGAGGGGGGGGGAATGATGTTGGGATTGAAGAATTTAGAAAGGACTTAAGAAAAGGAGGTGAAGTGGACAAAAGGACAGTACAAAAGGGTGTTTCAGCATATAAGATCATATAGCGATAAAGTGGGCGTAGTGCCTTTGGTCCTGAGGGCAGCAGAGTACAGGGATGGGAATTGGCTGAAGAAACAGAAGGCATTAATGGGGTAATGGGGCCCTTTGGATGTCCAGCAGTCCTTTGTTAGGCTCAAATTGTCGTTTTTGTGTGTGTGTTGAATATATGCTATATGGTGATTTGTGGACCTGGTAGGTATCTAAAGCCATTTGCACATGGCGAAATATGTTTTTATCAAGGTAATTTTATCAAGGTAATTGTTAGACCCTGATGATGACCAACCCATAGCCTATTTGTCTGAAAAATTAACCACTACGGAACAAGGTTTGCCTCCCTGCATGCGAACAGTAGTGGCGGCTGCCACTCTGACTAAAAGAGAACTGACAGGTTCACCTTTGGACAAGAAACCACGTGTGTCACTCCTCATGCTGTACCAGCATTGGTGAACATGAAAGGAACTTATTTTTCTGTCCCAAGCAGAGATGATGAAGCGCCTAGCAGCTGACTTATACTGCTCATACACCCGCAGTTGCAGCTTGGAGTTACTGAGGCTCTTAACCCGGTTACGCTACCACCTATGGGAGAGGATGGGCTTCCAACACCTGACTGCATATATTCCAGCAGGCCTGATTTGAAGGATGAAGCAAACCCCAGGCAGTATCAGATTGGACTGCTACGATTGATCTACACCAACCCCTTCGACTCACCACATCGGCTCGGCGCCCACCAGATGACCCCTGGAAGCTGGCATCTCTACGCACGGCAAGAGAAAAATCCAGCGTGGACTAAAAGAGGACATTTTCTTTTCTTTCCCTTTGAATATGTAGCTTTGTATATAGCTTTGTGGGAGGTACCCCAGGTATTAGAAGAAGAAGGTATTAGGAAATAGATATATCCCTGTGCCCAAATGATGCAGGTAGGGCTGTGGGGGGACATGGTATTAGCCGGGATGGTAGTCTTCTGATTTCTGGCTATCGCCGCGCCCACACCACTTAAGGTAACCCAGCAGCTAATGAGAGAATGGGGTGCCCGCAACACGCAGAAATGGAAGCCTATTCTGCAAAACCGAACCAATTGCACGGTCTGCACCCGGAACCTCTCACACTCTGTGACCTACAGATGCTTTAGGAGGAGTACCCCTCCTCCCTGTGCCTTGGAATGAGTCCTCAGTTACGGCCCCGATTTTGGGTTCTGCCGGATTTTGGGCTGCGTTAAATTTGACAGAAGGAGCCTGTGGCTTTAACATCTCTGACCATGGTGTAGCTATTCGACACCTGGCAACAGAGATAGAGAAAGTAGCCCATGTTCCTGTCCCAACCTGGAACGGATGGGACATGTCTTGGTTGACTGAGTGGCTTCCGAACCTTGGGTGGCTTAGAGGACTTGTAATGATGTTAATGGACTAATCTTGCTTCTTTTCTGCTCCCATATACCCTGCTTAATGCAATGCTTGCTTAAAATGATGTCACGAATGATTCAGCCCCAGATTACAGCACTGACATGAGAATACCGGCCAGTACCTCGGGACGAGCCGTAAGGCTGTCCAAAAGAAGAGGAGGGAATGAAGGAATGGGTTTCCCAAAACCCAAAAACTGACTGTGCAGGCAGTTTTAAACTGCACCAAAATCCCTATTTTTCCTTAGCTAAAATGCATAAAGTTGAGCCGTTGAGCAAATCCATAACAAGAACAAAGCTCTCTCCCTTATCAGTCCGTGGCGGCAATGAGTGACCTTGCCAAGTTCCAGTACAGCAGGGATGATGCGTGTGTGCCTTACCTTGTGTGCTGACCACAAAGACACGCAGACCCACATCTGGGAATAACGCCAGAGTGTGTTCTCGGAAATGGTGACCCCTGCGTCCCAGATAAGAGTAGGAAGAGGAAGATCCTTTTATGGTCAGAAGTACAGGAAGGAAGATCCTTTTATGGTTGAGAGTACCAGAGCAGGAACATATGTGATGTCAACCTGCGTATGTAGGCCGAAGTGGTTGGGCTCCTAGGGGAGGAGTGAGAGGGTGCCTGGAGGATATATATACTGCATGAAACCTGTCATTTCTTTGGACTTGCTGTGGACTTGATCACGCAAGTGCCTTCTGCTATCCGGAGAGCAGAATAAACTCTTTCTTTGAACCAACTCGGTGTCATTTGACTTCCTTCCTCCTGTCCCGGAGCAACGCAGACCCAATCGGTGAACTCCAATAAGGCTACAGTGGACGTGTCCTAAAGTGAAAGACTTCTAGGGAAAGATTTATAATGAGTTGAAAAAAATGTTGAAAAATACATTTATTAAGAAACCAGAAGCCTTTCTACTTGGAATACTAGGATTGGGATTGCCCCAAAAAGATGCTAGACTGTTTTTGTATGCCACTACAGCGGCAAGACTTTTATTAGCCCAAAACTGGAAATCGCAAGAAATACCAACTGTAGAAGAATGGCAGATGAAGATGTTGGACTTTTTGGAGCTGGCCGACCTGAGTGGAAGAATCCGCGACCAGAAAGAAGAGGAGATACAAGAGGATTGGAAGAAATTTAAAGAATATTTAGCTAAATATTGTGATATGAGATAAATAGAAAATTCTTGGAAGTAATAAATGTCGGGGACTTCCGGGTCGGCGCCATCGATAATGGTGGATTCCCTCTGAGTCTCTGAGGGACTAGCTCCGTGGGATCGGGTCCTACCGCTGCGGCGAAGCGGGGGCCCTTTAAAAATCACAGGCGGGTGAAGTCTGTGAACGTGGGGACTCGGCGGGCACCTTTTGCGCCCCCCCCCAAGTCGTGAAAGGACCCTTTTTAAGGGTTTGGGAGCGAGACGGGGTGAGCGGCGCGGTGCTGAGAGTCGACTGCTTCTTCCGCGGAGTGAAGCCGCATAGCCGTTATCGGAGACCGCCGACTTTTTCCTGGGACAATTCGACGTTGAAAGCAACTACCCGTGAGTAGGATTAAATTGGATTTAAAGGAAAAAATAAGCTAATTTGACACCGAAGCGGGAAGGTACAAACAGGAAGTCTGCCTTCCTTTCTTGTAGATAGATCAAAGCAAAGAGACTGTAAGCGGAAACTGGGAAAGACGTTTGAAAAAGACTGAAATCACAACATCAGGAAAACGATCTCCCCTCTGGATTGCAGGAGAGGAGGGGGGAAAGGTTTGAGCTGTACTAATCTGCAAAAAAATAAGGGAAAAGGAAGTTAAAATCCACCGTCTAAAACCTGGGAACGGACTGCCCTGAGATGAATGCCGCTCTGTGAAAAGCCTATCTGTAAGCAGAGGACTTTTGACAGCTAACTCTGCTAAAGAGATACAGTGTTTCTGGACTTCTCCTGGTTCTAAAGTAACTGTTTAAGTGCAACTGAAACTGTTGTTTTTAGGTGAATTGGGGGACTTATAAGGACCATTTTTGTTTTTAAAAGTTGCAAGCCTTGGCTGTTACTGTGTCCCCCTAGAGGAGGTTTGACATTGCTACAATAACAACTGGGTTAGAGGAAAATTCCATTCCAAAACAAACTTTCAACCGTGGGATCGACCTTGAATTCTCATGAGAGTGTTATGGCAGATGGGAGAGGAAAGTTAGAGCTGGCGCAGGAAAAAACTACTAGGTCTGGCAGACCCTATCGGACAGACACTGCGCAGCAGCGAAGGGCTTCAACATCTGGAGCATCTGGAACATCAGGGGCTGCACCTCCACAGGTTAAACCAAAAGTTATGTCGTCCGAAGACGTTTTGGCACATGCACTTGGAAAAATTAATGAATCTTTGGAAAATTTAGCTAAGCAGGTAGCTGAGACAAATAAACAAGTAGCTGAAGCATCAGTTAAAATTGACCTGAATACAACAAGCATTAATAATTTGGGACAGAAGGTGAATACCAATACAGAGTCTATTGAAAAATTATTACAGGAATCTGCTTCGACCCGAAAGATAGCTGAAGAAGTAAAAGATATAGCAACTGCTACTCAAGAGAAGATACCACCGGTATACAAGCAATTGGAGGACCACGGCTTGACACTGTCTATAGAATCATAGAATCATAGAGTTGGAAGAGACTACAAGGGCCATCGAGTCCAACCCCCTGCCAAGCAGGAAACACCATCAGAGCACTCCTGACATATGGTTGTCAAGCCTCTGCTTAAAGACCTCCAAAGAAGGAGACTCCACCACACTCCTTGGCAGCAAATTCCACTGTCGAACAGCTCTTACTGTCAGGAAGTTCTTCCTAATGTTTTGGTGGAATCTTCTTTCTTGTAGTTTGGATCCAACCTTTCTCCCTCCTCTATGTGACATCCTTTTATATATTTGAACATGGCTATCATATCACCCCTTAACCTCCTCTTCTCCAGGCTAAACATGCCCAGCTCCCTTAGCCGTTCCTCATAAGGCATCGTTTCCAGGCCTTTGACCATTTTGGTTGCCCTCCTCTGGACACGTTCCAGTTTGCCAGTGTCCTTCTTGAACTGTGGTGCCCAGAACTGGACACAGTACTCCAGGTGAGGTCTGACCAGAGCAGAATACAGCACTATTACTTCCCTTGATCTAGATGCTATACTCCTATTGATGCAGCCCAGAATTGCATTGGCTTTTTTAGCTGCCGCGTCACACTGTTGGCTCATGTCAAGTTCGTGGTCAACCAAGACTCCTAGATCCTTTTCACATGTACTGCTCTCAAGCCAGGTGTCCCCCATCTTGTATTTGTGCCTCTCATTTTTTTTGCCCAAGTGCAATACTTTACATTTCTCCCTGTTAAAATTCATCTTGTTTGTTTTGGCCCAGTTCTCTAATCTGTCAAGGTCGTTTTGAAGTGTGATCCTGTCCTCTGGGGTGTTAGCCACCCCTCCCAGTTTGGTGTTGTCAGGGGTTCAGGGACAGAGGCACAGGGTAGGCAGGAGATGGAGAGCGATGGGGATGAATCCCAGGACAGCGAGGAAGAGGATGACAATGACTCAAGAGATTCCATGAGTCTTTCCAGCGAATCAGAGGATTCCCAGAAGGGGGCGCCGGTGGTCAAGGCCAGGGGAGCCCCAGGGGGGACGTGTCAGGAGCAGGGGGCCAGCGGGGGATCCCAAAGTGGCAGCTGGGCGTCAGGACCAGCCTCCCCGCCAGAGTGCAGCGAAGGGGGTGGAGGTTTCAGTGTATCAGGGGAAGCGGCTCCGGCAGTAGAGAAAGGAGGGAGGTCGGAGCAAGCCACCCTCCCGGAAGGGGAGGGGAGTAGTGAAGGGAGTAGTGTAGCTGTTAAAAGGAAAATACAATCTTTAAATAATCTTTAAATAATCTGAGGAAATACAATCTTTAAATAATCTGAGGAAAATACAATCTTTAAATAATCTTCCCAACAATACTATACTAGCTACTATGGATGTGGAATCTCTGTATACCAACATCCCACACAACGATGGTTTACAAGCTATAAGGAACACCATTTCAGATAAAACCACAGCGGACCTTGCCACCAAACTCTGCCAATTTGTCCTTACCCACAACAACTTCAAATTCGGTGAGGACCTGTTCCTTCAGATCAGCGGCACAGCAATGGGCACCCGCATGGCCCCACAGTATGCCAACATCTTCATGGCAGATTTAGAACAACGTTTCCTAAACTCCTACCCACTCAAACCTCTCTTGTACCTGCGATACATTGACGATATTTTTATCATCTGGACACATGGTCAACAGACCCTGGACACCTTTCACCAGAAATTTAATGATTTTCACCCCACAATCAACCTTACAATGAATCAATCTATGCAAGAAATACATTTTTTGGACACTACTATAAAAATACAGGATGGGCGCATAGACACCACCTTATACCGTAAACCAACTGACCGACAAACATATCTACATGCCTCTAGCTACCATCCCAAACATACCAAACAGTCCATTGTATATAGCCAGGCACTACGTTACAGCCGCATCTGTTCCAATTCTACAGACAGAGACTCTCACCTAAGAGATCTACAGCAAACCTTTTCAGAACTAAAATACCCAGCAGATGAAGTTAGACAACAGATCAACAGAGCCAGACTTATACCCAGAGAGAACTTGCTGCAAGACAGACCCAAAAAAGAAAATAACAGAACACCTCTAGTCATCACATACAGCTCCCAAGTTAAAACAGTACAACGCATCATCAGAGATCTACAACCTCTCCTGGACAATGACAGTTCTCTTTCTCAAGCTCTGGCAGGAAGACCTTTCATTGCCTACAGACAGCCACCCAATCTTAAACAACTCCTAACCCACAATAATACTACAACCAGACTTAACACGGACACTGGCACCAGAGCCTGCAATAAACCCAGATGCCAACTTTGCTGCCACATACACCCGGACAACACCATTACTGGCCCCAACAACATCACACATACCATCTCGGGACTATTCAATTGCTCATCATCTAACATTGTGTATGGCATCAAATGCCAACAGTGTCCTTCAGCTCTCTATATTGGACAAACAGGCCAAACCTTACGCCAAAGAATAAATGGACATAAATCTGACATCAAGAATCACAAAACAGAGAAACCAGTAGGAGAACACTTCAATCTCCCAGGACATTCTATACAAGATCTCAAAGTAGCTGTTTTACTACAAAGGAATTTCAGAAATAGACTGGAAAGAGAAGCTGCTGAATTGCAACTCATTACCAAACTTAAAACCATGGAGAGACCTGGTTTGAACAAAGACATTGGATTCTTATCCCATTATACATGACTAAGCCATTTCTCACCTTCTCACCCCTTGCCTTTTCCTGTAAGACCTATTACAGTCGTTAAGAGTCGTCAGCAGGCTCATCTCAGCTATCTGCCAATCTCCCATTCCCACCACCCTTCTGAGTAATACCCCTCCCCACCTTCTCACTATATAGAAGGATCTGGCAACTTCTGTTTCAGTGTATCTGAAGAAGTGTGCTTGCACACGAAAGCTCATACCAAGAACTAACTTAGTTGGTCTTAAAGGTGCTACTGGAAGGATTTTTCTTATGTTAAAAGGAAGGTTAGAGGTTGGGCGCGCGCGCCAAGTTCAAATGTAGAGGCGCGCGGAAGTACAGGGAGCCCAGAGGAGGGGCCAGGTCCCAAAGCCCGCAGGAGGGGGCAAGAGCAGTCTGATTCCGCGTCAGAGGAATCCAGGAGGGGCGAAACCCCAGCGGGCAGAAAGACCCTGCGGAAAAGGAAAGAGAGAAAGAGGTGGAGCAGCGCAAGCCTCTTAAACTGGTGCAGGGGAGGGACGGATTCAGAGGGGACTTCAGCGGTCTAAGCCTAGCAGACGTAGGGCTGCGCGCCTCGGGTGTGAAGCAAACAATGAACTGCAATAAACACTTTTGTATATAAGAAGAGATAGGCGTTGGTCTTTTGTGAGCTGAGACTTGAGGCAGCCCTGACAGGTGTCATCTGCAAATTTGAACAGGATGCCCTTGAGTCCATCATCCAAGTTGTTGATAAAGATGTTGAATAAGACCGGGCCCAAGACAGAACCCCGCGGCACCCCACTAGTCACTCTTCTCCAGGATGAAGAGGAACCATCGATGAGCACCCTTTGGGTTCGGTCAGTCAGCCAGTTACAAATCCACTGAGTGGTAGCATAGTCAAGACCGCATTTTACCAGCTTCTTTACAAGAATATCATGGGGCACCTTGTCAAATGCCTTGCTGAAAGCAAGGTAGGCTACATCCACTGCATTCCCTTCATCTACCAGACTTGTAATTCTGTCAAAAAACGAGATCAGGTTAGTCTGACATGACTTATTTTTCAGAAATCCATGCTGACTATTGGTGATCACAGCATTCCTTTCTAGGTGCTCACAGACTGTTTGCTTAATGATCTGCTCCAGAATCTTCCCTGGTATTGATGTCAGACTGACTGGGCAGTAATTATTTGGGTCCTTTCTTTTCCCCTTTTTGAAAATAGGGACAACATTTGCCCTCCTCCAGTCTGCCGGGACTTTGCCTGTTCTCCAGGAATTCTCAAAGATGACTGCCAGTGGTTCTGAGATTGTAGAAACACACACACACAAGAAAACCCTTTTTGCTCCTTCTTCAACTGCTGCCCTGCAAGCTCTATGATTGAATTGAAAGAGAAACAAAGGAATCTAAGAATCAGGGCTGTACCAGAACGTGAGAAAGATAATTTGGCTGAATTTCTTACACAGGAATTTACAGATTTTTGGCAACAGGATTTGGGGAAGGAAGAATTTAAGATAGTGAATGCATTTAGACTTGGAAGAGGACAAAGGAGGAACAAGGTGAGGGACTGCTTGATTACTCTTCGAACAAAAGAGGAGAGAGACAAAATTTTGAATCTGCACTATCAAAAGACTTTGGAAATTTACGACTCAAGTGTGGAGATATTTAAGGACATTCCAAAACATCTTTTGGACTTAAGGCTTAAGTACGGAGACCTAGTTGCCCTGTTGAGAAGAAATAGAATTATCTTTAGGTGGGAATTTCTTCAAGGCCTATCCTTTAAATACAAAGGAAGAAAGATAAAAATAAGATCAGTCAACGATAAAGATAGGTTTTTGAAAGATTACGTAGAAGATCTACAGAAAGAAGTGGAATCCGGAGAAGAGCCAAAAGCACTGGAAAAAGGAATACTAGACAGAGCAAACTTATCTTTTGGATTGCACGGTCCAGAGAAAGAGACACCAGCGACAGAACAAGAACAGACACGTGGCGCAGTTGGAGGCAAAGTGAAGTAACCCCATCATGGCTCTGCAACTGTTAAGTTGGAATTGTAATGGTTTGAACTCTCCTCGAAAGAGAAAAAGTGTTTTTCATTTACTAAAAAAGGAACAATTGGACTTGATTTGTTTACAAGAAACACATGTAACAAGGCTACACAGGAAACTACTGATTAATAAAAGACTGGGACAGGAGTTTATCTCATCTGACAAAGTTAAAAAAAGAGGAGTTGTGATATATGCAAAGGAGAGATTATTACCGAAATTAATCTTTAAAGATGAACAAGGCAGATTTTTGGCAATCGAAATTCAAGTTCAAGGAGAGAAATTTTTGATCGTAGGAATTTATGCACCGAATGAGGGGAAATCTGAATTCTTTAAAAAGTTGCATGAGATCTTATTGGACTATTTGGATTACAATCTGATTTTGATGGGGGGCATGAATGGAGTAGTATCTACAAACATGGACAAGGCACAAAGACAGGTAGTTACCAAGGATGGTAGACTACCAAAAACATTTTTTGAGATGACAGACAATATGGATTTAGTGGACATTTGGAGAGTAAAGAACCCCTTGGGAAGAGAGGGAACCTTCTTCTCTGAAGCCAAGATGACATGGACTAGAATTGACCAAATATGGGTAACTAGAGGAATGGCACCAAAGATAAAGAAAGTGGAAATCTGCCCAAAAACTTGCTCCGACCATAACGCTGTAAGGATGGAGATGAAACAAATATCAACTGGCTCCTTCAGATGGAGGATGAATGACACCTTATTTAGAGATGAAGAAGTGTATAAAAAGGCCCAAAAAACTTTGAGAGACTATTTTGAAATAAATATGAACACCAATGTAGAAAAAAGAGTAATCTGGGATGCAAGCAAAGCTGTCATGAGAGGGTTTCTGATACAACAGAATGCAATAAAGAAGAGAAGTCAAAATGAGAAGAAAGATAAAATTTTGGAGAAAATAAAAGAAAGTGAGAAGAAACTGAGAGCAAAACCAAAGTCGCAGGAGATTTTGAGAGAAATAAAATTATACCAAGTACAATATATGGAAATGATGAATCAGGAAATAGAATGGAAAATTAAACAAATGAGACAAAAAACATTTGAATCAGCTAACAAATGTGGGAAACTGTTGGCCTGGCAAATGAAAAAAAGACAAAAATTAAATACTATTACAAACTTAGAAGTGGAAGGAAAGAATATAAATAACCCAATCGAGATTAGAAACTGTTTCCAGAGGTATTTTAAACAATTATACACACAAGGGCCACAGAAAGAAATGGACATAGACCGATTTTTGAAGACAAATGGATTACAAAAAATCTCCCAAGAAAGCAAATTAATGTTGAACTATAAAATATCTGAACAGGAAGTAGAAGGTGCCATTCACAATATGCAATTGGGCAAATCTCCAGGACCAGATGGGCTGACTTCTAGATATTATAGATCTTTGAAAGAGTGGCTATTACAACCTTTGAAGGAAGTCTGCAATGAAATATTGGAAGGGAAAAAGGCACCAGAGTTGTGGAAAGAGGCGTACATTACACTTATACCGAAAACAGAGACTGAAAAGACTCAGCTTAAGAACTACCGCCCTATATCGTTACTTAATGTGGATTACAAAATGTTTGCAGACATAGAATCATAGAATCATAGAATCATAGAATCATAGAGTTGGAAGAGACCACAAGGGCCATCGAGTCCAACCCCCTGCCAAGCAGGAAACACCATCAGAGCACTCCTGACATATGGTTGTCAAGCCTCTGCTTAAAGACCTCCAAAGAAGGAGACTCCACCACACTCCTTGGCAGCAAATTCCACTGTCGAACAGCTCTTACTGTCAGGAAGTTCTTCCTAATGTTTAGGTGGAATCTTCTTTCTTGTAGTTTGGATCCATTGCTCCGTCTCCGCTTCTCTGGAGCAGCAGAAAACAACCTTTCTCCCTCCTCTATGTGACATCCTTTTATATAGTTGAACATGGCTATCATATCACCCCTTAACCTCCTCTTCTCCAGGCTAAACATGCCCAGCTCCCTTAGCCGTTCCTCATAAGGCATCGTTTCCAGGCCTTTGACCATTTTGGTTGCCCTCCTCTGGACACGTTCCAGTTTGTCAATGTCCTTCTTGAACTGTGGTGCCCAGAACTGGACACAGTACTCCAGGTGAGGTCTGACCAGAGCAGAATACAGTGGCACTATTACTTCCCTTGATCTAGATGCTATACTCCTATTGATGCAGCCCAGAATTGCATTGGCTTTTTTAGCTGCCACGTCACACTGTTGGCTCATGTCAAGTTTGTGGTCAACCAAGACTCCTAGATCCTTTTCACATGTACTGCTCTCAAGCCAGGTGTCCCCCATCTTGTATTTGTGCCTCTCATTTTTTTTGCCCAAGTGCAATACTTTACATTTCTCCCTGTTAAAATTCATCTTGTTTGTTTTGGCCCAGTTCTCTAATCTGTCAAGGTCGTTTTGAAGTGTGATCCTGTCCTCTGGGGTGTTAGCCACCCCTCCCAATTTGGTGTCATCTGCAAATTTGATCAGGATGCCCTTGAGTCCATCATCCAAGTCGTTGATAAAGATGTTGAATAAGACCGGGCCCAAGACAGAACCCCGCGGCACCCCACTAGTCACTCTTCTCCAGGATGAAGAGGAACCATCGATGAGCACCCTTTGGGTTCGGTCAGTCAGCCAGTTACAAATCCACTGAGTGGTAGCATAGTCAAGACCGCATTTTACCAGCTTCTTTACAAGAATATCATGGGGCACCTTGTCAAATGCCTTGCTGAAAGCAAGGTAGGCTACATCCACTGCATTCCCTTCATCTACCAGACTTGTAATTCTGTCAAAAAACGAGATCAGGTTAGTCTGACATGACTTATTTTTCAGAAATCCATGCTGACTATTGGTGATCACAGCATTCCTTTCTAGGTGCTCACAGACTGTTTGCTTAATGATCTGCTCCAGAATCTTCCCTGGTATTGATGTCAGACTGACTGGGCAGTAATTATTTGGGTCCTTTCTTTTCCCCTTTTTGAAAATAGGGACAACATTTGCCCTCCTCCAGTCTGCCGGGACTTTGCCTGTTCTCCAGGAATTCTCAAAGATGACTGCCAGTGGTTCTGAGATTGTAGAAACACACACACACAAGAAAACCCTTTTTGCTCCTTCTTCAACTGCTGCCCTGCAAGCTCTATGATTGAATTGAAAGAGAAACAAAGGAATCTAAGAATCAGGGCTGTACCAGAACGTGAGAAAGATAATTTGGCTGAATTTCTTACACAGGAATTTACAGATTTTTGGCAACAGGATTTGGGGAAGGAAGAATTTAAGATAGTGAATGCATTTAGACTTGGAAGAGGACAAAGGAGGAACAAGGTGAGGGACTGCTTGATTACTCTTCGAACAAAAGAGGAGAGAGACAAAATTTTGAATCTGCACTATCAAAAGACTTTGGAAATTTACGACTCAAGTGTGGAGATATTTAAGGACATTCCAAAACATCTTTTGGACTTAAGGCTTAAGTACGGAGACCTAGTTGCCCTGTTGAGAAGAAATAGAATTATCTTTAGGTGGGAATTTCTTCAAGGCCTATCCTTTAAATACAAAGGAAGAAAGATAAAAATAAGATCAGTCAACGATAAAGATAGGTTTTTGAAAGATTACGTAGAAGATCTACAGAAAGAAGTGGAATCCGGAGAAGAGCCAAAAGCACTGGAAAAAGGAATACTAGACAGAGCAAACTTATCTTTTGGATTGCACGGTCCAGAGAAAGAGACACCAGCGACAGAACAAGAACAGACACGTGGCGCAGTTGGAGGCAAAGTGAAGTAACCCCATCATGGCTCTGCAACTGTTAAGTTGGAATTGTAATGGTTTGAACTCTCCTCGAAAGAGAAAAAGTGTTTTTCATTTACTAAAAAAGGAACAATTGGACTTGATTTGTTTACAAGAAACACATGTAACAAGGCTACACAGGAAACTACTGATTAATAAAAGACTGGGACAGGAGTTTATCTCATCTGACAAAGTTAAAAAAAGAGGAGTTGTGATATATGCAAAGGAGAGATTATTACCGAAATTAATCTTTAAAGATGAACAAGGCAGATTTTTGGCAATCGAAATTCAAGTTCAAGGAGAGAAATTTTTGATCGTAGGAATTTATGCACCGAATGAGGGGAAATCTGAATTCTTTAAAAAGTTGCATGAGATCTTATTGGACTATTTGGATTACAATCTGATTTTGATGGGGGACATGAATGGAGTAGTATCTACAAACATGGACAAGGCACAAAGACAGGTAGTTACCAAGGATGGTAGACTACCAAAAACATTTTTTGAGATGACAGACAATATGGATTTAGTGGACATTTGGAGAGTAAAGAACCCCTTGGGAAGAGAGGGAACCTTCTTCTCTGAAGCCAAGATGACATGGACTAGAATTGACCAAATATGGGTAACTAGAGGAATGGCACCAAAGATAAAGAAAGTGGAAATCTGCCCAAAAACTTGCTCCGACCATAACGCTGTAAGGATGGAGATGAAACAAATATCAACTGGCTCCTTCAGATGGAGGATGAATGACACCTTATTTAGAGATGAAGAAGTGTATAAAAAGGCCCAAAAAACTTTGAGAGACTATTTTGAAATAAATATGAACACCAATGTAGAAAAAAGAGTAATCTGGGATGCAAGCAAAGCTGTCATGAGAGGGTTTCTGATACAACAGAATGCAATAAAGAAGAGAAGTCAAAATGAGAAGAAAGATAAAATTTTGGAGAAAATAAAAGAAAGTGAGAAGAAACTGAGAGCAAAACCAAAGTCGCAGGAGATTTTGAGAGAAATAAAATTATACCAAGTACAATATATGGAAATGATGAATCAGGAAATAGAATGGAAAATTAAACAAATGAGACAAAAAACATTTGAATCAGCTAACAAATGTGGGAAACTGTTGGCCTGGCAAATGAAAAAAAGACAAAAATTAAATACTATTACAAACTTAGAAGTGGAAGGAAAGAATATACATAACCCAATCGAGATTAGAAACTGTTTCCAGAGGTATTTTAAACAATTATACACACAAGGGCCACAGAAAGAAATGGACATAGACCGATTTTTGAAGACAAATGGATTACAAAAAATCTCCCAAGAAAGCAAATTAATGTTGAACTATAAAATATCTGAACAGGAAGTAGAAGGTGCCATTCACAATATGCAATTGGGCAAATCTCCAGGACCAGATGGGCTGACTTCTAGATATTATAGATCTTTGAAAGAGTGGCTATTACAACCTTTGAAGGAAGTCTGCAATGAAATATTGGAAGGGAAAAAGGCACCAGAGTTGTGGAAAGAGGCGTACTGTGATGGGACGATGAGCTGCTTGTGTGTAAAATCCAAGTCCCTCAGAGTTTGGTCAAGTTTGCAAACCTCTGTCTGTAACGGAGCCCCTCAGACATGGCTCCGTCAGTCGCTGGCAGATTCCGACAGTGGTTGCTTTCGGAATCGCTTCCAACATAAAAGCTCCTTAACGGAAACACGTCTTCTGGACTCTCTGCGTGACAGTTTCCGGCGAGGAGTGGGTGTCCCTACAGGAGGTCCTGAAACCTCCCCACTGTTTTCGCTGGAAGTGTCTCTGAGCCATCCCTCCAGCTCCCTTTCCCTCAGCTCACCTCCTCTCCCCCTACTGGTTCCCTCTTCAGCTGCTGAGTCTCTCCCAACCTGTGTGAGCCCTTTCACTTCCCTTCCTTCCGATGGCAGTTCCCTGACATCCACCTCCCCTCCAGGGCCCCCTTCATCCCCTCTCGCCCCCTCCTCTACGGGCGGTGAGGAGGCAAAACCCCGGAATGAACTTCCTTCATCTTCCGATGTCTCGAACACTTCTCTCCACCTGTTGCGGTTCCTGGTCTCGAAGTACTCCTCCTCCTCAGAGTCCATCTCCCCTTCCCCTTCCGAGTCCGGGAATCCTTCCAACTCCTCCTCCTCATCGGTGGTCCCAAAGTATTCCCTCCGGAACCTCTCCACAGGCTGAGGTTTCCTTGGGAACCTTTGATGGAACGTTTCTATCAATACCTCGTCATTGATATCTTCTGCCATTACCCAAGTGTTTTCTGACTCCGGTTCTCCTTCCCACGCTACCAAATACTCCACCTGATCCCCCTTCCACCTGGCGTCGAGGATTTCTGCCACATGGCTGCTGCATTCCCTTTCTTCTATGACCGGTCCCCGAGTGGCCATCCCTTCTCGTCCCCCCTCATACGGTGACAGTAACGACCTGTGAAATACTGGGTGCAGTTTCATGTGGTTGGGTAACCGGAGCCTGAAAGCCACTGGGTTGACCTGTTGAATGACCTCAAAGGGACCCAATCTCCTGGGTCTTAATTTCTTACAACCTCCTTTGAACGGCAACCCTTGGGTTGACAGCCACACCCTATCTCCCACCCTTATGGTTTCACCTTCCCTTCGGTTCTTGTCTGCCTGCCTCTTGTATTCTTCCTTCGCCCTTTCTAAGTTGAGTTGGAGCTGACGATGGATTGCTTCCATTTCTTCTACAAAATGCTCGGCTGCCGGGACGCTCCATCTCTCCCCTTCTCCCCCTGGGAAAGCCCTGGGATGACACCCATAATTAGCCAAGAAGGGGCTCATCCCTGTGGACACATTCTCGGCATTGTTGTAGGCAAATTCCGCCAGCGCCAACTTTTCTACCCAGTCATTCTCTCTGTCATTGACATAACACCTCAGGTATTGCTGGAGGACACCGTTTGCTCTTTCCGCCTGCCCGTTGGTTTCAGGGTGCCGGGCAGTTGAAAAGTTGACCTCCACCTGCAGTAAGCTCATGAGCTTCCTCCAGAACCTGGAAGTAAATTGTTTTCCTCGGTCTGAGACCACCCTCAATGGCACTCCGTGCAACCTAAAAATGTGTTCTACAAATAACTTCGCTGTTTCTTCCGCCGTGACTGCATGCGAGCAGGCTACAAAGTGGCACATCTTTGTTAGTAGGTCTACCACCACCATGATGGCTGTTTTCCCCTTGGACTTCGGCAGATCAGTCATAAAATCTATCGACACTGCCTCCCAAGGTCGTTCTGGGGTTGGTAAGGGTTCTAATAGCCCCGCCGGTGCCCGCCTCTCCCCTTTGGCTCGCTGGCATTGCTCACACCCTCTTACATACTCCCGTACATCTTCCCTCACCTTAGGCCACCAAAATTCCCTGGTGACCAACCACATGGTTTTGTGTTGTCCAAAATGCCCCGCCGTGGGGCTGTCGTGCAACTGCTTGAGTACCCTCCCCCTTAAGTCTCCTTCAGGGATATACAGTGCCCCTTTGTAATACAAAGCTCCATTTCTTTCCTCGAAACCCCCTGGTTCCTCTCCCTCACCCCTAAGACCTCTGAGCTTATTCTGGGCGTATTCATCATTCTCTGTTTCCTCTACCAGTTCTCTTTGTCCCACCAATGCCGCCCCACACACCCAGCGGTCCTCTGGAATGACATGTCTCTCTTCGGGTGCTCCCTCCCCCTCCAAATATTCAGGTTTGCGTGAGAGAGCGTCCGCCCTAATGTTCTCTGGGCCTGGCACGTAACAAATCTCAAAGTTAAATTTGGAGAACTCCTGGGCCCATCTCACTTGCCGTTGGTTGAGCACTCGTGCCGTCCTCCAATACTCTAGGTTCTTGTGGTCAGTGCACACTTGCACCTTATGTTGTGCGCCAATTAGCAGGTGCCTCCATCTCCGGAACGCCTCATGAATGGCTAGTAGTTCTCGGTCATACACCGTGTAGTTCCTCTCGGATTTGTTCAGCTTTCGCGAAAAAAAGGCACACGGTCTCCACTCTGACTCCTCCTCCCCTGGCTGCAGAAGCACCGCCCCAATCGCTCTGTCTGATGCGTCAGTTTCCACTCTCATCGGTTTTTGTAAATCCACATGCAGGAGTTGTTGTTCCGAGGCGAAGGCCCTTTTTAGTTCCTCAAATGCTCGCTCCGCCTCCTCAGTCCAAACGAACTTCTTCTTACTGCTGAGACAGTCCGTAATGGGCGCCGTCAGGTGGGCAAAGTTTCGGATGAACTTACGATAGAAGTTCCCAAATCCTAGGAACCTCTGCACATCCTTCCTTGTTTTGGGTGTTTTCCATTCCAGCACCGCCTGGACCTTGCCGGGATCCATGGCCAATCCCTTGTCTGACAGGCGATACCCCAGGAATTCCACCTCCTTGGTATGAAACTGACACTTCTCCAGTTTCACCCACAGCTGGTTGGCTTGCAGCCTGCTCAACACTTCTCTGACGTCTCTCACATGCTGCTCCTCATTCTCAGAATACACCAACACGTCGTCTAAGAAGGCCACACAATTCTTGTAAAGCAAAGGCCCCAGGACGTGGTTCATAAACGATTGAAAGCATGCGGAGCCTGCTTGTAGGCCGAAGGGCATAACTAAATATTCAAATGCCCCTAAAGGGGTGAACATGGTGGTTTTCCATTCATCCCCCTTCCTTATTCGTATCAGGTTGTACGCCCCCCTTAGGTCCAGCTTTGTGAAAATCTTTCCCTTCCGCACCCTTGTCAAAATGTCGTCAATCCTGGGCATAGGGAAAGCCACTGGTTCTGACACTGCATTTAAGGCCCTGAAGTCACACACCAGCCTCGGCTTGTTCGTGTTTTTTTTATCCACAAAAAACACTGGGCTGCCCCCCACCGCCCTGGACTCTCTGATGAACCCTCTCTTCAGGTTCTTGTCAATGAACTCTCTTAGCTCCTGCATCTCTCTGTCTGACATGGCGTACAGCTTGCCTACAGGGAGCTGTGCCCCAGGGAGTAAATTGATTTGACAGTCAAAGGGTCTATGCGGGGGTAGTTGGTCAGCTTCCCTTTCGCTGAAGACGTCGCGGAGATCTGCGTATTGTCGTGGTACCTTCACGTTCTCCGTTACTTCAGTCCCTGCTAGGGTGGCTTGGGCCCCTGCCAAACCCTTTCCCTCTTTGCAGTGTTCTAAGCAATGTGCTGAACCAAAAGAAACCACTCTCTGATGCCAGCCCACCAGCGGATCATGTAACGCTAGCCAGCTCATCCCCAATATAATGGGAGCTCCTCCCAAGGTGGCCACATTAAACGCTATCAGTTCGGTGTGCCTTGCCACCTTCATTATCATTGGGACGGTCTGCAAGCTGACTTCTCCTCCCAACAGCTCCCTGCCATCGATCGTGGTCACTTGCAGGGGGTTGCTTAAAGGGATCGTCTGTATCTGGTGTTCAGCTGCAAACTCTTTGCTCATGAAATTGCAGGAGCTGCCTGAGTCCAACAGCGCCTTTATCTTTAGAGGGTGTCCGTTTGGCAGCTCTAGCACCACTTCTATCACTAGGGCGGGTTTAGGAGGTTCTGGCGTGGGCACTTTCACTGCTCTTTGGCCTGGCTGCTGTGCCCCGACGGTGGCAGCCAGGCGTTGGCTTTTACTTGCTCCGGTATTTCTTCCTCTCTTCCCTCCACAGCTCCTACCATCCCTTGCCATTCCTTCCTCTGGGGGCAGACTCTGGCAAAGTGACCTGGCTGTTGGCAGAGATAGCATTTCCGGGCGCCTTTTCCCTCCTTCTTTCCCCCCTCACTGGGCTTTGAAACTGCGCGTGCGCGCGCTGTTCCGATTTCCATCGGCTCTGCCGGCGGGAAAGTTGGCTCTGGAATGTCTGGAATGCGGAACTCCTTCCAACGTTCCCCCTTCCCTTCCCGCCTCTCCAATGCTCTCGCCTCCTGGCGCGCTCCTATGGTCAGCGCTGATTTGGTCAGCTGGTCCATAGACTCCGCCCTGGGCGCCCGGGAAAGTTCGTCTTTCACAGCCGAAGAAAGCCCTTCTTCAAAGAGCATTTGAATGGGTTCCGCCGATAGATCCCACCCCAATTTATGGATCAACATGGTGAACTCAGTCCAGTACTCACGGACAGATCGGCTCCCCTGTTTGCAAGCCATTAACTGTCTGCGCACCACTCCCTGTTCAATATCGCTGGAAAACATCAGATCCATGGCGCGAAAGAACTTCATCGTGTCCTTTAGGACGTCACTATTCGCTGCCATCAGGGGTCTAACCCAGTCTCTCGCCCCCTTTTCAAGATGCCCAATCACGAAAGCCACTCGTGATTCCTCGTCAGGGAATTCATCAAACTGCAGATTGAGGGCATATTGCATCTCTGTCCGAAAGCCATGATAGTCTTTGGGCTCCCCCCCAAACTTCTGCACCAATCCTGGTACCTTTCTGACGAGCTGGGTGTCTTTCCCCTTTTTGTCTGCATCCTGAGCCCTCCTCTCCTCAAGCCTCGCCGTCTGCAGCGCTAGCTGGACCTCCAACACCCGGTACCTTTCTTCCAGGCTTGGACCCGCTCCAGCTCCTGCTTCTCCGGTTCCGGCTGGGTTGCTCATGATGCCTTCTCCTGCACAAGCTGCTCACGGAGTCTGTCGGAATGCTGTGATGGGACGATGAGCTGCTTGTGTGTAAAATCCAAGTCCCTCAGAGTTTGGTCAAGTTTGCAAACCTCTGTCTGTAACGGAGCCCCTCAGACATGGCTCCGTCAGTCGCTGGCAGATTCCGACAGTGGTTGCTTTCGGAATCGCTTCCAACATAAAAGCTCCTTAACGGAAACACGTCTTCTGGACTCTCTGCGTGACAGTTTCCGGCGAGGAGTGGGTGTCCCTACAGGAGGTCCTGAAACCTCCCCACTGTTTTCGCTGGAAGTGTCTCTGAGCCATCCCTCCAGCTCACTTTCCCTCAGCTCACCTCCTCTCCCCCTACTGGTTCCCTCTTCAGCTGCTGAGTCTCTCCCAACCTGTGTGAGCCCTTTCACCTCCCTTCCTTCCGATGGCAGTTCCCTGACATCCACCTCCCCTCCAGGGCCCCCTTCACCCCCTCCCGCCCCCTCCTCTACGGGCGGTGAGGAGGCAAAACCCCAGAATGAACTTCCTTCATCTTCCGATGTCTCGAACACTTCTCTCCACCTGTTGCGGTTCCTGGTCTCGAAGTACTCCTCCTCCTCAGAGTTCATCTCCCCTTCCCCTTCCGAGTCCGGGAATCCTTCCAACTCCTCCTCCTCATCGGTGGTCCCAAAGTATTCCCTCCGGAACCTCTCCACAGGCTGAGGTTTCCTTGGGAACCTTTGATGGAACGTTTCTATCAATACCTCGTCATTGATATCTTCTGCCATTACCCAAGTGTTTTCTGACTCCGGTTCTCCTTCCCACGCTACCAAATACTCCACCTGATCCCCCTTCCACCTGGCGTCGAGGATTTCTGCCACATGGCTGCTGCATTCCCTTTCTTCTATGACCGGTCCCCGAGTGGCCATCCCTTCTCGTCCCCCCTCATACGGTGACAGTAACGACCTGTGAAATACTGGGTGCAGTTTCATGTGGTTGGGTAACCGGAGCCTGAAAGCCACTGGGTTGACCTGTTGAATGACCTCAAAGGGACCCAATCTCCTGGGTCTTAATTTCTTACAACCTCCTTTGAACGGCAACCCTTGGGTTGACAGCCACACCCTATCTCCCACCCTTATGGTTTCACCTTCCCTTCGGTTCTTGTCTGCCTGCCTCTTGTATTCTTCCTTCGCCCTTTCTAAGTTGAGTTGGAGCTGACGATGGATTGCTTCCATTTCTTCTACAAAATGCTCGGCTGCCGGGACGCTCCATCTCTCCCCTTCTCCCCCTGGGAAAGCCCTGGGATGACACCCATAATTAGCCAAGAAGGGGCTCATCCCTGTGGACACATTCTCGGCATTGTTGTAGGCAAATTCTGCCAGCGCCAACTTTTCTACCCAGTCATTCTCTCTGTCATTGACATAACACCTCAGGTATTGCTGGAGGACACCGTTTGCTCTTTCCGCCTGCCCGTTGGTTTCAGGGTGCCGGGCAGTTGAAAAGTTGACCTCCACCTGCAGTAAGCTCATGAGCTTCCTCCAGAACCTGGAAGTAAATTGTTTTCCTCGGTCTGAGACCACCCTCAATGGCACTCCGTGCAACCTAAAAATGTGTTCTACAAATAACTTCGCTGTCTCTTCCGCCGTGACTGCATGCGAGCAGGCTACAAAGTGGCACATCTTTGTTAGTAGGTCTACCACCACCATGATGGCTGTTTTCCCCTTGGACTTCGGCAGATCAGTCATAAAATCTATCGACACTGCCTCCCAAGGTCGTTCTGGGGTTGGTAAGGGTTCTAATAGCCCCGCCGGCGCCCGCCTCTCCCCTTTGGCTCGCTGGCATTGCTCGCACCCTCTTACATACTCCCGTACATCTTCCCTCACCTTAGGCCACCAAAATTCCCTGGTGACCAACCACATGGTTTTGTGTTGTCCAAAATGCCCCGCCGTGGGGCTGTCGTGCAACTGCTTGAGTACCCTCCCCCTTAAGTCTCCTTCAGGGATATACAGTGCCCCTTTGTAATACAAAGCTCCATTTCTTTCCTCGAAACCCCCTGGTTCCTCTCCCTCACCCCTAAGACCTCTGAGCTTATTCTGGGCGTATTCATCATTCTCTGTTTCCTCTACCAGTTCTCTTTGCCCCACCAATGCCGCCCCACACACCCAGCGGTCCTCTGGAATGACATGTCTCTCTTCGGGTGCCCCCTCCCCTTCCAAATATTCAGGTTTGCGTGAGAGAGCGTCCGCCCTAACATTTTCTGGACCTGGCACATAACAAATTTCAAAGTGGAATTTGGAGAACTCCTGGGCCCATCTCATTTGCCGTTGGTTGAGCACTCGTGCCGTTCTCCAATACTCTAAGTTCTTGTGGTCCGTGCACACTTGCACCTTATGTTGTGCCCCAATTAATAAATGCCTCCATCTCCTGAACGCTTCATGAATGGCTAGTAGTTCTCGGTCATACACCGTGTAGTTCCTCTCAGATTTGTTCAGCTTTCGCGAAAAAAAGGCACACGGTCTCCACTCCGACTCCTCCTTGCCAGGCTGCAGAAGCACCGCCCCCACAGCCCGGTCTGATGCATCCGTTTCCACTCGCATCGGTTTTTGTAAATCCACATGCAGGAGCTGTTCTTCCGAAGCGAACGCCCTTTTCAGCTCCTCAAAAGCTCGCTCCGCCTCCGCCGTCCAAACGAATTTCCTCTTACTGCTGAGACAGTCCGTAATGGGCGTCGTCAAGTGGGCAAAATTTCTGATGAACTTCCGATAGAAGTTTCCAAATCCAAGGAATCTTTGCACATCCTTCCTTGTTTTTGGTGTTTTCCATTCCAGTACCGCTTGGACCTTGCCAGGATCCATGGCCAATCCCTTGTCCGACAAGCGGTACCCCAGGAATTCCACCTCCTTGGCATGAAACTGACACTTCTCTAGCTTCACCCACAGCTGATTGGCTTGCAGTCTGCCCAACACTTCCCTGACGTCTTTTACATGCTGCTCCTCATTCTCTGAATATACTAACACGTCATCTAAGAAGGCCACACAATTCTTGTAAAGCAAAGGCCCCAGGACGTGGTTCATAAACGATTGAAAGCACGCGGAGCCTGCTTGTAAGCCGAAGGGCATAACTAAATATTCAAATGCCCCCAAAGGGGTGAACATGGTGGTTTTCCATTCATCCCCCTTCCTTATTCGTATCAGGTTGTACGCCCCCCTCAGGTCCAGTTTAGTAAAAATCTTTCCCTTCCTGACCCTTGTCAAAATGTCATCAATTCTGGGCATCGGGAAAGTCACTGGTTCTGACACTGCATTTAAGGCCCTGAAGTCCACTACAAGTCTAGGTTTGTCCGTGTTTTTTTTTATCCACAAAAAACACTGGGCTGCCCCCCACCGCCCTGGACTCTCTGATGAACCCTCTCTTCAGGTTCTTGTCAATGAACTCCCTTAGCTCCTGCATCTCTCTGTCTGACATGGCGTACAGCTTGCCTACAGGGAGCTGATTGATTTGACAGTCAAAGGGTCTATGTGGGGGTAGTTTGTCTGCCTCCCTCTCGCTGAAGACGTTGCTCAGGTCGGCGTATTGTTGGGGAACGTTCCCCTTCTCCGTTACTTCCGTCCCTGCTAGAGTGGCTCTGGCCCCTCCTTGAGCCTCCCGCTCTTTGCAGTGTTCTAGACAATGTGCTGACCCAAAGGAGACCACTCTCTGATGCCAGCCCACTAGCGGATCATGTAACGCTAGCCAGCTCATCCCCAAAATAATGGGAGCTCCTCCCAAGGTAGCCACATTAAACGCTATTAGCTCAGTGTGTCTTGCTACCCTCATTATCATTGGGACGGTCTGCTGGCTGACTTCTCCTCCCAGCAGCTCCCTTCCATCGATCGTGGTCACCTGCAAAGGGTTACTTAAAGGGATAGTCTGTATCTGGTGCTCAGCAGCAAACTCCTTACTCATGAAATTGCAGGAGCTGCCTGAGTCCAATAGCGCCTTTATCTTTAGTGGGTGTCCGTTAGGCAGCTCTAGTAACACCTCTATCACTAGGGCGGGTTTAGGAGGTTCCGGCGTGGGCACTTTCACTGCTCTTTGGCCTGGCTGCTGTGCCCTGACGGTGGCAGCCAGGCGTTGGCTTTTACTTGCTCCGGTACCTTTTCCTCCCTCTCCCCAACAGCTCCCGCCATTCCTTGCCATTCCTTTCTTTGGGGGCAGACTCTGGCAAAATGACCTGGCTGTTGGCAGAGATAACATTTCTTGGCGCCCTTCCCCTCCTTCTTCCGCTCTTCACTGGGCTTTGAAACTGCGCGCGCGCGCGCTGTTCCAATTTCCATCGGCTCTCCCGGCGGGAACGGTGGCTCTGGAATCTCTGGAATGCGAAGCTCCCTCCAACGTTCCCCCTTCCCTTCCCGCCTCTCCAAGGCTCTCGCCTCTTGGCGCGCTCCTATGGTCAGCGCTGATTTGGTCAGCTGGTCCATAGACTCCGCCCTGGGCGCCCGGGAAAGTTCGTCTTTCACAGCCGAAGAAAGCCCTTCTTCAAAGAGCATTTGAATGGGTTCCGCCGATAGATCCCACCCCAATTTATGGATCAACATGGTAAACTCAGTCCAGTACTCACGAACAGATCGGCTCCCCTGTTTGCACGCCATTAACTGTCTGCGTACCACTCCCTGCTCAATATCGCTGGAAAACATCAGATCCATGGCACGAAAAAACTTCCTCGTGTCCTTCAGGATGTCATTATTCGTTGCCATCAGGGGCCTCACCCAGTCTTTCGCCCCCTTTTCGAGATGCCCAATCACAAAAGCCACCCGCGATTCCTCGTCGGGAAAGTCATCAAACTGCAGATTAAGGGCATATTGCATCTCTGTCCTAAAGGTATGATAGTCCTTGGGCTCCCCCCCAAACTTCTGTACCAATCCTGGCAACTTTCTGGCGAGCGGGGTGGTTTTCCCCTTCTCTGCATCTTGAGCCCTCCTCTCCTCGAGCCTCGCCGTCTGCAGCGCTAGCTGGACCTCCAACGCCCGGTACCTTTCTTCCAGGCTTGGACCCGCTCCAGCTCCTGCTTCTCCGGTTCCGGCTGGGTTGCTCATGATGCCTTCTCCTGCACAAGCTGCTCACGGAGACTGTCGGAATGCTGTGATGGGACGATGAGCTGCTTGTGTGTAAAATCCAAGTCCCTCAGAGTTTGGTCAAGTTTGCAAACCTCTGTCTGTAACGGAGCCCCTTAAACATGGCTCCGTCAGTCGCTGGCAGATTCCGACAGTGGTTGCTTTCGGAATCGCTTCCAACATAAAAGCTCCTTAACGGAAACACGTCTTCTGGACTCTCTGCGTGACAGTTTCCGGCGAGGAGTGGGTGTCCCTACAGGAGGTCCTGAAACCTCCCCACTGTTTTCGCTGGAAGTGTCTCTGAGCCATCCCTCCAGCTCACTTTCCCTCAGCTCACCTCCTCTCCCCCTACTGGTTCCCTCTTCAGCTGCTGAGTCTCTCCCAACCTGTGTGAGCCCTTTCACCTCCCTTCCTTCCGATGGCAGTTCCCTGACATGGAGGTATTTAAATTGGACAGGAAAATTGGCTTCCAGGTGGAAAGATCCAAATTAGAAACAGAATTGTTAGAACCCAATACTAA
Source organism: Podarcis pityusensis (assembly GCF_964106645.2). Lineage (NCBI taxonomy): Eukaryota > Metazoa > Chordata > Lepidosauria > Squamata > Lacertidae > Podarcis > Podarcis pityusensis. The sequence goes on from NC_138045.1 coordinate 4,141,588, forward strand.
GAATTTGTCAAGAATGTATAACTTGCTGCTGAAATGGAATACTCAAGATGAAACGGTAAAATCGGCTATGACTAAATGGGCACAGGACGTTGGTCATAACATTATGTTTGCTGACTGGGAACAGTTATGGACCACAGGTATGAAATTTACGGCATGTAATGCCTTAAGAGAGAATATTATGAAAATGATATACAGGTGGTACATAACCCCAGTCAAGCTTGCGAAAATCTATCACTTGCCCGATCACAACTGTTGGAAATGTAAAGAAATTGAAGGTACATTTTTTCACCTTTGGTGGACGTGCCCAAAGATTAAGGCTTTCTGGGAAATGATATATAATGAATTAAAAAAGGTATTTAAGTATACCTTCCCTAAGAAACCAGAGGCCTTTCTCCTGGGCATAGTCGGCCAAATGGTGTTAAAAAAGGATACAACTTTCTTTATGTATGCAACAACAGCAGCAAGAATACTCATCGCAAAGTATTGGAAGACACAAGAACTTCCCACGCTGGAGGAATGGCAGATGAAACTTATGGACTATATGGAATTGGCGGAAATGACTGGCAGAATCCGTGACCAGGGAGAAGAGTCGATGGAGGAAGACTGGAAGAAATTCAAAGACTATCTTCAGAAACACTGCAAAATTAAGGAATGTTAGAGTGATGTTGGACTGAAAATAAGTGGTTTCCAGCTGCATAGGTTAAAGTTAAGGATAGATTAAGATTATAGATTAAGATTAAAGAAGTTTAAAGAAATGGAAATTTGATTTTAAAAGGGAAAACTTTAAAGTTACAGGATATTAAGATCAAGGATTAGGTTTAAAAGAGTCGAAGTTATATATTTTAACATTTTATTAAATTAAAGATTGGGATTAAAAAAGTGGAAAAGAAACTGCTGGATAAATAAATGTGGATTGGAATACAAAAGAGGGAGGTATGAGGAAGTCCAGAAAATAAGTAACTTATGCTTCGTCCTTTATCGTAATTTCTCCGTAATACAGGCTCGTGAGTTCATATGATGAGATCTCCCCTCTGTCTCTTGTGCTATTTCCTCTCTGCGTTGTTTCCAGCCTCAGTCCCCTTCAGCTGGGTTCAATTAGTAAATTGCTACTGTCTCTACCACTTAAAGAGACAGTGTATTCAGCGGGGGAGGTGAGGAGCGACTCCAAACGAAAGTCCCCTTCAAACAAGCATCTTCATACCGCTATAATTGTATCTAAAAGTTAACTTAAACTTGGCAAAGTTGCCACAATGTTCCGCTTTGCACAGCCCGGTCGGCGTGTGATACTTCCTTTTAAACTGCCTGCGAAGCTGTGACCTGCGCCATTTTCTGCTCACCACCGGGTAGATTCCTCACATCAATCTTGAAACAACCAGGACTCACCCAACTTAAAATCCAGTTTTCCGTGCTGTTTTAAATCTCTCTACATTGGGAACTCCGTTTTTCATCCCGTGGAGGTTCGTCGCCCTTCTCAGCGGAAGCTTGAGGCATCACAACACGGAGTCGGTGCTCTCCCATTTTGCGCTCGCGGTCCCGTCCTGGGTTACCTTCCACGAGAGAAAGAAAACCCAAAAAGCTGCAGGAACCGCTCCCACGCTGCCGGGAAGCCTATCCCCCAGGGGTCTCCCCCCTGGGATTTTGGGGGGGCGCAGTGCCCTTGCGACACCCCCAAGCCTCCGCGTTGTTCGGAAAGCCTCTGCGTGGCTCTCCGCGCTTCCTCACCGTCCGCGACCCAAACCGGAAGTCGAATCGAATGGTTTCTTTAAATATTAAGGTTCGCCCAATGGTATGTTAAGGAGGCGGACAACCACCTACAGCCCCTCTCTGTCTGGACTCCCCCCTACTCCCCGGTATTATTAGATGATTTATTTCCTCGACTCTTCTCCCCCTCCGCTCCTTTCCTTTGTTCCTTTACCTTGCTTAGTTCTACTCAAGGACTTGGACTTCCGGGGGCGGCGCGAACGGCAATGGCGGTCCTCTTCTGAATGGGAGAGGAGGCTCCGCAGGCAACGGGTCGTCCGCTACGGCGAAGCGGAGACCCATTCTGGAAAACCCCAGGCAGCAAGAGCCTGGGGTCTTGAGGCTCGGTGGGCGCCTTGAGCGACCCTCCAAGTGCAAAAGGAACCCCGTAAGGGGCTCCGGAGCGCGGAGGGGGGTTGCGGCACTGAGAGCTGCTTCACAGACTGTGGAGCGAAGCCGCGCTGCTGCTGCCGGTGAGCGCTGATCCCTTTTCCTGCTAAATTACGGATTCGGATGAAAAGCAACTAACTTGTGAGTAAAAGACTGAGTCACTTGAAACTAGAGACTTTAAAGGGAAAATCTAAATTGGCTTGAACTTGGCTGAAAGCGGAGAGACGTGGAAGCAGGAAGTCCGTCTTCCGCAGCCATTGAACTTGAAAAAAGCAATCAGCTGGAGGAGTGGAGGCTGAAAGAAAGAGATTCTAAGCCTTACAGATCTAAGCATCTATTGAACTTGCATCTCAAAGTAAAGACTTTAAGCTAAAGATTTGGGATTATTACTTGCACTTGACTTTCCTCCTTTTATTGGATTACAAATTAGAAGGTGAAACCCAGAGTCAGGAGCTGCCTGAGCACTAAGGGAGCTGTCAGCACTGCAGATTTGGATACTGTATATTGGAATTTGAAACAATCTGAGGGTATTGAGACCTTTTAAATTTGAAACACTCTTTTTGGAGATAAATAAGCACTGTCTGTAACAAAGTGATAAATTTATGAACTCTGCTAAACATTTGTATTTGAAGGTTCTTGGACATTAAATTAGACTCTGAAAGACATCTTAAGCTCCCTCTAGAGGATTGGATTAAAACAGTGACTTTACATGTACATTTTACTTTCGATTCCCTTGTTGTTTGCTTGCTCTGGACCTTTCCATTCCCATGGGAATAACTCAGTGTGACCTTGACTGACAGATAACGTTGGAATGAGTGGCACAAGAAAAAGAGGGAGAGCTAAACAAACAACTTTAACAACTCTAACCTCAGCCTCGCAGACACGTAGATCATCTGTACCTACTTTGCCCTCAGAAGTGGAGGGAGAGGGCGAAGCAGAGCAGTTACAATTGGAAGATATGGCCTCAGGAGTATCTGTTTCTGTTCTAGACAAAATTTTTGAAAAATTGGAAGCTTTGGACAAGAAAGTAGATGCGCAATCAGCAAAGATTGACAAAAATACAGAATGTCTAAATAAATTAACTACACAAGTGGTACAGAATGCACAAGCAATTGGACAGTTAACGGAGGCCTCAGCAGAAAATCGGAAATTGGCTGAGGACACCAGACAAAAATTAGAAAATTTAGAGCAAGAGGTAAGACCACTCACTAAACAAGTTGGGGAACATCAGATTTATCTCTCTATGATAGAACTGCGAAATCGTGAGAATAACTTGAGGATTAGATCATTACAAGAGGCAGAAGAAGGACATCTAACTGAGTTTTTGACCAAAGAATTCTCCAAGTTCTGGAATTTGGAAGAAAAGGACTTTAAAATCGTGTCAGCTTTCAGACTTGGAAGATTCATAAAGAAGGAGAGGCCCAGAGACTGTTTGATAACATTGAGATCAAAGGAGGAAAGGGATAAGATCTTGGGCCTACATTTCGTAAAATCACTGGAGGTTTTGGATAGAAGAATTGAAATCTATAAAGATATCCCAAGACTACTGCTGGATCTTAGAGCCGCCTATTCTGAACTTGCTAAACTACTAAGGAGCAACGCAATTCCATTCAGGTGGGAATTTCCCCAAGGAATATCTTTTACCTTTAGAGGGAGAAAGGTTAAAGTAAGAACACTGGAAGAGAGAGACAAATTCTTGTCTACATACGGAGAGGACCTTCAAAAAGGAATTGAACTACCTTCTGGGCCTGAGGCAACGCCAGTACCAACACCAGCACCTGTGGAACCTGAAGATCCTGAGAACAAGATACCACCCCTTGAAAAATAACCAGATAATTCAGGATGTCTCTGCAACTGTTGAGCTGGAATATTAATGGTTGTAACATTCCGGAAAAAAGGAAGAAAATATTTCATATATTAAAAAAAGAACAATTGGACATTATTTGTTTACAAGAAACACATGTGACGAGGCTCCACAGAAAAGTGTTAATAAATAAAAGATTGGGCCAGGAATTTGTATCGTCGGACAAAGTTAAGAAGAGAGGCGTGGTGATATATGCAAAAGAGAGCCTGTCACCTAAATTCCTATTTAAAGATGAACATGGAAGAATTTTGGCTATTGAGATACAATATCAAGGAGAGAAACTGTTGATATTAGGAATCTATGCACCTAATGAAGGGAAATCGGAATTTTACAAGAAGCTGCAGGAGACAATGCTGGACTATCTGGATTACAACAACATCATAATGATGGGAGATATGAATGGGGTCGTATCAACTAACATGGACAAGTCACAAAGTCAAAATGTTACAAAAGACGGCAGACTACCTAAAACTTTTTTTGAAATGACTGACAATATGGATTTGATTGACATTTGGAGGACAAAGAACCCACTAGGAAGAGAGGGAACATTCTTTTCTGAAGCCCAACTGACCTGGACAAGAATCGACCAAATATGGATTTCTAGAGGCCTGGCACCTAAGGTCAGAAAAGTGGAAATCTGCCCAAAGACCTGCTCCGACCATAATGCAGTAAAGATGGATATGACACTATTACCAACTGGATCCTTTAGATGGAAGATGAATGACAATTTGTTTAGAGATCAGGAAATTACCAAGAAGGCCCAAAAAGTTTTGAAGGACTACTTTGAGATAAACATGAATAATATGGTGGAAAAAAGAATAATCTGGGACGCAAGCAAAGCTGTAATGAGGGGATTCTTGATACAACAGAATGCAGTAAAGAAAAGAACACAAAATGAGAAAAAAGATAAGATCTTGGATAAAATAAAAGAATTAGAGAAGAAATTAAGAGTGAATCCGAAGTCACAGCCAACTCTGAGAGAAATTAAACTTTATCAAACACAATATTCTAAATTGATAAATCAGGAAATTGAATGGAAGGTTAAATTAATGAAACAAAAAACGTTTGAGTCGGCGAATAAATGTGGAAAACTGCTAGCTTGGCAGTTGAAGAGAAGACAAAGATTAAATACTGTTACAAACTTAGAGGTTGATGGAAAAAACATCCAGAATCCAGTGGATATCAGAAAGTGTTTCCAGAGATACTTCAAAAAATTATACACCCAAGGGCCGCAAGACGATGTTGAGATTAAACAATTTTTGGCAAAAAACGGACTATCTAAATTGTCACAAGAAAATAGGACAATCCTGAATTCTAAAATAACACGACAGGAGATCGAACAGGCCATCCAGAACATGCAACTTGGCAAATCTCCAGGACCAGATGGGCTGACCTCCAAGTACTATAAGACATTAAAAGACTATTTGATACAACCTTTGATGGAGGTCAGCAATGAAATTATGGAGGGGAAGAGGGCACCGGAGTCTTGGAAGGAAGCGTTCATCACATTAATACCAAAGTCGGAAGCTGAAAAGACACAACTTAAGAACTACCGTCCCATCTCCCTTTTAAATGTGGATTACAAAATATTTGCAGACATTTTGGCAAATAGATTTAAAAAAGTTTTAAATGAAGTAATTCATAAGGACCAGGCCGGCTTTCTCCCAGGTAGACATCTGTTTGCTAATACAAGGAACATTATTGACATTTTGGAACTTTTGCAAACAGACATAAATACAAAAGCAGTTTTAATTTTTATAGACGCGGAGAAGGCCTTTGACAATATCTCCTGGAAATTTATGATGGGAAATTTAAAAGAGATGGGAGTGGGACGGGGTTTTGAGAATGGGATTGAGGCGATATATTCAGAACAGAAAGCTAAACTGATAGTTAATAATGTGGTTACAGAAGAGTTTAAAATTGAAAAAGGGACACGACAAGGTTGCCCTATTTCCCCTTTGTTATTCATTTCGGTTCTGGAAGTGCTATTGAACATGATTAGAGGGGATCGGTTGGTGGAAGGAATTCAGGTCGGTCAGAAACAATATAAATTAAAAGCTTTCGCAGATGACCTGGTTTTGACCTTGCAGAAGCCAGAGCCCAGTACGAAAAGAGTATTACAACTGATTAATGACTTTGGTCGGGTGGCTGGATTTAAACTAAATAAACAGAAAACTAAGGTTTTGGGGAAAAATTTGACTGATACAGAGTCAGAACGGTTTCAGAATGAGACGGAACTTAATGTGGTTAAAAAAGTAAAATACCTAGGGGTAAACATAACAGCAAAAAACCTAAGTCTATTTAAGGATAATTATGAAAAATGCTGGGTAGAAATTAAGAGAGACTTAGATAGTTGGTCAAAATTGAAACTTTCTTTGTTAGGCCGAATTGCTGCTATCAAGATGAATGTATTGCCAAGGATGTTGTTTTTATTTCAAACACTTCAGGTTTTGGACAAAACGGAGTGCTTTCAGAAGTGGCAGAGAGACATTTCTAAGTTTGTCTGGCAGGGCAAAAAGCCCAGAATTAAGTTTAAGATATTAACCGATGCAAAACAAAGAGGGGGCTTTGCCCTGCCAGACTTAAAGTTGTACTATGAAGCCGCAGCGTTCTGCTGGCTAAAAGACTGGCTACTTCTTGAAGACACTGATGTGTTAGATTTGGAAGGGTTTAACAATGCCTTTGGATGGCATGCATATTTATGGTATGACAAGGTTAAAGCAAATAAGGCCTTTAAGAACCATATTGTCAGAAAATCATTGTTTAATGTCTGGACAAAATATAAAGACTTGCTGGAAAATAAAACACCAAGGTGGCTTTCACCTTTGGAAGCCAAGGCCCGAAAAAGACCCAATATGGAGGCTAAATGGCCAAAATATTGGGAAATACTAGAAAAGGATGGAGACAATTGGAAATTGCAGAGTTTGGAGAAAATGAAAGACAAAGTGCGAGATTGGTTACATTACGCTCAGATTAAAGAAGTTTTTAAAAATGATAAGAAACTAGGGTTCCAGGTGGAGAAATCGAAATTAGAAACAGAATTGCTAGAACCAAAGATTAAGGTACTTTCAAGGATGTATAACTTGCTGTTGAAATGGAATACACAAGACGAAACGGTTAAATCGGCTATGATAAGGTGGGCACAGGACATTGGGCATAATATCATGTTTGAGGACTGGGAGAGGTTGTGGAGTAATGGATTGAAATTTACTGCATGTAACGCTCTGAAAGAAAATGTAATGAAAATGATTTATAGATGGTATATGACCCCAGTCAAACTTGCCAAAATTTACCACCTGTCTGATAATAAGTGTTGGAAATGCAAAGAGTGTGAGGGAACGTTCTTCCACCTCTGGTGGACTTGCCCTAAAGTGAAGGCGTTCTGGGAAATGATTTATAATGAACTGAAAAAGGTATTTAAATATACCTTTACTAAGAAACCAGAGGCTTTCCTTTTGGGTATTGTCGGCCAAGGGGTGGCAAAGAAGGACCAGACATTTTTTATGTATGCAACAACAGCAGCAAGGATACTTCTCGCAAAACATTGGAAAACTCAAGATCTACCCACACTGGAAGAATGGCAGATACAACTGATAGACTACATGGAACTGGCTGAAATGACCGGCAGAATCCGTGACCTGGGAGAAGAGAGGATTGAGGAGGACTGGAAGAAATTTAAGAACTATTTACAAAAGTATTGTAATTTGAGTGAATGCTAAATAAGATGCTAGATCAAAATAACTGAGCACCACTAAATTTAGAAGTTTTTAAGAAAATAAGTAAGACTGTGAAACTTAGCTCCTTCTGAGAATTATAAGATTATGAAATTTAGAAGGGATATAAGAATTTAAATAAGATGATAAATTGCTGACAAAATGTTACAACGATGAAAGTGGGAGCGGGAGATGTGAGGAAGTCCAAAGAAAATGTGAAAATATGTTAAGATCAATGTTATATTGTTTATTATGTTCATTTTTATTGTAAAACCTAATAAATTGCTTTAAAAAAAAAAAAAAAAAAAAGTTCTACTCAAGGACTTAACTTTTGCGTTCTGGCTTGGCAATTTCCGATGCTCAAACGCCCCAATGCTGGATTTTGGATGTTGGACTCTGGGCGCTGATATAGGATTGGGAAAGTAAGGCTAAGAAAAAGCCTCTCCTATTGGATGGGAGGTGGAGTGGACGCTTAATTATAATAGAGTTATTTGAATCAGCAAAGTGGATTGGATTCTTACTTTAACAGACTCAACTAGTTTCTTATATGCGTTGTTTTTTCTCTCTCTCTATAATTGGACTACTTCAGTGTAAATTTTTGCACTCCTCTTTTACTAACGACATTTAATAAGAACTGTAATAAGAACTGCATCTTTCCTCCTTTGTGGATTAGGCCAGCAAGTGGCTGAAGTCTTGAGGGTTAAGTCAAATTGGCCAGAGTAATACACGAAACTATTTTGAAAATCTTCTGGAAACCTCTTCTAAATATTTTTAAAAGACGGTTGGGGTTCAGTAAATAACGTAACACGGAAGTAAGAGCTCTCTAAGGCTAAATGGGGGGGGGGGGATGATATTTCCACTATTCTGATATACAGAGTTGTGGGTAAATACGGACTAAGGTTTGGCCATACTCCTCCACTGCCTTTATATTTATTTATATATATTTATTTATATTCTGTGTGATTTAGTACAACGAAGTGAAGATAAGGAGATTGTGAGCCCCTAAGGGGAGAGACCCAGGAGCAGTATATACTGCGTGAAAGTAGGAGTAAAATGTCGGGGAAGAATGGAAAAAAGGGGGGTGGGACTCCAGCCGAAAGGAAAACATCAAGACAAGAGGAAATCAAAGATCTAGATTACTTGTGGCTAAAAATTAAGGAGGAGTTTAAGCAGAATGAAATACATATAGAAAGTAAATTGGAAGAAATGCAAGAGATGATAGACAGAAAGATAGAAGGAGCAGTAGGGGAACTATCTATTAAAATCCAGGAATTATCTGCTAAGTCTAAAACATTTGAAGAGGCAAATAAAAGAATTCAAAAAGAAATAAGAGAACAGAAAAAAGAGACAGAAAAAATAAAAGAGGAGATGAAAGAGGTGAACAAAACACAGGAGAGAATGTGGGACAATATGGCTATGACAGAAATGCGACAGAGACAACTGCACTTAAAATTTAGAGGAATAGGAGAAGAAACGAGGGAGAATATAAAGGAAAAGATGATTAAGGAGTTAACAAAATGGTTAGATTTGAAAGAGGAAGAAGTAGCATGTACGATAGAAAATGCCTTTAGAATAAGGATGAGAACATACCAGGATAGGACAAAAAGACCTCTTGGGGACTGTCTAGTAATTTTTAACTCAACGGGGATGAAGAATTTAATACTAAAAACGAGCTACCATAAAAAATTAATAATAGACGGCAGACCAATAATTATCCTTAAGGAAATACTGGTTAGACTCCTTCGTAAAAGGGAAGGATATAGACAAATTGTAGGGGTCCTGAGAAGAAATGGTATACAGTATAGATGGGAGTTCCCCGAAGGAATTGCTTTCTTTTATAAAGACAAAAGATTCAAGTTGACAGACTCGCAAGAGGTGGGAAAATTCCTGAGGAGATACGAGAAGGAGCTGGGCAAGAGCGAGGACAGGCCAAGAGATAGAGAAGGCGATAAGGAGGAGAGGAGGGGGGAGGAGGAAAGGAGAGAGTTACGGGAGGGGAGGGGGGGAGGAGAAGGTGAAGAAGCAGAAGAGGAGGAAGAGGTAGCGGGAGAGGAAGAGGAAGAGGAGGAAGAATATTCAAGGAATTGAAAGTCTTTAACACAAATTTGAAATCTACTTAAAATAAACAGAATTGAGTTTTAGTAATGTCGTTAAAATTTTTGTCTTGGAATGTAAACGGTTTAAATGAAAAGTTAAAAAGGAATAAAATAGAGAAAGTTTTGAGGAACAAAAATTTGGATGTGATTTGCTACCAAGAGACACATGTAGCTAAAAAACATAAACACATATTGATTAACAAAAAGTTGGGCGTTGAATTCATCAACTCAGATGTTAACAAAAAAAGAGGGTTGGTAACATATGTCAAAGAAAAATGGGAACCTGTGTTAATATGTAAGGATGAGGAAGGAAGAATTTTAGGAGTTCAAATTAATTACCAAGGAGAAAAGTTTAATGTAGTAACTGTATATGCACCTAATACAAACAAAGCAGAATTCTTTAAAAAACTGGAACAAGTATTATTAGAATTAGAAAACTACAAATTAATTCTTTTAGGGGATTTGAATGGAGTCCCAGCACCGGAATTAGATAGAAGTGGAAAAACAAGGAAAGCGAATCAAGGGAAACTTCCAAAAGCTTTTAATGAACTTCAAGAAAACTTAGACTTGATTGATATTTGGAGACATAAAAACCCAATAGAGAAACAATTTACACATTTTTCGGAACCACACCAGAGCTGGGGAAGAATTGACCAGATTTGGGTCTCAAGGGAACTTTCGATAAGAACAATGAAATGTGAGATAGAACCCAGAACACTGTCGGATCATAATCCAATAGTTTTGGAAATAAAATGCGAATCATTAGGACCATACAGGTGGAGAATGAATGAATACTTATTCGAAAATGGAGAGATTATTGAAAAGGCAAAAAATACCCTGAAAGAATACTTTGACTTAAATTTGAATACAGAAATTGAAATTGACACCGTGTGGGACGCAAGCAAGGCAGTCCTCAGGGGTTTCTTGATCCAACAGAATAAATATAGAAAGAAATTAAGAGAATCAAAGAAGGAAGAAATAGTTAAACAATTAAAAGATTGCGAGAAAAAATTAACAATAAACCCTGGGGATGAAAAGACTAAACAAATTCTTAAATCGTTGCAAACACAATACTCAACATTAATAAATCAAGAAATAGAATGGAGAATAAAGTCAATGAAGCAAAAATATTTCGAATCTGCAAACAAAACGGGGAGATTATTGGCATGGCAATTAAGGAAAAGGAAAAGACAAAATGTGATTAATAAAATTAATTTGGAAGGACAAACAATAGAAGACCCAAATGAAATAAAAGGGAAGTTTCTACAATTTTATGAAACCTTGTATAATAAAAAGGAGGATGAGGATATAGCAGAGATTGGGAGATACATGGAAAGAAATGGGGGTGAACAATTGACTGAAGAGGAAAAAACATACTTAAATAATTTAATAACTGTGGAAGAAGTAAAGGAAGCAATTAAGAAAATGAAGCCAGGGAAAGCACCAGGCCCAGATGGCCTGTCGCAAAAATATTATAAAGTCTTAGAGGAATATCTGGCCCCGGTTTTACGGGATGTAATGAATAACATCTTACAAGAAGGGAGGATACCCGATTCCTGGAGAGAAGCACATATCATGTTGATACCAAAATCAGAATCTGATAAACTGGATATTAAAAATTACAGGCCGATATCGTTGCTTAATAATGATTATAAGATCTTTGCCGAAATAATGGCTAATAGGCTAAAGAAATACCTGATAAAGGCTATTCATAAAGATCAAGCCGGATTTTTGCCAAAACGACAGTTAAAGGATAACGTAAGACATATAGTAGACATTATTGAATATTTAGATTTTAAAATTGATATCTCCGCGGCTTTAATTTTTATAGACGCTGAAAAGGCGTTTGATAATGTATCTTGGAGCTTCCTGATAAAATGTATGGAGAGGGTAGGAATAGAGGGGCCCTTTTTGGAAGGCATAAAAGCGATTTATTCAAACCAAAGGGCTAAATTAATTATTAACAATAACCTAACTAATTCATTTATGATCACTAAGGGTACAAGACAGGGGTGCCCTCTGTCCCCTCTCCTATTTATTATGATTTTGGAAGTGATTATGAAGAAAATAAGGGAAACATCAGAAATCAGAGGTATCAGAATGGGAGCAAAAGAATATAAACTAAAGGCATACGCCGATGATTTAGTAATAACGTTAGAAGAACCAACAAAATGTATAGATAAAGTTTTGGAGTTACTTGAAGAGTTTGGGAGGCTGTCTGGGTTTAAGCTAAACAAAGTTAAAACAAAGATGTTAACAAAAAATTTGACTGAAGATTTAAAAAATCAGTTAGAGCGGCAAACAGGGATTAAGGTAGTAAAAAAGGTGAAATATTTGGGTATTTGGATATCAACAAAAAACATAAACTTAGTAGAAGATAATTATAACAGAGCATGGAGAGAGATCAAAAAAGATTTGGACGACTGGAGTAGATTAAAACTCTCCTGGTCGGGAAGAATGGCTGCGATTAAAATGAGTACCCTCCCAAAGCTGATATTCCTATTTCAGAACATCCCAGTGATTAGAGGCACGACAATGTTTAAGGACTGGCAGAGGACCCTGTCTAGATTTATCTGGCAGGGCAAAAGAGCAAGAATCAAATTTAAATTGCTTACAGACAGGAGAGAAAGAGGAGGGTTCGCTGTCCCGAATTTAAAATTGTATTATGAAGCCGCGTGTCTGTGCTGGATTAAGGATTGGATAACCTTGGAAAATACGGATCTATTGGATTTAGAGGGATTTAATGCCAGATTTGGTTGGCATGCATATCTATGGCATGATAAAGAAAGGGTACACAAAGAATTTTCCAACCATATTATTAGAGGAGCGTTGCTGGAGGTATGGAACAGAAATAAAAGACTGTTAGAAAGGGACACTCCCTGGTGGTTATCACCGATTGATATCATAACAATTAAGAAACTAAACATGGAACACCAAAGATGGACTTACGAAGACCTCTTGATAAAATCGGATAAAGGTTGGAAAATTAGACCATACGAAGAACTAAGGGATAAACTAATGGGATGGCTTCAGTTCCATCAAATTAATGCCCTATGGAACGAACATAAAAAAACAGGGATGAATGAGAAAAAATCCAAGTATCAGGTAGAGATAATAGAAGGGAATACCAAACTTTTATCTAAAATGTATAATCAATTATTGGAGTGGGACACTAAGGACGAAGAAGTGAAAGAGGTTATGATTAAATGGGCCATAGATTTGGGATATAATCTGGATTACGATAGGTGGGAGAAACTTTGGAGTAAAGACATGAAATTTACAGCTTGTGTAGGGCTCCGAGAGAATATGGAAAAGATGATGTACCGTTGGTACATCACCCCAGTGAAGCTGGGAAAGATGTATAAAACTGGTGATAAAACCTGCTGGAAATGTAGGAAAAAAGAGGGTGATTTCCACCACAAGTGGTGGACGTGCGAGGAAGTGAAAAGGTTTTGGGGTCTCATCTATGATGAATTAAAAAAGATTCTGAAATACACTTTCCCCAAAAAACCTGAAGCTTTTCTCTTAGGAATGGTCGGAGACGAGATCAAGAAAGAAGATCAAACCATGTTTCAATACGCAACGGCAGCAGCCAGGATACTGCTAGCGCAAAACTGGAAAACACCTAACATCCCAACTATTAGAGAGTGGCAAATTAAGTTATTTGAGTACATAGAGCTAGCAAAGATGACACAGAAGATCAGGCATCAGAAAAACACCAAATTTATTAATGACTGGAACAAATTTATTTCATATACGGAAGCAAACCTAGGAAATATCAAAATCACAGTAGGTGAAGAATAAAACCTGTGATGTAAAGATAATAGTTGTAAAAGAGTACTGCAGAGGATAACATCGGGATATAGCTCAAACTGTGGTAGAGGGAAGTCAGATTAGCAATACAACATGATTTAATGGGTTTTTGTGATTTACTCTTATTTATGTATTTTAGTTCTTTTTTTCTTTTTTCTCTTTTTTTTCCTTAGTTTTTTGTATACTGTTTTTTTTCTCTTATGTTGGTGGTCTTGGATGTATAATATGTATTTTATGCTGGAAATAAAATAAAAAGTTTTAAAGTCAAAAAAAAAAAAAAAGAAAATAAGTAACTTAAAATTGGTAATGGAAAAGAGAGTTCGTTATTAATTGTTTTGTGTTTATATTGTTAAGTTTTGTATTGTTTTTTGTGTGTGTTGTTTTTCTTTTTTTGTTTGTTTAAAACCTTAATAAAAAATTATTAAAAAAAAAAAAAAAAGGAAAGACCTGATTGTGGAGACTACTGCTACCACATGCGTGGATCAAGCCAATGCCTATTTAACAACATTTAGATACTGCTTAAATAAAAACAGTACCAGCAAATAAAAACAGTACCAGCAACCAGTACTCTAAGCTGTTTACATCAAACATCATAAAATTTTCATTTTAAAAATGCAGATAAAATTAAACATTAAAAACAACCTGACATAAAATTTAAAACATATATATTTTATTTATTTGATGCCTATCCAATTCCCTGCTCTGAGTTAAATTGAGAACCACCAGACTAAACTAAATGAATGTTTTGAAACCTGTCTATTTGTATTCTCAGCGTTTATCCCTGTCTTACTGGGCCAATGACTGCTACCCTATGTTTTACACATACAGTGGGCCTGCCCCTTATGAGGGGGTTCAGTTCTGGGGATTCATGGGCAAATGCAAGATCATGCAAAGTCAGGAACCCCCCAGAACTGCCCCCCTGTGTGGTATTGGAGTGCTACTAACTGGGGTCTGGGAAGCTTGTGTTTGTAACCTGAGGTGTTTGTAACCCGAGGTACCACGGTATATATTCCCCACACACTCCCAGTGTAAAGTTGTGAACGTGCAAATAAATCGAGCGCAAGTTGTGGGCTTACTGTATGTGTTTTATGTTTATATTGTAATGGCCATTGGCTGCAATCAATAAAAATTAGAATCACAGAATTGTAGAGCTGGATGGGGCCCCTGAGGGTCATCTAAGTCCAACCCCCTGCAATGCAGGAATTCTGCCCTCAGACATCCCTGGATGGGCTTAAATCACCAGCCTTCCTGTTAACAGCCTTTGAAAAATTAAAAAAATCCAGTTGTTGCAGTTTCACAATTCAGCCATGCAGGGTAACAATTCTATAGGCTGACCCTGGAACTGCCCATCACCTGTCCTTGAGCAGATAATGTCAATATATAGTTGACTCATACATGCATTCATTCCACACACCTATTCACAGAGGTTAATGACAGGAATACATCTTCATACATTACAATACTTATGTGCCCTTGTACTGGAGGGAAACGATACTTTAGGACTGCAAACCTTACAGAGAGACAACCTGGATGCAAAACCAGGCCAGGATTGTAAGGGGTCCAGGGTGGCTTGTGGTGGCAGCCCCTCTACTTTGAAATTCCTGTCACATTGAGACCTGGCCCAATCTCAAGGCGAGGTGTATTCTGGAAGCAGTGTGAAAATTCTTCATTTAAACTGGGTTTTGGTGGACAGGATTAGAGTCAGTGGGTTTTAACGAATATACATACACTGAAATAGAAATAACAAACAAACAATTGTTATCAATCCCAAGTTATTGGGTTGGGAAACAATTATTGATGACGATGTTACCTGATTCTTTTTCTTTATTTTTAAAGCTATATTCACAGTCTGCTCCCAAGCTCTTGGGATGGGAAGGGAAACAATAATTAATAAATTATGTTATTACAAAAAAAAAGAAAAATAAAGGCGTTCACAAAGATTCTATGATGTACTGTTGGGTTTCCTCCTCAAACAAAACACCCACCCACAATAATGGTTATATTTAAATGCATCATTTTTTCTATATACAGTGGTACCTCGGGTTAAGTACTTAATTCATTCTGGAGGTCCGTTCTTAACCTGAAACTGTTCTTAACCTGAAGCACCACTTTACCTAATGGGGCCTCCTGCTGTCACTGCGCCACCGGAGCCCAATTTCTGTTCTTATCCTGAAGCAAAGTTCTTAACCTGAAGCACTATTTCTGGGTTAGCAGAGTGTGTAACCTGAAGCGTATGTAACCCGAGGTACCACTGTAATCCGATGCTTAGCCCTCTGTTGTTGAGAAAGATGTAAGAAGCTTATTCTCATTCGTGTAAAGCATGTCTGGACTTGTGTTTTTTTTTTAAATAAATTTTTATTAATTTTCCAACAAAATTATACAATTACACAATTTTATCCAAATTTTAACAAATTAAATCTTTTTTGGACTTCCTTCAGCTTCTCTGGTAATCATCCATAGTTATTCTTCTGTACGCATTCCCTTCATTGTATTGCCATTTGGCATCCCTCCCCCTTCTATTTCTTTTTGACAATACATCTTAACTTTTGCAGTGCTTCTTGAAACCCCACTAGCGTTGTTTGCACATCACACACATTTTTCAGATACTCTACAAACTTTCCCCAGTCTTCGATGAACTTTTGTTCTCGCAGATATCTAATTTTCCCAGTTAGTTTGTCCAGTTCCACATAGTCTGTCAATTTCATTCTCCATTCTTGTATCGTCGGTATTTCCTCTTGTTTCCATTTCTGGGCCAATAAAGTTCTTGCTGCTGTAACTGCATACTGAAATAGTTTACAATCCTTTCTTCTTATTTCTTTTCCTGTAATCCCTAAAAGAAAAGCTTCTGGTTTCTTTACAAAGGTATATTTTAACATCTTTTTCAATTCATTATATATCGCTTCCCAGAAACTCTTCACTTTCTTACATTCCCACCACATATGATAAAACGTTCCTTCTTTTTCTTTACATTTCCAACACTTATTACATGTCTTATACATTTTTGCTAATTTTACCGGTGTGATGTACCATCTATAAAACATTTTCATAACATTTTCCTTCAACGTCATGCATGCAGTGAATTTTAAATTTTCTTTCCACAACTTTTCCCAGTCATCAAATTGAATATTATACCCAAAGTCTTTGGCCCATTGTATCATTACCGATTTGACCTCTTCATCTTTCGTATACCATTCCAATAATATCTTATACATTTTTGACAGAATTTTGCATTCATTATTTATAATGTCTGTTTGAAACTTTGATTCTTTTTCTCCATAACCACTTTCTTTTATATCTTTTTTAAACATTTCATTTACTTGGAAATAATGTAACCAATCATATACATGCTCTTTAACTTGTTCATATGGTTTCAATTTCCATTTTCCTCCTTCTTTAATTACCATTTCACCATATGTAATCCATTTACTTCTCATATTAATTTTCTTTACACTCATAACCTCCAACGGAGATAGCCAATGTGGTACTCTTGGTTCCAATAAATTTTTGTATCTGTCCCATACTTCTATTAACGAATTCCTGAAGATGTGGTTCCCAAAACCTTTATGGACTTTCTTTTTGTCACACCATAGATATGCGTTGTCAGCATCGCCCATGAGCCAGTGCCACCAACTGGACTCATCCACTTCAGCCCCAACTGGGCTAGGCGAGCTGGGTAGCACTTCCAGAGACCACCTTCTGCACAGGAACAGGTCAAAGTGCTGTGGACTCACAGCTTAGAGTTGTGAGCACCGGATTCACTTCCACAAGAAGACAGTCGTCGCACAGCAGAGTACAGCAGACTGTAGCAGAGTATATAAACAACTCGGAGAGCAGCTCTGTAGAATATCTTCTTTATTCTATCTACAACTATTATACAACTATATACAGAGCTAAATAGGTCTAAGCATAAATGAATGCTGCACTGCACTGAGTGTCTGCAGCTGCTCTTAGCAGCAACCTTATCTCTACACACGATCTCTAACACTCAGTCTCTCTCTCTCTCTCCGACACTGACTGACTGACTGGAGCAGAATAAGTAGAGAGCAGAACACGCCTCCTCCTCTCTGGAGAATCAGCAGACTCCTCAGGAGATTCTTGGATATGGGAGGGGTGAAATCTCCTCATCCTCCCCCATTTCATCCGACCATTTCAAGAATCTTTAACATAACTGCAATTTACACACACACTCCAAAAGTTGTTCTCTGCTTACAACCTTGGTTAACATATCAACCTTGGTATCTCTCTCCCCCTTTATCTAAGACACTTTAACACATCATTAAACAGTTACTACAATCACTCTGTGTATCAGGAAAGAGTTAAATCATAAACCTCAATCTGTAGTTCACACAAAACACACATTGTGACTACACAAATGAATAAGCAGCTTCTAGAAAAATCTTCATACACATTTCTTCTTCTCAGATGCAAATTTACATTACTAATTGGGCAGATTTAAACAAACCATTTTTTATACTTAAACACACTTGCTCCTTCAATCCTGATCCTTTAAACATATTATACATGAACCACTTTAGGTCAGGTAAGGAAATAAATGCAGCGTTTTGTGCTATTACTGTCAGCACACTTCATGCCTGGTTTAAAAACTCCACCAGAGTTGCTCGTGACCGCAGCCTTTGCAAACTCTTCAGAAAACCTTTTCGGTGGTACACCCTTGGTTGTTCTCTCGGATCTGCGCAAAACTCTCTGATCCTCTTGTTCTGGTGCTTCCTCCTCTTTGAGAGAGTGGGGAGCTAAAGTATACGAAGCTGCTAAGTCTGAGTCAGCGTTAGACTCACCTGAGGCTTTTGGGCTCTGATAATCTGTGCCACCACCTGAATCTACATCGGCATCAGAATTATCGTCAGCTACAACAGCACTTGTCTCCCTCTTAAATGTCTTTGCCCCTTTTGCACCATCATCACAAATGGGATGGCACTGAAAAACGCCAACTCTGTCCCATTGTGGATTGTCGTCAATACTCCTGGTCAGCCTTATGGTTTTCGTGTCTGTGATCAGGACACGATAAGAACCTTTCTCATATCCTAGGAAAACACCATGCTCACCACGCTTGCTCAGTTTGTCACCCTGCGAGGTGTGCACCCAAACCTCCGACCCAAAAATTTTAAAATGCTTTACACATGGCTTCCTTCCGTGAAGCATCTCATATGGGGTGCAACGTACAGCGGACTGGTACCTCCTGTTATACACGTAACAGAAAAACGAAAGAGCTTCGGCCCAAAAGGGATTGGGCAGCCCCGAATCATGTAACAGTGTTCTGATTCCTTGCTGCAGGGTCTGGTTTATTCTCTCACATAAACCATTCTGCCAGGGTGACCTGGGCGTGGCAGTCCTATGCTCAATGCCCTGTTCAGAAAGAAAAGCCTCAAACTCCTCTGAACAAAACTCACCACCCCTGTCAGTGAAAAGACAACGTACGTTCTCATTATGTACATTTCTGAGCCATTTACAAAACTGGCGAAAGATGGTAAAGGCTTCAGACTTTTTCTGCAGCATATAGACCCATACATATCTCGAATAGGCATCTATCAAAACCATGAAAAACCTTGCATTGCCTCTAGAGAGCGCTAGAGGCCCCACTAAGTCTGCATGAATGACTTTGTATGGTTTCTTGGCCTCTCTCCCAGACTCTGTACCTTTGGGAGCTTGCCTTGCCTTACTCTCAGCACAAGAAACACATTTCATGTGGTAGGGACATTCCTTCAACTTCATTCCCTCAACCATATCAGGCATTTTTGCCACAGCCTGGAAATTCAAATGACCATAAACACGGTGGTAATAATGAATACATTGGTCATGCAACTTCTCATTCTTATCAATAGATAAATTGCAACACTCTTTCTCAGTTGCTTCTGCAGTACCTGTACCTGAAACAAAAGGCAATTGGTACAGACCATTTACACATTTTGCATACAGAATGAGCTTGCCATCTCGACGAATTTCACAGCGAGATTTAGCAAACACCACCTTAAACCCTTGACGATCAAGCTGGGAAACACTCAACAAATTGTCCTGAATATCAGGCGCATACAGGACATTCTTAATTGTTGCATTCAGGCTCTTTAAAAACACAGTTCCCTGAGCCAAACTCCTAAGGACAGTCCCATCTGCTTGATGAATTTCTTTCTCTTGCTTCTCAAGATGAACAAAGAGATCCTTATCTTTGGCCACGTGGTTTGAACAGCCAGAGTCGACCATGAAGAAACTCCACCCACCTTGATTGGAGCAGCGAGAGATCAAAGCCTTTGAAGTAGCAGGTGCTTGGGGATTTCGTCCTCCTCCCCCTCTGCCTCTGAAGTTTCCTTTCTTCTTTGAAGTTTTCTTGCTGCACTGAAAACTCAAATGGCCTTGTGCTCCACACGAAAAGCACCGCCTCAACTTTAGTGCTTTAACAGCAGCAGTTTCACTTTCACTTTCCCCTGCTGGAGACTTAGGCACATTTTCAAGCACATTTTTAACAGCACCATTTTCCCGGCTTTCTCTAACAGCCTGTCTGCGATCCCACTCATTCAAGAGCACGCTAGACACATAATCTTCCGTTAGCCGGTCAGAAGGCATTGTAGAAATCTGGGCAGCTACTCCATCGTAAGAATCGTCTAGGCTATTTATCATCAGCATTGCAAACACAGCCTCTGTAATAGCCAGGTCTCGCTGAACAAGGTCCTGTCTGAGACGCTTTAACTGAGATAGATGGCTAGGCAAATCACCACCTTTCTCCAACTGCAGCCTGCACAGCTTCTTGAAGAAAATCACACTGGAACCAGCATTCTGCCTCAAATGCATATCTCTTAGCTTATGCCAAACAGCTCGTGCAGTCTCTTGACCCTCTAAGTTTACCAGCAAGTGGTCTGAAACACTCAAAACAATTGTCCCTCGGGCTCTCATATCTGCAGCATGCCACTCAGGCCATTCATCATCATCCTTATTGGGAGGGTCATCTTCTATAGTGTGAAATAGCTTTTCCCTCTGTAAAAGCGCTTTCATCTTGACCTGCCAGACTACATAGGTCTCAGGCGTGAGGAGAGGAAAGGACAGAGCCATCTGGCCAGAATGTGCACAGGCCATGTCTGCTATTACTTAGAGCAAGACACTTCCCTCGTGCAACACAGATAAAGCCTTGACTCCTTCAGCCACTCTCTCTCCCACTCAGAGCGCAATTAACAGGCAAACAGGGATGCTATCTTCTTTCTTTGGCAGTCAGCAACATACCTCCATAAATCAAGCAGCAGCAACAGCGGCAGCTTGAACACTCTGCTCCAAAACAGCTCTGCTTCTGGGCACCACAAATCAGTCCAGCATGCAGCGTCCGTTCCGCCGTCCAGCAATCAGCAACAGAAACCTCTGGCGACTGGGACGACTGGTACAACTGGAACAACGACTGGTCAGACGACTGGGCCCATAACCGATGTCAGCATCGCCCATGAGCCAGTGCCACCAACTGGACTCATCCACTTCAGCCCCGACTGGGCTAGGCGAGCTGGGTAGCACTTCCAGAGACCACCTTCTGCACAGGAACAGGTCAAAGTGCTGTGGACTCACAGCTTAGAGTTGTGAGCACCGGATTCACTTCCACAAGAAGACAGTCGTCGCACAGCAGAGTACAGCAGACTGTAGCAGAGTATATAAACAACTCGGAGAGCAGCTCTGTAGAATATCTTCTTTATTCTATCTACAACTATTATACAACTATATACAGAGCTAAATAGGTCTAAGCATAAATGAATGCTGCACTGCACTGAGTGTCTGCAGCTGCTCTTAGCAGCAACCTTATCTCTACACACGATCTCTAACACTCAGTCTCTCTCTCTCCGACACTGACTGACTGACTGGAGCAGAATAAGTAGAGAGCAGAACACGCCTCCTCCTCTCTGGAGAATCAGCAGACTCCTCAGGAGATTCTTGGATATGGGAGGGGTGAAATCTCCTCATGCGTGCCATCCAAATCTGTTATCAAAACCTTCAAGATCTAGTAATTCCTTGTTTTCTAGTTTTATCCATTCCTTTAACCACCATAGGCATGCTGCTTCATAATATAATTTCATATCTGGCATATATTTTATTCTTGGCTTTCCCCCCTGCCAGATATACCTTGAAATCACTCTTTGCCATTCTTTGAAAATCCCTACCCCCTTTATAATGGGGATAGTCTGAAATAAAAATAACATCTTTGGAAGCACGCTCATCTTTATTGTAGAAATTCTGCCCCAAAAGGACAATTTCATTCTACTCCACACCTCCAGATCATTCCTTATTCCCTTCCAAACCTGTACATAATTATTCTGGAACAGATCAATATTTTTAGGAGTTAACCAAATTCCCAAGTATTTTACCTTTTTCACCACCTCTATCTCTGTCAATTGTTGCATTATTTCTATCGCATTTTGCTCCATGTTTTTAGCCATTATTTTTGTTTTTTTCTTATTCAATCTAAACCCGGCCACATTTCCAAATTGTTCGATTTCCTCCAGTACTACTTTTACACTTTCCATTGGTTCTTCAATCGTTATTACCAGATCATCGGCAAAGGCTTTAACTTTATATTCATTCTGACCTACTGTCACCCCTTTTATTAATCTGTTTCGTCTGATCGCACTTAAAAAGACCTCTAGGACCGCTATAAATAACAATGGCGAGAGTGGACACCCCTGTCTCGTTCATTAGATATTTTTATATCTTCCGTAATTACTATCAGTTTAGCTCTCTGTTCTGTATATATTGCCTTGATTCCATTGAAAAACTCTTTCCCCACATCCATGTATTCCAATTTTTTCAGCATAAAATCCCAAACTATATTATCAAAGGCCTTTTCTGCATCCACAAACATTAGTATCGCTTGCTTCTCATTCCTGGCAGTCAGGTATTCCAAAATATTGATTATATTTCTTATGTTATCTTTCATTTGTCTGCCTGGCAGGAAACCTGCTTGGTCTTTGTGGATGATTCTTATCAATATCTTTTTCATTCTCTTCGCTAAAATTCCTGCAAATATTTTATAATCCATATTCAACAGTGAGATAGGCCTGTAGTTTTTAACTTGTGTTAAATCAGAATCTTGTTTTGGAATCAGAGTAATAAATGCTTCTTTCCACGTTTCTGGAATCTCTCTTACTTTTAAAATATTATTCATAACTTCTTTCAATGGTGTCATCAAAACGTTTCTCATTTCTTTATAGTAGCCTGATGTAAATCCATCTGGTCCCGGGGCCTTTCCCCTCTTCAATTCTTTTATAACCTCTTTAATCTCATCAATTTCTATTGGGGCGTTCAGCTGGTCTTTTTGTTCTGTCGGGATCTTCTGCACCTTTTTATCTTTTAGAAATCTTTCTATTTTCTTCATATTGTTCCTTTCCTTATTTCTATATAGTTGCCTATAAAAATCCAAGAATCCCTTTCTAATTTCTTTTGGATTGGATGTCTCTTCACCATTTACAATAATATTATTGATTGTATTCTGCTCCTTTCTCTTTTTAATTTGGCACGCAAGCCATTTCCCTGATTTGTTAGCGAATTCAAAGTTTTTCTGTCTTAACCTTTTGATGTTCCATTCTACTTCTTTGTTTATTATCATTGCAAATTGAGTTTGTAGAATCTTAATTTCTTGCTTAATTTTTAAATTATTGGGTTTTTTGATTAGTTTTTGTTCATTGTCCATAATCTGCTTTAAAATTTCTTTTTTCCCTTTTCCCCTGTTTTTATTCTTCAATGAATTCTGCTGAATAAAAAAATCCTCTCATGACTGCTTTGCTTGCATCCCAAACAATGTTCATCTTTGTACCTTTGTTGATGTTATCCATAAAATATTCGGTTAATTTCTTTTGCGCTTTTTCTATGATCTTCTGGTCATCCAACAGATAATCGTTGATTCTCCATCTGAAAGTTCTTTCTTCAAAACCTTTTAGTTCCAATTTTATTGGGTTGTGGTCTGAGATTACTTTAGGTTGTATTTCACTTTGTTGGATTCTTGGAGTCAATTCATTCGAAACCCATATGTGATCAATTCTTGACATTGACTGATTCGGTTCTGAATGATACGTAAATTGCTTCTCCAATGGGTGTCTAAGTCTCCAAATGTCAATCAAATTGTAATTCTTGGTCATTGTGAAAAAGTCTTAGGTAATTTCCCTTCTTTGTTTGTTCCTTCTCTTAATCTATCCATTTCCAATGAAACCACTCCGTTCATATCTCCCATTATTATGATTTTCTGATCCATATATTCAAATAGTTTTTCTTCCAAAACTTTGTAAAAATCAGTCTTATTTCCATTAGTTGCATAGATCCCGACAATAATTAAATTTTCGCCTTGCCATTTGATCTGGACTGCTATGATTCTTCCTTCTTCATCTTTAAACATTTGTTGGGATTCAATTTTGTTTTTGATGTATAAAACAACCCCCCTTTTTTTCTCTTTATCCGAAGATATAAATTCATTCCCAAGTCTTTTGTTGATCAAAATTTTCCTATGTTTCCTTGCCACATGGGTTTCTTGTAGGCATATAATGTCCAGATTTTTCTTTTTTAAGAATTGTTCAATTTTATTTCGTTTCTTCTTATCATTCATCCCATTAATATTCCAATTCCATAATTTTAACGCCATGTTAAATTCCAATTAAATAAATTTAGTTTAGTTTCTTTATGACCTATCTACCTCTCCTCCTCCTCCTCCTCCTCCTCCTCCTCCTTCTTCTTCTTCAGACTTCTTTCCTTTCTCTTCTTCTTCTTCCCCCGATTCTGAAGATCCTACTCCTCCTTCTGCACCTTTGACCTCTTCTTCTTCCACTTGTAACTCCTTGTACCTTCTTGTAAATTTCCCTATTTCTTCTGGGCTTGTCAATCTGTGCTTCTTAGTTTTGTAGAAAAATGAAAGTCCCTCTGGAAATTCCTATTTGAAGTCGATCTTGTTTTTCTTAAGAATCTGCACCAGTGGCTTATATGGGTCTCTTCGTTTCAACAGCCTTATAGGGATGTCTTTAAAAATGATTATGTAGTTTCCATCTATATATAGTCTTTTCTCTCTATTCTTCTGTAGTATCAGATTTCTCATCTCTCTGTCCTTAAATGTAATTAAACAGTCTCCTGGAAATTTTCTTGCCTTAGTTGTTCTTACTCTCATTCTAAATGCATTTTGTACTGTTTTTGCAACTTCTTCCACTGGTAGCTCCAACCACTGCGCAATTTCCGTTATCAATCTCTCTTTGATAGTTTCATTCTGTATTTCTGGCACAGATCTCAGCCTCAGGTTCACTTCCCTCTGTCTCAGTTCATTCATAGCAATTGCATCTTTGATTTCCTCCTGAGATTTATTTAATTCTATCATTTCCGCCTTCATCCTTTCTTCCTCTCGTTTCACTTCCCTCATCTCCGATTTTGTCTTTTTCAACCCCTCTTCTAGTGATTGTGTTCTCTTAGATACCTCTTTAATTTGCCCTTTCAGTTCATTAACTGTCTCATCAATTTTTTTATCCATTTCCCCAATTTTACTATCCACTTGTGCTAATTTTGTTTCCAAATTGTTTTCACTTTGTCTAATTTCTGCAAACATTTTCAATATTTCTGCTTTAAAATCTGTTTCTTGTTTAGATGCTCTCCTGTCTGTTGGCGTCCCCCCCATCCATCCCTTTCCCACTAACCTTGAAATGAACTGTCAGGGAACTGCCATAGGAGCCAGGGGGAGAGGGAGGGCTCCAGAGGGATTCCGGAGAGCGTCCCGGGAGGGTGAGAAGCAGCACATCTTCTGGGGAAGGAAATCAGCGTAGCACCAGTGGAGAAGGGGGGCAGATGGGGGAATCGGCGAGGTGGCTCCATGACTCCTCGCCGGGGACCAGCGGGGAGAGCACGGGTCCTCCGCTGCCCACACCCCCCTGCGCAGAAGGCTTCCACGCAGGGAGAGTAGGCGGAGACTAGGCGTCAAAGAACTTCTTTGCTGGAAGAAGTTCAAGAAGCGCCCACTGACGGATTCTGCCAGCGATTGAGACAGCCACGGGCGAGTGGCTGTCCGGACAGAAAAGGTTCACTCAGGCAACCCAGCCAGGTGGGGCGCCGATTTACACACGAGCAACCCCTAGAACCATTACATGAACCATGAAAAACAAGTTGTACTGTCCCATTCCATCCACTAGGAGATCAATGTCCAAATTTGAGCGACATAAATTAATAAGTCCAAATATACAAACTCCAACTATTTCCAACTTTCAATTTTAGTATGCCGAATTTATAAATTTAGTTAATAGGGAAAGTGAAAGAAAAATGTATTAATTCCTCTTCACTGCAACTGCAGCCTTTCCAAAGCTTTTACTATTAACAATGGAGTCGGAAACTATCCTTCCGTTTCTCCATTCTTTGTCTTTAAAAGTGAAAGTGGAGAGACAAAGAATCTTGTTCTTTATATATCCTCCTTTACATCCAAGACCTCTATACGCCACAATAATAACTTTCTGTTCCCCCTTTTTTGTAGTAGCCTTGTACTTCTTTATATCTTCTGCAAAAGTTACTTTTAACTTCTTTACTTTGTTCCTAAAAGTTACAAGGGAAACGGAGACAATAGCCGCTAGCGGCAACTTACTTTCATTTTCGAGCTCTGCATGTATTGTTGCGTCTAAGCTGATTCCAGATAGCAGCTGAACTCAAATAAATCCTTGTTATTTCGGAGCCTTCCTTAAATCCACATCTTCTAATTTGTAGTTTAATTGGGTCCAAATTTCTTAGTTTTGAGAGCGGAGCGCTGTTCCTTGCAAGCTCGGGGCTTCGCTATTCGGATGCAGCAATGGCTTCCCGATAGCCCGCTATCCCGTTCCGCCGTACTCTTCACCCCTTTTTGGAGGCTACCTGACGGCCAGCTTTTTGGGCACTGCCGGGAACCTGAGACCCTGGACACCCTCCAGAGGCTTAATAGGGGGCTACTGTGCCCTGTAGCACCCCCTTTTCCTTCCGAAATAGCCGGGATTCCTCTCACCGAAAAATCCCTCTCTTCCGACGGGATCGTGCTCCACCGGAAGTCCCAACGTCTGGACTTGTGTTGGTCCCACCATGCAGAATGGGGGCTGCCTCCCATGTTGTGTTTCTAGGGGTGATTCATATAGCACCCAGCAGCTGCTGTGTGTAACCCTGAAGGGAGGTGGTCGCCTGTACCCTCTGACTATGCACTGAAGCACCCTTAAAACTATTTCCCTTTTCCAAGAAGGTTTGCCTAGTGCCAACTATGCTGCGTTTTAAGCAGAGATGCTGATGCTGATGATTTGCCTTCCACAATGGAATGTGCAAAGTGGCTGGTTAGGTTTTACTTGTTCTGCGGCGTTTCTATGCTCCTGGTCTGTTTTGTCTGTGTTTTTGTATTTCATTGTAGAAAAGAAAAGAAAAGGTTTTACTATTTCTTTGTATACTGCCCTGGTAGCTTTGCTGAAGGGTGGCGTAAAAACAGAGAAAAGCAAACAAATAAATGAAACATCAGCCTTATTTTCCAAGAAGCTCAGGGTGGCATCTCTCTTTCGCTCTCTCTCTTCCCAAACCCATAGCATCCTGACAACCAGCCTTGTGCAATAGGTAGGCTGGGAGATGGTGACTGGCCCAAGATCACCCATAAAGCTACATGTCTGAGTGGGGATTTGAAGCTTGGTCTCCCAGGTCCTAGTCCAACACTCTAACCAGCACACCATTTATTTCCACTCCAGAGTTCCCATCTTATCTGCTAAGCTAAGGTTACCAGACTTTTTTCAACGAATCCGGGGACACATTTCAACTTCCTACTAAATAGATGGATTTTGTCAGGGGACTGATCTGTAAATCCAGGGACTGTCCCTGGGAAACGGGGACGTCTGGTAAACTTATGCTAAGATCTCACCCTCTCTCAGTCTTATGGCTTGACCAATTTTTTCTCAATCGTCTGTTAATTCTCACTTGTCTCTCGGGTAACAGACTAACTTACTGTGTTATTCTGCCTCTTAATGCTAGTCAGGGAATGGGCTGATACCTACCTCCCTGAAGCTATTCTATGATCTGGAGGAAGCTGGCATCACAGGTCAAAATTATTTACTTCTGGGTGAACACAGAAGAGATATCTATACAGGAATTGTAGTGGAATGCCTCCAGGCCAGGCCCAAGCTCAAGAGTCTCCTGCTGGTATTTGTTTGACAAACTTGAGCAATGGCTTTTCGAAACTTTCAACTTTTAGTGAACTATTTTCCACATCTGTTGAAGAACTTCTCCATATGTGGCATTCTAGGATGTCACATAGGATGCTGGACAGGTCCTATTAGGCCCCTAGAATAGAATCATAGAGTTGGAAGAGACCACAAGGGCCATCGAGTCCAACCCCCTGCCAAGCAGGACACACCATATAGAATCATAGAATCATAGAGTTGGAATGTCATTCCATGTGAACCAGGTTCCTTAGCAAGTGTATAACACTGTCAGCCATATATTGGAGGGAAAGATCGGTAATCTTCCTGATCTTCCTGTTTGGATATTCCGTACCACCTTAAGAACAGACGTGTGGATTGTTGCATGTCACATGTCTGTTTACAGTCCAGCACAGCTTGCTGGGAGCTTCCGTTTGTGCATTGCTTTTGCTTTAGCTGTCTTGCTTTGGACACAAAGATCAGACATGTTTCCTTTTGTCCTGATGTATGCTGAATAAACTGCTTGTAAATATGCTCACACAACCTCTCCTGCCACTTCTGTTTGTGCATTTACGCTGCTGAGTAGCATGCTCAGTCTTCAAAAGCCTGGGCTCGGGTCACAGATTCATGCTGATCCAAGGACTGGAGATTGCCCGGCACACCGGCCTGTGGGCTGGAGCCAGATGGGGGCCTGCCAACTGCCCCCGTTTCCTTGGTCGCATGCCAACACTTCCTACTGAGAAACCATCAATACACTCTGACGTATCACAAGGTTCTTCAGAACAGTTTGTAAGCCACTGTACCAGAGGGGGGAAATGGGACAGGAAATTATGCAAAGTATATGGGACTTTTTAAGTTCCTTCAACTTAAGGTTTGGATCCCATCTTTGACCTGGTCTACCATCTTTGACCTGGTCTCCTTATGGAAGTGATTTTTACTCAACACCACAGACACCATTAGGCAAGTGGTTACTTACACCACATCATCAATAGGTCTTTTAATGCACCAAAAGTCTTGTAATTCTTAGGTCATTCATCAACCCCTAGAACTTGAAATAGGCATAGAAACCAACATTGTATAGGTTCATAGGGGACTGATATGGGTCTAGAAAATCAATTTCCTCCAGTTGGCTGACGTACAGAGAATTATTAATAGGGGCTGAAAAAGGGTTAAAGCTGAAAGAATATGAGGAACTAAAGACTACATTGCAAAGTTGGTTACATCATAGACAATTGAACAAACAGTTTAAGGAATACAATAAGAAAGGTTTGAGCTACTGTGTCAAACTTTCAAAAAGAGATAATTGAGAGTGATACGAAATTACTTTAAAAAAATGTATAATCTCCTGTTATATGGGGAAACGCTGAACAAAATGGTAAAGTCAGCACAAATAAAGTTGACTCAGGATTTAGGTCATAATATACAACTGGAAGATTGGGAAAAGATGTGGGAGGTGAATTTAAAATTTACAGATTGTATCTTATTGAAAGAGAATTATTTGAATATGACACCAAAGAAAGTGGCAAAAATGTATAAAAAGGGATTTAAAACCTGTTGGAAACATAAAGAAAAAGATGGTACATTTTATCATGTGTGGTGGGAGTGCAAAAGGGCTAGAAATTATTAGGAAATGATATATAATGAATTGAAAAAAATGCTTAAAAAGACTTTTGTTAAGAAACCAGAAGCATTCCTCCTAGGAATTTTAGCTCAAGATTTTTTAAAAAATTGGAAATTATTTATGTATGCAACAACAGCAGCAAGAATTATATTAGCACAAGTTTGGAAGACAGAAGAAATACCAACGAAAGAACAATGGCAAGGGAAACTTATGGAATATGCAGAACTGGCAAAATTAACACAGAAATGACATGAAAAGGATAACAAAGATTTTAAAAGAGAATGGGAACCATTTACAACATATATGAAGAGGCAACATAAAGAATTGGACTCACTGGCAGGGTTTGAATAAACAAACACAATTGTATATAACAAAAACTAAGATGTATGGGGAAAATTTTGGGAAACAACACGCAGGGTGAGTAATATGGAAATAAAACAAAATGGGAACATGAGGGAAGTCCAGGGGAGGAGGGGGGGGAATATGAAAAATTGTTAGAGAAATATTGTTAGAGGATGTATACATGGAAAAACCAATATATGGTATTTTTCGCTCTATAAGACGCACCTTGTTTTAGAGGGGGAGAACACGAAAAAAAATTCTCCCCCTCTCTGCTCAGCGCCCCTTCAGTGAAGTGGCAGGAGAAACGGAGCCCCTTCCATTTCTCCTCCCGCTTGGCTGAAGGGGCGCTGCACAGCTCTCCCTCTCTGCTGAAGCTGAGAGAGTCTTGCTCTCCTGGCTTCAGCAAAAGGAACCTGGAGCCTGCGGAGCGCAGCGGGAACTCGCGCTCCGCTCCGAAGGCTTCAGGCGGCTATCCCTGAAGCCTGGAGAGCGAGAGGGGTCGGTGCGCACCGACCCCTCTCGCTCTCCACGCTTCAGAGAAAGCAACGCGAAGCCTCCGAGGCATAGAGGGAGCGCTCCCTCTGCGCTTCGGAGGCTTCGCGTTGCTATCGCTGAAGCCAAGGAGCCTGCATTCATTCCATAGGATGCACACACATTTGCCCTTAATTTTTGAAGGGGAAAAAGTGCACCCTATAGAGCGAAAAATACGGTATATATGTTACAGGTATCAGGGGGTTGCTCGAGAGCAATCAAGCAAATGCCTCCCTAGTCTGTTGTAAAGCCTTGTTATTGGTGCAAAAAAACCCTTCACTATGCAAAGCTCCTCTATTCCGTGGCTTGCTCATTCACTGGCAGAATCTGAGAGTGGGCGGTCCTTAAACCTTCCCCAGCAGAGTAGTTGCTTGATGCCCAGTCTGCGCCTCCCCTCTCTGCGCGGAAGCCTACTGCGCAAGGAAGGCGTGGGTAACGGAGGACCTCTCTCCTCCCCGCTTTGCTCAGGCAAGGTGTCCTGGCACCCACCGCCTCGCCTCCTCCGAGCCCTGAAGCTCCTCTCCACTAGAGGCGTGGCTATTCCCCTCCGCTGAGGAGGTGCTGCTTCCCACAATCTTTGGGGGCTCTCTGTAATCCATCCGGCTTTTCCCCTCTCGCCCCTGAGCCGATGGCAGTTCCCTGACATCCACCCCCTCCTCAAGACCCCCCTCCCCGTTGGTGAGGTCTTTGACCATCTCCTCCTCTTGAGCATTGGCCGGCGATGGAGGAAAACCCCGGAAAGACCCGTCATCATCCTCCGTGGATTCAAAAGCTGCTTGCCATCCTCTCGGGTCCCTTCCCGCTGGTTGGACTTCCCAGTCTGGTTCTTCTCCCTCGGACACTTCCCCGACCTCGTCCCTGCGGCCTTCCTCCTCCTGAGGCAGGGAAACCTACGAAGTCCCCTTCGTCGTCCGTGGGTCTGAACTCCTCCTCCAAGAACCTCGCTGGGGGTTTAGGCTTATGCAGGAACAAACCATGGAATTCTTCCACCAGATAATCCTCTGTGATGGATCCTGCGGGAACCCACGTGTTTTCGGAGCTGGGTTCTCCGTCCCAGGCCACCAAGTACTCTACCCGGTGCCCTCTCCACCTGGAATCAAGTTTTTCCATTGCTTCATTACAGTGTTCCCTCTCCTTTGCCCATGGATGGGTAAGCACCCCTTCCTCCTTCCCTGGGAAGCCCCACCCCTCCCTGTAATGCGAAAGCAGGGACCTATGAAACACCGGGTGTATCTTTATGCTGTCTGGCAATTTCAGCCTGAAGGTCACTGGGTTAACCTGCTGTATTACCTCAAAGGCCCCCAGCCATCTAGGCTGCATTTTTTTGCAACCTCCCTTTAGGGGCAAACCCTGGGACGACAACCACACCCTGTCCCTCACCCGTATGACCTCCCCTGGCCTGCGGTGCCTGTCTGCCTGCCTTTTGTAGACTTCTTTAGCCCTTTCCAAATTTAGCCGGAGTTGTTGGTGCAAAGCCGCCATCTCTTCTGCAAATTGCTCCACCGCTGGCACACTCCATTCCTCCTCTCCGCGCCCTGGGAAGGCCCTGGGGTGACACCCATAGTTGGCCATAAAGGGGCTCATTCCCGTGGACATGTGTTCAGCGTTGTTATACACAAACTCTTTTTTTTTTTAAATGATATTTATTAAGGTTTCCAATAAAAAGAACACATCAATAAAAAATTTTTTAAAAAATTAAAAAAATACACAGTTCAAAAATACACAATACATAATCCAAAAAAAAAACCAAAAATACAAAAGACAAAAAGGAAAACATTTAAAAACAATACCACCTTTTCGTCACCATTTTTTAAATTTACTTATTTTCTGGACCTCCTCATACCTCCCTCTTTTGTATTCCAGTTCAATTTGTTTGTCCAGCAGTTTCTTTCCCTCTTTTTTAATCCCAATCCTTAATCCTAATATAATATAACATTAAATTTTTACCTCTTAAAAACCAAATTTCCATTTCCTTTAACTTTTTTAATCCTAATCCTTAATCTTGATCTATATATAACTTTAAAGCCTGTATAGCTAGAAGCCACTTATTTTCAATCCAAGATCACTCTAACATTCTTTAATTTTGCAATGTTTCTGCAGATAGTCTTTGAATTTCTTCCAATCTTCCTCCACCTACACAAACTCAACTAGCGCCAATTTCTCTACCCAATCGTTCTGCCTCTCACTGACGTAACAGCGTAGGTACTGCTGCAATATTCCGTTCGCTCTTTCGGCCTGGCCGTTGGTTTCTGGGTGCCTTGCCGTCAAGAAGCTCACCTCTACCTGCAGCAGGCTCGTGAGTTTACGCCAGAACCGCGAGGTAAACTGTCTTCCTCGATCGGATACAACCCTCAATGGCGTCCCATGCAGCCTAAAAATGT
Organism: Podarcis pityusensis; assembly: GCF_964106645.2. Classification (NCBI taxonomy): domain Eukaryota; kingdom Metazoa; phylum Chordata; class Lepidosauria; order Squamata; family Lacertidae; genus Podarcis; species Podarcis pityusensis. The sequence goes on from NC_138045.1 coordinate 4,174,208, forward strand.
GGTCCACAAACAGCCTGTCTGTCTCCCCTGCTGACACCGCATGGGAGCAGGCCACGAAGTGACACATTTTGGTCAGTAGATCGACCACCACCACCATCACCGCTGTCTTTCCCCTTGACTTGGCAGATCTGTCATAAAATTTCTTCAGGTCTTTCAAAGCATCGTTCCCCGCTGCTATGAGCGGCCTAATCCATTCGCGAGCACCCCCCTCAAGGTGCCCAATTACAAAAGCAACGCGCTCCCGGTCGCTAGTAAACTCCCCTTCTTGCAATTCCAACGCATATTGTATCTCTGTTTTAAACGTGTTGTAATCTTGGGGCTTTTCTCCAAACTTATTCACTAGCCCTGGGACCTTCCTTCCGATCGGGGTAGCTCTGACCTGACCATCCTGTGCTCGCCTCTCCTCCAGCCGGGCTGACAGCATAGCAACGTGCGCCTCGAGGTCTCAGTTCCTCTCAATTAGCCTTCGCACCATAGCTTCCTGCTCCGTCTCCGTGGCTGGTCCGGTCTGGCTCATCGTGCTGCCTTCACATGGCTACCCTCGAGCAATGTCAGGGACTCTCTCAGATTGCTGTTACGGGTATCAGGGGGTTGCTCGAGAGCAATCAGGCAAATGCCTCCCTGGTCTGTTGTAAAGCCTTGTTATTGGTGCAAAAAAACCCTTCACTATGCAGAGCTCCTCTATTCCGTGGCTTGCTCATTCACTGGCAGAATCTGAGAGTGTTCAGTCCTTAAACCTTCCCCAGCTAGTTGCTTGATGCCCAGTCTGCGCCTCCCCTCTCTGCGCGGAAGCCTACTGCGCAAGGAAGGCGTGGGTAACGGAGGACCTCTCTCCTCCCCGCTTTGCTCAGGCAAGGTGTCCTGGCACCGCCTCACCTCCTCCGAGCCCTGAAGCTCCTCTCCACTAGAGGCGTGGCTATTCCCCTCCGCTGAGGAGGTGCTGCTTCCCACGATCTTTGGGGGCTCTCTGTAATCCATCCGGCTTTTCCCCTCTCGCCCCTGAGCCGATGGCAGTTCCCTGACAATATTTTTTTTTTTTTAAAGAAAATCAATTTCCTCCAACAGTGCCTGGATCTGGCCCGTGACCACTTGCTCAAGAACCTTGCCCAAGAAGGGGAAATTGGCAACTGGCTGGTAATTACTTAGATTTTCTGAATCCAGGGAGAGTTTCTTAATGAGTGGTTTTGCCACTGCCTTCTTCAAGCAGACAGGGCCCTGTCCCTCTCACAAGGAAGCATTAATACTTCCCTGGGCCAGCCAGCTGTCCCTTCCCTGTTAAGTTTTTCTCAGCCAAGAGGGTCATGGGTCCAGAATGCAAACTGTCACCCTGACCAATCCAAGCACCTTGTTTGCATCCTTGAAACTTACTAACTGAAACTCTTCCAACATAACAGTACTCTGGACATCTCTTGAAATTCATCTGCTGTAACAGTGGAGTCAAGGTCCTGTGGCGGATGCAAGCAATATCAACATACATGAAATATTAAGAAACACAGATTCATTCCACCTTTTTATTAGACTGATTCCTCTTGGAATTATACCTGACAACCAAATTTAAACTGGAATCCTAAACCTTTCCACTAGACAGAGGATTCTTGCTCCGTGTTTGCAGTCATGGAATTGTTGTCTATCACATGATGGTGTATGTTTTCATTCCACAGTATGGGAAGTGACAGAGACAGGATGTTTTGTGTTACTGTGTTCCGTGAAGTGGGACTATTGTCCTTTGTTCTTTCTCTCTCTGCTGTCTGATGAGAAAGAGGAAGGAGCTAAGGTAGAATGCTCCAAGTGTATATGTAAATAAAGTAGATTAGCCAAAATGCTGTGATACTGAGTTTCGTTATGCAAACTGCAAATACTCTGCAGGTTCCTAAGTGTGCTGATGCCTTTTGATATCAATCACTGTGATGTTCAGGCTGAAGAAAGCTTTTGAAGCTGCCAAACGACAGACCAGGAGGGAGAGAACTTGCCAGTTGGGCATGTGTCTCTGCCAGGGTCCTACACGAGAGTAGGACGATCCCAACACAGTGCACATGCAACGTAAGGCCTATTCAGGCATCCAGCCTCACATGAGATAGGAGCAGGGTTGGCCTACTCATATAGCAAGGTGAGGCAGCTGCCTCTGTCAGCAGGATCCACAGAAGTGGCAAATCAAGCCTCTGAGGAATGCATTGCCTCTGTTGCTGCTGCAGTGCCAGGGCTCCTTGGAGGCCCAATCTGCTGCCTCCTCAGCAGCTGCTCCAAATGTTGCCTCCACAATGGCCTCTTGGCAAATAGGAGGGACTGCTGGTCTTCCTCCTATGGAGACTGCCCTTAGTTTAGTTTATTACGGCCATAGGCCCACATTCAATACATCATACAGCAGAACAGGTATAACAAGATAAAATTAATAAATTAAATTACGTTTAAGTCAAGTACATCTCAATCCGTAAGTTTCTAAATTCCATTAAAATAAGAACAATATAGCGCTTAAAGTATCAGATTATCAGTATAAATCAATATTATTTAGGCAAAATCAATAATCATAGAGTAATCCATTTTTCCTTTTATAGGCTAATACTGTTATCAGAAATCTGGCAACAGAAAGGGACCTACTTGGATCAGAATCTTGCAATAAATGTATTAGCTGTGTTTCCAAGGAATCACCTGAGATTTCCAATAATAAAGGGGACAAAAATCTGCTCCGAGAAACTGAATGTAGTGAACAGCAGAATAGTATATGTTGTAAAGATTCTATACCTCTATTATCACATACACACACCGCTGAGATCCGTCCATTGGAAAATCTATTATTCAAGACATTGGAAGGAAAGGCGTTAAATCTTGCCTTAATAAAGGCATATCTGTGGGCCGCTACAGACAAAGAGGTCAAATAAGATGGTATCTGCTGTGAGGGCACTATGCCAAGATTTAATGGTGAGCAAGTGCCACTACCCAAAATGATGTTTTGTTGTAGGTCAATCTCCTCAAGTTTTTGAGTGAGGGTTTTTTTTGCTGTGGCTAGGTCCAATTCCAATAATTCTGATGGAGACAATCCATAGGTCACTACTTTGGAATGGATCTCTTTTGCCCCTAGGACGGGAAAATTATCTCTCCAGAGGCATTGGATCAAATACAGATTCGGGAGCCTATGCCTAAGGACAACCAGTAACAAAGGCTGCGCCTCCAAAGAGTATTTTCTAAAGATGTAGTCTTTAATTCTAAGCAAATAGCTGCGTTACTAACGCACTGAGGAAGTTTTAGCAGTCGTCTTAGAAATTGGTTTTGAATTACCTCCAAGGTCATCAAGTTTACTGCGGTCCCCCATAAAGGAACAGCATATGCCAATGTTGCAATTACTTTAGCTTTGAATACTTTCAAGGCAGATGGAACATGAAGAGCCCCGTCCGAAAAGAAAAAGTGCAAAAATGCAAAGGATAGGGCCTTGGCCTTGTTTAAAATATGTGCAATGTGCGCCTTCCAAGCCAGATTATATTGGAGAAAAACTCCCAGGTATTGAAATTTATAAACCTGTTCAATAGGTTTTCCATCTAATTGCCACTTATAAGATTTCCGACTTTTTGAGAAAATTAGTACTTTGGATTTAGATTGATTTATAGTGAGGGAATTTGTTTTACAATATGAAACAAATAGTTTTAATGCTCTCCTGAGGCCAATTCTTGAGAAGGATAAAATCACAGCATCATCAGCATAGAGTAATAATGGGCAACGATAGTTTGCGAGACGGGGGGCATGGGTGATTTCCTGAGATTCAGCCAATGGTATCCTCATGTCACTAATGAATAAATTGAAAAGAAAAGGAGCTAGGATACATCCTTGCCGGACTCCTCTGTTGATGGGCACAGAGTTTGTGAGATCGCCGGCTGGGGTTATTCTCACCCTAGCAGCCGACCCCTCATGCAGCTGGATTATTAACCATAAAAGTCTTCTGTCAATTCCCCATCGGGCCAACTTTTCCCAGAGTAACCTTCTTGGGATGCTGTCAAATGCAGCCTTAAGGTCGATAAAAGCCGCACAAAGTTGGCCTCGGTTTGAAGAGAAATATTTCCGGGCTAGATGGTGCAAGACTAAAACATGGTCCGTAGTTGACTGGTTCAGTCTGAATCCTGCTTGCTCGGGGCCTATCAGTTTCTTTTCTTCAGCCCATTGGGTAAGTCTATTCAGCAGAAAACGTGCATATATCTTTCCAACTATTGACAGTAAACTAATATTCCTATAATTCTCCGGGTCGTCTGGGGAGCCTTTTTTATATATTGGGATTATAATAGCATCCTTCCATATTTTTGGCACCCTTCCAGTTGCATTAATAGCATCGAAAGTAACAGCCAGGATTTTTGCCCACCAGTCGGAATGTAGTTTTATGGCTTCCGCCGGAACCAAATCTGGCCCAGGGGCTTTGCCGATTTTAAGTTTAGAGATTAAATTCAAGATTTCATCGGGGTCAGTAGGGGGCCAGATGGGGAGATGGTCAAATACATCATCAAAAGTGTTGGTATTGGAATCTGGTGACGCAAAATATTTCCTTAAAAAGGATTCCCAGACCGGGGCAGGAATTATTGTTAAAGGGTATCTCCTTGATCTTCTATTAACCAATTGCCAAAATTGCCGTGAGCTACATGGACTAGGGCTATAGGCGCTTGCCAGCGATTTTGTTGCCACTCTTGCTTAGCCATTCTCTGGGCTTGCTTATATGCTGTTTTTGCTTGTTGGTAATTCCTAGGTAATACTAAAGCGCCAGAAGATTTATATTCATTGTAAATGGCACAGAGATGTCGTCTAGCTTGTTTGCATTTTAAGTTGAACCAAGGGGCACCGGTCTTAAAATGGGCCCGATTTACTTGGGTGGCTGGTACTGTAAAAAAGGACATAAGATCTTCTGTAAGCAGAGAAAATGAATTAATAATTTGTTCATGCCCATACAAATCTAAATCCAAAGCAACATGAGTTTGAATTATCTCTTGTTGGAAAAATTCCATATATTTTTGGGCTTGAGTTACTGACCATTTTATTCCTCTCACTTGTTCTGCAGTATTTATTCCCATATATATGGGGTGTCTGGACTTGATAGACTGCCAGTCTAGGGAAAGCTTGGCACTCAAGGGGAGATGGTTGCTCATTTGGACGTTTTCTATTTTAAAATAAGTAAAATTTGGGAATAGATCTCTGGAGACAATAAAATAATCGAGAACACTATTTGTAAGTGTGCTCAAATGAGTGAACTCACCCGGAATATCCGGGGGACAATTTCCGTTTAAAATTATCAAATTCAAACGTAAAATCAGTTGATAAAGAAGGGTTCCCGCTTCGTTAATCCTATTATCTTTCGATTTTCTCTGTATATGGGGGGAGAAATCCAAGTTCTGGTGATCAGGTATGACCCACCATTTGGCCTTACCTAGCGCTTCCCAGTTTGCAGCTGTATGAGCATTAAAATCACCTCCTATGACTGCTGAAATATTTGGGAACTTAGTGTAACAGAAAGCTAGGTGTTCTTCAAGTGTTTCCCATTTAGAATGGAGGTCCACTACCTGCCCCCCAGGGGGGAAATAAACATTTGTTACCAGTAGTTCAAATTTCCCTCCTGAAATCAATCCTGTGATCGCGTAAGGCGAGGAAGATTTAACAAGTGTAAGTTTTGCTTGCAATTTGAGGGAGATGGCTATTACCAAACCTCCCCTAGGGTGTCCACCTTTAAGAGAGGGGCTAGCTGGGAGCAAAATGGTATTGTATCCATTTATGTCAATCACCTCCTCTTCCCAAGTTTCTTGTAGGAGAATTACTTGGAATAAATTAATAAATTTTAAGAAGTCTGGATCAAATTTCTTCCCCCTCCATCCTGCAATATTCCAGCATAAAAATGACATCGAGGAGTGGCTGGGTTGGTCGTTAGGTAGTCAGATCATGTGGGAATGGGATTCTAAATTTGGGGGAGTTTCAGCTTCAAAAAAATCAGTAATTTTCCTTTGAGAAGGTGGCAATCGTGCTATACATCCCAACTGTTTAGATTTATTGGGGTGGTTTGGCTGTAAAGTCTTGCCACTCGTCTCGCTAAAGGCAGGTGTTAGGCCTAAGATAGTCGACTTTTCAGAGCCAGATGGTGGGATTAGGGGGTTATTACTTAAAGAGAGCGAATTTAAGTCAACAGGTATCGTGCCACTAGTTGAGTGATCATTAATTGTTTGGATAATTTTGTTAATACGACCTGTCGGGTCTTCGACCAGATCATTCTTCGGGGCTAAAAATAAAATGGAGCCGTCTCTCATTTGTTGGTCTGGTTCAGCTGGTTCTGTTATCGGTTCGATGGTATCTATGGATTTATTCAACTTGCACACGTTAGAATAGAGTGGGTTAATAAAGTTACAAGTAAGTAACTTATGGGTCATATGGGGCACTTTACATGGAGAGCCTAATTCAGATTCGTTGAGTTCCCTCATTTTGTCCCAGGCAGATGTTGTAGTCATATTTGCCTCAGAGATGGGGTGCATGGTAGATGGGTCTGGTGGTAAGGTTTCCGCCTCCAGAATATGGAAGAGTGGATTCATTTCCGCAACAACCAGTTGGCTGGTAGGGGTGGGTGCCTTCCCAACCCACAGGTCCAGTTCTTGGTGGTATAAACGTGGGACAGAATCTGAACCACAGTCTCTATCAAGCATATTTTGTTTAGGCAATCTCAGCTGTTCCTCCGTCACTTTTGTCAGGCAGAAGTAAAGGGTATCAATTTTATGAAGTATTTCTTTCTGAACTTCTTGCGGGAGAACGCTATAAGAGTAGAGTAAGTTATTATCAAAGCTGTCAAGATCGATTCCCTGATTCTCCGCATACCTGGGCCCAAGGGAGTCCAACCTTTGAGAGTCCTTGGCAACCAGACCAGTAGGATGTTTGGAGATGTCCTCCGCAGAGTTTATATCAATTAAAACGTTTTGGTCAATCTCATGGACTCAAGGGCATCCTGATCAAATTTGCAGATGACACCAAATTGGGAGGGGTGGCTAACACCCCAGAGGACAGGATCACACTTCAAAACGACCTTGACAGATTAGAGAACTGGGCCAAAACAAACAAGATGAATTTTAACAGGGAGAAATGTAAAGTATTGCACTTGGGCAAAAAAAATGAGAGGGACAAATACAAGATGGGGGACACCTGGCTTGAGAGCAGTACATGTGAAAAGGATCTAGGAGTCTTGGTTGACCACAAACTTGACATGAGCCAACAGTGTGACGCGGCAGCTAAAAAAGCCAATGCAATTCTGGGCTGCATCAATAGGAGTATAGCATCTAGATCAAGGGAAGTAATAGTACCACTGTATTCTGCTCTGGTCAGACCTCACCTGGAGTACTGTGTCCAGTTCTGGGCACCACAGTTCAAGAAGGACATTGACAAACTGGAACGTGTCCAGAGGAGGGCAACCAAAATGGTGAAAGGCCTGGAAACGATGCCTTATGAGGAACGGCTAAGAGAGCTGGGCATGTTTAGCCTGGAGAAGAGGAGGTTAAGGGGTGATATGATAGCCATGTTCAAATATATAAAAGGATGTCACATAGAGGAGGGAGAAAGGTTGTTTTCTGCTGCTCCAGAGAAGCGGACACGGAGCAATGGATCCAAACTACAAGAAAGAAGATTCCACCTAAACATTAGGAAGAACTTCCTGACAGTAAGAGCTGTTCGACAGTGGAATTTGCTGCCAAGGAGTGTGGTGGAGTCTCCTTCTTTGGAGGTCTTTAAGCAGAGGCTTGACAACCATATGTCAGGAGTGCTCTGATGGTGTTTCCTGCTTGGCAGGGGGTTGGACTCGATGGCCCTTGTGGTCTCTTCCAACTCTATGATTCTATGATTCTATGATTCTATGATTCTATGATTCTATGATTCTATGTTGAGTTTTTGGCAAATTTACGATATGGGGGATAAGTGGAATTGGAGGTGCTTCATTTTTATACCACTTGAGATTCCTTGAGATTCTTATACCACTCGTCTCCAGTTGTTCTCTACATTTGTACACTTGTTTTGCCAGTCTCCCTTCGCAGAATGAGACCACCGCTCTGGCAAGGAATCCATTGAAGTATAGATATTCCACTTGGGCCAAATCAGTAGGGTTATTAAGGATGCCCGGCATATAGATCTTTAAAAGGTTCAGTAGATGGGCTTTACGCTCTTCTTGTGACAGGAGTCCTGGGGGTTTGGGATAATTTGATAAAACGAGTTTGTTTCGGTACAGCACCAGATTCCAGTTTTTATTTGTTAGATTTATCAGATTTCTCTTCTTAGAGGGATTGGTTTCATCTACAGATAGAATGTAAGACCATGGATCTTGGATCAAGATGTCTTGCTTGGAGTTAGGTGTTGGGATAGGTGTTAAGGGTTTCAAGGAATCCATCGCAGCGTCAGGGCAAGGGTTTATAGAACGTTCTTGCTTAGAAGATTTCCTGGTTAAAAATTTCTCAGTGTTCCCACTGGTCTCGGTTATTGGGATACTCTTGAGAAGATTAAAAAGCTTTTTAAAATCCATTTTTTTGTAACGCACTGCCTTAAATTTTTTAACATTTCTGCTCTTTTTTGCCCTTATGGGCCTCCTTTCCAAGGCAGTAGCCCTACAAGATCTCTTGGCCTTCCTTGGTGATCTGTTTTTGCAGGTGATAGGAAGGAAGTTGTTATTACTTTCCAGTTCTACAGTCATCCCGCTGGATTCCCTACAGAGAGTTTTGCAAGTGTCCAACATTATAGTGAGGACTTTTGTACAGGTGGCCAGATGAGATTTTATATTTTCGATAGCCTCAGTTAAAAGCACAAGCCATTTGATAACTGATAAATCCTCATCCTCATCCTCATTTGTCTCAGGTTGGAAGCAGGGGTCTCCTGATGTTTTAGGGTTTCCCGAAGAGATCTCTGCAATTTGTTTTAGCATTAGTTCTTCCACTTCTCGGACTTGGGATGGTTCAGGAGAAGCTTGGTATTTAAGTCTCTGTTTTGGGAGTGCTTTGGTGACTGTACCAATTGTGTTTGGATTTACTTTGGGCTTTATTGGCCCTTTGTTGTGGCATTCTTCTACACAATCCTCTCTCTGCACAGCCGGCCCTTCAGTGCGGGAGGGAAAAGTTTCAGTTTCCTGCTGATTCTCACTCGGCTTAACTTTATCCCTATTCTTAAAGGGCCGAGTGCTTTTTGTTTGAGTTCCCTTTAGGGTAGCTCTTTTAGAGAGAGGTCTTAAATCACTCTGGTAAAAGCCTGATGTTCTATAGCCACTCCTGGTCATCACCATTATTTATCTTGTAGGGTCAAGTTGGTAAAAATCTCACCTCGGTTCATTAGCTCCGTCGGGTGTTGCAGGAGGGTTCTCCGCGAGACTGCTTCCAAGGTAGGCAAGTAATTCTGCCAGGGGATAAAATGAAGCAGAACTTGCCTTCAGTTTCAGCCGCTCCTTGTTTCTCGGCGTTTTTCCTCCCCCTCTTCCCTTTTCTAAGACTTTTAACTTGAGCTTTTAACTCAAGCCTTGAATATATTAGTTAAAGAACAGCTGCCAAATGTTGTAGATAAAATACTGAGGCTGATAAAAGCTGAATAAAAACTGATAAAACTAATAAAAACTAATAAAAACCGCACAACTGCTGCGGAGCTCAAGTCAGTGCTTCCACTAACAACGCCATCTTGGAACCGCTCTAGCTGGAGACTGCCCTCTGGGGTCTCCTGGACTCTGCACCTGCCTTTGATTACCAGTCCAACCATCAGGTAAAGTTGCTTTGACCCTCACCCTTGTTTTCTATGTAGATCTTCACTCCTCCCTTCTTCCCTGGTGTGGGGGACACCATTTTATGGCTTGCCTCAGGTGCTAAAATGTATTGGGCCAGCCCTGAGTGGGAGAGTGGATCTGTGCATGTTGACCCTGCTTAGACACCCAAACCATTCCCTCACAAATGCTGCCTGCATGCTAGAGATATGCCTATTGTGGAAAAACCTCCTGAACATGTATCAGCTGTCCCTGTGACCTGTAACTCTGAGCACCAGAAGTTTAAAATGGGGACTGGAAATACACTGGCAAACAGCATAATTAATACACTATAAACATAATGTGAACTGACTGACTGGCACCGAACAGTACCTAGGTGGCCACAATTTTGCACCAGCTGAAATTTCCAAACCGTCTTCAAAATCAACCTCATGTTGTCTGGGCAGCCTCAGCGCATTACAATAGTCAGGATCCCACTAGTGCATAAATAACTGAGACAACTGGCATACCTTCCCTAGCTCCTATAAAGGATTCTTGGCTGCCATCATCTGGGCAAACTTGGTTGGTCCTTCAGTGGAGAGTGCAACCTCCATCTAAGACCAGCCAAAAACCTCTATCCCGTGCAGTCTGTTTCCCTACTTATAGTGCCTCCATTTTGTCTGGACGAAAGTCTCTGCTTGTTCTCCCTCATTTAGCCCAAAACAGCTTCCAGGCACCAGTTCAGGAGTTTAACTGATAATAATAAATATAATACTTTATTATTTAGACCCCACCCATCTGGCTGGGTTTCCCCAGCCACTCTGGGCGGCTTCCAACAGAATATTAAAATGCAATGATTCATCAAATATTAAAAGCTTCCCTAAACAAACAGGGCTGCCTTCAGATGTCTTCTAAAAGTCCGATAGTTGTTTATTTCGTTGACATCTGATGGGAGGGTGTTCCACAAGGCGTGAGCCACTACCAAGAAGGCCCTCTGCCTGGTTCCCTGTAACTTCGCTTCTCACAGTGAGGGAACCGCCAGAAGGCCCTCGGTGCTGGATCTCAGTGTCCGGGCAGAATGATGGGGGTGGAGACGCTCCTTCAGGTCTACTGGGCTGAGGCCGTTTAGGGCTTTAAAGGTCAGCACCAACACTTTGAATTGTGCCCAGAAACGTACTGGGAGCCAATGTAGGTCTTTCAGGACCAGTGTTATGTGGTCTCGGCAGCCACTCCCCGTCACCAGTCTAGCTGCCGCATTCTGGATTAGTTGTAATTTCTGGGTCACCTTCAAAGTTAGTCCCACATAGAGCACATTGTAGTAGTCCAAGCGGGAAATAACCAGAGCATGCACCACTCTGGCAAGAGAGTCCATGGACAGAGAGGGTCTCAGCCTGCATACCAGATAGCAATAGAAAAAAGACAGTCACAGAACTGAGAAATTGCACAAAACAAATGAAATACCGTGAAAATCCCTGAAACGAGAAGTAATCAACTAGAAATATTATCTTGTGGAAATAAACTAAATAATAAAATTCAAAAAGGAAAAAATTAGAAAAACCTAAGACCGAACAGAGCCTTAACGGGATGTCGGCTACAAACCTCATTTCACTGAACTATTCAGTTTCCTAGGAAGGAAATAGAAAAATCATAAACTTTAAATGAACAAAATTCAAAAAAAGGGGGTAGAACCCCCCAAAATTCTGAAGTATTATAATCCTAGCTTGACCTAGGTAAGGCAAAGCACAGTAATAAAGGATTGAGGACTCAAAAGTACAGTTTCTAATACTGAATTTACAAAAAAAGTTTGAAAACCTAAATGGCAAGTTTTAAACAAAGCCCAACTTGAAGAAAGGAAAGCACAGTAATAAAGGGTTGAGGACTCAACTGTGAAAATTCTAGTGCTGCTTTTACAAAAAGGTTTAAAAACCTAAATGGCACAAATTCAAAGAAAGGAATGCAAGATAAGCTGTTTTAGATTTCAAACAAACTCAAGAACAGGGCTGAAACGCTCCCATGGTCTAGATGTTACTGGGTGTTTCCAATCACAGGTTTATATACTATAGGGTGAAATTTTTTTTTAAGGGACAGGCCATTTTGTTCAAACAATGGGCGGGATTGGAAAAGTTTGGAAAAAATAACAAGAATGATATTGAATGGAGTTGTAGAAAATTATAAAAATGAACTAAAGTCAATATAAGCATTGAGACCTGACGGAATTAAGGAGCCAAATCTAAAAATCCAATATATTTCTTTCTGTAATAATTTCTTTCTTAAGATATCCATGTTTGCCTCAGGAGTGTGATGTTTATAAATGATAAACCATCTGAAATTCGTTGCCTTATGTTTAGCCTCTAAGAAGTGAGATGTAAGAGGTGCTTCCAACACCTTGTTAAAAATACAATTCTTATGCTCTAGTATTCTAGTTTTAACCGTTCTTGTAGTGCTGCCCACGTACCAACGGTCGCAAATACATTAAATTGCATATACCACTCCACGGGAATTACAGTTGGTAAATGCTTCCAGTTTGATAATGCTGTTGGTTCCAGGTATAATAAAATCTTTCATCTCAACTGTTAAACTATACGCTGCACATCTTCCGCATTTAAAATGTCCCTTTATATTGCAATCTTGCGACTGGTTCTTATCTGTTATATCTGCGTGTACAAGCATGTCTTTAAAGTTCCTGGTTCTACGGAAACTGATCTGTGGAGGTATAAAAGGGCAGCCTGGTATGTCTTGTATCAGGTGCCAATGTTTTCTGATTGTCTTATCAATCGAATTGGATAACGGGGTGGCTTGTTCTTGATAACTTATGATGACAATGCTGTTGATGTGTCTAATGTTGAATCTTGTTGTGTTGCACGAACTAACAAAGTTCTTCATGCAGGATGCATTCACGAGGCGCACCGAAGATTTGGTCACATGTCATGGCAGGCACTGGCCAAGATGCCTGGGTTGTTTCAGGGTATGTCCATCAAACCCTGTAAGTTTCACATGAAATGTATATCTTGTGCTGAAAACAAAGTAAAGATTGCTCCGAAAGGCAAGGTGTCTGACAGACAGGCTTCCAAACCCTATCAGCTAGTCCATGCAGACCTGGTAGGTCCACTTGCACCCTCTTTGGGTGGAGCAATGCACTTCATGGTTTTAATTGATTCTTTTTCCAGGTACATTCATGTGTTTGTGCTCCAGCAGAAGTCAGAAGCGTTTCCTAAGTTCAAGGCATTCTGTGCTTGGTTGGAGAATGCTCACAGTAAACGCACTGGCTGTTTATTTACTGATTGAGGCGGTGAATTCACTTCTCAGCAGTTTGAAGCTTTCCCGACTGAGAAGGGAATCCAGCACGACCTCTCAAGTCCCAGATCTCCATGGGAGAATGGACTTTGCGAGTGGGCAAGCCAGACTTTGCTGCAAGGCCTAAAAACCTTGTTGCATGATGCCAATCTCCCTGAGAAATATTGGGCTGAAGCTTTATCGTGTTTCCTTTATTCCTATAACAGGAGACTGTCATCACCTATTGGTTGTACTCCCTATGAGAAGATGTTTGGTAAGAAACCTTACGTCAAGCACATGAGAATCTTTGGTTCTGACATGTGGGTCCACACCCCACAGAGCAGCAAGCTTGGGAAGCGTGGGGCACATAGTTTGTTCATGGGGTACGAAAAAGGTGCATACAGGGTATTCATGACTGACTCTAAGACCATTAGGGTCACAAAGAGTGTTGAGTACAATCCCAAATGGGGGGGGGGGGGGAAATGTGGGAATTTTTCAGAGTCACTCAGAGGGGGATGAAGATGATGAGGTAGAAGAGGAAGCTGAGGATGATGATCAGAATTCGGATTCCAGCTCAGTGAGCAGCGCTGGTGCTGCTGTCAGCGACAGTGATGACACAGCAGACTACAAGAGCGCAAAGGCCTCAGTCAGACCATCTGATGCGTCTGACATTGAACTGGAAGAACCACTGTTCACCATTGGCCTCTTTTCTCCTAAGAAGGAGGAGATGAGTGCAGAAGACTTGCGTCTAGCACGCAGATCTGAAAGGGCCACAAAAGGCAAACCTCCAAAGAGATTTGCTGATGAGTTTGCTAAGATAGCAACTGCTGTTCTTAGTAGCTCAGAGAAGGTGTGGGAACCATCAAGCTTCCAAGAGGTGCAAGAATTAACCTCTAAAGATGCTGAACCATGGCTTAATGCCATGAAGGCTGAAGTTGATTCCTTTAATAGGAACCAAACCTGGGAGCTAGTGCCAGTAGTCCCAGGAATGAGACTGGTTGGCAGCAAATGGGCCTTCAAGGCCAAGACAGACCAGACTAGCAAGGTTGTCAGGCACAAAACCAGATTGGTCGCCAGAGGTTTTTCACAGGTACCAGGACAGGATTACCACGAGACCTACTCACCCACCGTCAAGTATGAGAGCATTAGACTAATGCTCAAGATTGCTGAAGAGGAGAAACTGCACGTTTCTCATCACGACGTGAACACAGCTTTTTTGTATGGGGTTTTGGGGGAGGAGCTGTATATGCTTCCACCTGATGGAATGCAGATACAGAAGAAAATGGTCTGTAAACTACAGAAGTCCCTATAGGGTCTCAAGCAGAGTGCCAGGTGTTGGGACACAAAACTCACTGAGACATTGCTTTCTCTAGGTTTTCACCAAGGCAAAGCTGATCCATGTGTGTTTGTCAAAGAGGAGGGGCAAAGCAAACTGTATTGTTTATGCTTTGTTGATGATATTCTTCTTTTCTGGAAGAATCAGGCTTTGTACCAAAGCACCCTAGCTCAACTGAAGGAGTACTTTGACATGACGGATCTTGGTGAGGTATCCAACTATCTTTCTCTGCAGGTAGAGAAAGACCAGGCAGGTAATTTTCTGGTACACCAAACACAGAAAATTGCTGATGTATTAACCAGGCTGAATTTGGTTGATGCAAATCCTGTAGACACACCGATGGTAACAGGTTACCAGGTAGATAGTACTGCTGAAGCATTTTCTGACACCACACTGTACAGATGCATTCTAGGCAAGCTGAATTTCATTGCTAGATGTTCAAGACCTGACATAGCTGTAAGCACTAACCTGCTTAGCAGACATGCCAACAATCCTACTGTTCAGGATTGGAAAGCTCTGAAGCACATAGCCCGCTATTTGAAGGGGACTTTGCACTACAGACTGAGGTTCACAAGTCAGAAGACTGGAGGTCTTGAAATCTTTGCAGATGCTAGTTTTGGAAGTGACACCACGGATGGTACAAGCACTTCTGGAGTGTGCTACATGTACAACCACTGTCTGTTTGACTGGTTGTGCAAAAAGCAGATGACAGTAAGCCTAAGTTCCTGTGAGGCAGAACTCAATGCCCTGTCATCTTCACTCATGGGTTGTGAATGGTTGATGCAACTGTTTCAGGACATCAGAGTCAAAGTGACATGTCCTATACAGGTGTATCAAGATAACAGATCCTGTTTGGCTTTGTTGGCCTCAGAGAGTTGCAAGCAAAGAACCAAATATTTGCAGATAAAGCTACATTGTGCAAGAGAGTGTATTCAGAAAGGACTCATTCTGGTGTCCTACATGCCAGGAAACGAAATTCCTACAGATCTGTTGTCTAAGGTTGTTAACAGAGAACAACTTAAGGTTTATGTACAGAGGTTGCAATTGGGTTGAACCACAAGTACGACAGGTTACATGGAAAGGGGGAGGATGTAGTTCCATTCCACCTTAAAAGGGTACAGGCATGATATTTGTGTGTCACATGCCTGTTTACTTCCAGCACTTTCTATATAGCTTTTGTATATAGCTTTTGTGTTACTGCTTTTTTTTGCTGCAGACAAAGGGAAGCAGACATATTTTTTCCTTTGTTCCTGCTGCTGAATAAAATGCTGTAATATAATGCTTACGCGTTTCTCTGTCCACCTCTTCTGCTGTGAGAAGATTTACACACTCTGCTGATAGAGCGTGCATGGGTCTCTAAACATATCTGAGACTCGTAATATACAGGAGGCAGCAACTAAAACCATCCCAATGAAAAAGAAATGCAAGAAAGCAAAGTGGCTGTCCAACGAGGCCTTACAAATAGCGGGGGAGAGAAGGCAAGCAAAATGCGAGGGAGATAGTGAAAGATACAGGAAATTGAATGCAGATTTCCAAAGAATAGCAAGAAGAGACAAGAAGGCCTTCTTAAACAAGCAATGCAAAGAAATAGAGGAAAACAACAGAATGGGAAGAACCAGAGATCTGTTCAAGAAAATCGGAAATATGAAAGGAACATTTCGTACAAAGATTACCATAATAAAGGACAAAAGTGGTAAAGACCTAACTGAAGCAGAAGACATCAAGAAGAGGTGGCAAGAATACACAGAAGAATTATACCAGAAAGATATGGATGTCTCGTACACCCCAGGTAGTGTGGTTGCTGACCTTGAGCCAGACATCCTGGAGAGTGAAGTCAAATGGGCCTTAGAAAGGACTGCAAATAACAAGGCCAGTGGAAGTGATGGTATTCCAGCTGAACTGTTTAAAATTTTAAAAGATGATGCTGTTAAGGTGCTACACTCAATATGCCAGCAAGTTTGGAAAACTCAGCAGTGGCCAGAGGATTGGAGAAGATCAGTCTACATCCCAATCCCAAAGAAAGGCAGTGCCAAAGAATGCTCCAACTACCGCACAATTTCACTCATTTCACATGCTAGCAAGGTTATGCTTAAAATTCTACAAGGAAGGCTCAAGCAGTATGTGGACCGAGAACTCCCAGAAGTGCAAGCTGGATTTAGAAGAGGCAGAGGAACCAGAGGCCAAATTGCAAACATGCGCTGGATTATGGAGAAAGCTAGAGAGTTCCAGAAAGACATCTACTTCTGCTTCATTGACTATGCAAAAGCCTTTGACTGTGTCGACCACAGCAAACTTTGGCAAGTTCTTAAAGAAATGGGAGTGCCTGATCACCTCATCTGTCTCCTGAGAAATCTCTATGTGGGACAAGAAGCTACAGTTAGAACTGGATATGGAACAACTGATTGGTTCAAAATTGGGAAAGGAGTACGGCAAGGCTGTATATTGTCTCCCTGCTTATTTAACTTATATGCAGAATTCATCATGCGAAAGGCTGGGCTGGATGAATCCCAAGCCGGAATTAAGATTGCCGGAAGAAATATCAACAACCTCAGATATGCAGATGACACAACCTTGATGGCAGAAAGTGAAGAGGAATTAAAGAACCTTTTAATGAGGGTGAAAGAGGAGAGCGCAAAATATGGTCTGAAGCTCAACATCAAAAAAACAAAGATCATGGCCACTGGGCCCATCACCTCCTGGCAAATAGAAGGGGAAGAAATGGAGGCAGTGAGAGATTTTACTTTCTTGGGCTCCATGATCACTGCAGATGGTGACAGCAGTCACGAAATTAAAAGACGCCTGCTCCTTGGGAGAAAGGCGATGGCAAACCTAGACAACATCTTAAAAAGCAGACACATCACCTTGCCAACAAAGGTCCGTATAGTAAAAGCCATGGTTTTCCCAGTAGTGATATATGGAAGTGAGAGCTGGACCATAAAGAAGGCTGATCGCCGAAGAATTGATGCTTTTGAATTATGGTGCTGGAGGAGACTCTTGAGAGTCCCATGGACTGCAAGAAGATCAAACCTATCCATTCTGAAGGAAATCAGCCCTGAGTGCTCACTGGAAGGACAGATCGTGAAGCTGAGGCTCCAATACTTTGGCCACCTCATGAGAAGAGAAGACTCCCTGGAAAAGACCCTGATGTTGGGAAAGATGGAGGGCACAAGGAGAAGGGGACGACGGAGAATGAGATGGTTGGATGGTGTTCTTGAAGCTACCAGCATGAGTTTGATCAAACTGCGGGAGGCAGTGGAGGACAGAAGTGCCTGGCGTGCTCTGGTCCATGGGGTCACGAAGAGTCGGACACGACTAAACGACTAAACAACAACATTACCTTCTCTAATGCAGCCCTGTTTAGGGCAGATGGAGTGCATTTATCTGACAAAGGTAACAATGTGTGGTTGGCCAAGGTCCCAGATGGCTTGAAGGACTGTTTGCGAAGTAAGGGTGTTGGCGGCGAGCGCTAGGCTCGTGTGGGAGTTAGGCATTGGCTTATTGAAGTGGGTGGGAGGGGAGGTGCAGCCATCACCTGCCCCTCCATGAATAAGGGGTAAAGGAATCTGGGGGTCCTGGATCTCGTCCGAAGTCCGCTTGAGGGGCTAGGGCCATGCCAGGACCACAGGAACCCTGGGGTGAGCTTTGGTTGATCTTCATCGATGTTGTTCCCTCGTTTGGTGTTTACCCTTTCAGACTTCCAGCCAGAGAGGCAGGAGTCAGTTATAGTCTGTTGCCAATGCCTAAGCCAACACCGCTCACTTTGCTGTAATCAATAACGTTGTGGCCTAAATTTTGCCCAATAACTTAAACTAAAATTACGTGTCAGTGTGAAGTTATTTTCAGGGGAAGGGCTTGGGGGCCTCGAAGCGCAAGTGCTTGTCTGGTTATTATGAACCTTATGTTTTTAATGGGTTTTGTAATAAGGAGAGAGAGCGATCCAGAGGGGCGGGGGAAGAATGTGAGAGACAAGAGTGCCTAAAGGTAAAGGTAAAGGGACCCCTGACCGTTAGGTCCAGTCGCGGACGACTTTTGGGATGCGCGCTCTATAAGCCGAGGGAGCCGGCATTTGTCCGCAGACAGTTTTTCTGGGTCATGTGGCCAGCATGACTAAGCTGCTTCTGGAGAACCAGAGCAGCGCACAGAAATGCCGTTTACCTTCCCGCCGGAGCGGTACCTATTTATCTACTTGTACTTTGATGTGCTTTCGAACTGCGAGGTTGGCAGGAGCAGGGACCGAGCAACGGGAGCTCACCCCGTCGCAGGGATTCGAACCGCCAACCTTCTGATGTGCAAGCCCTAGGCTCTGTGGTTTAGACCACAGTGCCACCCGCGTCCCTCAGGAGTGCTTAGTACTTGTTATTGGCAAAAAGGTGAGCCTAGGTGGGTGTCTCAGCAAGTGTCTCTCCCCCACACGACACAACTCCGGCAGTTAATTATTGCAGATTTATTACTACATTACAAGGAGCTCTGGTAAGTCCTCTGATGATGATCCAGCTGCCGAAACATGGTGATTCCTCCCTTTCCTGTCCCAGCAGGAAATCCCCCACCTTTTCCTCCTTCCAGCCCCCCTCTTCTCGGCTAGCTTCAAAAGTCTCCTGCTTCTGGGCGATTCCACCCCTCCTATCTCCCCCTCTCCTTCTGTTTTGTCTTCACTGGAGCCTGTCAGTTGCATTCCAGTTCGCTGTGCCTCTCTGTACAGAGGTCAAATTCCTGCTACTCCCCTCTTCTCCCTCCTCTCTGAGGCATTCTCTTCCCTCTGCCTCTGTACCTGCTTGATCTACCCTTTTCAGTGAGGGAACTTCTCTGACAGCAAGAGCCCATTCCACTCTGAAGAGAGAAAGAAACCAACTTGAAGGCTGTCAGGTCCCATTAACATCCTCTAAAGCGCCACAGAAAGCCATATGGAGTGCATGCAGTCAAGAGAAATTAGGGGTTCAAGCCAGGTGATCCCCCCCCCCATGAAGCAGATCACTCATGGAAGCAGGTTGCACTTCCTTAATAGCTGCCATTCAGAATGCTGTGGCTGCCATCAGATTAAACCAACTTGGGACAAGCCCCCGATTTCTCACCAAAAAGAGGTTTTTCCTTATTGAATGGAAAATTTGTGTACAATTTCCTGGTGGATCGGGGGGGGGGGGGGAATCCAAAGCCTGGACAACTGATGTGCCCCAGCAATAGTAGATCCTAATAATGATGCAACATGGGCCTAAGGCAAGTGTGGAGAACCTTTGGCCATTCAGAAGCTGCTTAATGATAACTCCCATCAGCTTTAGCAAGCATGGGTAATGGCCAAGGATTGTGATACTTGCCATCCAGCAACATCTGGGGTGCCAAGGGTCCTCACACCTGGTCTAAGGGCTGAGGATATAGTAAATCAGTAGATAAGTTATCTAAAATTAAAAGTGGGATGCTTTACATAAATAACATTAGGACAGCTTCTTGGGCCAGAGATGCATCAGTTGTAGAGACTTGCTCTTCTGTAAATGTCTGAGCACCAAGTTCCATATAAACATCCATAGCAAAGGGAAATATGGAAGAGACACTTACCTTGCCATCCTCCGTGTATACATTTTCATGATACCCCTTGACAATTGTTTGGTAAATGAAGAGGCTCCACATTATCACTATGACTTTTAACACTTTTCCTAATGTGAACTGTCAGGGGGGTGTAGGGAAGTAAATGTGACAAAAAAAGACAATGGTAAGAAACACATACTCCATAATTTAAAAGACTGAAAAGCAAATGGGGGATTTTCTATGTGAGCATCAGAGAAGAACCCTTTCATCATAGTGTTTAGGTTCTGAACTATATATTATGCATGTCAAAATGGCATCCCCATGTTGAGTTCTCCCCTCCTCCCCACCAATATTTAGGGTTATCTAGCTCCTAAATACCACCACCTTGCAAGTTTTTCTGTTTCCGTAGTCCCTTTCCAACAGGGAGGCTGATGAGCCGCGCCAGAGGCTCCGTGATTTATGAGCTGCCGAGATAAGAAGTTTTTGAAGGCATATAGACTCAAAGCTGAAGTGAAAAGCTGGAATGGAGTTTTTCCAAGCTTCTGAGGCTGCTGAGTGCCCAAAGTTAAATGGCCACAATTATAAAACCTGGGCAAAATGGTGTGAGAGTTTGCTGTGTCAGTTTGGAGTGTGGCATACTGTGAGTGAAGCCCCTCCAGTTCCTCTGACAGATAGATGGAGGGCCCAGAATTTGAAGGCCATTGACGTAATAGTCTTGTCCGTCTCTCTGGAGGAAATTAAAACGTTAGCTGGCAACGTGACTGCACGTAAGATGTGGAATGCTTTGAAGATAGCCCATCTGCCAGTCATCCCAGCCCAGAGTTTGACTGCATCGGAGGTCCTGGCTGTTTCCCAGAGTGTGGGTGAATGCAGGGATGCCGAGGGCACCGTTTGCAAGCTGCAGGGGGAGCTGACTGTGATGTCATCCCAGGCAGCATTCCAGCCTCCAGGGGGAGCCAAGGAGTCAGCAGCTGAGAGCTCTGTTTCTCATGGGAGCCAAGGTCATCCTCACAGATACCGGAAGGCTAGAAGTAAACAGAGACAGATGCCTGCAGGTGGCCAGAAGCAGAAGGGGGGTGAAAAGCCCACGCCAGTGGAAAACAAGGCTTTGTTTGCTGGCACAGCTTCACCAAAGGCTAAAGGCAAGTCTGATGGCCAGGAGCAGGGGGGCAAGCTGCAAAAGCCCACGCCGGTGGAAAACAAGGTTTTGCTTGCTGGAAAGGCTGCTCCAAAGGCCAAGGCCAGGTTTATTATTGATTCGGGGTGCACCCGCCATGTCTCAAAGGACCGCCATCTCTTTATCTCCTTCAAACCTCAAGAAGGTGAGATCCACCTGGCTGACGGAAAGACATTGCGAATTGCAGGAGAAGGGACTGTGAAACTGGCAAGTCTGCACACTACCATCAAAGATGTACTATACAGTGGTGCCCCGCAAGACGAATGCCTCGCAAGACGGAAAACCCGCTAGACGAAAGGGTTTTCCGTTTTTGAGTTGCTTCGCAGGACGAATTTCCCTATGGGCTTGCTTCGCAAGACGAAAATGTCTTGCGAGTCTTGAGATTTTTTTTTCGCTTTCCCCCCCCTTTATCTAATCTGCTAAGCCTTTAATAGCCTTTAATAGCCTTTTAGCAGCTAATCCGCTAAGCCTTTAAGCCTTTAATAGCCGCTAAACCGCTAATAGCGCTAATCCGTTAAGCCGCTAATAGGGTTGCTTCGCAAGACGAAAAAACCGCTAGACGAAGACTCTCGCGGAACGGATTAATTTCGTCTTGCGAGGCACCACTGTATGTTCCAGGTGCTGCAGACAACTTTCTCAGTGTCCCACAGTTGACTGGGCGTGGCTTTGAGATTTCCTTCAAGAGGAGCGTCTGTGTCATCAGAAAAGGCAAAGAGGACATTTTGCATGCAAAGTTTATGGATGGATTGTTCTGTATAACTTATGATGACAATGGTGCTGTTGTGTCTAATGTTGATTCTTGTTGTGTTGCACAAACTAACAAAGTTCTTCATGCAGGATGCATTCATGATGCACACAGAAGGTTTTGTCACCTCTCTTGGAAGGCACTGACCAAGATGCCAGAGATGGTTGAGGGTTTGAACATCAAACCCTGTAAGTTTCACATGAAATGTGTATCTTGTGCAGAGAACAAGGTGAAGGTTGCTCCAAAAGGCAAGGAGTTTAGCAGGCAGGCTTCCAAACCCTACCAGCTAGTCCACGCAGACCTGGTTGGTCCACTTGCGCCCTCTTTGGGAGGAGCAAGGTACTTCATGGTTCTAATTGATTCTTTTACCAGGTACATTCATGTGTTTATGCTCGAGCAGAAATCGCAAGCGTTTCCTAAATTCAAGGCATTCTGTGCTTGGTTGGAGAATGTTCACGGTAAACGTATTGGCTGTCTCTTTACTGATCGGGGTGGGGAGTTCACTTCTCAGCAGTTTGAAGCTTTCCTGACTGAGAAGGGAATCCAACATGACTTGTCAACGCCTAGATCGCCATGGATGAATGGACTTGCAGAGCGAGCAAATCAAACGTTGCTGCAAGGAATGAAAACATTGTTGCATGATGCCAATCTCCCTGATAAGTATTGGGGGGAGGCTCTGTCGAATTTTGTTTACACTTATAATCGCAGATTGTCATCACCTATTGGTTGTACCCCCTATGAGAAGATGTTTGGTAAGAAACCCAACATCAAGCACATGAGAATCTTTGGTTCTGACATGTGGGTACACACCCCACAGAGCAACAAGCTTGGGAAGCGTGGGGCACATGGTTTGTTCATGGGGTACGAAAAAGGAGCATACAGGGTATGGATGATTGACTCTAAGTCCATTAAGTTCACAAAGAGTGTTGAGTACAATCCTAAGTGGGGGGGGGGGATGTGGGAATTTTCCAGAGTTACCCAGAGGAGGATGAAGGTGACGTCAAGGAAGCAGATAAAGCTGAGGAAGCTGCTGAGGATGATGATGATGATCAGAGTTCGGATTCCAGTTCAGTGGGCGGCGCTGCTGCTGATGTCGGCGACAGTGATGACACAGCAGACTACAAGAGCGCAAAGGCCTCAGTCAGACCATCTGATGCGTCTGACAATGAACTGGAAGAACCACTGTTCACCATTGGTCACTTTTCTCCTAAGAAGGAGGAGATGAGTCCAGAAGACTTGCGTCTAGTACACAGATCTGAAAGGGCGACCAAGGGCAGACCTCCAAAGAGATTTGCTGATGAGTTTGCTAAGACAGCAACTGCTGTTCTTAGTAGCTCAGAAAAGGTGTGGGAACCTTCAAGCTTCAAAGAGGTTCAGGAGTTAACCTCTAAAGATGCTGAGCCTTGGCTTAATGCCATGAAGGCTGAAGTTGATTCCTTGAATAGGAACCAAACTTGGGAACTGGTACCGGTAGTCCCAGGAATGAGACTGGTTGGCAGCAAATGGGTCTTCATGGCCAAGACAGACCAGAATGGCAAGGTTGTCAGATACAAAGCCAGATTGGTCGCCAGAGGTTTTTCACAGGTACCAGGACAGGATTACCACGAGACCTACTCTCCCACAGTCAAGTATGAGAGCATTCGGCTGATGCTCAAGATCGCTGCGGAGGAGAAACTGCATGTTTCCCATCATGACATTAATACAGCTTTTTTGTACGGGATTTTGGGGGAGGAGCTGTTTATGCTTCCACCTGATGGAATGCAGATACAGAAGGGAATGGTCTGTAAACTCCGGAAATCCTTATATGGTCTCAAGCAGAGTGCCAGGTGTTGGAACACGAAACTCACTGAGACGTTGCTTTCTCTAGGTTTTCACCAGGGCAAAGCTGATCCATGTGTGTTTGTCAAGGAGGAGGGGCAAAACAAACTGTATTGTTTATGTTTTGTTGATGATCTTCTGATGTTTTGGAAGAATCAGGCTTTGTACCAAAGCACCCTAGCTCAGCTGAAGGAGCACTTTGACATGAAGGATCTTGGTGAGGTATCCAACTATCTTTCTCTGCAGGTGGAGAGGGACCAAGCAGGTAATTTTCTGGTACACCAAACACAGAAAATTGCTGGTGTATTAACCAGGTTGAATTGGGTTGATGCAAACCCAGCAGACACACCGATGGTGACAGGTTACCAGGTAGATAGTACTGCTGAAGCGTTTTCTGACACAACGCTGTACAGATGCATTCTAGGCAAGTTGAATTTCATTGCTAGATGTTCAAGACCTGACATTGCTGTAAGCACTAACCTGCTTAGCAGACATGCTAACAATCCTGCTGTTCAGGATTGGAAAGCTCTGACGCGCATAGCCCGCTATTTGAAAGGGACTATGCACTACAGGCTGAGGTTCACCAGTCAGAAGACTGGAGGTCTTGAAATCTTTGCAGATGCAAGTTTTGGAAGTGACACCACAGATGGTACAAGCACTTCTGGAGTATGCTACATGTACAACCACTGTCTGTTTGACTGGCTGTGCAAGAAGCAGACAACAGTGAGCCTAAGTTCCTGTGAAGCAGAACTCAATGCTCTGTCATTTTCACTCATGGATTGTGAATGGTTGATGCAACTGTTTAAGGACATCAGAGTCAAAGTGACATGTCCTATACAAGTGTATCAAGACAATAGATCTTGTTTGGCTTTGCTGAACTCAGAGAGTTGCAAGCAAAGAACCAAGTACTTGCAGATTAAGCTACATCGTGCAAGAGAGTGTATTCAGAAAGGACTCATTCAGGTGTCCTACATGGCAGGAAATGAAATTCCTGCTGATCTGTTGTCTAAGGTTGTTAACAGAGAACAACTTAAGGTTTACGTACAAAGGTTGCAATTGGGTTGAACCACAGGTACTACAGGTTACACGGAAAGGGGGAGGATGTTAGGATATTTCTGTTCCACCTTAAAAGGGAGCAGGCTTTGTGAGTCACAGAGTCTGCGCATTTCCTGTTCACAGGAAGTTTATGTTTTCTATTGCTTTCGTTTCTCTCTCTGTGTCGTAGACACTGAAGCAGGCAGTCATGTTTTTCTTTGTTCTGATCAACGCTGAATAAAACTTGTAAATAATGCTCTCCTGAGTGCGACTTCTGCTGTGCATTATCTGCTGATAAAGAGTGTGCATCGGCTCTAGAATGTTCTGGAGCTCATGTCGCTAATTGCTGATACTGCGTGTCTACGGGAGATCGATGGATCGTCCGGCAGCCGGCTTGGGGGCCATGATGGACTTTATCTCCCTGGCAGTATCCCAACTTTCGCTTTTCCTCCACATACCTTTCAGCAGTCCGTCGCAGTCTTACTCTCCCGTAAGTGCCATGAATCTGGGCCCGAAACCTTGTTGTTGGGATACTGCCAGGGAGATAAAGTCCATCAGGACAGGGGCCATATATTTCTGTAAAATATGTCACCCAATCCTTTCCTTGGACAGATGCTTCTAACGAGTAGCCCAGCCCATTTGTGCCTTGGGCAACCAGATGCCAAAATTTCCGTGAGTCCTTTTGAAGTGCTGCATCTCCCAATTCTTTCCACTGTTGTTCATAATATATTTGTTTCTTGCTTTTAAGTAATAATTTATAATTGTTTCGTAACTGGGCTACCTCAGCTTGTAGAGCAAGATTGTGCTTATCTTGTTTTAACTTCAATTTTCTAAGTACCCTAGCTAGGTATTTTTTGCTATTCTGACATTCCTTATCAAACCAAGTCTGTCTCTTAAACTTTTTGTTTTTTATCACACTAGCTGTGGTCATCAGTGGGCGCATTTGGTTGATTATATTCTCATAAAGTCCAATTATGTTTCCTGTTTCTAACAACATTTCCCCCTTTAATAAAGCAAATTCATGGGAATCCAGGATCTGAATAATTTTTTCTTGGACCTGTGCATTCCATTTTAACCTTCTGTTTCCAAGTATCAGATATTCTGTTTCATCCAATAATTTAGGAAAGGCAGGAGAAAAGAATGATGTCAGAGATAACTCAAGTGGAAAGTGGTCACTTTCAGCTCTGGGAATGATCCTGAAGGTATCTCGGTTAACTGGCACATTATTAGATGTTAGGATATAATCTATGGTGCTAGTAAATTCTCTGGGGGAGATAAAAGTAAAATAACTCTCTTGATCCCCTTGACCGTGCCCATTGCATAACAAAAGGTTATGCTTTATTATGAGTTCACAAAGATATTTCCCAGCGTGATTAGAGGTGGTGTCCATTGCTGCCCTCTGACAGATTTCAGGTTCGTCCTCCAAGTTTAGACCAGATAATATTGTATTTTGTGGGGAAACAAGGCCGATCCGGGCATTGAAGTCACCTCCCAAGACAAGCCGAGGGTTAGGTGACAGAGAGTCTATACTTTCGAGTAGTTGGTCAAGTTTATCCCAGTATGATCTCAGTTCCCCACAAGACTTTACTGGAGGTATGTACACACAGATGCAATAAGTATTTCTCAGAAGACTATCAGAAAGGGACAACACTAAAAAATTAGGGGTGGTCAATGAGGGACACTGTTGAATTGATACATTAAGAGAGGTTGACACCAGCACCGCCAGCCCCCCACTAGGCCTTCCATACTTTACAGTTTTAAGAGCTGGTTGAGTGTAACTTGTAAAACCCTGTAGTTCAACCATAGTGCCCTCTTTTGCCCAGGTTTCTTGAAGAAAGATGATATCATGTGTTTGTAGATAAGAACAGAAATCACTGTCTTGGATCTTGTTCATCCACCCTGTTACATTCCATGAGAGAAGTTTAATTGTTTTACAGTGATTTACTCTTAGTCAATTGTTGGCCAATGTACTCTCGGAGTTTACCAGTTTTTGAGGCAACAGAGTATTGCTAATGCTAGTGGAATAATCCAGATGTTCGATTATTTCAGTCGTAGTACATAAAGTGCTCACATTTGTAATCACTGGGCCTTTTCTTTGCAAATTGTTTGCCAATGGGGATTTCTTGGGTGTGTTTCCTGACTCCTCCTCTTCTAAATATCTCATCTTTGTCCAATACTCCGGTGGTTCTATAGTTATCATTCTGTTGTGGCCATTGGGTCTATTATCAATCTCTGCCTCCGGTTCTTTAATCTCTTTCAATGTCTGGCTCATAAGATCAAGCCTCTTGATAACTGTTTGTTGCTCTTCCTGAGGGAGATTCCTAAAGGAGCTGAGAAAATCCTCTTCCAAAGGATTTACAGAGTGCTCAGATTCCTGAAGATGATTGTCTAGAGGAATCGGCTGTTCCTTTTGGCTCACCTGGTTATTTTGATGTTGGGCATGATCCTGCGAATTCAACTCAGGCATGTCTGTTTCCTCCCCACCTGTCAAGTTTTTTTGTGATGTCATTACTTCCATTGGGGATCCAGGCTTTGGTTTTGTGAGCCCTTCTGAAGCACCAGTCCTCATCTTACATAAGGGTGCAACAATAGAATTGCGAAATACCCGGGTTGGAGAAACTCCTCTGCTTGACAATCTGAATTTCAGCTTGTGAATCAGTGAGGGCAGTCTAGTAGAGGAAAAAGTTAACATAATTTTTTGGCTTTGATTTGTGGTATTCAAGAGTTCAGTCCTAACGAGGTCAATCTCTGTAAGTCCAATGCCAAGTAAGTCTGATAAATGTCGTTTGGAATGCTGGGCACCTTTCCAGCTAGGAGTTTGATCTGGCCTTCCACAAATTGTCATGCAGATCTTTTTTGGTTGGAAGATTAAATAAGAAGAGTTTGTTTTAAGAGCCTCTGCACGTTCTATGTTGAGCTTAGGGGTCTGCTCTTGTTGTCGCCAATTTCCTTTGGTACTATGGTGTTCTGTTGATGCCTGCTTGGTATTAACTGATAAACTGTGGACCTCTTTGGATAATTGGGTTATTTGAGAGGCAATACCTCTAATTTGCTGGAAGATATGTTCAACCATTCTTGCAATTAGAGTTAATTGGGTGCTCTCCCTGTTTGTTATTCCTTCCTCTCTGAGGAGCACAGGATCAACTTGCCCCATTGCTGTATCCAGTTCCACGCTCTCACCTTGAATACTCTCCCCACACGCACAATCATCTTCAAGAGGAGAAAACCGGTTTTTTGTTGGAAGTATAAAAGCAGATTTGTTAAAAAAGTCCTCTATTTTAGATTGTTTGGGAACCGGTGAGAGAGCTACATCCTCTGGGTCCCTGTGGCGTTTACTAGCAGGCATAGCGTCACCGTGGGGAGTAAACAAGGAGAGGTTTCACCAACCAAAAAAGAGAGAAAAAATAGAAAGTGCTCAGTTTGTTCAATTTAAGAGCTTCTCTGTGTGGAGACTGCCAGGAGTTTCAGGAACAAAGTATAGAAGGGAGTTGGCGGTTAATAGCTAGCAGCTGGCAGCCTGCCCAGGATGCTTCACAGAACTTGCCCAAGATGTTTCTCATAGCATAGACAAGAAGGTGCTGTTAGAATCTCGGTAAGTTAAAAAGTAGAGAAGTAAAAAAGGAAAAATTACTTCCCTGGGTGGCAGTCAATGCTAATTACAGTCCTGTTATCTGCGGAGCTCCGAAGCCTGCTTGCTAAGCCGTCGCCATCTTGGACCCAAAGTCAGGACTTTCCAAGTGGAGCTTGCTGCCAGCTTGTAAACAGCTCATAGACTTTTGGATTTTCCAGCTTGTAGCTGAAAGCTGAAGCTTGGAATCAAGATGGATGCCAAGAAAGGGGCAGGTTTACCTTATCCACCTCCCCTGACTAATGACAATTATTCCTCATGGTCTGTGAAAATGAAAGCCATGCTTCAGAGTCAGAGGGTGTTTGGAGTGATTGAAAATCCAATCCCAGCTGCACCCACACCAGCTTGGAATTCTCAGAATGTGAAAGCCAGGTCGGCTATGATTCTGTGTGTCTCAGATGAGCAGCTCGTGCATATAGCAGATATGCAACACGCACGCGAAATTTGGCAAACGCTGCAAAGAATCCATCGAAGGGATGCTGCAGGTACTGCGCTGTTGCATTTTGAAAAACTCACAAACATGAGACTGGCGCCTGATGGGGATGTGATGGTGCATTTGACAGAGATGAAACATTTACGCCAGCAGATGGTGCAACACAATTTCCCTCTTCAGGAAGAGATATTTTGCTTTATGATCATTAACAGCCTTAATCGGACTTACAAAACCGTTGCAAGTCAACTTGGATCTCTACCTGTATCTGTTAACTTTTGATAAGAGTGATTACAAAAGTTGTACTGCATGTGAGTCTAAAATGCTTTCTCTTGCAGGTATATCGGACGGAGCCAAGGCTAAAAAGACACCTAAGATTACCAGTGTTTTTCAGCGAGTGTATGCTGATGTAACTGGTCCTCTAGCACCATCTAGAGGCAATGCAAAATACTACCTTGCATGTGTATCTGAAGAAGTGTGCTTGCACACGAAAGCTCATACCAAGAACTAACTTAGTTGGTCTTAAAGGTGCTACTGGAAGGATTTTTTTTTATTTTGACTATGGCAGACCAACACGGCTACCTATCTGTAACTGGTACCTTGCATTTGTTGATCACTATTCTCAATATGTATGGCTATATATATTGGGATCACCCAGAGAAACCTTAGCAAGGTTTAAAGAGTTTTGTGATAAGGTTAAGAATATTCATGATGCTAATATTCATTTTCTTTTCACAGATGAAAAGCCAATTTTTCTTTCACAGGATTTTCAGGATTTCATCAAGAGACAACGGATAGAGCATAAAATTGCTGTCTCAGAAGCTGCATGGGACAAAAGTGTGTGTGTAAAGGTGAACAAAGAGTTGCAGAATGGCATGAATGCACAATTGCTGAGTTCACATTTGCCATGTGAGTATTGGGCTGAAGCTTTATCTTCTTATTGTTACACTTGGGTGAGAAAGGTTTCAAAAGGTATGGAAAGTTCTCCTTTTGAGAAGCTATTCCACAGGAAACCTTCTGTAAATCATTTTAAGGTTTTTGGATCTCACATCCGTACAGAAACTCCAGATGGGGTAAAGAATGCCAGAGGCATTTTTGTGGGTTATGAAAAGGGTCTCTACAGAGTAATTTTGTCTGAATCTGGTCAGGTGATTCTCACAAAGTTTCTAGAGAGCACTCCGAGACAGGAGACAGAGGTTTTTCAAACATTTCCCATTGCTGACAATTCAGATGATGATTCTGATTATTCTGATTATTCTGGTACTGAGAGTGACACAGAAAGCTCAGGAAGTTCTGTTGACACAGTCATTGAGAGAGGTTCACACACAATGGCTAGACCTTCACAGGTTAAGGTTGAACCACTGTTTACTGTTGGAACTGGTTCTCCAAAAGGTCCTGAGGATGAACCAGTCAGCAAGGAGGATCAGCACCTCATACGCAGGTCTGAAAGAATCACAAAGGGCGTACCACCCAAGAGGTATTCTCAAGAGTTTGCTAATTCAGCTGTTGCATGTGTTACTATTGTTGACAACTCAAGCCTGGTAAAAGGTGTGTCTAAGTCAGAGACAAAGACACAACAGGGAGTTGCTAAGCATAACACTACATTCCCTAACCAAGGTAATGCAGATGCACTCATTCCTTGGAAAACAGACACCCAAAGAGTTACATTGGTGAAACCAGTGGCGAGTAGTTCCAAGGGTGGAACTGAAACAACACGAGATTGTTACATGTATAACTACTGTTTGTTTTCTTCTCTGGATCAAGCTTTGTTCGCAGTTAACGTTGATTCATATGGGGGAGTATGTTACGATATGAGAGCAACGCAGCTGCAAACTGGCAGCTTGGTGAAAACATCACATGATGTGACTAGCTGTGGGAAAGAATCTTCCCGGAAGTTCACAGGCTTCTCAAAGCTTTGTGAAGTGTGTAATATGAGACCTTCCTGTTGCGTATGTGAAGGAAGTCTTAGTCACTTGCTTGCTGAACACTGAACTGTTCGGACATGTTTTTTGTAGAGTTACATCAGTCAGAAATAAACAAGATGTAAAAGGATTTCTGACTATCTCCTTTCTTTTGCCGGTATGCAAGGAGGGAGGGGATGAGCATTTTCCACGCTGGGAAATGTCGCCTATCAAGCTCTCCCTTGTCTGTCCGGAATGTCAGCCAGAGGAAGATCACCAGTAAACAAGCTCCGAGAGCAGGGAGAGGGGCCAGCCTCTCCGGAGGGGACTTGTTTTTCCAACACGCGGTACCCCATAAAAAACCTTGGATTGAGCATTCCGAGGACTTGGTGTTCCTGCGGGTGCCTGGAACGACTCCCCCACTCCCCGGTAAGCTCTTGATAAGGGCTCCAAGAGCGAGTGGGGTTGGAGACGGAGGCACTTGGGAATAGACTCGCTTCCTTCATCGCATGAAGCTCTGAGTCCAGCGATTGTGAGCGGCCAATTTCTCCAATCAACTCTAATTGGAAAAGAGTGAGTAATAAATTAAAAATTTGGACATCTATTTGGAAAGGATAGGGGCTTAAAAACGGAGGTCAGTCCCTTCCTCTGATTAAGATAGAAAACAGCTACACTAGCCGAAGCCGTGATCTAAAATATACGACTTTCTAAAGACTTTCAAGTTAACTTTCGGATTCCCTCTTCTAGCAGGGGGAAGGGGGGAGATACTTTTCTGACTTTTATAATCCCTGCAGACAGTTTGGATTTACGAGGTATTTTCTTTGTGGAAGCGGACTACTCAGTCGGGGAGACTAGACTCCATTGTGACGTCGTAAAGAAAAAGGACACTTTCAACTTTCGTTTTCCTATTTGGGGGGAAAAAAGTAACTGCAGCTGCCCGAACTCAAAGCTTTTTCTTTTCTCTTTTTTTTTAACAGTACTCCTACCTCCAGATATAAGTTGTAAATTGTAACTGTGTTATTAACTTCTGGGGAATTAAGAAAGCAGTAAAAAAAAGGATTACAAGTTAGAGAGACTGTTGACTTTTATATTAAGACTGGTGGAGGGGCTTGAGAAGGGAAACTGACTGCCTCCTTATCTCCCCCTTGTGTCTGAGACTGACCTTGAACAAAAGAATTACAAGTTATGGATGGGGGAGAGAAACGAGAAAAGACAGAGAAAACAAAAACCAAAGTAAGGAGGGACTCTAAGTCACCAACTTTTGAGGAGTCTGTGTTGCAATTGCTTCAGGAAATTAAAACAGAAGTAAGAGGAAATCAAAAGTCTATAAAGGAATTAAAAAGTGACTTTGCTCAATTAAGACAAGATTTGATGCAAGTTAACTCAGATGTATCAGCACATGAGTCAGGACTGGCGCATTTGGAAACTGTGAGAATTCCTGACTTAGAGACAATTCAGCGAGAATCTCAAATTTCAATTGCGTCTCTGCAAATAAAACAGAGGGAATGTAATCTGAGATTGAGGGGCGTACCCCAGAAAGAGCAGGATAATTTGAAGGATTGGTTAATTGAAGAATTTGCAACGTACTGGGTTCTCTCAAAAGAAGAATTAAATTCCTGGATTGACAAGGCCTACAGATTTGGACCTAAAACAGATACTAAGATTACACATGACTGTATGGTGTTTTTTAAAACTAAAGAGCAGAGAGATATTATTTTAGGCCACCATTATAAAAAAAAGTTTAAAGATAGATGAGAAGGGAAGAATTCTGTTTAAAGACATTCCGACACACTTTTTGGACTTCCGGAGGTGGCGCCAGCGGTTAATGGTGGATTTCCTCGATCGGAGGAAATCTCGCCACGAAAAATAGGGTCGGATCCCGCTTCGGCGTAGCGGGGGACCCTTGAGAACCACAGGCGGGGGAAGCCTGTGTACCTGGGACCCAGCGGGCACATTTGGCGCCCCCCCAACCAGGTAAAAAGCCCGGCAACGGGCTCGGAATCGGAGCGGGGGAAGGAGCGCTGTGCTGTGGGCTGTCTGCTTCTTTCGTGGTGTGAAGCCGCAAGCTGTTAACTGGAGAGCGCTGCCTTTTTTCCTTGGAACTCGGACTTGAAAATCAACGATCCGTGAGTAGGATATAACGTAATTGGGACTGCATAAATTTTGAATTTGACCGAAAACGGAAAGAGGTATAAAAAGGAAGTCTACCTCTTTCTATTGTAGATAAAATAAAGCTTTGAACTTGAAAGCGGAAGCGCAGGAAAAGACGTTTTAGCGGACTTTAATCCAATCATCTAACCTGGATCCCCCCCCCCCTTAAACTAAGGGAAAAGGGGGGAGAACTGTGGATTTGATTTCTGTATAAAGAAGTGGAAATAAAAGGGACTAAACCATCGCTCAATCCTTTGGGAACGGATTTCCAGAGGCAACTCAAAAACAGATGAGAGGTACTGTCTGGAAATATATTTTGACAGCTAGTCCTGCGCAGGAAATATGAATTTGGATATATTATGTGGACATATATCTCCAGGTCTCAAGTAATTATTTTAGATAGACTGTTATTTTTCTGAATAAACTGGGGGGACTTAAAAAAGAAAGTAAAGTATCCAAGAACTTTTATGACTGTTACAGTGTCCCCCTAGTGGAACTTGGAATTGTTACAATCTGTTATAATTGAAACTGTAGCTGGCTTGAGGAATTTTCACACAGCTCTGCTGGGAATTTCCACTGTTTGAATTTAACTGCGTGTCTGACCTTGAGCTTTATATAAAGGAATGGCAGATGGTAAAGAGAGAACAGAAGCTTCACAGGCTACAAGGTCGGGCAGAGTTGTTCGTACAGAAGAAGGATTACAAAGGAGATTTTCGGCTTCAGGTGCCTCTGGAACCCCAACAACAGCCTCATCGGCACAATCAAAAGTAAAAGGTATGACAAGTGATGATGCCTTTGCTCAAGTTTTGGCCAAGGTTAATGAATCGTTAAATAGAATAAGTGAACAAGTAGCAGAGGCATGTGACAAGATTGATCAAAATACAACAAGTATTAATCAGAATACAGCAAGCTTAAACAATTTGGGTCAGAAAGTAAACACCAATACAGAGACTATTCAGAAATTATTAGAGGAATCGGCCTCAATACGTCAGATTGCCGAGGAGGCCAAAGAAATTGCTACAACTTCTGCTACAGAGGTTAAAGAGGTTCAAGAGACAATACCATCAATGCACAAACAATTGGAAGATCATAAATTGACCCTGTCTATGATAGAATTGAAGGAAAAACAAGTGAATTTACGGGTCAGATCGGTGCCTGAAGTGGAAAAGGACAATCTAGCTGAATTTCTCATGCAGGAATTTTTGGACTTTTGGGATCCAGAATTGGTAAAAGACAGCTTCAAAATAGTAAATGCTTTTAGACTTGGGAAAAGAGGAGAGAAGAAGGTGAGAGACTGTCTGATTACTTTTCGAACAAAAGAAGAGAGGGATAAGATTTTGGGTTTGCATTTCAAGAAGACACTGGAAATCCAGCGGACAAGGGTTGAAATATTTAAAGACATTCCGAAATACCTTCTGGATCTCAGATCAAACTATAAGGACTTGGTCACCCTGCTGAGAAGGAACAGTATTAACTTTAGGTGGGAACTTCCCCAAGGCCTATCTTTCAGTTACAAAGGAAAGAAGAAGAAAATAAGATCGGAAGATGACAAAGATAAATTTTGGAGAGACCATGGAGAAGACCTACAAAAAGAACTATCTCCGGAACCAAAAGACCACTCGAAAACAGTGATACCACCGACGGACGAGGAACAGGCACTAGGTGCAGTAGGAGGAGAGCTAAAATAATAACATCATGGCCCTGCAACTTTTAACATGGAACTGTCGGGGTTTGAATTCCCCTCAGAAAAGGAAGTCAGTATTTCATATATTAAAAAAGGAACAATTGGACCTAATTTGTTTACAAGAAACACATATAACAAGATTACACAGGAAATTGTTGATAAATAAAAGACTTGGTCAGGAGTTTATTTCGTCGGACAAAGTAAAAAAAAGAGGGGTTGTGATTTATGCAAAAGACAATTTATCACCGAAATTTGTTTTTAAAGATGACCAAGGAAGATTTGTGGCAATTGAAATTCAAACACAAGGAGAAAAATTTCTGATTGTAGGAATTTATGCACCAAATGATGGGAAATCCGAATTTTTTAAGAAGTTGCACGAGACCCTGATGGACCATATGGATTATAACATGATTTTGATGGGAGATATGAATGGAGTGGTATCTACATATATGGACAAGGCACAAAGACAGGTAGTCACCAAGGATGGTAGACTACCGAAAACTTTTTTTGACATGACAGACAACTTGGATTTAGTGGACATTTGGAGAATAAGAAATCCCATGGCTAAAGAGGGAACTTTCTTTTCTGAAGCCAAAATGACATGGACAAGAATTGACCAAATTTGGATAACTAGAGGAATGGCACCAAAGACAAGAAAGGTGGAAATCTGCCCGAAAATTTGCTCCGACCATAATGCTGTTAAGATGGAAATGAGACTGACACCAACTGGCTCCTTCAGATGGAAAATGAATGACACCTTATTTAGAGATGAGGAATTCCTTAAGAAGGCCCAAAAAGCTTTGAGAGACTACTTTGAGATAAACCTTAGTACCAACGTGGAGAAAAGAGTAATCTGGGACGCTAGTAAAGCAGTTATGAGAGGGTTCTTAATACAACAGAATGCAATAAAGAAAAGAACTCAAAATGAGAAGAAGGATAAGATAATGGACAAAATAAAGGAATGTGAAAAAAGACTGAGAGTAAATCCCAAATCTCAAGAGATTCTGCGAGAGTTAAAGCTATATCAAGTACAATATATGAAAATGATGAATCAGGAAATAGAATGGAAAATTAAACAAATGAGACAAAAGACTTTTGAGTCGGCAAATAAATGTGGTAAATTGTTAGCATGGCAAATGAAAAAGAGACAAAAATTAAATACGATTACGAACTTAGAGGTGGAAGGAAGAAACATACAGAACCCTGCAGAGATTAGAAGTTGTTTCCAGAGGTACTTTAAACGATTATATACTCAAGGGCCATTGAAAGAAACAGACTTAGACCAATTTTTGAAAACAAATGGATTACAAAAAATATCTCAAGAAAATAAATTAATTTTGAATCATAGAATAACTGAACAAGAAATAGAAGGTGCCATTCAAAACATGCAATTGGGTAAATCTCCAGGACCAGACGGCTTGACCTCTAGATACTACAGATCCTTAAAAGAATGGTTAATTCAACCTTTGAAAGAGGTCTGCAATGAAATAATGGAGGGGAAAAGAGCACCAGAGTCGTGGAAAGAAGCATATATCACACTTGTACCAAAGACAGAGACCGAAAAGACACAGCTTAAGAACTATATCGTTATTGAATGTGGATTACAAAATCTTTGCAGATATTTTGGCTAAGAGATTCAAGAAAGTGCTGATGGAAGAGATCCATAAAGACCAAGCGGGCTTTCTCCCAGGAAGACATTTGTCTGACAATTTGAGGAATATAATTGATATTTTGGAAAAATTAGAAGTGAATATAAACACCAAAGCAGTTTTGATATTTGTAGATGCGGAGAAAGCCTTTGACAATATTTCTTGGAATTTTATGAAGAAGAATATCCAGGGTATGGGGGTAGGCCAAGGTTTTGAGAATGGTATAGGTGAAATTTATTCAGAACAAAAAGCTAAACTAATTGTAAATAATGTTGTGACGGAAGAACTAAAAATTGAAAAAGGGACACGACAAGGTTGCCCTATTTCCCCACTTCTTTTTATTTCGGTTCTGGAGGTCTTGCTGAATATGATTAGAAGGGACCAGTCGGTTAAAGGTATACAGGTCGGAACTAAACAGTACAAATTGAGAGCGTTTGCAGATGACTTAGTATTGACGTTACAGGAGCCAGAATCTAGTACTAAAAGAGTTTTAGAACAGGGTATGGGGGTAGGCCAAGGTTTTGAGAATGGTATAGGTGAAATTTATTCAGAACAAAAAGCTAAACTAATTGTAAATAATGTTGTGACGGAAGAACTAAAAATTGAAAAAGGGACACGACAAGGTTGCCCTATTTCCCCACTTCTTTTTATTTCACTGCTAGGCCGTATTGCTGCGATAAAAATGAATGTATTGCCTAGAATGTTGTTTTTGTTCCAAACTTTGCAGATTGTGGACAAAATGGATTGTTTCAAGAGGTGGCAGAAAGATATTTCTAAATTTGTCTGGCAGGGCAAGAAGCCCAGAATAAAATTTAAAATACTAACGGATGCAAAGGAAAGAGGTGGATTTGCCCTGCCAGACCTTAAACTTTACTATGAATCAGCAGCTTTTTGCTGGTTGAAAGAATGGCTACTTCTTGAAAACACTGACATTTTGGACTTGGAAGGTTTTAATAATGTATTTGGATGGCATGCATATTTGTGGTACGATAAGGTCAAGGCACATAAAGCATTTAGAAACCACATTGTCAGGAAAGCGCTATTTAATGTTTGGATAAGATATAAGGATTTGCTAGAAAACAAAACCCCAAGGTGGCTGTCACCAATGGAAGCGAAAGCCTTGAAAAAGGTCAATATGGAGGTCAAATGGCCGAAATATTGGGAAATTTTGGAACAAGACGGAGATAGACTGAAATTGCAGAGTTTTGAGAAACTAAAAAACAAAGTGCGAGACTGGCTTCATTATTATCAGATAATGGAGGCATTTAAATTGGACAGGAAAATTGGCTTCCAGGTGGAAAGATCAAAATTAGAAACAGAACTGTTAGAACCCAAAACTAAGAATTTGTCAAGAATGTATAACTTGCTGCTGAAATGGAATACTCAGGATGAAACGGTAAAATCGGCTATGATTAAATGGGCACAGGACATTGGACATAACATTATGTTTGCTGACTGGGAACAGTTGTGGACCACAGGTATGAAATTTACGGCATGTAATGCCTTAAGAGAGAATATTATGAAAATGATATACAGGTGGTACATAACCCCAGTCAAGCTTGCAAAAATTTATCACTTGTTGGGTGTAGTGAAGGGTTAACCTTCTGTGTCTCGAGGCTGAGAGGAGGCGCTTACAAGGGAAGTAAGCCAGGACATGACGAAAGCAGCTTGGAATGCTGTGAGCTGAGTGAAAAGTGAAAGCAGCTTTATTACGCAGCTGCAAGCTGAGAGAGAGTCGCAAAATGCAGCTTGAATCAGATGGTGTATATGAACTGTAAATATGCTACTTTTGAGCAAATAAAGTGCTACTAGGAAAGAAGAAACGTGTGGGACGTCTTTACTGCTCTTTCTACACGGACGCTGTGCAATTCTGCTAATTGCTTTACAACCTGCAGAGGCTTGCAGGGGGAAGTGTGCTGGACGACAAGAGTAAAGCAATAAATCCTACCTAACATCACTTGCCCGATAACAAATGTTGGAAATGTAAAGAAACTGAAGGTACATTTTTTCACCTTTGGTGGACGTGCCCAAAGATTAAGGCTTTCTGGGAAATGATATATAATGAATTAAAAAAGGTATTTAAGTATACCTTCCCTAAGAAACCAGAGGCCTTTCTCCTGGGCATAGTGGGCCAAATCGTGTTAAAAAAGGATAGAACTTTCTTTATGTATGCAACAACAGCAGCAAGAATACTCATCACAAAATATTGGAAGACACAAGAACTTCCCACGCTGGAGGAATGGCAGATGAAACTTATGGACTATATGGAACTGGCGGAAATGACTGGCAGAATCCGCGACCAGGGAGAAGAGTCGGTGGAGGAAGATTGGAAGAAATTCAAAGACTATCTTCAGAAACATTGTAAAATTAAAGAATGCTAGAGTGATGTTGGACTGAAAATAAGCGGTTTCCAGCTGTACAGGTTAAAGTTAATGATAGACTAAGATTAAGATTAGGACCAAAGATGTTTAAAGAAATGGAAATCTGACAATGAAGAGGGAAAATTTTAACGTTATATTATACTAAGATTAAAGATCAGGTTTAAAAAAATTGAAGATATATATTACAATATTATATTAAAGTTAAAGATTGGGATTAAAAAAAAAAGTTGAAAAGAAATTGCTGGACAAACAATTTGGATTGGAATACAAAAGAGGGAGGTATGAGGAAGTCCAGAAAATAAGTAAACTAAAAAAACGGAAATGGAAAAGAGATATTGTTTTTAATTGTTATGCTTTTTGTTTTTTATTGTTGAATTGTGTTTTCTTTTGTGTGTTTTTGTAATCTTTTTTTTTCTTTTTTTGAGATATGTATTGTGTATGTTTTTCTTTTCTTTCTTCGTTGTTCAAAACTTAAATAAAAATTATTTTAAAAAAATAAATAAATAAAGACATTCCGACACACTTTTTGGCCCTGAGAAATAATTATACGGATTTGGCTAGTGCCCTAAGAACAAAGAACATTTTCTTCAGGTGGGAGTTCCCGGAGGGACTATCTTTTAAATTTCAAGGAAGGAAACAAAGAATAAGAACTGTCGGAGAGAAAGAAAGATTTCTGGAGAAAAACGCAAAAGAGCTTGGAGTGGAAAGTTCTCCTTTACTGGGGGCAGTGGCAGTGGGCCCCTAACAAATCAGGATGTCTTTGAAAATTTACTCCTGGAATGTAAATGGTCTAAATTCACGTTTTAAAAGGAATCAAGTTTATCATGTATTGGCAAGACAGAATTTGGATATAATCTGTTTACAAGAAACACATGCTATAAGACTTCACAGGAAAATTCTCCAAAATAAGAAACTTGGGCAGGAATTTATTTCATCCGACAAAGTGAAAAAAAGAGGCGTGGTTTTTTATGTTAAAGAAAAACGGAACCCCAAATTGCTGTTTAAAGATGAGGAAGGGAGGTACATTGCAGTTGAAATTACGGCACAAGGCGATAAATTTCTTTTGCTGGGAATTTATGCACCAAATGATGGCAAAGTGGAATTCTTTAAGAATCTGGACTTAAAACTTATGGATTATATGGATTACAAATTGATTTTAATGGGAGACCTGAATGGAGTA
Source organism: Podarcis pityusensis (assembly GCF_964106645.2). Lineage (NCBI taxonomy): Eukaryota > Metazoa > Chordata > Lepidosauria > Squamata > Lacertidae > Podarcis > Podarcis pityusensis. The sequence continues at coordinate 4,213,813 of NC_138045.1, forward strand.
GCATCAACATTAATGGATAAAACACAGGGACAGAAAAATTCAAGTTCCGGCAGACTACCAAAGATTTTCTTTGATATGAGTGATAAATACAATTTGTCGGACGTATGGAGGCTACGAAATCCAATGGAGAGAGACTATACTTTTTTCTCAAATTCAAATCAATCTTTCTCGAGAACCGATTATTTATGGATATCCAGAGATTTGGTTCCTAAGGTTACTAAAACAGAAATTTGCCCTAAGACTTGCTCAGATCATAATGCAGTGGTTTTGGAGATGAAATTATACCTGCAGGGCTCCTTTAGATGGAGGATGAATGATGAGTTGTTGAGGAATGAACAGATGATTAGTAAGGCCCAAAAGACTCTAAAAGACTATTTTGAACTAAATATGAACACAGAGGTAGAAACAAGAGTCATTTGGGATGCAAGTAAGGCAGTAATGAGAGGTTTCCTCATACAACAGAACTCAATAAAGAAAAAGATACAGGATGAGAAAAAAGAGAAAATTCTGTCTCAAATAAAGGACAAAGAGAAGAGTTTAAGATTAATGCCAAAGAGTCAACAGATTCCAAAAGAAATTAAAGCATTGCAGATTCAATTTTCTCAAATTATTAACCAGGAAATAGAATGGAAAATTAAAATGATGAAACAGAGAAATTTTGAATCTGCGAATAAATGTGGGAAATTGTTGGCTTGGCAATTAAAAAAGAGACAGAAGCAAAGTACTATTACAAATATTGTATCTGATGGAAAATCTATGGAAAACCCTGCAGATATAAGAAAATGTTTCCAGAAATACTTTAAACAGCTGTATAAAAAAGGTAAAGAAGATAAGGATAAAATTGAGCAATTTCTTGAGGCAAATGAAATGCAGAAAATTCCCGAGGATAAAAGGTTCCTACTAAATGGCATGAAAAACAGATCAAGATAGATCTGATGTAAAAAATTATAGACCAATCTCATTACTTAATGCGGATTATAAAATCTTTGCGAATATTTTGGCCAATAGACTAAAAAAGGTTCTATCAGATTATATACACAAGGACCAGGCAGGATTTCTGCCTGGGATACAAATGAAAGATAACATTAGAAATATAATTGATATAACAGAAAGGTTGGAAGCGAAAAGAAATTGTAAAGCAATGTTAATGTTTATTGATGCTGAAAAGGCCTTTGATAATGTTTCTTGGTTATTTATGATGAAAAACCTAGAAAGAATCGAGGTTGGTCAGGAATTTTTAAATGGTATCAATGCGATCTATTTTGAACAAAAAGTAAAAATCATAGTTAATAATGTGGTCTCAGAGGAAATCAGAATTGAGAAAGGAAGCAGGCAAGGGTGCCCACTTTCCCCTCTGCTATTTATCTCTGTTCTGGAGGTTTTGCTAAACATGTTGAGGAAAGAGGAGGAGGTTAAAGGCATTGTAGTAGGATCCAAGCAATATAAATTAAAAGCCTTTGCTGATGACTTGGTCTTAACTTTACAAGATCCAGAAACCAGTGCAGTAAAAGCACTGGAGCTGATTCAAGAGTTTGGGCAGGCAGCAGGATTTAAATTAGAATCATAGAATCATAGAATCATAGAGTTGGAAGAGACCACAAGGGCCATCGAGTCCAACCCCCTGCCAAGCAGGAAACACCATCAGAGCACTCCTGACATATGGTTCTCAAGCCTCTGCTTAAAGACCTCCAAAGAAGGAGACTCCACCACACTCCTTGGCAGCAAATTCCACTGTCGAACAGCTCTTACTGTCAGGAAGTTCTTCCTAATGTTTAGGTGGAATCTTCTTTCTTGTAGTTTGGATCCATTGCTCCGTGTCCGCTTCTCTGGAGCAGCAGAAAACAACCTTTCTCCCTCCTCTATGTGACATCCTTTTATATATTTGAACATGGCTATCATATCACCCCTTAACCTCCTCTTCTCCAGGCTAAACACGCCCAGTTCCCTTAGCCGTTCCTCATAAGGCATCATTTCCAGGCCTTTGACCATTTTGGTTGCCCTCCTCTGGACACGTTCCAGTTTGTCAGTGTCCTTCTTGAACTGTGGTGCCCAGATTAAACAAGAGCAAAACCAAAGTTTTGGAAAAAAAACTTAGATAATGAGGAAAGAAAAACCCTTTTTGAAAGGACAGACCTTGTTTCTGTGAAAAAAGTTAAATATTTGGGTGTGAACTTATCGGTAAAGAATTTAAATCTTTATAAAGATAACTATGAAAAGTTATGGAATGAAATCAAGAGAGATCTTGAGATATGGTCAAACCTAAAACTTTCATTGATGGGCCGAATATCGGTGGTTAAGATGAATGTATTGCCGAAGATGTTGTTTCTATTTCAAGCTTTACCAATCATTGATAATGTTAAATGTTTTAAAGAATGGCAGAAGGCATTGTCTAAATTTATCTGGCAGGGGAAAAAACCTAGAATTAAATATAAATTACTTACAGATATAAAAGAAAGAGGGGGCTTTTCCCTACCAGATTTGAAGATATACTTTGAAGCTGCTGCCTTCTGCTGGATCAAGGATTGGATTCAATTAGAGAATGATGATGTGGAGGGACTGGATAATCAATTTGGATGGCATGCATATTTATGGTATGACAAGAAAAAGGCCCACAGTGGTTTTAAGAATCATGTAATTAGAAAGGCGTTATACAATGTATGGACTAGATACAAAGATCTCTTAGTAAGAAAAACACCAAAATGGATTTCACCAATGGAAGCACAGGCCCCAAAAAAGTTAAATATGGAAAACAAATGGTTGAGGTATTCAGATTTGTTAGAGGATCAGGACGGTTTTAAATTAAAACCATTTGAACAAATTAAAGATAAAGTGAATTGGTTGCAATATTATCAAATTAACAAATTATATAAGATGGATAAGAGAAATGGTTTTGCAACAGAAAAAACCAAATTGGAAATGGAGTTGTTAGATACTAATGATAAGAATATGTCTAAAATGTATAATTTGTTGTTGGAGTGGCATACTAAGGATGAACAAGTTAAATCGGTTATGATTGATTGGGCAAGAGATGTGGGACATAATATAATGATGGAGGACTGGGAGAGGCTATGGAGGAAAGGGGTTAAGTTCACTGCATGTACGAAGTTAAAGGAAAACATTATGAAGATGATGTATAGATGGTACTTGACCCCTGTAAAACTAGCAAAGATTTATCACAATAGTGATAATCTTTGTTGGAAATGTAAAGAAAAAGAAGGTACTTTTTTCCATATGTGGTGGACCTGTCCCAAGATGAAGGACTTCTGGGAGAAGATTTATAACGAACTGAAAAAAATGTTGAAATATACATTTATTAAGAAACCAGAGACCTTTCTTCTTGGAATAACAGGTTTAGAATTGCTCAAGAAAGATGTTAAATTATTTTTGTATGCCACAACGGTCGCCCGAATATTACTTGCTAAAAATTGGAAAACACAAGAACTACCAACAGTGGAAGGTTGGCAGATGAAGATGATGGACTTTTCGGAGCTAGCTGACCTGACTGGAAGAGTCTGCGACCAGAAAGAAGAGGAGTTTCAAGAGGGCTGGAGGAAATTCAAGGACTATTTGAATAAATATTGTAATATAAAAAATTAGAAATTACTTGAAAGAAACAAATAGGCCTAGGATTAAATTAAGTTATAATTAAATAAATGGGATTCAGAAAAGTGTGTAAGATGGACTATAATTGGAAATTGTTTTAGTTTAATAATGATATTGTAAAGCTGTTACTTTTAATTACAAGGAAACTCAGAAGGGAGGGATTTGAGGAAGTCAACCAAGATGTTTTAAAAGGTTTTAAAAGGTTGGACTTGTGAAGAATTAAGTTTGTTATGATTGTCTATCTGTTTATTGTTCCCCCCCCTTTCTTCTTTTTCCTTTTTCCTTTTCTGTTTTTGTGTATCATCTTGCTTTGTGGTTTGTGTTATCACGGTGGAAAATTTAATAAAATTTATTTAAAAAAGAAAATGGTTTATTTGTGTTAAGGGACGGTGTACAGGAGTCTGTGCTTACTAGCAGTGATGCATAGCCTGCATGCAAAAATGAGGCGTTACACAAAAAATGTTTATATCCGTGGCCTCACTGACTTGGTCATTCAAATTGGCGTAGTGTAGCAAAAATGCCAGATGTGAGTGATGGATGTGAATTACAAGGCTTTGATAAATATCTTGACTGTAATGTATGCAAACAGGTCAAGAGCCACCAAGGGTCTTATCCTTGAAGTGAGAAGGTGAGTGAGAAACCTTTTCAGCTTGTTCATGCTGATGTGTGGTGGTCCTTTTAAACTCAGCAGGGGTAATTCCCAGTATGTGCTAACTATAATTGATGATGCCACAAGGTTCAGTTGGGTTTATCCCATGAAGCACAAGGCAGAGGTTTTCCTCTAAGTTTAAAGACTGGGTGGCATATGTTGAGAGGCAATTCCCACACAAAGTTTAAAAGTTTCAATCTGACCGTGGAGGCGAATTTCTGTCATGTGCATTCCAATCATGGCTACAAAGGAATGGAATTGGGCACAGAAAGACGAACCCTCATAGTCCAGAGAAGAATGGAGAGGCAGAGAGAAAAAAAAGGTCTCTGCAAGAAATGATGGACTCATTGCTAGAGGATTCTGGCTTGTCCAAACGCTATTGATGGGAGGCGATCTTGACAGCCAATTATGTTCAGAACCGCTTGGTCCACAGCACGATTGGAACAACACCCTATTTTATGCTGTTCAGAAAAAAGCCCAAAGCTGATCATTTGTGCACATTCAGTGTGAAGGCATGGGTTCATGTGCCACGATCACAGTGCAGAAAGGGTGACCCCAAAGCACAGCAGCTTATGTTTGTTGGTTACCAGGATTTGGGCAAAGGGTGGAGGTTTGTGGTTGGAAATAGTGGGCTACATGCTAATTCAGAGGTTTCGTTCCAGGCATCAAAGGGTGCTTCCTCACATTTGAGTGTTAAAAGGGAACCAGGCAATGTAAACACTGAAGAGAAAGGTGACAGGGCTGTAAAATCTGCATCTCCTGAGGCTAGTGAACAGAATGCCAGTCATTTTTCACCAACATCAAAGGATGAATCTTACTCTCCTCTAAGGGGGCGGAAATCTGAGGGGGATGATAGTGAAGATGAGGCCAGTTTTACTCCAAGAAGATCAGAGAGGAAGAACATAGGAATTCTGCCAGACCGTTTTACGCCTGGTACAGCTCACGTGTTCCATGTAGCTATAGAGCCTCAAAGCTACAAACAAGTAATGGATTTACCTAAGGAGCAAATTTTTGCTCTGGAAGGGTGCCATGGAAGAGATGAACTCTCTCCGTGAGCATGGAGTGTTTACATTTACGTCACCGCCAAAGGGTGCCAGGGTGGTGGGATGTAGATGGGTTTAAAAAATAAAGCCTCTGGCTACTGGTGGTTATAAATATAAGGTGCATTTAGTGGCACAAGGTTTTCCCAGAGACCAGGACTGGATTTTGATGAAGTGTTTGCACCCACAGCTAGAAGTGAGAGCATGCGTTTGTTGCTTGCAATTGCAGCAAAGCGCAATCTTAAAGTTAATCATTTTGACATCCAGATGGCTTATCTGAATGCCAAGCCTTATGAAGAACTTTATTTATCAGAGCCACCAGGTTTTGAAACAGGATAAGGAAAAGTGTACAGATTACACAAAGCCCTATATGGTTTGCATCAATCAGCACACAAGTGGAACAGATGTTTAGATGAGACTCTTGTTTCTCTAGGTTTCGAACGCAGTGTTGCTGATAACTGTTTGTACATGCGTGGCACTGGTAACAAGCAAGAATTTTATTTGGTATTTGTGGATGATCTGCTATATGTGGCCAAAGAAGCTAGGCAAATCAAGGAGTTTTCCACGCAGTTGCCCAAAAGCTTCAAAGTAAAAGATCTGGGCTACGTACAAAACTATTTGGGTGTGGAAGTGTGCCGGGCCAGTGATGGTAGTTTTCTGCTCAGTCAGAAAAACAAAATTAAGCAACTGCTGGCAACGTTTTAACATGCAAGATTGTAAAGGGGCAAGTACACCCATGGAAGTAGGTTTTGTTAAAGGAATGCAATCAGATGAAAGCTCTGAGTTTGAGCATCCAGATCTCTACCAATCAGCCATTGGGAGCCTAATGTACATATCACAGTGGAGTAGACCCCATATCTGCTATGCAGTGAGGATTTTAAGCAGACAGGTATCCAAACCCACTGTGAGTAAAAAGGATACTGAGGTACTTAAAGCAAACTGCTCTGAAATTGAGCTCAGGAGGAGAAGAAATGCTTGAGTGCTACTCAGATAGCGACTGGGAAAATCTGCCAGACAGAAAGTCTGTAACTGGGCTGGTGATCATGTTCGGTGGATCACTGATTGGATGGAAATCCAGGAAACAAAGCATAGTTAGTGTGTCTTCCACGGAAGCGGAATACGCTGCTTTGAGTGAGCTCTGCAATGAGCTAATATTTTTTAAGCAGTTACTGTTGGATTTTGGCACTGAATGAGATTTTCCAGGAAAAGATTTTGTGGACAACCAAGCTGTTGGGAAAAAGCACCAAGGCAAAAGCCAGCTCCAGATGGCTGGAATGCAAAACAGGATGTTATGGTTTGCAGATGTACTGTTGGAGAAAAGGTGGAGCCTATTCTCTGTACTGAGCACCGGATGTTAGCTCAGAGTGTCATCTGACCTGTGCTGGAAGCACAGGGGGGAGTGTGTGACTCTTCTGATGGAGTCTGAAGGGAACAGTCACATTTCTATGTACTGTTGAGTGACAGGAATAAAACATGTAGAAAGGACTCCTGTCTGTCTCATTTCCCCTCCCTGGGGAGAATGCAGGGAGGGAAAGAAGCAGAGAAGCAGAGGGTGTGTTCTTCTCACGACTAATGAGAAGAATCGCCGGGTTTGTTTACCTAGCCTGCCGGGGTCGCAGACGGACGGTAAACACAGTATCTCGCTCAATTGCCTCGGGGGAGGCCAGGTACCTCTGCCTGTGAGCTGAAGATACTAACATCTGTATAACACTAAGTAAAACTGAGCAGTTCAAGGGGAAATCAAAACACGTGGAAGTAAAATACCAGAATGTCAGAACTAATGTACACAGGACTGTCATTGCATGTGAATATGTTGAAAGTGCCCAGAATGTCAGATATAATGACTAAGCCATTGTCATTTGTGAAAAACAAAATGCTGTGTGAATGCATGGGCAACTTTGCAAAACAAAGTTGGTGAAAATACTTTGTATGTGCTCAGAAACTAATTGCACTATGCAAGCTGTGAGGGGGTGCTGGAATTCATGGTTTGCTTGCAGCTTTGCGAGTTAGCAATTAGTGTCTCCACAGCCTGGGAAGACAGAGCATGAAAGGAATCTGCCTAGAGATAAGAAGACCCAGCAACAGCTCAGTGATTGGCTGAGGTCCCTCATATAGGCAGCATGACCTATGACACTAGTGTTGAGGAGTAAGTGGTTTGGTTAGTGCTGAGGAGTTGCTGAGAGTGAAGAAGTCATGTTGTAAATAGTAACTTGTAGATAGCTTGTATGTTTACTGCTGTATATGATAAACTACAAGAATCAAGTTACTAGTTGTCAGTCTTTGTTCCTGATCGTCGTCCTGCCTGGGCAATCTCAAGAGTTGCCCAAAAAACGCTGCAGTACTCTGCTATACTCTGCTAAGCTTTGCAACAGGTGAAAGCACTTCAAAAGTTCAGATGGCTTTCAAAAGTTTTAACAACAGTTCCCCTCCATGGCTGACCCTCCACGTCCTTCTTCTTCTGCTAGTATGAATGCTACACTTTGCTTTTCATGCTCATTTCATGATCCCTATTTGTGAATAGCAAGATAGGATGCAATTAAGCCATTAGCAGCTAAACAAACAAACATGCTAATTACGTTCTTTACAACGCTTATTTTTTTTTAATAGAGAAGCTGAAATTTACCCTTCATTAATCTGACTTAATTGCAATACCATACGCTAAAAAGTCAACATAAATTAGGGGCTGTGAACGATTCCCCCAATATTAAAGATGAGCTGGTGAATTCCTCTCCTCTGAAAATCCCTCCACCCCCCGGATAACAAATGGCAGCCTCTTAATAAGGAAGTGTAATAGCAAACAACTGTGCCAAAATGAAAAGGGGACTGTTTTGCTACCGTCAATTGCATTTATGATGTAATTACCTCACTGTAATAAAGAGGTGCTGGAGGAGACTCTTGAGAGTCCCATGGACTGCAAGAAGATCAGACATATCCATTCTTAAGGAAATCAGCCCTGAGTGCTCACTGGAAGGACAGATCGTGAAGCTGAGGCTCCAATACTTTGGCCACCTCATGAGAAGAGAAGACTCCCTGGAAAAGACCCTGATGTTGGGAAAGATGGAGGGCACAAGGAGAAGGGGACGACAGAGGACAAAATGGTTGGACACTGTTCTTGAAGCTACAAACATGAGTCTGACCAAACTGCGGGAGGCAGTGGAAGACAGGAGTGCCTGGCGTGCTCTGGTCCATGGGGTCATGAAGAGTCGGACACGACTAAACGACTAAACAACAACAACAACAAATAAAGAGGTAAGCATCTTAAAAACCTACAAATCAATTCAGTTAGCAGCAAGATATGAAGCATGCCCAACTTTTGTCACTGCATCAGTTGGATCCATGATACTCCAGAATCCAATAAAGCCCAAAATTATCAATGCTCTGTGGAGTGCCAGAAACGCCTTCAGGGTATGGATGGGGAGTTTCCAGTGCTACACTCTTCAAGAAAAGCATATCCAGGACCAGATGTTAACTGCTCTGCTGCCACTCAACGTTACATCCCCGGTGAGGCCTCATGGACCATTTGTTCCATGATTTTGTTCTGGGTGTATGTAAGGGAACTAAAGGGCTTTGGTTAGAGTAGATTGTACATCATAGTTGCGTCATGTGGTAGAGCACAGGCTCCACATGCAGAAGATCCCAGGTTCAATCCTTGGTATCTCTAGGAAGGGCTGGGAGAGAGTCCCTGCCTGAAATCTTGGAGAGTCACGGCTAGTCAGTGTCAGCAAGACTGAGCTAGCTGGAACGAAGACAGCTTTCTATGTTCCAGATACTCTTTGGTGGAGACAGTAGTTGGAAATGACTCAAACGCCAAGATTTTTAAGCATCTGGCAATTACCATTCCTATTAGAAAGCACACTATGATATTTTCCCATTTCCCCACAAGAACTTTCTGCAAACAGGTCCTGAATCAAGGCTGTAAAGCTATTTCCTGGTAGTTGAGGGATAGTGCAGAGGCCTCTGGCTAGCCTCCTTCTGTCTTGAGAGACAATGGGGTGTGCCTCCAGAGGTGAGGTCAAACTGCTGCATTAGCAACAACGAAGAGACCTTCCTGAGGTGCAAGCCTGGGCAGTGTGTATGGTGGTCCTGAGATGCCCAGATGACAAGATCCCCCGCTCAGCCTCGCTGGTGTGGTCCAAAGGAAAGCAGAGCAATATGTTTTGCACCAGCTTGGCTGCAGGAGTTGCTCAAAATTAGCATACAGGATGCCATCCAACAAACTCCATTCCGGATTTGTGTAGAGTTTACTCCTTAGTCTTTTCTTCTCCTCAAGAAATCCCACAAGGTTTAGGATCAGGGTTTTCCTTCTCCTAGATAAGCAACCTTCCCAGGTTGACAAGCCTCACCTGCCCCTCATGTACAGAATGTGCAGAAACCACCATTTTGACCAATGGGCCCCCTATTGGTCTTGTCTGCTTAATTTGGTAGAACCTGTCTTTGCACGCAAGGAAGTCCTTAACTCATTGAGGGTTTGAGACCCATCAACTACTCTCACCTGGTTTAACCAACCAGTCGAAGCCATTCCCGGGGTGTGGCTGCTGCCACACGCCAACAGCTTCTAGGAGCCAAAGGGAAGAACTGAGTACAGGGTGGGAACCAAAGGTGGATGTTGTTGTTTAGTCGTGTCCAACTCTTCCGTGACCCCATGGACCAGAGCACGCCAGGCACTCCTGTCTTCCACTGCCTCCCGCAGTTTGGTCAAACTCATGCCGGTAGCTTCGAGAACACTGTCCCACCACCTCGTCTTCTGTCGTCCCCTTCTCCTTGTGCCCTCCATCTTTCCCAGCATCAGGGTCTTTTCCAGGGAGTCTTCTCTTCTCATGAGGTGCCAAAGTCTTGGAGCCTCAGCTTCACGATCTGTCCTTCCAGTGAGCACTCAGGGCTGATTTCCTTAAGAATGGATGCGTTTGATCTTCTTGCAGTCCATGGGACTCTCAAGAGTCTCCTTCAGCACCATAGAAATGGCCACTTTAGGAATCCCCTTACCTGGTTTCCATGAGTTAAATATGGGCAACATTTTTTTTTAAATGTGAACAAAACTGTCAAAAATTTACAGAACTCTGGAATAGTGAACAAGGAACAGTGAATGGGGTCATCTGGAGCTTTGAGGTACATTGCCAGCTGTATGTTGATGACACACAGCTCTACTTCTTTGCACTTGCGAGTATGGCAGTGGATGTGCTGGTCTTGCCTCCACAATGGACTGGACGAGAGTCAGTAAACTAAAGCTCAATCCAAATAAGGCTGAGGCACTGTTAGTGGGTGGGTCCCTAGACCAGATGGATGAGAGGTTGCCTGCTCTTGATGAGGTTACACCCCCTTCTGAAGGAGCAGGTGTGTAGCTTACAGGTACTTCTGGCTCCATTGCTGTTACTTGAGGCTCTGGTGGCCCAGCTGTACCCCTATCTGGACAGGGATAGCCTAACGTCTGTTGTCTAATCTCTGGCAACCTCTAGGTTAGATTACTGCAATATGTTATATGTAGGGCTGCCTCTGAAGATGGTTTGGATACTTCAGCTGGTGCAGAATTCAGCGGCCAAGTTGCTCACTGGGGCAAGACAGTTTGAGCATATAATACAATCCTGACATTGGTGCTAGTTTCAACTTATAAAGCCTTAAACAGCTCATGATTGCAATACCTCAAGGACCACCTCTTCCTATAAGACCTAACTTGGACTTGGATCATCATGTGAGCCCTTTCTTTGTGTGCCTTCTCCACAAGAGCCCCAAAGGGTGGAACACCAGAACGGGCCTTTTCTGCAGTGGCTCCCTGCTTGTGGGATGCTCTCTCCAGGGAGGCTCACCTGATGCCTTTGTTGTATATCTTTAGGTGCCAGGTGAAAATGTTTCTCTATAACTAAGACTTTGGCTGATCAAACATTCTATGGCCTTTCAAATGTTTTTGTGGGGACTTCCGCTTTGCTGCTGATTGCTTCCGGACGCTCATCTCGGGAGTTCCGAGGGGTGAGCACTCACCAAAGGGGTGAAAGAGGGGGTTGCTAGGCTTCACAACTCCCAAAAGATCCAGGAGGGCTTCCTGCATCTAAAAGGACACGCTGAGGCATTGGAGGGTCTTCAGAGTTGAAGGAGACCACAGACGCCCACAACAGCGTTCCCTCCCCACGGAGAGAAAGCCTGACTTCGGGAGTGATCCTGCAGCAGACGCTCCAAAGAAAAGAGGCGTCTGGTATCTGCAAGCACGGTTGGTCCCCCGGAAAAAGCTATCAAAACATAGGTGATTAAGCATAAATCTTACGGCAGCTAGAGGCTTCTTTGAGCTGGAAGCTGTACAAAGGACTGGGAGTTCAACCGAAGTGAATGGAAAGATAGCTGAGATTAACCAGACGCTTAATTAATGCAAGAGAAAGAGGAGGTCAAACCCATTGCATTTTGAAATACAATCCAGGAAAAAACAAGGTGGAGAAGAGAATTACAATTATATTGTTTTACAACAGCTTGCATGGACTGCTGTAATATCAAATCAAGAAAGAAATAAGGGGGGAAAGACTAAAAGGTGAACTATCCCTTTAATATATTGGAGAACGTCTGAGGCAATTATGGACGATATGGAGGAAAGGAATGAATGGGCCTGAAGACTTAAAGACCTACCCAAACCCCAGTGCTAAATTAATGGAGTGATTAAAAATGTTTTGCTGAGAGTTTATGTGTGAGAGACATTCGATATACAGGCTCCGGCTTTTACGTAGCAGAAAGCCTTTCTCCCTTTCGTTAAAAAATTCCTGACAGTTATTTGAATTGATGGTCGATATGATGGAAAGAGATGAACAGATCTGAGGTCCTATAGATCATCCCAAATCCTAGTGCTGCACCCCACAGAGCAAGTAAAGATTCTTGGTGGAGGAAAGAGCAAAAGGTGCTTTGGACTTCTGGACTTGAGATTCTTATTGAGCCAGCACTTTCTTAGACGAATGAGAGAGACAATAGACATTCAAGCTCCGGTTTTTGTGTAGTATGGAGGCCTGACTTCTTTGTGTTAAAATTTGCAGAAGTTGCACCAGTTTTGCTGATTTACTTCACACTATTCTTGACTGTTGAAGGGGGTGCGGGGGAAAAAGCTTTTGTGGTGAGAAGAGCCTGGGGAAGCCAAGAGAAGATTTTAAAGAACTGTTAAGTAAATAAGCCCCTCCCGACAGGGTGGGGGGGTTACTGGGCTCCCCTCTATTGGTGGCAAGAGGAAATTACTCTGCAAGTAACAGGAAAGTTATATAAAGGCTGGTTACATGTGTAGGGAAATGGACAAGGGGATTTCGGACAACTAGTGGACAAAACTGGTAACTGAGTAAAAATTTATTTATTTATTTTTTCTCCTTTTCCCTGTTAAATGTTATTATTATTATGTTATTATCATCATCGATGAGACAGTGTGCATTAGAGGTATAATATAGAAGTATTATAAAACACAATTTGTCAGGAAAAGAAGTAGCTACGGGTACTAACGGTTTATAAAACAACTGGTTATGTCAAATGTGAATAAGAAATTTATGAATCCAGCGGCAGCAGTGTTATCTGCAAATCCTAAAAGGAGAAACTCAAATCAAGACACAGAAATGAATTCGGAAATGAGAGCTCTTCTCCTGGGACTGAGAAAAGACATTTCAGAGATGAAGAAAGAGATGAACGACAGTATAAGATCAACAGATCAAAAGTTGGATAAGATGGGGCAAAAAATAGAGGAAAATGCAAAAATGGTGTTAGAAATGATGGTTAAAATCAATGATCTGGTGGTTAAAAATTTGGAAATAACAAAGACTGTACAAGAATTAAAAGGGAAAACGATAAGTTTGGAGGAAGGGCTAAGAAAAGTACAGAAGGAGAACAGAGAAAAAAAGGGGGAAACAGAAAAAATTAAGAAAGAGCTGGCAGATATGAAAGAAACCCATGAGGCAGTCCTAGATTCAATCTCTATGATTGAAATGCACAGAAGAGAAAAAACATTGAGATTTAGATCTATTCCAGAAGAACCAGATGAAGTGATAGAGCAAAAAATATCATCAGAATTAGCCAAATGGATTGGAATAGAAGAACAGGAAATGAGAAATAAAATTGAGAGAGCCTTTAGAATCAGATCAAGAATTGCAAGAGCTAATAATTGGCCAGGGGACTGTCTGGTAACTTTTGTGAATATGGATATTAGAGATAAAATACTACAAATTAGCAGTACGACAAAACTTAAAATTCAGGAAACAGACATAATCATTCATAAAATTGTTCCATCGAGGCTTTTAAGAAAAAGGGAAAAATATAAACCGTTGGTGGAAGCACTAAATAAAAAATCAATTGTGCACAGATGGGAATTCCCTGAGGGAATTTCCTTTTTTTACAAAGGGAAAAGGAGAAAATTTGTTACTTGGGAGGACGCTGACAAATTTTGGAGAACATATAGAGAGGAGTTAGGAGGTAAAAGACAGCTGGGAGGAGGGGCGGACGATCTTAAAAAAACAATCCGAGGAGGAAGAGTCTTAAGCATTAAGGACAAGTGACTTTTCTGAATTTCTCTTTTTTTAATTTTTTATTTATTTATTTATTTATTTTGTTAAGAAGTTGAATCACTGTGTAGTAAATAATGGATTTAAGGATTGTTACCTGGAATGTTAATGATAAAAAGAAAAGAAATAAGGTGGAATTTATATTCAGCAAACAGAAATTGGATTTGATATGTTTGCAAGAAACTCATATCACAAAACAACACACAAGAATTTTATCCAATAAGAAACTGGGACTTGATTTTGTTTCTTCAGATAAATCTAAGAAGAATGGAGTTGTAATATACGCAAAAAAGCATTTGGAGCCGAAATTGATCTATAAAGAGTCACAAGGAAGGGTCGTTGTCATAGAAATAATAGTCCAGGGGGAAAGAATTAAAGTCATCGGTTTCTACGCGCCGAATGAAAAAAAAAAGTGAATTTTATAAAGGTTGGAACGAGAGTTGGGGGATTTTATTGGAGAGAAAATTATATTTTTAGGAGACCAAAATGGCGTGGTAAATCCTGATTTAGACAGATCCAAAAGGACTACTAAAAAACAGCAAATAAAACTCCCCAAAACCTTTTTTCAGTTAGTAGATTTGTTAAGTTTAGAGGAAGCATGGAGAATACAAAATCCGACAGTGAAAGAATACACTTTTTTTTCCTACCCTAGTAACTCGGCAGGAAGAATTGAGGCCATCTGGCTAACAAAAGATTTGACAGTCAAAATATGTAAATCTGAAATTCAACCAAAGACAATAGCTGATCATAATGCAGTACAAGTAATGCTGACCTGGGGAAAGAGGAAATCTATAAGATGGAGATTAAATGAAACTTTATTGAGAGATGAAATAATAATAGAAAAAGCAAAAAAGACCTTAAAGGACTTTTTTGAACTGAATTTAAATAAGGGCACCGATTTAAAGATAGTCTGGGATGCTAGTAAAGCTGTCTTAAGAGGTTTCTTTATTCAACAAAGCGTAATTCAAAGAAAACAAAAGGGGAAAAAAACAACAAGAAATCTTAGAGGAGATTAGAAAAAGCGAGCTGGAATTATACAAAAAACCAAATAGTGTAGAATTAAAAAGAAATATTAAGATCCTACAATCTCAATATTTAATGCTAATAAAGGCAGAAATGGAATGGAAACTAAGATTATTGAAACAAAAAACCTTTGAACATGCTAATAAACCAGGAAGGTTATTAGCATGGCAATTAAAGAAGAGAGAGGCAGAAAGGCTTATAAATAGAGTTAAGTGCGAAGGCAAAATAATAAACAACCCTAAAGAAATAGAGAAACGATTTGTCGAATTCTTTAGACAACTCTATAAGGAAGGAAATGAAACATCAGAAGAAGTTAAAGAATATTTAGAACAGAACGGTCTTCCGAAACTTACTAAAGAACAAAAAGAACTGTTGAATGCCCCTATTACATTGTACGAAATTCAAAGAGCAATTAAGGAAGCAAAGATAGGAAAGTCACCAGGGCCAGATGGCCTACCGGCAATGTATTATAAAAAATTTGAGGACATACTGTCTGACCCATTAAGAAGTATCATGAACAACATTTTAAAAGATGGAACCATGCCAGACTCATGGAAAGACAGCCTTATTGCATTAATTCCAAAACAGGGAACGGACAATCTACTTACTAACAACTATAGGCCTATCACACTCCTAAATAGTGATTATTAATTATATGCAAATATTTTAGCCGAAAGATCAAAAAAAGTCTTCCAGATGATTATACACAATGACGAAGCTGGCTTTTTGCCCGGGAGGCACATTTATAACAACACCAGAAACATTATAAACTTATTAGAGTATTTAGACTTAAGAATAGAAAAGAAGGCAGTCTTAATGGCCATAGATGCTGAAAAAGCTTTCGATAGGGTCTCCTGGAAATTTATGAAAGGTCTATTACACCATATGGATTTTGGTATACAGTATATAAAAGGGATTGAAGCAAAATATTCAAAACAAAAAGCTAAAATCATAATAAATGGAAATTTACCACAGGAGTGTGAAATCAGTAAAGGGGTCAGACAAGGTTGCCCACTATCCCCCTTAATTTTCATACTAACATTGGAAGTCTTATGTAAACGAATTAGGGAGGAAAAAGAAATAAAAGGGATTATGCTGGGAAATAGAAGTTACAAAATGAGGGCATTTGCTGACGATCTAATCATAACTATGGAGCAACCAAAACAGAGTTTAACAAAGGCATTGGAAATAATATATGCCTACGGTAAAGTTGTGGGGTTTAAACTGAATTTAAACAAGACAAAACTATTAGTTAAGAATTTGTCGCCAGATGAAAAAGCAGAATTAGAAAAAATAATACAAATTAAAATCTACCCCAAAATCAAGTATTTAGGATTATGGATAACACCAAAGAATATTAACTTGTATGAAGATAATTATATTAATTGTTGGAAAGATATCAAAAGACAGTTGAAGACATGGACAAGCCTAAACTTATCATTCCTGGGCCGTATTTCAGTAATTAAAATGATAGTCTTACCGAAGCTACTCTTTTTATTCCAAACGATTCCAATTATAGGAAAGACCAGCAGTATTGACAAGTGGCAAAAAGAAATTTCTAAATTTTTGTGGAAGGGTAAAAGACCAAGAATAAAGCATAAGATATTAATAGATACTATAGAAAGAGGTGGCTTCGGGTTACCGGATTTGAAGCTATATTACGAAGCCTCATGTCTTCTCTGGTTGAAAGATTGGTGTTTAATAAAAAATTGGGATATTTTAGATCTAGAAGGTCATGACACACGTGTCAGGGAACTGCCATCAGTGCCGGAGGGAGAGAGCGAAAGCCAGAGGGATTCCAGAGAGCGTCCAGGGATTAGGAGAAGCAGCCCATCTTCTGGGGAAGAGAATCAGCGTAGCACCAGTGGAGAAGGGGGGCAGATGGGGGAAGCGGTGAGGCGGTCCCATGACTCCTTGCCTGGGACCAGCGGGGAGAGTAGGGGTCCTCCGTTGCCCACGCCCTCCTTGCGCAGAAGGCTTTCGCGCAGAGAGGGTAGGTGGAGACTAGGCGTCAAAAAGCTTCTTTGCTGGAAGAAGTTTAAGAAACGCCCACTCACGGATTCTGCCAGCGACTGAGTCAGCCACGGGTGAGTGGCGTCCAGACAGATAAAGTTTACTTTGGCAGCCCAGCCAGGTGTTTGCACCCAGCCAGGGAGATAGTTGCCTGCTTGCGCACGAGCAACCCCTTAGCAACCATTACAGCAATCCGTGAGTCCCTGACGTTGCTTGTGCTCAGCCCGGGGAAGGCAGCACAATGAGCCAGACAGGACCAGCCGGAGAGACAGAGCAAGAAGCCATGGTGCGAGGTCTGGTCGAGAGGAATCGAGACCTAGAGGCACATGTCGCTACCCTGTCAGCGCGGCTGGAGGAGAGACGGGCTCAGGATGCGCAGGTCAGAGCCACCCCGATAGGGAGGAAGGTCCTCAGGCTGGTAAATAAGTTTGGAGGAAAGCCCCAAGACTACAATGCTTTCCGAACGGAAATTCAATACGCTTTGGAATTACAGAAAAATGACTTTGCTGATGACAGGGATAGGGTGGCGTACATTATTGGACATCTGCAGGATGGGGCGCGCGAATGGATCAGGCCCTTGATGGCAACGGGGAATGATGCATTAAAAGATCTTTAAAAATTCTACCAGGCAATGGACACAATGTTCTCCAGCGAGGTGGAGCAAAGTGTGACACGGAGGGAGCTGCTGGGGTGCAAGCAGGGGAGCCTGTCCGTCAGAAGCTACTGGTCGCGTTTTGCGATGTTAGTGCACAAGCTCGGTTGGGACTTAGATTCTGAACCCGTACAAATGCTGTTTGAGGCTGGTTTGAATCCAGAAGTGAAAGACGAGTTGTCCCGCGCGCCCCGCCTGTGGTCGATGGATGAGCTCACAAAGACTGTGCTTGCGATTGGTGTACGCCAGGAAGCGCGGGCTCAAGAGAAGCGGGAGATAAGGGGGGAGCGTTTCCATGGCAACCACATTCTTGAGATGCCGAGGGAGCCTTCCCAGGCCGCAGAGCCAATGGAAATCGATGGACTGCGCGTGCGCGAAGTTTCAAACGACAGTGACGCCCGGAAAAAGGAGGGGAAGGAGTGGAAAACTACCAAGAAGTGTTTCCTTTGTCAGCGGCCAGGACATTTTGCGAAGGTCTGTCCCCAACGAAAGGCCTGGCAAGGCATGATGGGGACAGCAGACCACGATGAGGGGGGGAGAAGGAGCCGGTGCAGGGAAACGAAAAAGCCTGGCTGCCGACCAGCAGGGGCAGGAGCCAGGCCAGCGACCAGTAGAAGTGCCCCGGCCTGACCCTCCCAAGGCAGCTCTAGCCATTGAAGTGGTGCTAGAACTCCCAAATGGGCACCCAGTCAAGGTGAATGGACTGCTGGATTCTGGGTCCTCATGTAACTTCTTCAGCAGAGACTTCGCCCTGGAGCACCAGCTCCACCTGTTGCCTCTAGATTTCCCCTTGCAGGTGACCACCATTGATGGCAGGGAACTACTGGGCGGCGGGGGGGGGGGGGGAGTGACACACCAGACACCGCCAATGCGGATGAGTGTTTCCAGGCACATGGAAACCATTGCCTTTCACGTGGCCACACTGGCAGGACCCCCAATAATACTGGGAATGAGCTGGCTGGCACTACATGACCCAGTGGTGTCATGGCATCAGCGGTCGCTCACCTTTGGGTCAGCTTACTGCTTAGAACACTGTCTGGGAGGGAAGGAACCAAGAATGACTGTGGCCAGAGTGGCTGGGGTGGCCCTGGAGGAAAAAGGGCGGGTGCCAACACAATATGCAGATTTGAAGGAGGTCTTCAGCGAGAGAGAGGAGGACAGACCACAGGCCATTTGACTGCCAAATCAACCTGCTTCCAGGGGCCCAGTTACCGGTGGGTAAGCTGTATGCCATGTCTGACCGGGAGATGCAGGAGTTGAGGCAGTTTATTGACAAGAACTTGAAGAGAGGTTTCATAAGGGAATCAAAGGCGGTGGGGGGGGGGGAGTCCAGTGTTCTTTGTGGACAAAAAAAGGACCAATCAGCCCAGATTAGTCGTGGATTACAGGGCCGTAAACCTGGTGTCAGAACCCGTGGCCTTCCCAATGCCCAGGATTGACGATATTTTGACACGTGTGAGGCAGGGGAAGATTTTTACCAAGCTGGACCTAAGGGGGGCATACAATCTGATTAGAATACAAGAGGGGGACGAATGGAAAACGACCATGTTCACCCACCTGGGGGCTTTTGAGTATTTAGTTATGCCATCTGGATTACAATCGGGATCCGCCTGCTTTCAATCCTTCATGCACCATGTGTTGGGGCCCCTGCTGTACAAGAATTGCATGGCCTTTTTGGATGACGTCTTAATCTATTCGGAGAA
This sequence comes from Podarcis pityusensis, assembly GCF_964106645.2. Taxonomy (NCBI): domain Eukaryota; kingdom Metazoa; phylum Chordata; class Lepidosauria; order Squamata; family Lacertidae; genus Podarcis; species Podarcis pityusensis. Next base: position 4,233,000 of record NC_138045.1, read on the forward strand.
TGAAACGCAACACGTCAGAGACGTCAGGGAGGTGCTACAGAGATTGAAGAAGCATCAGTTGTGGGTCAAGCTGGAAAAATGCCAATTCCACGCCAGGGAGGTCGAGTTCCTGGGGTACAAGTTGTCAGACAAGGGCCTAGCTATGGACCCAGGCAAGGTGAAGGCAGTGCTGGAATGGAAAGCCCCCAAAACCCGGAAGGATGTGCAGAGGTTCTTAGGGTTCAGCAACTTCTACAGGAAGTTCATAAAGAACTTCACTCACTTGACAGCGCCCATAACAGATTGTCTCAGTAGCAAAAAGAGGTTCGCGTGGACAGAAAGTGCCCAGCAATACTTTGAGAAACTGAAGAAGGCGTTCGCCTCAGAAGAGCAGCTCCTGCACGTGGATCCGGAGAAGCCCATGAGACTGGAGAAGGACGCGTCCGACCGCGCGATTGGAGCAGTACTTTTGCAACCCGGGTCCAAGGAGAACTGGAGACCGTGTGCCTTTTTCTCTAGGAAGCTGAGCAAGTCGGAGCAAAACTACACGGTGTATGACCGAGAACTGCTTGCGATCTACGCAGCATTTCGGCAATGGAGACATGTTTTGATAGGGGCACGGCACAAGATCCAGGTCCAAACTGACCACAAGAACTTGGAATACTGGCGGACCGCGCGAGTGCTCAACCAGAGACAGATCAGATGGTCCCAGGAGTTCGCCAAGTTTTTCTTCGAGGTACAATATGTGCCGGGAGGGGAAAATGTGAGGGCGGATGCACTCTCCAGGAAACCGGAATACATGGAAGGGGAGGGGCCACCGGAGACCAGGCACGTGTTCCCCGAGGACCGGTGGGTGTGTGGGGGAGCGTTGGTAGGGAAACGAGAGCTAGCAGGGCTCACCAGAGACGACGAGTTTGCTCAGACTAAAATCAGGGAGCTCAGAGACGGAAAGGAAGACAATGGGGGGGTTGAGGAAAAGGAAGGGCTACTGTACTACAAGGGGGCGCTGTATGTACCAGGAGAGACTTTGAGGGGGAAGATACTTAGACAGCTCCATGACAACCCAACAGCTGGGCACTTTGGACAGCACAAGACCATGCTACTTGTCACCAGGCAGTTCTGGTGGCCAAAGGTGAGGGAAGACGTACGAGAATATGTACGAGGGTGCGATCAATGCCAGAGGGCAAAGGGGGAAAGGATTGCCCCCGCAGGGTTACTGGAACCCTTACCTACACTGGAAAGGCCCTGGGAGGTGGTGTCCATTGATTTTATGACAGATCTGCCCAAGTCAAGGGGAAAGACAGCGGTTATGGTAGTGGTCGATCTACTGACTAAAATGTGCCATTTCGTAGCTTGCTTGCATGCAGTGTCGGCAGAGGAGACAGCCAGGCTGTTTGTGGACCACATTTTTAGACTGCATGGCACCCCATTGAGGGTAATCTCAGATCGCGGAAAACAATTTACCTCCCGGTTCTGGCGGAGACTCATGAGCTTGCTGCAGGTCGAGGTGAGCTTCTCGACGGTGAGGCACCCAGAAACCAACGGGCAGGCCGAAAGAGCGAACGGTATACTCCAGCAGTACCTACGCTGCTATGTTGGCGAGAGGCAGAACGATTGGGTAGAGAAATTAGCTTTGGCTGAATTTGTGTACAATAACGCTGAACACGTGTCCACGGGAATGAGCCCTTTCATGGCCAATTACGGGTGTCACCCCAGGGCCTTCCAGGGGCGGGGGGAGGAAGGATGGAGTGTACCTGCGGCTGAGCAATTTGCTGAGGAAATGGAGGCCTTACACCAGCAACTCAGGCTGAACTTGGAGCGGGCCAAGGAAGTTTACAAGAGGCAGGCAGACAGGCACCGTCGGGAGGGGGAGGCCATACGGGTGGGAGACCGGGTATGGTTGTCATCCCAAGGGTTGCCCCTAAAGGGAGGGTGCAAGAAGTTGCAGTCTAGGCGGCTGGGGCCTTTTGAGGTAATACAGCAGGTTAACCCAGTGGCATTTAAACTCAAGTTGCCCGACAGCATGAAGATACATCCGGTGTTCCATAGGTCCCTACTTTCACATTACAGGGAGGGGTGGGAATTCCCGGGACGGGAGGGAGGGGTTACCACCCACCCGCGGGTAGAGGAGAGGGAACTCTGTAACGAAGCTATGGAAATACTCTATCGAGGTGGCGAGGTCGCCAGGTAGAGTACTTGGTAGCCTGGGAGGGAGAACCCAGGTCTGAAAACACTTGGGTCCCTGCTGAATCAATCACTGACAGGTATCTGGTGGAAGAGTTTCATGGTTTGTTCCCGGGTAAGCCCAAACCATTAGCTAGATTCTGTGAGGAAGAATTTGGACCCACAGATGACGAAGGGGACTTTGTGGGTTTTCCTGCCTCTGAAGAGGAGGGAGGTGAGGTGTCCGAGGGAGAAGAATCAGACTGGGAGGTTCAACCAGCTGGAAGAGATCCGAGTGGGTGGGAGGCTGGTTTTGAATCCTCAGAAGATGATGACAGTTCTTTCAGGGGATTCCCCGCATCGTCGGTCGAGGAGAGAGAGGAGGATGTATCGGAAGATTGCGCCAGGGGTGAGGGGGGTCCTGAGGAGGGGGTGGATGTCAGGGAACTGCCATCAGTACTGGAGGGGGAGTGCAAAAGCCAGAGGGATTTCAGAGAGCGTCCAGGGATCGGGAGAAGCAGCCCATCTTCTGGGGAAGAGAATCAGCGTAGCACCAGTGGAGAAGGGGGGCAGGTGGGGGAAGTGGCGAGGCGGTCCCATGACTCCTTGCCTGGGACCAGCGGGGAGAGTAGGGGTCCTCCGTTGCCCACGCCCTCCTTGCGCAGAAGGCTTTCGCGCAGAGAGGGTAGGCGGAGACTAGGCGTCAAAGAGCTTCTTTGCTGGAAGAAGTTTAAGAAACGCCCACTCACGGATTCTGCCAGCGACTGAGTCAGCCACGGGTGAGTGGCGTCCGGACAGATAAAGTTTACTTTGGCAGCCCAGCCAGGTGTTTGCACCCAGCCAGGGAGATAGTTGCCTGCTTGCGCACGAGCAACCCCTTAGGAACCATTACAGCACGTTTTCGATGGCATGGCTATCTTAATTATGGGAAAATAAAGGCGCACCGGAGTTTTTCAAATCACATAATAAGAAACGCTATATATAAGGTGTGGGAAAAATACAAAAGATATTTGGAACAGAAAACCCCAAGATGGAATTCTCCATTAGAAGCAATCACTGTTAAAAAAAAAAAACAACATCAAAGAGAACTGGATAACGTATAACACAGTATTAAGGGAAGAGGAAGGTCAACTAATATTGATAAGTTATGAGAAAATAAAAGATCACTTTTCTAGTTGGCTAGATTACTTCCAGGTGAATGAAATGTTCAGACAGGATAAGCAGATAGGTTTTGAAAAGGAGCCTTCAAGATTTGAAAGAGAATTACTGAATAGTAAATCTAAAATAATCGCAAAAATGTATAGACTTCTTTTAGACTACGAAGTAATGGATGAGGAGGTTAAGGCTTCAATGATAAAGTGGGCCCAAGATGTGGGCCGTCCAATTATGCTAAAAGATTGGGGAAACTTATGGAAGGTAAATTTGAAATTTAAAGCCAGCTATAATATAAGAGAGAACGTGATGAAAATGGCTCATAGGTGGTACCTCACTCCTTCCAGATTATCAAGATTGTATAAAAATTTGGCGAATGCTTGTTGGAGATGTGGAGGAAATAACGGTGACATGATCCACATGTGGTGGACGTGTGGAAAGATTAAGATTATTTGGGGGGAAATATAGGATGAATTAAAAAAGATGATGGGGATAACATTTACCAAAAAACCGGAGGCATTTCTATTAAGTATTTTAGATAAAGAGATCCCAAAAAAATTAAGAGAGGTATTTTTGTATGCAACCGCAGCGGCTCGCATACTTGTGGCCAAGGGATGGAAAGATTACGAGGCTCCAAAAATAACAGATTGGCAAATCAAATTACAGGAATTGGTGGCGACGGCTCAACTGACTAGTAAACTCAGAGGAAACTCAAAGCAAAAATTAGTGGAAAAATGGGATGTTTATAAAAAATATGTTCAAAAATACAATAATAGTTTTGACTCCGTGCTAGCATTTGAGTGAAAAAGGAAATAAAAGGAAGTGGACTATAATTAAGGATTTATTATGTTTTCAGAATGTATTAGAAAAATTATATAGAAGGAGGGGCCACTAGGGGCACATCGGAAGATGACTGACAATAACATCTCTCCGACCCACAGGGGGTAATTAGGAGGCTGGGATGGGAGTAAATAGCCTCCGTACCCCCCCCAGGATTGGGGGAGGGGGGCTGCCCGTGCCTGCTATGCCCTATACCACCCCCGAATTTGAGGGGATGGGGGCACTAGGCAGAATGCCCCCCTGTGGATCTCGGCGCTCCTGGACGCCGTCTCTGATCCGCGCCGCTAGCTGCAAGAACTTCAAAAGGAACAATTAGGAAGAAGCGAATACACATATTTCAAGGAAGGAGGGGGAGTAAAGACTGCTAACTGAAGAGTTCTCTGATAAACAAGACGAGTCGGAGGAACAAGAATCAATCATGAGAAGACAGCTAAGACTCGGTATGGCAAAGGGACTGGATGGGGGAGGGGGGGAAACTTTCGTTTCTTTCCTCTATGTGATTAAACAAGAATCCCCCCCCCCCTCACAAGTCAGAAATGCCGTTTTAATGACTTAAGCTGTGGATTTACAACTGTGTGGAGATAAATTTTCTAACCAAAGCATGTTTTAAGAAGAGTGTGGAAAGTTTAAGAGTTTTGGAATGACGCAGTTAAAAATACCGTCGCCATGTTGGCAAGCTCTGTCGGAGGACTTGAGTGTGGGAGGAGGAATAGAGCTGTTTTTATATTGTGGGTGAGACTCCTCAGTGGGACTTAAGAACGACAGATCCTGAGATTAATGATGGAAAGAGCGATGTTATTTATGAAAGTGATGATATATGGAAACCATCTCGATATGAGGATTGGATGAACGCAAAAATCCACTCAGGATATAATTGGTGTTTATCTGCTTAAGGAGTTTATCAGAAGAGATCATAAAGAAATAAAGAAAAAATATACGAACAAGATGAGATGTGGAAACAGCAAGATAAGACTGGATAGAATTATGAACTTTATTTGGACTGATTTGGATATTAACGCAGTAGCAAGAAGATGATCAGAATCCCCCTTCGGAACTTGAAATATGGGTCCCCTCAACAAAAATTTAAAATTCGGCTTTGTAATTCGGAATTTATGTGATGTGATTTGATTTGATTGGTCGGTTAATAAAAAATATTTTTTTAAAAAAGAAAAATTATATAGAAAGGTTTATTGCTTTGTGTACATTCAAATGTAAGATAAAACATATGCAAAGGGACTTGACAGGAAGTCAAAGTTGAAGAAAAGATTTTGGAAGATAAAAGGGGAAAAATATTTACTTTTATTATTATCATTTTCTGTGCGGGTGTAGGTGTGTGGGTGTCTACACATATGTGTTGTTGTTGTATGCAATCTTTGGGAGGAAATAAGACGGTAAATAACAAACAACAAACTAAATATCGATGTATGTTAATTTTTATTTCTTAATTACATTTTGTGGTAGTATGGCTGTATTGTTTTTTGAAACATAAAACCATTCAACAAAAATAATTTTTAAAAAATATATATACAGCCAAGGTGTGAATTTGGTGGGGCTTACTCTCAGGCAAGTGGGTTTAGAATTGCAGCCTAAAGCAGCTTTGGAGGCTGGTTGTGTCCACACTATGAACTTAGGACTTGCCTGCACCAGAGCAGAATTTGCAGTCTAGAGTAGATTTGCATCACCCTGTCTCCCCATGAATATATGGGCCTTCAGATGAGATACTTCCCACCCCATTGTTCTCCTGGACCTTTTGCCCTTTAAATTCAGGGTTTTTCAGTCCTCAGAAAGTCCAAAATGGGCATGATCGAGAAACCCCTTTGCACGTAGTACAAGAAACATGTATTAGTCCTGAGCCCCAGAATAAATTTCCCCCATCAAAAGATTATTATTTCTTTTTCTTACAGAGGAACAGCACAATTCTATGTGTCTTTGCTTTAGGAAAGACCTCTAGGAATTTCTGGTTACAAATCAAAACTTAGCCACCATGCTGAAAATAATGCAGGGCCTACCGTAGCTTCATGGATCACTGTCTTGCTGTGGCGAAGGGGCTTGAATAACTTAGAGAAGCTATGAGCTATGCTGTGCAGGGCCACCCAAGATGGACAGGTCATAGTGGAGAGTTTTGACTAAACGTGATCCACCTGGAGCAGGAACTGGCAAGCCACTCCAGTATCCCTGCCAAGAAAACTTCATGGACAAAGACAACAGGCATATGAAAGTTATGACGCTGGAAGATGAGCTCCTCAGGTGGGAAGGCGTCCAACATGCTACTGAGGAAGAGCGGAGGACAAGTACAAGTAGATTCAGAGCTGATGAAGCGGCTGGGCCAAAGCTGAAAGGACGCTCAGTTGCGGATATGCCTGGAAGCGAAAGGAAAGTCCAATGCTGTAAAGAAAAATATTGCATAGGAACCTGGAATGTAAGAATCATGAACCTGGGTAAGTTGGATGTGGTCAAAAATGAGATGGCAAGAATAAATATTGACATCCTGGGCATCAGTGAACTAAAATGGACGGGAATGGGCGAATTCCGTTCGGATGACCATCATATCTACTACTGTGGGCAAGAATCCCGTAAAAGAAATGGAGTGGCCCTCATAGTCAACAAAAGAGTGGCAAAAGCTGTACTGGGATGCAATCTCAAAAATGATAGAATGATCTCGATACGAATCCAAGGCAGACCTTTTAACATCACAGTAATCCAAGTTTATGCACCAACCACTGGTGCTGAAGAAACTGAAATTGAGCAATTCTATGAAGACTTACAACACCTTATAGAAATGACACCAAAGAAGGATGTTCTTCTCATTATAGGGGATTGGAATGCTAAAGTAGGGAATCAAGAGATAAAAGGAACAACTGGCAAGTTTGGCCTTGGAGATCAAAACGAAGCAGGGCAAAGGCTAATAGAGTTCTGCCAAGAGAACAAGCTGGTCATCACAAACACGCTTTTCCAACAACACAAGAGACGACTCTACACGTGGACATCACCAGATGGGCAGCATCGAAACCAGATTGATTATATTCTCTGCAGCCAAAGATGGAGACGCTCTATACAGTCAGCAAAAACAAGACCTGGAGCTGACTGTGGCTCAGATCATCAGCTTCTTATAGCAAAATTCAAGCTTAAACTGAAGAAAGTAGGAAAAACCACTGGGCCGGTAAGATACAATCTAAGTCAAATCCCTTATGAATACACAGTGGAAGTGAGGAACAGGTTTAAGGATTTAGATTTGGTGGACAGAGTGCCTGAAGAACTATGGATGGAGGCTCGCCACATTATACAGGAGGCAGCAACTAAAACCATCCCAACGAAAAGGAAATGCAAGAAAGCAAAGTGGCTGTCCAACGAGGCCTTACAAATAGCGGGGGAGAGAAGGCAAGCAAAATGCGAGGGAGATAGTGAAAGATACAGGAAATTGAATGCAAATTTCCAAAAAATAGCAAGGAGAGACAAGAAGGCCTTCTTAAACGAGCAATGCAAAGAAATAGAGGAAAACAATAGAATGGGAAAAACCAGAGATCTGTTCAAAAAAATTGGAGATATGAAAGGAACATTTCGTACAAAGATTACCATAATAAAAGACAAAAATGGAAAGGACCTAACAGAAGCAGAAGACATCAAGAAGAGGTGGCAAGAATACACAGAGGAATTATACCAGAAAGATATGGATGCATCGTACACCCCAGGTAGTGTGGTTGCTGACCTTGAGCAAGACATCCTGGAGAGTAAAGTCAAATGGGCCTTAGAAAGCACTGCTAATAACAAGGCCAGTGGAAGTGATGATATTCCAGCTGAACTATTTAAAATTTTAAAAGATGATGCTGTTAAGGTGCTACACTCAATATGCCAGCAAATTTGGAAAACTCAGCAGTGGCCAGAGGATTGGAGAAGATCAGTCTACATCCCAATCCCAAAGAAGGGCAGTGCCAAAGAATGCTCCAACTACCGCACAATTGCACTCATTTCACACGCTAGCAAGGTTATGCTTAAAATTCTACAAGGCAGGCTTAAGCAGTATGTGGACCGAGAACTCCCAGAAGTGCAAGCTGGATTTCGAAGGGGCAGAGGAACCAGAGACCAAATTGCAAACATGCGCTGGATTATGGAGAAAGCTAGAGAGTTCCAGAAAGACATCTACTTCTGCTTCATTGACTATGCAAAAGCCTTTGACTGTGTTGACCACAGCAAACTATGGCAAGTTCTTAAAGAAATGGGAGTGCCTGATCACCTCATCTGTCTCCTGAGAAATCTCTATGTGGGACAAGAAGCTACAGTTAGAACTGGATATGGAACAACTGATTGGTTCAAAATTGGGAAAGGAGTACGGCAAGGCTGTATATTGTCTCCCTGCTTATTTAACTTATATGCAGAATTCATCATGCGAAAGGCTGGGCTGGATGAATCCCAAGCCGGAATTAAGATCGCCGGAAGAAATATCAACAACCTCAGATATGCAGATGATACAACCTTGATGGCAGAAAGTGATGAGGAATTAAAGAACCTTTTAATGAGGATGAAAGAGGAGAGCGCAAAATATGGTCTGAAGCTCAACACCAAAAAAACGAAGATCATGGCCACTGGGCCCATCACCTCCTGGCAAATGGAAGGGGAAGAAATGGAGGCAGTGAGAGATTTTACTTTCTTGGGCTCCATGATCACTGCAGATGGTGACAGCAGTCACAAAATTAAAAGACGCCTGCTCCTTGGGAGAAAGGCGATGGCAAACCTAGACAGCATCTTAAAAAGCAGAGACATCACCTTGCCAACAAAGGTCCGTATAGTTAAAGCCATGGTTTTCCCAGTAGTGATGTATGGAAGTGAGAGCTGGACCATAAAGAAGGCTGATCGCCGAAGAATGGATGCTTTTGAATTATGGTGCTGGAGGAGACTCTTGAGAGTCCCATGGACTGCAAGAAGATCAAACGCATCCATTCTTAAGGAAATCAGCCCTGAGTGGTCACTGGAAGGACAGATCATGAAGCTGAGGCTCCAATACTTTGGCCACCTCATGAGAAGAGAAGACTCCCTGGAAAAGATCCTGATGTTGGGAAAGATTGAGGGCACAAGGAGAAGGGGACGACAGAGGACGAGATGGTTGGACAGTGTTCTCAAAGCCACAAACATGAGTCTGACCAAACTGCGGGAGGCAGTGGAAGATAGGAGTGCCTGGCGTGCTCTGGTCCATGGGGTCACGAAGAGTCGGACACGACTAAACGACTAAACAACAACAACCGTAGCTTTGCAAATAAGCCCACAAGTTACTAGCCCTCAACATTTCACTTGTTCGCCTTGACCTCATTAAGTAGAGAAGTGTACTGTCATTTTGTGACAGAGAAGTTTCCTCCAAGGCAACTGTCCTAGAATGCCAGTCTGCAAAATTTGCCAGTCACCATTAAGTAGATATCTCATTCGCAAAGTCAGTTGTTTCATTTCACAAATGCTGTTTTTGTAAGAGACCCAAACAAATCGGGGTGCTCTGCTTACCTTTTGGCGTCGATGCTCAGTGAGGACGTCCAGGTGATGATTGTTCAACTTTGAAGATTGGGTATTGCTGCAGGAGTCTCTGTTTCTCTCGAGGTAAATGATTCCTTAAGCTATTACATTATTTCTAGAGGGTGGAGGAAATGCTTGTGCTTTCAGTTTAGAGAGCAAGGGGGAATTCTGGGGAATTCAAGCAAAGAACGAAGCGTCAAAACAGAGCTTTGTGGCTTGAGTATGACTTGATCTCAGTCCAGACAGATCAACCATATGTGGCCAGTTTACAAGCCCCCCTACCCCTGGTACCCTTTCTCCCTGTATTGCTGCTCCAGAACTTTTCACTGCTTAGAAATGTAGGACACAATGTTGGATGGTCGGAGGGGTTGGATTCCTATTGGATCGGTTAGTCTAGGCTTAGCAGAGTGAGCAGGGCAGGCAGCCCCTAGTGCCGTATTTACATGTAAGCTAAACAAGCTATAGTTTAGGGCCCCACTCTCTTGGTCCCCCCCCCCCCAATTTAAAGGAAATAAAACCTGGATGTACATTTCCAAAATATAAGGTAAAAAATATAAAAATAAAACCTACAGACAGCAACAGTGTTTTGTGTTGTGTAGGGACGCGGGTGGTGCTGTGGTCTAAACCACTGAGCCTCTTGGGCTTGCCGATCAGAAGGTCGGTGGTTCGAATCCCCGCGACGGGGTGAGCTCCCGTTGCTCGGTCCCTGCTCCTGCCAACCTAGCAGTTCGAAAGCACGTCAAAGTACAAGTAGATAGATAGGTACCGCTCCGGCGGGAAGGTAAACGGCATTTCCGTGCGCTGCTCTGGTTCGCCAGTCATGCTGGCCACATGCTGGCCACATGACCCAGAAAAACTGTCTGCGGACACATGCCGGCTCCCTCGGCCTATAGAGCGAGATGAGCGCGCAACCGCAGAGTCGTCCGCGACTGGACCTAACGGTCAGGGGTCCCGTTACCTTTTAGCCATCACAAATAATACTGCTTTCTCTCAAAGTTGACACCTTTCACGAAAACTGATAAGTTACCTGTTGTAGGGAATCATTTCTCCTCTTTTCTTAATCCAAACCCACACTTTTAAGCCACTTACTTAAGCAAACTTAGACAAATTCTTTTCGAAGAATAACAAGGGTCGAGAGGAGGGCTAGGTGTTACCTGGTTTTCAAAATCGGGATAGAGCACCAGCTAAATTTTGCAATGTACCAATATATCACCATGTCTGCAATCAGGATGGAGCTATGTAGAGGCACTAGCTGGCTTCACAGTTTTCCCCGCATGGTGATTTTTGCATAGAGCACACACACATACTTTAAGGCTGGGCAATGTATCAATACATTTGGGGGTGAGGAAATAAGTTTGAAGTCCACAGCGTGGTAACAGTGCCATAATATTAATCACAATGTGTGCGCGTGCCGTGTAAAAAACCATTATGTGGGAAAAACCGTGAAGCCAGTCATCGCTTCTCTCATGGTTCCTTCTGTCCCTGTTGCTCTGCACTACAAAATAACAGTTGTAAGTGTCTTAAAGCTAAGTAAAAATGTATCTGTTTTAGACCCCTAAGTAGCAGCAGTTTTCAGGACCTTACCCCCTTCACCTCTACATAGAGAACCCCTAGATATGCCTCTGCGCGTAAGATGTGATCATGCTGTAGGTACAGTCGTACCTCGGAAGTCGAACGGAATCCGTTCTGGAAGTCCGTTCGTCTTCCAAAATGTTTGGGAACCAAGGCGTGGCTTCCAATCGGAAGCCTCGTAGGCCGCGTTGGACGTTCGGGTTCCAAATAACGTTCGCAAACCGGAACACTCACTTCCGGGCTTGCAGCTTTTGGGAGCCAAAACGTTCGACTTGCAAGGCGTTCGGGATCCAAGGTACGACTGTAAATTTATTAGATTGCCACATATTAAACAACTGAATCAAGCAAGAGGAACAAAACACAAGGACACATTTGGCGGAGAACAGTGAAACTTTATTGCATTTACAAACACACTGGGAAATCAAAGGCAAGCCCCAAAAGTTTGCACCAATTTATGGATTGTACTCTTTTTATTTACTGTTTGCTATATATAAAAAAAATCTGCTACTACTTTAAGTGAATGGATAGGACCACATTAGGGTGTCTCAAGAATATGGTGGATAAAATGCTAATGATTTGTGTTGCTGTACTGTAAAAGATGGGGGGCGGGATTCAACACATTTTTATATGAACAAGTTTATGCCTAAAGATTAATTGTACCCTTTCATTATCTGCTTTTCAAAATCCATCTAGGGTTTCCCACTTTACTCATTTTTTGATACGGCCTTTAAAAAGAAATCCTGGAACACCTCCCCGATTTCTTTGTTATACTGTAAATTTGTAAATAGCTACTGCAATCGATTTTAGCTCATTGAAACAAGTATCATGTTATATATATTATATATGTTTTCCATTTTTAAAAACTTTGTGTCAAGCTAAAAACCCTGTGCATCAAAACCGTGGTCAGTTTAGCAGTGATGCCCGAGACAAGTGACTGTCCTTGAAGGATATCAAATTACACGGTAGGCGGATTCCATTCAAGCTGCTGCAGGTGCAGAAGTCTGCTTCAGAAGCTGCCATTTGGGATCATCTGGGAAGTGCTAATAATCAGAACAGGATGGTTGAGGAAGTAAATCACATGGTACCTGAAAAAGAGAGGTCAATAGTGCAGTATTTAGCAACACTATCTAAATCAGCAATAGGGGCAAACAAAGGTATCTAAGGTAGAGCATGGAATACTTACAGACCCAGTTCAGATGTCAAGTGAAACCATGGTTTAGTATGCTGGGAATGAGCCAAAGCAAGCCTTGGGCTCACACATTCCCCCCCTCCTCCCTCTACACAAGCGGTGAAGAGTTTGGAAACTACATCCTCGTTAGGCTTAACCACAGCTTGTGCCTCACCCAAATCTGATGAACTATGCTTATTGTTAACCATGGTTGATTGGTTTGATAAGCCATCTTTAAACCATGGCTCATCCAGCTAGCTTGTTTAAACTCTTAATCTCAGGGTCGTGGGTTTGAGCCTCACACGGGGCAAAAATAATAATCCTGCATTGCTGGGGGTTAGGCAAAATGACACTTGTGGTCCCTTCCAACTCTATAATAACTCTATAACTTTATAACGTTAACCACAGCTGAGAGTCTGGGGTGGTGTGCTAAACCAGCCTTCGCCAATCTGATTTCCTCCAGATGTTGCTGAATTCTTATGTCCCATCAACCACATGATAGTCAGGGATGATGGGACATCATCATCATCATCATCATCATCATTTATTACTTATACCCCGCCCGCCCGCCCGCCCAGCCAGGTCTCCCCAGCCACTGTGGACGGCTTCCAACAGGAGCTTAAAAATACATTAAAACATCAGTCATTAAAAAACTTCCCTAAACAGGGCTGCCTTCAGATGTCTTCTAAACATCAGGTAGTTGTTTATTCCTTTGACATCTGATGGGAGGGCGTTCCACAGGACGGGAGCCACTACCGAGAAGGCCCTCTGCCTGGTTCCCTGTAACTTGGCATCTCGCAGTGAGGGAACCGCCAGAAGGCCCTCGGCGCTGGACCTCAGTGTCCGGGCAGAACGATGGGGGTGGAGACGCTCCTTCAGGTCTACTGGACCGAGGCCGTTTAGGCGGCTTTCAAGGTCAGCACCAACACTTTGAATTGTGCTCGGAAATGGACTGGGAGCCAGTGTAGGTCTTTCAAGTTCTGTGGTCTGGGCGGCCGCTCCCAGTCACCAGTCTAGCTGCCGCATTCTGGATAAGTTGTAGTGCAGGACCTCTGAAAGGGCCTCTGGTTCTCCATCCCTGTTATATACACTGCAGTAACAGCTTGTACATGAGGCTGATTGTGGATGTAACTGTGATATCAAAGGGAACAAGACAGAGGCTTCTAATTGGCTTTACCCATTTTCAGTGGTTGATGTTCTTATGACTGCGACGGTCAGTCCTTCTGCATTTAAGTCAGATCATGCTGATGCTCCAGTGTCACCGTCTGTTTCAGAAGCTGCCACTTGGGGTCCTCAGGGAAGTGCTTCTTAATAAACAGAGCGGGGTGAGTAAGGAAGTAAAACTCATTGTACCTGCAAAAGGAGAAGGCGCAATAGTCTAGTATTTCATAATAATGCCTAAATCAGCACCAGGGCCAGACAGGCAAACAGAGTGGTGATCCAGAGCAGCTGGAGGGCATCTGGTTGAGGAAGCTGCTGTGTTGCAACAATCCAGCCTCCAGAATCCCCAGATTTTACACATGTAACTCCAGAACTGTTCAAAGAGGATAAATAGATGGTATCTATCCCTGCCATCAGGACACTCCATGCCCATGGCTTAATAATAATAATAATAATAATAATAATAATAATAATAATAATGAAATATTACTTATACCCCCACCCATCTGGCCGGGCCTCCACAGCCACTCTGCACGGAATAACACTTCAAACATTAAAAACTTCCCTAAACAGGGCTGCCTTCAGATGTCTTCTAAAAGTCAGATAGTTATTGTATTTCCTTGACATCTGATGGGAGGGCGTTCCACAGGGCGGGCGCCACTACTGAGAAGGCCTGGTTCCCTGTAACCTCACTTCTCACAGTGAGGGAACTGCCAGAAGGCCCTCAGAGCTGGACCTCAGGCTGAAGGATGGGGGTGGAGACACTCCTTCAGGTATACTGGGCCGAGGCCATTTAGGGCTTTAGAGGTCAGCACCAACACTTTGAATTGTGCTTGGAAATGTACTGGGAGCCAATGTAGGTCTTTCAGGGCCGGTGTTATATGGTCTCGGCGGCCGCTCCCAGTCACCAACCTAGCTGCAGCATTCTTATTGCACTTGCTTACATTAATCAGCCCTGCGGCCATCAAATTGCAAACTCTGACAAGTGGTCCAAGCAAAACAAAACCACCTGAAAGCAAATGAAGTTAACTGTGAGAGCCAGTGTGGTGTAGTGGTTAAGAGCGGTGGACTCGTAATCTGGGGAACCGGGTTCGCTTCCCTGCTCCTCCACCTGCAGCTGCTGGGTGACCTTGGGCTAGTCACACTTCTCTGAAGTCTCTCAGCCCCACTCACCTCACAGAGTGTTTGTTGTGGGGGAATAAAAAAAATCCTTCCAGTAGCACCTTTAAGACCAACTGTTGTGGGGGAGGAAGGGAAAGGAGATTGTTGGCCGCTTTGAGACTCCTTAGGGTAGTGAGATATCAGCAGCTTCTCTTTCCAGTCTATTTCTTTACTACAAAGGAATTTCAGAAATAGACTGGAAAGAGAAGCTGCTGAATTGCAACTCATTACCAAACTTAAAACCATGGAGAAACCTGGTTTGAACAAAGACATTGGATTCTTATCCCATTATACATGACTAAGCCATTTCTCACCTTCTCACCCCTTGCCTTTTCCTGTAAGACCCATTACAGTCATTAAGAGTCGTCAGCAGGCTCATCCCAGCTATCTGCCAATCTCCCATTCCCACCACCCTTCTGAGTAATACCCCTCCCCACCCTCTCACTATATAGAAGGATCTGGCAACTTCTGTTTCAGTGTATCTGAAGAAGTGTGCTTGCACACGAAAGCTCATACCAAGAACTAACTTAGTTGGTCTTAAAGGTGCTACTGGAAGGATTTTTTTTTATTTTAATGAGGTCTCTGTTATTCTTCTCTCCCTTAATTTTGACCCAAATGCTCTCACTTTGGCTTTGAGGTTCTAAATCTTGGATCTCTTCACAGGTATACACATCCCTGACATATAACGCCACTCCTCCTCCTTTCTTGTCTGGTCTGTTTCTCTGAAATAGATTGTATCCCTCCATTATTACATTCCAATCGTGGGACTTATCCCACCAGGTTTCAGTGATGCCTATTATGTCATATTTAGTTTGCTGTACCAAGAGCTCGAGCTCATCTTGTTTATTTCCCATGCTTTGCACATTAGTGTACAGACATTAAAGTCCATTAATCATTCCCCCGTGTCTCTTATTTAAGGATTTTTCCCTCCCACCACTAGGTCTGCGTGCTGTTTGCTCCATTTGGTCTATGACATTTGGATGATCATCTTCATCAATTGATAGACTCCTACCTTCAGGAGCACTGTCTCCCTCCCCCACATTAGTCAGTTTAAAGCCCTCCTGATGAGGTTTCTGAGATTTTTGGCAAAAACATTCCTCCCAACCGTTGTGAGGTGCAGCCCATCGCTTGCCAGAAGTCCATCTTCAAGAAACTGCAGTCCGTGATCTAAGAATCCAAACCGTTCCTGTTTACACCATTTGCGAAGCCAGCTGTTCACTTCCACTATTTTTCCCTCTCTCCCTGGGCCACGTCGTTCAACTGGGAGGACAGATGAGATGACAATTTGTGCATTTAATTGCTTCAATTTCCTGCCCAGAGCCTCGTAGTCTCTTTTGATCTTCTGGAGGCTATTGCTTGCAGTGTCATTGGTTCCCACATGAACCAAGAGGAAGGGGTATTTGTCAGTGGGTTTTATGATTCCTTGCAGTTGTTCAGTTACATCTTGGATCTTAGCCCCGGGGAGACAGCACACTTCCCGAGACATCTTGTCAGGCCCACAGATCACTGCTTCTGTTCCCCTCAGTAGGGAATCCCCTATCACCACTACACGCCTCCTCTTAGGTTTGGTCGGGGTTCTTCCGTGAGCTGTCTGTTCCAAGGTTGCCTGCACATTCCCTGAGGACTGACTTTGCTGCTCATCTTCATATACCTGATCGACTGTAATGAGGGAGAGATCCTCAAATGGAGTCTGCTCTTCGTCTTCCATGCGAGGGGAGAGGACCTCAAAGCGATTGTGTATTTCTAAACAATCAGAGCGAACCCTGGGCCTCCTACTTCTTTGAGTCCCGTTTCTCCATATATCTGGCTCCTGTGTTGGTGAACTAGCCTCCTTCTCAGGGGAGTCCCCTGTCTCCTCCTTGGTGGAGACGGTGTGCTCTGTTGCTTCCAAGAAGAGCTCCAGCTCTCTAATTCTTTGGAGCGTAGCTACACGTTCCTCCAGTTGCTGGACTTTGTCTTCTAAGAGGGCAATCAACATGCAATTGCTGCAGGTAAAGCTGCCTGCAACCTTTGGCAAGATGGCAAACATTGCGCAGGAACCGCAGGCGACTGCAGCTGTTCCCTCCCCCTCCATCTTGAGAACGTGTCGTTGGGGGTGGCTACAGCGGTCCTCCATCATAAAAAGCGTGAAGCCAGGACAAATAACTCCCCCCCCAAAAAATACCTAGGTCTCCCCCAACGAACGTTTGAGACTAGCTCCCCTAAATCAAAAGATCTTGTTCTTGTTCTTGTCCTGTCCGGTCTGCCTCATTAGGGATGTGCATTGTGGGATTTTGATGGCGAAAATAGAATTATTTTGAGTGTCACCTGGGACCACTACTTTACTTTTCAGGAAAGCCATGGCTCAGTAGTGCTAACAGACCCAACTGTGGCCACAGCCTGCCTCATTTCTTTCTTTCATATTACAAGTTACAGGTAGGTAGCCATGTTGGTCTGCCGTAGTCGAAACAAAATAAAAAAATGCCTTCCAGTAGCACCTTAGAGACCAAATAAGTTTGTTATTGGCATGAGCTTCCGTGTGCATGGTATCTGAAGAAGTGCACAATCAATGAGCTTGATCGAGTGATACCAGTTTTTCAAATTCTGATAGTTATACCCGCAATGCCCCTCTTGCCTCCTAGCACCCTCTGGTTAATCCCACAGCCTGTGCCCACTCTGGGAACCCCTGTTCTGAGCAGTGAAAAACTATGGGGCAACAATACAGAAAGAAAGTGCTTTTTTAAAAAGCCAGTCCTTTTTTTAAAAAAAATGTTTAGAGGTACTCTCATTTTCTAAGGCATATTGAAATACTGCCCCTCAATGAGGCCAAAGGTAGATTCACAAGTTGTTTAGGGGTATGCGTATGCCCCTCGCGTCCCCTCAGGAAACAAAGCACTGGGTAGGACAATACGCAGGCCACATCTAGGTGATCTTTCCTCCTGACTGAGTTCAAGCTGCTGCTGTAGTGAGTGCTGGGTGGGCCGCTCCCTTTCCTGCCAACTCCATCTGGCCTAGGGGGCGGAGCCTGCACGCACCTCCACAGCTTAAGAGGCCTGAGGGAGGCTTCCAGGACACTGCTGCTGCTGCTGCTGCTGCTCTATGGAGTGCTGGGTGGGCCTCTCCCTTTCCTTCCAACTCCATCTGGCCTAGGGGGCGGAGCCTGCACTCACCACCACAGCTTAAGAGGCCTGAGGGAGGCTTCCGGGACACTGCTGCTGCTGCTGCTCTAGTGAGTGCTGGGTGGGCCGCTCCCTTTCCTGCCAACTCCATCTGGCCTAGGGGGCAGAGCCTGCACTCACCGCCACAGCTTAAGAGGCCTGAGGGAGGCTTCCGGGACACTGCTGCTGCTGCTCTAGTGAGTGCTGGGTGGGCCGCTCCCTTTCCTGTCAACTCCATCTGGCCTAGGGGGCGGAGCCTGCACTCACCGCCACAGCTTAAGAGGCCTGAGGGAGGCTTCCGGGACACTGCTGCTGCTGCTGCTGCTGCTCTAGTGAGTGCTGGGTGGGCCGCTCCCTTTCCTGCCAACTCCATCTGGCCTAGGGGGCGGAGCCTGCACGCACCTCCACAGCTTAAGAGGCCTGAGGGAGGCTTCCAGGACACTGCTGCTGCTGCTGCTGCTGCTCTATGGAGTGCTGGGTGGGCCTCTCCCTTTCCTTCCAACTCCATCTGGCCTAGGGGGCGGAGCCTGCACTCACCACCACAGCTTAAGAGGCCTGAGGGAGGCTTCCGGGACACTGCTGCTGCTGCTGCTCTAGTGAGTGCTGGGTGGGCCGCTCCCTTTCCTGCCAACTCCATCTGGCCTAGGGGGCAGAGCCTGCACTCACCGCCACAGCTTAAGAGGCCTGAGGGAGGCTTCCAGGACACTGCTGCTGCTGCTGCTCTAGTGAGTGCTGGGTGGGCCGCTCCCTTTTCTGCCAACTCCATCTTGCCTAGGGGGCGGAGCCTGCACTCACCGCCACAGCTTAAGAGGCCTGAGGGAGGCTTCCGGGACATTGCTGCTGCTCTAGTGACTGCAGGGTGGGCCGCTCCCTTACCTGCCAACTCCATCGGGCCTAGGGGGCGGAGCCTACACTCACCGCAACAGCTTAAGAGGCCTGAGGGAGGCTTCCGGGACACGTCTGCTGCTGCTGCTGCTCTAGTGAGTGCTGGGTGGGCCGCTCCCTTTCCTGCCAACTCCATCTGGCCTAGGGGGCAGAGCCTGCACTCACCGCCACAGCTTAAGAGGCCTGAGGGAGGCTTCCGGGACACTGCTGCTGCTGCTGCTGCTCTAGTGAGTGCTGGGTGGGCCGCTCCCTTTCCTACCAACTCCATCTGGCCTAGGGAGCGGAGCCTGCACTCACCGCCACAGCTTAAGAGGCCTGAGGGAGGCTTCCGGGACACTGCTGCTGCTCTAGTGAGTGCTGGGTGCGCGGCTCCCTTTCCTGCCAACTCCATCTGGCCTAGGGGGCGGAGCCTGCACGCACCTCCACAGCTTAAGAGGCCTGAGGGAGGCTTCCAGGACACTGCTGCTGCTGCTGCTGCTGCTCTATGGAGTGCTGGGTGGGCCGCTCCCTTTCCTGCCAACTCCATCTGGCCTAGGGGGCAGAGCCTGCACTCACCGCCACAGCTTAAGAGGCCTGAGGGAGGCTTCCGGGACACTGCTGCTGCTGCTGCTCTAGTGAGTGCTGGGTGGGCCGCTCCCTTTCCTGCCAACTCCATCTGGCCTAGGGGGCGGAGCCTGCACTCACCGCCACAGCTTAAGAGGCCTGAGGGAGGCTTCGGGGACAATGCTGCTGCTGCTCTAGTGAGTGCTGGGTGGGCCGCTCCCTTTTCTGCCAACTCCATCTTGCCTAGGGGGCGGAGCCTGCACTCACCGACACAGCTTAAGAGGCCTGAGGGAGGCTTCCGGGACACTGCTGCTGCTGCTGCTGCTCTAGTGAGTGCTGGGTGGGCCGCTCCCTTTTCTGCCAACTCCATCTGGCCTAGGGGGCGGAGCCTGCACTCACCGCCACAGCTTAAGAGGCCTGAGGGAGGCTTCCGGGACACTGCTGCAGCTGCTGCTCTACGGAGTGCTGGGTGGGCCCCTCCCTTTCCTGCCAACTCCATCTGGCCTAGGGGGCAGAGCCTGCACTCACCGCCACAGCGTAAGAGGCCTGAGGGAGGCTTCCGGAACACTGCTGCTGCTGCTGCTGCTCTAGTGAGTGCTGGGTGGGCCGCTCCCTTTCCTGGCAACTCCATCTGGCCTAGGGGGCGGAGCCTGCACTCACCGCCACACCTTAAGAGGCCTGAGGGAGGCTTCCGGGACACTGCTTCTGCTGCTCTAGTGAGTGCTGGGTGGGCCGCTCCCTTTCCTGCCATCTCCATCTGGCCTAGGGGGCGGAGTCTGCACTCACCGCCACAGCTTAAGAGGCCTGAGGGAGGCTTCCGGGACACTTCTGCTGCTGATGCTCTAATGAGTGCTGGGTGGGCCACTCCCTTTCCTGCCAACTCCATCTGGCCTAGGGGGCAGAGCCTGCACTCACCGCTACAGCTTAAGAGGCCTGAGGGAGGCTTCCGGGACACTGCTGCTGCTGCTGCTGCTGCTCTAGTGAGTGCTGGGTGGGCCGCTCCCTTTCCTGCCAACTCCATCTGGACTAGGGGGCGGAGCCTGCACTCACCGCCATAGCGTAAGAGGCCTGAGGGAGGCTTCCGGGACACTGCTGCTGCTGCTGCTTTAGTGAGTGCTGGGTGGGCCACTCCCTTTCCTGCCAACTCCATCTGGCCTAGGGGGCGGAGCCTGCACTCACCGCCACAGCTTAAGAGGCCTGAGGAAGGCTTCCGGAACACTGCTGCTGCCGCTGCTGATCTAGTGAGTGCTGGGTGGGCCGCTCCCTTTCCTGGCAACTCCATCTGGCCTAGGGGGCGGAGCCTGCACTCACCGCCACACCTTAAGAGGCCTGAGGGAGGCTTCCGGGACACTGCTTCTGCTGCTCTAGTGAGTGCTGGGTGGGCCGCTCCCTTTCCTGCCAACTCCATCTGGCCTAGGGGGCGGAGCATGCACTCACCGCTACAGCTTAAGAGGCCTGAGGGAGGCTTCCGGGACACTGCTTCTGCTGCTCTAGTGAGTGCTGGGTGGGCCACTCCCTTTCCTGGCAACTCCATCTGGCCTAGGGGGCGGAGCATGCACTCACCGCCACACCTTAAGAGGCCTGAGGGAGGCTTCCGGTACACTGCTTCTGCTGCTCTAGTGAGTGCTGGGTGGGCCACTCCCTTTCCTGCCAACTCCATCTGGCCTAGGGGGCGGAGCATGCACTCACCGCTACAGCTTAAGAGGCCTGAGGGAGGCTTCCGGGACACTGCTGCTGCTGCTGCTGCTGCTCTAGTGAGTGCTGGGTGGGCCGCTCCCTTTCCTGCCAACTCCATCTGGCCTAGGGGGCGGTCCCTGCACTGACCGCAACAGCTTAAGAGGCCTAAGGGAGGGTTCCGGGACACTGCTGCTGCTGCTGCTGCTCTAGTGAGTGCTGGGTGGGCCGCTACCTTTTCTGCCAACTCCATCTGGCCTAGGGGGCGGAGCCTGCACTCACCGCCATAGCTTAAGAGGCCTGAGGGAGGCTTCCGGGACACTGCTGCTGCTGCTCTAGTGAGTGCTGGGTGGGCCGCTCCCTTTCCTGCCAACTCCATCTGGCCTAGGGGGCGGAGCCTGCACTCACCGCCACAGCTTAAGAGGCCTGAGGGCGGCTTCCGGGACACTGCTGCTGCTGTTCTAGTGAGTGCTGGGTGGGCCGCTCCCTTTTCTGCCAACTCCATCTGGCCTAGGGGGCGGAGCCTGCACTCACCGCCACAGCTTAAGAGGCCTGAGGGAGGCTTCGGGGACACTGCTGCTGCTGTTCTAGTGAGTGCTGGGTGGGCCGCTCCCTTTCCTGGCAACTCCATCTGGCCTAGGGGGCGGAGCCTGCACTCACCGCCACACCTTAAGAGGCCTGAGGGAGGCTTCCGGGACACTGCTTCTGCTGCTCTAGTGAGTGCTGGGTGGGCCACTCCCTTTCCTGCCAACTCCATCTGGCCTAGGGGGCTGAGCATGCACTCACCGCTACAGCTTAAGAGGCCTGAGGGAGGCTTCCGGGACACTGCTGCTGCTGCTGCTGCTGCTCTAGTGAGTGCTGGGTGGGCCGCTCCCTTTCCTGCCAACTCCATCTGGCCTAGGGGGCGGTCCCTGCACTGACCGCAACAGCTTAAGAGGCCTAAGGGAGGGTTCCGGGACACTGCTGCTGCTGCTGCTGCTCTAGTGAGTGCTGGGTGGGCCGCTACCTTTTCTGCCAACTCCATCTGGCCTAGGGGGCGGAGCCTGCACTCACCGCCATAGCTTAAGAGGCCTGAGGGAGGCTTCCGGGACACTGCTGCTGCTGCTCTAGTGAGTGCTGGGTGGGCCGCTCCCTTTCCTGGCAACTCCATCTGGCCTAGGGGGCGGAGCCTGCACTCACCGCCACAGCTTAAGAGGCCTGAGGGCGGCTTCCGGGACACTGCTGCTGCTGTTCTAGTGAGTGCTGGGTGGGCCGCTCCCTTTTCTGCCAACTCCATCTGGCCTAGGGGGCGGAGCCTGCACTCACCGCCACAGCTTAAGAGGCCTGAGGGAGGCTTCGGGGACACTGCTGCTGCTGCTGCTCTACTGAGTGCTGGGTGGGCCGCTCCCTCTCCTGCCAACTCCATCTGGCCTAGGGGGCGGAGCCTGCACTCACCGCCACAGCTTAAGAGGCCTGAGGGAGGCTTCCGGGACACTGCTGCTGCTGCTCTAGTGAGTGCTGGGTGGGCCGCTCCCTTTCCTGCCAACTCCATCTGGCCTAGGGGGCGGAGCCTGCACTCACCGCCACAGCTTAAGAGGCCTGCGGGAGGCTTCGGGGACATTGCTGCTGCTGCTGCTCTAGTGAGTGCTGGGTGGGCCACTCCCTTTCCTGCCAACTCCATCTGGCCTAGGGGGCGGAGCCTGCACTCACCGCCACAGCTTAAGAGGCCTGAGGGAGGCTTCCGGGACACTGCTGCTGCTGCTGCTCTACTGAGTGCTGGGTGGGCCGCTCCCTCTCCTGCCAACTCCATCTGGCCTAGGGGGCGGAGCCTGCACTCACCGCCACAGCTTAAGAGGCCTGAGGGAGGCTTCCGGGACACTGCTGCTGCTGCTCTAGTGAGTGCTGGGTGGGCCGCTCCCTTTCCTGCCAACTCCATCTGGCCTAGGGGGCGGAGCCTGCACTCACCGCCACAGCTTAAGAGGCCTGAGGGAGGCTTCCGGGACACTGCTGCTGCTGTTCCAGTGAGTGCTGGGTGGGCCGCTCCCTTTCCTGCCAACTCCATCTGGCCTAGGGGGCGGAGCCTGCACTCACCGCCACAGCTTAAGAGGCCTGAGGGAGGCTTCCGGGACACTGCTGCTGCTGCTCTAGTGAGTGCTGGGTAGGCCGCTCCCTTTCCTGCCAACTCCATCTGGCCTAGGGGGCGGAGCCTGCACTCACCGCCACAGTTTAAGAGGCCTGAGGGATGCTTCCGGGACACTGCTGCTGCTGCTGCTCTAGTGAGTGCTGGGTGGGCCACTCCCTTTCCTTCCAACTCCATCTGGCCTAGGGGGCGGAGCCTGCACGCACCTCCACAGCTTAAGAGGCCTGAGGGAGGCTTCCAGGACACTGCTGCTGCTGCTGCTGCTGCTTCTCTAGTGAGTGCTGGGTGGGCCGCTCCCTTTTCTGCCAACTCCATCTGGCCTAGGGGGCGGAGCCTGCACTCACCGCCACAGTTTAAGAGGCCTGAGGGAGGCTTCCGGGACACTGCTGCTGCTGCTGCTCTTGGTGAGTGCTGGGTGGGCCACTCCCTTTCCTGCCAACTCCATCTGGCCTAGGGGGCGGAGCCTGCACTCACCGCTACAGCTTAAGAGGCCTGAGGGAGGCTTCCGGAACACTGCTGCTGCTGCTCTGCTGAGTGCTGGGTGGGCCGCTCCCTTTCCTGCCAACTCCATCTGGCCTAGGGGGCGAAGCCTGCACTCACCGCCACAGTTTAAGAGGCCTGAGTGAGGCTTCCGGGACACTGTTGCTGCTGCTGCTCTAGTGAGTGCTGGGTGGGCCACTCCCTTTCCTGCCAACTCCATCTGGCCTAGGGGGCGGAGCCTGCACTCACCGCTACAGCTTAAGAGGCCTGAGGGAGGCTTCCGGAACACTGCTGCTGCTGCTCTGCTGAGTGCTGGGTGGGCCGCTCCCTTTCCTGCCAACTCCATCTGGCCTAGGGGGCGGAGCCTGCACTCACCGCCACAGCTTAAGAGGCCTGAGGGAGGCTTCGGGGACATTGCTGCTGCTGCTGCTCTAGTGAGTGCTGGGTGGGCCGCTCCCTTTCCTGCCAACTCAATCTGGCCTAGGGGGCGGAGCCTGCACTCACCGCCACAGCTTAAGAGGCCTGAGGGAGGCTTCCGGGACACTGCTGCTGCTGCTCTAGTGAGTGCTGGGTGGGCCGCTCCCTTTCCTGCCAACTCCATCTGGCCTAGGGGGCGGAGCCTGCACTCACCGCCACAGCTTAAGAGGCCTGAGGGAGGCTTCCGGGACACTGCTGCTGCTGTTCCAGTGAGTGCTGGGTGGGCCGCTCCCTTTCCTGCCAACTCCATCTGGCCTAGGGGGCGGAGCCTGCACTCACCGCCACAGCTTAAGAGGCCTGAGGGAGGCTTCCGGGACACTGCTGCTGCTGCTCTAGTGAATGCTGGGTGGGCCGCTCCCTTTCCTGCCAACTCCATCTGGCCTAGGGGGCGGAGCCTGCACTCACCGCCACAGTTTAAGAGGCCTGAGGGAGGCTTCCGGGACACTGTTGCTGCTGCTGCTCTAGTGAGTGTTGGGTGGGCCACTCCCTTTCCTGCCAACTCCATCTGGCCTAGGGGGCGGAGCCTGCACTCACCGCTACAGCTTAAGAGGCCTGAGGGAGGCTTCCGGAACACTGCTGCTGCTGCTCTGCTGAGTGCTGGGTGGGCCGCTCCCTTTCCTGCCAACTCCATCTGGCCTAGGGGGCGGAGCCTGCACTCACCGCAACAGCTTAAGAGCCCTGAGGGAGGCTTCCGGAACACTGCTGCTGCTGCTGCTGCTCTAGTGAGTGCTGGGTGGGCCGCTCCCTTTCCTGCCAACTCCATCTGGCCTAGGGGGCGGAGCCTGCACTCACCGCCATAGCTTAAGAGGCCTGAGGGAGGCTTCCGGGACATTGCTGCTGCTGCTCCTTTAGTGAGTGCTGGGTGGGCCGCTCCCTCTCCTGCCAACTCCATCTGGCCTAGGGGGCGGAGCCTGCACTCACCGCCACAGCTTAAGAGGCCTGAGGGAGGCTTCCAGGACACTGCTGCTGCTGCTGCTCTAATGAGTGCTGGGTGGGCCGCTCCCTTTCCTGCCAACTCCTTCTGGCCTAGGGGGCGGAGCCTGCACTCACCGCCACAGCTTAAGAGGCCTGAGGGAGGCTGACGGGACACTGCTTCTGCTGCTGCTCTAGTGAGTGCCGGGTGGGCCGCTCCCTTTCCTGCCAACTCCATCTGAACTAGGGGGCGGAGCCTGCACTCACCGCAACAGCTTAAGAGGCCTGAGGGAGGCTTCCGGGACACTGCTGCTGCTGCTCTAGTGAGTGCTGGGTGGGCCGCTCCCTTTCCTGCCAACTCCATCTGGCCTAGGGGGCGGAGCCTGCACTCACCGCAACAGCTTAAGAGGCCTGAGGGAGGCTTCCGGGACACTGCTGCTGCTGCTCTAGTGAGTGCTGGGTGGGCCGCTCCCTTTCCTGCCAAATCCATCTGGCCTATGGGACGGAGCCTGCACTCACCGCAACAGCTTAAGAGGCCTGAGGGAGGCTTCCGGAACACTGCTGCTGCTGTTCCAGTGAGTGCTGGGTGGGCCGCTCCCTTTCCTGCCAACTCCATCTGACCTAGGGGGCGGAGCCTGCACTCACCGCCACCGCTTAAGAGTCCTGAGGGAGGCTTCCGGGACACTGCTGCTGCTGCTGCTGCTCTAGTGAGTGCTTGGTGGGCCGCTCCCTTTCCTGCCAACTCCATCTGGCCTAGGGGGCGGAGCCTGCACTCACCACCACAGCTTGAGAGGCCTGAGCGAGGCTTCCGGGAAACTGCTGTTGCTGCTGCTTCTCTAGTGAGTGCTGGGTGGGCCGCTCCCTTTCCTCCCAACTCCATCTGGCCTAGGGGGCGGAGCCTGCACTCACCGCCACAGTTTAAGAGGCCTGAGGGATGCTTCCGGGACACTGCTGCTGCTTCTCTAGTGAGTGCTGGGTGGGCCGCTCCCTTTCCTCCCAACTCCATCTGGCCTAGGGGGAGGAGCCTGCACTCACCGCCACAGTTTAAGAGGCCTGAGGGATGCTTCCGGGACACTGCTGCTGCTGCTGCTCTAGTGAGTGCTGGGTGGGCCACTCCCTTTCCTTCCTACTCCATCTGGCCTAGGGGGCGGAGCCTGCACTCACCGCTACAGCTTAAGAGGCCTGAGGGAGGCTTCCGGAACACTGCTGCTGCTGCTCTACTGAGTGCTGGGTGGGCCGCTCCCTTTCCTACCAACTCCATCTGGCCTAGGGGGCGGAGCCTCAACTCACCGCAACAGCTTAAGAGGCCTGAGGGAGGCTTCCGGGACACTGCTTCTGCTGCTGCTCTAGTGAGTGCTGGGTGGGCCGCTCCCTTTCCTGCCAACTCCATCTGGCCTAGGGGGCGGAGCCTGCACTCACCGCCATAGCTTAAGAGGCCTGAGGGAGGCTTCCGGGACACTGCTGCTGCTTCTCTAGTGAGTGCTGGGTGGGCCGCTCCCTTTCCTCCCAACTCCATCTGGCCTAGGGGGAGGAGCCTGCACTCACCGCCACAGTTTAAGAGGCCTGAGGGATGCTTCCGGGACACTGCTGCTGCTGCTGCTCTAGTGAGTGCTGGGTGGGCCACTCCCTTTCCTTCCTACTCCATCTGGCCTAGGGGGCGGAGCCTGCACTCACCGCTACAGCTTAAGAGGCCTGAGGGAGGCTTCCGGAACACTGCTGCTGCTGCTCTACTGAGTGCTGGGTGGGCCGCTCCCTTTCCTACCAACTCCATCTGGCCTAGGGGGCGGAGCCTCAACTCACCGCAACAGCTTAAGAGGCCTGAGGGAGGCTTCCGGGACACTGCTTCTGCTGCTGCTCTAGTGAGTGCTGGGTGGGCCGCTCCCTTTCCTGCCAACTCCATCTGGCCTAGGGGGCGGAGCCTGCACTCACCGCCACAGTTTAAGAGGACTGAGGGAGGCTTCCGGAACACTGCTGCTGCTGCTCTACTGAGTGCTGGGTGGGCCGCTCCCTTTCCTACCAACTCCATCTGGCCTAGGGGGCGGAGTCTCAACTCACCGCAACAGCTTAAGAGGCCTGAGGGAGGCTTCCGGGACACTGCTGCTGCTGTTCCAGTGAGTGCTGGGTGGGCCGCTCCCTTTCCTCCCAACTCCATCTGGCCTAGGGGGCGGAGCCTGCACTCACCGCCACAGTTTAAGAGGCCTGAGGGAGGCTTCCGGGACACTGTTGCTGCTGCTGCTCTAGTGAGTGCTGGGTGGGCCACTCCCTTTCCTGCCAACTCCATCTGGCCTAGGGGGCGGAGCCTGCACTCACCGCTACAGCTTAAGAGGCCTGAGGGAGGCTTCCGGAACACTGCTGCTGCTGCTCTGCTGAGTGCTGGGTGGGCCGCTCCCTTTCCTGCCAACTCCATCTGGCCTAGGGGGCGGAGCCTGCAATCACCGCAACAGCTTAAGAGCCCTGAGGGAGGCTTCCGGAACACTGCTGCTGCTGCTGCTGCTCTAGTGAGTGCTGGGTGGGCCGCTCCCTTTCCTGCCAACTCCATCTGGCCTAGGGGGCGGAGCCTGCACTCACCGCCATAGCTTAAGAGGCCTGAGGGAGGCTTCCGGGACATTGCTGCTGCTGCTCCTTTAGTGAGTGCTGGGTGGGCCGCTCCCTCTCCTGCCAACTCCATCTGGCCTAGGGGGCGGAGCCTGCACTCACCGCCACAGCTTAAGAGGCCTGAGGGAGGCTTCCAGGACACTGCTGCTGCTGCTGCTCTAATGAGTGCTGGGTGGGCCGCTCCCTTTCCTGCCAACTCCTTCTGGCCTAGTGGGCGGAGCCTGCACTCACCGCCACAGCTTAAGAGGCCTGAGGGAGGCTGACGGGACACTGCTTCTGCTGCTGCTCTAGTGAGTGCTGGGTGGGCCGCTCCCTTTCCTGCCAACTCCATCTGAACTAGGGGGCGGAGCCTGCACTCACCGCAACAGCTTAAGAGGCCTGAGGGAGGCTTCCGGAACACTGCTGCTGCTGCTCTAGTGAGTGCTGGGTGGGCCGCTCCCTTTCCTGCCAACTCCATCTGGCCTAGGGGGCGGAGCCTGCACTCACCGCAACAGCTTAAGAGGCCTGAGGGAGGCTTCCGGGACACTGCTGCTGCTGCTCTAGTGAGTGCTGGGTGGGCCGCTCCCTTTCCTGCCAAATCCATCTGGCCTAGGGGACGGAGCCTGCACTCACCGCAACAGCTTAAGAGGCCTGAGGGAGGCTTCCGGAACACTGCTGCTGCTGCTGCTGCTCTAGTGAGTGCTTGGTGGGCCGCTCCGTTTCCTGCCAACTCCATCTGGCCTAGGGGGCGGAGCCTGCACTCACCACCACAGCTTAAGAGGCCTGAGGGAGGCTTCCGGGAAACTGCTGTTGCTGCTGCTTCTCTAGTGAGTGCTGGGTGGGCCGCTCCCTTTCCTCCCAACTCCATCTGGCCTAGGGGGCGGAGCCTGCACTCACCGCCACAGTTTAAGAGGCCTGAGGGATGCTTCCGGGACACTGCTGCTGCTGCTGCTCTAGTGAGTGCTGGGTGGGCCACTCCCTTTCCTTCCTACTCCATCTGGCCTAGGGGGCGGAGCCTGCACTCACCGCTACAGCTTAAGAGGCCTGAGGGAGGCTTCCGGAACACTGCTGCTGCTGCTCTACTGAGTGCTGGGTGGGCCGCTCCCTTTCCTACCAACTCCATCTGGCCTAGGGGGCGGAGCCTCAACTCACCGCAACAGCTTAAGAGGCCTGAGGGAGGCTTCCGGGACACTGCTGCTGCTGCTGCTGCTGCTGCTCTAGTGAGTGCTGGGTGGGCCACTCCCTTTCCTGCCAACTCCATCTGGCCTAGGGGGCGGAGCCTGCACTCACCGCCACAGCTTAAGAAGCCTGCGGTAGGCTTCCGGAACACTGCTGCTGCTTTTCTAGTGAGTGCTGGGTGGGCCGCTCCCTCTCCTGCCAACTCCATCTGGCCTAGGGGGCGGAGCCTGCACTCACCGCCACAGCTTAAGAGGCCTGAGGGAGGCGTCCGGGACACTGCTGCTGCTGCTGCTTCTCTAGTGAGTGCTGGGTGGGCCGCTCCCTTTCCTCCCAACTCCATCTGGCCTAGGGGGCGGAGCCTGCACTCACCGCCACAGTTTAAGAGGCCTGAGGGATGCTTCCGGGACACTGCTGCTGCTGCTGCTCTAGTGAGTGCTGGGTGGGCCACTCCCTTTCCTTCCAACTCCATCTGGCCTAGGGGGCGGAGCCTGCACTCACCGCTACAGCTTAAGAGGCCTGAGGGAGGCTTCCGGAACACTGCTGCTGCTGCTCTACTGAGTGCTGGGTGGGCCGCTCCCTTTCCTGCCAACTCCATCTGGCCTGGGGGCGGAGCCTGCACTCACCGCAACAGCTTAAGAGGCCTGAGGGAGGCTTCCGGAACACTGCTGCTGCTGCTGCTGCTCTAGTGAGTGCTGGGTGGGCCGCTCCCTTTTCTGCCAACTCCATCTGCCCTAGGGTGCGGAGCCTGCACTCACCGCCATAGCTTAAGAGGCCTGAGGGAGGCTTCCGGGACATTGCTGCTGCTGCTGCTTTAGTGAGTGCTGGGTGGGCCACTCCCTTTCCTGCCAACTCCATCTGGCCTAGGGGGCGGAGCCTGCACTCACCGCCACAGCTTAAGAGGCCTGAGGGAGGGTGACGGGACACTGCTTCTGCTGCTGCTCTAGTGAGTGCTGGGTGGGCCGCTCCCTTTTCTGCCAACTCCACCTGGCCTAGGGGGCGGAGCCTGCACTCACCGCCACAGCTTAAGAGGCCTGAGGGAGGCTTCGGGTACACTGCTGCTGCTGCTCTAGTGAGTGCTGGGTGGGCCGCTCCCTTTCCTGCCAACTCCATCTGGCCTAGGGGGTGGAGCCTGCACTCACCGCCACAGCTTAAGAGGCCTGAGGGAGGCTGACGGGACACTGCTTCTGCTGCTCTAGTGAGTGCTGGGTGGGCCGCTCCCTTTCCTGCCAACTCCATCTGGCCTAGGAGGCGGAGCCTGCACTCACCGCCACAGCTTAAGAGGCCTGCGGGAGGCTTCGGGGACACTGCTGCTGCTGCTCTAGTGAGTGCTGGGTGGTCCGCTCTCTTTCCTGCCAACTCCATCTGGCCTAGGGGGCGGAGCCTGGACTCACCGCCACAGCTTAAGAGGCCTGAGGGAGGCTTCCGGGACATTGCTGCTGCTGCTGCTGCTGCTGCTCTAGTGAGTGCTGGTTGGTCCGCTCCCTTTCCTGCCAACTCCATCTGGCCTAGCGAGCGGAGCCTGCACTCACCGCCACAGATTAAGAGACCTGAGGGAGGCTTCCGGGACACTGCTGCTGCTGCTCTAGTGAGTGCTGGGTGGGCTGCTCTCTTTCCTGCCAACTCCATCTGGCCTAGGGGGCGGAGCCTGCACTCACCGCCACAGCTTAAGAGGCCTGAGGGAGGCTTCCGGGACACTGCTGCTGCTGCTGCTGCTGCTGCTGCTCTAGTGAGTGCTGGGTGGGCCGCTCCCTTTCCTGCCAACTCCATCTGGCCTAGGGGGCGGAGCCTGCACTCACCGCCACAGCTTAAGAGGCCTGAGGGAGGCTTCCGGGACACTGCTGCTGCTGCTGCTGCTGCTGCTGCTCTAGTGAGTGCTGGGTGGGCCGCTCCCTTTCCTGCCAACTCCATCTGGCCTAGGGGGCGGAGCCTGCACTCACCGCCACAGCTTAAGAGGCCTAAGGGAGGCTTCCGGGACACTGCTGCTGCTGCTCTAGTGAGTGCTGGGTGGGCCGCTCCCTTTCCTGCCAACTCCATCTTGCCTAGGGGGCGGAGTCTGCACTCACCGCCACAGCTTAAGAGACCTGAGGGAGGCTTCCGGGACACTGCTGCTGCTGCTGCTGCTCTAGTGAGTGCTGGGTGGGCCGCTCCCTTTCCTGCCAACTCCATCTGGCCTAGGGGGCGGAGCCTGCACTCACCGCCACAGCTTAAGAGGCCTGAGGGAGGCTTCCGGGACACTGCTGCTGCTGCTCTAGTGAGTGCTAGGTGGGCCGCTCCCTTTCCTGTCAACTCCATCTGGCCTAGGGGGCGGAGCCTGCACTCACCGCCACAGCTTAAGAGGCCTGAGGGAGGCTTCCGGGACACTGCTGCTGCTGCTGCTGCTGCTGCTCTAGTGAGTGCTGGGTGGGCCGCTCTCTTTCCTGCCAACTCCATCTGGCCTAGCGAGCGGAGCCTGCACTCACCGCCACAGCTTAAGAGGCCTGAGGGAGGCTTCCGGAACACTGCTGCTGCTGCTGCTGCTCTAGTGAGTGCTGGGTGGGCCGCTCCCTTTCCTCCCAACTCCATCTGGCCTAGGGGGCGGAGCCTGCACTCACCGCCACAGTTTAAGAGGCCTGAGGGAGGCTTCCGGAACACTGCTGCTGCTGCTGCTGCTCTAGTGAGTGCTGAGTGGGCCGCTCCCTTTCCTGCCAACTCCATCTGGCCTAGGGGGCGGAGCCTGCACTCACCGCCACAGCTTAAGAGGCCTGAGGGAGGCTTCCGGAACACTGCTGCTGCTCTAGTGAGTGCTGGTTGGGCCGCTCCCTTTCCTGCCAACTCCATCTGGCCTAGGGGGCGGAGCCTGCACTCACCGCCATAGCTTAAGAGGCCTGAGGGAGGCTTCCGGGACACTGCTGCTGCTGCTGCTCTAGTGAGTGCTGGGTGGGCCGCTCCCTTTCCTGCCAACTCCATCTGGCCTAGGGGGCTGAGCCTGCACTCACCGCCACAGCTTAAGAGGCCTAAGGGAGGCTTCCGGGACACTGCTGCTGCTGCTCTAGTGAGTGCTGGGTGGGCCGCTCCCTTTCCTGCCAACTCCATCTGGCCTAGGGGGCGGAGCCTGCACTCACCGCCACAGCTTAAGAGGCCTAAGGGAGGCTTCCGGGACACTGCTGCTGCTGCTCTAGTGAGTGCTGGGTGGGCCGCTCCCTTTCCTGCCAACTCCATCTTGCCTAGGGGGCAGAGTCTGCACTCACCGCCACAGCTTAAGAGACCTGAGGGAGGCTTCCGGGACACTGCTGCTGCTGCTGCTGCTCTAGTGAGTGCTGGGTGGGCCGCTCCCTTTCCTGCCAACTCCATCTGGCCTAGGGGGCGGAGCCTGCACTCACCGCCACAGCTTAAGAGGCCTGAGGGAGGCTTCCGGGACACTGCTGCTGCTGCTCTAGTGAGTGCTAGGTGGGCCGCTCCCTTTCCTGTCAACTCCATCTGGCCTAGGGGGCGGAGCCTGCACTCACCGCCACAGCTTAAGAGGCCTGAGGGAGGCTTCCGGGACACTGCTGCTGCTGCTGCTCTAGTGAGTGCTGGGTGGGCCGCTCCCTTTCCTGCCAACTCCATCTGGCCTAGGGGGCTGAGCCTGCACTCACCGCCACAGCTTAAGAGGCCTAAGGGAGGCTTCCGGGACACTGCTGCTGCTGCTCTAGTGAGTGCTGGGTGGGCCGCTCCCTTTCCTGCCAACTCCATCTGGCCTAGGGGGCGGAGCCTGCACTCACCGCCACAGCTTAAGAGGCCTAAGGGAGGCTTCCGGGACACTGCTGCTGCTGCTCTAGTGAGTGCTGGGTGGGCCGCTCCCTTTCCTGCCAACTCCATCTTGCCTAGGGGGCGGAGTCTGCACTCACCGCCACAGCTTAAGAGACCTGAGGGAGGCTTCCGGGACACTGCTGCTGCTGCTGCTGCTCTAGTGAGTGCTGGGTGGGCCGCTCCCTTTCCTGCCAACTCCATCTGGCCTAGGGGGCGGAGCCTGCACTCACCGCCACAGCTTAAGAGGCCTGAGGGAGGCTTCCGGGACACTGCTGCTGCTGCTCTAGTGAGTGCTAGGTGGGCCGCTCCCTTTCCTGTCAACTCCATCTGGCCTAGGGGGCGGAGCCTGCACTCACCGCCACAGCTTAAGAGGCCTGAGGGAGGCTTCCGGGACACTGCTGCTGCTGCTGCTGCTGCTGCTCTAGTGAGTGCTGGGTGGGCCGCTCTCTTTCCTGCCAACTCCATCTGGCCTAGCGAGCGGAGCCTGCACTCACCGCCACAGCTTAAGAGGCCTGAGGGAGGCTTCCGGAACACTGCTGCTGCTGCTGCTGCTCTAGTGAGTGCTGGGTGGGCCGCTCCCTTTCCTCCCAACTCCATCTGGCCTAGGGGGCGGAGCCTGCACTCACCGCCACAGTTTAAGAGGCCTGAGGGAGGCTTCCGGAACACTGCTGCTGCTGCTGCTGCTCTAGTGAGTGCTGAGTGGGCCGCTCCCTTTCCTGCCAACTCCATCTGGCCTAGGGGGCGGAGCCTGCACTCACCGCCACAGCTTAAGAGGCCTGAGGGAGGCTTCCGGGACACTGCTGCTGCTGCTGCTGCTCTAGTGAGTGCTGGTTGGGCCGCTCCCTTTCCTGCCAACTCCATCTGGCCTAGGGGGCGGAGCCTGCACTCACCGCCATAGCTTAAGAGGCCTGAGGGAGGCTTCCGGGACACTGCTGCTGCTGCTGCTCTAGTGAGTGCTGGGTGGTCCGCTCCCTTTCCTGCCAACTCCATCTGGCCTAGTGGCGGAGCCTCCACTCACCGCCACAGCTTAAGAGGCCTGAGGGAGGCTTCCGAGACACTGCTGCTGCTGCTGCTCTAGTGAGTGCTGGGTGGTCCGCTCCCTTTCCTGCCAACTCCATGTGGCCTAGGGGGCGGAGCCTGCACTCACCGCCACAGCTTAAGAGGCCTGAGGGAGGCTTCCGGGACACTGCTGCTGCTGCTGTAGTGAGAGCTGGGTGGGCCGCTCCCTTTCCTGCCAACTCCATCTGGCCTAGGGGCGGAGCCTCCACTCACCGCCACAGCTTAAGAGGCCAATGGGAGGCTTCCGGGACACTGCTGCTGCTGCTCTAGTGAGTGCTGGGTGGGCCGCTCCCTTTCCTGCCAACTCCATCTGGCCTAGGGGGCGGAGCCTGCACTCACCGCCACAGCTTAAGAGGCCTGAGGGAGGCTTCAAGGACACTGCTGCTGCGGCTCTAGTGAGTGCTGGGTGGGCCGCTCCCTTTCCTGCCAACTCCAACTGGCCTAGGGGGCGGAGCCTGCACTGACCGCCACAGCTTAAGAGGCCTGAGGGAGGCTTCCGGGACACTGCTGCTGCTGCTACTCTAGTGAGGGCTGGGTGGGCCTCTCCCTTTCCTGCCAACTCCATCTGGCCTAGGGGGCGGAGCTTGCACTCACCGCCTCAGCGTAAGACGCCTGAGGGAGGCTTCCGGGACACTGCTGCTGCTGCTGCTGCTCTAGTGAGGGCTGGGTGGGCCTCTCCCTTTCCTGCCAACTCCATCTGGCCTAGGGGGCGGAGCTTTCACTCACCGCCGCAGCGTAAGAGGCCTGAGGGAGGCCTCCGGCACACTGCTGCTGCTGCTTCTGCTCTGGTGAGGGCTGGGTGGGCCGCTCCCTTTCCTGCCAACTCCATCTGGCCTAGGGGGCGGAGCTTGCACTCACCGCCTCAGCGTAAGACGCCTGAGGGAGGCTTCCGGGACACTGCTGCTGCTGCTGCTGCTCTAGTGAGGGCTGGGTGGGCCTCTCCCTTTCCTGCCAACTCCATCTGGCCTAGGGGGCGGAGCTTTCACTCACCGCCGCAGCGTAAGAGGCCTGAGGGAGGCCTCCGGCACACTGCTGCTGCTGCTTCTGCTCTGGTGAGGGCTGGGTGGGCCGCTCCCTTTCCTGCCAACTCCATCTGGCCTAGGGGGCGGAGCTTGCACTCACTGCCGCAGCGTAAGAGGCCTGAGGGAGGCCTCCGGGACACTGCTGCTGCTGCTGCTGTTGCTGCTCTAGTGAGTGCTGGGTGGGCCGCTCCCTTTCCTGCCAACTCCATCTGGCTTAGGGGGCGGAGCTTGCACTCACCGCCACAGCTTAAGAGGCCTGAGGGAGGCTTCCGGGACACTGCTGCTGCTGCTCTAGTGAGTGCTAGGTGGGCCGCTCCCTTTCCTGTCAACTCCATCTGGCCTAGCGAGCGGAGCCTGCACTCACCGCCACAGCTTAAGAGGCCTGAGGGAGGCTTCCGGAACACTGCTGCTGCTGCTGCTGCTCTAGTGAGTGCTGGGTGGGCCGCTCCCTTTCCTGCCAACTCCATCTGGCCTAGGGGGCGGAGCCTGCACTCACCGCCACAGTTTAAGAGGCCTGAGGGAGGCTTCCGGAACACTGCTGCTGCTGCTGCTCCTCTAGTGAGTGCTGGGGTGGGCCGCTCCCTTTCCTGCCAACTCCATCTGGCCTAGGGGGCGGAGCCTGCACTCACCGCCACAGCTTAAGAGGCCTGAGGGAGGCTTCCGGGACACTGCTGCTGCTCTAGTGAGTGCTGGTTGGGCCGCTCCCTTTCCTGCCAACTCCATCTGGCCTAGGGGGCGGAGCCTGCACTCACCGCCATAGCTTAAGAGGCCTGAGGGAGGCTTCCGGGACACTGCTGCTGCTGCTGCTCTAGTGAGTGCTGGGTGGTCCGCTCCCTTTCCTGCCAACTCCATCTGGCCTAGTGGCGGAGCCTCCACTCACCGCCACAGCTTAAGAGGCCTGAGGGAGGCTTCCGGGACACTGCTGCTGCTGCTGCTCTAGTGAGTGCTGGGTGGTCCGCTCCCTTTCCTGCCAACTCCATGTGGCCTAGGGGGCGGAGCCTGCACTCACCGCCACAGCTTAAGAGGCCTGACGGAGGCTTCCGGGACACTGCTGCTGCTGCTCTAGTGAGAGCTGGGTGGCCCGCTCCCTTTCCTGCCAACTCCATCTGGCCTAGGGGCGGAGCCTCCACTCACCGCCACAGCTTAAGAGGCCAATGGGAGGCTTCCGGGACACTGCTGCTGCTGCTCTAGTGAGTGCTGGGTGGGCCGCTCCCTTTCCTGCCAACTCCATCTGGCCTAGGGGGCGGAGCCTGCACTCACCGCCACTGCTTAAGAGGCCTGAGGGAGGCTTCAAGGACACTGCTGCTGCGGCTCTAGTGAGTGCTGGGTGGGCCGCTCCCTTTCCTGCCAACTCCATCTGGCCTAGGGGGCGGAGCCTGCACTGACCGCCACAGCTTAAGAGGCCTGAGGGAGGCTTCCGGGACACTGCGGCTGCTGCTACTCTAGTGAGGGCTGGGTGGGCCTCTCCCTTTCCTCCCAACTCCAACTGGCCTAGGGGGCGGAGCTTGCACTCACCGCCGCAGCGTAAGAGGCCTGAGGGAGGCCTCCGGGACACTGCTGCTGCTGCTGCTGTTGCTGCTCTAGTGAGTGCTGGGTGGGCCGCTCCCTTTCCTGCCAATTCCATCTGGCCTAGGGGGCGGAGCCTGCACTCACCGCCACAGCTTAGGAGGCCTGAGGGAGGCTTCCTGGACACTGCTGCTGCTGCTCTAGTGAGTGCTGGGTGGGCCGCTCCCTTTCCTGCCAACTCCATCTGGCCTAGGGGGCGGAGCCTGCACTCACCGCCACAGCTTAAGAGGCCTGAGGGAGGCTTCCGGGACACTGCTGCTGCTGCTACTCTAGTGAGGGCTTGGTGGGCCGCTCCCTTTCCTGCCAACTCCATCTGGCCTAGGGGGCGGAGCCTGCACTGACCGCCACAGCTTAAGAGGCCTGAGGGAGGCTTCCGGGACACTGCTGCTGCTGCTACTCTAGTGAGGGCTGGGTGGGCCTCTCCCTTTCCTCCCAACTCCAACTGGCCTAGGGGGCGGAGCTTGCACTCACCGCCGCAGCGTAAGAGGCCTGAGGGAGGCTTCGGGAACACTGCTGCTGCTGCTGCTGCTCTAGTGAGGGCTGGGTGGGCCGCTCCCTTTCCTGCCAACTCCATCTGGCCTAGGGGGCGGAGCTTGCACTCACCGCCTCAGCGTAAGACGCCTGAGGGAGGCTTCCGGGACACTGCTGCTGCTGCTGCTGCTCTAGTGAGGGCTGGGTGGGCCTCTCCCTTTCCTGCCAACTCCATCTGGCCTAGGGGGCGGAGCTTGCACTCACCGCCGCAGCGTAAGAGGCCTGAGGGAGGCCTCCGGGACACTGCTGCTGCTGCTGCTGCTCTGGTGAGGGCTGGGTGGGCCGCTCCCTTTCCTGCCAACTCCATCTGGCCTAGGGGGCGGAGCTTGCACTCACTGCCGCAGCGTAAGAGGCCTGAGGGAGGCCTCCGGGACACTGCTGCTGCTGCTGCTGTTGCTGCTCTAGTGAGTGCTGGGTGGGCCGCTCCCTTTCCTGCCAACTCCATCTGGCTTAGGGGGCGGAGCTTGCACTCACCGCCACAGCTTAAGAGGCCTGAGGGAGGCTTCTGGGACACTGCTGCTGCTTCTCTAGTGAGTGCTGCGTGGGCCTCTCCCTTTCCTGCCAACTCCATCTGGCCTAGGGGGCGGAGCCTGCACTCACCGCCACAGCTTAAGAGGCCTGAGGGAGGCTTCCGGGACACTGCTGCTGCTGCTGCTCTAGTGAGGGCTGGGTGGGCCTCTCCCTTTCCTGCCAACTCCATCTTGCCTAGGGAGCGGAGCCTGCACTCACCGCCACAGCTTAAGAGGCCTGAGGGAGGCTTCCGGGACACTGCTGCTGCTGCTTCTCTAGTGACTGCTGGGTGGGCCGCTCCCTTTCCTGCCAAATCCATCGGGCCTAGGGGGCGGAGCTTGCACTCAACGCCGCAGCGTAAGAGGCCTGAGGGAGGCTTCCGGAACACTGCTGCTGCTGCTGCTGCTCTAGTGAGGGCTGGATGGGCCGCTCCCTTTCCTGCCAACTCCATCTGGCCTAAGGGGCGGAGCTTGCACTC
The DNA here is from genome assembly GCF_964106645.2 of Podarcis pityusensis. NCBI lineage: Eukaryota > Metazoa > Chordata > Lepidosauria > Squamata > Lacertidae > Podarcis > Podarcis pityusensis. Next base: position 4,270,606 of record NC_138045.1, read on the forward strand.
ACCGCCGCAGCGTAAGAGGCCTGAGGGAGGCTTCCGGAACACTGCTGCTGCTGCTGCTGCTCTAGTGAGGGCTGGGTGGGCCTCTCCCTTTCCTTCCAACTCCACCTGGCCTAGGGGGTGGAGCCTGCACTCACCGCCACAGCTTAAGAGGCCTGAGGGAGGCTTCCGGGACACTGCTGCTGCTGCTGCTGCTCTAGTGAGTGCTGTGTGGGCCGCTCCCTTTCCTGCCAACTCCATCTGGCTTAGGGGGCGGAGCTTGCACTCACCGCCACAGCTTCAGAGGCCTGAGGGAGGCTTCTGGGACACTGCTGCTGCTGCTTTAGTGAGTGCTGGGTGGGCCTCTCCCTTTCCTGCCAACTCCATCTGGCCTAGGGGGCAGAGCCTGCACTCACCGCCACAGCTTAAGAGGCCTGAGGGAGGCTTCCGGGACACTTCTGCTGCGGCTGCTGCTGCTGCTGCTCTAGTGACTGCTGGGTGGGCCGCTCCCTTTCCTGCCAAATCCATCGGGCCTAGGGGGCGGAGCCTACACTCACCGCCACAGCTTAAGAGGCCTGAGGGAGGCTTCCGGGACACTGCTGCTGCTGCTGCTCTAGTGAGTGCTGGGTGGGCCGCTCCCTTTCCTGCCAACTCCATCTGGCTTAGGGGGCGGAGCTTGCACTCACCGCCACAGCTTAAGAGGCCTGAGGGAGGCTTCTGGAACACTGCTGCTGCTGCTCTAGTGAGTGCTGCGTGGGCCTCTCCCTTTCCTGCCAACTCCATCTGGCCTAGGGGGCGGAGCCTGCACTCACCGCCACAGCTTAAGAGGCCTGAGGGAGGCTTCCGGCACACTGCTGCTGCTGCTGCTCTAGTGAGGGCTGGGTGGGCCTCTCCCTTTCCTGCCAACTCCATCTGGCCTAGGGGGCGGAGCCTGCACTCACCGCCACAGCTTAAGAGGCCTGAGGGAGGCTTCCGGGACACTGCTGCTGCTGCTTCTCTAGTGACTGCTGGGTGGGCCGCTCCCTTTCCTGCCAAATCCATCGGGCCTAGGGGGCGGAGCTTGCACTCACCGCCGCAGCGTAAGAGGCCTGAGGGAGGCTTCCGGAACACTGCTGCTGCTGCTGCTGCTCTAGTGAGGGCTGGGTGGGCCGCTCCCTTTCCTGCCAACTCCATCTGGCCTAGGGGGCGGAGCTTGCACTCACCGCCGCAGCGTAAGAGGCCTGAGGGAGGCTTCCAGGACACTGCTGCTGCTGCTGCTGCTCTAGTGAGGGCTGGGTGGGCCTCTCCCTTTCCTTCCAACTCCACCTGGCCTAGGGGGTGGAGCCTGCACTCACCGCCACAGCTTAAGAGGCCTGAGGGAGGCTTCCGGGACACTGCTGCTGCTGCTGCTCTAGTGAGTGCTGGGTGGGCCGCTCCCTTTCCTGCCAACTCCATCTGGCTTAGGGGGCGGAGCTTGCACTCACCGCCACAGCTTCAGAGGCCTGAGGGAGGCTTCTGGGACACTGCTGCTGCTGCTTTAGTGAGTGCTGCGTGGGCCTCTCCCTTTCCTGCCAACTCCATCTGGCCTAGGGGGCGGAGCCTGCACTCACCGCCACAGCTTAAGAGGCCTGAGGGAGGCTTCCGGGACACTGCTGCTGCTGCTTCTCTAGTGACTGCTGGGTGGGCCGCTCCCTTTCCTGCCAAATCCATCGCTCCTAGGGGGCGGAGCTTGCACTCACCGCCACAGCTTAAGAGGCCTGAGGGAGGCTTCCGGGACACTGCTGCTGCTGCTTCTCTAGTGACTGCTGGGTGGGCCGCTCCCTTTCCTGCCAAATCCATCGGCCCTAGGGGGCGGAGCTTGCACTCACCGCCGCAGCGTAAGAGGCCTGAGGGAGGCTTCCGGAACACTGCTGCTGCTGCTGCTGCTCTAGTGAGGGCTGGGTGGGCCTCTCCCTTTCCTTCCAACTCCACCTGGCCTAGGGGGTGAAGCCTGCACTCACCGCCACAGCTTAAGAGGCCTGAGGGAGGCTTCCGGGACACTGCTGCTGCTGCTTTAGTGAGTGCTGCGTGGGCCTCTCCCTTTCCTGCCAACTCCATCTGGCCTAGGGGGCGGAGCCTGCACTCACCGCCACAGCTTTAGAGGCCTGAGGGAGGCTTCCGGGACACTGCTGCTGCTGCTGCTGCTCTAGTGAGTGCTGGGTGGGCCGCTCCCTTTCCTCCCAACTCCATCTGGCATAGGGGGCGGAGCTTGCACTCACCGCCGCAGCTTAAGAGGCCTGAGGGAGGCTTCCGGGATACTGCTGCTGCAGCTTTAGTGAGTGCTGCGTGGGCCTCTCCCTTTCCTGCCAACTCCATCTGGCCTAGGGTGCGGAGCTTGCACTCACCGCCACAGCTTAAGAGGCCTGAGGGAGGCTTCCGGGACACTGCTGCTGCTGCTGCTCTAGTGAGGGCTGGGTGGGCCTCTCCCTTTCCTCCCAACTCCACCTGGCCTAGGGGGCGGAGCCTGCACTCACCGCAACAGTTTAAGAGGCCTGAGGGAGGCTTCCGGCACACTGCTGCTGCTGTTCTAGTGAGTGCTGGGTGCGCGGCTCCCTTTCCTGCCAACTCCATCTGGCCTAGGGGGCGGAGCCTGCACTCACCGCCACAGCTTAAGAGGCCTGAGGGAGGCTTCCGGGACACTGCTGCTGCTGCTAAAGTGAGTGCTGGGTGGGCCGCTCCCTTTCCTGCCAACTCCATCTGTCCTAGGGGACGGAGCCTGCACTCACCGCAACAGCTTAAGAGGCCTGAGGGAGGCTTCCAGGACACTGCTGCTGCTGCTGCTCTATGGAGTGCTGGGTGGGCCGCTCACTTTCCTGCCAACTCCATCTGGCCTAGGGGGCAGAGCCTGCACTCACCGCCACAGCTTAAGAGGCCTGAGGGAGGCTTCCGGGACACTGCTGCTGCTGCTGCTCTAGTGAGTGATGGGTGGGCGGCTCCCTTTTCTGCCAACTCCATCTTGCCTAGGGGGTGGAGCCTGCACTCACCGCCACAGCTTAAGAGGCCTGAGGGAGGCTTCCGGGACACTGCTGCTGCCGCTCCTGCTGCTCTAGTGAGTGCTGGGTGGGCCGCTCCCTTTCCTGCCAACTCCATCTGGCCTAGGGGGCGGAGCCTGCACTCACCGCCACAGCTTAAGAGGCCTGAGGGAGGCTTCCGGGAAATGCTGCTGCTGCTCTAGTGAGTGCTGGGTGGGCCGCTCCCTTTCCTGCCAACTCCATCTGGCCTAGGGGGCGGAGCCTGCACTCACCGCCACAGCTTAAGAGGCCTGAGGGAGGCTTCCGGGACACTGCTGCTGCTGCTCTAGTGAGTGCTGGGTGGGCCGCTCCCTTTCCTGCCAACTCCATCTGGCCTAGGGGGCGGAGCCTGCACTCACCGCCACAGCTTAAGAGGCCTGAGGGAGGCTTCCGGGACACTTCTGCTGCTGCTGCTCTAGTGAGTGCTGGGTGGGCCGCTCCCTTTCCTGCCAACTCCATCTGGCCTAGGGGGCGGAGCCTGCACTCACCGCCACAGCTTAAGAGGCCTGAGGGAGGCTTCCGGGACACTTCTGCTGCTGCTGCTCTAGTGAGTGCTGGGTGGGCCGCTCCCTTTCCTGCCAACTCCATCTGGCCTAGGGGGCAGAGCCTGCACTCACCGCCACAGCTTAAGAGGCCTGAGGGAGGCTTCCGGGACACTGCTGCTGCTGCTATTGCTCTAGTGAGTGCTGGGTGGGCCGCTCCCTTTCCTGCCATCTCCATCTGGCCTAGGGGGCGGAGTCTGCACTCACCGCCACAGCTTAAGAGGCCTGAGGGAGGCTTCCGGGACACTGCTGCTGCTGCTGCTCTAGTGAGTGCTGGGTGGGCCACTCCCTTTCCTGCCAACTCCATCTGGCCTAGGGAGCGGAGCCTGCACTCACCGCCACAGCTTAAGAGGCCTGAGGGAGGCTTCCGGGACACTGCTGCTGCTCAAGTGAGTGCTGGGTGCGCGGCTCCCTTTACTGCCAACTCCATCTGGCCTAGGGGGCGGAGTCTGCACGCACCTCCACAGCTTAAGAGGCCTGAGGGAGGCTTTCAGGACACTGCTGCTGCTGCTGCTGCTGCTCTATGGAGTGCTGGGTGGGCCGCTCCCTTTCCTGCCATCTCCATCTGACCTAGGGGGCGGAGCCTGCACTCACCGCCACAGATTAAGAGGCCTGAGGGAGGCTTCCGGGACACTGCTGCTGCTGCTCCTCTAGTGAGTGCTGGGTGGGCCGCTCCCTTTTCTGCCAACTCCATTTTGCCAAGGGGGCGGAGCCTGCACTCACCGACACAGCTTAAGAGGCCTGAGGGAGGCTTCCGGGACACTGCTGCTGCTGCTGCTGCTCTAGTGAGTGCTGGGTGGGCCGCTCATTTTCCTGCCAACTCCATCTGCCCTAGGGGGCGGAGCCTGCACTCACCGCCACAGCTTAAGAGGCCTGAGGGAGGCTTCCGGGACATTGCTGCTGCTGCTCTAGTGAGTGCTGGGTGGGCCGCTCCCTTTCCTGCCAACTCCATCTGGCCTAGGGGGCGGAGCTTGCACTCACCGCCACAGCTTAAGAGGCCTGAGGGACGCTTCCGGAACACTGCTTCTGCTGCTGCTCTAGTGAGTGCTGGGTGGGCCGCTCCCTTTCCTGCCAACTCCATCTGGCCTATGGGCGGAGCCTGCCCTCACCGCCACAGCTTAAGAGGCCTGAGGGAGGCTTCCGGGACAATGCTGCTGCTGCTCTAGTGAGTGCTGGGTGGGCCGCTCCCTTTCCTGCCAACTCCATCTGGCCTAGGGGGCGGAGCCTGCACTCACCGCCACAGCTTAAGAGGCCTGAGGGAGGCTTTCGGGACACTGCTGCTGCTGCTCTAGTGAGTGCTGGGTGGGCCGCTCCCTTTCCTGCCAACTCCATCTGGCCTAGGGGGCGGAGCCTGCACTCACCGCAAAAGCTTAAGAGGCCTGAGGGAGGCTTCCGGGACACTTCTGCTGCTGCTGCTCTAGTGAGTGCTGGGTGGGCCGCTCCCTTTCCTGCCAACTCCATCTGGCCTAGGGGGCAGAGCCTGCACTCACCGCCACAGCTTAAGAGGCCTGAGGGAGGCTTCCGGGACAATGCTGCTGCTGCTGCTGCTGTAGTGATTGCTGCGTGGGCCGCTCCCTTTCCTGGCAACTCCATCTGGCCTAGGGGGCGGAGCCTGCACTCACCGCCACAGCTTAAGAGGCCTGAGGGAGGCTTCCGGAACACTGCTGCTGCTGGTGCTGCTCTAGTGAGTGCTGGGTGGGCCGCTCCCTTTTCTGCCAACTCCATCTTGCCAAGGGGGCGGAGCCTGCACTCACCGCCACACCTTAAGAGGCCTGAGGGAGGCTTCCGGGACACTGCTGCTGCTGCTGCTCTAGTGAGTGCTGTGTGGGCCGCTCCCTTTCCTGCCAACTCCATCTGGCTTAGGGGGCGGAGCTTGCACTCACCGCCACAGCTTCAGAGGCCTGAGGGAGGCTTCTGGGACACTGCTGCTGCTGCTTTAGTGAGTGCTGGGTGGGCCGCTCCCTTTCCTGCCAACTCCATCTGGCCTAGGGGGCAGAGCCTGCACTCACCGCCACAGCTTAAGAGGCCTGAGGGAGGCTTCCGGGACACTTCTGCTGCGGCTGCTGCTGCTGCTGCTCTAGTGACTGCTGGGTGGGCCGCTCCCTTTCCTGCCAAATCCATCGGGCCTAGGGGGCGGAGCCTACACTCACCGCCACAGCTTAAGAGGCCTGAGGGAGGCTTCCGGGACACTGCTGCTGCTGCTGCTCTAGTGAGTGCTGGGTGGGCCGCTCCCTTTCCTGCCAACTCCATCTGGCTTAGGGGGCGGAGCTTGCACTCACCGCCACAGCTTAAGAGGCCTGAGGGAGGCTTCTGGAACACTGCTGCTGCTGCTCTAGTGAGTGCTGCGTGGGCCTCTCCCTTTCCTGCCAACTCCATCTGGCCTAGGGGGCGGAGCCTGCACTCACCGCCACAGCTTAAGAGGCCTGAGGGAGGCTTCCGGGACACTGCTGCTGCTGCTGCTCTAGTGAGGGCTGGGTGGGCCTCTCCCTTTCCTGCCAACTCCATCTGGCCTAGGGGGCGGAGCCTGCACTCACCGCCACAGCTTAAGAGGCCTGAGGGAGGCTTCCGGGACACTGCTGCTGCTGCTTCTCTAGTGACTGCTGGGTGGGCCGCTCCCTTTCCTGCCAAATCCATCGGGCCTAGGGGGCGGAGCTTGCACTCACCGCCGCAGCGTAAGAGGCCTGAGGGAGGCTTCCGGAAAACTGCTGCTGCTGCTGCTGCTCTAGTGAGGGCTGGGTGGGCCGCTCCCTTTCCTGCCAACTCCATCTGGCCTAGGGGGCGGAGCTTGCACTCACCGCCGCAGCGTAAGAGGCCTGAGGGAGGCTTCCAGGACACTGCTGCTGCTGCTGCTGCTCTAGTGAGGGCTGGGTGGGCCTCTCCCTTTCCTTCCAACTCCACCTGGCCTAGGGGGTGGAGCCTGCACTCACCGCCACAGCTTAAGAGGCCTGAGGGAGGCTTCCGGGACACTGCTGCTGCTGCTTTAGTGAGTGCTGCGTGGGCCTCTCCCTTTCCTGCCAACTCCATCTGGCCTAGGGGGCGGAGCCTGCACTCACCGCCACAGCTTAAGAGGCCTGAGGGAGGCTTCCGGGACACTGCTGCTGCTGCTGCTGCTCTAGTGAGTGCTGGGTGGGCCGCTCCCTTTCCTCCCAACTCCATCTGGCATAGGGGGCGGAGCTTGCACTCACCGCCGCAGCTTAAGAGGCCTGAGGGAGGCTTCCGGGATACTGCTGCTGCAGCTTTAGTGAGTGCTGCGTGGGCCTCTCCCTTTCCTGCCAACTCCATCTGGCCTAGGGGGCGGAGCTTGCACTCACCGCCACAGCTTAAGAGGCCTGAGGGAGGCTTCCGGGACACTGCTGCTGCTGCTGCTCTAGTGAGGGCTGGGTGGGCCTCTCCCTTTCCTCCCAACTCCACCTGGCCTAGGGGGCGGAGCCTGCACTCACCGCCACAGCTTAAGAGGCCTGAGGGAGGCTTCCGGCACACTGCTGCTGCTGTTCTAGTGAGTGCTGGGTGCGCGGCTCCCTTTCCTGCCAAGTCCATCTGGCCTAGGGGGCGGAGCCTGCACTCACCGCCACAGCTTAAGAGGCCTGAGGGAGGCTTCCGGTACACTGCTGCTGCTGCTAAAGTGAGTGCTGGGTGGGCCGCTCCCTTTCCTGCCAACTCCATCTGTCCTAGGGGACGGAGCCTGCACTCACCGCAACAGCTTAAGAGGCCTGAGGGAGGCTTCCAGGACACTGCTGCTGCTGCTGCTCTAGTGAGTGATGGGTGGGCGGCTCCCTTTTCTGCCAACTCCATCTGGCCTAGGGGGCAGAGCCTGCACTCACCGCCACAGCTTAAGAGGCCTGAGGGAGGCTTCCGGGACACTGCTGCTGCTGCTGCTCTAGTGAGTGATGGGTGGGCGGCTCCCTTTTCTGCCAACTCCATCTTGCCTAGGGGGTGGAGCCTGCACTCACCGCCACAGCTTAAGAGGCCTGAGGGAGGCTTCCGGGACACTGCTGCTGCCGCTCCTGCTGCTCTAGTGAGTGCTGGGTGGGCCGCTCCCTTTCCTGCCAACTCCATCTGGCCTAGGGGGCGGAGCCTGCACTCACCGCCACAGCTTAAGAGGCCTGAGGGAGGCTTCCGGGAAATGCTGCTGCTGCTCTAGTGAGTGCTGGGTGGGCCGCTCCCTTTCCTGCCAACTCCATCTGGCCTAGGGGGCGGAGCCTGCACTCACCGCCACAGCTTAAGAGGCCTGAGGGAGGCTTCCGGGACACTGCTGCTGCTGCTCTAGTGAGTGCTGGGTGGGCCGCTCCCTTTCCTGCCAACTCCATCTGGCCTAGGGGGCGGAGCCTGCACTCACCGCCACAGCTTAAGAGGCCTGAGGGAGGCTTCCGGGACACTTCTGCTGCTGCTGCTCTAGTGAGTGCTGGGTGGGCCGCTCCCTTTCCTGCCAACTCCATCTGGCCTAGGGGGCGGAGCCTGCACTCACCGCCACAGCTTAAGAGGCCTGAGGGAGGCTTCCGGGACACTTCTGCTGCTGCTGCTCTAGTGAGTGCTGGGTGGGCCGCTCCCTTTCCTGCCAACTCCATCTGGCCTAGGGGGCAGAGCCTGCACTCACCGCCACAGCTTAAGAGGCCTGAGGGAGGCTTCCGGGACACTGCTGCTGCTGCTATTGCTCTAGTGAGTGCTGGGTGGGCCGCTCCCTTTCCTGCCATCTCCATCTGGCCTAGGGGGCGGAGTCTGCACTCACCGCCACAGCTTAAGAGGCCTGAGGGAGGCTTCCGGGACACTGCTGCTGCTCAAGTGAGTGCTGGGTGCGCGGCTCCCTTTACTGCCAACTCCATCTGGCCTAGGGGGCGGAGTCTGCACGCACCTCCACAGCTTAAGAGGCCTGAGGGAGGCTTTCAGGACACTGCTGCTGCTGCTGCTGCTGCTCTATGGAGTGCTGGGTGGGCCGCTCCCTTTCCTGCCATCTCCATCTGACCTAGGGGGCGGAGCCTGCACTCACCGCCACAGATTAAGAGGCCTGAGGGAGGCTTCCGGGACACTGCTGCTGCTGCTCCTCTAGTGAGTGCTGGGTGGGCCGCTCCCTTTTCTGCCAACTCCATTTTGCCAAGGGGGCGGAGCCTGCACTCACCGACACAGCTTAAGAGGCCTGAGGGAGGCTTCCGGGACACTGCTGCTGCTGCTGCTGCTCTAGTGAGTGCTGGGTGGGCCGCTCATTTTCCTGCCAACTCCATCTGCCCTAGGGGGCGGAGCCTGCACTCACCGCCACAGCTTAAGAGGCCTGAGGGAGGCTTCCGGGACATTGCTGCTGCTGCTCTAGTGAGTGCTGGGTGGGCCGCTCCCTTTCCTGCCAACTCCATCTGGCCTAGGGGGCGGAGCCTGCACTCACCGCCACAGCTTAAGAGGCCTGAGGGAGGCTTCCGGGACACTGCTGCTGCTGCTCTAGTGAGTGCTGGGTGGGCCGCTCCCTTTCCTGCCAACTCCATCTGGCCTAGGGGGCGGAGCCTGCACTCACCGCAAAAGCTTAAGAGGCCTGAGGGAGGCTTCCGGGACACTTCTGCTGCTGCTGCTCTAGTGAGTGCTGGGTGGGCCGCTCCCTTTCCTGCCAACTCCATCTGGCCTAGGGGGCAGAGCCTGCACTCACCGCCACAGCTTAAGAGGCCTGAGGGAGGCTTCCGGGACACTGCTGCTGCTGCTGCTCTAGTGAGTGCTGGGTGGGCCGCTCCCTTTCCTGCCAACTCCATCTGGCCTCGGGGGCGGAGCCTGCACTCACCGCCACAGCTTAAGAGGCCTGAGGGAGGCTTCCGGGACACTGCTGCTGCTGCTGCTCTAGTGAGTGCTGGGTGGGGCGCTCCCTTTCCTGCCAACTCCTTCTGGCCTAGGGGGCGGAGCCTGCACTCACCGCCACAGCTTAAGAGGCCTGAGGGAGGCTTCCGGGACACTGCTGCTGCTGCTGCTGCTGCTGCTGCTGCTCTAGTGAGTGCTGGATGAGCCACTCCCTTTCCTGCCAACTCCATCTGGCCTAGGGCGCGGAGCCTGCACTCACCGCCACAGCTTAAGAGCCCTGAGGGAGGCTTCCGGGACACTGCTGCTGCTGCTGCTGCTGCTGCTGCTGCTCTAGTGAGTGCTGGGTGGGCCGCTCTCTTTCCTCCCAACTCCATGTGGCCTAGCGAGCGGAGCCTGCACTCACCGCCACAGCTTAAGAGGCCTGAGGGAGGCTTCCGGAACACTGCTGCTGCTGTTGCTCTAGTGAGTGCTGGGTGGGCCGCTCCCTTTCCTGCCAACTCCTTCTGGCCTAGGGGGCGGAGCCTGCACTCACCGCCACAGCTTAAGAGGCCTGAGGGAGGCTTCCGGGACACTGCTGCTGCTGCTGCTGCTCTAGTGAGTGCTGGTTGGGCCGCTCCCTTTCCTGCCAACTCCATCTCGCCTAGGGGGCGGAGCCTTCACTCACCGCCACAGCTTAAGAGGCCTGAGGGAGGCTTCCGGGACACTGCTGCTGCTGCTGCTGCTCTAGTGAGTGCTGGGTGGGCCGCTCTCTTTCCTCCCAACTCCATGTGGCCTAGCGAGCGGAGCCTGCACTCACCGCCACAGCTTAAGAGGCCTGAGGGAGGCTTCCGGGACACTGCTGCTGCTGCTGCTCTAGTGAGTGCTGGGTGGGCCGCTCCCTTCCCTGCCAACTCCATCTGGCCTAGGGGACGGAGCCTGCACTCACCGCCACAGCTTAAGAGGCCTGAGGGAGGCTTCCGGGACACTGCTGCTGCTCTAGTGAGTGCTGGGTGGACCGCTCCCTTTCCTGCCAACTGCATCTGGCCTAGGGGGCGGAGCCTGCACTCACCGCCACAGCTTAAGAGGCCTGAGGGAGGCTTCCGGGACACTGCTTCTGCTGCTGCTGTAGTGATTGCTTGGTGGGCCACTCCCTTTCCTGCCAACTCCATCTGGCCTAGGGGGCAGAGCATGCACTCACCGCCACAGCTTAAGAGGCCTGAGGGAGGCTTCCGGGACACTGCTGCTGCTGCTGCTCTAGTGAGTGCTGGGTGGGCCGCTCCGTTTCCTACCAACTCCATCTGGCCTGGGGGCGGAGCCTGCATTCACCGCCACAGCTTCAGAGGCCTGAGGGAGGCTTCCGGGACACTGCTGATGCTGCTGCTCTAGTGAGTGCTGGGTGGGCCACTCCCTTTCCTGCCAACTCCATCTGGCCTAGGGGGCGGAGCCTGCACTCACCGCCACAGCTTAAGAGGCCTGAGGGAGGCTTCCGGAACACTGCTGCTGCTGCTGCTCTAGTGAGTGCTGGGTGGGCCGCTCCCTTTCCTGCCAACTCCATCTCGCCTAGGGGGCGGAGCTTGTACTCACCGCCACAGCTTAAGAGGCCTGAGGGCGGCTTCCGGGACACTGCTGCTGCTGCTGCTCTAGTGAGTGCTGGGTGGGCCGCTCCCTTTCCTGCCAACTCCATCTGGCCTAGGGGGCGGAGCCTGCACTCACCGCCACAGCTTAAGAGGCCTGAGGGAGGCTTCCGGGACACTGCTTCTGCTGCTGCTGTAGTGATTGCTGGGTGGGCCACTCCCTTTCCTGCCAACTCCAGCTGGCCTAGGGGGCGGAGCCTGCACTCACCGCCACAGCTTAAGAGGCCTGAGGGAGGCTTCCGGGACACTGCTTCTGCTGCTGCTGTAGTGATTGCTGGGTGGGCCACTCCCTTTCCTGCCAACTCCATCTGGCCTAGGGGGCGGAGCCTGCACTCACCGCCACAGCTTAAGAGGCCTGAGGGAGGCTTCCAGGACACTGCTGCTGCTCTAGTGAGTGCTGGGTGGGCCGCTCCCTTTCCTGCCAACTCCACCTTGCCTAGGGGGCGGAGCCTGCACTCACCGCCACAGCTTAAGAGGCCTGAGGGAGGCTTCCGGGACACTGCTGCTGCTGCTGCTCTAGTGAGTGCTGCGTGGGCCGCTCCCTTTCCTGCCAACTCCATCTGGCCTAGTGGGCGGAGCCTGCACTCACCGCCACAGCTTAAGAGGCCTGAGGGAGGCTTCCGGGACACTGCTTCTGCTGCTGCTCTAGTGATTGCTGGGTGGGCCACTCCCTTTCCTGCCAACTCCACCTGGCCTAGGGGGCGGAGCCTGCACTCACCGCCACAGCTTAAGATGCCTGAGGGAGGCTTCCGGGACACTGCTTCTGCTGCTGCTGTAGTGATTGCTGGGTGGGCCACTCCCTTTCCTGCCAACTCCATCTGGCCTAGGGGGCGGAGCCTGCACTCAGCCCCACAGCTTAAGAGGCCTGAGGGAGGCTTCCGGGACACTGCTGCTGCTGCTGCTCTAGTGAGTGCTGGGTGGGCCGCTCCCTTTCCTGCCAACTTCATCTGGCCTAGGGGGCGGAGTCTGCACTCACCGCCACAGCGTAAGAGGCCTGAGGGAGGCTTCCGGCACACTGCTGCTGCTGCTGCTCTAGTGAGTGCTGGGTGGGCCACTCCCTATCCTGCCAACTCCATCTGCCCTAGGGGGCGGAGCCTGCACTCACCGCCACAGTTTAAGAGGCCTGAGGGAGGCTTCCGGGACACTGCTGATGCTGCTGCTCTAGTGAGTGCTGGGTGGACCGCTCCCTTTCCTGCCAACCCCATCTGGCCTAGGGGGCGGAGCCTGCACTCACCGCCACAGCTTAAGAGGCCTGAGGGAGGCTTCCGGGACACTGCTGCTGCTGCTGCTCTAGTGAGTGCTGGGTGGGCCGCTCCCTTTCCTGCCAAATACATCTGGCCTAGGTGGCGGAGCCTGCACTCACCGCCACAGTTTAAGAGGCCTGAGGGAGGCTTCTGGGACACTGCTTCTGCTGCTGCTGTAGTGATTGCTGGGTGGGCCACTCCCTTTCCTGCCAACTCCATCTGGCCTAGGGGGCGGAGCCTGCACTCACCGCCACAGCTTAAGAGGCCTGAGGGAGGCTTCCGGGACACTGCTGCTGCTGCTGCTCTAGTGAGTGCTGGGTGGGGCGCTCCCTTTCCTGCCAACTCCTTCTGGCCTAGGGGGCGGAGCCTGCACTCACCGCCACAGCTTAAGAGGCCTGAGGGAGGCTTCCGGGACACTGCTTCTGCTGCTGCTGTATTGATTGCTGGGTGGGCCACTCCCTTTCCTGCCAACTCCATCTGGCCTAGGGGGCGGAGCCAGCACTCACCCCCACAGCTTAAGAGGCCTTAGGGAGGCTTCCGGGACACTGCTGCTGCTGCTGCTCTAGTGAGTGCTGGGTGGGCCGCTCCCTTTCCTGCCAACTTCATCTGGCCTAGGGGGCGGAGTCTGCACTCACCGCCACAGCGTAAGAGGCCTGAGGGAGGCTTCCGGCACACTGCTGCTGCTGCTCTAGTGAGTGCTGGGTGGGCCGCTCCCTTTCCTGCCAACTCCATCTGGCCTAGGGGGCGGAGCCTGCACTCACCGCCACAGTTTAAGAGGCCTGAGGGAGGCTTCCGGGACACTGCTGCTGCTGCTGCTCTAGTGAGTGCTGGGTGGACCGCTCCCTTTCCTGCCAACCCCATCTGGCCTAGGGGGCGGAGCCTGCACTCACCGCCACAGCTTAAGAGGCCTGAGGGAGGCTTCCAGAACACTGATGCTGCTGCTGCTGCTGCTGCTCTAGTGAGTGCTGGGTGGGCCGCTCTCTTTCCTCCCAACTCCATCTGGCCTAGGGGGCGGAGCCTGCACTCACCGCCACAGCTTAAGAGGCCTGAGGGAGGCTTCCAGAACACTGCTGCTGCTGCTGCTGCTGCTGCTCTAGTGAGTGCTGGGTGGGCCGCTCTCTTTCCTCCCAACTCCATCTGGCCTCGGGCGCGGAGCCTGCACTCACCGCCACAGCTTAAGAGGCCTGAGGGAGGCTTCCGGGACACTGCCATCCATGACTTGATCATGGATGGAGGATTTGACCTGGCTTGTGTAACAGAGACTTGGTTGGGTGAAGCAGATGGGCCTGTTCTTGCCGCTGCTTGTCCACCAGGTTTCTCTTACGCACAGCAACCCAGGCCTTGTGGGCGGGGAGGGGGGGTTGCAGTGATTTTTAGGAAGTCATTAGTTTGCACCAGGCGTCCTATTGGGAAGACCCAGTTCTCTGAGTGCATGTTCTGGAAGTTGGGCAATAGGGGCAGTACAGGATTCCTTTTGGTGTACCGACCTCCCCGCTGCACCAAGGATTCCCTGCCCGAGCTGCTTCAGGTCGTGGCGGATGTTCTCCTGGAGACACCTAGTTTGGTTGTCCTAGGGGATTTTAATATCCATGCCGACACGACCTTACAAGGGGCCGCTCGGGACTTCGTGGAAAGCATGGCCTCCATGGGGCTGTCCCTGAATAAGTTTGGCCCAACCCATAGCCGCGGACATGCCTTGGACCTGGTGTTTACCTCCATGGATGTTGGTGTTCTGACACTAAGTAAAAGCGAAACAAAAGAAGTGCCATGGTCAGACCACTTCCTGGTGCAACTTGACTTCGCCGCGACCCTTCCCCTCTGCAGGGAGGTGGGACCGATTCGGATGGTCCGCCCCCGCCACTTAATGGATCCAAATGGTTTCCAGAGAGTGGTAGGGGATGCTTTATCCCATGTTGATGGCCTTTCAGCTGATTCCCTGGTGGCCCGCTGGAATGCAGAGTTAACCAGGGCTATTGACTGTTTGGCTCCGAAGCGCCCTCTCCGATTGCATGGAGCCCGGACAGCCCCGTGGTTTTCCACGGATCTGAGGGCAATGAAACAATCGTTGAGACGGCTAGAGCGCCGGTGGCGGATGACCCATTCTGAAGCTGACCGGACACAGGTTAGAGCTCAGTGTCGAGCCTACCAAGTGGCGGTAGCGACGGCGAAGAAGGCTTTCTTCGCCGCCTCTATTGCATCTGCAGAAAACAGCAGCAGGAGACTTTTTCAGGTGGTCCGCAATTTAGCGGAACCACCTGCTACATCGGGGCCCAGTACGGGCCACATGATCTCCTGCAATGATTTTGCAAAGTTTTTTGCAGATAAAGTCGCTCAGATTCGGGAAGAGGTAGACGCCACCGTGGGAGCAGGGCCGGGGCGGGAGAGTGCTAGAGTCCTGTCTAGTCAAATTGCGTGGGATCAATTCCAATCTGTTACCTCCGAGGATGTGGACAGGCTGCTTGGACGAGTGAAACCAACCACCTGTCTCCTTGATCCTTGCCCATCCTGGCTTATAAAAGCTAGCCGGGAAGGGCTGGGCGATGGGCTTCGTGGGGTGGTGAATGCTTCCCTCCGTGAGGGAGCCTTCCCAGACCCGCTGAAAGAGGCGGTTATTAAACCGCTTCTTAAAAAACCATCTTTAGATGCGGCCACGATGGCCAACTATCGCCCAGTCTCAAATCTTCCATTCTTGGGCAAGGTGATTGAGCGAGTGGTTGCTGAACAACTCCAGGCACGCCTGGAAGAAGCGGACCATTTGGATCCCTTCCAATCGGGATTCAGGCCTCATCACGGGACTGAAACTGCCTTGGTCGCACTGGTTGATGATCTCCGGCGGGCTAGGGACAAAGGTGAGAGCTGTTTCCTAGTTCTGCTGGATCTCTCAGCGGCGTTTGATACCATCGACCATAACATCCTTCTGGACCGTCTTGAGGGGCTGGGAGCTGGGGGCACTGTCATACAGTGGTTCCGCTCCTTCCTCCTGGGCCGTGTTCAGAAAGTGGTGGTGGGGGATGAGTGTTCAGACCCCTGGGCTCTCACTTGTGGGGTGCCTCAGGGTTCTGTCCTCTCCCCCATGCTTTTCAACATCTACATGCAGCCGCTGGGAGAGATCATCAGGGGGTTTGGGCTGGGTGTTCATCAGTATGCGGATGATACCCAGCTCTACCTCTCTTTCAAATCAGAACCAGTGAAGGCGGTGACGGTCCTGTGTGAGTGTCTGGAGGCGGTTGGAGGATGGATGGCGGCAAACAGATTGAGATTGAATCCTGACAAGACAGAAGTACTGTTTCTGGGGGACAGGAGGCGGGCAGGTGTGGGGGATTCCCTGGTCCTGAATGGGGTAACCGTGCCCCTGAAGGACCAGGTGCGCAGCCTGGGAGTCATTTTGGACTCACAGCTGTCCATGGAGGCACAGGTTAAATCCGTGTCCAGGGCAGCTGTGTACCAGCTCCATCTGGTACGTAGGCTGAGACCCTATCTGCCCGCGGACTGCCTTGCCAGAGTGGTGCATGCTCTGGTTATCTCCCGCTTGGACTACTGCAATGCGCTCTACGTGGGGCTACCTTTGAAGGTGACCCGGAAACTACAACTAATCCAGAATGCAGCAGCCAGACTGGTGACTGGGAACGGCCGCCGAGACCATATAACACCGGTCTTGAAAGACCTACATTGGCTCCCAGTACGTTTCCGAGCACAATTCAAAGTGTTGGTGCTGACCTTTAAAGCCCTAAACGGCCTCGGTCCAGTATACCTGAAGGAGCGTCTCCACCTCCATCGTTCTACCCGGACACTGAGGTCCAGCACCGAGGGCCTTCTGGCGGTTCCCTCACTACGAGAAGCCAAGTTACAGGGAACCAGGCAGAGGGCCTTCTCGGTAGTGGCGCCCTCCCTGTGGAACGCCCTCCCACCAGATGTCAAAGAGAACAACAACTACCAGACTTTTAGAAGACATCTGAAGGCAGCCCTGTTTAGGGAAGCTTTTAATGTTTGATGTATCACTGTATTTTAATATTCTTTTGGAAGCCGCCCAGAGTGGCTGGGGAAACCCAGCCAGATGGGCGGGGTATAAATAATAAATTATTATTATTATTATTATTACTGCTTCTGCTGCTGCTGTAGTGATTGCTGGGTGGGCCACTCCCTTTCCTGCCAACTCCAGCTGGCCTAGGGGGCGGAGCCTGCACTCACCGCCACAGTTTAAGAGGCCTGAGGGAGGCTTCCGGGACACTGCTGCTGCTGCTGCTCTAGTGAGTGCTGGGTGGACCGCTCCCTTTCCTGCCAACTCCATCTGGCCTAGGGGGCGGAGCCTGCACTCACCGCCACAGTTTAAGAGGCCTGAGGGAGGCTTCCGGGACACTGCTGCTGCTGCTGCTCTAGTGAGTGCTGGGTGGACCGCTCCCTTTCCTGCCAACCCCATCTGGCCTAGGGGGCGGAGCCTGCACTCACCGCCACAGCTTAAGAGGCCTGAGGGAGGCTTCCAGAACACTGATGCTGCTGCTGCTGCTGCTGCTCTAGTGAGTGCTGGGTGGGCCGCTCTCTTTCCTCCCAACTCCATCTGGCCTAGGGGGCGGAGCCTGCACTCACCGCCACAGCTTAAGAGGCCTGAGGGAGGCTTCCGGGACTCTGCTGCTGCTGCTGCTGTAGTGATTGCTGGGTGGGCCACTCCCTTTCCTGCCAACTCCAGCTGGCCTAGGGGGCGGAGCCTGCACTCACCGCCACAGCTTAAGAGGCCTGAGGGAGGCTTCCGGGACACTGCTTCTGCTGCTGCTGTAGTGATTGCTGGGTGGGCCACTCCCTTTCCTGCCAACTCCATCTGGCCTAGGGGGCGGAGCCTGCACACACCGCCACAGCTTAAGAGGCCTGAGGGAGGCTTCCGGGACACTGCTTCTGCTGCTGCTGTAGTGATTGCTGGGTGGGCCACTCCCTTTCCTGCCAACTCCATCTCGCCTAGGGGGCGGAGCTTGTACTCACCGCCACAGCTTAAGAGGCCTGAGGGCGGCTTCCGGGACACTGCTGCTGCTGCTGCTCTAGTGAGTGCTGGGTGGGGCGCTCCCTTTCCTGCCAACTCCTTCTGGCCTAGGGGGCGGAGCCTGCACTCACCGCCACAGCTTAAGAGGCCTGAGGGAGGCTTCCAGAACACTGCTGCTGCTGCTCTAGTGAGTGCTGGGTGGGCCGCTCCCTTTCCTGCCAACTCCATCTGGCCTAGGGCGCGGAGCCTGTACTCACCGCCACAGCTTAAGAGCCCTGAGGGAGGCTTCCGGGACACTGCTGCTGCTGCTGCTGTAGTGAGTGCTGGGTGGGCCGCTCTCTTTCCTCCCAACTCCATGTGGCCTAGCGAGCGGAGCCTGCACTCACCGCCACAACTTAAGAGGCCTGAGGGAGGCTTCCGGGACACTGCTGCTGCTGTTGCTCTAGTGAGTGCTGGGTGGGCCGCTCCCTTTCCTGCCAACTCCTTCTGGCCTAGGGGGCGGAGCCTGCACTCACCGCCACAGCTTAAGAGGCCTGAGGGAGGCTTCGGGGACACTGCTGCTGCTGCTGCTCTAGTGAGTGCTGGGTGGGCCGCTCCCTTTCCTGCCAACTCCATCTGGCCTAGGGGGCGGAGCCTGCACTCACCACCACAGCTTAAGAGGCCTGAGGGAGGCTTCCGGGACACTGCTTCTGCTGCTGCTGTAGTGATTGCTGGGTGGGCCACTCCCTTTCCTGCCAACTCCATCTGGCCTACGGGGCGGAGCATGCACTCACCGTCACAGCTTAAGAGGCCTGAGGGAGGCTTCCGGGACACTGCTGCTGCTGCTGCTCTAGTGAGTGCTGGGTGGGCCGCTCCGTTTCCTGCCAACTCCATCTGGCCTGGGGGCGGAGCCTGCACTCACCGCCACAGCTTAAGAGGCCTGAGGGAGGCTTCCGGGACACTGCTTCTGCTGCTGCTGTAGTGATTGCTGGGTGGGCCACTCCCTTTCCTCCCAACTCCATGTGGCCTAGCGAGCGGAGCCTGCACTCACCGCCACAGCTTAAGAGGCCTGAGGGAGGCTTCCGGGACACTGCTGCTGCTGCTGCACTAGTGAGTGCTGGGTGGGCCGCTCCCTTCCCTGCCAACTCCATCTGGCCTAGGGGACGGAGCCTGCACTCACCGCCACAGCTTAAGAGGCCTGAGGGAGGCTTCCGGGACACTGCTGCTGCTCTAGTGAGTGCTGGGTGGACCGCTCCCTTTCCTGCCAACTGCATCTGGCCTAGGGGGCGGAGCCTGCACTCACCGCCACAGCTTAAGAGGCCTGAGGGAGGCTTCCGGGACACTGCTTCTGCTGCTGCTGTAGTGATTGCTTGGTGGGCCACTCCCTTTCCTGCCAACTCCATCTGGCCTAGGGGGCAGAGCATGCACTCACCGCCACAGCTTAAGAGGCCTGAGGGAGGCTTCCGGGACACTGCTGCTGCTGCTGCTCTAGTGAGTGCTGGGTGGGCCGCTCCGTTTCCTACCAACTCCATCTGGCCTGGGGGCGGAGCCTGAATTCACCGCCACAGCTTCAGAGGCCTGAGGGAGGCTTCCGGGACACTGCTGATGCTGCTGCTCTAGTGAGTGCTGGGTGGGCCACTCCCTTTCCTGCCAACTCCATCTGGCCTAGGGGGCGGAGCCTGCACTCACCGCCACAGCTTAAGAGGCCTGAGGGAGGCTTCCGGGACACTGCTGCTGCTGCTGCTCTAGTGAGTGCTGGGTGGGGTGCTCCCTTTCCTGCCAACCCCATCTGGCCTAGGGGGCGGAGCCTGCACTCACCGCCACAGCTTAAGAGGCCTGAGGGAGGCTTGCAGAACACTGCTGCTGCTGCTGCTGCTGCTGCTGCTGCTCTATTGAGTGCTGGGTGGGCCGCTCTCTTTCCTCCCAACTCCATCTGGCCTAGGGGGCGGAGCCTGCACTCACCGCCACAGCTTAAGAGGCCTGAGGGAGGCTTCCGGGACACTGCTGCTGCTGCTGCTCTAGTGAGTGCTGGGTGGGCCGCTCCCTTTCCTGCCAACTACATCTGGCCTAGGGGGCGGAGCCTGCACTCACCGCCACAGTTTAAGAGGCCTGAGGGAGGCTTCCGGGACACTGCTGCTGCTGCTGCTCTAGTGAGTGCTGGGTGGGCCGCTCCCTTTCCTGCCAACTCCATCTGGCCTCGGGGGCGGAGCCTGCACTCACCGCCACAGCTTAAGAGGCCTGAGGGAGGCTTCCGGAACACTGCTTCTGCTGCTGCTGTAGTGAATGCTGGGTGGGCCACTCCCTTTCCTGCCAACTCCATCTGGCCTAGGGGGCGGAGCCTACACTCACCGCCACAGCTTAAGAGGCCTGAGGGAGGCTTCCGGGAAACTGCTGCTGCTGCTCTAGTGAGTGCTGGGTGGGCCGCTCCTTTTCCTGCCAACTCCATCTGGCCTAGGGGGCGGAGCCTGCACTCACCGCCACAGCTTAAGAGGCCTGAGGGAGGCTTCCGGGACACTGCTGCTGCTGCTGCTGCTGTAGTGAGTGCTGGGTGGGCCGCTCCCTTTCCTGCCAACTACATCTGGCCTAGGGGGCGGAGCCTGCACTCACCGCCACAGCTTAAGAGGCCTGAGGGAGGCTTCCAGGACACTGCTGCTGCTCTAGTGAGTGCTGGGTGGGCCGCTCCCTTTCCTGCCAAGTCCACCTTGCCTAGGGGGCGGAGCCTGCACTCACCGCCACAGCTTAAGAGGCCTGAGGGAGGCTTCCGGAACACTGCTGCTGCTGCTGCTCTAGTGAGTGCTGCGTGGGACGCTCCCTTTCCTGCCAACTCCATCTGGCCTAGGGGGCGGAGCCTGCACTCACCGCCACAGCTGAAGATGCCTGAGGGAGGCTTCCGGGACACTGCTTCTGCTGCTGCTCTAGTGATTGCTGGGTGGGCCACTCCCTTTCCTGCCAACTCCACCTAGCCTAGGGGGCGGAGCCTGCACTCACCGCCACAGCTTAAGAGACCTGAGGGAGGCTTCCGGGACACTGCTGCTGCTGCTGCTCTAGTGAGTGCTGCGTGGGCCGCTCCCTTTCCTGCCAACTCCATCTGGCCTAGTGGGCGGAGCCTGCACTCACCGCCACAGCTTAAGATGCCTGAGGGAGGCTTCCGGGACAATGCTGCTGCTGCTGCTCTAGTGAGTGCTGGGTGGGCCGCTCCCTTTCCTGCCAACTCCATCTGGCCTAGGGGGCGGAGCCTGCACTCACCCCCACAGCTTAAGAGGCCTTAGGGAGGCTTCCGGGACACTGCTGCTGCTGCTGCTGCTGTAGTGATTGCTGGGTGGGCCACTCCCTTTCCTGCCAACTCCATCTGGCCTAGGGGGCGGAGCCTGCACTCACCCCCACAGCTTAAGAGGCCTTAGGGAGGCTTCCGGGACAATGCTGCTGCTGCTGCTGTAGTGATTGCTGGGTGGGCCACTCCCTTTCCTGCCAACTCCATCTGGCCTAGGGGGCGGAGCCTGCACTCACCCCCACAGCTTAAGAGGCCTTAGGGAGGCTTCCGGGACACTGCTGCTGCTGCTGCTCTAGTGAGTGCTGGGTGGGCCGCTCCCTTTCCTGCCAACTTCATCTGGCCTAGGGGGCGGAGTCTGCACTCACCGCCACAGCGTAAGAGGCCTGAGGGAGGCTTCCGGCACACTGCTGCTGCTGCTGCTCTAGTGAGTGCTGGGTGGGCCGCTCCCTTTCCTGCCAACTCCATCTGGCCTAGGGGGCGGAGCCTGCACTCACCGCCACAGTTTAAGAGGCCTGAGGGAGGCTTCCGGGACACTGCTGCTGCTGCTGCTCTAGTGAGTGCTGGGTGGACCGCTCCCTTTCCTGCCAACCCCATCTGGCCTAGGGGGCGGAGCCTGCACTCACCGCCACAGCTTAAGAGGCCTGAGGGAGGCTTCCAGAACACTGATGCTGCTGCTGCTGCTGCTGCTCTAGTGAGTGCTGGGTGGGCCGCTCTCTTTCCTCCCAACTCCATCTGGCCTAGGGGGCGGAGCCTGCACTCACCACCACAGCTTAAGAGGCCTGAGGGAGGCTTCCAGAACACTGATGCTGCTGCTGTGGCTGCTGCTCTAGTGAGTGCTGGGTGGGCCGCTCTCTTTCCTCCCAACTCCATCTGGCCTCGGGCGCGGAGCCTGCACTCACCGCCACAGCTTAAGAGGCCTGAGGGAGGCTTCCGGGACACTGCTTCTGCTGCTGCTGTAGTGATTGCTGGGTGGGCCACTCCCTTTCCTGCCAACTCCAGCTGGCCTAGGGGGCGGAGCCTGCACTCACCGCCACAGTTTAAGAGGCCTGAGGGAGGCTTCCGGGACACTGCTTCTGCTGCTGCTCTAGTGAGTGCTGGGTGGGCCGCTCCCTTTCCTGCCAACTCCATCTGGCCTAGGGGGCGGAGCCTGCACTCACCGCCACAGTTTAAGAGGCCTGAGGGAGGCTTCCGGGACACTGCTGCTGCTGCTGCTCTAGTGAGTGCTGGGTGGACCGCTCCCTTTCCTGCCAACCCCATCTGGCCTAGGGGGCGGAGCCTGCACTCACCGCCACAGCTTAAGAGGCCTGAGGGAGGCTTCCAGAACACTGATGCTGCTGCTGCTGCTGCTGCTCTAGTGAGTGCTGGGTGGGCCGCTCTCTTTCCTCCCAACTCCATCTGGCCTAGGGGGCGGAGCCTGCACTCACCGCCACAGCTTAAGAGGCCTGAGGGAGGCTTCCAGAACACTGATGCTGCTGCTGCTGCTGCTGCTCTAGTGAGTGCTGGGTGGGCCGCTCTCTTTCCTGCCAACTCCATCTGGCCTAGGGGGCGGAGCCTGCACTCACCGCCACAGCTTAAGAGGCCTGAGGGAGGCTTCCGGGACTCTGCTGCTGCTGCTGCTGTAGTGATTGCTGGGTGGGCCACTCCCTTTCCTGCCAACTCCAGCTGGCCTAGGGGGCGGAGCCTGCACTCACCGCCACAGCTTAAGAGGCCTGAGGGAGGCTTCCGGGACACTGCTTCTGCTGCTGCTGTAGTGATTGCTGGGTGGGCCACTCCCTTTCCTGCCAACTCCATCTGGCCTAGGGGGCGGAGCCTGCACACACCGCCACAGCTTAAGAGGCCTGAGGGAGGCTTCCGGGACACTGCTGCTGCTGCTGCTCTAGTGAGTGCTGGGTGGGCCGCTCCCTTTCCTGCCAACTCCATCTCGCCTAGGGGGCGGAGCTTGTACTCACCGCCACAGCTTAAGAGGCCTGAGGGCGGCTTCCGGGACACTGCTGCTGCTGCTGCTCTAGTGAGTGCTGGGTGGGGCGCTCCCTTTCCTGCCAACTCCTTCTGGCCTAGGGGGCGGAGCCTGCACTCACCGCCACAGCTTAAGAGGCCTGAGGGAGGCTTCCAGAACACTGCTGCTGCTGCTCTAGTGAGTGCTGGATGAGCCACTCCCTTTCCTGCCAACTCCATCTGGCCTAGGGCGCGGAGCCTGTACTCACCGCCACAGCTTAAGAGCCCTGAGGGAGGCTTCCGGGACACTGCTGCTGCTGCTGCTGTAGTGAGTGCTGGGTGGGCCGCTCTCTTTCCTCCCAACTCCATGTGGCCTAGCGAGCGGAGCCTGCACTCACCGCCACAACTTAAGAGGCCTGAGGGAGGCTTCCGGGACACTGCTGCTGCTGTTGCTCTAGTGAGTGCTGGGTGGGCCGCTCCCTTTCCTGCCAACTCCTTCTGGCCTAGGGGGCGGAGCCTGCACTCACCGCCACAGCTTAAGAGGCCTGAGGGAGGCTTCCGGGACACTGCTGCTGCTGCTGCTGCTCTAGTGAGTGCTGGGTGGGCCGCTCCCTTTCCTGCCAACTCCATCTGGCCTAGGGGGCGGAGCCTGCACTCACCGCCACAGCTTAAGAGGCCTGAGGGAGGCTTCCGGGACACTGCTTCTGCTGCTGCTGTAGTGATTGCTGGGTGGGCCACTCCCTTTCCTGCCAACTCCATCTGGCCTAGGCGGCGGAGCATGCACTCACCGTCACAGCTTAAGAGGCCTGGGGAAGGCTTCCAGGACACTGCTGCTGCTGCTGCTCTAATGAGGGCTGGGTGGGCCGCTCCGTTTCCTGCCAACTCCATCTGGCCTAGGGGGCGGAGCCTGCACTCACCACCACAGCTTAAGAGGCCTGAGGGAGGCTTCCGGGACACTGCTACTGCTGCTGCTGTAGTGAGTGCTGGGTGGGCCTATCCCTTTCCTGCCTACTCCATCTGGCCTAGGGGGCGGAGCCTGCACTCACCGCCACAGCTTAAGAGGCCCGAGGGAGGCTTCCGGGACACTGCTGCTGCTGCTGCTCTACTGAGTGCTGGGTGGGCCGCTCCCTTTCCTGCCAACTCCATCTGGCCTAGGGGGCGGAGCCTGCACTCACCGCCACAGCTTAAGAGGCCTGAAGGAGGCTTCCGGGACACTGCTGCTGCTGCTGCTCTAGTGAGTGCTGGGTGGGCCGCTCCCTTTCCTGCCAACTCCATCTCGCCTAGGGGGCGGAGCTTATACTCACCGCCACAGCTTAAGAGGCCTGAGGGCGGCTTCCGGGACACTGCTGCTGCTCCTGCTGCTCTAGTGAGTGCTAGATGGGCCGCTCCCTTTCTTGCCAACTCCTTCTGGCCTAGGGGGCGGAGACTGCACTCACCGCCACAGTTTAAGAGGCCTGAGGGAGGCTTCCAGGACACTGCTGCTGCTGCTCTAGTGAGTGCTGGGTGAGCCACTCCCTTTCCTGCCAACTCCATCTGGCCTAGGGCGCGGAGCCTGCACTCACCGCCACAGCTTAAGAGGCCTGAGGGAGGCTTCCGGGACACTGCTGCTGCTGCTGCTGCTGCTGCTGCTGCTCTAGTGAGTGCTGGGTGGGCCGCTCCCTTTCCTGCCAACTCCATCTGGCCTAGGGGGCGGAGCCTGCACTCACCGCCACAGCTTAAGAGCCCTGAGGGAGGCTTCCGGGACACTGCTGCTGCTGCTGCTGCTGCTGCTGCTGCTGCTCTAGTGAGTCCTGGGTGGGCCGCTCCCTTTCCTGCCAACTCCATCTGGCCTAGGGGGCGGAGCCTGCACTCACCGCCACAGCTTAAGAGCCCTGAGGGAGGCTTCCGGGACACTGCTGCTGCTGCTGCTCTAGTGAGTGCTGGGTGGGGCGCTCCCTTTCCTGCCAACTCCTTCTGGCCTAGGGGGCGGAGCCTGCACTCACCGCCACAGCTTAAGAGCCCTGAGGGAGGCTTCCAGGACACTGCTGCTGCTGCTCTAGTGAGTGCTGGATGAGCCACTCCCTTTCCTGCCAACTCCATCTGGCCTAGGGCGCGGAGCCTGTACTCACCGCCACAGCTTAAGAGCCCTGAGGGAGGCTTCCGGGACACTGCTGCTGCTGCTGCTGCTGCTGCTGCTCTAGTGATTGCTGGGTGGGCCGCTCTCTTTCCTCTCAACTCCATGTGGCATAGCGAGCGGAGCCTGCACTCACCGCCACAGCTTAAGAGGCCTGAGGGAGGCTTCCGGGACACTGCTGCTGCTGCTGCTGCTGCTCTAGTGAGTGCTGGATGGGCCGCTCCCTTTCCTGCCAACTCCTTCTGGCCTAGGGGGCGGAGCCTGCACTCACCGCCACAGCTTAAGAGGCCTGAGGGCGGCTTCCGGGACACTGCTGCTGCTGCTGCTGCTCTAGTGAGTGCTGGATGGGCCGCTCCCTTTCCTGCCAACTCCTTCTGGCCTAGGGGGCGGAGCCTGCACTCACCGCCACAGCTTAAGAGGCCTGAGGGAGGCTTCCGGGACACTGCAGCTGCTGCTGCTCTAGTGAGTGCTGGGTGGGCCGCTCCCTTTCCTGCCAACTCCATCTGGCCTAGCGGGCGGAGCCTGCACTCACCGCCACAGCTTAAGAGGCCTGAGGGAGGCTTCCGGGACACTGCTGCTGCTGCTGCTCTAGTGAGTGCTGGGTGGGCCGCTCCCTTCCCTGCCAACTCCATCTGGCCTAGGGGACGGAGCCTGCACTCACCGCCACAGCTTAAGAGGCCTGAGGGAGGCTTCCGGGACACTGCTGCTGCTTCTGCTGCTGCTGCTGCTCTAGTGAGTGCTGGTTGGGCCGCTCCCTTTCCTGCCAACTCCATCTGGCCTAGGGGGCGGAGCCTGCACTCACCGCCACAGCTTAAGAGGCCTGAGGGAGGCTTCCGGGACACTGCTGCTGTTGCTGCTGCTGCTCTAGTGAGTGCTGGGTGGGCCGCTCCCTTTCCTGCCAACTCCATCTGGCCTAGGGGGCGGAGCCTGCACTCACCGCCACAGCTTAAGAGGCCTGAGGCAGGCTTCCGGGACACTGCTGCTGCTGCTGCTCTAGTGAGTGCTGGGTGGGCCGCTCCCTTTCCTGCCAACTCCATCTGGCCTAGGGGACAGAGCCTGCACTCACCGCCACAGCTTAAGAGGCCTGAGGGAGGCTTCCGGGACACTGCTGCTGCTCTAGTGAGTGCTGGGTGGACCGCTCCCTTTCCTGCCAACTCCATCTGGCCTAGTGGGCGGAGCCTGCACTCACCGCCACAGCTGAAGATGCCTGAGGGAGGCTTCCGGGACACTGCTTCTGCTGCTGCTCTAGTGATTGCTGGGTGGGCCACTCCCTTTCCTGCCAACTCGACCTGGCCTAGGGGGCGGAGCCTGCACTCACCGCCACAGCTTAAGAGACCTGAGGGAGGCTTCCGGGACACTGCTGCTGCTGCTGCTCTAGTGAGTGCTGCTTGGGCCGCTCCCTTTCCTGCCAACTCCACCTGGCCTAGGGGGCGGAGCCTGCACTCACCGCCACAGCTTAAGATGCCTGAGGGAGGCTTCCGGGACATTGCTTCTGCTGCTGCTCTAGTGATTGCTGGGTGGGGCACTCCCTTTCCTGCCAACTCCATCTGGCCTAGGGGGCGGAGCATGCACTCACCGTCACAGCTTAAGAGGCCTGAGGGAGGCTTCCGGGACACTGCTGCTGCTGCTGCTCTAGTGAGTGCTGGGTGGGCCGCTCCGTTTCCTGCCAACTCCATCTGGCCTGGGGGCGGAGCCTGCACTCACCGCCACAGCTTAAGAGGCCTGAGGGAGGCTTCCGGGACACTGCTTCTGCTGCTGCTGTAGTGATTGCTGGGTGGGCCACTCCCTTTCCTGCCAACTCCATCTGGCCTAGGGGGCGGAGCCTGCACTCACCGCCACAGCTTAAGAGGCCTGAGGGAGGCTTCCGGGACACTGCTGCTGCTGCTGCTCTAGTGAGTGCTGGGTGGGGCGCTCCCTTTCCTGCCAACTCCTTCTGGCCTAGGGGGCGGAGCCTGCACTCACCGCCACAGCTTAAGAGCCCTGAGGGAGGCTTCCAGGACACTGCTGCTGCTGCTCTAGTGAGTGCTGGATGAGCCACTCCCTTTCCTGCCAACTCCATCTGGCCTAGGGCGCGGAGCCTGCACTCACCGCCACAGCTTAAGATGCCTGAGGGAGGCTTCCGGGACACTGCTTCTGCTGCTGCTCTAGTGATTGCTGGGTGCGGCACTCCCTTTCCTGCCAACTCCACCTGGCCTAGGGGGCGGAGCCTGCACTCACCGCCACAGCTTAAGAGGCCTGAGGGAGGCTTCCGGGACACTGCTGCTGCTGCTGCTGCTGCTGCTGCTCTAGTGAGTGCTGGGTGGGCCGCTCCCTTTCCTGCCAACTCCATCTGGCCTAGGGGGCGGAGCCTGCACTCACCGCCACAGCTTAAGAGGCCTGAGGGAGGCTTCCGGGACACTGCTGCTGCTGCTGCTGCTGCTGCTGCTGCTCTAGTGAGTGCTGGGTGGGCCGCTCCCTTTCCTGCCAACTCCATCTGGCCTAGGGGGCGGAGCCTGCACTCACCGCCACAGCTTAAGAGGCCTGAGGGAGGCTTCCGGGACACTGCTGCTGCTGCTGCTCTAGTGAGTGCTGCGTGGGCCGCTCCCTTTCCTGCCAACTCCATCTGGCCTAGGGGACAGAACCTGCACTCACCGTCACAGCTTAAGAGGCCTGAGGGAGGCTTCCGGGACACTGCTGCTGCTCTAGTGAGTGCTGGGTGGGCCGCTCCGTTTCCTGCCAACTCCATCTGGCCTGGGGGCGGAGCCTGCACTCACCGCCACAGCTTAAGAGGCCTGAGGGAGGCTTCCGGGACACTGCTTCTGCTGCTGCTGTAGTGATTGCTGGGTGGGCCACTCCCTTTCCTGCCAACTCCATCTGGCCTAGGGGGCGGAGCATGCACTCACCGTCACAGCTTAAGAGGCCTGAGGGAGGCTTCCGGGACACTGCTGCTGCTGCTGCTCTAGTGAGTGCTGGGTGGGGCGCTCCCTTTCCTGCCAACTCCTTCTGGCCTAGGGGGCGGAGCCTGCACTCACCGCCACAGCTTAAGAGCCCTGAGGGAGGCTTCCAGGACACTGCTGCTGCTGCTCTAGTGAGTGCTGGGTGGGCCACTCCCTTTCCTGCCAACTCCATCTGGCCTAGGGGGCGGAGCATGCACTCACCGTCACAGCTTAAGAGGCCTGAGGGAGGCTTCCGGGACACTGCTGCTGCTGCTGCTCTAGTGAGTGCTGGGTGGGGCGCTCCCTTTCCTGCCAACTCCTTCTGGCCTAGGGGGCGGAGCCTGCACTCACCGCCACAGCTTAAGAGCCCTGAGGGAGGCTTCCAGGACACTGCTGCTGCTGCTGTAGTGATTGGTGGGTGGGCCACTCCCTTTCCGGCCAACTCCATCTGGCCTAGGGGGCGGAGCCTGCACTCACCGCCACAGCTTAAGAGGCCTGAGGGAGGCTTCCAGAACACTGCTGCTGCTGCTGCTGCTGCTGCTGCTGTAGTGAGTGCTGGGTGGGCCGCTCTCTTTCCTCCTAACTCCATCTGGCCTAGGGGGCGGAGCCTGCACTCACCGCCACAGCTTAAGAGGCCTGAGGGAGGCTTCCGGAACACTGCTGCTGCTGCTGCTCTAGTGAGTGCTGGGTGGGCCTCTCCCTTTCCTGCCAATTCCATCTGGCCTTGGGGCGGAGCCTGCACTCACCGCCACAGCTTAAGATGCCTGAGGGAGGCTTCCGGGACACTGCTTCTGCTGCTACTGTAGTGATTGCTGGGTGGGGCACTCCCTTTCCTGCCAACTCCATCTGGCCTAGGGGGCGGAGCCTGCACTCACCGCCACAGCTTAAGAGGCCTGAGGGAGGCTTCCGGGACACTGCTTCTGCTGCTGCTGTAGTGATTGCTGGGTGGGCCACTCCCTTTCCTGCCAACTCCATCTGGCCTAGGGGGCGGAGCCTGCACTCACCGCCACAGCTTAAGAGGCCTGAGGGAGGCTTCCGGGACACTGCTGCTGCTGCTGCTGCTGCTCTAGTGAGTGCTGGGTGGGCCGCTCCCTTTCCTGCCAACTCCTTCTGGCCTAGGGGGCGGAGCCTGCACTCACCGCCACAGCTTAAGAGGCCTGAGGGAGGCTTCCAGGACACTGCAGCTGCTGCTGCTCTAGTGAGTGCTGGGTGGGCCGCTCCCTTTCCTGCCAACTCCATCTGGCCTAGGGGGCGGAGCCTGCACTCACCGCCACAGCTTAAGAGGCCTGAGGGAGGCTTCCGGGACACTGCTGCTGCTGCTGCTCTAGTGAGTGCTGGGTGGGCCGCTCCCTTCCCTGCCAACTCCATCTGGCCTAGGGGACGGAGCCTGCACTCACCGCCACAGCTTAAGAGGCCTGAGGGAGGCTTCCGGGACACTGCTGCTGCTCTAGTGAGTGCTGGGTGGACCGCTCCCTTTCCTGCCAACTCCATCTTGCCTAGGGGGCGGAGCCTGCACTCACCGCCACAGCTTAAGAGGCCTGAGGGAGGCTTCCGGGACACTGCTGCTGCTGCTGCTGCTGCTGCTCTAGTGAGTGCTGGGTTGGCCGCTCCCTTTCCTGCCAACTCCATCTGGCCTAGGGGGCGGAGCCTGCACTCACCGACACAGCTTAAGAGGCCTGAGGGAGGCTTCCGGGACACTGCTGCTGCTCTAGTGAGTGCTGGGTGGGCCGCTCCCTTTCCTGCCAACTCAATCTGGCCTAGGGGACGGAGCCTGCACTCACCGCCACAGCTTAAGAGGCCTGAGGGAGGCTTCCGGGACACTGCTGCTGCTCTAGTGAGTGCTGGGTGGACCGCTCCCTTTCCTGCCAACTCCATCTGGCCTAGGGGGCGGAGCCTGCACTCACCGCCACAGCTTAAGAGTCCTGAGGGAGGCTTCCGGGACACTGCTGCTGCTGCTGCTCTAGTGAGTGCTGGGTGGGGCGCTCCCTTTCCTACGAACTCCATCTGGCCTAGGGGGCGGAGCCTGCACTCACCGCCACAGCTTAAGAGGCCTGAGGGAGGCTTCCAGGACACTGCAGCTGCTGCTGCTCTAGTGAGTGCTGGGTGGGCCGCTCCCTTTCCTGCCAACTCCATCTGGCCTAGGGGGCGGAGCCTGCACTCATCGCCACAGCTTAAGAGGCCTGAGGGAGGCTTCCGGGACACTGCTGCTGCTCTAGTGAGTGCTGGGTGGACCGCTCCCTTTCCTGCCAACTCCATCTGGCCTAGGGGGCGGAGCCTGCACTCACCGCTACAGCTTAAGAGGCCTGAGGGAGGCTTCCGGGACACTACTGCGGCTGCTGCTCTAGTGAGTGCTGGGTGGGCCACTCCCTTTCCTGCCAACTCCATCTGGCCTAGGGGGCGGAGCCTGCACTCACCGCCACAGCTTAAGAGGCCTGAGGGAGTCTTCCGGGACACTGCTGCTGCTGCTCTAGTGAGTGCTGGGTGGGCCGCTCCCTTTCCTGCCAATTCCATCTGGCCTAGGGGGTGGAGCCTGCACTCACCGCCACAGCATAAGAGGCCTGAGGGAGGCTTCCGGGACAATGCTGCTGCTGCTCTAGTGAGTGCTGGGTGGGCCACTCCCTTTCCTGCCAACTCCATCTGGCCTAGCGGGCGGAGCCTGCACTCACCGCCACAGCTTAAGAGGCCTGAGGGAGGCTTCCGGGACACTGCTGCTGCTCTAGTGAGTGCTGGGTGGGCCGCTCCCTTTCCTGTCAACTCCATCTGGCCTTGGGGGCGGAGCCTGCACTCACCGCCACAGCTTAAGAGGCCTGAGGGAGGCTTCCAGGACACTGCTGCTGCTGTAGTGATTGGTGGGTGGGCCACTCCCTTTCCGGCCAACTCCATCTGGCCTAGGGGGCGGAGCCTGCACTCACCGCCACAGCTTAAGAGGCCTGAGGGAGGCTTCCAGAACACTGCTGCTGCTGCTGCTGCTGCTGCTGCTGTAGTGATTGCTGGGTGGGCCGCTCCCTTTCCTGCCAACTCCATCTGGCCTAGGGGGCGGAGCCTGCACTCATCGCCACAGCTTAAGAGGCCTGAGGGAGGCTTCCGGGACACTGCTGCTGCTGCTGCTCTAGTGAGTGCTGGGTGGGCCGCTCCGTTTCCTGCCAACTCCATCTGGCCTGGGGGCGGAGCCTGCACTCACCGCCACAGCTTAAGAGGCCTGAGGGAGGCTTCCGGGACACTGCTTCTGCTGCTGCTGTAGTGATTGCTGGGTGGGCCACTCCCTTTCCTGCCAACTCCATCTGGCCTAGGGGGCGGAGCCTGCACTCACCGCCACAGCTTAAGAGGCCTGAGGGCGGCTTCCGGGACACTGCTGCTGCTGCTGCTCTAGTGAGTGCTGGGTGGGGCGCTCCCTTTCCTGCCAACTCCTTCTGGCCTAGGGGGCGGAGCCTGCACTCACCGCCACAGCTTAAGAGGCCTGAGGGAGGCTTCCGGGACACTGCTGCTGCTGCTCTAGTGAGTGCTGGATGAGCCACTCCCTTTCCTGCCAACTCCATCTGGCCTAGGGCGCGGAGCCTGTACTCACCGCCACAGCTTAAGAGGCCTGAGGGAGGCTTCCGGGACACTGCTGCTGCTGCTGCTGCTCTAGTGAGTGCTGGGTGGGCCGCTCCCTTTCCTGCCAACTCCTTCTGGCCTAGGGGGCGGAGCCTGCACTCACCGCCACAGCTTAAGAGGCCTGAGGGAGGCTTCCAGGACACTGCAGCTGCTGCTCCTCTAGTGAGTGCTGGGTGGGCCGCTCCCTTTCCTGCCAACTCCATCTGGCCTAGGGGGCGGAGCCTGCACTCACCGCCACAGCTTAAGAGGCCTGAGGGAGGCTTCCGGGACACTGCTGCTGCTGCTGCTCTAGTGAGTGCTGGGTGGGCCGCTCCCTTCCCTGCCAACTCCATCTGGCCTAGGGGACGGAGCCTGCACTCACCGCCACAGCTTAAGAGGCCTGAGGGAGGCTTCCGGGACACTGCTGCTGCTCTAGTGAGTGCTGGGTGGACTGCTCCCTTTCCTGCCAACTCCATCTGGCCTAGGGGGCGGAGCCTGCACTCACCGCCACAGCTTAAGAGGCCTGAGGGAGGCTTCCGGGACACTGCTGCTGCTGCTGCTGCTGCTCCTCTAGTGAGTGCTGGGTGGGCCGCTCCCTTTCCTGCCAACTCCATCTGGCCTAGGGGACGGAGCCTGCACTCACCGCCACAGCTTAAGAGGCCTGAGGGAGGCTTCCGGGACACTGCTGCTGCTCTAGTGAGTGCTGGGTGGACCGCTCCCTTCCCTGCCAACTCCATCTGGCCTAGGGGGCGGAGCCTGCACTCACCGACACAGCTTAAGAGGCCTGAGGGAGGCTTCCGGGACACTGCTGCTGCTCTAGTGAGTGCTGGGTGGGCCGCTCCCTTTCCTGCCAACTCCATCGGGCCTAGGGGACGGAGCCTGCACTCACCGCCACAGCTTAAGAGGCCTGAGGGAGGCTTCCGGGACACTGCTGCTGCTCTAGTGAGTGCTGGGTGGACCGCTCCCTTTTCTGACAACTCCATCTGGCCTAGGGGGCGGAGCCTGCACTCACCGACACAGCTTAAGAGGCCTGAGGGAGGCTTCCGGGACACTGCTGCTGCTGCTGCTCTAGTGAGTGCTGGGTGGGCCGCTCCCTTTCCTGCCAACTCAATCTGGCCTAGGGGACGGAGCCTGCACTCACCGCCACAGCTTAAGAGGCCTGAGGGAGGCTTCCGG
This sequence comes from Podarcis pityusensis, assembly GCF_964106645.2. Classification (NCBI taxonomy): domain Eukaryota; kingdom Metazoa; phylum Chordata; class Lepidosauria; order Squamata; family Lacertidae; genus Podarcis; species Podarcis pityusensis. The sequence goes on from NC_138045.1 coordinate 4,302,710, forward strand.
GACACTGCTGCTGCTCTAGTGAGTGCTGGGTGGACCGCTCCCTTTCCTGCCAACTCCATCTGGCCTAGGGGGCGGAGCCTGCACTCACCGCCACAGCTTAAGAGTCCTGAGGGAGGCTTCCGGAACACTGCTGCTGCTGCTGCTCTAGTTAGTGCTGGGTGGGCCGCTCCCTTTCCTGCCAACTCCATCTGGCCTAGGGGGCGGAGCCTGCACTCACCGCCACAGCTTAAGAGGCCTGAGGGAGGCTTCCGGGACACTGCTGCTGCTGCTGCTCTAGTGAGTGCTGGGTGGGCCGCTCTCTTTCCTCCCAACTCCATCTGGCCTAGCGATCGGAGCCTGCACTCACCGCCACAGCTTAAGAGGCCTGAGGGAGGCTTCCGGGACACTGCTGCTGCTGCTGCTGCTGTTGTAGTGAGTGATGGGTGGGCCGCTCCCTTTCCTGCCAACTCCATCTGGCCTAGGGGGCGGAGTCTGCACTCACCGCCACAGCTTAAAAGGCCTGAGGGAGGCTTCCGGAACACTGCTGCTGCTGCTGCTCTAGTGAGTGCTGGGTAGGCCGATCCCTTTCCAGGCAACTCCATCTGGCCTAGGGGGCGGAGCCTGCACTCACCGCCACAGCTTAAGAGGCCTGAGGGAGGCTTCCGGAACACTGCTGCTGCTGGTGCTGCTCTAGTGAGTGCTGGGTGGGCCGCTCCCTTTCCTGCCAACTCCACCTTGCCTAGGGGGCGGAGCCTGCACTCACCGCCACAGCTTAAGAGGCCTGAGGGAGGCTTCCGGAACACTGCTGCTGCTGCTGCTGCTGCTTTAGTGAGTGCTGGGGGGGCCGCTCCCTTTCCTGCCAACTCCATCTGGCCACAGGGGCGGAGCCTGCACTCGCCGCCAAAGCTTAAGAGGCCTGAGGGAGGCTTCCGGGACACTGCTGCTGCTGCTGCTGCTGCTCTAGTGAGTGCTGGGTGGGCCGCTCCCTTTCCTGCCAACTCCATCTGGCCAAGGGGGCGGAGCCTGCACTCACCGCCACAGCTTAAGAGGCCTGAGGGAGGCTTCCGGGACACTGCTGCTGCTTCTGCTGCTGCTGTAGTGATTGCTGGGTGGGCCACTCCCTTTCCTGCCAACTCCATCTGGCCTAGGGGGCGGAGCCTGCACTCACCGCCACAGCTTAAAAGGCCTGAGGGAGGCTTCCGGGACACTGCTGCTGCTGCTGCTCTAGTGAGTGCTGGGTAGGCCGATCCCTTTCCTGCCAACTCCATCTGGCCTAGGGGGCGGAGCCTGCACTCACCGCCACAGCTTAAGAGGCCTGAGGTAGGCTTCAGGGACACTGCTGCTGCTGCTGCTCTAGTGAATGCTGCGTGGGCCGCTCCCTTTCCTGCCAACTCCATCTGGCCTAGGGGGCGGAGCCTGCACTCACCGCCACAGCTTAAGAGGCCTGAGGGAGGCTTCCGGAACACTGCTGCTGCTGCTGCTCTAGTGAGTGCTGGGTGGGCCGATCCCTTTCCTGCCAACTCCATCTTCCCTAGGGGGCGGAGCCTGCACTCACCGCCACAGCTTAAGAGGCCTGAGGGAGGCTTCCGGAACACTGCTGCTGCTGCTGCTCTAGTGAGTGCTGCGTGGGCCGCTCCCTTTCCTGCCAACTCCATCTGGCCTAGTGGGCGGAGCCTGCACTCACCGCCACAGCTTAAGAAGCCTGAGGGAGGCTTCCGGGACACTGCTTCTGCTGCTGCTGTAGTGATTGCTGGGTGGGCCACTCCCTTTCCTGCCAAGTCCACCTGGCCTAGGGGGCGGAGCCTACACTCACCGCCACAGCTTAAGAGGCCTGAGGGAGGCTTCCGGAACACTGCTGCTGCTGCTGCTCTAGTGAGTGCTGCGTGGGCCGCTCCCTTTCCTGCCAACTCCATCTGGCCTAGTGGGCGGAGCCTGCACTCACCGCCACAGCTTAAGAAGCCTGAGGGAGGCTTCCGGGACACTGCTTCTGCTGCTGCTGTAGTGAGTGCTGGGTGGGCCGCTCTCTTTCCTCCCAACTCCATCTGGCCTAGCGAGCGGAGCCTGCACTCACCGCCACAGCTTAAGAGGCCTGAGGGAGGCTTCCGGGACACTGCTTCTGCTGCTGCTCTAGTGAGTGCTGGGTGGGCCGCTCTCTTTCCTCCCAACTCCATCTGGCCTAGCGATCGGAGCCTGCACTCACCGCCACAGCTTAAGAGGCCTGAGGGAGGCTTCCGGGACACTGCTGCTGCTGCTGCTGCTGCTGTAGTGAGTGATGGGTGGGCCGCTCCCTTTCCTGCCAACTCCATCTGGCCTAGGGGGCGGAGTCTGCACTCACCGCCACAGCTTAAAAGGCCTGAGGGAGGCTTCCGGAACACTGCTGCTGCTGCTGCTCTAGTGAGTGCTGGGTAGGCCGATCCCTTTCCTGGCAACTCCATCTGGCCTAGGGGGCGGAGCCTGCACTCACCGCCACAGCTTAAGAGGCCTGAGGGAGGCTTCCGGAACACTGCTGCTGCTGGTGCTGCTCTAGTGAGTGCTGGGTGGGCCGCTCCCTTTCCTGCCAACTCCACCTTGCCTAGGGGGCGGAGCCTGCACTCACCGCCACAGCTTAAGAGGCCTGAGGGAGGCTTCCGGAACACTGCTGCTGCTGCTGCTGCTCTAGTGAGTGCTGGGGGGGCCGCTCCCTTTCCTGCCAACTCCATCTGGCCACAGGGGCGGAGCCTGCACTCACCGCCACAGCTTAAGAGGCCTGAGGGAGGCTTCCGGGACACTGCTGCTGCTGCTGCTCTAGTGAGTGCTGGGTGGGCCGCTCCCTTTCCTGCCAACTCCATCTGGCCTAGGGGGCGGAGCCTGCACTCACCGCCACAGCTTAAAAGGCCTGAGGGAGGCTTCCGGAACACTGCTGCTGCTGCTGCTCTAGTGAGTGCTGGGTGGGCCGCTCACTTTCCTGCCAACTCCATCTGGCCTAGGGGGCAGAGTCTGCACTCACCGCCACAGCTTAAAAGGCCTGAGGGAGGCTTCCGGGACACTGCTGCTGCTGCTGCTCTAGTGAGTGCTGGGTAGGCCGATCCCTTTCCTGCCAACTCCATCTGGCCTAGGGGGCGGAGCCTGCACTCACCGCCACAGCTTAAGAGGCCTGAGGTAGGCTTCAGGGACACTGCTTCTGCTGCTGCTGTAGTGAGTGCTGGGTGGGCCGCTCTCTTTCCTCCCAACTCCATCTGGCCTAGCGAGCGGAGCCTGCACTCACCGCCACAGCTTAAGAGGCCTGAGGGAGGCTTCCGGGACACTGCTGCTGCTGCTGCTCTAGTGAGTGCTGAGTGGGCCGCTCCCTTTCCTGCCAACTCCATCTGGCCTAGGGGGCGGAGCCTGCACTCACCGCCACAGCTTAAGAGGCCTGAGGGAGGCTTCCGGGACACTGCTGCTGCTGCTGCTCTAGTGAGTGCTGGGTGGGCCGCTCCCTTTCCTGCCAACTCCATCTGGCCACAGGGGCGGAGCCTGCACTCGCCGCCAAAGCTTAAGAGGCCTGAGGGAGGCTTCCGGGACACTGCTGCTGCTGCTGCTGCTGCTCTAGTGAGTGCTGGGTGGGCCGCTCCCTTTCCTGCCAACTCCATCTGGCCAAGGGGGCGGAGCCTGCACTCACCGCCACAGCTTAAGAGGCCTGAGGGAGGCTTCCGGGACACTGCTTCTGCTGCTGCTGTAGTGATTGCTGGGTGGGCCACTCCCTTTCCTGCCAACTCCATCTGGCCTAGGGGGCGGAGCCTGCACTCACCGCCACAGCTTAAAAGGCCTGAGGGAGGCTTCCGGGACACTGCTGCTGCTGCTGCTCTAGTGAGTGCTGGGTGGGCCGCTCACTTTCCTGCCAACTCCATCTGGCCTAGGGGGCAGAGTCTGCACTCACCGCCACAGCTTAAAAGGCCTGAGGGAGGCTTCCGGGACACTGCTGCTGCTGCTGCTCTAGTGAGTGCTGGGTAGGCCGATCCCTTTCCTGCCAACTCCATCTGGCCTAGGGGGCGGAGCCTGCACTCACCGCCACAGCTTAAAAGGCCTGAGGGAGGCTTCCGGGACACTGCTGCTGCTGCTGCTCTAGTGAGTGCTGAGTGGGCCGCTCCCTTTCCTGCCAACTCCATATGGCCTAAGCGGCGGAGCCTGCACTCACCGCCACAGCTTAAGAGGCCTGAGGGAGGCTTCCGGGACACTGCTGCTGCTATAGTGAGTGCTAGGTGGGCCGCTCCCTTTCCTGCCAACTCCATCTGGCCTAGGGGGCGGAGCCTGCACTCACCGCCACAGCTTAAGAGGCCTGAGAGAGGCTTCCGGGACACTGTTGCTGCTGCTGCTGCTCTAGTGAGTGCTGGGTGGGCCGCTCCCTTTCCTGCCAACTCCATCTGGCCTAGGGGGCGGAGCCTGCACTCACCGCCACAGCATAAGAGGCCTGAGGGACGCCTCCGGGATATTGCTGCTGCTCTAGTGAGTGCTGGGTGGGCCGCTCCCTTTCCTGCCAACTCCATCTGGCCTAGGGGGCAGAGCCTGCACTCACCGCCACAGCTTAAGAGGCCTGAGAGAGGCTTCTGGGACACTGCTGCTGCTGCTGCTCTAGTGAGTGCTGGGTGGGCCGCTCCCTTTCCTGCCAACTCCATATGGCCTAGGGGGTGGAGCCTGCACTCACCGCCACAGCTTAAGAGGCCTGAGAGAGGCTTCTGGGACACTGCTGCTGCTGCTGCTACACTATGAGTGCTGGGTGGGCCGCTCCCTTTCCTGCCAACTCCATATGGCCTAGGGGGTGGAGCCTGCACTCACCGACACAGCTTAAGAGGCCTGAGGGAGGCTTCCGGGACACTGCTGCTGCTCTAGTGATTGCTGGGCGGGCCGCTCCCTTTCCTGCCAACTCCATCTGGCCTAGGGGGCGGAGTTTGCACTCACCGCCACAGCTTAAAAGGCCTAAGGTAGGCTTCCGGGACACTGCTGCTACTCTAGTGAGTGCTGGGTGGGCCGCTCCCTTTCCTCCCAACTCCATCTGGCCTATGGGGCGGTGCCTGCACTCACCGCCACAGCTTAAGAGGCCTGAGGGAGGCTTCCGGAACACTGCTGCTGCTCTAGTGAGTGCTGGGTGGGCCGCTCCCTTTCCTGCCAACTCCATCTGGCCTAGGGGGTGGAGCCTGCACTCACCGCCACAGCTTAAGAGGCCTGAGGGAGGCTTCCGGGACACTGCTGCTCCTGCTGCTGCTCTAGTGAGTGCTGGGTGGGCTGCTCCCTTTCCTGCCAACTCCATCTGGCCTGGGGGGCGGAGCCTGCACTCACCGCCACTCCTTAATAGGCCTGAGGGAGGCTTCCGGGACACTGCTGCTGCTCTAGTGAGTGCTGGGTGGGCCCCTCCCTGTCCTGCCAACTCCATCTGGCCTAGGGGGCGGAGCCTGCACTCACCGCCACAGCTTAAGAGGCCTGAGAGAGGCTTCCAGGACACTGCTGCTGCTGCTGCTGCTGCTCTAGTGAGTACTGGGTGGGCCGCTCCCTTTCCTGCCAACTCCATCTGGCCTAGGGGGCGGAGCCTGCACTCACACCCACAGCTTAAGAGGCCTAAGGGAGGCTTCCGGGACACTGCTGCTGCTGCTGCTGCTCTAGTGAGTGCTGGGTGGGCCGCTCCCTTTCCTGCTAACTCCATCTGGCCTAGGGGGTGGAGCTTGCACTCACCGCCACAGCTTAAGAGGCCTGAGGGAGGCTTCCGGGACACTGCTGCTGCTGCTTTGGTGAGTGCTGAGTGGGCCGCTCCCTTTCCTGCAAACTCCATCTGGCCTACGGGGCGGAGCCTGCACTCACACCCACAGCTTAAGAGGCCTAAGGGAGGCTTCCGGGACACTGCTGCTGCTGCTGCTGCTCTAGTGAGTGCTGGGTGGGCAGCTCCCTTTCCTGCTAACTCCATCTGGCCTAGGGGGTGGAGCTTGCACTCACCGCCACAGCTTAAGAGGCCTGAGGGAGGCTTCCGGGACACTGCTGCTGCTGCTTTGGTGAGTGCTGAGTGGGCCTCTCCCTTTCCTGCAAACTCCATCTGGCCTACGGGGCGGAGCCTGCACTCACACCCACAGCTTAAGAGGCCTAAGGGAGGCTTCCGGGACACTGCTGCTGCTGCTGCTGCTGTAGTGAGTGCTGGGTGGGCCGCTCCCTTTCCTGCCAACTCCATCTGGCCTAGGGGGAGGAGCCTGCACGCACCGCCGCAGCTTAAGAGGCCTGAGGGAGGCCTCCGGGACACTGCTGCTGCTCCAGTGAGTGCTGGGTGGGCCGCTCCCTTTCCTGCCAACTCCATCTGGCCTAGGGGGAGGAGCCTGCACGCACCGCCGCAGCTTAAGAGGCCTGAGGGAGGCTTCCGGGACACTGCTGCTGCTGCTGCCGCTCTAGTGAGTGCTGGGTGGGCCGCTCCCTTTCCTGCCAACTTCATCAGGCCTAGGGGGCGGAGCCTGCACGCACCGCAACAGCTTAAGAGGCCTGAGGGAGGCTTCCGGGACACTGCTGCCGCTGCTACTGCTCTAGTGAGTGCTGGGTGGGACGCTCCCTTTCCTGCCAACTCCATCTGGCCTAGGGGGCGGAGCCAGCACTCACCGCAACAGCTTAAGAGGCCTGAGGGAGGCTTCCGGGACACTGCTGCTGCTGCTGCTGCTGCTCTAGTGAGTGCTGGGTGGGCCGCTCCCTTTCCTGCCAACTCCATCTTGCCTAGGGGGCGGAGCCTCCACTCACCGCCACAGCTTAAGAGGCCTGAGGGAGGCTTCCGGGACACTGCTGCTGCTCTAGTGAGTGCTAGGTGGGCCGCTCCCTTTCCTGCCAACTCCATATGGCCTAAGCGGCGGAGCCTGCACTCACCGCCACAGCTTAAGAGGCCTGAGGGAGGCTTCCGGGACACTGCTGCTGCTGCTGCTCTAGTGAGTGCTGGGTGGGCCGCTCCCTTTCCTGCCAACTCCATATGGCCTGGGGGGTGGAGCCTGCACTCACCGACACAGCTTAAGAGGCCTGAGGGAGGCTTCCGGGACACTGCTGCTGCTCTAGTGAGTGCTGGGTGGGCCGCTCCCTTTCCTGCCAACTCCATCGGGCCTAGGGGGCGGAGCCTGCACTCACCGACAAAGCTTAAGAGGCCTGAGGGAGGCTTCCGGAACACTGCTGCTGCTCTAGTGATTGCTGGGTGGGCCGCTACCTTTCCTGCCAACTCCATCTGGCCTAGGGGGCGGAGTTTGCACTCACCGCCACAGCTTAAGAGGCCTAAGGTAGGCTTCCGGGACACTGCTGCTGCTCTAGTGAGTGCTGGGTGGGCCGCTCCCTTTCCTCCCAACTCCATCTGGCCTAGGGGGCGGTGCCTGCACTCACCGCCACAGCTTAAGAGGCCTGAGGGAGGCTTCCGGAACACTGCTGCTGCTCTAGTGAGTGCTGGGTGGGCCGCTCCCTTTCCTGCCAACTCCATCTGGCCTAGGGGGAGGAACCTGCACGCACCGCCACAGCTTAAGAGGCCTGAGGGAGGCGTCCGGGACACTGCTGCTGCTCCAGTGAGTGCTGGGTGGGCCGCTCCCTTTCCTGCCAACTCCATCTGGCCTAGGGGGAGGAGCCTGCACGCACCGCCGCAGCTTAAGAGGCCTGAGGGAGGCTTCCGGGACACTGCTGCTGCTGCTGCCGCTCTAGTGAGTGCTGGGTGGGCCGCTCCCTTTCCTGCCAACTCCATCAGGCCTAGGGGGCGGAGCCTGCACGCACCGCCACAGCTTAAGAGGCCTGAGGGAGGCTTCCGGGACACTGCTGCTGCTGCTTTAGTGAGTGCTGAGTGGGCCGCTCCCTTTCCTGCAAACTCCATCTGGCCTACGGGGCGGAGCCTGCACTCACCGCCACAGCTTAAGAGGCCTGCGGGAGGCTTCCGGAACACTGTTTCTGCTGCTGCTCTAGTGAGTGCTGGGTGGGCCGCTCCCTTTCCTGCCAACTCCATCTGGCCTAGGGGGAGGAGCCTGCACGCACCGCCGCAGCTTAAGAGGCCTGAGGGAGGCTTCCGGGACACTGCTGCCGCTGCTACTGCTCTAGTGAGTGCTGGGTGGGACGCTCCCTTTCCTGCCAACTCCATCTGGCCTAGGGGGCGGAGCCAGCACTCACCGCAACAGCTTAAGAGACCTGAGGGAGGCTTCCGGGACACTGCTGCTGCTGCTGCTGCTGCTCTAGTGAGTGCTGGGTGGGCCGCTCCCTTTCCTGCCAACTCCATCTTGCCTAGGGGGCGGAGCCTCCACTCACCGCCACAGCTTAAGAGGCCTGAGGGAGGCTTCCGGGACACTGCTGCTGCTCTAGTGAGTGCTAGGTGGGCCGCTCCCTTTCCTGCCAACTCCATATGGCCTAAGCGGCGGAGCCTGCACTCACCGCCACAGCTTAAGAGGCCTGAGGGAGGCTTCCGGGACACTGCTGCTGCTGCTGCTCTAGTGAGTGCTGGGTGGGCCGCTCCCTTTCCTGCCAACTCCATATGGCCTGGGGGGTGGAGCCTGCACTCACCGACACAGCTTAAGAGGCCTGAGGGAGGCTTCCGGGACACTGCTGCTGCTCTAGTGAGTGCTGGGTGGGCCGCTCCCTTTCCTGCCAACTCCATCGGGCCTAGGGGGCGGAGCCTGCACTCACCGACAAAGCTTAAGAGGCCTGAGGGAGGCTTCCGGAACACTGCTGCTGCTCTAGTGATTGCTGGGTGGGCCGCTACCTTTCCTGCCAACTCCATCTGGCCTAGGGGGCGGAGTTTGCACTCACCGCCACAGCTTAAGAGGCCTAAGGTAGGCTTCCGGGACACTGCTGCTGCTCTAGTGAGTGCTGGGTGGGCCGCTCCCTTTCCTCCCAACTCCATCTGGCCAAGGGGCGGTGCCTGCACTCACCGCCACAGCTTAAGAGGCCTGAGGGAGGCTTCCGGAACACTGCTGCTGCTCTAGTGAGTGCTGGGTGGGCCGCTCCCTTTCCTGCCAACTCCATCTGGCCTAGGGGGAGGAGCCTGCACGCACCGCCGCAGCTTAAGAGGCCTGAGGGAGGCTTCCGGGTCACTGCTGCTGCTGCTGCCGCTCTAGTGAGTGCTGGGTGGGCCGCTCCCTTTCCTGCCAACTCCATCTGGCCTAGGGGGCGGAGCCTGCACGCACCGCCACAGCTTAAGAGGCCTGAGGGAGGCGTCCGGGACACTGCTGCTGCTCCAGTGAGTGCTGGGTGGGCCGCTCCCTTTCCTGCCAACTCCATCTGGCCTAGGGGGAGGAGCCTGCACGCACCGCCGCAGCTTAAGAGGCCTGAGGGAGGCTTCCGGGACACTGCTGCTGCTGCTGCCGCTCTAGTGAGTGCTGGGTGGGCCGCTCCCTTTCCTGCCAACTTCATCAGGCCTAGGGGGCGGAGCCTGCACGCACCGCCACAGCTTAAGAGGCCTGAGGGAGGCTTCCGGGACACTGCTGCTGCTGCTACTGCTCTAGTGAGTGCTGGGTGGGACGCTCCCTTTCCTGCCAACTCCATCTGGCTTAGGGGGCGGAGCCTGCACTCACCGCCACAGCTTAAGAGTCCTGAGGGAGGCTTCCGTGACACTGCTGCTGCTGCTGCTGCTCTAGTGAGTGCTGGGTGGGCCGCTCCCTTTCCTGCGAACTTCATCTTGCCTAGGGGGCGGAGCCTGCACTCACCGCCACAGCTTCAGAGGCCTGCTGGAGGCTTCCGGGACACTGCTGCTGCTCTAGGGAGTGCTAGGTGGGCCGCTCCCTTTCCTGCCAACTCCATATGGCCTAAGCGGCGGAGCCTGCACTCACCGCCACAGCTTAAGAGGCCTGAGGGAGGCTTCCGGGACACTGCTGCTGCTATAGTGAGTGCTAGGTGGGCCGCTCCCTTTCCTGCCAACTCCATCTGGCCTAGGGGGCAGAGCCTGCCCTCACCGCCACAGCTTAAGAGGCCTGAGGGAGGCTTCCGGAACACTGCTGCTGCTGCTGCTGCTCTAGTGAGTGCTGGGTGGGCCGCTCCCTTTCCTGCCAACTCCATCTGGCCTAGGGGGTGGAGCCTGCACTCACCGCCACAGCTTAAGAGGCCTGAGGGAGGCTTCCGGGACACTGCTGCTGCTGCTGCTCTAGTGAGTGCTGGGTGGGCCGCTCCCTTTCCTGCCAACTCCATATGGCCTAGGGGGTGGAGCCTGCACTCACCGACACAGCTTAAGAGGCCTGAGGGAGCCTTCCGGGACACTGCTGCTGCTGCTCTAGTGAGTGCTGGATGGCCGGCTCCCTTTCCTGCCAACTCCATCTGGCCTAGGGGGTGGAGCCTGCACTCACCGCCACAGCTTAAGAGGCCTGAGGGAGGCTTCCAGGACACTGCTGCTGCTGCTGCTGCTGCTCTAGTGAGTACTGGGTGGGCCGCTCCCTTTCCTGCCAACTCCATCTGGCCTAGGGGGCGGAGCCTGCACTCACACCCACAGCTTAAGAGGCCTAAGGGAGGCTTCCGGGACACTGCTGCTGCTGCTGCTGCTCTAGTGAGTGCTGGGTGGGCCGCTCCCTTTCCTGCTAACTCCATCTGGCCTAGGGGGCGGAGCTTGCACTCACCGCCACAGCTTAAGAGGCCTGCGGGAGGCTTCCGGAACACTGTTTCTGCTGCTGCTCTAGTGAGTGCTGGGTGGGCCGCTCCCTTTCCTGCCAACTCCATATGGCCTAGGGGGAGGAGCCTGCACGCACCGCCGCAGCTTAAGAGGCCTGAGGGAGGCTTCCGGGACACTGCTGCTGCTGCTTTAGTGAGTGCTGAGTGGGCCGCTCCCTTTCCTGCAAACTCCATCTGGCCTACGGGGCGGAGCCTGCACTCACCGCCACAGCTTAAGAGGCCTGCGGGAGGCTTCCGGAACACTGTTTCTGCTGCTGCTCTAGTGAGTGCTGGGTGGGCCGCTCCCTTTCCTGCCAACTCCATCTGGCCTAGGGGGAGGAGCCTGCACGCACCGCCGCAGCTTAAGAGGCCTGAGGGAGGCTTCCGGGTCACTGCTGCTGCTGCTGCCGCTCTAGTGAGTGCTGGGTGGGCCGCTCCCTTTCCTGCCAACTCCATCTGGCCTAGGGGGCGGAGCCTGCACGCACCGCCACAGCTTAAGAGGCCTGAGGGAGGCCTCCGGGACACTGCTGCTGCTCCAGTGAGTGCTGGGTGGGCCGCTCCCTTTCCTGCCAACTCCATCTGGCCTAGGGGGAGGAGCCTGCACGCACCGCCGCAGCTTAAGAGGCCTGAGGGAGGCTTCCGGGACACTGCTGCTGCTGCTGCCGCTCTAGTGAGTGCTGGGTGGGCCGCTCCCTTTCCTGCCAACTTCATCAGGCCTAGGGGGCGGAGCCTGCACGCACCGCCACAGCTTAAGAGGCCTGAGGGAGGCTTCCGGGACACTGCTGCTGCTGCTTTAGTGAGTGCTGAGTGGGCCGCTCCCTCTCCTGCAAACTCCATCTGGCCTACGGGGCGGAGCCTGCACTCACCGCCACAGCTTAAGAGGCCTGCGGGAGGCTTCCGGAACACTGTTTCTGCTGCTGCTCTAGTGAGTGCTGGGTGGGCCGCTCCCTTTCCTGCCAACTCCATCTGGCCTAGGGGGAGGAGCCTGCACGCACCGCCGCAGCTTAAGAGGCCTGAGGGAGGCTTCCGGGTCACTGCTGCTGCTGCTGCCGCTCTAGTGAGTGCTGGGTGGGCCGCTCCCTTTCCTGCCAACTCCATCTGGCCTAGGGGGCGGAGCCTGCACGCACCGCCACAGCTTAAGAGGCCTGAGGGAGGCCTCCGGGACACTGCTGCTGCTCCAGTGAGTGCTGGGTGGGCCGCTCCCTTTCCTGCCAACTCCATGTGGCCTAGGGGGAGGAGCCTGCACGCACCGCCGCAGCTTAAGAGGCCTGAGGGAGGCTTCCGGGACACTGCTGCCGCTGCTACTGCTCTAGTGAGTGCTGGGTGGGACGCTCCCTTTCCTGCCAACTCCATCTTGCCTAGGGGGCGGAGCCTCCACTCACCGCCACAGCTTAAGAGGCCTGAGGGAGGCTTCCGGGACACTGCTGCTGCTCTAGTGAGTGCTAGGTGGGCCGCTCCCTTTCCTGCCAACTCCATATGGCCTAAGCGGCGGAGCCTGCACTCACCGCCACAGCTTAAGAGGCCTGAGGGAGGCTTCCGGGACACTGCTGCTGCTGCTGCTCTAGTGAGTGCTGGGTGGGCCGCTCCCTTTCCTGCCAACTCCATATAGCCTGGGGGGTGGAGCCTGCACTCACCGACACAGCTTAAGAGGCCTGAGGGAGGCTTCTGGGACACTGCTGCTGCTCTAGTGAGTGCTGGGTGGGCCGCTCCCTTTCCTGCCAACTCCATCGGGCCTAGGGGGCGGAGCCTGCACTCACCGACAAAGCTTAAGAGGCCTGAGGGAGGCTTCCGGAACACTGCTGCTGCTCTAGTGATTGCTGGGTGGGCCGCTACCTTTCCTGCCAACTCCATCTGGCCTAGGGGGCGGAGTTTGCACTCACCGCCACAGCTTAAGAGGCCTAAGGTAGGCTTCCGGGACACTGCTGCTGCTCTAGTGAGTGCTGGGTGGGCCGCTCCCTTTCCTCCCAACTCCATCTGGCCAAGGGGCGGTGCCTGCACTCACCGCCACAGCTTAAGAGGCCTGAGGGAGGCTTCCGGAACACTGCTGCTGCTCTAGTGAGTGCTGGGTGGGCCGCTCCCTTTCCTGCCAACTCCATCTGGCCTAGGGGGAGGAGCCTGCACGCACCGCCGCAGCTTAAGAGGCCTGAGGGAGGCTTCCGGGTCACTGCTGCTGCTGCTGCCGCTCTAGTGAGTGCTGGGTGGGCCGCTCCCTTTCCTGCCAACTCCATCTGGCCTAGGGGGCGGAGCCTGCACGTACCGCCACAGCTTAAGAGGCCTGAGGGAGGCGTCCGGGACACTGCTGCTGCTCCAGTGAGTGCTGGGTGGGCCGCTCCCTTTCCTGCCAACTCCATCTGGCCTAGGGGGAGGAGCCTGCACGCACCGCCGCAGCTTAAGAGGCCTGAGGGAGGCTTCCGGGACACTGCTGCTGCTGCTGCCGCTCTAGTGAGTGCTGGGTGGGCCGCTCCCTTTCCTGCCAACTTCATCAGGCCTAGGGGGCGGAGCCTGCACGCACCGCCACAGCTTAAGAGGCCTGAGGGAGGCTTCCGGGACACTGCTGCTGCTGCTACTGCTCTAGTGAGTGCTGGGTGGGACGCTCCCTTTCCTGCCAACTCCATCTGGCTTAGGGGGCGGAGCCTGCACTCACCGCCACAGCTTAAGAGTCCTGAGGGAGGCTTCCGTGACACTGCTGCTGCTGCTGCTGCTCTAGTGAGTGCTGGGTGGGCCGCTCCCTTTCCTGCGAACTTCATCTTGCCTAGGGGGCGGAGCCTGCACTCACCGCCACAGCTTCAGAGGCCTGCTGGAGGCTTCCGGGACACTGCTGCTGCTCTAGGGAGTGCTAGGTGGGCCGCTCCCTTTCCTGCCAACTCCATATGGCCTAAGCGGCGGAGCCTGCACTCACCGCCACAGCTTAAGAGGCCTGAGGGAGGCTTCCGGGACACTGCTGCTGCTATAGTGAGTGCTAGGTGGGCCGCTCCCTTTCCTGCCAACTCCATCTGGCCTAGGGGGCAGAGCCTGCCCTCACCGCCACAGCTTAAGAGGCCTGAGGGAGGCTTCCGGAACACTGCTGCTGCTGCTGCTGCTGCTCTAGTGAGTGCTGGGTGGGCCGCTCCCTTTCCTGCCAACTCCATCTGGCCTAGGGGGTGGAGCCTGCACTCACCGCCACAGCTTAAGAGGCCTGAGGGAGGCTTCCGGGACACTGCTGCTGCTGCTGCTCTAGTGAGTGCTGGGTGGGCCGCTCCCTTTCCTGCCAACTCCATATGGCCTAGGGGGTGGAGCCTGCACTCACCGACACAGCTTAAGAGGCCTGAGGGAGGCTTCCGGGACACTGCTGCTGCTGCTCTAGTGAGTGCTGGATGGCCGGCTCCCTTTCCTGCCAACTCCATCTGGCCTAGGGGGTGGAGCCTGCACTCACCGCCACAGCTTAAGAGGCCTGAGGGAGGCTTCCGGGACACTGCTGCTGCTGCTGCTGCTGCTCTAGTGAGTGCTGGGTGGGCCGCTCCCTTTCCTGCCAACTCCATATGGCCTAGGGGGTGGAGCCTGCACTCACCGCCACAGCTTAAGAGGCCTGAGGGAGGCTTCCGGGACACTGCTGCTGCTGCTGCTCTAGTGAGTGCTGGGTGGGCCGCTCCCTTTCCTGCCAACTCCATATGGCCTAGGGGGTGGAGCCTGCACTCACCGACACAGCTTAAGAGGCCTGAGGGAGGCTTCCGGGACACTGCTTCTGCTGCTACTGTAGTGATTGCTGGGTGGGCCGCTCCCTTTCCTGCCAACTCCATATGGCCTAGGGGGAGGAGCCTGCACGCACCGCCGCAGCTTAAGAGGCCTGAGGGAGGCTTCCGGGTCACTGCTGCTGCTGCTGCCGCTCTAGTGAGTGCTGGGTGGGCCGCTCCCTTTCCTGCCAACTCCATCTGGCCTAGGGGGCGGAGCCTGCACGCACCGCCACAGCTTAAGAGGCCTGAGGGAGGCGTCCGGGACACTGCTGCTGCTCCAGTGAGTGCTGGGTGGGCCGCTCCCTTTCCTGCCAACTCCATCTGGCCTAGGGGGAGGAGCCTGCACGCACCGCCGCAGCTTAAGAGGCCTGAGGGAGGCTTCCGGGACACTGCTGCTGCTGCTGCCGCTCTAGTGAGTGCTGGGTGGGCCGCTCCCTTTCCTGCCAACTTCATCAGGCCTAGGGGGCGGAGCCTGCACGCACCGCCACAGCTTAAGAGGCCTGAGGGAGGCTTCCGGGACACTGCTGCTGCTGCTACTGCTCTAGTGAGTGCTGGGTGGGACGCTCCCTTTCCTGCCAACTCCATCTGGCTTAGGGGGCGGAGCCTGCACTCACCGCCACAGCTTAAGAGTCCTGAGGGAGGCTTCCGTGACACTGCTGCTGCTGCTGCTGCTCTAGTGAGTGCTGGGTGGGCCGCTCCCTTTCCTGCGAACTTCATCTTGCCTAGGGGGCGGAGCCTGCACTCACCGCCACAGCTTCAGAGGCCTGCTGGAGGCTTCCGGGACACTGCTGCTGCTCTAGGGAGTGCTAGGTGGGCCGCTCCCTTTCCTGCCAACTCCATATGGCCTAAGCGGCGGAGCCTGCACTCACCGCCACAGCTTAAGAGGCCTGAGGGAGGCTTCCGGGACACTGCTGCTGCTATAGTGAGTGCTAGGTGGGCCGCTCCCTTTCCTGCCAACTCCATCTGGCCTAGGGGGCAGAGCCTGCCCTCACCGCCACAGCTTAAGAGGCCTGAGGGAGGCTTCCGGAACACTGCTGCTGCTGCTGCTGCTGCTCTAGTGAGTGCTGGGTGGGCCGCTCCCTTTCCTGCCAACTCCATCTGGCCTAGGGGGTGGAGCCTGCACTCACCGCCACAGCTTAAGAGGCCTGAGGGAGGCTTCCGGGACACTGCTGCTGCTGCTGCTCTAGTGAGTGCTGGGTGGGCCGCTCCCTTTCCTGCCAACTCCATATGGCCTAGGGGGTGGAGCCTGCACTCACCGACACAGCTTAAGAGGCCTGAGGGAGGCTTCCGGGACACTGCTGCTGCTGCTCTAGTGAGTGCTGGATGGCCGGCTCCCTTTCCTGCCAACTCCATCTGGCCTAGGGGGTGGAGCCTGCACTCACCGCCACAGCTTAAGAGGCCTGAGGGAGGCTTCCGGGACACTGCTGCTGCTGCTGCTGCTGCTCTAGTGAGTGCTGGGTGGGCCGCTCCCTTTCCTGCCAACTCCATATGGCCTAGGGGGTGGAGCCTGCACTCACCGCCACAGCTTAAGAGGCCTGAGGGAGGCTTCCGGGACACTGCTGCTGCTGCTGCTCTAGTGAGTGCTGGGTGGGCCGCTCCCTTTCCTGCCAACTCCATATGGCCTAGGGGGTGGAGCCTGCACTCACCGACACAGCTTAAGAGGCCTGAGGGAGGCTTCCGGGACACTGCTGCTGCTCTAGTGAGTGCTGGGTGGGCCGCTCCCTTTCCTGCCAACTCCATTGGGCCTAGGGGGCGGAGCCTGCACTCACCGACAAAGCTTAAGAGGCCTGAGGGAGGCTTCCGGAACACTGCTGCTGCTCTAGTGATTGCTGGGTGGGCCGCTCCCTTTCCTGCCAACTCCATCTGGCATAGGGGGCGGAGTTTGAACTCACCGCCACAGCTTAAGAGGCCTGAGGGAGGCTTCCGGAACACTGCTGCTGCTCTAGTGAGTGCTGGGTGGGCCGCTCCCTTTCCTGCCAACTCCATCTGGCCTAGGGGGTGGAGCCTGCACTCACCGCCACAGCTTAAGAGGCCTGAGGGGGGCTTCCGGGACACTGCTGCTCCCGCTGCTGCTCTAGTGAGTGCTGGGTGGGCTGCTCCCTTTCCTGCCAACTCCATCTGGCCTGGGGGGCGGAGCCTGCACTCACCGCCACAGCTTAAGAGGCCTGAGGGAGGCTTCCGGTACACTGCTGCTGCTCTAGTGAGTGCTGGGTGGGCCGCTCCCTGTCCTGCCAACTACATCTGGCCTATGGGGCGGAGCCTGCACTCACCGCCACAGCTTAAGAGGCCTGAGGGACGCTTCCAGGACACTGCTGCTGCTGCTGCTGCTGCTCTAGTGAGTACTGGGTGGGCCGCTCCCTTTCCTGCCAACTCCATCTGGCCTAGGGGGCGGAGCCTGCACTCACACCCACAGCTTAAGAGGCCTGAGGGAGGCTTCCGGGACACTGCTGCTGCTGCTGCTGCTGCTGCTCTAGTGAGTGCTGGGTGGGCCGCTCCCTTTCCTGCCAACTCCATCTGGCCTAGGGGGAGGAGCCTGCACGCACCGCCGCAGCTTAAGAGGCCTGAGGGAGGCTTCCGGGACACTGCTGCTGCTGCTGCCGCTCTAGTGAGTGCTGGGTGGGCCGCTCCCTTTCCTGCCAACTCCATCAGGCCTAGGGGGCGGAGCCTGCACGCACCGCCACAGCTTAAGAGGCCTGAGGGAGGCTTCCGGGACACTGCTGCTGCTGCTTTAGTGAGTGCTGAGTGGAAAGCTCCCTTTCCTGCAAACTCCATCTGGCCTACGGGGCGGAGCCTGCACTCACCGCCACAGCTTAAGAGGCCTGCGGGAGGCTTCCGGAACACTGTTTCTGCTGCTGCTCTAGTGAGTGCTGGGTGGGCCGCTCCCTTTCCTGCCAACTCCATCTGGCCTAGGGGGAGGAGCCTGCACGCACCGCCGCAGCTTAAGAGGCCTGAGGGAGGCTTCCGGGACACTGCTGCCGCTGCTACTGCTCTAGTGAGTGCTGGGTGGGACGCTCCCTTTCCTGCCAACTCCATCTGGCCTAGGGGGCGGAGCCAGCACTCACCGCAACAGCTTAAGAGGCCTGAGGGAGGCTTCCGGGACACTGCTGCTGCTGCTGCTGCTGCTCTAGTGAGTGCTGGGTGGGCCGCTCCCTTTCCTGCCAACTCCATCTTGCCTAGGGGGCGGAGCCTCCACTCACCGCCACAGCTTAAGAGGCCTGAGGGAGGCTTCCGGGACACTGCTGCTGCTCTAGTGAGTGCTAGGTGGGCCGCTCCCTTTCCTGCCAACTCCATATGGCCTAAGCGGCGGAGCCTGCACTCACCGCCACAGCTTAAGAGGCCTGAGGGAGGCTTCCGGGACACTGCTGCTGCTGCTGCTCTAGTGAGTGCTGGGTGGGCCGCTCCCTTTCCTGCCAACTCCATATGGCCTGGGGGGTGGAGCCTGCACTCACCGACACAGCTTAAGAGGCCTGAGGGAGGCTTCCGGGACACTGCTGCTGCTCTAGTGAGTGCTGGGTGGGCCGCTCCCTTTCCTGCCAACTCCATCGGGCCTAGGGGGCGGAGCCTGCACTCACCGACAAAGCTTAAGAGGCCTGAGGGAGGCTTCCGGGTCACTGCTGCTGCTGCTGCCGCTCTAGTGAGTGCTGGGTGGGCCGCTCCCTTTCCTGCCAACTCCATCTGGCCTAGGGGGCGGAGCCTGCACGCACCGCCACAGCTTAAGAGGCCTGAGGGAGGCGTCCGGGACACTGCTGCTGCTCCAGTGAGTGCTGGGTGGGCCGCTCCCTTTCCTGCCAACTCCATCTGGCCTAGGGGGAGGAGCCTGCACGCACCGCCGCAGCTTAAGAGGCCTGAGGGAGGCTTCCGGGACACTGCTGCTGCTGCTGCCGCTCTAGTGAGTGCTGGGTGGGCCGCTCCCTTTCCTGCCAACTTCATCAGGCCTAGGGGGCGGAGCCTGCACGCACCGCCACAGCTTAAGAGGCCTGAGGGAGGCTTCCGGGACACTGCTGCTGCTGCTACTGCTCTAGTGAGTGCTGGGTGGGACGCTCCCTTTCCTGCCAACTCCATCTGGCTTAGGGGGCGGAGCCTGCACTCACCGCCACAGCTTAAGAGTCCTGAGGGAGGCTTCCGTGACACTGCTGCTGCTGCTGCTGCTCTAGTGAGTGCTGGGTGGGCCGCTCCCTTTCCTGCGAACTTCATCTTGCCTAGGGGGCGGAGCCTGCACTCACCGCCACAGCTTCAGAGGCCTGCTGGAGGCTTCCGGGACACTGCTGCTGCTCTAGGGAGTGCTAGGTGGGCCGCTCCCTTTCCTGCCAACTCCATATGGCCTAAGCGGCGGAGCCTGCACTCACCGCCACAGCTTAAGAGGCCTGAGGGAGGCTTCCGGGACACTGCTGCTGCTATAGTGAGTGCTAGGTGGGCCGCTCCCTTTCCTGCCAACTCCATCTGGCCTAGGGGGCAGAGCCTGCCCTCACCGCCACAGCTTAAGAGGCCTGAGGGAGGCTTCCGGAACACTGCTGCTGCTGCTGCTGCTCTAGTGAGTGCTGGGTGGGCCGCTCCCTTTCCTGCCAACTCCATCTGGCCTAGGGGGTGGAGCCTGCACTCACCGCCACAGCTTAAGAGGCCTGAGGGAGGCTTCCGTGACACTGCTGCTGCTGCTGCTCTAGTGAGTGCTGGGTGGGCCGCTCCCTTTCCTGCCAACTCCATATGGCCTAGGGGGTGGAGCCTGCACTCACCGACACAGCTTAAGAGGCCTGAGGGAGGCTTCCGGGACACTGCTGCTGCTGCTCTAGTGAGTGCTGGATGGCCGGCTCCCTTTCCTGCCAACTCCATCTGGCCTAGGGGGTGGAGCCTGCACTCACCGCCACAGCTTAAGAGGCCTGAGGGAGGCTTCCAGGACACTGCTGCTGCTGCTGCTGCTGCTCTAGTGAGTACTGGGTGGGCCGCTCCCTTTCCTGCCAACTCCATCTGGCCTAGGGGGCGGAGCCTGCACTCACACCCACAGCTTAAGAGGCCTAAGGGAGGCTTCCGGGACACTGCTGCTGCTGCTGCTGCTCTAGTGAGTGCTGGGTGGGCCGCTCCCTTTCCTGCTAACTCCATCTGGCCTAGGGGGCGGAGCTTGCACTCACCGCCACAGCTTAAGAGGCCTGCGGGAGGCTTCCGGAACACTGTTTCTGCTGCTGCTCTAGTGAGTGCTGGGTGGGCCGCTCCCTTTCCTGCCAACTCCATATGGCCTAGGGGGAGGAGCCTGCACGCACCGCCGCAGCTTAAGAGGCCTGAGGGAGGCTTCCGGGACACTGCTGCTGCTGCTTTAGTGAGTGCTGAGTGGGCCGCTCCCTTTCCTGCAAACTCCATCTGGCCTACGGGGCGGAGCCTGCACTCACCGCCACAGCTTAAGAGGCCTGCGGGAGGCTTCCGGAACACTGTTTCTGCTGCTGCTCTAGTGAGTGCTGGGTGGGCCGCTCCCTTTCCTGCCAACTCCATCTGGCCTAGGGGGAGGAGCCTGCACGCACCGCCGCAGCTTAAGAGGCCTGAGGGAGGCTTCCGGGTCACTGCTGCTGCTGCTGCCGCTCTAGTGAGTGCTGGGTGGGCCGCTCCCTTTCCTGCCAACTCCATCTGGCCTAGGGGGCGGAGCCTGCACGCACCGCCACAGCTTAAGAGGCCTGAGGGAGGCCTCCGGGACACTGCTGCTGCTCCAGTGAGTGCTGGGTGGGCCGCTCCCTTTCCTGCCAACTCCATCTGGCCTAGGGGGAGGAGCCTGCACGCACCGCCGCAGCTTAAGAGGCCTGAGGGAGGCTTCCGGGACACTGCTGCTGCTGCTGCCGCTCTAGTGAGTGCTGGGTGGGCCGCTCCCTTTCCTGCCAACTTCATCAGGCCTAGGGGGCGGAGCCTGCACGCACCGCCACAGCTTAAGAGGCCTGAGGGAGGCTTCCGGGACACTGCTGCCGCTGCTACTGCTCTAGTGAGTGCTGGGTGGGACGCTCCCTTTCCTGCCAACTCCATCTGGCCTAGGGGGCGGAGCCAGCACTCACCGCAACAGCTTAAGAGGCCTGAGGGAGGCTTCCGGGACACTGCTGCTGCTGCTGCTGCTGCTCTAGTGAGTGCTGGGTGGGCCGCTCCCTTTCCTGCCAACTCCATCTTGCCTAGGGGGCGGAGCCTCCACTCACCGCCACAGCTTAAGAGGCCTGAGGGAGGCTTCCGGGACACTGCTGCTGCTCTAGTGAGTGCTAGGTGGGCCGCTCCCTTTCCTGCCAACTCCATATGGCCTAAGCGGCGGAGCCTGCACTCACCGCCACAGCTTAAGAGGCCTGAGGGAGGCTTCCGGGACACTGCTGCTGCTGCTGCTCTAGTGAGTGCTGGGTGGGCCGCTCCCTTTCCTGCCAACTCCATATGGCCTGGGGGGTGGAGCCTGCACTCACCGACACAGCTTAAGAGGCCTGAGGGAGGCTTCCGGGACACTGCTGCTGCTCTAGTGAGTGCTGGGTGGGCCGCTCCCTTTCCTGCCAAGTCCATCGGGCCTAGGGGGCGGAGCCTGCACTCACCGACAAAGCTTAAGAGGCCTGAGGGAGGCTTCCGGAACACTGCTGCTGCTCTAGTGATTGCTGGGTGGGCCGCTACCTTTCCTGCCAACTCCATCTGGCCTAGGGGGCGGAGTTTGCACTCACCGCCACAGCTTAAGAGGCCTAAGGTAGGCTTCCGGGACACTGCTGCTGCTCTAGTGAGTGCTGGGTGGGCCGCTCCCTTTCCTCCCAACTCCATCTGGCCTAGGGGGCGGTGCCTGCACTCACCGCCACAGCTTAAGAGGCCTGAGGGAGGCTTCCGGAACACTGCTGCTGCTCTAGTGAGTGCTGGGTGGGCCGCTCCCTTTCCTGCCAACTCCATCTGGCCTAGGGGGAGGAACCTGCACGCACCGCCACAGCTTAAGAGGCCTCAGGGAGGCGTCCGGGACACTGCTGCTGCTCCAGTGAGTGCTGGGTGGGCCGCTCCCTTTCCTGCCAACTCCATCTGGCCTAGGGGGAGGAGCCTGCACGCACCGCCGCAGCTTAAGAGGCCTGAGGGAGGCTTCCGGGACACTGCTGCTGCTGCTGCCGCTCTAGTGAGTGCTGGGTGGGCCGCTCCCTTTCCTGCCAACTTCATCAGGCCTAGGGGGCGGAGCCTGCACGCACCGCCACAGCTTAAGAGGCCTGAGGGAGGCCTCCGGGACACTGCTGCTGCTCCAGTGAGTGCTGGGTGGGCCGCTCCCTTTCCTGCCAACTCCATGTGGCCTAGGGGGAGGAGCCTGCACGCACCGCCGCAGCTTAAGAGGCCTGAGGGAGGCTTCCGGGACACTGCTGCCGCTGCTACTGCTCTAGTGAGTGCTGGGTGGGACGCTCCCTTTCCTGCCAACTCCATCTTGCCTAGGGGGCGGAGCCTCCACTCACCGCCACAGCTTAAGAGGCCTGAGGGAGGCTTCCGGGACACTGCTGCTGCTCTAGTGAGTGCTAGGTGGGCCGCTCCCTTTCCTGCCAACTCCATATGGCCTAAGCGGCGGAGCCTGCACTCACCGCCACAGCTTAAGAGGCCTGAGGGAGGCTTCCGGGACACTGCTGCTGCTGCTGCTCTAGTGAGTGCTGGGTGGGCCGCTCCCTTTCCTGCCAACTCCATATGGCCTGGGGGGTGGAGCCTGCACTCACCGACACAGCTTAAGAGGCCTGAGGGAGGCTTCTGGGACACTGCTGCTGCTCTAGTGAGTGCTGGGTGGGCCGCTCCCTTTCCTGCCAACTCCATCGGGCCTAGGGGGCGGAGCCTGCACTCACCGACAAAGCTTAAGAGGCCTGAGGGAGGCTTCCGGAACACTGCTGCTGCTCTAGTGATTGCTGGGTGGGCCGCTACCTTTCCTGCCAACTCCATCTGGCCTAGGGGGCGGAGTTTGCACTCACCGCCACAGCTTAAGAGGCCTAAGGTAGGCTTCCGGGACACTGCTGCTGCTCTAGTGAGTGCTGGGTGGGCCGCTCCCTTTCCTCCCAACTCCATCTGGCCAAGGGGCGGTGCCTGCACTCACCGCCACAGCTTAAGAGGCCTGAGGGAGGCTTCCGGAACACTGCTGCTGCTCTAGTGAGTGCTGGGTGGGCCGCTCCCTTTCCTGCCAACTCCATCTGGCCTAGGGGGAGGAGCCTGCACGCACCGCCGCAGCTTAAGAGGCCTGAGGGAGGCTTCCGGGTCACTGCTGCTGCTGCTGCCGCTCTAGTGAGTGCTGGGTGGGCCGCTCCCTTTCCTGCCAACTCCATCTGGCCTAGGGGGCGGAGCCTGCACGTACCGCCACAGCTTAAGAGGCCTGAGGGAGGCGTCCGGGACACTGCTGCTGCTCCAGTGAGTGCTGGGTGGGCCGCTCCCTTTCCTGCCAACTCCATCTGGCCTAGGGGGAGGAGCCTGCACGCACCGCCGCAGCTTAAGAGGCCTGAGGGAGGCTTCCGGGACACTGCTGCTGCTGCTGCCGCTCTAGTGAGTGCTGGGTGGGCCGCTCCCTTTCCTGCCAACTTCATCAGGCCTAGGGGGCGGAGCCTGCACGCACCGCCACAGCTTAAGAGGCCTGAGGGAGGCTTCCGGGACACTGCTGCTGCTGCTACTGCTCTAGTGAGTGCTGGGTGGGACGCTCCCTTTCCTGCCAACTCCATCTGGCTTAGGGGGCGGAGCCTGCACTCACCGCCACAGCTTAAGAGTCCTGAGGGAGGCCTCCGTGACACTGCTGCTGCTGCTGCTGCTCTAGTGAGTGCTGGGTGGGCCGCTCCCTTTCCTGCGAACTTCATCTTGCCTAGGGGGCGGAGCCTGCACTCACCGCCACAGCTTCAGAGGCCTGCTGGAGGCTTCCGGGACACTGCTGCTGCTCTAGGGAGTGCTAGGTGGGCCGCTCCCTTTCCTGCCAACTCCATATGGCCTAAGCGGCGGAGCCTGCACTCACCGCCACAGCTTAAGAGGCCTGA
Organism: Podarcis pityusensis; assembly: GCF_964106645.2. NCBI lineage: Eukaryota > Metazoa > Chordata > Lepidosauria > Squamata > Lacertidae > Podarcis > Podarcis pityusensis. The sequence goes on from NC_138045.1 coordinate 4,325,919, forward strand.
GGGAGGCTTCCGGGACACTGCTGCTGCTATAGTGAGTGCTAGGTGGGCCGCTCCCTTTCCTGCCAACTCCATCTGGCCTAGGGGGCAGAGCCTGCCCTCACCGCCACAGCTTAAGAGGCCTGAGGGAGGCTTCCGGAACACTGCTGCTGCTGCTGCTGCTGCTCTAGTGAGTGCTGGGTGGGCCGCTCCCTTTCCTGCCAACTCCATCTGGCCTAGGGGGTGGAGCCTGCACTCACCGCCACAGCTTAAGAGGCCTGAGGGAGGCTTCCGGGACACTGCTGCTGCTGCTGCTCTAGTGAGTGCTGGGTGGGCCGCTCCCTTTCCTGCCAACTCCATATGGCCTAGGGGGTGGAGCCTGCACTCACCGACACAGCTTAAGAGGCCTGAGGGAGGCTTCCGGGACACTGCTGCTGCTGCTCTAGTGAGTGCTGGATGGCCGGCTCCCTTTCCTGCCAACTCCATCTGGCCTAGGGGGTGGAGCCTGCACTCACCGCCACAGCTTAAGAGGCCTGAGGGAGGCTTCCGGGACACTGCTGCTGCTGCTGCTGCTGCTCTAGTGAGTGCTGGGTGGGCCGCTCCCTTTCCTGCCAACTCCATATGGCCTAGGGGGTGGAGCCTGCACTCACCGCCACAGCTTAAGAGGCCTGAGGGAGGCTTCCGGGACACTGCTGCTGCTGCTGCTCTAGTGAGTGCTGGGTGGGCCGCTCCCTTTCCTGCCAACTCCATATGGCCTAGGGGGTGGAGCCTGCACTCACCGACACAGCTTAAGAGGCCTGAGGGAGGCTTCCGGGACACTGCTTCTGCTGCTACTGTAGTGATTGCTGGGTGGGCCGCTCCCTTTCCTGCCAACTCCATATGGCCTAGGGGGAGGAGCCTGCACGCACCGCCGCAGCTTAAGAGGCCTGAGGGAGGCTTCCGGGTCACTGCTGCTGCTGCTGCCGCTCTAGTGAGTGCTGGGTGGGCCGCTCCCTTTCCTGCCAACTCCATCTGGCCTAGGGGGCGGAGCCTGCACGCACCGCCACAGCTTAAGAGGCCTGAGGGAGGCGTCCGGGACACTGCTGCTGCTCCAGTGAGTGCTGGGTGGGCCGCTCCCTTTCCTGCCAACTCCATCTGGCCTAGGGGGAGGAGCCTGCACGCACCGCCGCAGCTTAAGAGGCCTGAGGGAGGCTTCCGGGACACTGCTGCTGCTGCTGCCGCTCTAGTGAGTGCTGGGTGGGCCGCTCCCTTTCCTGCCAACTTCATCAGGCCTAGGGGGCGGAGCCTGCACGCACCGCCACAGCTTAAGAGGCCTGAGGGAGGCTTCCGGGACACTGCTGCTGCTGCTACTGCTCTAGTGAGTGCTGGGTGGGACGCTCCCTTTCCTGCCAACTCCATCTGGCTTAGGGGGCGGAGCCTGCACTCACCGCCACAGCTTAAGAGTCCTGAGGGAGGCTTCCGTGACACTGCTGCTGCTGCTGCTGCTCTAGTGAGTGCTGGGTGGGCCGCTCCCTTTCCTGCGAACTTCATCTTGCCTAGGGGGCGGAGCCTGCACTCACCGCCACAGCTTCAGAGGCCTGCTGGAGGCTTCCGGGACACTGCTGCTGCTCTAGGGAGTGCTAGGTGGGCCGCTCCCTTTCCTGCCAACTCCATATGGCCTAAGCGGCGGAGCCTGCACTCACCGCCACAGCTTAAGAGGCCTGAGGGAGGCTTCCGGGACACTGCTGCTGCTATAGTGAGTGCTAGGTGGGCCGCTCCCTTTCCTGCCAACTCCATCTGGCCTAGGGGGCAGAGCCTGCCCTCACCGCCACAGCTTAAGAGGCCTGAGGGAGGCTTCCGGAACACTGCTGCTGCTGCTGCTGCTGCTCTAGTGAGTGCTGGGTGGGCCGCTCCCTTTCCTGCCAACTCCATCTGGCCTAGGGGGTGGAGCCTGCACTCACCGCCACAGCTTAAGAGGCCTGAGGGAGGCTTCCGGGACACTGCTGCTGCTGCTGCTCTAGTGAGTGCTGGGTGGGCCGCTCCCTTTCCTGCCAACTCCATATGGCCTAGGGGGTGGAGCCTGCACTCACCGACACAGCTTAAGAGGCCTGAGGGAGGCTTCCGGGACACTGCTGCTGCTGCTCTAGTGAGTGCTGGATGGCCGGCTCCCTTTCCTGCCAACTCCATCTGGCCTAGGGGGTGGAGCCTGCACTCACCGCCACAGCTTAAGAGGCCTGAGGGAGGCTTCCGGGACACTGCTGCTGCTGCTGCTGCTGCTCTAGTGAGTGCTGGGTGGGCCGCTCCCTTTCCTGCCAACTCCATATGGCCTAGGGGGTGGAGCCTGCACTCACCGCCACAGCTTAAGAGGCCTGAGGGAGGCTTCCGGGACACTGCTGCTGCTGCTGCTCTAGTGAGTGCTGGGTGGGCCGCTCCCTTTCCTGCCAACTCCATATGGCCTAGGGGGTGGAGCCTGCACTCACCGACACAGCTTAAGAGGCCTGAGGGAGGCTTCCGGGACACTGCTGCTGCTCTAGTGAGTGCTGGGTGGGCCGCTCCCTTTCCTGCCAACTCCATTGGGCCTAGGGGGCGGAGCCTGCACTCACCGACAAAGCTTAAGAGGCCTGAGGGAGGCTTCCGGAACACTGCTGCTGCTCTAGTGATTGCTGGGTGGGCCGCTCCCTTTCCTGCCAACTCCATCTGGCATAGGGGGCGGAGTTTGAACTCACCGCCACAGCTTAAGAGGCCTGAGGGAGGCTTCCGGAACACTGCTGCTGCTCTAGTGAGTGCTGGGTGGGCCGCTCCCTTTCCTGCCAACTCCATCTGGCCTAGGGGGTGGAGCCTGCACTCACCGCCACAGCTTAAGAGGCCTGAGGGGGGCTTCCGGGACACTGCTGCTCCCGCTGCTGCTCTAGTGAGTGCTGGGTGGGCTGCTCCCTTTCCTGCCAACTCCATCTGGCCTGGGGGGCGGAGCCTGCACTCACCGCCACAGCTTAAGAGGCCTGAGGGAGGCTTCCGGTACACTGCTGCTGCTCTAGTGAGTGCTGGGTGGGCCGCTCCCTGTCCTGCCAACTACATCTGGCCTATGGGGCGGAGCCTGCACTCACCGCCACAGCTTAAGAGGCCTGAGGGACGCTTCCAGGACACTGCTGCTGCTGCTGCTGCTGCTCTAGTGAGTACTGGGTGGGCCGCTCCCTTTCCTGCCAACTCCATCTGGCCTAGGGGGCGGAGCCTGCACTCACACCCACAGCTTAAGAGGCCTGAGGGAGGCTTCCGGGACACTGCTGCTGCTGCTGCTGCTGCTGCTCTAGTGAGTTGTGGGTGGGCCGCTCCCTTTCCTGCTAACAACATCTGGCCTAGGGGGCGGAGCTTGCACTCACCGCCACAGCTTAAGAGGCCTGAGGGAGGCTTCCGGGACACTGCTGCTGCTGCTTTAGTGAGTGCTGAGTGGGCCGCTCCCTTTCCTGCCAACTCCATCTGGCCTACGGGGCGGAGCCTGCACTCACCGCCACAGCTTAAGAGGCCTGCGGGAGGCTTCCGGAACACTGTTTCTGCTGCTGCTCTAGTGAGTGCTGGGTGGGCCGCTCCCTTTCCTGCCAACTCCATATGGCCTAGGGGGCAGAGCCTGCCCTCACCGCCACAGCTTAAGAGGCCTGAGGGAGGCTTCCGGAACACTGCTGCTGCTGCTGCTCTAGTGAGTGCTGGGTGGGCCGCTCACTTTCTTGCCAACTCCATCTGGCCTAGGGGGCGGTGCCTACACTCACCGCCACAGCTTAAGAGGCCTGAGGGAGGCTTCCGGAACACTGCTGCTCTAGTGAGTGCTGGGTGGGCCGCTCCCTTTCCTGCCAACTCCATCTGGCCTAGGGGGAGGAGCCTGCACGCACCGCCGCAGCTTAAGAGGCCTGAGGGAGGCTTCCGGGTCACTGCTGCTGCTGCTGCCGCTCTAGTGAGTGCTGGGTGGGCCGCTCCCTTTCCTGCCAACTCCATCTGCCCTAGGGGGCGGAGCCTGCACGCACCGCCACAGCTTAAGAGGCCTGAGGGAGGCGTCCGGGACACTGCTGCTGCTCCAGTGAGTGCTGGGTGGGCCGCTCCCTTTCCTGCCAACTCCATCTGGCCTAGGGGGAGGAGCCTGCACGCACCGCCGCAGCTTAAGAGGCCTGAGGGAGGCTTCCGGGACACTGCTGCTGCTGCTGCCGCTCTAGTGAGTGCTGGGTGGGCCGCTCCCTTTCCTGCCAACTTCTTCAGGCCTAGGGGGCGGAGCCTGCACGCACCGCCACAGCTTAAGAGGCCTGAGGGAGGCTTCCGGGACACTGCTGCTGCTGCTACTGCTCTAGTGAGTGCTGGGTGGGACGCTCCCTTTCCTGCCAACTCCATCTGGCCTAGGGGGCGGAGCCTGCACTCACCGCCACAGCTTAAGAGGCCTGAGGGAGGCTTCCGGAACACTGCTGCTGCTGCTGCTGCTCTAGTGAGTGCTGGGTGGGCCGCTCCCTTTCCTGCCAACTCCATCTTGCCTAGGGGGCGGAGCCTGCACTCACCGCCACAGCTTCAGAGGCCTGAGGGAGGCTTCCGGGACACTGCTGCTGCTCTAGTGAGTGCTGGGTGGGCCGCTCCCTTTCCTGCCAACTCCATCTGGCCTAGGGGGCAGAGCCTGCCCTCACCGCCACAGCTTAAGAGGCCTGAGGGAGGCTTCCGGAACACTGCTGCTGCTGCTGCTGCTGCTGCTGCTCTAGTGAGTGCTGGGTGGGCCGCTCCCTTTCCTGCCAACTCCATCTGGCCTAGGGGGTGGAGCCTGCACTCACCGCCACAGCTTAAGAGGCCTGAGGGAGGCTTCCGGGACACTGCTGCTGCTGCTGCTCTAGTGAGTGCTGGGTGGGCCGCTCCCTTTCCTGCCAACTCCATATGGCCTAGGGGGTGGAGCCTGCACTCACCGACACAGCTTAAGAGGCCTGAGGGAGGCTTCCGGGACACTGCTGCTGCTGCTCTAGTGAGTGCTGGATGGCCGGCTCCCTTTCCTGCCAACTCCATCTGGCCTAGGGGGTGGAGCCTGCACTCACCGCCACAGCTTAAGAGGCCTGAGGGAGGCTTCCGGGACACTGCTGCTGCTGCTGCTCTAGTGAGTGCTGGGTGGGCCGCTCCCTTTCCTGCCAACTCCATATGGCCTAGGGGGTGGAGCCTGCACTCACCGACACAGCTTAAGAGGCCTGAGGGAGGCTTCCGGGACACTGCTGCTGCTCTAGTGAGTGCTGGGTGGGCCGCTCCCTTTCCTGCCAACTCCATCTTGCCTAGGGGGCGGAGCCTGCACTCACCGCCACAGATTCAGAGGCCTGAGGGAGGCTTCCGGGACACTGCTGCTGCTCTAGGGAGTGCTAGGTGGGCCGCTCCCTTTCCTGCCAACTCCATATGGCCTAAGCGGCGGAGCCTGCACTCACCGCCACAACTTAAGAGGCCTGAGGGAGGTTTCCGGGACACTGCTGCTGCTATAGTGAGTGCTAGGTGGGCCGCTCCCTTTCCTGCCAACTCCATCTGGCCTAGGGGGCAGAGCCTGCCCTCACCGCCACAGCTTAAGAGGCCTGAGGGAGGCTTCCGGAACACTGCTGCTGCTGCTGCTGCTGCTCTAGTGAGTGCTGGGTGGGCCGCTCCCTTTCCTGCCAACTCCATCTGGCCTAGGGGGTGGAGCCTGCACTCACCGCCACAGCTTATGAGGCCTGAGGGAGGCTTCCGGGACACTGCTGCTGCTGCTGTCTAGTGAGTGCTGGGTGGGCCGCTCCCTTTCCTGCCAACTCCATATGGCCTAGGGGGTGGAGCCTGCACTCACCGACACAGCTTAAGAGGCCTGAGGGAGGCTTCCGGGACACTGCTGCTGCTGCTGCTCTAGTGAGTGCTGGGTGGGCCGCTCCCTTTCCTGCCAACTCCATCTGGCCTAGGGGGTGTAGCCTGCACTCACCGCCACAGCTTAAGAGGCCTGAGGGAGGCTTCCGGGACACTGCTGCTGCTGCTGCTCTAGTGAGTGCTGGGTGGGCCGCTCCCTTTCCTGCCAACTCCATATGGCCTAGGGGGTGGAGCCTGCACTCACCGACACAGCTTAAGAGGCCTGAGGGAGGCTTCCGGGACACTGCTGCTGCTCTAGTGAGTGCTGGGTGGGCCGCTCCCTTTCCTGCCAACTCCATCGGGCCTAGGGGGCGGAGCCTGCACTCACCGACAAAGCTTAAGAGGCCTGAGGGAGGCTTCCGGAACACTGCTGCTGCTCTAGTGATTGCTGGGTGGGCCGCTCCCTTTCCTGCCAACTCCATCTGGCCTAGGGGGCGGAGTTTGCACTCACCGCCACAGCTTAAGAGGCCTGAGGGAGGCTTCCGGAACACTGCTGCTGCTCTAGTGAGTGCTGGGTGGGCCGCTCCCTTTCCTGCCAACTCCATCTGGCCTAGGGGGTGGAGCCTGCACTCACCGCCACAGCTTAAGAGGCCTGAGGGGGGCTTCCGAGACACTGCTGCTCCTGCTGCTGCTCTAGTGAGTGCTGGGTGGGCTGCTCCCTTTCCTGCCAACTCCATCTAGCCTGGGGGGCGGAGCCTGCACTCACCGCCACAGCTTAAGAGGCCTGAGGGAGGCTTCCGGGACACTGCTGCTGCTCTAGTGAGTGCTGGGTGGGCCGCTCCCTGTCCTGCCAACTCCATCTGGCCTATGGGGCGGAGCCTGCACTCACCGCCACAGCTTAAGAGTCCTGAGGGACGCTTCCAGGACACTGCTGCTGCTGCTGCTGCTGCTCTAGTGAGTACTGGGTGGGCCGCTCCCTTTCCTGCCAACTCCATCTGGCCTAGGGGGCGGAGCCTGCACTCACACCCACAGCTTAAGAGGCCTGAGGGAGGCTTCCGGGACACTGCTGCTGCTGCTGCTGCTGCTGCTCTAGTGAGTGCTGGGTGGGCCGCTCCCTTTCCTGCTAACTCCATCTGGCCTAGGGGGCGGAGCTTGCACTCACCGCCACAGCTTAAGAGGCCTGAGGGAGGCTTCCGGGACACTGCTGCTGCTGCTTTAGTGAGTGCTGAGTGGGCCGCTCCCTTTCCTGCCAACTCCATCTGGCCTACGGGGCGGAGCCTGCACTCACCGCCACAGCTTAAGAGGCCTGCGGGAGGCTTCCGGAACACTGTTTCTGCTGCTGCTCTAGTGAGTGTTGGGTGGGCCGCTCCCTTTCCTGCCAACTCCATATGGCCTAGGGGGCAGAGCCTGCCCTCACCGCCACAGCTTAAGAGGCCTGAGGGAGGCTTCCGGAACACTGCTGCTGCTGCTGCTGCTCTAGTGAGTGCTCGGTGGGCCGCTCCCTTTCCTGCCAACTCCATCTGGCCTAGGGGGTGGAGCCTGCCCTCACCGCCACAGCTTAAGAGGCCTGAGGGAGGCTTCCGGAACACTGCTGCTGCTGCCGCTCTAGTGAGTGCTGGGTGGGCCGCTCCCTTTCCTGCCAACTCCATCTGGCCTAGGGGGCGGAGCCTGCACTCACCGACACAGCTTAAGAGGCCTGAGGGAGGCTTCCGGGACACTGCTGCTGCTCTAGTGAGTGCTGGGTGGGCCGCTCCCTTTCCTGCCAACTCCATCTGGCCTAGGGGGCGGAGTTTGCACTCACCGCCACAGCTTAAGAGGCCTGAGGGAGGCTTCCGGGACACTGCTGCTGCTCTAGTGAGTGTTGGGTGGGCCGCTCCCTTTCCTGCCAACTCCATCTGGCCTAGGGGGCGGAGCCTGCACTCACCGACACAGCTTAAGAGGCCTGAGGGAGGCTTCCGGAACACTGCTGCTGCTCTAGTGAGTGCTGGGTGGGCTGCTCCCTTTCCTGCCAACTCCATCTGGCCTGGGGGGCGGAGCCTGCACTCACCGCCACAGCTTAAGAGGCCTGAGGGAGGATGCCGGGACACTGCTGCTGCTCTAGTGAGTGCTGGGTGGGCCGCTCCCTGTCCTGCCAACTCCATCTGGCCTAGGGGGCGGAGCCTGCACTCACCGCCACAGCTTAAGAGGCCTGAGGGAGGCTTCCGGGACACTGCTGCTGCTGCTGCTGCTGCTCTAGTGAGTACTGGGTGGGCCGCTCCCTTTCCTCCCAACTCCATCTGGCCTAGGGGGCGGAGCCTGCACTCACACCCACAGCTTAAGAGGCCTGAGGGAGGCTTCCGGGACACTGCTGCTGCTGCTGCTGCTGCTGCTGCTCTAGTGAGTGCTGGGTGGGCCGCTCCCTTTCCTGCTAACTCCATCTGGCCAAGGGGGCGGAGCTTGCACTCACCGCCACAGCTTAAGAGGCCTGAGGGAGGCTTCCGGGACACTGCTGCTGCTCTAGTGAGTGCTGGGTGGGCCGCTCCCTTTCCTGCCAACTCCATTTGGCCTAGGGGGCGGAGCCTGCACTCACCGCCACAGCTTAAGAGGCCTGAGGGAGGCTTCCGGGACACTGCTGCTGCTGCTTTAGTGAGTGCTGAGTGGGCCGCTCCCTTTCCTGCCAACTCCATATGGCCTAAGCGGCGGAGCCTGCACTCACCGCCACAGCTTAAGAGGCCTGAGGGAGGTTTCCGGGACACTGCTGCTGCTATAGTGAGTGCTAGGTGGGCCGCTCCCTTTCCTGCCAACTCCATCTGGCCTAGGGGGCAGAGCCTGCCCTCACCGCCACAGCTTAAGAGGCCTGAGGGAGGCTTCCGGGACACTCCTGCTGCTCTAGTGAGTGCTGGGTGGGACGCTCCCTTTCCTGCCAACTCCATCTGGCCAAGGGGGCGGAGTTTGCACTCACCGCCACAGCTTAAGAGGCGTAAGGTAGGCTTCCGGGACACTGCTGCTGCTCTAGTGAGTGTTGGGTGGGCCGCTCCCTTTCGTGCCAACTCCATCTGGCCTAGGGGGCGGAGCCTGCACTCACCGACACAGCTTAAGAGGCCTGAGGGAGGCTTCCGGAACACTGCTGCTGCTCTAGTGAGTGCTGGGTGGGCCGCTCCCTTTCCTGCCAACTCCATCTGGCCTAGGGGGTGGAGCCTTCACTCACCGCCACAGCTTAAGAGGCCTGAGGGAGGCTTCCGGGACACTGCTGCTCCTGCTGCTGCTCTAGTGAGTGCTGGGTGGGCTGCTCCCTTTCCTGCCAACTCCATCTGGCCTGGGGGGCGGAGCCTGCACTCACCGCCACAGCTTAAGAGGCTTGAGGGAGGCTTCCGGGACACTGCTGCTGCTCTAGTGAGTGCTGGGTGGGACGCTCCCTTTCCTGCCAACTCCATCGGGCCTAGGGGGCGGAGCCTGCACTCAGCGCCACAGCTTAAGAGGCCTGAGGGAGGCTTCCGGGACACTGCTGCTCCTGCTGCTGCTCTAGTGAGTGCTGGGTGGGCTGCTCCCTTTCCTGCCAACTCCATCTGGCCTGGGGGGCGGAGCCTGCACTCACCGCCACAGCTTAAGAGGCCTGAGGGAGGCTTCCGGGACACTGCTGCTGCTCTAGTGAGTGCTGGGTGGGCCGCTCCCTGTCCTGCCAACTCCATCTGGCCTAGGGGGCGGAGCCTGCACTCACCGCCACAGCTTAAGAGGCCTGAGGGAGGCTTCCGGGACACTGCTGCTGCTGCTGCTGCTCTAGTGAGTACTGGGGTGGGCCGCTCCCTTTCCTGCTAACTCCATCTGGCCTAGGGGGCGGAGCTTGCACTCACCGCCACAGCTTAAGAGGCCTCAGGGAGGATTCCGGGACACTGCTGCTGCTCTAGTGAGTGCTGGGTGGGCCGCTCCCTTTCCTGCCAACTCCATCTGCCCTAGGGGGCGGAGCCTGCACTCACCGCCACAGCTTAAGAGGCCTGAGGGAGGCTTCCGGGACACTGCTGCTGCTGCTTTAGTGAGTGCTGAGTGGGCCGCTCCCTTTCCTGCCAACTCCACCTGGGCTAGGGGGCGGAGCCTGCACTCACCGCCACAGCTTAAGAGGCTTGAGGGAGGCTTCCGGAACACTGCTGCTGCTGCTCTAGTGAGTGCTGGGTGGGCCTCTCCCATTCCTTCCAACTCCACCTGGCCTAGGGGGTGGAGCCTGCACTCACCGCCACAGCTTAAGAGGCCTGAGGGAGGCTTCCGGGACACTGCTGCTGCTCTAGTGAGTGCGAGGTGGGCCGCTCCCTTTCCTGCCAACTCCATCTGGCCTAGGGGGCGGAGCCTGCACTCACCGCCACAGCTTACAAGGCCTAAGGTAGGCTTCCGGGACACTGCTGCTGCTCTAGTGAGTGTTGGGTGGGCCGCTCCCTTTCCTGCCAACTCCATCTGGCCTAGGGGGCGGAGCCTGCACTCACCGACACAGCTTAAGAGGCCTGAGGGAGGCTTCCGGAACACTGCTGCTGCTCTAGTGAGTGCTGGGTGGGCCGCTCCCTTTCCTGCAACTCCATCTGGCCTAGGGGGTGGAGCCTGCACTCACCGCCACAGCTTAAGAGGCCTGAGGGAGGCTTCCGGGACACTGCTGCTCCTGTTGCTGCTCTAGTGAGTGCTGGGTGGGCTGCTCCCTTTCCTGCCAACTCCATCTGGCCTGGGGGGCGGAGCCTGCACTCACCGCCACAGCTTAAGAGGCTTGAGGGAGGATGCCGGGACACTGCTGCTGCTCTAGTGAGTGCTGGGTGGGCCGCTCCCTGTCCTGCCAACTCCATCTGGCCTAGGGGGCGGAGCCTGCACTCACCGCCACAGCTTAAGAGGCCTGAGGGAGGCTTCCGGGACACTGCTGCTGCTGCTGCTGCTGCTCTAGTGAGTACTGGGTGGGCCGCTCCCTTTCCTCCCAACTCCATCTGGCCTAGGGGGCGGAGCCTGCACTCACACCCACAGCTTAAGAGGCCTGAGGGAGGCTTCCGGGACACTGCTGCTGCTGCTGCTGCTGCTGCTGCTCTAGTGAGTGCTGGGTGGGCCGCTCCCTTTCCTGCTAACTCCATCTGGCCAAGGGGGCGGAGCTTGCACTCACCGCCACAGCTTAAGAGGCCTGAGGGAGGCTTCCGGGACACTGCTGCTGCTCTAGTGAGTGCTGGGTGGGCCGCTCCCTTTCCTGCCAACTCCATTTGGCCTAGGGGGCGGAGCCTGCACTCACCGCCACAGCTTAAGAGGCCTGAGGGAGGCTTCCGGGACACTGCTGCTGCTGCTTTAGTGAGTGCTGAGTGGGCCGCTCCCTTTCCTGCCAACTCCATATGGCCTAAGCGGCGGAGCCTGCACTCACCGCCACAGCTTAAGAGGCCTGAGGGAGGTTTCCGGGACACTGCTGCTGCTATAGTGAGTGCTAGGTGGGCCGCTCCCTTTCCTGCCAACTCCATCTGGCCTAGGGGGCAGAGCCTGCCCTCACCGCCACAGCTTAAGAGGCCTGAGGGAGGCTTCCGGGACACTGCTGCTGCTCTAGTGAGTGCTGGGTGGGACGCTCCCTTTCCTGCCAACTCCATCTGGCCAAGGGGGCGGAGTTTGCACTCACCGCCACAGCTTAAGAGGCCTAAGGTAGGCTTCCGGGACACTGCTGCTGCTCTAGTGAGTGTTGGGTGGGCCGCTCCCTTTCGTGCCAACTCCATCTGGCCTAGGGGGCGGAGCCTGCACTCACCGACACAGCTTAAGAGGCCTGAGGGAGGCTTCCGGAACACTGCTGCTCCTGCTGCTGCTCTAGTGAGTGCTGGGTGGGCTGCTCCCTTTCCTGCCAACTCCATCTGGCCTGGGGGGCGGAGCCTGCACTCACTGCCACAGCTTAAGAGGCCTGAGGGAGGCTTCCGGGACACTGCTGCTGCTCTAGTGAGTGCTGGGTGGGCCGCTCCCTGTCCTGCCAACTCCATCTGGCCTAGGGGGCGGAGCCTGCACTCACCGCCACAGCTTAAGAGGCCTGAGGGAGGCTTCCGGGACACTGCTGCTGCTGCTGCTGCTCTAGTGAGTACTGGGTGGGCCGCTCCCTTTCCTGCCAACTCCATCTGGCCTAGGGGGCGGAGCCTGCACTCACACCCACAGCTTAAGAGGCCTGAGGGAGGCTTCCGGGACACTGCTGCTGCTGCTGCTGCTGCTCTAGTGAGTGCTGGGGTGGGCCGCTCCCTTTCCTGCTAACTCCATCTGGCCTAGGGGGCGGAGCTTGCACTCACCGCCACAGCTTAAGAGGCCTCAGGGAGGATTCCGGGACACTGCTGCTGCTCTAGTGAGTGCTGGGTGGGCCGCTCCCTTTCCTGCTAACTCCATCTGCCCTAGGGGGCGGAGCCTGCACTCACCGCCACAGCTTAAGAGGCCTGAGGGAGGCTTCCGGGACACTGCTGCTGCTGCTTTAGTGAGTGCTGAGTGGGCCGCTCCCTTTCCTGCCAACTCCACCTGGGCTAGGGGGCGGAGCCTGCACTCACCGCCACAGCTTAAGAGGCTTGAGGGAGGCTTCCGGAACACTGCTGCTGCTGCTCTAGTGAGTGCTGGGTGGGCCTCTCCCATTCCTTCCAACTCCACCTGGCCTAGGGGGTGGAGCCTGCACTCACCGCCACAGCTTAAGAGGCCTGAGGGAGGCTTCCGGGACACTGCTGCTGCTCTAGTGAGTGCGAGGTGGGCCGCTCCCTTTCCTGCCAACTCCATCTGGCCTAGGGGGCGGAGCCTGCACTCACCGCCACAGCTTACAAGGCCTGAGGGAGGCTTCCGGGACACTTCTTCTTCTGCTGCTGCTGCTGCTCTAGTGAGTGCTGGGTGGGCCGATCCCTTTCCTGCCAACTCCATCTGGCCTAGGGGGCGGAGCCTGCACTCACCGCCACAGCTTAAGAGGCCTGAGGGGTCTTCCTGGACACTGCTGCTGCTCTAGTGAGTGTTGGGTGGGCGGCTCCCTTTCCTGCCAACTCCATCTGGCCTAGGGGGCAGAGCCTGCACTCACCGCCACAGCTTAAGAGGCCTGAGGGAGGCTTCCGGGACACTACTGCTGCTGCTCTAGTGAGTGCTGGGTGGGCCGCTTCCTTTCCTGCCAACTCCATCTTGCCTAGGGGGCGGAGCCTGCTCTCACCGCCACAGCTTCAGAGGCCTGAGGGAGGCTTCCGGTAGACTGCTCCTGCTGCTGCTCTAGTGAGTGCTGGGTGGGCCGCTCCCTTTCCTGCCAACTCCATCTGGCCTAGGGGGCGGAGCCTGCACTCACCGCCACAGCTTAAGAGGCCTGAGGGAGGCTTCCGGGACACTGCTGCTGCTGCTGCTGTTCCAGTGAGTGTTGGGTGGGCCGCTCCCTTTCCTGCCAACTCCATCTGGCCTAGGGGGCGGAGCCTGCACTCACCGCCACAGCTTAAGAGGCCTGAGGGATGCTTCCGGGACACTGCTGCTGCTGCTCTAGTGAGTGCTGGGTGGGCCGCTCCCTTTCCTGCCAACTCCACCTGGCCTCGGGGGCGGAGCCTGCACTCACCGCCACAGCTTAAGAGGCCTGAGGGAGGCTTCTGGGACACTACTGCTGCTGCTGCTCTAGTGAGTGCTGGGTGGGCCGCTCCCTTTCCTGCCAACTCCATCTGGCCTAGGGGGCGGAGCCTGCACTCACTGCCACAGCTTATGAGGCCTGAGGGAGGCTTCCGGGACACTGCTGCTGCTGCTGCTCTAGTGAGTGCTGGGTGGGCCGCTCCCTTTCCTGCCAACTCCATCTGGCCTAAGGGGCGGAGCTTGCACTCACCGCCACAGCTTAAGAGGCCTGAGGGAGGCTTCCGGGACACTGCTGCTGCTGCTTTAGTGATTGCTGGGTGGGCCTCTCCCTTTCCTGCCAACTCCATCTGGCCTAGGGGGCGGAGCCTGCACTCACCGCCACACCTTAAGAGGCCTGAGGGAGGCTTCCGGGACACTGCTGCTGCTGCTGCTGCTGCTCTAGTGAGTGCTGGGTGGGCCGCTCCCTTTCCTGCCAACTCCATCTGGCCTAGGGGGCAGAGCCTGCACTCACCGCCACAGCTTCAGAGGCCTGAGGGAGGCTTCCGGGACACTGCTGCTGCTCTAGTGAGTGCTGGGTGGGCCGCTCCCTTTCCTGCCAACTCCATCTGGCCTAGGGGGCGGAGCCTGCACTCACCGCCACAGCTTAAGAGGCCTGAGGGAGGCTTCCGGGACACTGCTGCTGCTGCTGCTGCTGCTCTAGTGAGTGCTGGGTGGGCCGCTCCCTCTCCTGCCAACTCCATCTGGCCTAGGGGGCGGAGCCTGCACTCACCGCCACATCTTAAGAGGCCTGAGGGAGGCTTCCGGGACACTGCTGCTGCTGCTGCTGTTCTAGTGAGTGCTGGGTGGGTCGCTCCCTTTCCTGCCAACTCCATCTGGCCTAGGGGGCGTAGCCTGCACTCACCGCCACAGCTTACAAGGCCTGAGGGAGGCTTCCGGGACAGTGCTGCTGCTGCTGCTGCTGTAGTCAGTGCTGGGTGGGCCGCTCCCTTTCCTGCCAACTCCATCTGGCCTAGGGGGCGGAGCGTGCACTCACCGCCACAGCTTCAGAGGCCTGAGGGAGGCTTTCGGGACACTGCTGCTGCTCTAGTAAGTGCTGGGTGGGCCGCTCCCTTTCCTGCCAACTCCATCTGGCCTAGGGGGCGGAGCCTGCACTCACCGCCACAGCTTAAGAGGCCTGAGGGAGGCTTCCGGGACACTGCTGCTGCTGCTGCTGCTCTAGTGAGTGCTGGGTGGGCCGCTCCCTTTCCTGCCAACTCCATCTGGCCTAGGGGGCGGAGCCTGCACTCACCGCCACAGCTTAAGAGGCCTGAGGGAGGCTTCCGGGACACTACTGCTGCTGCTGCTCTAGTGAGTGCTGGGTGGGCCGCTCCCTTTCCTGCCAACTCCATCTGGCCTAGGGGGCGGAGCCTGCACTCACCGCCACAGCTTAAGTAGCCTGAGGGAGGCTTCTGGGACAGTGCTGCTGCTGCTGCTGCTCTAGTGAGTGCTGGGTGGGCCGCTCCCTTTCCTGCCAACTCCATCTGGCCTAGGGGGCGGAGCCTGCACTCACTGCCACAGCTTATGAGGCCTGAGGGAGGCTTCCGGGACACTGCTGCTGCTGCTGCTCTAGTGAGTGCTGGGTGGGCCGCTCCCTTTCCTGCCAACTCCATCTGGCCTAGGGGGCGGAGCTTGCACTCACCGCCACAGCTTAAGAGGCCTGAGGGAGGCTTCCGGGACACTGCTGCTGCTCCTTTAGTGATTGCTGGGTGGGCCTCTCCCTTTCCTGCCAACTCCATCTGGCCTAGGGGGCGGAGACTGCACTCACCACCACAGCTTCAGAGGCCTGAGGGAGGCTTCCGGGACACTGCTGCTGCTGCTCTAGTGAGTGCTGCGTGGGCCGCTCCCTTTCCTGCCAACTCCATCTGGCCTAGGTAGCGGAGCCTGGACTCACCGCCACAGCTTAAGAGGCCTGAGGGAGTCTTCCGGGACACTGCTGCTGCTGCTCTAGTGAGTGCTGCGTGGGCCGCTCCCTTTCCTGCCAACTGCATCTGGCCTAGGGGGCGGAGCCTGCACTCACCGCCACAGCTGAAGAGGCCTGAGTGAGGCTTCTGGGACACTGCTGCTGCTGCTGCTGCTCTAGTGAGTGTTGGGTGGGCCGCTCCCTTTCCTGCCAACTCCATCTGGCCTAGGGGGCGTAGCCTGCACTCACCGCCACAGCTTAAGAGGCCTGAGGGAGGCTTCTGGGACACTGCTGCTGCTGCTGCTCTAGTGAGTGCTGGTTGGACCGCTCCCTTTCTTGCCAACTCCATCTGGCCTAGGGGGCGGAGCCTGCACTCACCGCCACAGCTTAAGAGGCCTGAGGGAGGCTTCCGGGACACTGCTTATGCTGCTGCTGCTCTAGTGAGTGCTGGGTGGGCCGCTCCCTTTCCTGCCAACTCCATCTGGCCTAGGGGGCGGAGCCTGCACTCACCGCCACAGCTTAAGAGGCCTGAGGGAGGCTTCCGGGACACTGCTGCTGCTGCTGCTCTAGTGAGTGGTGGTTGGACCGCTCCCTTTCCTGCCAACTCCATCTGGCCTAGGGGGCGTAGCCTGCACTCACCGCCACAGCTTAAGAGGCCTGAGGGAGGCTTCCGGGACACTGCTGCTGCTGCTGCTCTAGTGAGTGCTGGTTGGACCGCTCCCTTTCTTGCCAACTCCATCTGGCCTAGGGGGCGGAGCCTGCACTCACCGCAACAGCTTAAGAGGCCTGAGGGAGGCTTCCGGGACACTGCTGCTGCTGCTCTAGTGAGTGCTGGGTGGGCCGCTTCCTTTCCTGCCAACTCCATCTTGCCTAGGGGGCGGAGCCTGCACTCACTGCCACAGCTTAAGAGGCCTGAGGGAGGTTTCCGGGACAATGCTGCTGCTACTGCTCTATGGAGTGCTGGGTGGGCCGCTCCCTTTCCTGCCAACTCCATCTGGCCTAGGGGGCGGAGCGTGCACTCACAGCCACAGCTTCAGAGGCCTGAGGGAGGCTTCCGGGACACTGCTGCTGCTCTAGTAAGTGCTGGGTGGGCCGCTCCCTTTCCTGCCAACTCCATCTGGCCTAGGGGGCGGAGCCTGCACTCACCACCACAGCTTCAGAGGCCTGAGGGAGGCTTCCGGGACACTGCTGCTGCTGCTCTAGTGAGTGCTGCGTGGGCCGCTCCCTTTCCTGCCAACTCCATCTGGCCTAGGTAGCGGAGCCTGGACTCACCGCCACAGCTTAAGAGGCCTGAGGGAGTCTTCCGGGACACTGCTGCTGCTGCTCTAGTGAGTGCTGCGTGGGCCGCTCCCTTTCCTGCCAACTGCATCTGGCCTAGGGGGCGGAGCCTGCACTCACCGCCACAGCTGAAGAGGCCTGAGTGAGGCTTCTGGGACACTGCTGCTGCTGCTGCTGCTCTAGTGAGTGTTGGGTGGGCCGCTCCCTTTCCTGCCAACTCCATCTGGCCTAGGGGGCGGAGCCTGCACTCACCCCCACAGCTTAAGAGGCCTGAGGGAGGCTTCCGGGACACTGCTGCTGCTGCTGCTGTTCCAGTGAGTGTTGGGTGGGCCGCTCCCTTTCCTGCCAACTCCATCTGGCCTAGGGGGCGGAGCCTGCACTCACCGCCACAGCTTAAGAGGCCTGTGGAAGGCTTCTGGGACACTGCTGCTGCTGCTGTTCCAGTGAGTGTTGGGTGGGCCGCTCCCTTTCCTGCCAACTCCATCTGGCCTAGGGGGCGGAGCCTGCACTCACCGCCACAGCTTAAGAGGCCGGAGGAAGGCTTCTGGGACACTGCTGCTGCTGCTGCTCTAGTGAGTGCTGGGTGGGCCGCTCCCTTTCCTGCCAACTCCATCTGGCCTAGGGGGCAGAGCCTGCACTCACTGCCACAGCTTATGAGGCCTGAGAGAGGCTTCCGGGACACTGCTGCTGCTGCTGCTCTAGTGAGTGCTGGGTGGGCCGCTCCCTTTCCTGCCAATTCCCTCTGGCCTAGGGGGCGGAGCTTGCACTCACCGCCACAGCTTCAGAGGCCTGAGGGAGGCTTCCGGGACACTGCTGCTGCTGCTGCTGCTGCTCCTCTAGTGAGTGCTGGGTGGGCCGCTCCCTTTCCTGCCTACTCCATCTGGCCTAGGGGGCGGAGCCTGCACTCACCGCCACATCTTAAGAGGCCTGAGGGAGGCTTCCGGGACACTGCTGCTGCTGCTGCTGTTCTAGTGAGTGCTGGGTGGGTCGCTCCCTTTCCTGCCAACTCCATCTGGCCTAGGGGGCGTAGCCTGCACTCACCGCCACAGCTTACAAGGCCTGAGGGAGGCTTCCGGGACACTGCTGCTGCTGCTGCTCTAGTGAGTGCTGGGTGGGCCGCTCCCTTTCCTGCCAACTCCATCTGGCCTGTGGGGCGGAGCCTTCACTCACCACCACAGCTTAAGAGGCCTGAGGGAGGCTTCCGGGACACTGCTGCTGCTGCTGCTCTAGTGAGTGCTGGTTGGACCGCTCCCTTTCTTGCCAACTCCATCTGGCCTTGGGGGCGGAGCCTGCACTCACCGCCACAGCTTAAGAGGCCTGAGGGAGGCTTCCGGGACAGTGCTGCTGCTGCTGCTGCTGTAGTCAGTGCTGGGTGGGCCGCTCCCTTTCCTGCCAACTCCATCTGGCCTAGGGGGCGGAGCGTGCACTCACCGCCACAGCTTCAGAGGCCTGAGGGAGGCTTTCGGGACACTGCTGCTGCTCTAGTAAGTGCTGGGTGGGCCGCTCCCTTTCCTGCCAACTCCATCTGGCCTAGGGGGCGGAGCCTGCACTCACCGCCACAGCTTAAGAGGCCTGAGGGAGGCTTCCGGGACACTGCTGCTGCTGCTGCTGCTCTAGTGAGTGCTGGGTGGGCCGCTCCCTTTCCTGCCAACTCCATCTGGCCTAGGGGGCGGAGCCTGCACTCACCGCCACAGCTTAAGAGGCCTGAGGGAGGCTTCCGGGACACTACTGCTGCTGCTGCTCTAGTGAGTGCTGGGTGGGCCGCTCCCTTTCCTGCCAACTCCATCTGGCCTAGGGGGCGGAGCCTGCACTCACCGCCACAGCTTAAGTAGCCTGAGGGAGGCTTCTGGGACAGTGCTGCTGCTGCTGCTGCTCTAGTGAGTGCTGGGTGGGCCGCTCCCTTTCCTGCCAACTGCATCTGGCCTAGGGGGCGGAGCCTGCACTCACTGCCACAGCTTATGAGGCCTGAGGGAGGCTTCCGGGACACTTCTGCTGCTGCTGCTCTAGTGAGTGCTGGGTGGGCCGCTCCCTTTCCTGCCAACTCCATCTGGCCTAGGGGGCGGAGCTTGCACTCACCGCCACAGCTTAAGAGGCCTGAGGGAGGCTTCCGGGACACTGCTGCTGCTCCTTTAGTGATTGCTGGGTGGGCCTCTCCCTTTCCTGCCAACTCCATCTGGCCTAGGGGGCGGAGACTGCACTCACCGCCACAGCTTAAAAGGCCTGAGGGAGGCTTCCGGGACACTGCTACTCCTGCTGCTGCTCTAGTGAGTGCTGGGTGGGCTGCTCCCTTTCCTGCCAACTCCATCTGGCCTAGGGGGCGGAGCCTGCACTCACCGCCACAGCTTAAGAGGCCTGAGGGAGGCTTCCGGGACACTGCTGCTGCTGCTGCTCTAGTGAGTGGTGGTTGGACCGCTCCCTTTCCTGCCAACTCCATCTGGCCTAGGGGGCGTAGCCTGCACTCACCGCCACAGCTTAAGAGGCCTGAGGGAGGCTTCTGGGACACTGCTGCTGCTGCTGCTCTAGTGAGTGCTGGTTGGACCGCTCCCTTTCTTGCCAACTCCATCTGGCCTAGGGGGCGGAGCCTGCACTCACCGCCACAGCTTAAGAGGCCTGAGGGAGGCTTCCGGGACACTGCTTATGCTGCTGCTGCTCTAGTGAGTGCTGGGTGGGCCGCTCCCTTTCCTGCCAACTCCATCTGGCCTAGGGGGCGGAGCCTGCACTCACCGCCACAGCTTAAGAGGCCTGAGGAGGCTTCCGGGACACTGCTGCTGCTGCTGCTGCTGTTCCAGTGAGTGTTGGGTGGGCCGCTCCCTTTCCTGCCAACTCCATCTGGCCTAGGGGGCGGAGCCTGCACTCACCGCCACAGCTTAAGAGGCCTGAGGGAGGCTTCCGGGACACTGCTGCTGCTGCTGCTCTAGTGAGTGCTGGGTGGGCCGCTCCCTTTCCTGCCAACTCCATCTGGCCTAGGGGGCGGAGCCTGCACTCACCGCCACAGCTTAAGAAGCCTGAGGGAGGCTTCTGGGACACTGCTGCTGCTGCTGCTCTAGTGAGTGCTGGGTGGGCCGCTCCCTTTCCTGCCAACTCCATCTGGCCTAGGGGGCGGAGCCTGCACTCACTGCCACAGCTTATGAGGCCTGAGGGAGGCTTCCGGGACACTGCTGCTGCTGCTGCTCTAGTGAGTGCTGGGTGGGCCGCTCCCTTTCCTGCCAACTCCATCTGGCCTAGGGGGCGGAGCTTGCACTCACCGCCACAGCTTAAGAGGCCTGAGGGAGGCTTCCGGGACACTGCTGCTGCTGCTTTAGTGATTGCTGGGTGGGCCTCTCCCTTTCCTGCCAACTCCATCTGGCCTAGGGGGCGGAGCCTGCACTCACCGCCACAGCTTAAGAGGCCTGAGGGAGGCTTCCGGGACACTGCTGCTGCTGCTGCTCTAGTGAGTGGTGGTTGGACCGCTCCCTTTCCTGCCAACTCCATCTGGCCTAGGGGGCGTAGCCTGCACTCACCGCCACAGCTTAAGAGGCCTGAGGGAGGCTTCCGGGACACTGCTGCTGCTGCTGCTCTAGTGAGTGCTGGTTGGACCGCTCCCTTTCTTGCCAACTCCATCTGGCCTAGGGGGCGGAGCCTGCACTCACCGCAACAGCTTAAGAGGCCTGAGGGAGGCTTCCGGGACACTGCTGCTGCTGCTCTAGTGAGTGCTGGGTGGGCCGCTTCCTTTCCTGCCAACTCCATCTTGCCTAGGGGGCGGAGCCTGCACTCACTGCCACAGCTTAAGAGGCCTGAGGGAGGTTTCCGGGACAATGCTGCTGCTACTGCTCTATGGAGTGCTGGGTGGGCCGCTCCCTTTCCTGCCAACTCCATCTGGCCTAGGGGGCGGAGCGTGCACTCACAGCCACAGCTTCAGAGGCCTGAGGGAGGCTTCCGGGACACTGCTGCTGCTCTAGTAAGTGCTGGGTGGGCCGCTCCCTTTCCTGCCAACTCCATCTGGCCTAGGGGGCGGAGCCTGCACTCACCACCACAGCTTCAGAGGCCTGAGGGAGGCTTCCGGGACACTGCTGCTGCTGCTCTAGTGAGTGCTGCGTGGGCCGCTCCCTTTCCTGCCAACTCCATCTGGCCTAGGTAGCGGAGCCTGGACTCACCGCCACAGCTTAAGAGGCCTGAGGGAGTCTTCCGGGACACTGCTGCTGCTGCTCTAGTGAGTGCTGCGTGGGCCGCTCCCTTTCCTGCCAACTGCATCTGGCCTAGGGGGCGGAGCCTGCACTCACCGCCACAGCTGAAGAGGCCTGAGTGAGGCTTCTGGGACACTGCTGCTGCTGCTGCTGCTCTAGTGAGTGTTGGGTGGGCCGCTCCCTTTCCTGCCAACTCCATCTGGCCTAGGGGGCGGAGCCTGCACTCACCCCCACAGCTTAAGAGGCCTGAGGGAGGCTTCCGGGACACTGCTGCTGCTGCTGCTGTTCCAGTGAGTGTTGGGTGGGCCGCTCCCTTTCCTGCCAACTCCATCTGGCCTAGGGGGCGGAGCCTGCACTCACCGCCACAGCTTAAGAGGCCTGTGGAAGGCTTCTGGGACACTGCTGCTGCTGCTGTTCCAGTGAGTGTTGGGTGGGCCGCTCCCTTTCCTGCCAACTCCATCTGGCCTAGGGGGCGGAGCCTGCACTCACCGCCACAGCTTAAGAGGCCGGAGGAAGGCTTCTGGGACACTGCTGCTGCTGCTGCTCTAGTGAGTGCTGGGTGGGCCGCTCCCTTTCCTGCCAACTCCATCTGGCCTAGGGGGCAGAGCCTGCACTCACTGCCACAGCTTATGAGGCCTGAGAGAGGCTTCCGGGACACTGCTGCTGCTGCTGCTCTAGTGAGTGCTGGGTGGGCCGCTCCCTTTCCTGCCAATTCCCTCTGGCCTAGGGGGCGGAGCTTGCACTCACCGCCACAGCTTCAGAGGCCTGAGGGAGGCTTCCGGGACACTGCTGCTGCTGCTGCTGCTGCTCCTCTAGTGAGTGCTGGGTGGGCCGCTCCCTTTCCTGCCTACTCCATCTGGCCTAGGGGGCGGAGCCTGCACTCACCGCCACATCTTAAGAGGCCTGAGGGAGGCTTCCGGGACACTGCTGCTGCTGCTGCTGTTCTAGTGAGTGCTGGGTGGGTCGCTCCCTTTCCTGCCAACTCCATCTGGCCTAGGGGGCGTAGCCTGCACTCACCGCCACAGCTTACAAGGCCTGAGGGAGGCTTCCGGGACACTGCTGCTGCTGCTGCTATAGTGAGTGCTGGGTGGGCCGCTCCCTTTCCTGCCAACTCCATCTGGCCTGTGGGGCGGAGCCTTCACTCACCACCACAGCTTAAGAGGCCTGAGGGAGGCTTCCGGGACACTGCTGCTGCTGCTGCTCTAGTGAGTGCTGGTTGGACCGCTCCCTTTCTTGCCAACTCCATCTGGCCTTGGGGGCGGAGCCTGCACTCACCGCCACAGCTTAAGAGGCCTGAGGGAGGCTTCCGGGACAGTGCTGCTGCTGCTGCTGCTGTAGTCAGTGCTGGGTGGGCCGCTCCCTTTCCTGCCAACTCCATCTGGCCTAGGGGGCGGAGCGTGCACTCACCGCCACAGCTTCAGAGGCCTGAGGGAGGCTTTCGGGACACTGCTGCTGCTCTAGTAAGTGCTGGGTGGGCCGCTCCCTTTCCTGCCAACTCCATCTGGCCTAGGGGGCGGAGCCTGCACTCACCGCCACAGCTTAAGAGGCCTGAGGGAGGCTTCCGGGACACTGCTGCTGCTGCTGCTGCTCTAGTGAGTGCTGGGTGGGCCGCTCCCTTTCCTGCCAACTCCATCTGGCCTAGGGGGCGGAGCCTGCACTCACCGCCACAGCTTAAGAGGCCTGAGGGAGGCTTCCGGGACACTACTGCTGCTGCTGCTCTAGTGAGTGCTGGGTGGGCCGCTCCCTTTCCTGCCAACTCCATCTGGCCTAGGGGGCGGAGCCTGCACTCACCGCCACAGCTTAAGTAGCCTGAGGGAGGCTTCTGGGACAGTGCTGCTGCTGCTGCTGCTCTAGTGAGTGCTGGGTGGGCCGCTCCCTTTCCTGCCAACTCCATCTGGCCTAGGGGGCGGAGCCTGCACTCACTGCCACAGCTTATGAGGCCTGAGGGAGGCTTCCGGGACACTTCTGCTGCTGCTGCTCTAGTGAGTGCTGGGTGGGCCGCTCCCTTTCCTGCCAACTCCATCTGGCCTAGGGGGCGGAGCTTGCACTCACCGCCACAGCTTAAGAGGCCTGAGGGAGGCTTCCGGGACACTGCTGCTGCTCCTTTAGTGATTGCTGGGTGGGCCTCTCCCTTTCCTGCCAACTCCATCTGGCCTAGGGGGCGGAGACTGCACTCACCGCCACAGCTTAAAAGGCCTGAGGGAGGCTTCCGGGACACTGCTACTCCTGCTGCTGCTCTAGTGAGTGCTGGGTGGGCTGCTCCCTTTCCTGCCAACTCCATCTGGCCTAGGGGGCGGAGCCTGCACTCACCGCCACAGCTTAAGAGGCCTGAGGGAGGCTTCCGGGACACTGCTGCTGCTGCTGCTCTAGTGAGTGGTGGTTGGACCGCTCCCTTTCCTGCCAACTCCATCTGGCCTAGGGGGCGTAGCCTGCACTCACCGCCACAGCTTAAGAGGCCTGAGGGAGGCTTCAGGGACACTGCTGCTGCTGCTGCTCTAGTGAGTGCTGGTTGGACCGCTCCCTTTCTTGCCAACTCCATCTGGCCTAGGGGGCGGAGCCTGCACTCACCGCCACAGCTTAAGAGGCCTGAGGGAGGCTTCCGGGACACTGCTTATGCTGCTGCTGCTCTAGTGAGTGCTGGGTGGGCCGCTCCCTTTCCTGCCAACTCCATCTGGCCTAGGGGGCGGAGCCTGCACTCACCGCCACAGCTTAAGAGGCCTGAGGGAGGCTTCCGGGACACTGCTGCTGCTGCTGCTGCTGTTCCAGTGAGTGTTGGGTGGGCCGCTCCCTTTCCTGCCAACTCCATCTGGCCTAGGGGGCGGAGCCTGCACTCACCGCCACAGCTTAAGAGGCCTGAGGGAGGCTTCCGGGACACTGCTGCTGCTGCTGCTCTAGTGAGTGCTGGGTGGGCCGCTCCCTTTCCTGCCAACTCCATCTGGCCTAGGGGGCGGAGCCTGCACTCACCGCCACAGCTTAAGAAGCCTGAGGGAGGCTTCTGGGACACTGCTGCTGCTGCTGCTCTAGTGAGTGCTGGGTGGGCCGCTCCCTTTCCTGCCAACTCCATCTGGCCTAGGGGGCGGAGCCTGCACTCACTGCCACAGCTTATGAGGCCTGAGGGAGGCTTCCGGGACACTGCTGCTGCTGCTGCTCTAGTGAGTGCTGGGTGGGCCGCTCCCTTTCCTGCCAACTCCATCTGGCCTAGGGGGCGGAGCTTGCACTCACCGCCACAGCTTAAGAGGCCTGAGGGAGGCTTCCGGGACACTGCTGCTGCTGCTTTAGTGATTGCTGGGTGGGCCTCTCCCTTTCCTGCCAACTCCATCTGGCCTAGGGGGCGGAGACTGCACTCACCGCCACAGCTTAAGAGGCCTGAGGGAGGCTTCCGGGACACTGCTGCTGCTGCTGCTCTAGTGAGTGCTGGGTGGGCTGCTCCCTTTCCTGCCAACTCCATCTGGCCTAGGGGGCGGAGCCTGCACTCACCGCCACAGCTTAAGAGGCCTGAGGGAGGCTTCCAGGACACTGCTGCTGCTGCTGCTCTAGTGAGTGGTGGTTGGACCGCTCCCTTTCCTGCCAACTCCATCTGGCCTAGGGGGCGTAGCCTGCACTCACCGCCACAGCTTAAGAGGCCTGAGGGAGGCTTCCGGGACACTGCTGCTGCTGCTGCTCTAGTGAGTGCTGGTTGGACCGCTCCCTTTCTTGCCAACTCCATCTGGCCTAGGGGGCGGAGCCTGCACTCACCGCAACAGCTTAAGAGGCCTGAGGGAGGCTTCCGGGACACTGCTGCTGCTGCTCTAGTGAGTGCTGGGTGGGCCGCTTCCTTTCCTGCCAACTCCATCTTGCCTAGGGGGCGGAGCCTGCACTCACCGCCACAGCTTAAGAGGCCTGAGGGAGGTTTCCGGGACAATGCTGCTGCTACTGCTCTATGGAGTGCTGGGTGGGCCGCTCCCTTTCCTGCCAACTCCATCTGGCCTAGGGGGCGGAGCGTGCACTCACAGCCACAGCTTCAGAGGCCTGAGGGAGGCTTCCGGGACACTGCTGCTGCTCTAGTAAGTGCTGGGTGGGCCGCTCCCTTTCCTGCCAACTCCATCTGGCCTAGGGGGCGGAGCCTGCACTCACCACCACAGCTTCAGAGGCCTGAGGGAGGCTTCCGGGACACTGCTGCTGCTGCTCTAGTGAGTGCTGCGTGGGCCGCTCCCTTTCCTGCCAACTCCATCTGGCCTAGGTAGCGGAGCCTGGACTCACCGCCACAGCTTAAGAGGCCTGAGGGAGTCTTCCGGGACACTGCTGCTGCTGCTCTAGTGAGTGCTGCGTGGGCCGCTCCCTTTCCTGCCAACTGCATCTGGCCTAGGGGGCGGAGCCTGCACTCACCGCCACAGCTGAAGAGGCCTGAGTGAGGCTTCTGGGACACTGCTGCTGCTGCTGCTGCTCTAGTGAGTGTTGGGTGGGCCGCTCCCTTTCCTGCCAACTCCATCTGGCCTAGGGGGCGGAGCCTGCACTCACCCCCACAGCTTAAGAGGCCTGAGGGAGGCTTCCGGGACACTGCTGCTGCTGCTGCTGTTCCAGTGAGTGTTGGGTGGGCCGCTCCCTTTCCTGCCAACTCCATCTGGCCTAGGGGGCGGAGCCTGCACTCACCGCCACAGCTTAAGAGGCCTGTGGAAGGCTTCTGGGACACTGCTGCTGCTGCTGTTCCAGTGAGTGTTGGGTGGGCCGCTCCCTTTCCTGCCAACTCCATCTGGCCTAGGGGGCGGAGCCTGCACTCACCGCCACAGCTTAAGAGGCCGGAGGAAGGCTTCTGGGACACTGCTGCTGCTGCTGCTCTAGTGAGTGCTGGGTGGGCCGCTCCCTTTCCTGCCAACTCCATCTGGCCTAGGGGGCAGAGCCTGCACTCACTGCCACAGCTTATGAGGCCTGAGAGAGGCTTCCGGGACACTGCTGCTGCTGCTGCTCTAGTGAGTGCTGGGTGGGCCGCTCCCTTTCCTGCCAATTCCCTCTGGCCTAGGGGGCGGAGCTTGCACTCACCGCCACAGCTTCAGAGGCCTGAGGGAGGCTTCCGGGACACTGCTGCTGCTGCTGCTGCTGCTCCTCTAGTGAGTGCTGGGTGGGCCGCTCCCTTTCCTGCCTACTCCATCTGGCCTAGGGGGCGGAGCCTGCACTCACCGCCACAGCTTCAGAGGCCTGAGGGAGGTTTCCGGGACACTGCTGCTGCTACTGCTCTATGGAGTGCTGGGTGGGCCGCTCCCTTTCCTGCCAACTCCATCTGGCCTAGGGGGCGGAGCGTGCACTCACCGCCACAGCTTCAGAGGCCTGAGGGAGGCTTCCGGGACACTGCTGCTGCTCTAGTAAGTTCTGGGTGGGCCGCTCCCTTTCCTGCCAACTCCATCTGGCCTAGGGGGCGGAGCCTGCACTCACCGCCACAGCTTCAGAGGCCTGAGGGAGGCTTCCGGTACACTGCTGCTGCTGCTGCTCTAGTGAGTGCTGGGTGGGCCGCTCCCTTTCCTGCCAACTCCATCTGGCCTAGGTAGCGGAGCCTGGACTCACCGCCACAGCTTAAGAGGCCTGAGGGAGGCTTCCGGGACACTGCTGCTGCTGCTGCTGCTCTAGTGAGTGCTGCGTGGGCCGCTCCCTTTCCTGCCAACTGCATCTGGCCTAGGGGGCGGAGCCTGCACTCACCGCCACAGCTGAAGAGGCCTGAGTGAGGCTTCTGGGACACTGCTGCTGCTGCTGCTCTAGTGAGTGCTGGGTGGGCCGCTCCCTTTCCTGCCAACTCCATCTGGCCTAGGGGGCAGATCCTGCACTCACCGCCACAGCTTCAGAGGCCTGAGGGAGGCTTCCGGTACACTGCTGCTGCTGCTGCTCTAGTGAGTGCTGGGTGGGCCGCTCCCTTTCCTGCCAACTCCATCTGGCCTAGGGGGCGGAGCCTGCACTCACCGCCACAGCTTAAGAGGCCTGAGGAAGGCTTCTGGGACACTGCTGCTGCTGCTGTTCCAGTGAGTGTTGGGTGGGCCGCTCCCTTTCCTGCCAACTCCATCTGGCCTAGGGGGCGGAGCCTGCACTCACCGCCACAGCTTAAGAGGCCTGAGGAAGGCTTCTGGGACACTGCTGCTGCTGCTGCTCTAGTGAGTGCTGGGTGGGCCGCTCCCTTTCCTGCCAACTCCATCTGGCCTAGGGGGCGGAGCCTGCACTCACCGCCACAGCTTAAGAGGCCTGAGGGAGGCTTCCGGGACACTGCTGCTGCTGCTGCTCTAGTGAGTGCTGGGTGGGCCGCTCCCTTTCCTGCCAACTCCATCTGGCCTAGGGGGCGGAGCCTGCACTCACTGCCACAGCTTATGAGGCCTGAGGGAGGCTTCCGGGACACTGCTGCTGCTGCTGCTCTAGTGAGTGCTGGGTGGGCCGCTCCCTTTCCTGCCAACTCCATCTGGCCTAGGGGGCGGAGCTTGCACTCACCGCCACAGCTTAAGAGGCCTGAGGGAGGCTTCCGGGACACTGCTGCTGCTGCTGTAGTGATTGCTGGGTGTGCCTCTCCCTTTCCTGCCAACTCCATCAGGCCTAGGGGTCGGAGCCTGCACTCACCGCCACAGCTTCAGAGGCCTGAGGGAGGCTTCCGGGACACTGCTGCTGCTGCTGCTGCTGCTCTAGTGAGTGCTGGGTGGGCCGCTCCCTTTCCTGCCTACTCCATCTGGCCTAGGGGGCGGACCCTGCACTCACCGCCACAGCTTCAGAGGCCTGAGGGAGGTTTCCGGGACACTGCTGCTGCTCTAGTGAGTGCTGGGTGGGCCGCTCCCTTTCCTCCCAACTCCATCTGTCCTAGGGGGTGGAGCCTGCACTCACCGCCACAGCTTAAGAGGCCTGAGGGAGGCTTTCGGGACACTGCTGCTGCTCTAGTAAGTGCTGGGTGGGCCGCTCCCTTTCCTGCCAACTCCATCTGGCCTAGGGGGCGGAGCCTGCACTCACCGCCACAGCTTAAGAGGCCTGAGGGAGGCTTCCGGGACACTGCTGCTGCTGCTGCTGCTCTAGTGAGTGCTGGGTGGGCCGCTCCCTTTCCTGCCAACTCCATCTGGCCTAGGGGGCGGAGCCTGCACTCACCGCCACAGCTTAAGAGGCCTGAGGGAGGCTTCCGGGACACTACTGCTGCTGCTGCTCTAGTGAGTGCTGGGTGGGCCGCTCCCTTTCCTGCCAACTCCATCTGGCCTAGGGGGCGGAGCCTGCACTCACCGCCACAGCTTAAGTAGCCTGAGGGAGGCTTCTGGGACAGTGCTGCTGCTGCTGCTGCTCTAGTGAGTGCTGGGTGGGCCGCTCCCTTTCCTGCCAACTCCATCTGGCCTAGGGGGCGGAGCCTGCACTCACTGCCACAGCTTATGAGGCCTGAGGGAGGCTTCCGGGACACTGCTGCTGCTGCTGCTCTAGTGAGTGCTGGGTGGGCCGCTCCCTTTCCTGCCAACTCCATCTGGCCTAGGGGGCGGAGCTTGCACTCACCGCCACAGCTTAAGAGGCCTGAGGGAGGCTTCCGGGACACTGCTGCTGCTCCTTTAGTGATTGCTGGGTGGGCCTCTCCCTTTCCTGCCAACTCCATCTGGCCTAGGGGGCGGAGACTGCACTCACCGCCACAGCTTAAAAGGCCTGAGGGAGGCTTCCGGGACACTGCTACTCCTGCTGCTGCTCTAGTGAGTGCTGGGTGGGCTGCTCCCTTTCCTGCCAACTCCATCTGGCCTAGGGGGCGGAGCCTGCACTCACCGCCACAGCTTAAGAGGCCTGAGGGAGGCTTCCGGGACACTGCTGCTGCTGCTGCTCTAGTGAGTGGTGGTTGGACCGCTCCCTTTCCTGCCAACTCCATCTGGCCTAGGGGGCGTAGCCTGCACTCACCGCCACAGCTTAAGAGGCCTGAGGGAGGCTTCTGGGACACTGCTGCTGCTGCTGCTCTAGTGAGTGCTGGTTGGACCGCTCCCTTTCTTGCCAACTCCATCTGGCCTAGGGGGCGGAGCCTGCACTCACCGCCACAGCTTAAGAGGCCTGAGGGAGGCTTCCGGGACACTGCTTATGCTGCTGCTGCTCTAGTGAGTGCTGGGTGGGCCGCTCCCTTTCCTGCCAACTCCATCTGGCCTAGGGGGCGGAGCCTGCACTCACCGCCACAGCTTAAGAGGCCTGAGGGAGGCTTCCGGGACACTGCTGCTGCTGCTGCTGCTGTTCCAGTGAGTGTTGGGTGGGCCGCTCCCTTTCCTGCCAACTCCATCTGGCCTAGGGGGCGGAGCCTGCACTCACCGCCACAGCTTAAGAGGCCTGAGGGAGGCTTCCGGGACACTGCTGCTGCTGCTGCTCTAGTGAGTGCTGGGTGGGCCGCTCCCTTTCCTGCCAACTCCATCTGGCCTAGGGGGCGGAGCCTGCACTCACCGCCACAGCTTAAGAAGCCTGAGGGAGGCTTCTGGGACACTGCTGCTGCTGCTGCTCTAGTGAGTGCTGGGTGGGCCGCTCCCTTTCCTGCCAACTCCATCTGGCCTAGGGGGCGGAGCCTGCACTCACTGCCACAGCTTATGAGGCCTGAGGGAGGCTTCCGGGACACTGCTGCTGCTGCTGCTCTAGTGAGTGCTGGGTGGGCCGCTCCCTTTCCTGCCAACTCCATCTGGCCTAGGGGGCGGAGCTTGCACTCACCGCCACAGCTTAAGAGGCCTGAGGGAGGCTTCCGGGACACTGCTGCTGCTGCTTTAGTGATTGCTGGGTGGGCCTCTCCCTTTCCTGCCAACTCCATCTGGCCTAGGGGGCGGAGACTGCACTCACCGCCACAGCTTAAGAGGCCTGAGGGAGGCTTCCGGGACACTGCTGCTGCTGCTGCTCTAGTGAGTGCTGGGTGGGCTGCTCCCTTTCCTGCCAACTCCATCTGGCCTAGGGGGCGGAGCCTGCACTCACCGCCACAGCTTAAGAGGCCTGAGGGAGGCTTCCAGGACACTGCTGCTGCTGCTGCTCTAGTGAGTGGTGGTTGGACCGCTCCCTTTCCTGCCAACTCCATCTGGCCTAGGGGGCGTAGCCTGCACTCACCGCCACAGCTTAAGAGGCCTGAGGGAGGCTTCCGGGACACTGCTGCTGCTGCTGCGCTAGTGAGTGCTGGTTGGACCGCTCCCTTTCTTGCCAACTCCATCTGGCCTAGGGGGCGGAGCCTGCACTCACCGCAACAGCTTAAGAGGCCTGAGGGAGGCTTCCGGGACACTGCTGCTGCTGCTCTAGTGAGTGCTGGGTGGGCCGCTTCCTTTCCTGCCAACTCCATCTTGCCTAGGGGGCGGAGCCTGCACTCACCGCCACAGCTTAAGAGGCCTGAGGGAGGTTTCCGGGACAATGCTGCTGCTACTGCTCTATGGAGTGCTGGGTGGGCCGCTCCCTTTCCTGCCAACTCCATCTGGCCTAGGGGGCGGAGCGTGCACTCAC